>NC_136914.1:176657072-178049394 GCF_949752795.1 Hyperoodon ampullatus
TGGCTGTGAGTTCAATGTTAAAGAATCAACAATATAAATGAAATAAGGTGACTTTAAACAGAAACACATATAAAACAGTTATATATTGATCAGGTGACAAAAATATTGTGACCAGAGGCTCAGAGGAACCTAATCTCCTATTTCCCCTAGGAACAATGGTTCAATATTCCCTAATTCAGTGTTTGCAGTGATTTTAGAGAATGTAACTACAGCAAATGTCAAGAATCGGCTATATTGTGGGGGAACGGAGTTTATGTCAGAACTGGTTAATTTACCTGAAAGCCGATATGTGAAAACATCTTTCACATCACAGTCTTGGCTCAGGACTTTCAGAACCCCAGGTGAATACACAGAAAGACAAACAGCTAACCAAGTAAGAAACATTTCTCAGATGAAAGGGTCTAGGAACAAGAAGGCCTGTGCCGTTTTGGGCACGAGGCAACAGGAGGTCTGCAACACGGCTTGAAAGCAGGGCGCTTTTCTTCGTATGTGAAAAGCCAGACTGACAGCCTGAACTTTAAGTAATAAAACACCACTGAGGTTTTCCATTCACAGTACGCTTCGCCGAACACTTAATTTAGAATCACACAATTATGTTTGCTTAATGCCAATTAATTATTAAACATATTTATTGAGGTCTGACAGCCATATAAGAGAGTCATCTTTTATATACTGGATGCCTGTTCAGCTTCAATAAACATGTTAACAATCATTTGGTGTTTAATGTGCATACAATATCGGCTATTAAATCTCAGGGCTGGACTGGATGAAACACTTATTTTTAAAAGTGAGGCCCAAGTTGGTAAAAGCTGGATCACTGGTTGGGTCTGACACTCAAGTTCAATCAGCTGAAGGGGCCCAAGGAGGCCATTGCAACGGGGATGGCAGCCCCAGGGAGAGTTCTCTTGTCTTCCCAGCTGACAGCTGATGGGCTCTGGAGTCCACCTGCCGGGGGGCGGGGGGGGTGTCCTGGGGCCAAGTTCGAGAGCTGTGCAATCTCAGGTATATGCCTAAACTTCTCTGAGCTTTAGTGTCCTTCACTGTAAGAATACGACAGTAACAGTACAGCTTTTTACTGTCCAAGGTTGCTGTAACTGTTGGGGCCCAGAGTAGGCTGCCCCCAAATGTGCCTCAATGGCATATTTATTATTTTGAATGAAAGTTACTTAAGAAATGGCCAACACACGAGGGACACTCTGACCCTCCTTTCTGTCACCCTGAAAGCAGGAAAAGAAAAATCTCGCATGTGAAGGGTGCCCTCCTGCAGCTGGAGGTAGAAGGATGCCCTTATCACCAGAGATGGGGATTCGGGCGAGAAACCAGGATAAACAAACCCTGTTACTGCTTTAATTTACTACCCCAAGCCCAAACTTGGTTTAGATTCTTCACTAATTGGGCACCCCGAACCTAAGTTTCTTTGTCCTGTCAACTCCTCCCAAATTTATTATTTCTTTGTCTAAAAAGTATAAAAGTTATCTGCTTTGGGCACGTCTTAGGTCCCATGTCTATGGGACCAGCATGAATTAAAATGTGTTTCTTTTTCTCCTGTTAATCTATCTCATGTCCAGCCACAAGAAATCAAGAAGGGGGAAATTCCCTATTGGTCCAGTGGTTAGGACTCTGCTCTTCCACTTCAGGGTTCAATCCCTGGTTGGGGAACTAAGATCCTGCATGTCGTGCGGGACTGCCAAAAAAAAAAAAAAACAAAAACAAAAAAAACAGAGAGAAATCAAGAGGAGTGGAGGGGGCAATTTCCCCTACCCAACATTAAACACGAAGTAAGAGAGGGACGTTGTATTAAATGAGCATTTACCTTAGGGGAATTCAAATGTATGTGTTTGGCAAAAAGATGACGGGGAGAACCAAGTGGAGGGAGGGAGTGATGGAGAAGAGGGGATGGGAGAGAAAGAAAAATTTTAAAAATTGGTGGCTCTACCCATCCCTGCTTTCAATGTCCCAGACTGAGAGCAAGGTGGGAGAGGGACTGATAATACATTTAGACAAAATCATACTGTTCATATGTATACATAAGACTCCTGTTCAGGAGACACATGGCCACTTGCCCTGAACTTCATGGACAATTTAAGAGACCATCAAGGTGAATTTCTGCTAGACACAAGTTTTTGCCTCTTATCCGCTGACTTTAGAACCTAGTCCCAAGTAAGAGAAGATGAGATTTCTCTACCATACTTAGCACAGCCCCTGGAACATACAAAGTGCTTGATCAACGTCAGCTGCTATTAGGACTATTGCTGTGATCATTGGTGTCCTCCTCCATGAGAGTTTCCCCACACATACACCCACTGGGGAAGTCGATCTTTCTTCTAAGCTGGAGGAAGCCCAGCTGCTGAGCCCACCTTATCTGTAGACTGCAGGCAGTGAGGCTGATTTCCCACCTTGGAAGCTCTATGAAGCAACTGCTCGGAGCGCTTGATTTCCTCCAATAGGGCCATCAAAACTGCACGGCTAGCCTCCCCGTGCCAACGCTTGAAGTGCATCAGTGCCCTGAGAGGCACGCACACGGCCACCAGGAGATGCATCCATTTGCTGATTTAGATGGAAATAAACGTTTATGAATGAATTATGGGTGTGAGTCGTCCACTTATGGATGAGGTGCAGCTGCAGCTGGGATGTGGCTGAGGGACAGGGCTGCAAAACGGTGTGACAAAAGGCTCTTGGGCGCTCTTCCCCCACCCTGCTGATGGAGTCCAACTCCTCTGCCAAAGCCCTGCTCAAACTCTGGTCCCGCCAAGGCCCCCCGGTCGGAATGACTCGCTTCTTCCTTGATCTCGTCTTGGGCTTCATCCCTCATAGCCCTCAACAGTCTCTCCCTCCTCTTGTTTTCATTTGCCTGAATCCATTTTCCCCAACAGACAGTGGAAGGAAGGCAGCTGGTGGCAGGAGCAGCTATTATTCTCCAGGTGTAGTCTGTGTTCAGATCCTGTATCTGCTGGTCCTAGTCACATGTCTTTGGCTGTCATCTAGCCTCACGGAGCCCCAAGTGACTTTAGTGTTTTTGAAAGTGGAGATTGCCTTAGTCCATTCAGGCTGCTATAACAGACTACCATCGACTGCATGGCTTATAAACAACAAACATTTATTTCTCACAGTTCTAGATGCTGGGAAGTCTAAGATCAAGGTGCTAGCAGGTTGGGTGTCTGGTGAGAGCCTGCTTCCTAGTTCATAAATGGCTGTCTTTTTTCTGTGTCCTCACATGGAGGAAGGGGTGAGAGAGCTCTCTAGGGTCCCTTTTATAAGGGCACTAATCCTATTCATGAGGGCTCCACCTTCATGATCTAACCACCTCCCAAAGGCTCCCACCTCCAAATACCATCACACTGGGGAGGAGTTTTCAACATATGAATTTTTGGGAGGGGACACAGTTTATAGCATTCCACCCTTGATCACCCCCAAATTCATGTTCTTCTTACACATGAAATACATTTACTCTATCCCAATAACCCCCAAAGAATTAACTGGTTCCAGCATCAACTCTTAAGTCTAAAGTCCAAAACCTCATCTAAATATCATCTAAATCAGGTATGGGTGAGACTCGAGGTGAGATGCATCCTGAGGCAAACTCCTCTCCACCTGTGAAATTGTGAAACCTAGCAAGTTATGTGCTTCCAAAATACAAAGGTGGGACACACGCAGGAGCGACATTCCCATTCCAAAAGGCAGAAATAGGAAAGAAGGAAGGGGTGACAGGTCTCAAGTAAGTCCAAAACCTAACAGATCAAACAACGTTAAATGTTAAAGCTCAGGACTAATCCTCTGGCTCGATGCTCTGCCTTCCAGGCCCACTGGCAACATCACCACCAAGGCTTGGCAGGACAGCCCTGCAGTGGCTCTGCTCTGGTGCCCTGCAGCTCTGCTGGGTTGGGGTCTCAGCCCTGGGGCTCTGGGAGGCCCCCTCCATTCTAACCCAGGTGAAGGTATTCTGTCCCCCAGAGCCATGCACTCTAGGCCTGTGGCGGGAGTGGCAGCCTTACTGGGCTCTGAGTTACCTTCCATGTCATTCTTCTCTTGCCCTGAAAAATAGAGCCCGGCCTCTAATCCATACTAATCTCCTTACCAAATGGTTGTTTGGCCAACACCCTTAGCGTTCTCATTTTTTTGCAATATGGACAGGCTGAGAATTTTCCAAATCTTTAAATTCTGGTTCCTTTTTGCTGAACAATTCCATCTTCAAATCATCTCTCTCTTCTCACATTTTATAAGCAGTCAGGAGAAACCAGCCTGCTCCTTCAACACATTTTTTAGAAATTTCCTCAGTTAAATATCCAGTTTCATTGCTCACAAGTTCTACCTTCCATAAAACAATAGAACTCAATCACAGTTCAGCCAGATTGTTGCTACTTTGTAACAAGGATGGCCTTTTCCCCAGCATCCAATAACGTGTTCCTAATTTCCATCTGAGGCCTCATCAGAATGGCCTTTACTGTCCATATTTCTACCAACATTCTGTTCAGGATGACTTAAGTATTCTCCAAGATGGACGCTTTCTCCACAGCTCTCTTTTTTTCTTTTTTTCTGAGTCCTCACCAGAATTGCCCTAATGGTCCATTCACAGCAATGCTGTGAGGGACAACAGGCTTTTTCAAGCAGGAACCTCAAAACTCTTCCAGCCTCTACCCACTACCCAGTTCCAAAGCTGCTTCCACATTTTAGGTATTTGTTATAGCAGCACCCCACGTCTTAGTACCAACTCCTGTCTTAGTCTGTTTAGGTTGCTATAACAGAATACCATAGACTGAGTTGCTTATAAACAACAAACATTTACTTCTCACAGTTGGAGTCTAGGATGTCCAAGATCAAGACACTAGTAGGTTTGTGGTCTAGTGAGGGCCCACTTCCTGGCTCATAGTCAGCTGTCTTCTCACTGTGTCCTCACATGGCAGAGGGGGCAAAATTGCTCACTGGGGTCTCTTTTATGAGGGCACTAATCCCATTCATAAGAGCTCTGCTGTCATGACCTAATCACTTCCCAAAGCCCCCACCTCCTAATACCATCACATTTCGGATCAGGTTTCAACATATGAATTTGGGGTGGGGGCACATTCAGTCTACAGTAAGAATAAAAGCTATCTTGTAGACAGAACAACTATGTATGACTGCCCGGCCTGTGCACTGCACAACTCCAGCTCTGGGGGATTCCATCCTTGCAATGTGAAGATACAATGCAATAATCACTCTTTGAAGAGCTTTAAAAGTACAATCCCCAGTTATAGCTGGTATGGTTATAATTCTTATACAGTGACTCTCTATTTGTCAGAGTTACTGGGAAGATCAGATGCAAGAATTAATAGGAGTGGATGTTAGCCCTTCCTCACCCCCGGTCCTTGTGTACTGCTGCAAATAGCACGCCTAGGGAGAGGTCAACACCAAAAGCCATTTATCAAACATTCATCTGCCAGTGTTGTGCTGGGCGACTTAATAAACAAGGTCCTGCCTATCTTTTCTTTACTTTTCCTGTTGGTTTTCTCCACATCCTCTCCAACTGCCCCCTGACCTTTTGAAATACCCTTGATAAAATTAGACAGGAGAGCTTTAAAAGGCTCCAAGTAGGCAACTCTATTGTGTATACCAAAGTTCAAATTCCTAAACCTATATGGCAAATCTAGTTCTAGCTTTAAACAAAAGAATTTGTCACTTAAAAAAGAAACCCAGCAGTTTTCATATTCTTCCTCCCAGGCTCTGGAGATTATCAGGCACACACTCATTAATGTGTGTCAATATTTCCCAGTTAACAAGCACCCAACTTGGGCCAAACAACATGCTATACACTTTCCTTACACACGATACCTCCAGCGGCTTTTCACTGTAATGGGATAAATTTGGAATAAATGGCAAAGCCCTTATGAGAGCTGCTGATGCATGAGCTGCCCCTGCCCACCTCCCAACCCAACCTCCAACCACCTCCCTCGTTTGCTGGCCACACTGGCTTTCCTTCAGCGCCTCAAGAACAACCTGCTCCTGCCTGCCTCTGGGCCTTTGCACTTGCTCTGCCCTTGAGCAGCTTGCCCACAGGTCTGTCCAGAACCCACTTCTTTTGTCTCTTTCAGGTCACAGATCAAATGTCACCTCCTCTGAGAGGTCTTCCCTGGACACTGTCGCTGAAGCAGTTCACCTTCAAGGGCCCCACTGCCTTCATCATACTGCTAGAAATCACCTGGTTCATCTGATTGTCCCTCCCCCGTCAGCTCCACTGCAGGAACCTGGCTGTTCATACACACTGAAATAGCTGGCACCCATAGCAGTGTCTGGCTAACCGCAGGGAGTCCTCAGATACATCTTAAATACAGGAAGTCTCTCATGTGCTGCTTCCCAACCCCCAGAGGCAGACACTGCCCCGTCCTCCTCATAGGGGAGAAGCTCATAGGGGCTGCTGCAGGGCTCTGAAACCAGGGCTCCTTGCCTGGGCCCATGCTCAGATCAGGAGGCTGCAGTGTCCCCTCACCCTTAACACAACAAGCCCTGTCCTAGGTGCTTACACACATTGCCCCAGTAAGTCCAACAAACACTCTGTGATGCACTGTTACAATCCCCGTTGTCAGAAGAGAAGCAGAGACACAGAGAGGTGGAGTAACTTGCTCACGTCACAGACCTTAGAAATGGCAGGGCCAGGAGCTGACCCCAGGCAGGCGAGGGTTCTGGAGTGGATGCTCTGCGGCCTCTCTCCACACCGATGATAGCACTCACTGCCTGGCGCTCCCCCTGTGGAGTGTGTTCTGCATTAAGTGCCCTGTATAACTTTCTGTATTTAATCCTCACAGAAGGCACGCTGGCCCCCTATGTCGGGCCTGTGTCACCCAAGCTCGCTCACTCAGGGTCTCTGCACCTCAGCCCCCCATTATCTGACCACCTCCCACCTCACTTCCTTCAGGCCTCTGAGTAAAGGGTGTGTCAACAGAAATGCCTTCCTGACCACCCAGTGTAAGCAGTTGCCCCCCTCCCCTATCCCCGGCAGCCCAGGCTGCACTGTACAGCCCCCTAGCCTGCAGTAACTTGTTGAGCACTTAGCACCTTCTGACACATTATACTGTATTTCATCAAATATAAGACTCTATCAACTCTAAGACCCACCACTATGCATGACCAAAAAGACTGAAAAATACCAATCATCACTACATGATACCAATAACTACATCAGAGATGTTCAAATGTGAAAACCTGTGCCTCTCAGAATCCGTGTAATATCATATATTAATTTGTTTATTTGCTTACTGCCCATCTGTCCCCACTAGAATAGAAGCTCCATGAAGGCAGGAACTCATTGGTTTTGTTTACTACCCTATTCCCAGACCATAGAGTTGAGTCTTCAATAAAGATATATTGAAATGAATTGACCTGAACTACCCTCCATAGGCAAGTACTACTGTTATCTCCATTGTATAGATGAGAACAACTGAAGACACAGAGAAGTCAAGCAACTGGCCCAAGGTTACACAGCTAGGAAGCCCCTGAATTACCTTCAGATAGTTCAGAACACATTGCTCCCAGAGCGACAATCTTTACAGAGTTGCACCAAGCAGTTTTTTTTTTTTCGGTACGCGGGCCTCTCACTGTTGTGGCCTCTCCCGTTGCAGAGCACAGGCTCCGGACGCGCAGGCTCAGCGGCCATGGCTCATGGGCTCAGCCGCTCCGCAGCATGTGGGATCTTCCCGGACTGGGGCACAAACCCGTGTCCCCTGCATCGGCAGGCGGACTCTCAACCACTGAACCACCAGGGAAGCCCGCACCAAGCAGTTTTAAAGCTGCTTCAATTTGTTTTCATTTTAGTGTAATTTGGGTATGGTGTACTATAAAATAAGTCTTAGGCAGAGATATCTTTCAGAATCAGTTCTCTACAAAGTGTAATTACAGTGCATGATCTAGGGGATGAATGTCCAAAACCACACTGTTTTGGTTGCTTGGTCTACCCGGGCTGTGTGCTCATATAAGCCAGAATAAGCTCAAATATGGTGTCTGAGACCAAATTCATTTGCTTAATTCATCTAACAATAAAACATTAGGAAATGTTGAACTAGTCTGGCTGCTTGCTGAGCGTTGCCTGTGTTTCACCATCAAGATCCCAGTTAGAATAAGATATGATGGGGCTGGAGCAGGTGAAGGGCCCTTATCACTCACTTTAATTCTTTGTAATTAATTTCTATAATGCCCCAAGGTGAGAGCTTTTCATTAGAGTGCCCTCTTCATCCTGGTTTCCCACAAGCTAGGACATCTCTGTGCTCCTTTGAAGCATAAAGACGAAATGTTTACAAAGAGCTCTCTAATCCCTCATCCTGGACTCTTACAAACATCCAAGCTGAACACTTTTATTTTTTAACAGAGTATACTTTAATTAGTCACCTGCATGCTCATTGGTCTGCCGGTATTGGCTGGTAGCTTTGACTTAATTGGTTTGCTTGCTGAATCCTTCCAAAAGTCCCACATCATTAGAGGTACGTTCACAGAAGGGGTCTATTATTTTATGGGGCCAACACCAGATAAAACAGAGGTACTTAAAGACCTTCAGCTGGTGTAACATAAAGCTCATTATTAAGGGCAAAACCCCATGTTTATGAATGACTGCAAACAGTTACATTTAAATTGGCCAGCAGGGGCCCAGGAAATGTGACTGCCTGACCCTGTCCACCTGAAGTTCCTTGCTTTTGAGTACTTCGCATTGCATTATTGTTCTTCTGCACTTAAAGTGCCATAATCTGTAAAATGAATTAAAAATAAAAGCAAGCAGACAAGGAAACCCAGCAGGAACACGAGATGCTGCTCCTGGCCTGTTCTATTAGGTGCTTATTCCACAAGGGTACACAAAATGCAAGGAAGCTTCTGGGAGCGTGACACCAAAGCAATAATATTTGGGGTGGTGATAAATAATAAAGTCAGGTGGTGATAAGGAGGGCTGAGTTTTGGGGATCCATTTGCCAGATGCCAGGCTTCTTACCCCAGTCTCTGTCTCTGTTGGGAGGCACATACCCCCGGGGTTCACTGGAAACAGTCGATCAACAGAAAGGAAGACCTTGAGATTCCTGGTGGAACTCTGATACAAGAGGATACTAAGCCGATGTGGGCCCAGGTTGTGCTAAAGATACCAGCAATGTTTACCCTTTATGGAGTGCTTACTGGATGCCAGGTACTATGCTACACCCTTTATAGACATAATATTGCATGCACACACACACTCCAAACCATTAAATCTCCTGCTTTCTTTTCTTCCCAGCACTAACCACTGTCTGATGATCTTACATAAGTATTTTATTTTCTTATTCTCTGTCTCCCCAACTAGACTATAAGCTCTGTGAGAACAGGCACCTTGTTTTTCTTATTCCTGACGTAGTCACAGCTCCTAGAACATTAATCAGTCCCCAATTATGTATTGATGAATAACGATGAAACCTGACAGCAATTCTATGTGAGGTATCATTACTCCCATTTTACAGATGAGGAAACTGGGGTCTAGAGAGACAACTGACTTGCTCAAGGCCACACAAATAATAACTGGCAGAGTTAGAATATAAACCTGGGCCTAGCAGTTTCCAAAGATGGACCTCTTGGACTATTCTAGATTATACCACTTGGCAGTGGGAGGCTGGAGCTAGCTCTTTCTGGAGTGCCAAGCTTTCTAACTCCCAGTTCAGTGACTTCACTTTGTTAGCCTGATATTTGAATGCCATGGCATCAGTATTGACACCAGGGAAATTGGTAAAGTGCTACCAGCCAGGCTTCCTCTTCAGAAGAGCTGGTTCACCAGCTCACCTCTGGATATCTGTGATTCAAGAGTGCTCTGCTAGTTCTGTGGACTGCCTCTTACTGATCCTTAAGTTCTCAGAGGCCTCCTTTCCCCCCGCCCCCCGGTCCCCTTTCCCTAAATCCACTCTTTTCTTAATGCCCAGAAGAGGAAGCAGGCATGCCTCTGGGGCAAGAAGGGGAGCTGTAACTCTCTGGGTGGGCTGCTCTCCACACTTGAGGCCCTAGCATTGCCTGGGTTTTCCACGTAATTGGTCCTTATTCCTCACAGACTGCCACACAAAGAACCCTGGGCAACCCACCCTCATGAAAAGCTTTCCCCAGGGTGATTTGTGGAGGTGTGAGTTCTCCCTTCCCTCCTCAACCTTTCAGAGCTATTATTAGCAAGGAAGGGGAGGGTGTCTACTAGGCTTCCCTTTTCCCACCTCTCGTCTGGTTTGAACTGGGGCTTTGTGTCTGTCCAGAAGCCTCGATTGGGGCGCTGCTCAGAGAGATAATAGGTTTGTTAATCATGGAATCCCACCCTCCACCTCCAGCCCTGTGTGAGTGCTAAGCTGCTTGTAAGACAGGGTGGCAACAAATCTTTCAAGAGGCTGTTTGAAAATGCTTTATGGCACGTAGGGTTACAAGGCTCTAGCTGAACAAATGGAAAAATTAGTCTACCTTAAAATAGCCAAGGCAAGTAATTTCCTATCACCTTGTTTCTTAAATGTACTTAACATCTAGAATCTGGGCTTCCCAAAATATGGCTAAGGGTCATCAGTTAAAATGACAACTTGGAGATAACGAACTTCCACTTTAATAGTTGCTCATAAAGTGATGCCACAAGCCCTTCTGTTCGGAATGGGAGGAGTTAGGAATCCCACAACATCCATTATTAAGTATTATTGAATTTAACAGGCTTGAACCAGCCTAGGAGCAGGACCCTTACCCCACATCCACTAAGGCTCAGCATCAGAACCCCTGACCTTTCCAGGGGCTCCCTAAGGTCTCACACCTTAGGTTTGGCTTTCTTCTGCGTTTTCTCAGATGGAATAGTTTGCTTTTCTAACTCCTTTCTCCAGGTTTCTAAACTACTCCTGACCCCACAAAGAGAGTTAGTGATGACAACCGGAGGGGCAGTCAGTCTGCTATTTTCATGTGTTCTTCCTTTTTCTTTTCCTCTTCCTCTTTATTGAACCTTTTTGCTCCTTTTTGCATTCCCTTTATTCATTCACTCATTCATTTATCCTATTCCATTCCTTCAATAAAGATCTATTAAATAATGTCTGTGTATCACGAACTAACATGCAAATTCCTACAGATACAGGAATTTGGCCTGCAAAGAGTTTACCTTTGGGGGAGGGGTGCCAAACAAGTACAAGCAGAGGGAAGAGAGCAGGGCACTGTGGGTGTGTGCAGGACCTGCCCCTGAGAGTTGGAGAAGGCTACATTTGACCTATGACCTGAAAGATGAGCAGGAGTTTACAGAAGTAAAGGGGAAGAGTGTTCCAGAGAGCAGACAGCAGGTGCAAAGGCCCTGAGGCACAACTCAGTATGGCTCAGCTGAGGGGCTGAAATTAGCCCTGCAGAGCTGAAGTGTGAGGCGACTAATGGCAACAGATGTGGCTGGAAAAAGCAGGAGGGTCCAGATAATGGAGGGCCAAGCACACCATAGTAAGGAGGTGGGACTAGATTCCGAAGGCGATGGAAAGGTTGGAGCTGTGACACGATGAATAAAAGAGCAAAGGAAAGGTTAACCCATTCTCCACCACACAGTCACAGCCACCCTTCAAGAGAGGCCTCTGTGTTTCTCAAGATGGCTGGTGTCATTACTGAATGAGTCATCCGGCCTTAATGTTGATGACTGGGGGTGGGGTGGGGGGGGGAGGATGACCGTGACTCACAGGGGGGATGAAAATAAACCAGCCCTATAACTTTGCAAATGCAAATGAGAATAAACAGAGTCTCTGGGGCTCACTGCAGTTGGTCTTTTTTGAGGAGGAGAGGACTGGAGACTGAGATACAGGGTCTACTGAACATTTTAACATCTTGCCTGCATCTGCTGGCAGGCAAATTACTTCACAGGCCATGAATATGAGTCACTAAATTCTAAACCTTGAGTGAGAAAACCAAGTTTGATAAATGTGTCCAGCTACTGGAATAAAGGCCCAGAATACAAGCAAATCATGAAGCTCAGATGGTGCCAATGCAAAAGCAGCCCCAGACCTGCGCTTAGCGTTACACTCACACACACGCTCATGCACACATACCCTCCCTTTCTTTCCTCGAAATATCAGTTGCAAATGTCAATTCCTAAAATATCTCAGGCCTACAAGGCGATACAATTAAAAGTGACCAAAAGATGAGGCAGAGGTGTGTTTAGGACAGTTGGAGGTGGCGGGGGGCGGGTAACTCAGAAAATAAAAACGAAAAGAAAAGAAGAAGAAAAAGAAAATCAGTCAAGAAGAATCATGACTCCAAAAATCACATTTCAAAATGTTTCAGTATTTTCTGGATTTATAACTTCTCCAAAATTCCTGCAGTATTTTTATGGGTTTAAAAGGAAATGATTGCACATACTTGATTTTACTCTCTAGAAAAACTTGCCCTGATGCTATCATTTGATAACACCTAAGAAGGCCTGGCCTTTAATTATTGACCAAACACCTAGGTTACAGAGCTCAAATCCTTTTGAGAGGCCCGATTAGCTTGTCCAGGGTTAATTAGCACCCTTCTTAGCATTCTCACCCACTCCCTATTTCATGATGGAGAATAGTCATGAAATATTTTTCAAATATAGTATGTTAAATCCAAGAGGTTTAAAAAAAATTTTTTAAAGGCAGACTAAGTGGACAAGTGGCTATGTAAAGAAGACTTCCCAGTATGCCCTTTTTTTTTTTTTTTTTTTTACTTTTTGACCACACCTCGTGGCATGCGGGATCCTAGTTTCCCGACCAGGGATTGAACCCGTGCCCCCTGCAGTGGAAGTGTGGAGTTTCAACTGCTGGACCACCAGGGAAGTCCCACCAGTACGCCCTTAGATTGAGCCCCTTAAGCCAGCAGTAAGCACACAATCCTTTCTGACCTTTGTTGTGGAAGAGTTCTCGAGATAATCCAGACACATCCATACATTTTTTTTTTTTTTTTAAAGAATGAGCATCTTTCAAAATGGTGCCTTCCAATAACCAGTGACTCCCAGGAACAACAAACATCCCCATCATTTGTCAGGGAATTTGGTACCATTCAAAAGACATTGCCCAAGAAAGTACCTCCTCCCCACCATGTAGTTTGCTTGAGTAAAACTCCAAAGGCCATCCCTGTTGGGAAAACTGGCTCTGGCAAGAAGTTGAAATTGAATCTATTGGCAAAATGGGAAATGATTTGGGGGCGATGGAATTAAACTTCGGTAGTTTTTCTTCCTTTTCTCAATTGTACTTTTGTTCACAGCTTCAGCTGGGAGAGACAGTGCTCACATTTAGTTTGGAGTATATGAGTTCATATTTTATAATTAACGTTGCCAACAGGGGAGTTTGATTAATACCAAGCAGTGGATTTTGAGCAATGTTCCATACAAATTGCCAAATTTAGCAATAAAATAAATTGGTTATGTGAACATAATTAGTAGGATGACTACTTAAAATTCAAAACTGAATGTGAATAATTCCAAATCATCTGAGCCACAAATCCATTATTTGTATAGAAAGGAGAAAGCATAGCATTTGGGCTTTATTTTGCTCTCAACCACAATGTTATTCAGCACCAAGCTGAACGTAATGAAACTTCTACAATGGGTTGTGACAATATTTTAGAGCAACCCAGAAACACACACAGACACGTGTGCGTGCACACACGCGAAGGGAAGGTAATAAAGATAAGAAATGCTAAACTGTGAATTTTCATTGCAAATGTAAAAATCTATAACAAATTTTTCTGCAAATGCTGCATTACATTCTTCTGATGCACCATACATAAACCTCTGGCACAAAATTACTCAGGAGAGGTTTTTGCCTTTAAAATATTCACGGTACCTTATTGTCGCCCTGGACTTCTCCAAGTCTTTGCTGAAGTTCTTTCATTTCTTCTCCCAGATGTTTATTTCGGTCCTGAGAATCTCTCAATAGTTGTGCAAGATTAGCCTGCAAACTGACAAAGGATTAATCTCCAAAATTTACAAGGAGCTCATGCAGCTCAATATCAATAAAACAAAAAACCCAATCCAAAAACGGGCAGAAGACCTAAATTGACATTTCTCAAAAGAAGATATACAGATTGCCAACAAACACATGAAAGGATGCTCAACATCATTAATCATCAGAGAAATGCAAATCAAAACTACACCAGTCAGAATGGCCATCATCAAAAAATCTACAAACAATAAATGCTGGAGAGGGTGTGGAGAAAAGGGAACCCTCTTGCACTGTTGGTGGGAATGTAAATTGATACAGCCAGTATGGAGAACAGTATGGAGGTTCCTTACAAAACTACAAATAGAACTACCATACGACCCAGCAATCCCACTACTGGGCATATACCCTGAGAAAACCATAATTCAAAAAGAGTCCTGTACCACAATGTTCATTGCAGCTCTATTTACAATAGCCAGGACAAGGAAGCAACCTAAATGTCCACTGACAGATGAATGGATAAAGAAGATGTGGCACATATATACAATGGAATATTACTCAGCCATAAAAAATGAAATTGAGTTATTTGCAGTGAGGTGTATGGACCTAGAGTGTCATACAGAGTGAAGTAAGTCAGAAAGAGAAAAACATATGCTAACACATATATGTGGAATCTAAAAAAAAAAAAAAAAAAAGGGGTTCTGAAGAACCTAGGGGCAGGACAGGAATAATGACACAGACATAGAGAATGGACTTGAGGACACGGGGAGGGGGAAGGGTAAGCTGGGACAAAGTGAGAGAGTGGCATGGACATATATGCACTACCAAACGTAAAATAGATAGCTAATGGGAAGCAGCCGCATAGCACAGGGAGATCAGCTCAGTGCTTCGTGACCACCTAGAGGGGTGGGATAGGGAGGATGGGAGGGAGGGAGATGCAAGAGGGAGGGGATATGGGGATATATGTATATGTATATCTGATTCACTCTTTGTTATACAGCAGAAACTAACACAACATTGTAAAGCAAGTATACTCCAATAAAGATGTTAAAAATAAATAAATAAAAATAAAAGGTAGATTTCAAAAAAAAAAGATTAGCCTGCAAATATTAACACATTATGAAATATAATCAGAAATGGAGGAGTGGAGAAATGCGGGTCTTTCTTAGGCTTATTGCAGCCAGCATCCAAGCCCAGCTGAACCATTAGAATAAACACATGTACGAATGCAGCAAGTGTGCAAATCGCACCACTACAACTGCATGGAGAGAAATAAAGTTGGCCATGAACCTCAATTTGGGGATGTTCTTTGTTTCCAGAATGGCTCACAGACAAGTGATGGAGGAGTTGGTTTGTTTTGTTTGTTTTGTTTGTTTGTTTTTAATTTAAGAGCTCCTCACAAAAACTCTTGCAAGTGGTCTTAGTTCAGTTCTAACTTTGGGTCAACAATATAGGAAACATTTCATTTCCTTGTTTGGATAATTTCATTTCCTTGTTTGGATAGTTTTTTTTTTTCTTCAAATAGATCGTGTTTAATGAACTTTTCTTTGCCACCTTAATGCCCAGAATTTTGATCAAAATTGTCAGCCAGAGAAGAGACCAGTGAGGTGTCACGATTTCAGACATCAGGATCCAGAGGTAATTCAACAGTCTCCTGGGCTGTTTTTCTCACCTCCTTATTCCCCTGTTCTAGCTCCTAGAGTACCAAACAGCCAGGGTGAGTGCCTTCCAGTCCATCTTCATGATGTCATCCCTTCCTTCAGGTTGCCTCCTGCTCAGAGCAGATCCCTCTGGCCCCAGTGCGCAGTTCTCCACCAGGCCCCCTCCCCCTCTCAGTCCAGCTTCATCGACACATCTCAGCCCCTTTCCCGGGAGCACGCAAGCACCCTTTACCATGCTCTCACCCTTCTCAGGTTCCCTGAACCTGAGCTTGCATATGCTCCCAAACTATCTACATGCTTTTATCCACTCAAGCCTTTAACTTACTATTCCACTTTACCTCCATGGCTGCTTCTTCTATACTATTTGAATTTTGCTAATTTGATCTAATTCTCACCTTGCTTATTGCACTCTTATCTAACCTCAGCAAGAAGAAATGAGCTATTGAAAGGCAGAGATTCTCTTTTTCTCCCTTCTCAGCCTCCATGTACATGGCTCCAGGAAGTGCTCTTGTTCCAGCAAATGTTTTAAAGACCCATGATGCATAAATGGAGGAAGGAAGGAGGGAGGGAAGCAAGCCAGCAATCGGAATATGACTCCTAAAAAGGAATCTTTCAGAAACAGTCACACAAGGGATTAGAAAGTTATCTTTTAGATTCCCTCCATGTGATAGCTGAAGAAACCCAAATCCAGAGACACTGCAGACGAGTACAACTACAGTGGCTAAATCTCCAAAGACTTTGATGCTAATACTTTTGGGAATACTGAGTTATGTTAGGTAATCAAAAGGGAATAAAGTGAAAGAATATAAAGATTAAACCTTGGCTTATCCTGGACTCCTCACTTTGTCTTATCTCCCATATTCCATCCATCGGGATATCCAGTGTCTCCACCATCAAGGTAGCCCCCCATTCAGCTCCCCCGAAGCTCACCTCCTGGCTGTTCCCCACATATACCAGGCAGGAGCCCATCTCAGCGCTGCTCTCTCTGCCTTTTCTCTGGACTGGACTGCTCTCCCTCCAGGATACCTCTTGGCTCACTCCCTTGCCTATTTCAGGTCTTCGTTCAAACTGCACTGTTTCAACGGGGCCCACCTGGACCACTTGATCTAATCTGCAGTCTGGCCACCTCCCCGCTGGACATCCAAGCCCTTTCCCCTACACTACTTTTTATTTCCATAGCACTTACCATCTCTTAATATACCATGTAATTTACTTTATAGTTTATTGCCATATGTTTACATATGTTTATTACTTACTGTTTATTTCCTATCTCTCTCTCCCTACTAAGACAGAAGTTCCATGAAGGGCAAGGAACTTTGTTCTCTCTACTGGTCTACCCCAAGCACCTAGTGGATGCTCCATAAATATATCTTAAGTGAAAGATAATATGCTGAGTCTGGAGGTTGTGGTCTCAGCCTAGGGAAGTATCTGGAATAATAAAATACTGAAACCAGTGCCTGGCATGCAGCGTTGCATAGAAACCCCACTCATCCCCACTGGCTGGATTTAATCTAGCTCTGAGTTCCACTCACTTATTTGTGAACATTACTCAATAATGTGATCTAATTCTCAGCCCCATATTTGCAAAGCTCATATCTTGTAATAGTTGTGTTTCAACTGTCCCAGATTTCCATTCTCATCAGATAAAAATTTGGTGAAGGATGAGGAAAATTAATCCTCATTTCACAGGCAGGAAAGCAAAAAGACAAGAGGCACTGTGATCCACTGACTTTTTTGGGAAATGTTCAAATTTCTTTTTGGAATCAGATAGACTAAGTTGGATGCCAGTTCTGCCACTTACTGGGCTGGGTGACCTTGGGTAAGATTATTAACCTCTTGAGTTTCCCCACCTGTAAAATGGAGCTAACCATACATACTTCATGCAGTAATTTGATACTTACATTGAATAATGAACCTAGGATGCTTACCACAGTGCTTGGTATACAGTAGGCACTGGTTAAATGCTGGTCACCTCCCCTTGACTCTGCCCTTCCAGTGGCTCCAATTCGATCACTCAGTGGACAGTTGGATGCATCTGGCCGAATGGCTCCTTGGACACAGCTGGCTCCCTTGTCATCCTGCCCCTTCACTTATTCATCCATTCATTTATACAACAAATATTTATGGAGTGCCTACTATATGTCAGGCACTGTTTTTGATTCTGGAGATACAGCAGTGAGCCCTACAGACAAAGCCTCTTGCCCTTGTAGACCTACATTTTAATAGATGATGTTATATTAATTACATTATATTACAACAAAATGAATAATGACCGAGGAGCTGGATGATAAGTACTATGGAAACAAATACAGCAGGTAAAGGAAACAGTGTGTGCTGGGGAAAGGCCACGGAAGGCGTCACAGTGAAGGCCACACTTCAAGTCTTAAACCAAGACTTGAAAAAGGAGGGAGAGGGCTTCCCCGGTGGCACAGTGGTTGAGAGTCCGCCTGTCAATGCAGGGGACACGGGTTCGTGCCCCGGTCCGGGAAGATCCCACATGCCACGGAGTGGCTGGGCCCGTGAGCCATGGCCGCTGAGCCTGCGCGTCCGGAGCCTGTGCTCCGCAACGGGAGAGGCCACAACAGTGAGAGGCCCGTGCACGGCAAAAAAAAAAAAAAAAGAAAGAAAGAAAAAGGAGGGAGCGTGAGCCTTGTGGATATCCCGGAGAAAGTTCCAAGTAGGTGCAAAGGCAAGCAGCTTCCCTCTCTCCTTCTCCCCCTCACATCACAAGATGTCCACTTTGGAAAGCAGTTCAAGGCCACTAGAGCAGGCGGACCCCAGGGACTGCAGTGAAGTGGAGATGATTCAATTCTCAATTTTCTTTTCCTGGTTCCTCCCCTCTGTCCTGCAGCTCTCCTGCCTTAGCACAAGGTATCACAAGTGGGCGGCCTCTCCTTTTCCTTCCGGGAACTCCAGAACACTTCCCAGACATTAGCTCAGCAAGCATAATCCCTCCCCCAGGTGGAGGGACAGGACCCCCAGGCTGGAGGGACTGGCTCAGAGGTGGGGCGGGAGAAGCCACCCGGGGCAGGTGCTGGCATGCGGCTACAAGTGGCCTCCGCGAGCCTGCTGCCACCTGCACACTGCATCTCAGCACCCCATCTGCAGGAGACACAGCAAAATTCACCTTCACAGGAGCCTGCTTTTCTTAAACAGTGGAAGAGATGTTCAGAAAGAAATGTTTGTAAGAGCAACAGTGAAAAATTTAACAAAAGACCAAAAAAAAAAAAAAAAAATCTGAAACGTCCCTAACCTTCCCTTTTTGAATCAACAGTGGCTTGAGCCCCTCAGGTGGGTGGGAAGACCCTGACATTTGCTCACCAATGAAACCACAAGAGCTAAACCCGTACAACTCAAACTATCAGTGGTGAAAGACCTCGACCTCCGATCTGTCACAGATCAGTACTTGTGCAAAATACAATAAAAATCCATTCCTAGGAAAACAAATTTAAGAAGACATCAAGGCCCCAAGTGTTTGTTAGATTCACCTGACGTAAAATCATACATACTGTCAGATTGCTAGAAAAGTTTCTGAGCCCTTCCTCTCAATTTCTGCCCTCATCTTGTCGTAGGGACCAGAAAGGGCAGCTTGCAGCCTGGCACTGGTCCTCGGGCCCCACTTTGAATAGCACTGAGCCCAGCGATACTCCCCAGTATTTGGATGTTACAGCAAAGCAGGCACCCACGTGTTATATATCAAAGGTCCCAGTGACACATGAAGCAAAGGACAGCACTGCTTTAGGAGACAGCGAGTCAGAGACCCAGCGATGTGACTGTCAAACATTATTTACTCTGCAGCCTGGCCGAAAAGAAATCTACCCAAATAAACTCAAGCATTTCTACAGTAGCTGCAAAGCAATGGTTAATTAGAATCACATCGCCTCCAAGGGGATTCACTGCAAATCTACCCCAGATTTCAAATTGACCCCCTGGGGTAGGGTAGGGTGAGGGAGACCCCCCCCTTTTAAAGCAGGTGACTGTAATTTTCTTTCACATTTCACAGGCTGGCTTACTTGTCAACACACAATTCTTTTCTATTCAGTCCTTCCACCTCCTCAACTCCCAAACAATAACTTTGAAAACTAGAAAATGACTATTCTGATACGGTGCCTAGTTCCTTGACATACACCTTAAAGAACAAAAAAAAAAAAAAAAAAGAAAGAAAGAAAAGAAAAGAAAGAAAAGTAGTACATTTCAAAGCACTCAAAATAGAGGAGAAAAGTTCACATAATTCTTTTTACCAAAAAAAACACCCATGACTCACACACATTCACTATAACCATCCATCAAGCTAACACACGGCGCCGGCTTATAATTTATCAGCTATGCAGACCGTTTTGTCTCTGTGTTATTGAGAAGGACTCTGTGACCATCAGTTTAGAATAGCAGCCCTATGTAAAGGAAATGTCAGGGAAAAAGTGGCAGACCGTCTAACACTCGAAAGGATTTCACAGGGAAGGAAAACAAAACCTAGAGATTATTTCCTCTAAATCTCTGGGGCAGGGTGGGTAGCATAAATAGCAAAACATGAAAAGGTTTCAAAAGAAGCCTCTTTTAAATATTCAGATATAGCCAGGGCTGACGTTAAAAGGTTGACATTTTCTCTCAGATAATAGTGGGATGTTGAATATCCTGGAGCATATTGTAGAATCTATATACTCAAGTCACTCTTTCTAGCTCGGAGTTTATCTATTAAAACTGTGATGGGAAAGGGAGAGAAGACAGATTTGATGAAAACATAGCTGGGAGGCCCAAGGCCAAAAGGACATTACAGCTGTCCATTCCAACACACGTTCCTTTGTCAAGGATCAAGTCAACCCCCAATTACAACGGATGTCTGCAGAAGTACGCCGCCAAGGCCAGCCCCTGGTGTGGGGACTTTGAGGCTCGGGGAAATTCTCTCTGCACACAGATGAAGACTACACGTCCTGACAGTTGTTGCAAAGGCAGAGATCTGGGAGTTGAGAGAACTGTGTGCATCTCGCCCCAACCTCTCTGCCTTTTTGTGGAAATTCTCACTGAGGCAGATTAGTAATGGGGACAGGGGGATCTCCCTTTCTTCAGGTGCTGCTGCATCCTAAACTCTAGATCTTGCCTCTACCACTGTATTTGAATTCCCTTATGAATGAATGTCACAAAATACATCCAAATTTATACTACAGATGCAATACATTTTTGAAACTTATAAGAAGTGGTAGGAGATTTTTTTTAATGGTACATCACATTTGGCAATGACAGTCTCTGTGAAAGAACTCTGTTTTCAATGATCAAGTAACCAAGACTGGTTTACAAGGAAGGGGGAGTTCAGGATACCAGTTGTAAGAAACAGCCCTAAATCTTTTAGATGGGGAGAAAAGGATCCACTATATACCATTTTCCTCCCTGATGTAAGAAATGAAAAGTTGGATATGATAAGATCAGAATATTGCCACCCCAAAATATGCTCCTTTGCCATGAGGATTATTTTGATCTGAAGGCAACTGAGAATCAGAAGATACAGAGAATATTCTTCCCTCCCCTTTTCAGCCTAAAAATAAAGGCATACATTTCCCTTTGTGAGTTGTCCCATCCCCTCCGTACCAGGAAGAGAATAGCAACTCTAATCACTGGACACAGAGCATTGGTCCATGATGAGTCTGCATAAACAAACCTAACTAAAATAAAACCTTATCTTCCATTCGTTTCCCATATATCTCCTAGTCACTTTCCCACAGTTTATCATCCCTTAAGGCCCAAACCCCCTCTCTTTTATTAAAATGCTATATAAGCCACGGAGTCTAAACACTTCTTTGAATTTCACTTCTTCTCTGTGAACTCCTGTGCATGTAAAATATTCATGAAATTGTTTGCTTTTTTCTCCTGTTAATCTGTCTTTTGTCAGTTAAATTTGCAGGCCTCCATGCACTGAACCTAAGAGGGTAGAGGAAAAGCTTTTCCTCTCCAACAGATAAAAATAAAATGAAGGAAAGTGATGAAAAGTTTAAGATTAACCTTCCAACCTTGCACTAGCCAGACATTGGGAAGGGCAGTAAAACGGGCAGGCCATGTGTTTTCTCCTAAGTCCTTAAATAACTCAGCCCAGACACCAGGAGGGGAAAGGAGCAACATTCCCGTTACTATCCCTCAAGTCACCCTGAAATCTTTGTAATTTATTGGGTATACACCACTTCAGTAACCTAGCCATGGAAAAGTCATTCTCCATCATAATGTAAAAGTGATGTATACCAGAAAATCCTATAACTTCCTTCTCAACTTGCTGACATATTAAAACTCAATGCAAAAACGGGAGGGGAAAAAAATAGGAGAGAGACAGGTAAAACCTTGGCCTAGGCACTTCCTCAAGGAGAGTTTTTTGTTTGTTTGCTTTGTTTTGTTTTGAAAAAAAAAGAGTGTAAGAGAGAAAAAGAGACCAGATTTAGAAAATGCTCCTCTACTACATGGTGTTGACCCCTGAATCCTTTAAACTCACACCTTCAATAGGGTAAAGTACTCGATTAAGCAAGAATATGTGAAAAAAAAATGTTTGATAAAACGTGGAGTGTACTTGAGCGGTGTGATTGATAGCAAATTTAATTGCAATTTCTACTCCGCTGCTTTGGTCTACGGTGACTTCTCTGTTAATAGTAATAGAGTGAAACTTGCTTTGCTGAGCAAGCGCCCCCTATTCATAGCAACTGCCCAAGCGATGACCTCTGCTACAGTGACAGCTTTCTTATTTACAAGAAACAACCACCCAAGAACTCATTCCACACACAGTTTTTGGCTGTGCAAGGAGCCCTCGGCAGCCTACTCTCACCCCACCGAGATGGTGAGCACACACTTCCCAATGCAGGCATTTCCAGGCCCACAGGCAAATGCTCTTCAGTAGGTTTAGGAGGTTGCTATTTAAATAAATGTTTACTTAATCTTGGCCATTATGGCTCCGCATCTGCCACTTAGTGGCTCCCTTAATAGTTCCCAAGTTCTTTAGACGCACTGAGCCTAAATTCCCCCATGTTTAAGTTGGGGGATGCTCTCACCTTCCTGACAAAAATCACTGCAAGGATCCGAAGGGCTTCTGAGCAGGAGGTGTGAATGCTAAGAATGAAATTACTGTTATTGTGATTTGGGGAGGACTCCCGCAGGCTGAACCCTGGATTTCTTCCCAGCTTCCCCGGTGTAACAGTGAAGTTGTACTGTTCGAAGTGGTATAAAAAGAAACGTCCCAAAGCACTTGAGATCTGTGAAGGAAGTTTTAGGTTCTGAGCATCAAACCGAGATGCATAGACAAAGTTGCTCTGATTTGTGGTCACGGGGGACTAAAATAAGATTGACCAAGAAGACTTTTCTATTGAAGTAAAAGGCTCCCTCCCATCCCACAAAGGGCCACTGTGTGCTCTGATTTCTCCAGGGTTGTCATCCTGGTGCATGTCACCGTCTAAATAAGCCATCACTTTTTAAGGGAAGAAAGCCAAGGCTCCCTCCTGGACCAGGAGGAATACCTCCCGTGGTACCTCGGCTTGAAATCAAAACAGGGAAAGACAGAGATGTGTTTGATTGTTTATTCAAGGAGGAGTTGGCATGGGGAAAAATGTGTTGCTGTGACCCCAAACGATCCCAATTTATAAAAAGATTAACCCAGGATAATTTAAACTCCCCTTTATCGCCTTTGGAGGAACTGCTTGTTTCGCAAAAGAAAAATATTTAAAGGGTTGTTTGAGATCTTTTGGTGATCTCTCACTGCAGTGCAGAGAGGTGCTCTGTGTACAGTTCTGCCTGGAGTATCAAGAAGAAATTTTCATTTCAATATCCCACGAGAAGCTATTAGTGAAATCACTGTTGTCACGATTTCTTCACAGCTTCTTCAACGGATGATTTGCCATTGGAAATTGAGTTGTTTTAAAAAGGATTCTAAATTCTAAAAGAAAGCCTCAATCGACAACCATATTTCTAGACCTACAACCATGAAAGTTCTGGCTGCCCTGTAAGGAGGAGGCAAAAAAGCAGGCAGACATTATGGCCAGATATTGGCTGCCACAGGAAAGAACACTGGCCTAATGGGTAAAGACTCCTAGCTCAGTTTCCGCTTCTCAACCCCTCCTAAGCAGAGGGCTTCGGATAAAGCACTTCATCTTTGAACTTCCAAAATGGGTGGATTAAATGTTGATTATGGGGCTTCCCTGGTGGCGCAGTGGTTGAGAGTCTGCCTGCCAATGCAGGGGACACGGGTTCGTGCCCCGGTCCGGGAAGATCCCACATGCCGCGGAGCGGCTGGGCCAGTGAGCCATGGCCGCTGAGCCTGCGCATCCGGAGCCTGTGCTCCGCAATGGGAGAGGCCACAACAGTGAGAGTCCTGGAGAGGCCACGACAGTGAGAGGCCCGCGTACCGCAAAAAAAAAAAACCAAAAAAACACCAAAATGTTGATTATGCTTCTTCCCCAATCAAACAGCCTAAGAGTTAAATATGGAACAAAACCCTGAACTAAAACACTGAACTACAAGTGAGCAGATTTGGATTTTTAGGCCTGCTCTATTAACCTGCTGTGTGACCTTGGACAAGTCACAGGAAAAATAAAAATTAGCCAACACCCATTGAGCACTCACTAAGTAGAAGGCAATGGGCATTATAAGCATTATCACACCGATTCTTTATAAAAACTTTATGAATATATCTCATGCTTTTGTTCATTTTAGAGAGGAGGAAATTGAGTCTCAGAAAGGTAACACAGCTTGCCCCGGATCACCCAGCCAGCAAGTGGAAGTGTTATATTTGAACCCACAAAATTGGATGCCAGAACCCAAGCTTTTATCTACTGCCACCCATGACGCTGCCTTGAGACTTTACGCAAGACCTAACTTGCAGTGTGGCCGCAGAAGACAGCTGGGAGGTGACACACATACATAGATATATACGTGCATACACACATGCATACATGGTCTCTGAAAAGCACAAAGCACTGCCAAGACTGAGGATGGGGTACTGTTTCTACTTATATTTGAGAAGAACCCTCAATACATTTACAGTCAGCTTGAGCTGCTACAACAAAACACCATAGACTGGGTGGCTTATAAACAACAGAAATTTATTCCTCATAGTTCTAGAGGCTGCAAATCTGAGATCAGGGTGTCAGCACAGTCAGGTTCTGGGAAGGGCCCTCTTTCAGGATGCAGATTTCTTGTTTTGTCCTCACACAGCCGAGAGCAGAGCAGAGAAAGCAAGTTCTCTCGTGACTCTTAAAAGGACACTGAACCCCCTCGTGAGGACTCCACCCCCATGACCTCATCTAATCCTAACTCCCTCCCAGAGGCCCCACCCCCTAATACCATCACATTGAGGACCAGAGTTTCAACTTATGAATTTGGGGGGATGTAAACATTCAGTCCATAACAGAGTGATGACAGTAATCTCTCCTGAGCTGAGAAATGAACAGGGGAGGAGTCCATAGAAATTCCTCCTTCAAGTCAAGAATAGGAAGCCACGGTTTCAAGGCTGATGGGCAACAAGATGCTCAAGGCGGCATCTTTTCCTTTTCCAATATGTGGATCTTTTGACCCCCAGGTCCCATCTGTTACCCCAGCAGCTGGTTCTCATTCCAGTGCCTTCCGCTTACACAAGGTACCTTTGCTTTGCAGCTGGAGGGATAAATACTTCACCTACTGTCTTGCCTTTGGGATAAACATGTGATATAAGACAGGAGACACCAGGTCAGGGTGCAAGCTTCTACCCCTGTTCCTGCTGATGAAAAAGTTAAGAAGGTAATTGTGCCTCTCCTTTCCAGTACCAGATACATGGATGCCAAAGCTGTCTGCTTCAGGCTAAATGGAAAGTTTCATTGTAACCAGTGCCTGCAAATTCAATGGTGCATTTTCTTCCCCACACTGAGCTAATGAAGAGGACATCTTAACACTCCCCCTCACTCATCCAAAAACCAACCCCATGCTTTTATAAATAAACTAACTATATGTAAATAAAATTTGAAAACATATATTTTAAACAGGTAAGATTATTTTTCCAAATACTGGAACTATTTTCCTCCACTGTTAATCAAGACACTTCTTCCGTTACTAAGCCAGAATTCCCTCCCTGGCTTTGGGCTATCTTTTTCTCTCCACTGCACTGCTTACCATTTAACATCCTATACATTTTAATCATTTTGTTTATTGTCTGCTCACAGCATCCCTACTAGAATTAAGATGACTATATTATTTATCATCCAAACCAAGACACTTTGGAGAGTACAGGGAGCACTAATACAAATTATGTCAGGACAAGAGGTAAAATTGGCAATGATCCTGAGTAAACGGAAGGTCTGGTCGCCCGAGCTACAAGGCAAGTTCTAAGCATGAGCTCTGAGTGGACTGCAGGACTTTGAACTGTGGCTCCACCAATTACTTATGTTATTTCCCTTGGGTAATTTACTTGACCATCATAGGCCTAAATTTCCTCGTTTGTCTGATGGCAATAATAATAATAACCCCCAACTCCCATGGTTGTGTGGGAATTAAATGGGATCATCCACAGTGCAATGCTGGGCACAGGGTCTGACAGACTGCAAGAGTGAGCACTCAAAAACACTGGCTGCCGTCGTTATTATCTGTCATTCCAAGACTCTCTCAAGAAGGCGTGTACAGCAGATGGTTAACACACGGTCTACCCAGCACCCCGTCAACATGACAACAGTAGAAGCTTCCTTGTATCTACAGGATGCCTGGCCATGCCCAGCTGACATGAATGGACCCCTGGCCTGAGCCTGGCCTAGGGGAGCTCTCCCCTGGGATTCAGGGAGCAGCTCTTTCCTACAGGTCAAAGACGTGGGGTCTGTAGCCCTCATGTGGTCAGCAGCCACGTTTCCTATTCTACGGAGAAAGCAGGTCCAGAAAAAGAAATGACAGCTGACACAGAGAATGCTGAGGGCAGAGGAGAGAGCTGGGGGCACCTAAGTCCTGGTGGTAGCTGGTCCTGAGGCCTGGCTGCACTTCTGATGCCCAAGGTTGCTGCTTACCCAACTCTTTTGAGGTCCTATGAGCCAGGAACTTCTCTTTGGCCCAAGCTATTTCAAGCTGCCAAGGGTAACCAAAAGGGTCCTGACAACAGCACACTAATATATAATTTTTTTTTTTTTTTTGCGGTATGCGGGCCTCTCACTGTTGTGGCCTCTCCCATTGCAGAGCACAGGCTCCGGACACGCAGGCCCAGCGGCCATGGCTCATGGGCCCAGCCGCTCTGCGGCATGTGGGATCTTCCCGGCATGTGGGATCTTCCCGGACCGGGGCACGAACCCGTATCCCCTGCATTGGCAGGCGGACTCTCAACCACTGTGCCACCAGGGAGGCCCCACACTAATATATAATTGATTAAAAAAGAAAGGGATGGGGCTTCCCTGGTGGCGCAGTGGTTGAGAGTCCGCCTGCCGATGCAGCGGACACGGGTTCGTGCCCCGGTCCGGGAAGATCCCACATGCCGCGGAGCAGCTGGGCCCGTGAGCCATGGCCGCTGAGCCTGCGCGTCCAGAGCCTGTGCTCCGCAACGGGAGAGGCCACAACAGTGAGAGGCCCGCGTACCGCAAAAAAAAAAAAAAAAAAAGGAAAAGAAAGGGATGATAAGGAAGAGGAGAAGATGATAATAAATATTTATTGACGCTCACCTGGTGCCAGGCACTGTGCTAAGGACTCTACTCGCGTACGTTATCTCATTTGTTGCTCACAGCCACACTATGTGGTGGGTACCATATTTATTCCCACTTTGTAGATGTGAAAGCTGAGTCTCAGACACCCAAAGGAATCTTCCCAAGGCCACACAATTAGTTTGGTGGGTGTCATTGCTGGCTCCCTAAGCCCTTGTATCCCAGGTGATTAATCTAAGCCCATTAATGTATAGTACCCTCCCAGTGAATGTTAGTAGACCAGGAATGGGAGTACGTCCTACAATGGCCCAGTGAAACTGGAGGGAAGGACTCATATTCCATAGCTGGGTTTTCTGCCTTTCCTGCTTCGAGGAAAGCTGATGTTAAGTTCAAGAGGAAGCTGACGTTAAAATCGGCATAATGCTAGAGTGGTCAGATAAAATATAGGATGCCCAGCGCAATGTGAATTTCAGATAAATAATCAATAATGTTTTAGCATAAGTGTGTCACGAATATTGCATGGTATATACTCTTATACTAAAAAAGTATTCATTGTCTCTCTGAAATTCAGATTCACCTGGGTATCCTGTATTTTTCTTTGCTAAGTGTGGTAGAGAGGAGAGAATGAGTACATGATGACAGTACGGCATCTGAGACCTGCACTACCTCTCAACTTGTGGTTATGCAAGGGCATCGATTCCTTTATTGATTAAGCAGTTTAGAATTTCTGTCACTTGCACCCCAGTCCGTCCTATGTCATCCATCCCAGGCAGGAAGAATGCAGAGCAAGCTCACACCACCACACTAAATCCTAAAGGGACAGAAACTAAATGCCATATTAAAAGCTACAAAGCCAGCGCTTAGGACATTGAACTTGTTTTGTTTGTTTGTTTGTTATTTAGAGCTGTAAGAATGCAGCTTGACAGACTTACTGGAATTCATCAGATTCTCTTCAGTCAATGTAAATTTTTTATTATAAAGTCACGGAACGTGAATCCACTTACACTGTAAAACTCCTTCATGAATACTAACAAACTCTAAAATCACAGCAAAGATGACGGCTCATAGCCACCAAAAACACAGAAACAAAAACATTAGCAATTCCACATTAAGGATCCCAATTTTTAAACATTTATGCTAACTTTCCGTGTCATTTTGCTTAGGAAAAAAAAACACAACACATCAATTAGCTCCATAGAAAATTTTGACTTTAAATCAAACCTGGAGCATTACAAAATAATCAAATAAAATAGGAAAGGAGTGTGGGAGTGAGCAGAACTGAATGACTGAAAGGACAGCCATAGGACTGAGTTGTTATTTAAGGGTGAACGTCATGTATGTGTGTGTGTGTGTGTGTGTGTGTGTGCATATGTGCACGTGCGCGTCTACTGTTTACTCAGCATCGAAAATCACAAGGTAATGAATCTAAGGAGTTTATATGCTGTGCCAGGTATATGATCAATGAACAAAAACAGGATGTTGTCTTAGCCTTTACAGCTATGAAGACAGCAAACAATTCCTTGTCCTTATTTTCATCCACCAGTTTTGAAGCCCTGTTCTGGTGCAGAGCATTTCCCATAACATGGTACACACAGCACTAACATCACCATCATCCAGGCTCCCCTCAAGCCCATAAAGGGCTGTGAGTCAGGGTATGTCAGTACAGAACAATTGTAAAGTTGAGGAAAGTGTTAAAACGCAATATATCTCTATATATGCATGCAACTGGATTAAAAAATTTGATGTACGATATTCCTGGACATAATGCTATAAAAGTATTAACTGACCCTATATTGATCTATACATTTAACAAAACCCCAATCAAAATACCAATAGGTATGGGTTTGTGGGGGGTGGGAATCAGAGGAGGACTTGATAAAATATTTGTCAGTTATATCTAAAAAAAGAAACAAGAAACATCTGAAAAGAAAGAGCAAAGGGAAGGAGAATAGCCCAAACAGGTATTACAAGTATTATAAACAAAAACAGAATAATGTGGTACTAACAGGACAATACAGGAAGCTCAGTGGAACAGAATAGAAAGTCCAGAAAGACACACACACACACACACACACACACACACATGGATTTGTCCATTGCTAAAAGTGGGCATCCAAAATCCGTGGGGAAAATGGATACTCAATAAACGATGTTGGTTACCATTTAGGAGAAAAGAACATAAATGGCTTATGAGTTTTAGTGAGATGGCTTTTAAAAGTCTGAAGCGGCTGGAGCTAAACAGCAGAACGGCATCCATCCACAGAACAGTAAGCTAAAGTCCTCTAGCAGTGTGCTCTCAACTTGTGGTTTTCTAAAAGGATTCCCAACAAGAAAGGGAGCACAGTCAACTGGTGTGCCTTCTTCCACCCTGTTAGACTTCACTGTGTTTCCTTCACCCAATCCTTAGGCCCTCTCTGTAGGCAGTATTTCTCTACCACCCATTCCCCCCAGTCATACAAAATGATTCTGGGAAGTTAGAAGCTTTCTCTGTACATTTTGGGATTTCCTAATCCCCCAGTAGTTGTAAGGCATCAATACGAACATTCTGAGAGTTGGCAAAGATCAGGAATAAGTCTTACCTGTTTCCTCTTCTCAGGGGGAAGTGCTGGATCTCCATCCTACAAAGAAACCAATGTTACATTTTATTCTTTTTAACTTAGATGTGTGTAGAGTCAAGAAATTGAACCGAACTAGGAACTAAATTCCGACCATCCCCCTCCCTCCCCCTGCAACCAACAATGTGCTGAACCAAACTCAAATATACTGAAAAAAGTTTAAACGATAAGCTGAACCAGAGTTATTTTGGGAAAACCTCTAAGGAATCACTCCCAATTAGGACCAATCTATGTATTTTCTAAACCTATGTGAGCCAAATAAATGAACTGGATTTATCAAAATTACTTCTGAGCAGAGCCTAAACAGAAATAGTATTTCATTTGGTTTGAGTTGAGCTCCTCTTTTAAACAGATCCAAAGGAATAGTAATGGACACATACAATGCACACACATACTTGAGTTTTCTCTATGGGCAGAACAATCTGGGGGGTGGGGATAGGATATGCTCAAAATAAAAGAAAATTCACTGAGAACTTGTAGTCCTATCAGACTTTTTGTCCTGAAAGGATTCAATTCCTCTCCCTCGTGTGTCATCTGAGAATACATAAATATGTCAGGTGAATGATAAATGCTCAGGAAATAGTACTTCTCTATCTGATGCTGTCCACATATAAGTCAACATTATTTTAACCTCAGGAATCTTTCTACTGTACTTCTGTTCCAGGACAGTTCAATGACCCCAGCACAGACGGTTAAATGTAAGCAATAGTGTCAGCACTTAAAAAAGAGATGGCATCAGTGAGGAAAAAAATAAGTGAGAATGCAAAATAGCACTATGCAGTTGGTATCCTCCATTTCAGTAAAATTTGCATCCTTAAAAATCTTGCCATATGAAAACTAGAGAAAATCTAATTGCCCAGGAAAGGGAAAGGTTTAAAAATTATGGAAATATTACTATGCACTGCTTTAAAAAATGAGTTAAATCTGTATATATGGCCTAGAGAGATGTCCAAAATAAAGTGCTGAGCGAAAAGAGCAAGTTTTAGAACAACATTTATATAAAGCTGTCCAATAGAACTCTCTGCAATGAGGGACATGTCCTACAGCTAACTGTCCAATATAGCAGCCACCATGGAAATGTTCTATATCAACACAATCCCATACGGTAGCCACCAGCCCCCCATGGCGATTGAGGGCATGAGATGTGATAAGTGAGACTTTTCAATTTTATTTCATTCTAATTAATTCAAAATGAAATTTAAATAACCACATGCAGCTAGTGGCTTCTGTATTAGTGCAGATTTATAACACAAATCCTCTTTTAAAAAAAAAAACCTCCATACAGTGTTAAGTAAATAGGCACACACAGATGCATTCAGATATGTGTGTAAGTTCATGGGCGCCAGAGCAAGCATCTGGAAGCATGTACTTATCAGCTAGCAAGTGGGACTGGATCGTGGAGGAAGTAGGGTGATGACTTTCACGTCTTAATTTTTCCACTTTGGAACTCTTTGTGACGTAATACGTACAATCAGCTCACGGTACTTCTTCTTTAGGGACTGGTGGCGCTCTCGAAGCTGATTGGCCATGAGTTTGTACTGGTCCCTTTCCTGCTGGCATGTGTCCAGCTCCTTGGAAAGGATCAGCAGGGCTTCCTTCTTACTCTCCAGCTTTCTCTTACACACCAGGTACTGCAGAACAAACACACGCAGGCGACTGCTCAGAACCGTCAACAGGCCTCCCTCCTCTCACCTGCGCTGGGGTTCACACACCCTGCAGTGTTGGTTTTGTTGCCTTTTTTGTTTTAAGAGATTGTATACCCAGAATCATCTGTCAGTCAATGACATGTGAGCCTAAAGGCTGCTACTGTACCTGACATAGTCCCCTCATGACAGAACCAAAACCTTGGACATTCATGAACTTTGGCCAACCGAGACAGGAAAAATAACTGATAAATAAGTTAAAAAGCAGAATCCTTTTTAACAATTACACAGATAGCTAAATAAATAGATAGTTGGACCCAAAATTTTATTTAAAAAAGGATTTAGATATCCAGGTAAGATGATGTAAAGTTCTATTAAAATTTTACCAAATGATATAACACGGAAAGATTTAATAAAAATTGTATATATTACTAACAATTACCTCTTGGGAGCAAAATTATTTGCATTTTTTAATTCTTTATACTTTTCTGTGTTTTCGAAATGTTATAGAACACACCTATATGGCTTCTATAATAAAAAAAGTACAAAAAATGTAATGAAAGATAATTTAATTGAACCATAAATTACTGCAATAGATTGTACCTGCCCATGCAACCCAGCAGACATGATCTCACCTCAGAATTTTTGTTCAATAAATTCGGTCAGAGGTGTGCACCTTCTCCTATGATTCCAATGCAGACACCCACCACCCAGAGACCAATTTTATGAGCTAACTATTTTAGTCACACTTTGAATTATCCCCCCAAAGTCAGGCATATCTTGCTGGAATTCTTCCTCAGAGTTGCGGGATATCTTCATCCCTCCATCTCCCCACTCCCCACACTGTGACCAACCCTCACCTGACAATCATCCACCACCTGGATCAGTGTGAGCCTGACTGGGATGCTGTCCTTTTATTGGATCTATAGTACAGTCTGGTGTTATTCACATATGTGAAATGTGGAACTAAATACCTTTTGAATTTGCCCCGTAAAATACCAAATTCGGAGCATTCATGAAAACAATTTATAGTTTCATTATACACTCTGACATGAGCACTTTGTCATTATGGACGCTCACACAAAGCAGACAGAGGATCAGCACTCCCATACCATTTGAGTCAATGCTCTTTCATGGACAAAAAGCATTACTCATATATAGTGCTTGCTTGGAACTGACTTTGTTAAGTTCAATTTCAAATAAATGAAAGGGGAAAAAGAGAGTTTTGTGCATTAGCACATTTTTTTTCCTTAAAAAAAAAAAGTAATTGCTTAGCTTCAAAAACAAAGGGGAAAGAAAAGCCATTCTGAGACGGATTTGAGTTCTAAGAGAGGACACTTCCACCTTGGATGAATCTTATTCCTGGCAGTAATGAGGTTGGAATCCTGCCTTAAAACATCCTGGATTTTAACACTTTGACATCGTCTTCGTGGAAGCAAACGGTTCTGTTGCCACAGTGATTTCTCAAGAGTAAAATCCCCAACGAGTAAATATCAGAGGAGAGTACTCCAAAAACCTGAACTGCAATGTCCTAAGGGAGGTATTGAGATTTCACAGGAAAAAATACCATTTACACACAGTTTAACAGAGCTGCCCTTGTGCCTTCAGTTCTTTGCCTGTGATCGGCAGCCTCGTTTGGCAGTGCTGTTAGCCTTGGTGGCACAAAAACAGTCACCTTTGTCCCTTCAATGTACCAGATCCAAATCTAAGGCCTCAAAAATATTCCGTGTCTTCCAACTTTGGGGAAGAAAATTGCAATAGTGTGGAGACGTTGTACAGTACAGCAGGCAAGATTAGAGTCACATCCAGTCTACTGAAGGGGACCAGGTAAGGGTCACCACTTATTGGCAAAGTAGAATTCAGGTTCCCTGACCTTGAACTGCAATCTCTTACGGTCCAAGAGAGAAGCCATTTCTCTCCCAAGGCATGGTCCAAACAGGGCCTCGGAAGCTGTTTAAAGGGCAGTAATAGGCCTCCATTCCCTCTGGGTCTAAGACACCTGGTAGATGTACAGGCACAGAGTCCTCTGCTAAGACCCAGTGACCTGGGATTTGAGGAGCATCATCACTGCTCTTCGGGTCTCCTTAGGGCATGAAAACAGGACAATTATAAGCTCCATCAAAGGGAAAGAAACGGATTCTGTATAGAAGATGAAGCCACACCAAGAAAAGGGCGGTCTTTAGAAAGCCACTGCTGGACTGCTCTTTCTTTTGCTTAGTATGGTCTAGAACAGTGAATTTCAAAAATGTTATTCTACGTCATTTATATTTATCAGCAGAACAAACCTTAGGCTGAAGCCTCATTTATAAACAGCTCAAAGTGGCGCTGCTCTGGCTGAAGATGGGACACCTCCCCTGTAGTCCGGCCACCCTCGCGTGGCAGCATCCACAAGGAGCCCTGCTCTACATCACCCTGGGATGCTTGTGAAAATGCAGATTCCTGGGTCCCAGCTCAGACTACTCACCCTCTGCTCACTGCCATACTGCCTGAATCATGAATCTCTCTGGTGGCTGGCTCAGAAATCTGCAGTTAGCACATGGCACAGGTGATTCTTATTCCATCTATACTTTGAAAACCCAAGCACTGGAGGCCTCCAGCTTCACGGTGTCTCAAAAGTTAGAAACAATTAAAATAGTCTGGAGGGTCTGATAGGCCAGTGGCAGCTCAGAAGCTCAGGGCAAGGCTCCATCTCAGAGTCATTCCAGGGTTGTCGGAGCCACCTTTTATAGCACAGAGGGGTTCCGAACAAGTAAAAGCACAGATTACCTTTTACCATCTGGCCAAAGAGCCTAAACATGCAGGGTCTCATTAAAATATCAATAGAAACTCTGGGATGTGTATGTGGCGGCGGGGGGTTGGGGGGCGCAGTGGGAGTGTTACCAGAGAATGGGATGGAATTTCTTGTTATTATTCTAAAATGGTGACAGTTTAGTACCTGTGGTGGCAACTGCTAAATTGTCCCATTTTCTATCCCTCCAACTGGAAACAAACAAGCAAAAAACAGGCGCAGTGGTTGAGAGTCCGCCTGCTGATGTGGGGGACACGGGTTCGTGCCCTGGTCCATGAAGATCCCACATGCCGCGGAGCAGCTGGGCCCGGGAGCCATGGCCGCTGAGCCTGAGCGTCCGGAGCCTGTGCTCCACAACGGGAGAGGCCACAACAGTGAGAGGCCCGCGTACCACAAAAAACAAAAACAAAAACAAAGAAAACTGGAAAGAGAGAAGAAGGTGTTGAAGATCCTCTTCCGTTGGCAGCTCTGGACAACCAGCAAATGCACGGACTCAGCCGCAGCCTTAGAAGGGACCAGAAATAGAACAGAAAGCGAGACAAGCCAAGTCACTGCGCTTGGGACGTTTCTGCTTCTAAAGGAGGATGAATAAGTGTAGACGATGGAGGGGGTGGACAGCAGAAAATCACCAGGCAGAGTTGGGAGGCCTCTGTCCAGATGTAAGTCTAGCAATGGGCTAATCATGAACCGCGGGGACCCTGGGAAAGCCACAGAACGCAACGAACAAAACAAAGTCACACTGCCTGGGCCTCAGTTTCCACACTTGGAAAATGAGTGGGGTTCCCACAGTGCCCTCCAACTTGAGGAACCCATGATTTTAACATCCCATCCAATATCACTGGGGTGCTGGGGAGAACACTGTGGGGAGGGGCTCCAGGCCAGGAGGTATGACTCACTTCAAGCACCTAGAAATTGCTTCCTCTGCCTTGTCTAGGGCAGAGCCAGCTCAATGATTTCCAAAGATCACCTGCAGCAGTGGCAGTTTCAGAATCTCCAGACAGCTGCGGCTTTAGGACAGCCACCTGGTTGGAAAGGGTGCTGGGGCTGAAGCTGTTTGCAATCACAATTTACAATAGAGTGAGAAAAGGCTAAATGTCTGAGTGGTCAACATTAGTGCCTCTCTCCAGTATTTCTAGTTCTCCTTTCCTTGCAGGTGCTCGGAAGGACTATTCTTCCCCATTGCTTTGGAGTAAGGCAGAGCCATGTATCTTGCTTTATCCAATAGAGAGGGACTGGAAGGAACATGAGTCACTTCCAGGGTAGAAGCTCCCAAGAGTCAAGGTATGAACTACCAGCAGAACCTGGATCATGGAACCAGCACAGCAGACAACTGCCCTGAAGAGTCATTTGGGTCCACAGAGAAATTTGTGTGGTCCAGAAATAAACTTTTGTACTGTTAAGGTACAAGGATTTTGGGGGTGTTTGTTATCAGAGCATAACTTAGCCCATCCTGACTAATACAGTCCACAGCAAAGTATAAGGGTAGGGAGGCTGATAGAGATCATATCTGCCCCTGCTCTGTGCTTCTACTGAGTTACCACAATAATGAAGAGGATTAACATTATCACTATTATTATTACTATTAATAACAAAAATGAAAGTTGTATGGCAAATGCTTTCCATGTATAATCTCCTTTAATCCTCACAAAACCATAATGGGGTTACTGTGTTATTATCATGTACATTTTCTAAATGAGAAAGTGAGACTGAAAGAGTTTATATAATATGCCAAGGGTTTGGCAGAGCTAGAATTCGAACCCAGGTTTTTGTACAGCCAAGCCTGTGGAACCCCAATTCCTGACAAACCAAGCACTCAGTGAAAAAACAACCAGAATATTCATGGAATTGGTCACTACATCTATTTGGTATTTTCAGCATAGGGAAGCTAAGAAAAGGGAATTTTAAATTTGGCTACTTTTTATACCTAGAATCTCTTGACCCACCCCCTTCTAAAACTAGATGCAAGGCCTGAAGGAAGAAGGAAAAAATAAACAAAAAAAATAAACAAAGAATCCACAAGCATCTCTCCCCTCTGCTCCTCCTGAGGGAGCCAAGTAGAGGTTTCCATCCACTTAAATGACATGGGATAAAACTAGAGGCTGTTTTCTCAAAAGCGGCTTGGTCCTAACAATTTTCTATAAGCTGTAGTTGTTCTCAATCATTCATTCAACAAATATTTTCTGGGTGCCTTCTATGTGTTAGGCACTGAGCCAAGCATTTGGTCTCCTAAAGGGATAAATGGTCCTGGGGATTTTGAAATGGAAAAACATGATACTTGGATAACAAAATATAATTTCCACAATTCCTTATGGGTTTTTCTGAAACCCCCAAAGTTTTGAAAACTGAAAATGTGTTCGCATCCCGTTAGTGACCTCAGCCTATATGAGGGTTTTTATTGTCTTTATGCCACTGATTGTGAATATTCATACATTTGCTGGAGACAAATCAATGTGTTTGATTTCCAGCTGCTGCCCAGAACTCTACTGGGGTTGATACACAATATACAGTACACTTATTACATTTCCTTTCAGACACCAAAACTCCTGCCTCTAAAACATATCTGGGGTCCAAGGATTTCAGATATGGAACCTGCCTATTATTTGAAAGTCACCCTTGCAAATCTCTGTATAGTCTCAAAGACATACTGGTGACTAAAATCAAATCTTTCTCAAACAGCAATTGTCCAAAACCTAAGAATTTATTAGATTTTGACTTCCTCATGTAGGCCAGGAAAAAACCAAAAGTGTGTTACATGCAGTAAATGTTCAAGCTGCCACAATGCTTACGTGCCTATTCCCATCACCTCACAATGTCTTTAGTCTTGAGAATTAGCATGAATGCTGGAGTGGAAAAAAAAAACCTCCCAGATAACCCAAGTGACTTGCCCAATTGCAAAGAACAAGGTTCCCAGCTGCCAGCATCTTCCATAATAGTGTCTTCCAAATTGTAGGTCACGATACATTAGTCTGGGTAGTAAAATCAATTCAGTTGCAACCCTCATTTTCTTTAAAAAAAAAAAAAAAAAAGAACAGAAAATAGCGTGAATCCCATGCAGTAAAGGTAAGCACTGCTTCCTGAAACTTCTTTTTGCATACGTGTATACAAATAAACATACATATATGCATGTTTTCACACATTTATGGTGGACTGCCATTTTAAAAGTTTGGAAATGACTCTTCTATAATAAGCCACTTTGCACATTTATTCATTCATTCAACAAATAGTTAGTAAAAGGCACCAAGAGAGGCAAGAGTGGGGCTGGGGGGTAGGTATTGGGCAGGAAAGAAAAGCTACACAGAGGAGATGATGCTTGAAATGAGTTTTGAGAGATGAGGAGGTATAAAAGGCACCCGAATAAAAGCCATTATGTAATAGAAATAATTAACCAGTTCTTTGGGATCGAAGCACAATTCTGATTAATTAATACCTGCTCTGCCCACCTTACTGAGATTACCATGAGCTTGAAATTCAAAGTACTATGCTAAAATTTGGCTTTGGAAATGTTCTCAAAATTAAAGGCATTATTTTTGCAGCAGTTAAAACTTACAAAACATTTTCCCAAAGACTCTCTCATTCGATAGCCAACACTATATGACAAGTGTGACAAAAACTGTTTTTCCCATTTTACAGACAAGATAGCTGAGATTGTCTTTCCCAGAGTCACAAAGCTAACAACTGTCAGCTTAAACTAGGGCTCTTAACTACAAATTCCAGGCTGTTTTTAGTATTCTATATTGGTACCAATTAAATTATTAGCAATTCCACAAATTACCTCTCTTGGGTCAAACTATATTTTTAACAAGACACTCTAGGAGATAATTGTGTAACTGAAAGCAATGCATTTTAATTCATAGTATTTTGAGACCCTGTTTGGAAGACAGGCAGCCCTCCTGGGGCCTTTTCAATCATATTCCATGGGGAGTGGCTGAGGAGATACAGGCTACCTAGAGTCCTGCTCAGTGGTCAGCCAATTCCATGTCCCAAGTGCTCTGGCTAGCCGAGTGTCAGCTGATGGGCAGTTCACCACACTGGGGTCTTCATCAGCTGAATCACGGGCATGAGACACTTTATTTTTCAAAGAGCACTTGAACTCATAATTGTCTAAGCTGTGACTCAGGCTCTAGCCCTCTTGGCTAACTCGAATTCTATCCCTGCCCAGCCCTGCAACAAGGTGATCTCATATGGTCCAATGACTTTCACTGTCATCTCTGTGCTGATTTCACCCAAACTGATATCACAGCTCAGACCTCTCATCTGTACTTCTTGCTCTGCTATCCAATGTGTAACTCTATCTGAACATCTCAGAGGCATCTTAAACTGAACCCTTGATAGTCCCTCGGACCTGCCCTGCCCCAAAACTTCCATCTTGGTAAATAAATGGTACAAACCATATTCGGTTTTCCATGAAAACTTTGGAATCATCCTTGCCTCTTCTCTTTCTTTGCCAGCCCTCATTTAATTCATCAGCAAATCCTATGGCACTACCTTCATAAGACATACTGAATTCGAATACTTCTCACCCACTTCTACCACTGTCACCCTCCTTCAAGCCACCATTATCTCCTGATTGGACTGTGGCCTTAGCCTCCTATTTCTACCTCCTGCTTCTACCCACCTACAGTCTATTTTCCAAGTAGTGACGAGAAAGATGCTTTTCAAATGATGGCAACATGTGGTAGCTCAAAATCCCCCATGGCCTCCCATCACCTTTAAAGCAAAATCCAAAGTCCTTCCACTCCTCCTTGCTCACTGCTCTCCACCCTCACTAGCCTCCTTGCTAGCTTTGACCACATCAAGCCAATTCCAACCTCAGGACCTTTGCACTGCCCTCTGCTTAGATTGTGTGGCTTCCTCCCTGGATTCATTCAAATATCTGTTGTAATGTCTCCTTCCCAGGAAGCTCTGCCACCATGCAGACTCTCAATCCCCTTATACTGTGTTACCTTCCTTCATAGCACTTATTACTTGACCTTGAGTTACATAACTAATTATTGATTTACTTTCAACATGTCCCGCTCCATGGCAGCAAGAATTGTGCTGTTTCATCCCAGATCCCCAGTGCTGAAAACAGCACATAGTGCATAGTTGGTGAATGAGAAAATTCAGTCTTACTACCTCTTCAACATACCTGTGACACACATGGTATGGTACCCATTTTACAGATTCTCAAACTCACAGCTAGTGAAGACCTCAGGAATGATCTAAGTCAGGCCCCTCATTCTACAGATGAGGAAACTGGGACTCAGAATTGTGAACCGACTTATCCAAGGCTGGCTAGTAGGCCCCAGAGTTAAAACCTAAACTGAGGATTCTTCTCATTCCAAGTTCAGCACAATTCTCACGTTACCAAGTTGAGGTACACATTCCTGGCTGGGGAGACATAAATGTCTATAAACTTACAATGGTACCTGGTACTTTTTATAGTCAAAATAATTATTACAATAAAATAGATAATAATAGATGATAGTAAGTGGCCAAATCATCATTCATGAATACTTACTAACTATAGTATGTTAAATTCTGTAAAGAGATGAAAACAAAGCTCCCAGAACACAGAGAAAAGCAGTTTAGAGTAATGGTTGGGAGCATGGCAGAAAGAGCTGGAATGCCTGAGTTCAAGTCTTGACTTTGCCACTCACTCGCTATCAATTACTTAGCCTCTCCATGCCTCAGTTTTCCCATTTATTAAATGGGTATAATTATAGTATCTTCACAGGGCAGATGTGAGAATTAAAAGAATTTGCATATGTAAAACATTTAAAATAGTAAGTGCTGTATCCGCATTCATTGTTATTACTGCTATTTCTATCACGAGGCAAGTGATCATAGCTTAGCAAAGAAGGTATTCAAAGAGTTGGAGCAAGATGTGAACATTTGAAATGGATTCCGAAGAATAGGTAGAAGGATGTGTTTTGTTTGGGGATAGACGGAGTTGTGACAGGTAGTGGTGATGAGAAAACAACACTCCTGGCAGGGAAAGAGCCACAGCAAAGCACAAAGGTGAGAAGTAGGAAGACATATTGTCAGAACAGCAAGCAACGAGCAACGCGCTGGGCTGGCTTCGGTGGAGGGGTGGGAATAAAAGCTGTGTGAGATAAAGCTAGAAGGAGAGATAGATGGTGGCCGGGTCAGAAAGGGCCTGGAAGTGTTGCTGAGGAGTACAGATTTTATTCTGTCAGCAAGCAGGAGCCCCGAGGGTTTCTGAATAGGGGAGTGACATTAAGAATCCTTTCAGGAAGACAGTTTCGTCCTGACATCATGTGGTGTAAATTATCTTGGACTATACAGCTTGGGTAGAATTGGTTGCCAAGCTCACAAGGGGAGGGAAAGGATTTGAGGTTCAGGGTCCCCTGTGTAGACACAACTCTGGATCCTGCATCTGATCCAAACTCTCAGGCTTACAAAGAACACACTGGCTTTGCTGTTTCTTAATGTGGGGTCTGCTATCATCTTGTCTAATGCAATATTGATAGGCAGGGTGCTACCCAGGCGACCAGATGCACTCATGGGTTTAGCCTCAGCCTCAGCAGCTGGTATCAGAATCACATCAGTGGGCGAGTGGGTGCCCAACCACACTCCAAAGGTCTGAGCTGAACAGGAAAATGCAGCACTTTTTGGTCACTCGGGTGGGACCAAGGGATACACACTGGGTTCTCCTTAGGCCTCCATTTTTGCTCTACAGTTAAGGTAATAATTCAGCTTGTCAAGTTCATGTGTAGTGTACAGACCAGGGATACTTGCTCTCTTCTCTACCCCGGAAAAGGAGGGTTTGTTTTCAGGAGAGGGGCGGGACAAAACAAGCTAGTATCTTTTTGAATGTCTTCTATGTGCTAGACACTGTTAGGAGTAATAATAAAGAGAAGACGACCTTTATTTGATTATAAGAGTAGGTGGGGCAGCCACTATTTAGTGAACATTACTATTTTCCAAATTGTGCCAAATGCTCTATTTGAAACATCCTATTTAACCCTGTGAAATAGGTTGTTTGATTAGCCCCATTTTGAGCTGAGGACACTGAAGCCCTCAAAGAGGTCAATTTATCCTTCATCATGAAGGTAATAAGTAGCAGAGCAGACTGGTCTCTGCATATATCTGTTAGGATCCTTCGGTTGTAGGCAACAGTAACTCACACGCTCTCATAGGAACATGTTGGAAGGATACTGGAACTCACAGAATTGGCAGGAAGACAGAGAAGTAGACCTAGAAACAGGTAGGCACTGAGGTAACTCTGGAGGCAGGACCAGGAACCACCAGGTCTCAGTGCAAGAAAGCTTGGGTTAGAGGCTATTGAACGGGGTAGAGATGAACTCTGTTATGTTTCAGATTCCTTGTCTCTCTGCTCAAGTGTTTCTCCAACTGGCCTAATGCTGATCACGTGTCATCCTTTGCCTGGGGGACAGGACACCCAGACTGTATCCCTCCAACCTGTCCCTCCAGATTATACCCAGTGGTAATACCATCCAAACTGGGGTGTTGTTGAGAAAGACAAATGAATGCTGGGAAGTGAGAAAACAGCAAATGTTCACCACAATAACCTAGTGTTGGGCTGCTCCCCGCAGGCCCATAAGACCAAAGAAAGAACCCGGAGTCAGCAACAGAGACATCAGTGGTTTAATGGATGCAGGAGCTTACACATCTGAAGCAAGGTCCTGGAGCGACACCCTGTGCGCAGCAGCTGGCAGGCAGGACTTGGCGGCGGGCTTCGCTCCGAGGCGGAAGGGGGAGATTGCCAGTTACAGGGGGAACTGATGTCAGGTTGGCTCATCGGTTACCAGGGAAACCAGCAGAGGCGCACATCCCTCACCACTCCTTTGATAAGAACAATCACTGGCTGGGACCTGGGGCAAGTATGTAGGAAGGTCAGTCCTGTAAGGAGGGTGTAGGTGAAGCAGGCACTGGTTGGGTAGGGGATGCACAGAGAGCAAGAGAACAGCCATCTTGAGTGGCCTGACCATACACCTAGGTAGATCCATCCTACTGAGCATATTTCTCAACCTTGCTAATGTTCCCCTTCCAGTGCTTCATGAATAAAGGTTGGAAAAGAAATGGTGGGCATTTAGGGAAGTCTCTGGTGGCCCAGTGGTTAGGACTTGGCACTCTGACTGCCAAGGGCCCGGGTTCAATTCCTGGTCAGGGAACTAAGATCCTACAAGCCTCGTGGTGACCAAAAAAAAAAAAAAAAAAAAAAAAATGGTGAGCATTTAATAGCAACTTTTATTTGAACTAACCTCTGAGCCTCTACTCATCATACACAGAAACACATATACAGTGGTGAAGTTTACATGGCTCCAGTGGGGTATATAAACCTACCAACTGGAGAAAGGAAAAAAAAGAACACACCACCAAGTACAATGGGTAATCAGTGAAACACAAATGGAATAAACTTGGTAAAATATGCCCAGTTTTTGGCATGTATACTAGATATCATGAAATGTTTTTATTATCCTCTCAAAAACAGTTTTCTTTTGAATTGCATTTCAATTATATTTTTAAAGCAGAGCTTATAGCTCATTTGTTGATGTTAATTCATGCCCACATGCAAACACCTGAAGGTAGCCTTGTGCTTCTCAAGAACCCAAACCCACCGTTTTCACCACTGAGTGGCTTTTATCTACCCATTTACTGTTATCTGCAATAAAGCAAGTCATAATTGCTACAAGGAAGATCATAATAATTAAATGACTATCTGACATACTACATTACTATTTGGATGGCTTTACAACCAGATAACGGCTGAGAGAGATGAAGGTAGCCTGGGCGTCAGGGAGGGGACCTCTCTGCCAAGTGACCCTCTCTGTCAAACAATGACTCATGGTCCTTGGCGGCTTTTACTGATGGGATCAGGCTAGCTCTCATTAACTGCTGCAAGAACATGGCTTGCTAATCTAGAAAGGCTTCTCAGCATGATGATAAACACATGTGGCTGAAGGGTTCATGTTCAGGAATAATTTAGAAACTTCTCAACAGCACACTCACTCTTAGTCTGAGAGGTATTTCCTCCCCCGGTCCCCCTCTGCTTTCTGTTACTTTCCTCTTCCTACCCTACCCTCTCTCCCCCATTCAGGGATACCTCCTCCCCCATCCACTAAGTAGCGCCAGGTAAACAGTATTCAACAATCAACAGACCTCTCCAACCTCAAAAAGCTACTCCCTCCATTCCTGGAATCCCTACTCTGAGCTGCTCAGTGATCACTAGCTGGGACCATCATTTGTCTGCCTACCTGTCTAGTCCAGGTACCAGTCCCTTTGAAAACCGTAACTGGGACCTGCCACTCTTCTTTAAAAATATCTCCATTAAGGAGAGTGGCAAACAAGAGCCCTTCAATGTCTGGCTGAAATCCAATTCCCTGACTTTTCCCGCCCACTATGTTTCTATCAAGGCCCACTTACTGCTACCCCAAACTCGCTCTCCCTAACCTCTCTCTTTTCTTGTCAGCTCCTGGACCCAGCTCACAAGTCCCTGACTGGGAAGCCCTCTGCCATCCCCAGGCAGAGTAAGAGCTGGCTCCTGGTGGCCACACGGCATTCTGGGTACACCTTGATTAGAGTATCACACGCTTCATCACTGTCACCTGCCCACCCACCTGTCTCCCCACAGACTGGGGTCTCTTTGCAGCCAGAGTCCAACTCATTCACCTTTGCATCTCCAGAGCCAAGCACAGCTCCTGACCCAGAGTGAATACCCACAAAATATTTGAGAAATAAATGAATTTCAGTTTCCATGAAGCTGAAAAATATTTATATACATATTATCTATAAATTTATTTATAGATATTTATAATATATATTTTTAGCAAGATAGCCATCAATTTTTATTAAGCTTAAATCTCTAAATTCCATTTTAGCACCACATTTGGGGGGAAAAAGTCCAGTTTTATATAAACTCGATGTGTATGAAGAGGGCACAGGATAGCTCCTATAGAATTATCAAAATGGTGTTTGTATTTAACCTCATTTTTATCACTTCAAAGGAGCACTTCCCTACATCATCTGGGCATATACTCCATTCACCACCTTTATTGTTTGAAGTCTTGCAGAATCACTGCTCTAGATAGAATACAGGACTGTGACCTGCAGATACACGTGTGTATACTTATAACTCCACCAGACCAAGTTTGGGCATCTAGCAGGGTACATGCCATTTGGGGCCTACCATACGCTGATGTCCACTTGGCTGAAGTCGTCCAGCTGCGGCGATCCCCGCCACGCACCGCTAACCCGCTGGGGCCTTCATGTGAGCCTTTCCTGTCCATGCCTATCTCTTGTCTCCAATTGTACAGCTCCCTGAGTATTCCACAGCCTTCTTCTAAATCTGCATTCGCTTCTGTGATTTTTAGATAACATTTCAGCAATTTCAAGTTTGTAACCTAATGATTCTTATGCTCTTCTCTAAGAAGACTTTTTTTTATGATTTACTTTTCTCGGAGTCACCATGGCAGTTTCCCCTCTCTGGTATTACTTTCGACAGGCAAACTTTGATTATTTGAATGCCCCAGGGGATGTGCTGAAATTTAAGTTAAGTGAGATTTCAGGTAATTGGAAGAGTTTTTAATGTGAACCACTGTAGCTGGGGGGTATGTGAAATTCACTGACAGTCTTGGTTAACTGCAGTTTTGAGTAACGAAGGTTTGCCTGAATATCTATTTCAATCCTTTCACTCCTGTTATTTCTCCTTTCCTCCCTCTGCCCATCTTCTCTCTCTCCAAAGAGTGTGTTCTTATTCTTTTCAGGCCGATAAAGATGAGAAAAAAGCAAGGGAAGAAGATTGGGTTTCCTTATAGCTGGCCGTAAGTGGGCTAGGAAACCCCTTCCCATTTGCTGAAGAGAGCATATGTTTTTAAAAATCATCCCTTGCCTGGAGTGAATTTGCTCTCTCCCCTGTGCTAGGCTGATCCGACCTTGCCTCGGGCCGAGATGCTGAGGGTGGAGCATGCAACTCTGGTTCGTTTCCAAGACTGGGTGTTCAGGATGGAGCACAAAAATTACCTGTGCATCTGAGGCTCTCCCTTTTCCATCCAAGTTGCCAAGAGCCTGGGATATGCTGGATGAAGGTGACAGCCCACGTCACCAACCCTCACATATGCAATGACCCATTATAACATATAACAGTCACATATGGAATGTAACGATAGATTCGCTGGTTATGTCATTATATGATAATAATTCGATTCAGTTGCAGAGGGCTCCCCCTGTGGGCTGGGTGGCAGCAAAAAGCCAGCAAACCATGGACAACATTTCGGTCAAACTGCCTTTCAAAGCTGTAAAAATGCTGTGGCTCTACTTCCCCTTGTCTCAAAAAAGAAATCATAAAAAACCCAACATTCCCCAATAAGGCGCCCCCTTGTATATCTATCAGCTCTTAACCTCTCAGCTCTGTCCCCAAACACCAGGAGCAGAGGGACCTGCGGTCACGTCTTCACTTTACATATGAGGTGCTGAGAGGACTAAGTGGTGGCATTTGCAGAACTAGAATTGATTCCTGGACCATCCTTTAACAAGAGGGAATTCGGGAGATACAGAGACAAAGGAGCCATTAATAGAAGCAACGTGGCACGTGGGATTTAGACTGAAATGTGGGTTTCGCTGCCATCACCTACCACTGGGCCATGGGAAGCCCCGCACCCACTCTGAGCTTCAGTTTCCTCTTTTATAAATGATGATATCAATAACCACCATCGGGCTTCCCTGGTGGCACAGTGGTTGAGAGTCCGCCTGCCGATGCAGGGGACACGGGTTCGTGTCCCGGTCCAGGAAGATCCCACGTGCCGCGGAGCGGCTAGGCCCGTGAGCCATGGCCGCTGAGCCTGCGCGTCCAGAGCCTGTGCTCCGCAACGGGAGAGGCCACAGCAGTGAGAGGCCGGCGTACCACAAAGAAAAAAATAATAATAAAATAACCACCATCATTTATGGAAGCTACTCAGTGCCCAAAGATGATTCATCATTTCATATATATAAATCATTAATCCTTATCACAACTCCAAAAGGTAGATGTCATTACCCCCTTTTACACATACAGAATCTGAGGCTCTAAGAGGTTAAAAAAAAAGGCGTGCAGCATGTAAGTGACAAAGGTGGGATTTGAACATAGGTCTGCCCCATGTCCTTTCTGTTGCAGTGCACTGCCTCTCTCACAGAAGAGTCTAAGGATTTTATAAGGCAGTGCATGTTAAAAAAAAAAAAAAAAGCACTCAATAAAGTCTAAAGGCATCAATCTTATTAATTATCACAGTATCAAAAGAATCAAGAGAACTGTGTCTGCCCTATTCAAAGAAAGAAAACAATCTCCATTCCTAAGTTTGTCAGCAGAACTTGCCTCTCTGAAAAATATTATCTCCCTGCTGGGATGAATAGTTCCATAAGAGGGCCGGAGTACTCAAGATGAAGAGTCAACTCAAGATGGTGCGTTTTGTGGGACTATTCCCTGGCTCCCTTCTCTCTGATACTTGAGTCAGGTGCAGATGCTCTAAAGCAAGGAGGTGTTCCATCCCCGTCTGCCCCAGAAGGCAGTCATCTGCAAACTAGAGATCTTGAAATCAGCCACGCAAATCCATCACCATTTTAATTATCCAAGTAAATAGAGCTCTTACCACCATCTGCTAAGATTTCAACCAGTCGTGATCATTAAGCTCCCCCAGCAGTTCTTTCTGGGTGAGAACCATGGAGTCATTGCTAAAGGGCCACTTGGGCCGAAATTTCCGCCTACAGGATGAAGGTGTCCCCAGCTGAAGCATGTGTCTCAGAGCTGTTTTTTCCCCTCTCTACACCTTGCTCATATTTTTCTGAAAGCCGTTCATTTGCTCCTTCAAAGTAACTTCATCTTTGTTGTTCTTACTTCCTTTCTACCAACTCCAGGCAGTACTGATTAGTGAGAAATTTTCCTCCACAAGAACTGTCAGCTCAGAACTCAGCCCCACAGCAAAAAGTGAGGTGTAGATTCACTGTGGAACACGGGTGGGTGTGCAATCCTGGTGATTCGAATCACCAGAGATTTTAGAGACCAGACTAAATTGTAAATGCTTCTTAAGGCGGGGACTCTGTGCAGGTCTGTTTCTCTGGCTGATAACTGTGTAAATGAGTTGATTATGTTAGTGAAAGGCTCCCGTGGGTGACCTGAGTTAATTATGGCTTTCAGGGAAGATGGCAAAATCCTCACTAGCTACAAATCACCAATGGACCACAAGGCAGTATTGGGTATAACTGTACTTGCTTTCCTTGACAGTCAGTTGGTCCACCAACACCGCTACCTCTGTCATCACCGTTCCTCAGGATAGCATTTAAATGACAATAAAGTGATTACTCTTCCCCTAGTACAGAATTAAGACCTGACACTCAAAATACTCCTTGGAGAAGGACGCACAGACATCACTGATGCAGGTAATGTCAAAGTTTGGGCATTTCTCTTTCACTAAAGAAAATTCAGTGATAATCAGGATCACCACAGACAGCAGCAACAAATTGCTAATTGCTAAATATATGATCGGGCTGACCGCTCCAAAAGGTGATGACATTTCAGAGGCAGAGAGACCTAAAAGTATATGGAGTACAGCGGATAGGCTGAGTAAGACCCTGAGCTTGAGACCCAGATATGACCATGGAAGCATCAGTCAAACACAGAGGGCAGACCCTCCTCTATCAGTGACAGTGTACCAGGCACTTTATACACATTAGCTCATTTGTCCTCACCATGAGACCCTACAAGGTAGGTACTACTATGATCCCCTATATACATATAAAGTGCTGGTCAGTAAGATGGAAGCAGAAGTGTCCTTTGGGACTTCTGGGAAGTTTCCTTAAGGGAGGGGTCCCCAACTCCTGTACCAGTCCTCACCTGTTAGGAACCGGACTGCAGAGCAGGAGGTGAGTGGTGGGCGAGCAAGCGAAGCTTCATCTGCTGCTACCCATCCTCCCCCCAACCCTGTCCGTGGAAAAACTGTCTTCCACGAAACCAGTCCCTGGTGCCAAAAAGGTTGGGGACTGCTGCCTTAAGGGGAGAGGTACACTCTTGCATGTCTTCCTCATCCTGAAATATATGGTCCACAAAATAGAAAACCTCACTCTTGGAATGGAGCAGTAGAGCAGAGAAATGGAAGGTGCCTGGATCCCTGACAAACAGTGAGCTGCCATATCAGCCCAAACTGTCTACCTCCAAATTTATTGTACATGTGTGTGTATGGCTGTTAGCATAACTGAGGCAATCTTGGGCCCTTAAAGTTTCTCCTGTCCTTTTGCTGACCCTACCCAGGACTGTACTGTGCAGTAAGTCACTTCCCTGTCATCAAGGGCTTTGTATTGATAGTTAATAGATATTGTTTAATAATCATTAGGACCAGGTGGCCTCTATGCTCTGTTAGTCCCCAAACAATGATGAAAACCTTCACTGACGTATTGTGCCCATGAGACTAGTTACTCATTCATGAATCTTGACTTAGAAATGCACGTCCTGTTTCCCAGCACCTATCCCAATACCCCTTTAACTATAAAATTGTCCCCATGGCCCCTAGGCAGTGCAGGTGCAGCTGTGAATGCTTCCAGATCATTGTTCCCTACCCCATCCCACCCTGTGAGTAAATTACCCTATAATAAACTGATCCATTGACTGTATGGAGCTGTTTGCCTCATTTTTTTTTTTTTTTTTTTTTGGTCTCCAGATGCCTTCTCAATTCAGTGGGCACTTTTTGTTCCCTCTGACCTTCAATAATGTGAGTGAGAAATACAGATAATTCTATCTTATTTAAACCACTGTTATTTCTATTACATTAAAATTAATCCTAAATAATATCCTGATATGCCAAACAACCGATATTGAGGAAATTTCAGAAGGAAATTAATAAAACAATCCCATTTACAATCTCATCAAAACTAACAAAATAGCTGGGAATAAATCTAAATAAGGAGGTAAAAAACCTGTACTTGGAAACCTGTAAGACACTGATGCAAGAAATTGGAGACAACACAAATGGATGGAAAGATAGACCATGTTCATGGATTGGAAGAATTAACACTGTTAAAATGACTATACTACCCAAAGCAATCTACAGATTCAGTGCAAGCCCTACCAAAATACTAATGGCATTTTTCACAGAACTAGGACAATTCTAAAATTTGTATGGAAACACAAAAGACCCTGAATAGCCAAAACAATCTTGAGAAAGAACAAAGGTGATTTCAAACTATAGTACAAAGCTACATCATCAAAACTATATGGTACTGGCACAAAAACAGACACATAGGTCAATGGAACAGAACAGACAGCCCAGAAATGAACCCACACTTATATGGGCAGTTAATCTATAATAAAGGAGGCAAGAATTTACAATGGAGAAAAGACAGCCTGTTCAATAAATGGGGAAACTGGACAACTACATGCAAAAGAATCAAACTGGACTACTTCCTCTCACCATATGCAAAATAAATTCAAAATGGATTAAAGACTTAAGTATAAGACCTGAAACCCAACACTTCTAGAAGAAAACATAGGCAGTACTCACTCTTGGAATGGAGTGATAGAGTAGAGAGACAGAAGGTGCCTGGATCCCTGACAAATGGTGAGCCCCTATATCACATATCTATATTTTCCAAATCTGGCGTGGAGGGGTGCAGTGAACTCAGATTACTTGGATATTTAAAGTTACATCCACCACGACTCAAGGTTTTATCATCTCTAGGCATCAATAATACCTTCAGCCACTCAGTTTTCTTCCTCAACCTTTCCTTGTTCACAGATTCAGGCCATCAAGGGCAGGGACTCGTTGCTGCGATGAGGACACTCTGTGATGGGGGTGAACAGGCAGGGGTGGAAGGCTGGAGTCCCTCACTTCCATGGAGCCGGTGCTTGGACAGGGCTGGGTCACCTGGCACACCTGCCTTCCACCCACAGCACAGAGGTAGTGTCCTGCCCATCCTTCGGGATGTGGTTATGACTGCAGGTCTCCTGACACCACTTTTGCTCAACTTCCAACTAAAATTGAAGTCATGGCAGGAGTCTGGAACCAGACCCAAAAAGGCTCTTTTTCAGCTCAGGTTTTTAGGCTTAGAGCTAGGTCAGCTGACGTGAGTGTACAGAGTGTCTGAACCCAAAGCTCCCAGAGGGAAAACCTTCTAACCTTCAAGTTTAAAAGCCTAGCTCCATACACTTGCTTCTTTTTGAGTGACCATAAAAAAGGACTCTGAATTTCTGAATATTTCATAAACACTCTGAATTTCCATCTCTTCATGTATAAAGACACTACCCCTGCTCATTCTAACTGGTAAAGTAGTTATAAGAAATTGATTAAGGAATACAGAGGAAGGTGACAACATCGTGTTGCATTTTGTACCCCAACTTTTAGCAAAGTGCCTGGGACATAGTTAATCATCTTAAATATCAGTGGAGGGAAGGCAAATGTAAGGAATTATTTTTATTTGTTACTGCTCATGATGAGAAGATGGCCATAGGGACCAAAATAATAATAATAATAATCGCACGATTTCTTTGCATGAGAGTCAACCGTGGGTGGCAAATAACCTTGGAGCAAATTTAAATTCTAGTCCAGAGCAGAGTTAAAGGCTGGCATCTGTTCAGACACACTATAGTACAGGTCAGAGTCCATTACAGAAAGTAGCTCTTTATAACCAAATGATTTCCCACCCGCAGCTACTGCCTGACTCTTTTCAAGCAATATATCTGATAGAATAAAATTCCAGTTTGGAAGAAAGGAAGGAAAAGAAGGGAAGGTGGGAGGGAGAGTGGGAGGGACTTGACTTCTAGTAAATTCATAAATCCCTTAGAGCTTATTAAAAGGAGATTTGACTTACTACCTTTAAAAGATCACAGTCTATATTTTGAGAGTCAGAAGGCCTGTAAGATCAAATGGAGATAAGGGGACTTGGGGGAGAAAAAGAGATAAGAATATTGTTTTGACAAAAAAAAAAAAAAGATGTCCTTGTTTTAATTCAGCAGTTTTTCAATTCAAGTATTAGCTGAGAATCCAGTGGGGTTGTCATCTCTTTTACGTTTGTTCATTACATGCAGCACATTGCTCTGGGCACAGTGGGAAATTAAAAAAATGAATCTACCCCTCCTGCGTTGAGTAACTCCAGGCTGGAGGCAAGATGTACATAAATAATTCCAATGTGAGGCAACCCAGGAGATGCTGGTCACAGAGGTGTGTCTAGACGCTTGGGATTGCAGAAGGCAAGAGACCTTTCAGTTGGGGATCAAGGTGGTCATGACAAAACCTTGAAAGAAGAGTGAGAAGTGAGAGGACAAGAGTTCCTGGCAGAGGGCACAGCCTGAGCAAAGGCCAGGTGCATGGAAACACAGGCTTCCAGCAAAGACCCCAAAGTGGTTCTGTTTGCCAGGAGTACAGGACATGTGAAAAGGAGAAATGCAAAATAAGGCTGGAATGTTTGGTTTGGATGAAAGTAAGAAAGGCCTTAAATGACAGTGGAGTCCGAGCCAAAGGCAGAGCCAATAGGGCCGTGGAGGGCTTTGAGCAAGGAAGGTCAGGATCACAGTCCTGCTTCCAGACCCTTGACCAGGCAGAGATGGACTGGAAGGAACGGCAGAAAGAGATGCAGGAGACAGGGAGGCTGATGAGGAGGCACCTGCAAGAATCCAGGGTGGGGAGCTGACTGCTGGTTCTTTGTGAGCAAGTGCTGGGTCTTGGGCACCAAAATCAGCTGAATACGAGGCTTATTCAAAACCCCAACAAATGAGGAAGGTAAAGTGGTCAGCAGGAGACTGGACTGAGGGAGAGTGAGAAGGGTGCAAAGTCACAAGGTGAATAAGGTGAGCGCAGAAGAGGCCATGGGATGGAAGTTGCCCAGGAATTGATCGAGCAGTCTGCAAACACATTAGAAGGTCTGGCAAAGCTGGAGACTGTTGGGAAAGCAGAAAAGGTTACAGATTGACCCTGACAGCATTCACCAGTCTGGAGCAAATTAAAAAGCAAATTGGAACTGGCTTAAATAAAAGGGAGTCCCATCGCTGCCACCTCCAATGTCTCCTTGGTCGTGGGGTCTACAGATGGCAGAGCAAGCAGGTACGTCAATCTGCACTTCATCAATGTGAATTTTCAATGGCATCATGTTGACAGCAGCAGCTGACACATCACCTCCCTCGGCTGAACCATCCCTGAAGCCCTGGGAAGCCTCTTCCTAAAGCCCAGGCAAGGACAGGACCACCCCCTCAGCTGGAGAGGGTGGGGGACTTTAAAACATACTTTCACGTACATCATCTCACTTTATCCTCATCTTAGATGAGAGACACAAGGCAGGTATTGTTATCTTCATTGTACAAAGTCCAGAGAAACTGAGGTCTGGACAAGTAAGGTGATTTGCCCAAGACCGTGTAGCTATGTAGTGGTGGAGCTTGATGACTTACATAACCCACTGCCGCCTGAGAAAGGAAGCTGCCCGGGACACCCGGAAGCTGCCCAGGACACCCGGAAGCTGCCCAGGACACCAGGCATCTGCCAGGCCATGTGGACACTCACTCCCAGCTCCTTCACAGCCATGGTCAGCCCGGGGAGACTTTGCAAGTGGGGCACACTGGCAGGTGAGTAGGGCTGGTTTCAAAGAGAATGTTGAAAATGGCGAGGTGAACTGTTTTTCCTTCCTTGTTTCCTCCTCTTCATTCCTTCCCTCCTTCCCTTCCTTTCTTCCACAAGTGCCTGCCAAGGATCATGTGCCAGGCACTGTGCTAGACATTGGTGACCATCCACCCCTCTGAAGGTCTCTCATCCTCAGGAACCCCAGTTGCCATACCTGCTCACAAAGCCCCACACTGTCTTCCCAACTGAAATACACCATCCACTTCCCAATCTCTTGAGACCCACAAGAGGTAGGAAACCCAAGTGGAGGCTATGACATTTGAGCTGGGCTGTAAAGTGTGAGTAGGAGATCATCTTTGGACATAAGCAAAGGCTTAGAGATGTCTCAGGGTACGGAATGATCTGGTAACAGGAATTCTATAGAGCATGAGGGAGGTGGTAGCATAAGGGGTACAGAGGAGTTACTGAAGATGAGGAGAGAGCAGGCCCTTGGAGGCCACCTGAGGAAGGGCTTTCACTCTGCGGGCCCTGGAAAGCCATCGGGGGCTTTAGGCAAAGGAGTGGTAAATCATTTCAGTGCTTGGAATGACAACTCAAGTAACTGGGAATAAAGAAGATCTTAGAGGGTCTTTATGCAGATATTCTGGGAAGAGTGGATGAGAACCTGGGCCATGGTGGGATAGTAGGAAAGGTGACACAGAGCCCTTATTAAGGACTTGTAGCAAAGCAGAAAATACGGGTCTTTGTAGATAATTAGATGGGTATGGGGTAAGTTGGGAAGAAGAATCAAGGAAGATTCCATAGTGATGTCATTCATTGATATGGGATAGAAGAAGGGAAGAGAGATGGGAAGGGCTGAAGGCAGAGGGAGGGTAAATTCAGTTCAGGGCACGCTGAGTGCCAGGTGCCTGGGGGACACTTCCAGTAGCCCTGCAGAGGGATGCAAAGCCCAGTGTGTAGGGGGAGAACAGTGGAGCGTCAGAGGCTGCACAGCCAGGTGTCAAGTAGGTAGAGGACTGAAGAAAGACCGCCGCACGTGGCAAGTAGGAGGCTGGTCTTGGGTGGCCTTGGCAAGAGCATTTTCAGGAGTAAAAATGGGGTGGAAGGCAGGCTCAGGTGGGTTGAGAGTGGATGAGGACAAGGGCACAGAAGGACAGGTGCAGGTACAGGGGGCCTCCTGGGTCCTGCTCAGCCCTCTCTCCCAGGCAACTTCTCCCTGTTCAAAGCGGACAGTCATGCCCTTTGAGTTGCCTCCAGAATGAAGGCCACTCGGGACCCCAGCACTCTCTAGACAGCTAACCGGGCATTCAAGGTCAGCCTAACAATCATCAGCTGATGCTCCACTGTGTGTCTCCAATCAGAGAAACACATCTGGGATTTCCCAGACAAGCCCTGTATTTTGCCATCTCTGCACTTTTGCTATCTCCATTCCTTCTGCCTAGAACACCTTTCCTTTACATTTCCACTTGCAGAAATCCTGCCTAACCTTCCTGGCCCAAGTGCTACCTTCATCAAGAACCTTCCTCAATCCCCCAATCCAAATGAACTTCCCTGCAAAGCACAAGGCTATGCACACAACATAGTTGTGTGCAACACAACACAACACAACATAGTTGACCTTCTTCTTTGCTATCCACCTGTCCCACTGAAATACCTCCGGGCTGTGTTTCATTCTTCTTTCATGCCAACCAACCAACCTATCACAGTGATGGATCCATCCTGACCCCCCACCTGTGTGTCTGTCACTAATAAACTATAGGTGGGCAGGCACGTCCAAGATTCTCTTCCCATACATGAGAATGTGAAATCAAAGTTGAGGCCCTGCAAATGGGCCAGAACTAGGTCATTTGGGGGATGTTCTCTCAGTATCCTCACTCAGGTCCTGCACCTCTTGAGTCATAGCATGAAGCCTCATCATTCTAGAACTCCTGTCTCCTACCCCAACACAGGTGGTCACGGTCCCTCCTCTTAGGAGCTCACTAATTTGTGTAGGAGTTAAGATCAACACACAGAGAAGGTCCTTTCCTTTCTCAGGGAGCATGTAAATTCTACATGAGTGGTTTGTAAGCTACACTACATAAGGCAACAGGATGAAGAGCTCACTTCAAGCTTGGGTGGTCATGGATGATTTTATGAAGGATGTTGGTGTCTATTCCATCTTGAAGGACTGGTAAAGGTTGTGGTCAGGGAAGAAGTGGAAGGTCCACCCAGATGAGATCAGGATAATAAAGTAGAAGCCAGAAGGCAGAACAGATCAGTTTGGCTGGAACAACCAATTTATGAGGGAAAATGAGGCATAAGGCTAGAAAGATAGGCCAGCTTGGGGCAGGCCTTGAATACCCAGTAATGGGGAGCCACTGAAGGCTTCTGAGTAAGAGGTCCTGGTGAAGTATCTTTTTAAAGATAGTTTAATAGGCTAGTCGTATAGAAGGTATATTGGCTTGAAGAAGATATGATATTTTGAACAAACTTAAGATGTTCATTACAATAAAAATACCATAAGGTAATGGAAACAGAGTAGCCTAGAAGAAGTGAAATGAAAATGAGAAGACTTCAAAATAAAAAATCTGCCAAAGGTTTGTGTTCCTTGGGGACCAGGTGTCCCCTACCACTGGTGCCCTTTTACCTGAAGGACCAGAAAGAGATGCAGACTCTCAACTAAGCAAAGTCCTCTGCCAGGAGGTACCCAAAGCCCTGCTATGGTTTTATTGATGGAAAACCAGGCAGTGGGTAAGAAACGTTGCTCACTCTGGTCATTTTCATTCAGGGACTAGCCAAAGTCCTCTTCTTATCTTCAGCCAATGTATTTTATTCAATGTGAAAGTCACTAAATTAATTTTTTAACATGATAAGAGTAGCAATTGTCAATTTTAGAAGCACATATGCGAATTTCCCTGCACAGGAGAGAGCATGAATCCCATTAGTTAAAAATAGCAGTTGTGCTCACTTTCCCCCACATGCTAATTTTAATAAACTTACTCTAAAATTAGCCTGCCACTATGAGGATAGCTGCTCATCAAAAATGTTCCCAGGAAGCACTAAGCTTGCCTCGCAAGAGTTCAAGCACTCCTAGGAAACTCTGAACAATGCAGAGCTCTAAGCAGAACTTGTCCTCTTCTCACCAGACTCAGTCACCCCCAACCCTCTGTCAGACCCATCACCACCACTCTCTAGCCACACTTCGAGGGTCATCTTGGACTCATGCTATTGCATCTTCCTGATCCAATTGGCTATGAAGTCCTGTATGGGTCTTCCTTTAAAATCTGTCTCATAGCCATCCCTTTTTCTCTCTCTCCACTGATGCCATAACTCCTTATTACTTCATTTATTCAAATATTCAAGCATTCACATATTCTACACTCACTGAGTACCTACAAAGGGCAAGGTACAGTGAAAAGTGTTAAGGTCACAAATTAATAACATATGGTCCCTACCCTCAAGGAGTTCAAGATCTTCTGGGCCCAGTGGAGAGAGAGACAAGTCAAGGGTTTATCAAAGAACCATATGATAAGTGGTATGGCCTAGGTGCAAAAGAGGTAATTGGGAATATTGATGGTGACAGAAAAGACTAGATTACTGGTAGCTCATCTTCACTTGTCTTTCCCTGATTCCTGGGAGAGCTACCAAATTTGTCTTTATATTCCCGCTGCCTGGCACAGTGCCTTGTGAATGACAAAGGCTCGGTGATTACTGAGTTCAGTGGAAATGAATCTTTCCCAAGTATTTTCATCAACTTACACTCTAGCTAAAAAAGCTTTCAGAGGCTATTACCAGCTACATTAGAGTACACCCTTCTGTCTTGCTTTTGAAGTTGTTCACCATCTGGTCTACCCTGGCTATCCAACCTCCATTTCTGCTATACCTCAACCCACTAGTTTCAGGCTTTATCTGGAGCATTTCCTCAAAGGCCAACCCAACCACCAGTCCAGTGCTCAGGCCTGCTTCCTGTCACCACCACCATGCCCTCTTCAGCCAAAGCGGAGGGACTCAGTTCAAGTTCTACTTCTTCTAAGAAGCTTTTCCCCACTTCCTCAGCTTCACCAACTGCCTATATGTATATATATCTAAGATATATTGTTCAGTATTTTGCACTGTTTTTTCATTTAATATTATGAATGTGAATAATACTTTGAAATATTAAATGGTACTCTATTTACCTTGCCTCAAATTCCTATAACTCCTACCCTGTTTCTCTCCACATATCCCTCTCCCTTTTATTATTTATTTACTTATTTATTTATTTTAAAAAAATTATTTATTTTACTTTTGGCTGCGTTGGGCCTTCGTTGCTGCGCGCGGGCTTTCTCTAGTTGCAGAGAGTGGGGCTACCCTTCACTGCAGTGTGCAGGCTTCTCATTGCAGTGGCTTCTCTTGTTGCAGAGCACAGGCTCTAGGCACACGGGCTTCAGTAGTTGTGGCACGCAGACTCAGCAGTTGTGGCTCGCAGGCTTAGTTGCTCCATGGCATATGGGATCTTCCCGGACCAGGGCTCGAACCCGTGTCCCCTGCATTGGCAGGTGGATTCTTAAGCACTGCTCCACCAGGGAAGCCCCCCCTCTCCCTTTTAAAAGCCAGACATTTTGCCTTCTCCAAGGAAGAGAGTGCTCAGCAGAACACTGGTAGCAAAGTGACTGGCTTTTCAGTTTTGAAGGCCTTGTCCTTCACCAGAAGATACCAGAGCAAAGAAGAGTCTCCCCATAACTCCCTCCCCCATGACTCTCCAAAAGACTAGAAAAGATCTCCAAATTTGAGGAAAAGGCAGACAGAGTGCAAGGAAAGAGAGCCTGGTTATCATTGAATGTCTAAGAATGAACACTAATCAGCCTGGTGTCAGGAGAGTGGAGTAAGGACTGTGGGACTGAGATGTAGGGGCCGTGGCTAGTTGTGACGGAAACCTGATGAGTTGGGGAATCAGAGAGGTAAAGAGTAAAGCTCTCTATAGCGATGACTGTCTTCAATGTCCATTCCGCCCCTTTTTAAAGACTTAAGTTTACTGAGGTATAATTTACATAGAGAAAAAAAATCACCCTTTTGAGGTGTACAGATCTATGGATTTTAACAAACGTATACAATCATGTAGGCATCAACTCAATCAAGGCATAGACTATGTCCATCACTCTAAAAAGCTCCCTCGTATTCCCCTGCAGTCAATCTGTTCACTCACTCCAGGCTCTGGCAACCACTGATCGGTTTTTCTGTCCTTTTCGTTGTGCCTTTTCAAGAATTTCATAAATGTGGAATCTTACAGTCGGTGCATTTGAGTCTCTGCCTTCTTTCACTTGACATGTTTTTGCATGCATCACAGTAGTCTGTTCCATCTTAACGCTAAGCAGGATTCTATGATGTGGATGTAGCAATTTATCCACTTGCCAGTTAGTGGACACTGTTGTTTCCAGTTTTCAGCAATTATAAATAAAACTGCTATAAACATTCACATACAGGATTTTGTGTGGACACGTGTCTTCATTTCTCTGGGGTCAACACCTATGAGTAGGATTGCTGGGCTGTTGGGTTTAGTGTAGGTCTGACTTTATGAGAACTTGTAAAACTGTTTTCAAAAGTGGTTGTACTGGGCTTCCCTGGTGGCGCAGTGGTTGAGAGTCCGCCTGCCGATGCAGGGGACACGGGTTCGTGCCCCGGTCTGGGAAGATCCCACATGCTGTGGAGCGGCTGGGCCCGTGAGCCATGGCCGTTGAGCCTGCGCGTCCGGAGCCTGTGCTCCACAACGGGAGAGGCCACAACAGTGAGAGGTCCACATACCGAAAAACAAAAAACAAAACAAAACAAAAGTGGTTGTACCATTTTATATTCCTCTAGCAACGTAGGAGACTTCCAGTCACTCTGCATCCTTATCAGCACATGGTTTTCCCATTTTTTATTTCTGTGTCTGTTTCTCCATTCTAAAAGATGTGTTGTGGCATCTTATTGTGGCTTTAACTTACATTTTCCTGATGGATGATGATGCTGAGTATCTGTTCATGTGCTTATTTACCATCTGAATCTCTTCTTTAGAGCAGTGTCTATTTAACTCTTTTGCCCATTTTAAAAATTAGATTGTTTTCTTACTATTGTGTTATGAGAGTTCTTTGTATATTCTGGACATAAGATATGTGTTCTGCACAAAATTTCTCATCTGTGGCCTGTCTTTTCATTTTTTTTAACAGTCTTTCAAAGAGCAGACATTGTTTATTTTGATAAAGTCCAACTTATCCTTTTCTTCCTTTTATAAGTTTGTGTTTTTCCTGTCCTGTATACTTTTCTAACTTTTTAATAGAACCCTCCCAAATTTAAGTTGGGCATACCCAGCTTAAGATGACATTTCCTAGCCTCCCTTGCAGCTACATGTGGCCATGTGACTACACTCAGACAAATGGGATGCGAGAAGTGATACGTATAGCTCTCTAGTCATCCCTAATTAAAGAAAAGCCCTTTGCCCTGGACTTCCGCTTTCTCTCTTTCCCCTTTCCATGGGCTGGGACAAAACATGGCAACAACCTAGCTTTAACTATACAGTTGAGGACCATCCCCTAAGAAACAGTAGAGAAACAAGATGGGAGAAACCTGGGTTCTTAAATGACTCATGGAACAGGGCTGCTCTCCCAGCCTGGACCACCACACTATGACACAAAAGAGACCTAAATATCTACCTCACTGAAACCAATATATTTTGGGAGTAGTATCTTTGTTAAGTGGCTTAGACTTTACCCTAACAAATATACCCTTCCTTCTTAGGAAGTAAAAAATAATCCCCAATTCCCTGGACCCAGCCTGGTGTGGTGTGGTGTGTCTATGCAGAAAATTGCACCATGGTTTCTCAAAGTTTCCCTCAGCTCAGGAGTGATTCAGAGACAGCAGAACATGACTGAATTCCCCCACCTTGGGCAAGGGAGCAAAGCCCCCCATGCCCAGAGTAGTGAAGAAGCAGTATATCACCTTGTTCTTCATTCACCCAAAGTAGCATGGGTCTGGTACAGACACCAAAGGGTCAGAAGAGGGGAACAAGGGCAGACACAACGGTGACTGACAGTGACCAATGACCAGATGCTAGACTGAAATGAGGACAGTGTGGCTAAACAAAAATAGCCCAGACCAGCTGTGTGCCCCCTATCCCATCACCCCTGCCAATGGCTGAGTACTACTTACCAACCCTAGAACTCAAATACAAGTTCAGGCAGAGGTGTGATTCCAATCCAGATTATGTTCCCCACCCCACCCCACCCCCGCCTTACAATGGGAGTTTGTAATCATCATTAAGGTGTTAGAGCAAAATAAAGTTTTCAGTTTGTGAACACCTGAGTTTGTGCCCTGAGATCCACCCTCACTGTATTAATGTTTGCTGAACATTTACTGCTTGCCAGGCAGACAGCAGAACACTAACAAGCATGATTTCACTGGATCCTCACAATTAGAGCACCTATGACTAGGTGCTTTATGATCCTGTTTAAAGATGAGAAAAATGAGGCTCGGAGGAGTTTCATGGCATGGTGATTCTCTCAACCTCCATTCCCCTTCTTCTGGCAATTGTTCCCACCCCCCTAACCCACTCTCAGTCCATGTGGCCTGGGCAGGGCCCCGTGCACAACTGCAGGCCTGAGACAGGTCACTATGCTCCTGAGTTACTTCTTCCAGGGCAGGTGAGGGATCTAAGTGGGTGCAAAGGGAGTGATTCCTGGGGCTCTATGGGGTCTCCTGCAGAAGAGTTTCTGTCTTCCCCTCTGGACTTGAGCTTGAGAGGGTGGGAGGCTGAGACTGAAGTCAGGCCCCAAGCAGAGCCAAAGATGGAGAGAAAGCATCTGTTTGAGCACTGAATCCAGCTGTGCCCCACACCACCCCTATCTTGGAATGATTAGTCACAGCAGCTGTGTTAGTTTGCTAGAGGCTGCTGTAACAAATTGCATAAACTGGGTGGCTTGAAACAATAGAAATTAATTTCTGATAGTCCTGGAGGTCAGAGGTTCAAAATCAAAATGTCGATAGGGCCAGGATCCCTAATAAGACTCTAGGGGAAGACCCTTCCTTGCCTCCTCCTAGCTTCTGGTAGCTGCCAGCAATCTTTGGTTTTCCTTGGCTTGTGGTAGCATAACTCCAATCTCTGCCTCTGTCATCACCCGGCCTTCTTTCCTCTGTGTCTTCACATCGTCTTCCCTTTGTGCACCTCTGCATCCAAATTTCCCTCTTCTTATAAGGACACTGGTCATTGGATTAGGAACCCACTCAAATGACCTCATCTTGAGAACATCTGCAAGATCCTGTTTCCAAATAGGGTCATATTCACAGGTATTGGGGGGAGGAGGTTAGGACTTGAACATATCTTTGCAATTCAACCCACAACATCAGCTGATAAATTCCCTTTGAGCTGAACCTGCTTGGGTTGGGTTTTGCACCGAGAAAGAAGTAGAGCTGAGACTTACTCTCAGTTCTCAGTCAACAAACAAGACCCGAAGCTGCACCCTTATCCACAGGCTCAGACTGCAAGCCTGTTCAGCTTCCCTCCCCAAATGTCAGCGGCTCTACTTTAGGCGGAGGCCCAGGCTTAACCATCTTCTACATCTGCCTCCTAGTCACTGCACACAGCATGCTCAAGGAATACAGGACTGATTGCTATCTAATTAATTAACCAAAATTCAAATAGTGAAACTGAATTAGTCATGGTTTATCATAGGGCAGTAGGCTGAGAGATGACCAGGATTTTTATCTTAGAAATAAAGTTATGGATTGTCTGCACAACTGCCTTTCAAGATTTCCCCCTGATTTGAAAGATCACCTCAGGTGGTGATGAGAAGAATGCTTCCCCCTCCCCAGACATTTAATTTCCAGAATAGAACAGAAGCCACACTCCTTTTACATGCATGGCCGTGTTTACTTCAGGACCTGAGAGAAGGCTGTAATTTCAGCTTGTTATGCTAAAAATATGAAAATAAAACTGATCTCTATAGGATCATTTAAATGAAAACGGCTTCCTAGAGGCAAGCCGAGGAAGCAAACTGATTGAAAGAGAGCACAGGGCTCTGGGCAGGAAGGGCAATGGAGTGTGGACCCAGGGTGGGAGGTAGAACCGGGGACTTCTGTAGAAACAGACTGGAGCCCATTTGACCCAGGTCACATGTGTGGTGATGCCTTCCCCAGTTCCTTCCACTGGCTTCCAAAGTCACTTTCAAACGCCACTAGCCACGGACCATTCTCTTCTTTGAATCCTACTTGCCTAGGGCCAACACGATTTCTCCAAGCCCACGGAAGCCCAGGCAGCTGAACTTGAGTGTGCAGGGGAATCCCCTGGTGAGCTCCCTTTGCAACAAAAGCAGATTTGGGGCTACACCCCTAAGCACTTTCATGAAGTAAGGTAATTTGTTTCCTGTGGTTGCCACAGCAAATCACTACAAACTGGGTGGCTTATAACACAGAAATTTATTCTCTCACAGTTGTGGAGGCCAGAAGTCCAAAATCAAGGTGTCAGCAGGATTGGTTCCTTCCGGAGGCTCTGAGGGAGAATCTATTCCAAGCCTCTCCCAGCTTCTGGTGGCTGCTGGCAGCCCTTGGCATCCCTTGGCTGTCGCTACCCATCTCCAGTTTCTGCCTCTTCATGTGGACTTCCTCTCTGTGTGTCTCTGCTTCCCCATAGCCTTCTCCCTTGTATCTTTGTGTCTCAAATCTATCTTTACTTTCTCATAAGAACACTAATCATTAGATTTAGGGCCCATCCTAAATCCAGGATGATCTCATTTTGAGTTCCTTAGCTTGATTATATCTGCAAAGACCCTGTTTCCAAATAACGTCTTATTATAGCTACTGGGACGTCAGGACTTAGATGTATCCATGGGGGGAAGAACACAATTCAGTGCACTACTGTAGATTTGGGGAGAGACCCAGAAACTTGTATTTTTCCCCCAAATGCCAAGTAACTCTTTGTACTCTTTGCTCCCAAAATGACTCTGATGATCTGTAAATCATACTCTGAGCAACAATGATCCAGTTGCTGAGGATTCAAAGATGAATAAGACATAGACCCCTCCTTTGAGAATCTGCTGTCCAGGGGAAGATACACACAGATGAACTGGTGATTAAGATACAAAGTGTGGCCTAATGATCCCAAGTTCTGGAGTCAGGCACCAGGATTCAAGTTCTGCTCCCTCCAGATGTGAGGCTCTGAGCAAGTTCCTTAGCATGTTTGGGCCAGTTTCCTTATCTGTAAAATAAGAAATAATTCCTACCTTATACCATTGTGAGTATGAGGCTGTGTAAATGTTAAATATGAAGGATGGACTTGAGGAATGGCCGTTAGCTCTTATGAAGGTGGGAAGCACCTTGCATTCATTTTCACATCCCACAGCCCCGAGCTGTGTGCCCTCTGCGTCCTAAGCTTTAATGAATGTCTGTAGGCAAGACAGCATTACTCTGGAGATACAGAGCTGGGATAGGCAGGACAACTACGGAAAGACCCATATCCGGATCTTGACTTATTTTACAAGCATTTTTTGAGCACCTGCTGTGTATGGAGCTCAGCGTGTAGGCACCTGGAACAAAGCCAATAAAATACACAGCCTAGTGGGGAGGCCATTAGACTGCAATACTGTGTGGTCAGGGCAAGACAGAGGCACCCTTGGTCCAGGGACAGCCATGCCAATAAGAACTTCCTTCTTTGGTTTCCCATCCTTCCCAGTCCACCCTTTAGGATTCTCTTAGTGTTTATGGTGTGACTCTCCTTCCACACTATACCATACACTTCAGGAGTTCTTTGAGGGCAGAAGGGGTCATCTGTCTTCTTGGCCATTGTATCCCAAATACCGAGCAATGTACCTGACTCCTAATAGGCATTCGACAAGTATTTGCCGGAGTAGTGAACATTCTGCTATTTCAGAGCCCAGCACTGGACTTCCATGAAGAACCACCTCCAGCTTCCTTGACCACTGGGTATGATTCTTGACGAGCCAAGAGAAAAGATCCCCAGAGGATCTGTCCCTTAACATAAAGCCTGTCAAAGGAGATGGGGACAGGCTGCATGACAACATATCATAATACTGTCCAGTTATTACATACAGGTCAAGAGGGAACAAACTAAACTCGGGGAGAAGCTATGATAGTCCATTCCTCTTCAGAAATACAATGCTTTGCATACACCGGACATTAAGTACTGTTATCAGACTGACCTGGATGCCCAGGAAATGGTTAAAGGAGAAAGACGGTACAAGGTTTCCCTTCCAGCACCCAACATGGGAAGGAAGCCAGCAAACCATTACACCCTGCATTGTGAGTACAGAAGTAAGAAAACGGAGGCCCAAGCTGGCCTTGGGGATGGGGATGCGGACGGGGATGGGGATGGTTCTCAGGAGGGAGAGAATGGAGAATTTCCGGGGTGTGGTCAGCACAGCTGGGTAAGTGGCTAACCGCCATCACAAATGGTGGTAAGTCAGGACGAACAACTTACCTGTGAGAGGGAGACACCAGCACTCTCTCTCACCTGGAGAAGTCAGGCAGCCCCTCCCAGGCCAAACCATTCTTAGGGTGGGCTGAAGAGAATAGGATAGGAGTCCAAAAGTTGACCACAGGGGTGTTTCTGACAAAATCGTTGGGCCGGGGGGGTGGGAGGGGAAGGCACGGTATTCTCTGCTTCCACAAATCGAATGACTTCTGCACCAGTGTTTCACTCCTTTGATAAACGGCGCGCCACCTTACACACAGAAGGCCCACGGTAAACGTGTTGACTTAATTGAATAACTGAATGAACGAAGGCTACGGAGGACCCTATGGAACTCCCCTCCCCCGCAAACCTCCGCTGCAGGTGATTCCACCTGGCCGGCCGTGGCCCCAGAACCCGGATTTCCCCCTGGCACCACCTTTCCGCTTCAGCACTGGGCATCCAATCGCTTGGCTCCAAAACAGCGGCAACCGAGAAGGCAGGTGGGGCTTGGCTCCCACTCCCGGATCCCCGCGCTCCTCTCGCCAATCCAGTGCCCAGCCCTGCCCGGAGGGAAGGCCCCTCCCCAAAGGCTGGCACCAGCTGGCGTGAAAGAAAGTGGCGCCCGGGCAGACCGCAAAGGGCGGGAGGAACGGCGCACCTGGCGGGGCGCGTGAGAGCAGCCAGCCGAGGCCGCGGGGTGCGCGTCCCCCGCGAGTCCCCGCCGGGGTCGGCCACCCGGGGGGCTCGGGGCTGGCGACCGCTCGGCCCGGCCCATCCCGCCCGGCCGGCGCCTTGGCCTCACCTCGCTCACCAGCCCCTGCCAGTCGCTCTCGGTCCGGTCGCCGTTCATGGCCTCCTCCTGCAGGCACGGGCCGGCCTCATGGACGCCGCCGTCCTCCTCTGCGGCCTCCTCCTCCCGCCGCGCCGCCGCCGTCGCCTCCTCCACCCGGGCCCCGCGCGGCCCCGAGAGGGCCCGGCGCCTCCGAGCCGCCGCGCCGCCGCCTCCTGCGGCCGCCCGCGCTGTTGACTCAACGTCAGCCTCCGCGGGAGGAAGGGGAGGAGGAGCCGCTGTCGGTGCCGGGCCGCAGCTGCCGCCGAGCCGGCCTAGGACAGCGCCACGAAGCCCCCGGGCCCCGCGCAGCCCCCGGACCCCGCATAGCACCCCGGACCCCGCGCTTGTGGCGGCTGAGGTCCTGACCGCAGGATTACTGCTCTCCCAGCGGGAGGCGGCTCGGCGTCCCCCACCAGAAGTAAATCCCCAAATCCAGCCATTCCGTGACCACTATCACGGCTCTCACCATTAGAATGTAAGCCCCACCTGGGCAAGGGGTTGCTTCCCTCTCGGATGAATGTTGGGTACAGGGCCTGGCACACAGTAGGCGCCCTACAAATATTTGTTGAACCTATGGATGAATGAACCACATGTTATTACATATTTAACATGGCTTTTTAAGCTACTAATGTTTATTTCTATTTCTTAAATTGTCAGCTGTCATAAATAAAAACATTGAAAATAAAACGGTAATGAATTCTAAATAAGACCGAAAGCTCTGAGTGTGATGCTTAACATGGGTCAAGAGAGGTGTTGAAGACATATTAGCATCAAACTGAGACTTTCTCCTAAGAGGAAGGGCTAAAAGGGAATTACATTACAGAGGACAGGGGAATCTTCACACGAGTCAATATTATTCAAGGTGGTTTTCCCCAGTCACCTAAAATCCTGTCCTGAATCACTACCAGTAGTGAGCTTTCCATACTTGCAGAAGCGCTGCCTGTGGAGATGAGCATGTAGGTTGAGAAGTTGTGAACCCATTTTAGTTGTGGACGCATCGCAGCCAACATCTATTTGTTTTAGTCCCTGTTGATCCTGAATCAATCCTGCAGGATGGATATTACCTCCATTTATCAGAAAAGGTGGAGAAACAGAGACTCAACTAGGACTCCTAGCTCCTAGAGACACTTCCCAGCCTCTTGGAAACCTGAAAATGAAGTATTACCCCTGGGAGTTGGAAATATTGCATTCTACTGTTGGCCTGTTTTATTGGCTGTTTGCAAAATGGTGTCAATTCCCATGTTGCAGCCACTGTCTTTGACTCTAGGCTCAGCCATGTGACTTGCTCTGGCTAACGTGACGTTTGCAAGTGTGCTACACAAAGAGGCTTGTAAAATACCTGTGCAGTAGGGCTTATTCTTGCTTATGCTCTTAGGAACCTCTGATCACCACCATAGAAACAAACCCAGAAGAGCTTGCTGGATGATGAAGGACTCATGGCCAACAACCAGCCAACTGCCACATGTGAGTGAGGCCACTGACCCCCAGTGGCCACAGATGCCTGCATTAGTCCAGCTGAGGTCAGCAGAAGAACTACCCAGCTGAGCCTTGCCCAATTTGCTGACCTACAGAGCACGTGCTAAATAAGCTGTTGTCGTTTTAAGCCCCTAAGTTTTGGGGTGGTTTACTATATAACAATAGATAACTGATATAAATGGTGACACCACTGATGAGGAGCCTGGATGGCCTGAACTCTCCCTGGAAGCCCTGGCATCATGACCTGTTGGGTCCTCATCTAAAGAAGATTCTACAGCAGATTCTGGCAGACCAGGGGCTACAGGAAGGAGCCAGTCTAGTAGGTAGCACTTTTATTCAGTGCCTGTTGTGTACAAATCCTGTACTCATCCTGAACACATTCAATAGCATTGCAGACCACGGTCCCTGTCCTAGAGGATTTTCAAGGCTTACCATTAAAGTTTTGCAAACAAGTGCTCTAGGGAACAAGAGAAAAAGAAGAGGCTAGAATACAGGTAATGCTTCTGGTATTCTGACCAGCTGGGCCACCTAATCCATTCTTTGTAATCCAAGAGGGTGGAAAGAAGGTCATCCCTGAGTTGAATGTCTAGGGTTAACTCAGCACCAAACGCTTGCTCCTAACAGCCTGATCGATGTCTCATGCTAAGAAGAAAGGTACTGTCTGCCAATATATTGCCCTCTGGCAAACCATCTGGTTTCATTCCAACCTGTCAATGAGATAGACTTTAGGAAGAGTGGGCATAACTTGGTCCATCTGCCTTCCACTGCCTCGAGGTCTGCGCCTTGCTCTCGGCTGGCATTCAGGTGGGAAAGCAGCCCGCCCCTTCTAGTTACTATGTTTAGCTGAGGCTTTCAGTACTGCTGTGGCTTTGGAGCCTTCACTGGTATTTCAGGCAGCAGGACAATCAGCAAGCTGTTGGGAGCCAAGGAATCTTCACGTGGGGGGGATCATGTACCTTTACGATAACTCTCTGGGCGACTTTATTGCGCCTACTTGCTTTCCTTCTCTGAAGTAAGTCAGCCAGTTATTAAGGTGTTTAAAAATAAAACTGGAGAGGAAAATCAAAGAGCGGCAAGCCTCTACCCTCCCCAGTATGTGGAGAAACTTTCAACTCAGTTGAAACGACATCTCCAGTTGCCTGGGTTTCCCTTAGAGGTTTCATGCCCCAAGTGCCTGCTTAGCTTGTGAGATGTGATGAAATCACAAACCAAGGCAATGTAGCTGTGAGCGATTCTTTTTTATTTCTTTTCATTTATGTAGCCTGACATTGAGTAATAATAATAATTAAACGCAGTTTAAGCTTTCAGGCACCTATACCAGAAGGCCTCTAGACGCCTCATCAACAGCAGCCCAGGCTGACAAAAACAAAGCTAATAATATTGTGGTTTACAGTTTTCAAAGGAAAAAATAAAACTGCTCACAACTGTCCTCACCTCTGATAAAAGCAGTACATTAAATGTTCCATCCCACAGTCATTTGCGTGGGACCAGTTTAAAACCAGGGGCCCTGGTCTTAAATTTGCTACCCTGGCACTAACTGTTGAAACATTGTTTTCAGCCTCTATTTTCTCTATCCCCTTAACTCTCTGACAAATCTCTAGGGACCCAATTTTTCTATATATATATGTTCAGAGCCCCAGGGCCAATTCTATCAATATTTATTTATTTATTTATTTGCACGTGTAGTTAGAAGAAAGTGCTTAGGTGCTTTTGAGCGATGCTTTAAACTTTCAAATTTTGGGAAGGTTTTAGATACGGAAACTCCAAAATAGCTTAATCTAAGAAATTGAACTAGCAGATACTGATGAAAACAAAACAAAACAAATCTCTGGAGAGACTGGGACAGAAAGGATGGCTTGAAGTTATTGTTAGAAACGTAGCCTCTCCTTATGGGTTCTCTATTGACTTGCAAGATAACTTTGGCCAAGTTTCAGCAGCCCCAGACACACGGGAAAGCCCTAAAGCTTTTGATACAACTTCTCCAGGCAGCATTTTCAGTTCAAATTCTGGCCGCCCAGGCCAAAATGTCAGCATTCTCATTAAAGGAAACTGAGCAAATCTCCAGTAGAGATTTTTGGCTCAGCTTTTCTCTGAACTGTACAATTGGGGAAATATTCATGGCCACTCATTTCTCCAGTCACTTTTCTCCTGCCTGAATTAGGAAACCCAGTCTGATGAGCCTGGGAAGAAAATGATTCTTAATGACTGTGGTTTATAGTGGTGTGTGTGTGTGTGTATGTGTAATGTATATATTAATTAGCTTTTATAAGCCAAGATCCTCAATTCTTTCTCTTGTCAAGGGAGGGCCGTTTTGACAGGTCCTGCCAGGAGTCCCCATGACCCAGTTGCTAAATGGCTTCCTTTGTTCGTGACTTTAACCCAGGGCAGGGAACTGCAGGTCCCAGTGTGCACTGCAGTCAGGCCTCCTGCAGAGCCCTGAGACCCGAGGTCCCCTGGGCCACTGGCCTGAATTCTGTAAAAGATAAGCCTCTTCCCTTCCCTTCTTTTCCCCTACCTGGGGATACTCTGCAAAGGGCCTCATCCATCATTTCCCTACCAGGGCCTGCAGCCAGACACCAGACAGACAGACAGGGGATTCTGGCCGGGTTCCTGACTCAGAGCATTCTCTGTCTCTTAGCCCCCTGAGCTCCTGGCCTGTCTCTGTGCCGCCACCAAGCCCTCCCTGCCCAGCAGCAAACAATCAGTTGCATGCTACTCCTCTCCACCCTGCCCCCCAGCCCAGCTGGCTGCCAATCAGCTGGGCAGCAGCGGGTGGAAGGAAGTTCCACTCCCTGCTGAATCTCCTCTGAGGTGCTCAAAATGACTGAGTGGGGCTGATGATGGCCTGTCAGGCCTGGGACCCGCAATTGCCATCCCCAGAAGGGGCGAAGCGTGATTGACTGGCACGTTGTGGGCAGGAGGCTGGGGACCGGCAGAGGCAGATGGGCAGCTTTTTTCTCTACCTGTGGAAGGGTCCTGATAAGGGGGAGGAAGATGTCAGGAGGAAAGGGCCCTGAGCTGGAGAAGAAAAGGAGAGACAGAGGGAGACGCAGGGCTTGCACTCTGGATAAGAGGCCAAGAAATCAACTAGAGAAATCAATTAGAGATGATCATACTAAGTGAAGTCAGTCAGAAAGAGAAAGACAAATACCATATGGTATCACTTTTATGTGGAATCTAAAATATGGCACAAATGAACCTATCTACCAAGCAGAAAGAGACTAACAGACACAGAGAACAGATTTGTGGTTACCAAGGGGGGTGGCGGAGGGATGGACTGGAGTTTGGGGTTAGTAGATGCCAACTATTGCATATAGAATGGATGGACAACAAGGTCCTGCTATATAGCACAGGGAACTATATTCAGTGTCCTGGGATGAGCCATAATGGAAAAGAATATAAAAAAGAATGTATATATGTATTAAAAAAAAAAAACCCACAAGAGAAGAGCGGAAAACTTTGGACACAGCAGTGGATGGGGGTAAATCCAACCCTGGCCCATGGGGGGAGTGGAGTGAGCTGTAGCCCAAGGAAGCAGTTAAATGGAAAAGAGACAGGGAAAGTCAGTCTGCTCTCAGATTATTCAAATTTGTTGTACTTATTGATAATGTATTTCATTTCTTCTGCATGGGGCCTATGACTCAGCACAAATTTGATGTAAACTTATGGAAATGGAAATGCATTTCCGCTCGGCCCTCACCCAGGCGGAGGTTACCACTCTCTGGACTTGGGGAGCTGAAAATAGAAATGTCTGACTTGGGTGCCACTGGCCTCTCCTACAGGCCAAGAGAGGGACTGACCCTGTCGCTCTGCAAGGCTTAGTTAAAAAAAAAAAAAAGGCTGATGACTGTCTAAAATAGGATCACCTACACTGTCTTCCTATCTGATTTTTGTCTTAGGGTGGGGGAAAGAATTTTTACCCAGTAGAGATGAGCAGGCTTATTTCAATGAAAGGGGAGGAAAACAAAGAAGAGAATTAACATTATCCAGAACGTACCGTGTACACAGAGTTCGCTAGTGAAGTGACACAAGTGTTTTTCCTCCTGTACTGTGGAAGAATCAGGGGGCTGGGGTTAAAAAAAAAAAAAAAAACTAAAAGAAAAAGAAAGAAAGAAAGAAAATAATTTGCTAAAGAGGGTGAAAATGTGGCATTCCATACAAATGGATGGATCTGGTCAAATATTTATTATCCATTGGGCTGTCCTTCAGAACCCTGGATGTTGATTTCTATCTTTCCCCCTCATACCAGGTCATGGCATTTGTCTAATGATGTGCCTCTCCCAGTTGGTAGCAGCCTCTCTGGCTTGGCCGTGACCCTGACAGCCAAGAGAACTTTTCACAGCTTAGGAATAGCTTCTCTGAGCTAGGCCTTACTCTGCAACTTGCAGTTGCAATGAGACAGGAAATTCAAGAGACCAAGATACAAAGCCAGACCAAATGGTTTTAGTGCCCCTTCATTCTCGTTAGAGATAAAGTTTACTGGCACTGGTTCTTGCTTTCCACCAAAGCAGGGATTCCTTTCAATATCCAAACAGTTGTGAGGTCCCGAGCTGCCGTGCTCAGCTGGTCTGGGGGCAGACAGAGGCGTTTGCCTACAGCCCACAGCCATGGTTTGTGGGTGTATTTGAGCAAATGTTTCCAAGGATGGCAGTGATCTGCTCACTTGTATTACATCCACGGGGTAGAAACTGTCAGCCCTTGGTGACACTGTTTATAATGCTTTGACCTCATTCAGTCACCAAAGGGCAAATTTCTCTTTGTTCTCTAACAGGAACTCAACATGGCAAGTAAACATGATGTCTAAAGAGAGACTGTCAGCAAGGGCATTTACGAGCTTATCATGCCCCTGCTGTTCCACTGAGTAGTTTACCTTTGGGAAGAGAGGCACATATATATATGCCCCTTATACACCCACATGTGACACAATGATTGCCGTTTATTAACACTGTTTGTTCCCACGAGACAGGAAAAATAATCTTAAGGTGATACAAGTGAGTCTGTGGAGGGTCTCCTTTAACATGCAGGGTTGTTTATTCACTCGACAAACATTTCTTGAGCTTGTCCTAAATGCTGAGCTAGTCAGTGGGAATGACAACGAGGCTAAGACCCACTCCATCCTCGAGGCTCCTAGCCTAGTAGCTGAGTTCCCCGAACAGCTGAACACTGCAGAACATGGAGAAATATTCCAGAATTGGACCCTTCAACTATGATATGTCATATAGTCAGCATCTTCAGGAACTGGGAATGAACCATGAAACCAGGTCCATTTGGTATGCTTATAATGGTTAAAATGGCAAATTTTATATTATAAATATTTTACCATAATAAAAAAAAGTTTAAAAAATACTTGAAAAAATAAAAAACACAAAAAAGTAAAACCAGGTCCGTTTGGAAAGATGGGAGAGGGCAAGATCGAAGGCGACAAAGACGCAGAAAGCATGAGTTGGTGAGTTTACTCATCACGTCCCAGAACATTTGAAAAAGAAGAAGCAGTGACCCCTTTCCAAGGTTAAGGAAAGTTTTCATTGGACAAAAAATACTTTCAAAAGGGAGCAGTGGGTTGGAGCAGTGACCCTGGGAGCTGGGGTATCTTCATCTCTCTGTGACTTAACTGTACAATGAGCAGATCAGGCCAGATGACCTTGAAGGTCTATGACTCCACGAAATTAAGACTAATTTTACATTTGGGTGGAACTCTGTACAAAAGGGTAGTGAAGGTACTGTTAATATCATCAAAGAAAGATTACAGCACCATCAAGTATTACAAAGACAAGGAATCTTAGATAGCTGGACCCCTTACTATACAAGAGAAGAAGTACAGGCCCAGAGTGATAAAACTCTGTGCCCAAGGTCACTGAGCTTGTTAGGGACAGAGCTGTGGCCAGAGTCCAGAACTTCTAATTCCCATGCCCTGGCTGCTTCACAATGCTCTGAAGCTTGAGGTTCCTGAAAAGCAGAATTCTCGTTATCTATTACTATGCAACAAACCATAATAGGTGCTTAATAAGTGTGTTTTGAGCTCTATTTAAATACCATTCTTCTCAGTAATAATGTAAACTAGCATTTATTGAGCAATTACCATATTCCAGGCACTTTGCTAAATACTTGACATGTGTCAGCTCGTCTGATCTTCACAAAACTGTATAATTATCTTTAATTATCCCGGGCCTGATATTCAGTAGGTAAAAGCCAGGAAGGCCCTATTAGTTGTCGAAATTGTAAAATACTTCCATATGAGTTGGTAAATAACAGCTGCTCTGTGCCCCTGAAATAAACCACTGACCTTTATACCTCTTCCCCACTGAACACCCCAGACCAAGGTGGGCACAGCCAAGGGGGAACCCCCCTCATGTCTGAAGCCCTGTATGCTTCCCCCACCTTGGCTCCTATCCCTACGTGTCTCCCTGTTCTGAGCTGACCGCATGCTGAAGGGGTAGACAGAGCTTGGTAGTTGTGTTGGTGCCTCAGCAGGTAAGTTCTTGGTGCCCATCTAACCAAGAATCTTCAAGAATGAATGGATGGATGGATGGATCTTCAAGAACTAATGTGCTGGAGGCACTGTGGCCACTTATGGGATTGGCAGCCTCTACAGAGTGCTTTATGGGCCGTTAGGTATTTTGAATTTCACTCTACCTCCATTTGATAGAAAAAGAAGCTGAGAATTTTAAAGAGTTTTTAAATGACTTGACCAAAGTCACATAGCTAGTGAGGGGTGGATCCAGGACTAAACTGGCTTCTAGCTCCACGCGCTCTGCTATTGTACTAAGCTACTATATTAGTATTTTAGGGCTGCTCTAACAAAGGACCACAGACTGGGTGGCTTTAACAACAGAGCTTTATTGTCTAGCAGAACTGGAGGCTAGAAGTGTGAAATCAAAATCAGCTGTGTTGGTTCCTTCCGAGGACTGTGAGGGAAAGATCTGTTCCAGGCCTCCCTCCTTGACTTTAGAGGCCATTCCCTCCCTGTGTCTCTTCACATCGTCTTCCTTCCATGCCTGTCTGTCTCTGTGTCCAAACGTTTCCTTTTCACAAGGACACCAGTCATATTGGATTAGGAGCCCATCCTACTCCAGTAGGACGCTATCTTAACTAATTACAGTTGCAATGACCCTATTTCCAAATAAGGTCACATTCTGAGGTACTGCAGGTTAGGACTTCAAACATAGGAATTTGGGGGGAGGAACACAATTTTTTTTTAATATGACTTCCTCATCTTTGTGTAACAAAGTTAATTAGGTGTCTACATAAATTATCTGGAGAAAGTTCATGATGTATAGGTCAACTCGCTCCCCAATTCATGCTTCACCCTTGCCAAGGCCCCCTTTACTTCAATCAGAAGTAGTGTGAATTGATACTGACTCAGCGACTTTTGCCCTTCTCCCCACGCAGTCCATATCTTTCCATTATGCCAACCCCTTCTGATGTCCAGTTGAAGGCTCTGAGATGAGGTGTTCTTTGCTCATTTTTATTCTTTCTCATGCTATTTCAACGTCCTTGGGCTCGTGGCTGTTTCTGCAATCACTGCCGGATGCATGAGGTTAGTCCTTGTCCCTTCAGCCATTCAGTGAACTCTGCAGTTCAAGAGACCCTGGAACTGCAGTTCATGTACGATGAGCCCCTTCTTAATCTCAAGGAGTTACTGCAAAGGCCTTTCCCAGGAAGTGCTATCTGTAACTCTTTTCTCACTGGGAGCTTTAGTTCTACTCTCTGTATGTGAGAGGGTCGTCTGGTCTGCTTTCGTACATGGCTTTGAAACAGACAGTAACCTTGGTTTCAGATGCAGTGTCCTCGGACTGGGAAACTCATTGGACCAAAAATGTCTACAACTTATTTTTCCCCTTAGATTTTCTTTTTTGTATTGATTTTCCATTTTTAGCACAAGATTGATCACCAGCAAAATACCAATTTACATACAGATTCTGCTAAACTCAGCATCCTATATACTTGGGACTTTTTCATCCATAAACCAATTTTTTAAAGAGAGAGATTCTATTATCAGAAGTATCCCTGGCGACAGTCAAGATGGCCCATAGAGAGCAAACTCGGGAGGCCCATAGCCTGTTAGGAGTGAGCTCAGCTGATTTGTGAGCGTAATAACCATGAAGCCAAGGTCGTAACTTGATACCCATATGGGCAGTTTCATCTTTTACTTACTTCTCTGGCCACAAGCCTAAACTGCAAAATTTGATCAGCTATCTTACAAGTTCATTCAATAAAATTCAACAAATACTCTTTGAGTACCTACTATGTGCCAGGCACAGTTTAGAAACTGGGAATAGAGCAAGAAACAAGAAGGACATGAGCCTTGTCCCTATGATGTCTACAATGTCATGGTGAAGCAAATATCAAACAGCTATGCAAAGGATTATTTAAGTAGCAAGGTGATAAGTGCTGTGAAAGAAAAATACAGGGATGCTTTGAGAGAACATGATAGGGAATCTAAGTTAAGTGTCATTCAAAGCAAGACCTTGGAGGTGTGTAAAAGTTAGCTAGGCAAGAGGATGTGCCAACCATGCAGAGACAACATGAGAACAAAAGAACTTCATGCAGTTGGCTTAACCAAAGAGCAGGGAAGTGAGTGACAGGAGATCTGGCTGGAGGGAGGACCAGAGCCTTAGCCATGTTAAGGAAGTTGGAATTTGTCACACAAGCACTGGGAGTCTTTGAAGGGTATATTAGGATTAAAGTGAAGCTTCAGTCACAGAGACCCAAATATATGGTGGGTTGAATAAGAAAGAATTTAATTTCTCCTGCACATGACAGCCTGGCAGGCAGCCCTGCTCTCAAAGCCATTCGGGGCCCTGGGTTCCTTACATGTTATGGTTCTTCCTTCACCTAGGACACCATCCTCAAGTGCAGGTTTGAAGTTCAGTTGCTGGCCTAACTGTGTTCCAGCTTGTGGGAAGGGAAAAAAGTCCAGGGCCTGTGAGTTTTTTCTAAGCATGTGAGAGGGAAGTGGTAGATATCCATTCTACTCATGTTCCCTCAATGAGAACTTAGAATCATGGTCACATACCACTGTAAAAGAGGCTGGGAAATAACAGAGGGGTCATGTGACCATAAAGAAGAAAACAGATTTGGGGTGAGGGGAACAGCCAGCAACCTGACCCAAAGGCTTTTAAGCCATATAGTGACAAGGTCAGATTCTCAATTCTTCTAACTGAAAAAGGATCTTGCAAGTCATGTAGACCAAATTCTTCAAATTACAAATGTGAAAACAAAACGAGGTCCAGGGCTCTCTTGCAGCAGTCACTGTTGCTGCAAGACAGACCACCCCAAACTTAGTGATGTAAAACATGTCATTATGTTCACGGATTCTGTGTTCAGGGATTCAGAAAGGGCACAGCAGGGCCAGCTTGTTCTCCTCCGTGATGCCTGGGGTCTCAGCTGGAGAGATTCAAAGGCAGAGTGACCCAACAGTGGGTCAGGAATCATCTGAAGGCTCGTCCTTTTGCATGCCTGAGTCTTACTCCTCTAAGACTAAGTCCTCTAGTCTTAGAGTCTTACAGGACTCTAAGACTAAGACTGTTGACCAGAGTGCCTACATGTGGTCTCTCTGTGTAGATTTTCTTTATCACAGCACGGCAGCCTCAGGGTGGGGATTTCTCACATGGGGCTGTGGAGTTGCAAGGATGACTATTCCAGCAAACATGGTGGAAATACAGTGACCACACCCACTGGCCGCAATGCCCATTGCACATGCAAAATGAATCACCTCTCTCCCAAGATGCACAAAGTCGTATCCCATTAGTTCATCAGTTGTACAAGTCCAGTATCTCATCTTAAAAGTAATGAAAAGGGGCTTCCCTGGTGGCGCAGTGGTGGAGAGTCCGCCTGCCGATGCAGGGGACATGGGTTTGTGCCCCAGCCCGGGAAGATCCCATATGCCGCGGAGCAGCTGGGCCCGTGAGCCATGGCTGCTGAGCCTGCGCGTCCGGAACCTGTGCTCCACAATGGGAGAGGCCACAACAGTGAGAGGCCCACGTACCACACACACACACAAAAAAGCCAAAACCTGGTGCTTCCCTGGTGGCGCAGTGGTTGAGAGTCCGCCTGCCGATGCAAGGGACACGGGTTCGTGCCCCGGTCTGGGAAGATCCCACATGCCGCAGAGCGACTGGGCCCGTGAGCCATGGCTGCTGAGCCTGTGTGTCCAGAGCCTGTGCTCCGCAACGGGGGAGGCCACAACAGTGAGAGGCCCGCGTATCACAAAAAAAAAAAAAAAAAAAGTCATGAAAAGTCATGTCCAAGTGTGGATGATGCTCCTCAGGTACAGTTTTTAAGTTGACCTCCTTAAGTACCAATCCTCTTAAAATGTACATATATGAACTAAAGAGATGAGTTGTCTCTCCCACATACAAGCAGCATACAAGAGAAGGACAGGTGTTGTATAACTGCTGTCAACATTCCCATTCAAAAGTAGGGAAAACAGAAGGCATCAGTGGTCACTGGTCCATAACAATTCTCAAATCTGGGCTCGTATCAGGAGTTAGCTCTACTCTCTGGGTTTTTCTTTGTGGCTCTTGGTTCTGCCCTCTGAGTTATCCCTCCTTTTCCATAAGGAATGACTTGTGCATGAATTTGAATAACATTTTCAGCCTGCTTCTTGTCCTTAAAAGATTGGGAGTCAAAAAAACCTCTTTTCATTTTATACTGTCTCTATTCCTTTCAGTCAAAGCTGCATAGTTTAAAAAAAACTTCGTGGGTTTTTTTTTTGTATCAAATATATAATTTGTATGTGTGTATCAATATGTAATGTACTGCATTAGACAAAACCACATTTACAAATCTCTTTTAGTCAGGCCCTTCTCTCTCGGGCCCTTGGCTATTGTGAGACAATACCCTCAAGGTTCTTAGAAGTCTTTTTTTTTTTTTTTTTTTTTTTTTTTTGCAGTACGCGGGCCTCTCACTGCTGTGGCCTCTCCCATTGCAGAGCAACAGGCTCCGGACGCGCAGGCTCAGCGGCCATGGCTCACGGGCCCAGCCGCTCCACAGCAATGTGGGATCTTCCCGGACCGGGGCATGAACCCATGTCCCCTGCGTCGGCAGGCGGACTCCCAACCACTGCCCCACCAGGGAATCCCCAGAAGCCTTACTTTTTAATGAAGAAGTTCTACAAGATACACAGTAAGATTCTTAGAAGGACTTTTATCTTCCTGGAAGAATCTCTGAGGTAGCACCTTAGATCATTCTGAGATTTAAACAAAAGATCTTACAGCCACGTCTTGAATCTATACTGTCCCAGAAGCCACTTCTTACTTTGAGATACTTTCTAGCTGAAGAGACTATTCTGGGACCTCTATATAGTCTCCAAATTAGACTTGAAAACTTAAGAATTTATTCTTTAGCCTATCTCACTCCTCTCTCATTTTGTTGTCGGCAACTAGAAGAAGTCAGGCAGCACCCTCAGTACGCTGCCTGGGAATCAATTTACTAGATATATTTTTTACTTTATACATTATCACAGGGAACAGTTTTGCCGAAATTCTTCCACTACATAACAAGGATCTCCTTTCCTTCAGTTTCTGATAACATGTCCCTCAGTTTCCTTTAAACCCTCATCAGTGCTCTCCTTGAGGCCCTTCCAGCTTGCCCTAACTGCCTTCACAAGGGGCTTCTGGGACACATCTGCCACTTGGTCCCAAAGCTAATGCCACAGGTTTTAGTTTTTTGTTACAGTCGCCCCCATTTCCAGATTCCAAATTTTCTGTTTCTATTGATGCCAATTCTATTCCTATTACTTCCAAATTTAGTGGCATAAAATACTATGCCAACAGATAATTTGAGTCAGGAATTCAGAAAAGGCATGGCAGGGATAGCTTGTCTCCTGTATGTCTGGAGCCCCAACTGGAAATACTTGAAGATTGGGAGTTACTCCATGACTGGGAGTTTGGATCATCTGCAGGCTTCTTCAATCATATGTCTGTCACCTGAGCTGGGAGAACTCAAAGACCAGGACTTTTGACTGGAGGGCCCACATGTGGCTACTGTACACTGCTTAGCTCCCTCACAGCATGGCAGCCTTAGGATAGTCAACTTCTTACATGGCAGCCTGGCTCCAGGTACAAATTCTCTGGTGAACAGGCAGGAGCCGCACTGCCTTTTATGACACAGTTTCAGAAGTCATGTATGGGCATGTCTGCCACATTCCACTGGTTAAAAGGAAGTCACAGCCCATTTGGTTTCTGAAGGAAGGGACATAGACTCTTCCTCTTGATGGGAGAGTGTCAAGGTCACATTGTAAAGGAGTACATGGGATGTGAGATTTTTGGGGCCATCTTTTGAAAATGTAATTTGTCATCCAGAAAGGTCAGTCCTGATGCAGCAGAACTGAAACTCGGTTTTTAAGCCCAGACCCCCGTTCTTTTGCTGTACCATGCTGATGAGTCAATAGCATTATTTGCATGAATGAAGATCCTTATGTTATTTAAAAGAAAAGTTCAAACATAAGGCAAGATGCCAAATTCAGCCTCAATTGAACATTCTCTATATCACAAATGCAGCATAAATATATGTTTTCCACAGCTCTCACAGAGCAAACAGCTGCATTTATTTGGGTCCAAAAACATGGAAAAATTCCAAACTATAAGCAAAGGGAAGGAACTCGAGAAAACTACTCAAACTTCTATAAGTGTAAATCTTCATAAAAGTAGTAGTAAGGTTGATTAATGCAGGTGCTGAAACCTCCTAGTCTGAAGTGTTCCACTTACAAACAATCCCCTTCCTGTATAATGACGTCATTCTCTAGGTACCGCTTCTATATTTGGCTAAGCAGTCAAATGCCTGTTAAACGTTCTTGACCCAACCTCCCTGCCCGCCTCCCCCAACCTCGTCCATCCCCTGATCTCCAACACACAAGAACTCAGTCTCTCCTCTCTCCACATGCACACACTCACATACACAAACTTTCCTATATCCCCTTGGAGCCCTTTAGAATTCCTTAGATCCTTTATAGAAAAGGTATATTTTCCATAGCTAAGACTTGGCTTGGACAAAAGTCAGGGCACATACGCCTGTGGACATCCATGAGGTCTATTTTACTCTATGTGAATTTCTTCCTTTGGCCCCATGAATACAGATTTCATCTGGAAGAAGCATGGAACCAAAGATCCTTATAAAACTGCTCACCCCTTTCCCCCCTTGATCATATTCTATCTCTGGTCTGGGAAGCTGAACATGTCAGGAATGCATTCTTGCCTACGACTTATCATTAGCAAGAGAGCTCTTTGTAAGGATGCTGTTACATCTTTATGTCTTTGCACATAAACTAGGTCTTCTCTGAAAACTCAGGTCCAATTTGATTTGCAGTGAAAATCCCTACAGCTGTGGTAAGAAGGGAACACCATTCAGTGCTTAATGTGTCTATAGCAACATGCTAGGTGCTTTTCTAGACATATGTGCCTTGGATGGTTTGGTATAAAAGAGATCAAGAGGTGTCCTGTGTGTAGATGGGGCAGATGCCCAGCAAGGAGGAGGTGATGGAAGAGAAGGGGGGAGGGGGCAGAATCGGAGGAGGTGGGCACAGGCTGGTTTGGAAGGATGCCCAGGAATTCCAACAGAGTGGATGCTATGTGTAAAGAAAGGAGGCTTTGCCTTGACGTCCTGAATTTGTCTCCCTTTCTTAATGAACTCCCTGACTCCTTATCACTGCCCATGTGGGAACCTGACCAGTACTGAGCAACACAGAACTCTCACCTCAGCTCTCACTGCTGTTATTCTCTTTCTCTGCTCCAATCACCCTGGCCAGGCACGCTCTCACCTCAGCGCCTTGGCATTTTTGTTCCTCCTGCTTTGAATGCTCTTCCAAAACTGTGAGAGAATAAATTGCTGTGGTTTTCAGTCCCCCAGTTAGTGGCACTTTGTTGTGGCAGCCCCAGAAAACTCATACAGATGTGCCATGGTCTTCACAGAATAGAGATGTTTTCCTGTCATTCCCTAATGTGTCTGGGAGCTGAACTGAGTCTAGAAGGCAAGGAAGGCAAAGAACAAGAGGAATAGGTTGCTCTCCACGTAGCAGCCTGGGCAGCAAACACCCTTTTTTTTAAAATTGGAATATAATTGATTTACAATGTTGTGTTAGTTTCAGGTGTACAGCAAAGTGAATCAGTTATACATACACGTATATCCACTTTTTTTAGATTCTTTTCCCATACAGGCCATTACAGAGTATTGAGTGGAGTTCCCTGTGCTATACAGCAGGTCCTTATTAGTTATCTATTTTATATACAGTCGTGTGTATGTGTCAATCCCAATCTCCCAATTTACTCCTCCCCCCTCTTCCCCCCTGGTAACCATAGGTTTGTCTTCTACATCTGTGACTCTATTTCAGCAGACACCCTTTTGTTAGGTGACATTTGTGGTCAACAGAAATGATCTTGAATTATTGCTAAGCTTCATCTGCCAGGTAGCTACAGTGTCATGCACTTAGCTGGTCTGCCTGCCTAATTTAAATGAATAAGCACCCTTATTAGCATAGCGCTCTTTGGTGCTTTTTTGAAAGACTGATGGTGGAGGAAAGCAGTCTCAACAGCAGTGGTTTTCAGTCCCATCAGACGTGAAAATGTTTGGTCCCATTCAGACCTGACCTGAGTGTGCCATTTTGTGACTTCTGTGTTCTCCAAATGGATTGCCAAGCAGCCCTGCTCTGCTGATTCTCAAAAGCAGTCCAGTATCTGCTGCACTTTTTCTCATGTGGGCTCCCAGAGAGTGGAAATCGGCCCACGGCAGTTCATGAATGATGAGCTCAAGGATTCTTCTTAGAGTGAGACAGAAAGATTTCTGCGTAGATTAGGAAATTTTACAGAATCTCCTCTCCCTCCTAATCATTAGCACCACCACTACTATCATTTCCATAATCATCTCTATAATTATTTGAAGTGGAAAGGAAGCAGGGTACCTGCTTAATGAAAAATAAATGGGGAAAAAATAGAAACTGTGAAGATAGGTGATTGAGTAGCCTCTCTCAGAAATGCACATGATCATATGTGATTAGTGAGAATTAGAGGGCGTTCTTGGACCCCAAGAAACTTTTCCAACCGAAACTTGCTCTCTTGTCTTCTTATACCCTTCAGTCCAGTCAAACTGAATCTCTGACTTCCTACCATAAAGACTCCCTGATCACCTACCTCTGTGACTCTGCTTCTGCTTTGCCTGTAGTATTCCACTCCCATCACAGACTCCTCCATCTGTCTCCTCTTCTGGACACCCAAAAAGCCCTATCTGAACCTCTCTTGGAGCTTTTGTCATTGTCTGCCATAGATATTGATAGATAGATAGATGGATACATAGATAGATAGGCAGATAGACAGATAGAGCTAGCTAGCTAGCTAGAAGATAGATAGATATAGATTATAGATATATAGATATAGTTTTTTCCTTCTACTAGATTATTAACTCCTTGAAAGACATTCTTTGCATTCTTCTCTGCAAAGATTATTAACTCCTTGAAAGACATTCTTTGCATTCTTCTCCCTTGCCCAAGCCATCAAGCATGTGCTTTAAACAGAGTAGGTGTTCCATAAATGTCTGTTGAAAGAATGAGAAACCAGAAGTTTACTAACTCATTCTTTTAATAGACATAAGTCAAGAGGAAATGTCTTGGGGGGAGCAATACCAGCTGTGGCAGAGCCTGCTTTTATTCCCCAAACATCTTTCCTCTCCTTCCTGGACACACAGGTCAATGACATTTACCTGCCTATTTTGCAGTTAGAAGAAACCCGATTACTAAGTTCTGGTCAGTGTAATGTGAGCAGAAATGCTGTGTACCACTTCAAGACGTGGCCCACTAAACCTCCATGTGTGACCCTCCGTTCTCTTTCCCCTTCTGCCAACTTGATACAGATTGGCACAGTGACCTCGGAAACCAGCTTGTTTATCACAAAGCCACAATTTAGAAGGAGCCTGGGTTCTTGAATCATTACGTGGAGAGAAGTCCCCCTACCAGTCAGGAACACCGCTTTGGGATTTTGTGTAAGAAATAAATGTCTACCATATTTAAGCCATTACTCAGTTTGGGGTTTATTTGTTATAGTAGCTAAGATTACCTTAACCAATATAATAGGTTTTAGTGTTTCTAGAAAAAAAGTACAAAAACCATGATTCTTGGTGGTACTTAAGCAACTTGGTTTCCCACTTTGGGCACAAACATGTCCTCTTTTAAGTTTGGTTGTGGAGGGAGGTATTTAAAGACCACTCCATTTCCAGACACGTGCTCACTTAGCAATGCCCCCACCCAATGAAGCGAAGCATGACAGTTTGGGGTCACTCTTCCTAGAAGCTGCCATACTGAGGTGTTGTCCCAGTTTGGATAGCAAACGTGGAGAGCGTTCCTTCTACTGTGGACAGGGAGAGTTTATGGAGAAGGGTGAGGAATCATGAAAAAACATTTCCATCTTAGAGATCATAAAACCCAATTCTTTTTGGTATTGACTTACAGAACAAACGTCTAGTGTCTGGGAAAGGGAGGAACCCTCTGGCTCAAGCAGGTACCACCTGAAACTACTGGACTTCATGATAGCCTCTTGCTCTTCAAAGAGCTCTCTCTGCTACTACCTGCCCAATGTAATTATCCCAGGAAACAGACTTCATTGTTCTCTGTTGCCTTATGGATTAAAGTCTGAACTCTTTAGCCTGGAATTTAAGGCCCTCCATGATCTGACCCCAGTTTTTCTTTCCAGTCAAACAAATATTTGTCCAATAAGCTGGACCTTGCCCTGTTTCCATTCTTTTTCTTGGGCTCAGCGCCATTATATTTGTATGATGTTATGTGTATAAGGTTATACGCATAAGGTTAATAAAAATTTATATCTATTATATAAGGATATATATATGTATATATAAAACCTTAGTCAAGACAGATTAGGTTACACTAGAGTGACAAACTAAGCACAAAGTCCCAATGGCTTAGCATATAAAAGGTTTCTATTTTGTTCATGCTGCACATCCATTATGGGGGTTGTGTATGAGTGTTTGGGTTGGAGGAGGCATCCCTACTCCCCACCAGCCCTCAGGTAACCAGGCAGATGGCCTTTCCACCATTTATAGCTGCAGCATCTGGGATGGGTGGCCTTCTCTTTCACTGCAGCAGAAGAGGCGGGACCAAATAAGCCCAGCATTCTCACACATATCTCGACTTCTCATGTGACCCTGACAAAAGAGCAGGAAAGTAGATGAAGCAAATGTAATACTGAGTGAACATTAATGTCTTTGCCATTCTTCCAGGAAGCCTCCCTGGTTCCATCCATCTGCAAACAATGTCTCCTGCCTCTGAATTCTGAGAGCACTATACGTGTCCCTTTCTTGTAATAAGTATTTTCTACGTTGTATGGATACTCACACACATATCCACATCCATATCTATATAAAATAGAAATCACTGACTACATGTCAGACACTCTCCTCTTGACATTTCTTAACTCATTTAAATCCCCATAATAACCCTACGAGGTAGCTACTCCTACTGTCTCTGATTTACAAGTGAGGAAACTAAAGCACAGAAAGACTAAGTATTCTAACAGAATTCTAGCCCAGCCAGTTTACTTCAACACGTCTGCTTCTAGTAGTTCCACTTTCTGCATTGCTGGATTGCTTCTAAGGTTATCAGGAAGCATCTTAGGAGATGCAGTTTTTTCTCCTTAAACAGCTACAGGTCTTCAAGAAGATAGAAGGGGGTCTTTGGGGACATCTAGGGGACAGCAAGACAGAAGGCAGCAGAAGTTAAGGTAAGACACTCAGGAAAGACTCGAGCCACTTTATTTATGTTGTGTTTGATTTTGTGCTTAAGAGACTGTTACATTGCTGCAGGGAGGGTGGCTCCTCAGTCTATGTGGTCCTCATTTGAGCCCCCAAACCCTGTAAATAAATCTGCATCCCCAGAGGGGACTTTCCTTTGCTCAAATGTGGATTCCCGGTAAACTGTAATCCCCTTCCACTGGCCGTGAACCTTCTACAAACTAAATTTAGAAAAATTAAATTACAGCCAAGCAATGTGGCTCCCCAAATGAAATGTATAGGACAGAGTACCTGAAAACACGGGGGAAAACGTTCATCAGAGAGAAGTGGCAGGGACCCTCGATCAATCTCACACATCTACAATCAGAAAGATAAAGATCTTGTTCATTTAGAAAGAAATAGGATTGTGCGAACCAATTTAGAAGCATCAGAGCAATGAGCTGGGAGAAGAGCCTCATTCTAATTATGACTCTGTGTTCCAACCAGGCATGAAAGAAGTCACAGTAAAACCTATTCCAGAGGAAGGCATTCCCCAATGAGACAGCATCCGATGTCATGCATGGTGAGGGCCGGTGAGTCAGGGAGGAAAATCGCTAGGAAAGGATCTTCAGTGACTAACAGAGAGGGACTGTTCTCATGTTTTGATGGAAAAATTGGTGGGATCTCAGGAATTAGTAAGGAACTATCAGCCCCTGCTTTTATCCTATAAGTGGAGACTTGTATGTATTTAAATGGGAGGAGTTGGTGGCACCAGAAGTCTATCCTGGGAAAATAGGGGACTAAGTGGTACTTTGTCATTAAACCACCCACGGGTTTGTTCTTCACTATCCAGTGAATGGTATTAATGACCAAGTCATCTTAAAACGCACTGCAGACCTAATGTCTTTTCTGGACTAAAAAAAAATCCTGATATTTTAATAGTAACCTGATAGAGATCTCTGGTTTAAAAGGCAAATGTCATTGGCTGTAGGGATTTAAAAGAAAATGTTTCCATGAAGATGGATATAATTTTTGGAGAAAAGGAAGGCTGATGTATCAGTGTGCTGTATCCATCTCAGCCTGTCAATAACCAGTGTTGTGGTTAGACCAGCCCTTGTGGTTCTTATTATAATTGCAAGATGCTCTTCAGCAATAACCATCAGGAAACTGAAAAAATAAAGATTTATTAATTACAGGACCTAGAAAGTATACAGTACAGCTGGGGCCACACAGTGAGGTCTGGGGTAAAGAGAGAAAGTGAGTGCTGGCCTGGGGTTCTGACTCTTTATATGGGGTCAAGAGTGGTGGCCTAGGGTTTTGAGGACTCACTCTTTATTGGTGAATCTAAAACATAAGCATGGGAATTTAGAGCATGAGAAGAGAAGAAAAACAAGCGGCCCAAATGGTTAGTTATGAAAACCAGTCAAGTTCTCTAAAGCAAAGGAACCTCAGTGGGGGGAGGTGGCCTACCTCTTTATCAAGTCCATGGCTGGCAATGTGTTATTGGAGGTCACATCTTAGAAGTGGTCACCTCTTTGAAGTGGATGCCTCGGCAATCAAAGCTTAAGTCAGGCAGTCGCAATACAAAAAAGAAAAAAAACCCCACCAGCTGTCAGGGTTTTCACTACAGTCAGGTTCTTGGTGTATTCATTTATTCAACAAATATTTGTTGAGTCCTGAAATAGACCAGGGATTGTCCCAAGCACTGGGAATGCTGTGGTGAACAAAAAAAAAAAAACAAAGCCCTTTTCCTCATAGAGTTTATATTCTGACGGAGAGCCCGATAATAAACAACAGACAGATAAAGTAATAATTGTGTAATTTCTCATTGAAATAATTACTATGAAGAAGACAAGCAGTGTCTTAGTCTGTTCAGGCTACTATAACAAAATACATAAAAATATGGTATAACAAAATACTGTAGACTGTGCAGTTTAAAAATAACACAGTTTATTTCTCATAGTTCTGGAGGTTGGGAAGTCCAAGATCAAGGTGCTGGCAGATTTAGTGTCTGGTGAGAGCCCACTTCCTGGTCCATAGATGGCCATCTTCTCCCTGTGTCCCTACATGGTGGAAAGGGAACAAAAGAACTCTCTGGGGTCTCTTTTATAAGAGCTCTAATCCCATTCATGAGAACTCTGCCCTCATGACCTAATCACCTTCCAAAAGCCCCACCTCCTAATACCATCACACTGGGGAATAGGTTTCAACATATGAATTTGGGGAGGACACAATCTATCACAGAGTGAGGAATTAGAAAGTGTTTCAGTTATCTATCGCTTTGTAACAAAATATCCCAACATTTACTGGCTTTAAACAATGACTTATTATGTTTCATGATTCTGTGGGTCAGAAATTTGGGAAGGGCTCAGGTGACTGGTTTTTCTGTTCCATGTAGCATCAGCTGGAATCAGTCACTTGGTCATATTCATCTGGCAGTGGACTAGGCTGAAAGGTCCAAGAATGTATTCCTACATTTGTTGCCTAGATACTCCTCTATGTGTGCTGTCTCTCTACACGGTATTCAGGAGGCCAGTTTGATCTTTACAGCATGGCAGCTTGTTTTTTCCTCAGAGAAAACAGAAGTGGAAGCTTCCAGGTCTCTTAAAGGCTAGTCCTGGAACGGGCACTCTGCCACCTTTTCTGTGTTTCATTGGTCAAAGAAAGTCACAAGACCAGCCCAGACTCAAGGGTAGACTCCACCTTCTGATGGGCAGAGTCTATGGCAGCCATCACTGGAAACTCTCTAGTACTGAAATTGACTGGAGTTGGGGGACCAGGCTGTTTTAGTTAAAATGATCTTAGGAAACGACATTTGAACAAAGACCTGAATGAAGAGAGAGGCTGAGCCATGGCAAAGACGGGGGCGGGGTGGTGTGCTCTAGACAGAGGGAACCATGAGGACAAAGGCCTTTGGATGGGATACACTCAATGTGTTTGGGAATTAATAAAAAGGTCAAAGAGGACAAAGATGCAGGGAATGTAGCTAAAGAAGACTGAGCAATAGGTTAAGTAGGCAGTTGAAGGACACAGAGATGCAGTCAGATTACCAGGGGCTTTGAAGGTCATGGCTAGGTCTTTATATTTTATTCCAAATACAATGAGAAGTTCTCATAGAAGAGTAACATGAAATGGTGTATGTATTAGAAGGATCACACCGGCTGCTGTGTGGAAAATGGGCTAGAGGAAAGCAGTACGGGTGGAAGGAGGGAGACCAGCAGGGAGCCTTCCTCAGTCATCCAGGAGAGATGATGGTGGCTGAGAGTAGAGTAGAAGTGATGGGGGTGTCAGATTCTGGGTATATTTTCAAGTTAGGCCCAGCAAGGCTTGTGACAGATTGGATATAGAACTGAGACAAAGGGCAGAATTAAGGTTGATTTCAAAATTTTTTATCTGAATAGCTGTGTTAATCATGACACCATTTACTGGAATAGAAAAGACATAAGAGGAGCAGGTCTGGGGTAAGGAGTAGTAAGAATAAAGAGTTCTGTTTTAGGGCTTCCCTGGTGGCACAGTGGTTGGGAGTCTGCCTGCCGATGCAGGGGACACGGGTTCGTGCCCCGGTCCGGGAGGATCCCACATGCCGCGGAGCGGCTGGGCCCGTGATCCAGCCGCTGGGCCTGCGCGTCCGGAGCCTGTGCTCTGCAACGGGAGAGGCCACAACAGTGAGAGGCCCGCGTACCTCAAAAAAAAAAAAAAATAGTTCTGTTTTAGACATTTTAAGTTCAAGGTGACTATTAGAAATCAAAATATAGGTTTTAGTTAAGTAGTAGACACATGAGTCTAGAATTCAGAGGGCAGGGGGAACTGAAGACATAAATCTGGGAGTCATCAATGTACACCTGGCACTTAAAGCCATGAAATTGAATGGGACCTGGGATTCTCAACTTTCAGAGGTCAGGAAGCAGGGGAGGGGAGGGCCACCAAAGAAACAGAAAAGAGGTGACCAGTGAAGGAGAAGGAACAAGAAAGAGAGTGATGCCCAGGGGCCAAGGAAAGAGGGTGTTTCGAGAATAAGGCAGTGCTCACCCAAGTTGTTGATGATGGTCAATTAAGATGAGAACTGAGATTCGCTTATTGGCTTTGGCCAGTGCAGAAGTCTTGAGTAACCTTGACAAGATCAAGTTCAGTGGAGTAGTGGGGAAAGAACTGATGAGAAAGTAGAGGCAGCTAATATAGACAACTTTTTCAAAGACTTTTGCTTAAAAGGGCAGGAGAGAAATGGGTCAGTAGGGGGTGTGGATAAGCAAGGTTTTAATTTTTTTTAAGATGGGCAATATTAGAGCATGTTTTTACACTGATGGGAATGTACATCATTGATGGGGAGAAATTTATATTGCAGGGAAAGGAGAAAATACTTGCAGAAACCAAATCTTTGAAGAGGTAACAGGTATGGGATCCAGTGCCCAAGGGGAAGGTTTGGCTAGAAACAGAGAGTAGGCAGATGCAGTTGCAGATGCAAATGGCTTGGTTGATATAGTGGTTAAATTACAAGACAGTTCTTCTCTAGCTGTTTTGGTTTCTCAGTGAAAGGAGAAAGAAGGCCATCAACTAAGGGTTACGTAGAGATGTTACAGATTCATGGAGAGAGGAGAATGCTTTAAAAGTAGAGTGAAAGAATTTATTGATTAGAGAATGGGATAGGATTCTGGGCCCATATGAGGTATGTGGTCATAAACTAAAAAAATACAGTTGTGTATTTTTCTCTAGCTACCTGTACCTGCTAAGGTGCATATATGAAGTAAATGGAGAATTGGGTTAATTCAGGGGTTTGCTTTTTGCCACATGAGTAAAAGGGAGGGAATAAGATGCTTTTTTTTCCCAAAAAATGACTGAGGAGTTTAAAAAATTTATTCAACATGCACATATATAGTGACTCCTATGTGCCAGACACTATTCTAAGTGCTATACTGTAACCCATTTAATCTTTATAACAACCCTATGACGAAGATACTATTATTTCTCCCCATTTTATAGATGATGAACTGAGGCACAGAGGATTAAGAAACTTGTCTAAGAGCGTACAGCTAGTAAGTGACAGAGCCAGGATTTGAACTTGGCAGTCTGCCCCTGAGCCTGTGCTGCTCACCACTGTGATGCTTCTCTAGAGGAATTGTACAAGAGAGAGGCAATAGGGACGGGTCTGGAAGGAAGTAGAGACACAAGGCACGTGATGGGCACTGAAGAGTGTGTAGGGCTAATGGAAATGAAGGTTTTGATTGGAGTGAGGATGATAGAGGGTGAGCTGGAAAGATGGAAGGAGGTGATCAGAGAGTGGGCATTGGAGATTTAGAGATAGAGATTCTTGAAATAGAGATTTTGGAGGTGGAATTATTGATCACGTCAAGATCGGCAACATGATTCTGCGAATGGGTAGCTGAGATGGGATGGAGAAAAAAGATGACTGGAAGATAGAACTGAGAGGCCAGTGTTGGATGAGCTATCTACGTTACTACCAAAGCCTCTGAGAGTGCTGACAAGTAGTGGTAGAGAGAAAATACAAAGAACCAAGCTAGTTGAACTCTTCACTGCATGAGGAGGTATGCCTTGGAGGCTGGTAGAAAGTGCAAGAGGAAAGTAGTGGGTAGATGTCCTTCCAGTGAGTTAAAAGCTTTTCAGGAGAGGGAGGCAAGGTAGAATGGGAAGTAGCAGTCTAGAAGGAGAAGTGAGGAGATACCCCATGCCTCCAGAAGAAAGCCAGTGGTGATGGCAGAGGGCTTCAGGGAAACCACATTCTTTGGGAAAGGCAGCCTTTAATAAGGGAAGAGGCTAAGGATAGTGGGGTTTTGCTGCGGATTATGCATGAGTTTGAGAGGTACGCTAGAAGAACCTGGAGGTTGGGAAAGGTTGGCAGCTTGAGTCACATCAGGAAATACCCAGAGCTGTATGGGAATTAGATCATTGAGGGATGGCCTGGGAGGCTGGAATTCTTTTGCGGTGTCTGAGGTAATGAGATGGGTCCTGATGGTCTCCTGGGGGGTAAAGGATAATCAGTTTTAATTTCAGGCTCTTTCTGGGGCTTGGTCTCTGAGGTCATTTTTGGTGTGGGGTGGGCAGTGCTCATAGCAGAGGAGTGCTGATTCTCAACAAGGGCACACGTGGACCTCTTTTCAGTCCCATTATCAGTGGTGCCAAAGCCAAGGAGAGGAGCCTTAGAAGGCCAAAAGAAACAGAACTTGACTAAATAAAGCAAAGGTGAACTTACTGGAGGGATATCAAGAGACCCTCAGAATTGACAAAAATCTAGAGAGCCTGGCTGGGAGATGGGCAGGAATAAATAGAAGCCCGGATTGATGGACATGGGGTGCTGTGGTATCAGTTTTGTAGCAGGAACAGTCTAATGGACACATCATGGTTGCCATGAATGTTCTCTCGGCATCATTCATGTATAAAGGCACTCAAGACTCAAAGTTCTGGAAGAGTAACCTATTGATCAAATTTAGATCAGAGGCTCTATTGGTCAGGATCGACTAGGCCATGCTACGATAACATATCAAAACCCCATATCTCAGGGGCTTAACCAACAATGACTTATTTCTTTTTCAGTCTTTGTAAGTAAGCAGGAGGCTCTGCTCTATTTGGTCACTCAGAGATTCAGGCTGATAGAGGTTGTACTGGTCACACTGCCTCAATATATGGCTTCAGAGCTTGCTGCAGAAGAGGAAGGAAAAAGCTGGAGGGGCACACACTGGCTTTTAAACGCTCTGGCCTGGAAATGACACACATCCCTTCTGCTCACACCTTTTGGCCAGAATTAGTCATGTGACTCTGCTTAACTGGAAGGGGGCAGGAACATCTGGAGGCACACCTGGCATTCAGTGCTTAGTAAATGTCCCTGCCGACAGGCTGTTCTGGAGCAGGAAGGAGGAGGTTAGCACTACAGCCAAGGTCTTCAAACACCAAATTCACACTCTTTCCTAAATACTACACTGCCTCCTTAAGGATTATAGGTCTGTGTGTGGGTGGGGTTAGGGGACGTGATGTGTAAAGGGGGGTATTTTACATTTTTGTATGTACCTTCTTATTCCTTTCCAAAAATACTTAACACAGTGTTGGAGCACAGAGAATATGCTTGAAATTTCTTTTTGACTGATAGATTGACAGATAAGTAGCATAAAAGTTTAATCACAGGGAAATAACCAAGACCTCCACATCACATAAATTCAATTCAGCCAACCCCTGAGAATGAGTCTATACCACACATCAATTACTGGCAATAAAAAGAAACGACAGAGAGCCCTAATCAGAGGAATAAGAGTTCAGAAATCTTAAGAGAGAATATTATTTCTTTTTCTTTTGGTTATTAAGAAAAGCCTTCATTTCTTTGGAAGAAAGAAGCAACATTAAGGACTAAAAATATAGTTTCAACAAATGAAATCGGTTGCCAAGGTCAAAGGACCATCCTTTGACTTTAATAAACAAATTTTGAGAGCTTTTATGTGATGACTTCTGTTTCCTGCCATATATGATTTGAGTGGATGACGATAATGATGACTATGAAGGTGTTTATTTTTAGTAAGTATAACTACACAGTAGCTTACAACCATTGGCAATGTTGTCAGAGTTCAAGTGCAGGTCCACTCGTGCTTCAAAGTCAAGCCCCACATTCCTACTCCCCTGCTACCCCACTACCTCATTCTCCTTCCCATCAGACACTCCCTTCTCCTTAAAATGATAACTTTCCATATGTTTTCTGTGTGGATGAATGCTGAATTTGGGAGATGCATGTGCAGCTCTTTCCAGGACAATGGTCCTTATACTTTAGAGGGTTCTTCTAATCCCCGGAGGTCTTGTTTAAACACAGATTCCTGGGCTCCACTCAGAAAGTTGATGACTCAGTAGGTCTAGAGTGGGGCCTGATAATTTGCATTTCTGATAATTTGCATTTCCCAGATCTTCAGAGTTGAAGAGTGTGTCCCATCACCGCCCCCACCCCCAACTCATATCCACCCAGAATTTCAGAAAGTGACCTTATTTGGAAGTAGGGTCTTTGCAAGTGTAATAATTAGTTATGATGATGTCCTACTAGATTAAGCTGGGACCTAAATCCAATATGACTGGTGTCCTTGTAAAAGGAGAAGGGACACAGAGACACACAGGGAGAAAGCCATGTGATGATGAAGGCAGAGATCGAAGTGATACATCTACAAGCCAAGGAACACCAAGGACGGCCAGCAACCACCAGGAACTAGGAAGAGACAAGGAAGGATTTTTTCCTTAGAGGCTTCAGAGGGGGCATGGTTCTGCCAAAACCTTGATTTCAGACTCGAGCTTCCAGAACCATAAGAGAATAAACCTCTGTTCTTTAAGCCACCTCAGTTTGTGGTAATTTGTTATGGCAGCCCTGGGAAACTGACACACCAAGTAGTGCTGATGCTGTTGGTCTGGGGATCACAACTTGAGAATTACTGTTCTAGGGAAAAACGAAGGAAGGCCAAGTACCTTTCCAAAGGAAAGTATAGAAGAATTTGAGTGATAAAATATTTTTGAGAAAAGGGAAGCTCTAACCTGTTTTCTTTTGGGTTCTATAGTGGACCTGTGCTGTTTGGGGGTTGCCCCCAAAGCACCTTACATTGCTTTGGGGGAATTGTCACTGAAATGGTCATTCTAGGAGGCTTTACTCTGAGGCTGGGTCCTTTTTTTCCCTGACCAAATACAGTCAGAGCTTGGCACATGATTTGTGCTTGGCCAATCACACTCTTTTCTTGGACTTTGGATTGTAAACAAGAGATGCAGGGCTTCCCTGGTGGCGCAGTGGTTGAGAGTCCGCCTGCCGATGCAGGGGACATGGGTTCGTGCCCCGGTCCGGGAGGATCCCACGTGCCACGGAGCAGCTGGGCCCGTGAGCCATGGCCGCTGAGCCTGCACGTCTGGAGCCTGTGCTCCGCAACGGGAGAGGCCACAACAGTGAGAGGCCCGCGTATCGCCAAAAAAAAAAAACAGAGGTGTCGGCACAGTCATACAGCATTTATTCCCAGCCCAGTGACCAGGCACCTCTATGAGATGGTGTCATGGTTTGGTTGCCTGGCTCTCCAGATGAATCCTGCCCATTTTTAGGCTAGTTCTCCAGCCTCCTGGAGATTCTGTGAGTCCCCAGTATCCTTCCAGTAAATCCCTTTTAGTTAAATTATCAAGTCAGTTTCTGTTGCTTGCAACCAAAGAACCTAAACTAATAAGAGTATCTGTTGTCTTCATATGTGTCCTTGAAGGGTCTACATTAGCTGAGTTGAAGAGAAATGAGGACTTGATTTTTTACTTCAAATTTCCTATCATTCAAACGTAACAGTTTTTCAATTAAAAAATCTTGGGTTTTTTTTCCCCTAATTATAAAACTAATGCAAATGTTGCAACATTTCTGAAGTTTTTTCTTTTTTTTTTTAAGTCTTTTTGCTTGACTTTCCATTGGTTAAAATGCCATTGTATATTTCATTATATAGATAATGAGAGTATAAAATCTCAGTTAACTAGAACAATTTCCCCTAAGGAAGGAAAATGTATATCAAATGGCTGTCTAAAAAGACCACAGTCCTGGTGAACATGTGGCCGCTTTATCCTGGTAAAGGGGGGGAGTTTTCTCTCTGCCACCTTTTTTTTTTTTTTTTTTTTTTTTTGTGGTACGCGGGCCTCTCACTGTTGTGGTCTCTCCCGTTGCGGAGCACAGGCTCCAGACGCGCAGGCTCAGCGGCCATGGCTCACGGGCCCAGCCACTCCATGGCACGTGGGACCTTCCCGGACCGGGGCACGAACCCGTGTCCCCTGCATCGGCAGGCGGACTTGCAACCACTGCGCCACCAGGGAAGGGAAGCCCTCTCTCTGCTACCTTTTTGGGCAAGTTAATATTAACTCCAACTTCATTATCAGCCTTAAGATTTGTCTTTCAAATCTCATTTATGTTAACTCCAGATACATTCTTAGAGTTTCAGGCTTGATTTTTAATAGACAATTATTTGTAGTGCCTATGTATTCACATGTACTCACAGCTTTTCCTCCCTGAACTGTGAATCATTTCCTCTTTGTTATGCCACCTGCTTCCTCCACCTAAGTTACTTTGTCAATAGCTTCCTCTCTGACCTGGAATTCAGGTTCCTGAGAAGGACAATAATATATATATTCACAAGCATTGGATACATTATGCCAACTTCCCCCCTATATCAATGCACTAATGCATTAAAATAATCCCAGCTGGGTTTTCGTATATGCTCTTTGCTTCCCAAATGCCTCCCTCCTGCCCTGCACTAAATCACAGACGTTCAAATCAAACTGGACTCCAGTGAGCCCTCCCCAGTTCCGTCCCTTCCTCCCAAGAAATACAAGCCAAGCTTTCCTGAATCTCCCCAGCAACTTTTCTACATCATAGGAAATCTTCAAAATTTGCCACCATCCGTCTCACGGGTTTCATATAAAAATACAAAATGCTACCTTTTAAAAATTAAAAAGCCAGTAAAGTGCCTCTCAAGGTTCAATTCTGAGTTTAGAAAATTCATTATAATGAAAAGAGAAGAAGGCGGATGGATTTTTTTTTTCTTTATTGCTGATAGTTAGTGGCATTGATAGATCATGGCAGAATCATCTGCAATATGGCCAAATAATTTCACTGGAGAGGATTTTATATAGCTACAGCTAAAATTCAATGAACTGATTCAGAAGACTCAGTATAAAATATAACAGTGACTTCGAGTGCCAAATCAGTTTGGGGGTTTGAGGGGACGGGAGAGCTGTTCATTCCCTGCCTCTTCATAGATGTGACTTTAACTGGAACTGTGAATTCAGAGGCATCAGGGTGGCCAGGCAGTGGGTTACAGCTGGTGATTTAAGAGACCTATCACGAAAAATCAGCAAGTGGTTGCAAACACCAATGCTTAGAGGAGCATGTGACTCTGAAGTACGTCCCCAAGAGAAAGCTAGAAGGATATTCTTGAAGACAAATTAGGAATTTGCAATCAGGTGGCTAGGGTTCTAGGTTTGTAATGTGGATCAATTCAAGACCTGATTTTCTACCTCAGTTTCCTTATTTGTGAAATAGGGGGAAGGATCAGAGTAATGGATTTCAAAGTTTTGTTTTGCCTTTTTAATAGTAGGAGGATTTTTATCAATGAAGTCATCTTACGGGGCTGAATGTTTGATTTGCTGCTCCAGATCCATACTCCAGCTGCTATAGATTGAACATTTGTGGTCCCCCAAGATTCATGTGTTGAGATCCAATCCCCAATGTGATGGTGTTTGGAGGTGGGGCCTTTGTGAGATGATTAGGTTATTAGGAACCCTCATGAATGGGATCAGTGTCCTTATAAAAAGAGGGGGAGACACAGGATTTCTGTCTCTGTTCTCCACCACCTTGGGGACATAAGGAGAGGTAGCCATCTGCAAGCCAGGAAGAGGGCTCTCACCAGACACCGACGTAATCAAAATATGCAGAGCTCCTATATTCATTTATTCACTTATTCAGCTATCGTCAATAGGACACCTGAGTGAAGCAGATTTTGCGCTAGGTTCTGAGGTTAAGAGATAAGCAGTGGGCTTCCCTGGTGGCGCAGTGGTTGAGAGTCCGCCTGCCGATGCAGGGGACACGGGTTCGTGCCCCGGTCCAGGAGGATCCCACGTGCCGCGGAGTGGCTGGGCCCGTGAGCCATGGCCGCTGAGCCTGCGTGTCCGGAGCCTGTGCTCCGCAACGGGAGAGGCCACAACAGTGAGAGGTCCGTGTACTGCAAAAAAAAAAAAAAGAGATAAGCAGGGCATGATGCCTGGTCTCAAGGACTCACACACATTCTGAAAACACACGAGGTGAATACTGAAGATTCAGATTCTCATCCCTGTCTGCACTGAGGTCGAGAAAGTCCCCCGAGGTCAGAAGGAGGCCCCACCTCCAAGCAAGAAGAGTAAAGCCTGCTGTTAGGACCCAAATCCTTCTGAGAGAAGAGGGCAGAGTCAGAAGGGTGAGACAGATGAGATTTTCTCCTCCAGAAGCTATCAGAGATTCAAGCACGGACTCCCCAGGGCTCTTGGCTTAGGTGGATGGTTGCTTTAGAAACCTGCAGGACCACAGAGGGAGTGGCAGCGGTGACTGTGAACAGAATGATGGCCTGCAGAGTCCATGCGCTGTGCCGAGGACCAGAGAGCCAGGTTCATGTCAGTGGTGCGTGGCTGAAGGCACCGTGTGTATGTCAGGGCCATTCCTCTGCTGTGGTTCCTCCCCACCTGGGAAAGTGAAGAGGGAGAGTGTTCATCCTGCTGGGAAGAGGCAGGACACAGCATGGTTGGTGAGCACGAGGTCCAGAGCCAAACTGCCCGGCTCCCAAGCCAGTCTTTGCCCCTTGCGGACAAGCCATTTATTGTCTTCAGTCTCCTCATCTGTAAAGGTGAATTCTAGCCATCCCTCAGAAGTGGGCTGTGAAGATTTAATTAATTAATATACACAAGCACTTAGTGCCCACACCGTGTAAGCGCTATACAAATATTAATTATTGTTACTCCACGCCACTTGACTTTTTCATTTATTGATTGCCAAGTCCTAAAAATGCTTCAAGATGGTCCCTGAGTCAAGTGGACTTGGAGGTGGAAAACTGGCCCATAAGCTTGAGCACAGGGTTGGAAGGGAAAGTGGAGCTTCCCAGTCTAAGACAAAGATTAGAATCTCAGCTCTGCCACAAGCCAGCTCCGTGATCTTGGCAAGAGCTCACCCTCTTAGGTCCTTAGTTTTCTCATCTATAAAATGGGCATACTGATAGTGTTCCCCTCTGAGGGTTGTGGTGAGGCTTAATGCAAATCGTTCCTTTATTTTTCATTTGCTCATTCATTTATTCAATAAACGGATTTTTTTCCCCCACCAAACTAGATGTGTTTATTAAGGTCACAGACTTGTTTCTCAATTTGGGGTGGGTCTAAGGCACACATAATGATCCTTCAGAGCCTCTGATGAGCAGGACCAGATGAAAGTTGCCACAAGGAGTTGACAGAATTCTCACTTCTTAGTTAGATGCTCCCTGTGTTTCTCACATCCAGCCTTCAAGGACTCAGATTCCCTGGACACCTCACCTCAGCAGCATCTGTGTTCCCTCAGAAACCCCCTCTGGAGAAAAAGCAGCTGTTCCCATGCTGGGAAGGAGGGGGAGAGATGGGCGGGAATGTGCAGGAAATTGTTGCCCACAGTGGATGATTTCCCCATGTGTGGGTACCACTTGTGCCTGGGCGGTGACCAGGACGTCAGGCAGCGAGTGACAGATGAGACTCATGCTTCATCATTTACATATGACCCCTACTCCAGATCTGCCTGTCCCCAGGGAGGTCTCAGGGCAAGTTGCCGCCAACGTTTCCATTCAGAATGATGCATCCCCACTCATTTGGGGAAGCTTTTAAACTTCAGGGTGGACAGCGTGGCCCTTGGGAATGTGCTTTCATGCATTAAGAGTTGATCTTAAACAGCAAATATGCTGCAGTCAGTCATAGAGGGAAATAATAATACAACTTCAAAAGTGCAGAGCCCAAGAGAAAGGGTATTATTAATAGGGAAAAAAATGTTAAGTCATATTAAAGAGCCTCAATTCTGGTGGAAAAAGCCAGGAAATGGGAACAAAATTAGCATTATTATAGATTTTCATGGTAACTTACCCTGGGTTTTTATGGTGGCTTAAAAAGGGAGAAAAGAAGGGAAAACCTAGCTGATAACAATTTATACGACCAAATACATGTCCCATCCCAAACGCACCTGCGATAGTGACTGTATTTAAAACGTTTTCTTTTAATATTTGTTTGTGGCCGTTTATACCTCACAGTGTTATTAGACAAAGCAGCATTTTGTGTGGATCAGTAAATAGGAAAGTTCTTTGAGGCCTTTCAGGAAGAGGTGCCATTTAAGGGCCAGGCATTATGATCATTAATTTGCATCTTAATAATCCAAGTCTTCACAAAAGCTCACACTGCAGAGGCATCGCCCGAATCTCTGCCGAGGGTCAGCGCTGCCGAGGGTCAGCACTGTAAATAAAATGTGGCATAGCACAGGGAGATCAGCATGTTTAGATGCTAGTGGGAAGCAGCCGCAGAGCACAGGGAGATCAGATCGGTGCTTTGTGACCTCCTAGAGGGGTGGGATAGGGAGGGTGGGAGGGAGAGGCAAAAGGGAAGAGATATGGGGATATATGTATATGTAGAGCTGATTCACTTTGTTATAAAGCAGAAACTAACACACCATTGTAAGTAATTATACTCCAATAAAGACGTTAAAAAAAAAAATGTGGCTTCTCCGATCCTAGAGGACGAAGAGGTTCCGCGAAGGGCAAGGCCCTTCCTTTCTCTCTTTGCCATCCTCTTCTAGGGGGTCCCACCTCCCTCTACTCCAGCCCCTGAGCTCAGCTAGACCGCCGTGTTCTCATGGCTCCCAACACAGGAGCACTGATTCCCAGTGTCCCAAACAATCTTCCTCCATCTGGCTTTGGGGCGCTCACAACTCCACTCTCCTGAAAGTATTATGGGACATATGTGTGTACATCCATATGGAGTGTGTGCAGATGGACATGCCTTGAACATACAGCTTTGTTCATACATATCGCTCTGCATATGTATATTAACTGGAGCCACCTGGGTTTGGAAGTATGTGAAGTTTAAACGACTTAAAAAATTTTTTTATTGTGATAAGAACACATAACATAAAATCTACCATCAGAAGCATTTTTAAATATACAGTAATGTTAAGTGTATTCACATTGTTGTAAAACTGATCTCCAGAACTTTGTGGGGGGGGGAGGATTTTTTTAAATTAAGACAGTTTTCTAGAGCCAGCTTTAGGTTGGCAGTAAAATTCAGGGGAAGATACAGATGTTTCCATAGACCCCTGCCCCCAGACGTCCATAGCCTCCCTCATCAACATCCTTCACCAAAGTGGGACATTTGTTACAATCAATGAACCTGTACTGACACACCATGATCACCTAGAGTCTGTAGTTTACATCACTGTTCACTCTTGGTGTTGTACGTTCTATGGGTTTGGACGAATGGATGATGACATGTGTCAGTCAGTAGGGTATCATACAGAGTATTTTCACTACCTCCAAAATCTGCTGCCTATTCATCCCTCCCCAACCTCCCCAGAAGTTTTTCATCTTGTAAAACTGAAACTCTGTACCCATTAAACAATAACTTCTCATTTCTTCTCCCCCCAGACCCTGGTAGCCACTACTCTACTTTCTGTTTCTATGAATCTGAGTACTTTAGGTAACTCATACAGGTGGATTCATAGAGTATTTGTCTTTTGGTAAATACCTTTTTTTTTTTTACAACTTTATTGGAGTATAATTGCTTCACAATGGTGTGTTAGTTTCTGCTTTATAACAAAGTGAATCAGTTATACATATACATCTGTTCCCATATCCCTTCCCTCTTGCGTCTCCCTCCCTCCCACCCTCCCTATCCCACCCCTCCAGGCGGTCACAAAGCACCGATCTGATCTCCCTGTGCTATGGTAAATGCCTTTTTATAAGAAGGTTGGATTTGAGAATTTCTATTAGGAGACGGTCATGATGTCACTGGAGACATAGCTGATACTTCTGTGTGGCTCCGTGAGGTCCAGCCGACCCTCCAGTGAGGCGCTCACCTCCCAGTGACAAAGCTCGCTCCTCTTCCCGTTGTCACCCACTGGCCCTTTGCTCTGGAGAGGATGGCAGGTGGGTGACAGCTGGGAAAGGAATGAAGACCACTTCTGTCACATCTGGTGGGGACTCCATCGGAGCTGAGGCTTACAGGCATCCCTCGCTGCAACTTCCTGTCCGCTGCCTGGATTAGTAAGGAGCTGCCCCAGGTTTTTGTCTGCCCTGGAAGCTCCATGTGGGCCAGGATAACTCCTTCCAGCCTGAGAGACAATAAGACCAACTTCCTTTGGTGGAAAGAAAAGGAGAAGAGTGTCATTCCTAGGTTACATCTGAAGGAGGCTTTTTGAAGAAACAAAGATAAAATTCTTCTAGGGACTTCGGTTGAATGGCACCTGCCCTCCTCCCCAAAAGAGAGGAAAACAACCTTTGCTGTAATCTTCACCCGAGAAGGTGGAAGGAAGCTTAATGCATGTATTAGACTCTAGAGGTGGTTCTGAAAAAAATGGACACCATTGTTAGAATAATAAGAGGCCAAACTATAAACCTCAAGGTTTTCATGTATCTTCTACCAAATTAATTGGACCTGTGCTGAGTCATTTCTCCCGGCGCTGAGGTAGAAGCCAAAGTGGTTCTTGGGAGATGACGGAAAACCTAGTCAACCCAACCTGACCCCATAACAAGGATTTCTCTGAACTTGCCCCGGGCCTGACGATCTCAACACACCCTCTTGGTGACCTTCTATTAACATATGTAAAGACTTTCAAAGTGACTTCTAAAGCTGTCCTGTTTTGTTTAAAGGCTGCTGACAGGCTTCTGACTCCATCCTCCAGCCTGAACTTGTGAATTTGCTATATGACCATCCTGTGAGGACTGAAACAGATCTAGGCGACTTCATGCTGTCAATGCAAATTATTTTAGTGATTAGTTACCTCAATTCTCCCCAGCACACACCCCACTCTCACACCTTCCCCCTGCTACTCCAGACCTTCACCGCCTCCTTCTGGCTCACAGAACATGGTGCTGGATGGGCAGCCAACAAGGGTAACTGTTTAAAATGGAAAATCAAGAGCTTGAAGTTAAGTGAGAAGACTGAGGTCAGCCAGTTCTGTAGAAAGTCATGGCCCTCTGCCGGTTTCCAGACCTGAGCCACTTCTCAGACCCAGAACCCGCAGCCTGGAGGAAAAGTCTTGTAAGGATGGATACTGCAGCAGCTGATCAAGTGTCATCCTTCCTCAAGGGTCAGTGTCCATCAATTCAGGTAACTGGGGGGAGGGGGATACCCAGAGATTCCAAGGGCTTTTGGTAAGGTCTAACTTGACACTGAAAACTCAGAGGCGAAAAGCAACACTGTTAGTATACACATATGGGGTCAGGTGATAAATGGAGTCCTGGGGCAAGTCTGTTTCACAGTGAGACTTTGGGTCCATGAAACTACCCACTGGTAGTTTCTCTGGTTTCCAAATGTGTAATGTGAATAGGCACACTCAGCAACTGACAGAGCCATCACCTTGGTTTCTTGTCTGTAAACACCAAGTGGAAGCTCCTAAAATTTCAGCATCCTCCCAGCCCTGCCAAGACATGAGAGTACACATATTTTATATGGATTTTTATAAATATGAATCTATCTCTCTATCTATCTGGTCCTTTGAGGAAGGGGTATGGAGAGATCAGTGCCATCTTCAAAGACTTAAAAGGATGCAGGCGTCCTGGTCCCCTTCATATTCCCATTTAGTTTACCAGTCTGGCCCCTGCAAAAATCAGATGGATCATGGTGGATGGAAAGACACTACCACAAATTTAATCAAGTAATAGCCCCAATTTCAGCTAATGGGCCATATATGGTATCTTTACTAGAGCAAATTAATACAACCTTGGGATCATGGTATGTGGCTATTAAGATGGTGAATGTGTTTTTCCCCACACCCATCAAGAAGGAGGATCAGAATTTGCATGAGGTGGGCAACAGCATATAGTCACAGTTTTGCTCTGGATTTATATACAAGATTTGTCCCAGAGCTATCCTAATTTCTATCATAATATAGTCTCAGGGACCTGGGCTATGTAGACATCCTGAAGAACAATGCATTGGTTCATCATACCAGTGATTTCATATAAATTGGACCCAGTGAGCAAGAAGTACTGGGGATGCCAGAGTAGGACATGGTTGTGATGGGAGATAAACCCTACAGAGAGTTGGTGATCTTCATAGATGTTCAGTGGTCTGAGGCAGGCTGGGACATTCCATCCGAAGAAAAATGTACCTTGGACCTCCTATCACTAAGAAGGAAGCACAAACTCAGTGGGCCTCTGTGTTCTAGAGGCAGCATGTGTTTTACTTGAGAAAACTGATACAATCAGAGTCATCAGGGAACCTGGAAAGTTTCTAGCTTTGAGTGTGGCCCAGAGCATGAAAGGGCTCTGTAGTAGAGCTAGGCCATAATATAAGCATCTCGTTTGTGCTGCATAACCAAGAAACCCCACGGTACTAGAGATATCTGTGCAAGAGAAAGATGCGACAGCCCCCCGTTCCCAATAGTAGGGACAAAGCACTCTAGCACCCCTAGAGTTCCGGAACAAGGTCATGAAGTCTACGGAAGAAAACTATGCACCATTTAGGATAAAGAAGATGTGGTACATATATATAATGAAATACTACTCAGCCATAAAAAACAACAAAAGAATGCTATTTGCAGCAACATGGATGGACCTAGAGATTGTCATACCCAGTGAAGTAAGTCAGACAGAGAAAAACAAATATCATATGATATCACTTATATGTGGACTCTAAAAAAAATGGTACAAATGAACTTAGTTACAAAATAGAAATAGAGTCACAGATGTAGAAAACAAACTTATGGTTACGAGGGGCGGGAAGCGGGGTGGGGGAGAGGGATAAACTGGGAGATTGGGATTGACATACACACACTACTACATATGGAATAGATAACGGGGCTTCCCTGGTGGCGCAGTGGTTGACAGTCCGCCTGCCAAGGCGGGGGACGCAGGTTCGTGCCCCGGTCCGGGAAGATCCCACATGCCGCGGAGCGGCTGGGCCCGTGAGCCATGGCCGCTGGGCCTGCGCGTCTGGAGCCTGTGCTCCGCAACAGGAGAGGCCACAACAGTGAGAGGCCTGCGTACTGCAAAAAAAAAAAAGATAACGAATAAGGACCTACTGTATAGCACAGGGAACACTTCTCAATACTCTGTATGACCTAGATAGGAAAAGAATCTTAAAAAGAGTGGATATATGTATAGGTATAACTGATACACTTAGCTGTACAGCAGAAACTAACACAAATTGTAAATCAACTGTACTCCAATAACAGTTTAAAAAAAAAAAAAAAACGAAAGAAAGAAAACCATACACCATTCAAAACACAGCTCCTGGCACGTAACTGGGCTCTGATAGAAACTGAGTATCTGACCTGGGACCTCAAGCGACCATGTGACCAGCACTGTCCGTCTTAAACTGGGAGCTGTCAAACCAACCAAACAATAGAACAGGCAGACCCAGTGGCAATACAGTGGAAGAAGAAATGGTACCTCTGGATCAGACTCAAGCAGGGTCAGAGGGTACAAGGAAGTTTCACAAACAAGTAGTCAGATCTTCACGTCATCTATCAGCGTTTCACAGATTCTGCTCTCACACCCCATGTGGGTTTCCCTACAACTCTCTGAAGGAGGAGTAGTTAGCCCAAGCTCAGTGCTCTGACTCATTGACGTGACATGTAGGCGTGGGCCTGAAATGGACCATCAACCACAGTACAGCCTGAAGGACAGTGGGGAGAGAAATCTTCCATCGGGGAGCTCCTTCTGGTCAACTACTTTGTACGGAGCAGTAAGAGGTCAAGTCAAGGGAATACACGTACTCGCGGGAAGTGGTGAGTGACTCAGGTCATGGGGCTGGTCAAGGAGGCCAAATCCAGCCCCATACCTGTTTTTATAAATAAAGTTTTATTGGAACACAGTCACACCCGTTCATTTTCATGTGGTTTGTGGCTGCATTTGTACTATAGTGGTAGCATTGGGTACTTGCCACACTGCAAAGCCTAAAATATTTACTATCTGGCCCTTTACAGCAAGTGTTTGCTGACTCTTGACTTAGGTGGTTGAGAAGAGGAAGGAGCAAGATGGGAGCCTAGGGACAGGAAGGTCTGGGGAGGAGGCATGGCAGTGGGGGGGACCCATGAGAGTGGACATAAAGTGTTGTAACATTGACTAGTACATTCAAGTTCACCAGACAGCATCCCCTGCAGAAGAGACATAAAGCAGCCAAGTGGACCAATGACTCAGCCTGTAGATACCAGCCAAAGTCTGTCCTTGCTCAGACTTCTAGGTATATTGTAATACTTAGAACAGCCACTAAAAAAAAAAACCTATTAAAAGATTCAAGTCATACCAAGTATATTCTCTGACCACAGCGGAAATAAACTTGAAATCAATAACAAAAATATACCTGGAAAATTCCCAAATGTTTGAAACAAAATTACACACTTCTAAATAACATGGATCAAAGAAGAAATTAACAATTAAATTAGGGAGTATTTTGAACTAAATGATGCTGAAAACACAACATATTGGAATTTGTGGGACTCCCCTAAAGCAGTGCTTAGAGAGAAATGTATAGCACTAAGTGTCTATGTTAGACAGGAAGAAAGGTCTCAGATCAATGTTTCCAGTTTCCACCTTAAGAAACTAGAAAACCAAGAGCCAATTAATCTCAGAGTAAACCAGGACCTCTCCTCACAAGGAGTACATACTGTGTGATTCCATTTATACAAAACTCTAGAATATGCAAACTAAAGTGACAGAAAACAGATCAGCAGTTACTTGGGGATGGGGGAAAAGGAAGACCGAGAAAGATTACAAAGGGGTCAAGGAAACCTTTGGGTCAGAGATATATTCATTATATTGATTGTGGTGATTGCTTTTTGGATGCCTACATATGTCAAAATTTATCAAATTGTATGTTTTAAATATGTGCAGTTTACTGTATATATTGATTGTGCCTCAATAGACCCATTAAAAATTAGCAAAGAAAAGAAGCACTCATTTGGTTTAACTTGGAACACAGGATGTAAGCCTGAGGCTACTGGTAGCCATCTTGACATTATGAGGAGTAAACCTGTTTGAGAATGAAGCCAACCCAGAGGAAAATAGAACTTGAAAGAAGGCCAGAAAAAAGACCAGATTCTGGTGATCCATAGAGCACCTGGATCCAGCTGTGCCTGAAACCATCCCTGACATTTTTGTTCATTGAGACAACACTTCTCTGTGTGTGTGTGTGTGTGTAACTCAGTCTGAGTTGAGTTTTCTCTGCTGCAGCTGAAGAGTTCCATATAACACTGTCCACAGTCAGACACAGACTGAGAGGCCCTTCTTAAGGCACGTTAGGCACCTATCTTAGGGAGAGATTCACTTTGGGATTATGGGAGTGACCAGTGCTGCCTGTCTTCAGGCAGGAAGGCTGTGCCCTGCTCCCGGGTGGTCCCTGAGTGCAGAGGTCCGAGGGGGAGGCTTCAGTGCTTGCACTCTGGGCTGTCTCACAGAGAGTCACGGTCAGTTGCGCATCTGCTTTGGAGGAGTATTTTTAGCAGCAAATAAGGTGGTCTTCAAATAAACAAACACCTGGAACAAATCCTGAAAAGGAGAGCATCTGTGTGCGGCCACTGTGAAACTAGGTCAGCCTCGGGCACAACTGCTTTTTTTTTTTTGAACTCCAGCATTCATTTATTTTAAAAATATATTTACATTTTCTGCCTGTATTACTTCTTGTGGGGTAACTTGAGGTGGATAAATTTGCTTTTCACTGTTGGCTGAAGAATTCCTTTAATTTGCTCTAAACTACCTCTCTCGAACTTTAAGGGAGTGCTTATCATATTCTGGGATTTGGTGTTCACTTTTCCTATGTGAGTCATAGTTGTTGTTTTTTTTTTAACATCTTTATTGGAGTATAATTGCTTTACAATGGTGTGTTAGTTTCTGCTGTATAACAAAGCGAATCAGCTATACATATATCCCCATATCTCCTCCCTCTTGCGTCTCCCTCCCACCCTCCCTATCCCACCCCTCTAGGTGGTCACAAAGCACCGAGCTGATCTCCCCGTGCTATGCGGCTGCTTCCCACTAGTTCTCTATTTTATGTTTGGTAGTGTAAGCTGTGACAAAGTGAGAGAGTGGCATGGACATATGTACACAACTGCTTTTGACAGTTTACTCCTGGAGGTGACCCACAGGTGCCGGCTCCCTTTCCCACCAATTGGCCGTCTGCAGTTTGAGACGCCTGGGTCTGGGAGAGACCCGGGATGCCATTGGCTCCATGCTCCCCACTTCCACGAGGGTGTAACCCCACCCCAATCCAGAACCCAGAGGCCTGAAAATCCCCTGAACTCCACAAAGGGAAGCCCCACTGCTTTGTCTCACAGCAATTCCAGGAGACGTGGTCTTGTCGAGTTGCAAACGTGTGATCAGCTTGGAGCCAGGCAGACCTGACATCTACTCCCAGCTCCTCTGTGGCAATGGAAACTGCTGGAATTTCTGTGTCTTCCAGGCTGACTTATCCCAAGGATTTAATGATATATTTCCCCAGCTCTTAGAAGTGCTCCTGCAGTGGGACTTCCCTTTTTCCTCCTCACTGGATTCTGAGCTTCTTAAGTATCCATATGGTGAGGGTAGGTGGGCGAGCGTGTCCCAGTCACCTTTACACCTCCACACCAATGCCCGCGCACAGTAGGTGCTCAGTAAATATCTGTTGAACAAGCGTAGGACTGAATCGCGTCTTCCCGTATGCACTGCCTGGCCTCAGCTGGGGCAATTCTGTGGGGCTCCAGGCACGCTGATTCTGAGGGTCTCTATTTCAACCGTCCACTCAAAGTCGGCATGAAGCACCTCTGAATCTCCATTTGTGTTTGCTTCACTGAGGTCTACATGGGGTCGAGGGTGAGGCCTCAGAACAGATACATCAAGAACCTCAGTCCGCAGGGCCTATGGATGTGACTCTGATCACACCACTCCCCTGTTTGGAACCTTCTGGTAGCTTTCCCTGGCATTCAGAAAAAGTCCAAACTCCTCACATGATCACCAGAGCCATCGTGAACTTGCCTCATCTTGCAAACAGTGTGGTCCCCGCGCCCCAGCAGCGCTGCTCCTCAAACACACACAGAGTTTGTTCTGCTCCCACCATTTCCTCAGTCTGGAATATTCCCTCCCTGGTTTTGTGTGAGGCTGGCTCCTTCCCTCATTCAGGGCTCAGCTCGGCTGCTGCCTCGTCAGAGAGGCCTCCCCATCCTCCCTGCCCAAGGGGGACCCTCCTTCCATCTCTGTCTCACCTGCCTCAACAGGGAAACCTCTGAAATTATCTTGTTCCCTTGTGTGTGTTCCTTGTTTATCTCTCTTTCCCAAATGTGAATGTTTGTCCATTTTGTTCAAATCTTATACCCAGTGCTTAGAATAGTGTTGGCATCCAATCAAGCTTAACCATAGCTGCTGAATGAATGAATGAACCAATAGGAAGGTGACAGGAGGAAGCCCTTCAGACTTGGCACCAGTGTGGGCAGCCCTCTGGAAGGGCCCTGGTTTCCAGGGCTAGGGTGGGGACAGTGGGACCCAGCAGCAAGGGTCGGGCCTGACAGGGTTCCTGACGGATGACTGGACACAGCTTAGGAGTGGAGCCTCCACAGCTGGGGAGAGAAGAGTCTGCAATGTGGACACAGGAAGGACATGGCTGGTTTTGCCTGCCCAGCCTCCATCCTCTCACTTTCCAGCAAATGATTCCTGGTTTTCCTTGAGGAGCCAGCTCTCCTTCACTCCCAATCTATGTGGCCTCTAGAACCTTCCTGCTCCCCTCCCCGGCTCCATCCGGGTGACCATCGGACCCAGGACTGGCCATTCGACTCATTCCACTCCCTGGCCACAGCGACTGGTTCAAGGATGGCCAAGCAAAGCCCACTCTGGGGCTTTTTCTGCAGCAACTGAATAAGAGGCAAATAGAGGAAAGCAGAACCAGGAGAGGCTGAGTGGGGAGGGGAGGGGAGGGAAGAGATCTGGCAGCAGTCACTTGAGTCCTCTCTGTTTAGCTGTGTCTACCTTGGATTTTTCAGTTGCATGAGTCAATAAATTACCTTTTTCCTTAAGTCAGTTTAGTTACTTTTTTACTCAAAGGGATCCTGCTCATATACCTGGGCCCCACAGAGTCATCCCAGGGCCCACTTGGCAAGAAAAGCAATGCGGGAGCAATGCAATCCTGGCTGAGGCAGCCTGCAGTTGCCCGCTTTGCTTGGGCACGGTTTAGCCCTGGAAGTGCATCTGTGTGGGTAAAAGTGTAATCTAATAGGCGGCAGGGGAAGGTGGACATGAGAGGTATCACCATCATCTAGCCCATGCTGGTTCCATGCCCTGGTCCAAAGGACGTCACCAGAAGCATCGTCAAGTGCTCTGTGCAGTTCATGCCGGCTGGGAGCCAAGGGGGCATCTGGAAGTGATGCTTGACTGTGGGGGACATCTGGCAGTGTCTATGGAGCACCCCCAGAGCACAGTCACTGTACTTCCCAGTTTCTCCTTTCCAAGCTTGAGTTAACCCAGAGCACTGGTTAGAAAAGGCTCATCCCTAACGATGCAAACCCTAGGCCAGACACTCAAGGTCTGTGGGGGAAACATCAGTGGTTCCTGCTTGCCCGGCACCCATTATTCCCTTTTCCTTTAGGGACCCACCCCCGACTCTGTCTTGCTTTCATGGCACCAGAAGTGGACACTTGACTTAGTCCTGGGATATAGTTATTGGGTCAGGGATGGGAACAGGCCCATGCCAGACCAATGAGATCTCTCTGCAGGCCTTTGCTGAAACTAGTGGGAAAGAGGCTTTTTTTTTTTTTTTTTTTTTTTTTTGCCAATGAGGATACCAAGCTGGCAGGATGGTGATCTTCTTTGCTATTTTGTGGGGAGAGCCTGCCTGAGAATGATAATGATACTACGCATAGACAAAAGCAGAGTTTTCCTTTATAGGCAACATATTGATTCCTAACTTGTTTCTTTCTTAACTTTGTTCCCACAACTGAGAAGACTCCCTGTGGTTTCAAAATCAGGGTTGACGGGTAAGTCATGCCATTTTTTCCTTCCTGAAACCAGAGGACAATGGTAAGTGAATGAGGAGCTGCAGGAGGCGGGGTCCGAGTTCTTCTTGTGACCCAGCAGCCCTTCCAGTGAAGAGGACCACACTGGGGAACCCACCCAACTCTCTCTAAACACAGTCAGCTCCATGTTCCAAACTGAACCCCATGTCCAATGCATTAGTGTTTCTTCCAGAAAACTGAATTCACATCAAAAATCTTGCTTCTAAGCAAAGGCTTAAAAGGTTTCTTTGATGCTTCAGGGATTCTTACAGAACAATAAATGGAAAATAACTAAGGAGTTATTTGTATACAATACAAAATACTTATTTCTACAAATAATTTATGAAAAATAACTAAGGAAGAAGTTAGAAAAAGAAATTTCTCTCGAAATTCACATCATTTCACAAAGATTCAGGAGGACATCTGGGCTCTAGGGAAGATTTAGTATAACATCTGAGACTCCCTGAAAGCCTGCCTCTCTAGTATCCAATCCTGGATCCACCAACTTGGGGCAATTCCTCTTCTCAGTTCTGCTTTTGGGGGATGAGTGGGGAGGTGGGAAAAGAGATACAGTTCCATTCCTGATATGGCCACAAGAGGGAGCTCCCAATGATTGGCTGTACCTGAAAGGAAATTATAGTCCAGTCCATGGAAACTGACAAAGAAAACTTGATTTAAAAGGTGTCTTCTGATAAACCTCAGCGTCTTCTTGCTAACATGCCAAGAACAATCGCTGAACACTTTTAGTCTGTTCAATGCATCCTCCTGGGATCTGAGAAGCATTGTCCTATTAGATCTAGGTCATTTGATTTTGGGCATCAGTTTATCTTGGGAGCTGCCCCTACATTTTACAAGGTGAATTCTGGAGCAACAAGATTAAATATTCAAAAAGGGCAAAGTTAACACTGAGCCCTTGGCCTGGTAAATTGACAATCGTGCCAGAATAACTATTTACCATTCTAAACCTCTGATCCTCATTTCACAATTGTTTATGAAGAATGCCACCATCACCTCCCTTCCCCACACTTGCCTGGGTCTTGTCAACTCATATTCGAATTGATTCTCTCTCTCTCTCTCTCTTTATTATTATTATCATTTTGCCAGGGACTTTGGATCATTATAAGATTGCTGGTAATGACAAACTATAATTAAGCTTAAGACAGATTTTTCTTTTAGGAAAGAGGAGAATCAGCCCTAGCTGAGACTCCAGACTGCTGGCGCTATAATTTGCGGTGCTGTCACAAAGGGGTCCGTCTCGGCAACGGTGCACACAATGATGAGCAAGAAGCTGCAGTTGGGGAGTGCGTGCCTCTCCCCCCACTCTCTCTGGAGCGAGCAGAATGGACGCCTAAATAGCTGAGTATCGTTTGAGACTGATTACAGGCCAGATCTTGCTATTGTGCCTCATCAGTTGTCATTGTCGGGGCTGCAATTGCACTGGGATATTTCTCTGTTGCCTGCTCCAAGCTCGTTTCTAGGACAGTAGAGAAACTGTGTGGTGAGCCTGAGGCCAGAGTGAGGAGGATTGTTCTGGTTGTCGCCCAAGGGAGGGCTTGGCAGATCATTGGAAATGAAAGATGGACTGACTTCAGCCATGATGCCTGTAGCCTTGGTCTGGGTATGGCTCCCAGATTTATGGATTATCTCTCACAAAGACAGCTGAAGTTGTGGCTTTGCCCTCATCAGCTGTGTGTCCTTAAGAAAGCAACTTAACTTCTCTGGCCTTAGTTTTCTCATCTGTACAATGGGATAAACAATACTTACTCTCCTATTCCCAAAGCAGATTTGAGGACCAATGGAAAGAAATTTGAAGAACCTAGAGATAGCTAGATATAGAAAGATAGAGATGGAGATAGATAGATACACACACATATAATTTGTACAGTAAATATAGCAACTACCCATATATATTATTATGAGTATTGTGTGTGCATGTGTGTGTAGTTTCTAGGTAATAGGGATCAGATTATAGAGGGTTTTATATGCCAGGAGATGAAGTCCGGACTTGACTGCCTGATAATAATAATGATAGTGATAAACTTGCATTAAGTGCTTACTATGAGTCAGGCACTGCTCTGAGCACTTTCCATGCATTAATTAATGAATCCATCCATGCAGTGGGTCTCAGTAGGAGAACTATCAGCACTTGGGCAGGACACTTCTTCATCCTCTTTGGGACCGTCCTGGGCATTGTGTGAATGTCAAGACTCTTGCAGGACCATCAGTTTCTCTGCCCTCCAAGCGCAGCAAGTGCATTTTTAGTCATAAGACATTCCAACCCCCTGCACTTCTTAAAATATCCAGCTGAGTACCTGTCTGCTAAAGTGTAGGCATGTACTCTCCAGTATGGAAGCTCCCAGCCACATGTGACTATGGGGCTGTTGAAATGAAGCTAGTTTGAATTGAGATGTGCTGTGAGTATAAAACAATACACACTGGATTTTGAAGACTTGGCATGGAAAAAACCCTGAAGCATCTCATGAATATTTTGTAATATTGATTACATGATGAAATAATAATACTTTGGAAATATTGTATTAAATAAGATATATGAATTCAATTTCACCTGCTTCATTTTTACTTTTAAAAATGTGGCTATGAGATAATGTTAAAGTAGCCCATAACTTGCATTTGTGGTTTGTGTTATATTTTTACTGGGCGTTGCCAATATGGATCGGGATGTTGTAGAGGGTTTTGGAGCCATAATGGTGCCCAGAGCTGCTGGGGCACACTGCTGGGCCAGCCCAGCAAATATCTGTATTCTGTTTCCTCTGTACTAACAATATCTTAATTGAGTTTGGAAAGGCCTTGTGTTAAAAATACTCTTTTCCTTAGCTTCCCATGTAACCTAGCTCTTGCCCAAAAGGTACAAATGGAAGTCTACTGGATGGGGCATCTGGGAAAGCTATCATTAACCTGATAAAAGGGGGATTTGGCTGACACGTGACTTTTGACCGTTGCTCTTTACCCCTTTTCCAGCCTGGAATGCAGACACAATGTCTAGAGGTAAAGCAGCCTTCTTGGAACCATGAGGTTGACAGTCACACTCTAAGAATGGTGGGAGGAGGAAAGAGACTGATTCCCTGAGCAGCATCACCAGCCCAGCACTGACCACCCCTGGACTCTTCGTGATGTAAGCAGAACAGACCCCTCTTTTGGTTAGGCCCCTGCAGCTGTGTTTCTGTTACATGAGCTGAACGTGAGACTAACCAATTATCATCTTTACCTTTTGGAGTCAATACAGTGGATATTTATCCCATTTTCAGTTTTTCCGAAACATTGGAGCATCCTCGGTATGACTGGGGAAATTCTGACATTAAGACTTGGGCTTCCCCACAGCAGAACTCAGAAAACAAAAATGCTCAGGCCCCTCCCAGCATGAGACTCTGGCGATCAAACTGATGTAAGGGAGACTTCAATTCAGAGAAACTGGAGAGGGGGATCTATGGGTTATGCCCCAGTAGCCTTTTAGTAAGCTCCTTTTTGGCTTAGTCATCCCAAGTCAGCACCTACGACCTGCGGCCTAGAGGCCCAATATATACGCAGCTGTGACTTGGTGAAGGTTCTGCTCCTCCAAAGTCTTTATTAAACTCCAATCCCCCAAGAAAGGACACAAGAGCCCTGGACTCCTCAGCAGGAATGGCCGATCTGAGATCAGGCACTTCCTTTGGACCTCTGTGACACAGACAAAATGCAAGACAGTTCTTAGTGTCTCCACCCATCTCATTCCCTACCATGATGCTGGGCTTTTTGAGTTGAAGTTACTGATGTGGAAACTAAGGCAAAAACCAGACCTTTGTAGGGAAACCTAACAAGTGAGGAGTTGCTCAAACCTCAGCCTTCTGACTCCAAATGAAGTGTACGTTTCAGCTCAGCCCTTTGTCTTCAACCTAAGGAAATGTATATAGAGTTAGACAGCATGGATTCAAATCGTTGCAGCAACACTTAAACCGCTGTGTGACTGTAGGCAGGACACGTAACCTCTCTGAGCTTTGGTTTCCTCTTCTACAGAACCATCTTCTGGATCGTGCAAGCTGTGGTCACACAGGGCCCACTCTGCTTAGAAGGGTCCCCGCTTTGTTTCCTACTTTGTTATCACCATCTTGAAATTCTTAATTTTTGAACAAGGAGCCCAGCCTTTTCATTTTGCACTGGGCCTTGCAAATGATGTAGGTAGTCCTGCTACTTTATAAAATGGGAATGATATGTACCTCAAAGGTTTGCCATGAGAATTAAATGAGAAAATAGCTCTTATGTGCTTAGCCTGGTGCCTGGAAATAGCATCATCTCAGCAAATGATAACTGCCCCATATTGGCGCAGGTTAATTTTCCTGCGGCATCTTCCCTGACAGGATAAGTCCCCACTAGCTTGCTAACCTCCGTATAGTCAGGGCCTATCTGGGGACAACTATGACACTCACTGCAGCATCAAGGAAGTGGGAAACTTTAGGCAACTCAAAATTCCCAGAGGTGAGATTTTATTTCAGTTCTTTCCCAATGTAAGGGCACATTGAACTTCTATGAGTTTGAGGCTGCAGATGGAATTTCCTAGAGAACTCCACGATGAGAAACCCAGGCCATGAAACGCCACAGGCTCATAGCCACCTTCCTCTTCTGAACACTGACATCCATCTGCGTGGGAAAGAACTGAGGTTTAGGGATCAGACCCCTCCTGAATGCTCCTTAAAACTCTCTGGGGGCTTCCCTGGTGGTGCAGTGGGTGAGAGTCCGCCTGCCGATGCAGGGGACATGGGTTCGTGCCCCGGTCCGGGAAGATCCCACATGCCGCGGAGCAGCTGGGCCTGTGAGCCATGGCCGCTGAGCCTGCGTGTCCAGAGCCTGTGCTCCGCAACGGGAGAGGCCACAACAGTGAGAGGCCCGCGTACCACAAAAAACAAAACAAAACAAAACAAAAACTCTCTGGACCTTGCCTGTTGTTTCAGCTTCTCCTGCAGTGACCAGTTCCAGGCAGACCCTGACCAGCTTTGCCCAGGGGCAACAGGAAACATTGTGTGGACTCCTCCTTGGGAGGACATATACATCTTGATGCCATCGTATGGGGCACCCCCAGAGGCTGCCCAACCCAGAAGTGGGCAACAGTGAATGCCTGCAAGGCTACGCTTGGCCAATGAGGAGTGACAGCTGATGGATAAGTACTTCCATCCCCTCAGCAGGCAGCTCTGAAATTCAGGTCACACGGCCACTTAGATGTCCCTGGTGGGATTGGGTAGCAGCCCCCAGAGCACCGGCCAACCTGTCTCTTCCTTCTCCCGAGGGTCACAATGCCCTTGCAACCAAAGCTTTTGTCTCAGGCCCTGCTTTCTGGGGACCCAGGCTGAGATGATCCCCATGGCTCTCCTGAAATGAAATTCATTCATAATAACCTACCTCCGCACGTATTTTTTTTTTTAAATCAATATGGAGTTCTTACTGGATTTTAATGGAGAAATAAAAGGAAGTAATAAAAAAAATGTCTTTCCATTTGTACATGTTCAGACCAAACTCTACTAGAAGACCAGATGAGCAGGCTAAATACCAGCACCTTCTTGTGGAGTCACCATGAATGTGACCTGGTGGGAAGAACCTGGAAGGAGGGTCGGGGACCTGGCTTTAGGAGTCAGCTTTGCCATTAACCTCCTGTGTCATTCGAGTCCTTTTCTTCGGGCATCCGTTTCCTCAAGGATAAAGTGTGGCACTGAACTGTGTGCTCGTTAAGGACCAGTTCTGCTCTATTTCTTTTTTTTTTTCTTTTTTTTCCTTGTGGTAAGCGGGCCTCTTACTGCTGTGGCCTCTCCCGTTGCGGAGCACAGGCTCCGGATGTGCAGGCTCAGCGACCATGGTTCACGGGCCCAGCCGCTCCGCGGCATGTGGGATCTTGCCGGACTGGGGCACGAACCCGTGTCCCCTGCATCGGCAGGTGGACTCTCAACAACTGCGCCACCAGGGAAGCCCAGTTCTGCTCTATTTCTATATGGTTTTCTGATCTTCTGACCTTTTCTGAACACTTGTTTTCTTGCCTGGCCTTCCTCCAGCTGTTAGATCAGCCATCGAGATTTGAAATAATAAAGTTTGCACTGAGCATCCATACCTGCCAGGCACTGACAGATGAGACAAAGTTTGCCATTATGAAATTTACATTTTGGGAGGAACTAGGGGTGGGGGTGGGTGAATAGGCAACAAGAAAACAACTAAACATCGAGTGTGCCAGATAGTAAAGGGTTAAGGAATGTGGAGGTTAGGAGGCAAGGGAGGTTTGCCAAATAAATAAATTCCTTATAATACTCATCCCAGAATCGTCTATGAGGGGCAGGTTCTCATTTGGAATGCCTGATGTTCTAGTCACTAGTGCTACATAGAGAAAGGCCCCAAAGTGTAGTGGCTTAAAACAATAATTATTTCATCATCTCGCATTGTTTCTGTTGTCTAGGAATTTGGGAAGTGCACAGCCAGGTGGTTTGGGCTCGGAGTCTCTCCTGCAGTGCAGTCAGATGGGGGCTGGAGCGGCTGGGAGCCCCCTGGACATCTGTCTCTCTTCATGGAAGCTCCGAGTTTCTCCAGAAGGTCGGTCTACGTGAGGTAGTTTGAGCTTCCTCACAGCATGGAGGCCGCAGTGCAATCAGACCCTTCATATGATGGCACAGATTTCAAGGTGAGTATCACAGCAAACCAGATGGACATTGTAGCACCTTTTAGGGTGGACATTCCCTAGGGAGGCCCCCATGATTGTTGTGCCCTAATATCTACACCCTGTGTAATCCCCATGCCTTGAAGTAGCAGGAACTGTGCCCTGATTCTAAGAATGTGGCCAAGGCAACAGACTGTCACCCCCATGATTAGGTTACGTTATATGAGAAAAGTGTAAGGATTCTTCAGATGCAATTAAGGTTACTAATCAGTTGACTTTGAGTTAATAAAAAAGCAGATGATCCTGAATGGGCCTGACCTAATCACATGTACCCTCTAAAAGAAGGCCTAGACCTTTCCAGAAGTGAGGGACTCCAAGAAGCAGAGACTGTCTCTGTCCATTGCTTGCTGTTATGGGCTGAACTGTGATCTCTCTAAATTCATATGTTGGAGTCCTAACCCACCCCACCATATCTCTGAATGTGACTGTTTGGAGATAGGGCCTTTAAAGAGGTGATTAAGTTAAAATGAGACCATGAGAGTGGTCCCTAATCCAACCCAACTGGTGTCTATAAGAAAAGGAAGTTAGGACACACAAAGAGACACCCAGGATGTACACACACAGAGAAAGGACCATGTGAGGACCCAGCGAGAAGGCAACTAACTATCCACAAGCCAAAGAGAGGGGCAAAACCTCAGAAGAAACCAAACTTGCCAACACCTTGATCTCAGACTTCCAGCCGCCAGAACTGTGAGGAAATAAATTTGCGTTCTTTAAGCCACCTGACGCTGTGGTGTTTTGTTATGGCAGCCCCAGCAAACTAGGACCTTGCCTTGAACAAGTCACCTGCCACGAATTTGACAGTCACAAGGAAATAAATTCTGCCAGAATGCCAAGGGAGCTGGAAAGTGGCTCCTTCCCTAGTTGAGCTTCCAGACAAGAACACAGTCCAGCCAAATGCCTTGATTTCATCCTTGGGAGACCCTGAGCAGAGAATCCAGCTAAGCTGTGCCTGGACTTTTGACCCACAGGGAGTGTGCGATCATAATGAGTGTTGCGGTTAGCTGCTGTATTTGTGGTAATTGACTACGCAGTATAGACATTGAACCCGTCTTTTCTGATCCAGCCTTGGAAGTCGCAGCATCATTTCTGCTGCACTTCACTGGGGACAAGTGAGCCATAAGCCCACCCAGATTCAAACACTGAAATGGGAGTTATTGCTGGGACCAAATTTGGAAAATACAGCCTGTGGCACCTGTATAATTAAACTTTAATTTGTGGCTTATGGTTGAAATGCTAGCCTGTTCTTTATCTACATCATCTTAGTTTACACTGCATGCTTTCTCCAAGTGGTCTTCACATGGGCCTCTACTGAGGCCTGTTTGAGCCCCTCTGGAGGATGTTTGTCTGTTCCTTTGAGGACACCCCCCAACATACATAATACCAGCATAGCTTGTAAAACAGGCTTCTCCAAACATACCACCCACATTTTATGACTCTTCAGTCAGACATTTTCTCATGGTGCCTTGATAGAAACATTTATTTATTTTCATAGATTTTTCTTCGTCCCACCTTTGCTGTTTCCAGTGGCTGGTTCCATCTGTCAAGGCTGGGAAAGCATGAGTGTGGTGAGTGATGGGAAGCATGTGTCTCAACACCCTGTCAAGTGGCCCCTGACATAGGTTCTCAGGGGGTGGGAGGCGTTATCTGCTGTGAGAAGCCCCCAGTCTGGGCTTGTACTGTACCTGAGGGCGTAACAAAAAGCCTGGCTCAGGTGCCTCCAGCTGGGAAGGCCCCTGGAAGCCCCTAGGCCAACCAGACATCTGGGCTCCGTTCCCTTCTACAACATCCCCATCTAGTGGGTCTGCTGGAGTGCTTCTCCAGTGGGGATAATAATAAACCCCAGTTGCCCCAGGAAAGGAAAAGAGCAGGTTCTATCTGGAAGAAAGAGGTCATTCATCAGCTTGAGTCTCTAAGCTCCCTTCCTTGACCTCCTTAGCAAGTCAATAGTCTTCACAGCCAGGCACTGTCAAAAGGCACTGTCTAAATTCCTCTAGTTTGATTACATGTTAGAGCTTGGCTGACTAGAACAGAGAGTTTTACCTTAAGACAGAGGAGAAAGAAGCCATGGTATGAGGCAGAGAAGATGGGCAGTCCACTTCTTCTACTTGGGGAAGATTATGGGAAAGGGGAAAGATGCAGGGGAAGCCAAGGACCAGCCAAGGTCCTGGCTGTGCAGGATGTGTTGCAAAGGTCAAGGTGAAGGCCAAGAACTCAGCAGAGCCAGTGACCCACTTCTCTACACGTCCCAGTGGTGGCTGCAGGGTCTAAGAGAAGTTCACCTAGTGGCTTCTTCCAATATGGCACGAGGGGAGGGATGGTGACCCTGACAGAGAAGCTTCTGGCCCCATGGGACCTCAACGTCTATGCACCTTGGGAAGCAGAGCTGCAGAGACTGAGAGGGCTGGCAGGGAGGCCTGCGAGAGGGACAAAGAGGCCACTGATCTTTTATTGTGATCACAATTTTGCAGATGAGGGAATCTGCGCAAGGTCACTCAGAGAGAAGAGATGGGATCAGCCAGACCTTAGTGGTCCCAGGGACAGGGACTGGACCAGGGCAGGGCAGAGGCCAGAAAATTCTACATGTACGTGAGGACCACTCCCTACCCCAATCCCACTGCCATAAGGACCTTGAAAGCTCTCCTGAAGGAGAAGCCGAGAGGGTGGAAATCTGAAAAACTGTGTGTTTGACTCACCACAGCCTGAATGATCTAATGAGACTATTTAAATTGTTGGGTTAGACTGAGTTTACTAGATTGGCCTGCACTTAGTTTACTCATTACCCCTGGGGTGGGATCCATTAAAAAAATATTAAGTCAATTAGCGGAGAAATACAGGAGCTTAATTTTTTGCATGTTTAACTGGAGTGCAGGTCAACTTAGGACTTAACATCAAAGCTAGCCTGGCTTATCAAAGGCACTATTTGGTCTAAACTTGAGATTCAGACAGTTCTGGGTTGGAATTGCAGCTGAGCTACTACTCACTAGCTATTTGACTTTGAACAACTTATTTAACCCTCGAGGGCTTCAGTTTCTTCACATGTAAAATGATGATCACGAGTGTATGTTCTTTAGATCAGAGGCCAGCAAACATTTTCTATAAAGGTCCAGAGAGTAAATATTTTAGGCTTTGCTGGTCATGGAATCTCTTTCGCAACTATTCAGCTCTGGTTGAAACACAAAAGCAGCCACAGGTGATACATAAATGGTGAGCATGGCTGTGTTCTAATAAAACTATTTACAAAATCAGACAGAGCTGATCAGGGGAGTCCTTGCCGTGGTGAGGACTGGGGTCAAGGATGATGTCTCCAGCTTTTCATGTTCCCCACGCAGCACTCTTTGTGTTCCTTGATCCAACACTACACATACAGGCTTTACTTAGAATGGAGTCAAACACATGTGGACCAGCAGTCGGCACTTACAGCCTTTTTTTGTATTTATGAATTAAAGTGTGAATGTAGCACAGTGGATGAGAGTATACTCTTTGATGCCAGATTTTCCTGGGTTCAAAGCCAGGCTCTTCCACCTGCTGGCTGTGTGACTCCAGACAAGTTCCTTAACCTCTCTGTGCTTCTATTGCTCTGTCTGTGAAATGGGTAAAATGATTGGAACTGGCTTGCAGGACTTGTGAGGACTAAGTAAGAAAATAGGTATAAAGGTCTTAAAAGAGCACCCAGCACTGGACAAGTGCCGTGTAAGGGATAGATGTAATTAGCATTTTCTGTGTGATTTTAAGGCAAAAGGCATGAGCTATTTGGGCCTCAGATTCCTCTTAGTATTGACCCTGCACATTGGTTATGAAGATGAGATGCAAAAATTTACATATGATGTAAACTATCCAGACATACAAACTAAAATGACGGTGGCGGGGGGATCCTTCTCCCCAGCTTCACTTTGAGCATCTTGAAGACAGTGCAGTGCAGTGGTTAAAAGTGTGGGTTCTGGATTAGGGTTGCCAGATTTAGCAAAGAAAAGTACAGGACACTGTACCTGTTAAATTTGAATTTCAGAAAAACAAAGAATAATTTTTTAGCATAAGTATATCCCATGCAACATTTGGGATATCCTTATGCTTAAAAACACTGTTGCTATCTGAAATTCAAATCTAACTGGGCATCCTGCATTTTTAACCCTAGTCTGGAGGTGAACTATGTAATTGTGTTCTCAACCCAGGTCTTAATCGCTGAACAAATGTGAACAAGTCACCTGACTTTGCCACTCTTTAACAGTGTGACCCAGAGAAGCCCTCAAACTCTTTGTGACTCCATTCTCTTGTCTGTGAAGTGGGGATACGAGAGTGTCTGCTTCACAGGCTCGTGACATACTGGGTGCTGGGGAAACAGTGGTGACCCACAGACACAGCCCGTGGAATGAGAGCTTTCTCCTGCCATGGCCTCCTTCTCCACCCACAACTTTAATGGTTATAGAAGTTCCACGCCTTTAATTTCCTAACGGCCATTGAGCTTTTGTTTGAATTCACTTATTTTTCCTTTACAAATGTCCACTCATCCCTTCCTCTGGGCCGTCACGACTATAAATCCTTGTCTGTGATTCCATGCTTAGAAAGAGCCAGGGCTAGAACCTACTCATTGGAGGGTTATACTGGGTTATTTATTGTGACAGAAAATGCAAATGCATTGGCAGTAAACATCAGGGCAAAAAGCTACCTCAGCAGTACACACAGAACGTAAATGCAGATGGAAACGGTGGAGAGAGATTGTCATTTTTAGTAAGTAGAGCAGATACTCCACTTTGCTGAAAATATGAAATGCCAGAAAATTCTCCTGAATTTCTATGTTACTGAAAAACAATTAAAGTTGACCTGCTTCTTCTTTCAGGACCCTGGAATGACATTCTATTTCACTATATTTGGTGCTATGCAATGTGAAAAGCTGATAAAATAGCAAATAAAAATTAGAAAGGGATTGTGGGGAGAACAGAGCTTTACTGAGTCATATCTACTCCCATCACCTGCAGGGAGGATCCTCCCTCAGTGCTGGCAAATTTCCCTTTTCTTCTGGTCTATTTTATACCAAAAGATCTTTTCCAAATGGTTAGGAATATATTCCCCTAGTCTCTGTGGACGACTTGCAAAGAGTTAAGGAACAGGCAGCCGAGCTCCCCAGATCCACTCAAGGATCAAGAAACATTGCCTTATCCTGAGCTGTTGATGGTAGCAGAGAAAAGGCTCCTTTCCTTCGCCTGATGTTGCCCTCCACATGGAGGGGGCCCAGGAGCATTTATTCCTGGCACCAACGTGCTGGCTTTCTCTCTCCACCTTGGAAAGGGGGGTGGGATGTCCGAATGCAACTGGTGACTGAGGATGAGAAATCAGACGTGCTAAACCCAATTGCACCCTCTCCCTCCTGGTCTGCCTGCAGAGAGCAAGCATGTCCCTTGCTCCTCCAAACTGTAAGTCTGTGACCAGGTATGGCAGTCTGTTTTGGGGTTCAGTGTTAAGAAGCCCACTTGCCCGCAGATAAGTCACAGTCTCTGAAGTGACCCTTATCGGTTATAGAGGTGCTATTCTGGCATTTTCCTATTTCTCAATGGGAACAGTTTTCAGACAGAGAACAGGGGATTGTGTCTTAGTCTGTTCAGGCTGCTATGACAGAATACCATAGACCGGGTGGCTTAAACCACATTTATTTCTTGCAGTTCTGGAGGTGGGAAGTCTATGATCAAGGTGCTGACAGATTTGTGTCTGGTGAGGACCCGCTTCCTGGCTTGCAGACGGCTGTCTTCTTGTTATATCCTCATGTGACAGAGAGAAAGATCCCATGTCTCCTCCTCTTTTATAAGGGCACTAACGTCATTCTTAAGGGCTCCGCCCTCATGAGCTAATCACCCCCCAAAAGCCCCACCTCCAAATACCATCCCATTGGGGATTAGGCTTCAACATATGAATTTTAGGGGGAAACAAACATTCAGTCCATAGCAGCTAGTGACAGGCTTACCTCAAAGCCCAGGAGTTGACAAAGATGTCTCTGAGGTATCCTGATTGGTCTTCAGAGCATCGCTATCTTTCTCTAGGTCAACCACCACCCACAAGCCTCACTGTCACTAAGAATTCTTCTTGGGAGTGGTTAAGGAAGTTAAGGCAATTGCATTCCTCTTCCACACTCAATTCCCAGTCAAGATTCTGCTCATATGTCTTCAAGTAACCTCTCCTGATTTTTTTAGGTAAACTGAATATTTTCTCCTTTTAATTTTAATACAGCTGTTTACTCAGGAGGCACATACCAACCTAGGAATGAACTATTTGTGGAAATGGCATTTGTCACTTAAACAATGTGTGTGTGTCTGATGTGGCATGGTGTGTGGTGGAGTGTGGTATAGTGTGCTGTGTGTGCATGTAGTGTGTGTGTGTGTGTGTGATGTGGTATGTATGTGTGGGGCTGTGTGGCTTGTGTATATGTTGGCTCCTAAACTTCCTCAAATTAATGGATTCACTTGGCAACAATCTCATTCCTATAAGCCAATAAAAACATTATATAGTTATTCATTACTGCGCAACAAATTACTCCCAAACTCAGCAGCTTAAAATACTAACACTTATTATCTCAGTTTCTGTGGGTCAGAAATGCAGGAGTGGCTCAGTGGCACAGGGCCTCTCATGAGGCTGGAGTCAAGTTGTTGGCCAGGTCTGCAGTCATCTGAAGTCTTGACTGAGGTCGACAGATCCACCTCCAAGGTGGTTCACTCACATGGTGCTGGTGTTGGCAGGAAGCCGCAGTTCCTCCCACATGGGCCTCTCAACAGGCTGCTTAAGTGTCCTCACAACATGGCAGCTGGCTTCCCAGAGTGAGCAGTCCAAGAGAGAACAAGGAGGAAGCCACAATGCCTTTTAAGACCTATTCTCAGAAGTTACACACTGACACTTCCACTACATTCTGTTCCTTAGAAGTGAGTCACTAACTACAACTTGCACTCAGAGAGTGAAATCAGGATCCAACTCCTGGGAGGCGGGGGGGGAAATCAAATAATTTGTACACATACTTTAAAACCACCATGAGTAACATGGTGCAGAAAGAGAGAAGCAAAGTAAGAAGAATCTTAAAATTTTCTGAATTTACTACAGCAAGCAATAAAATATATTAATGTTTGAGCATTAGTGCTTCTTTCCCTCTACTGTTGTCCCAGAAGAACTGAGGTGAAGAAATGGGAAAGAGGGCCAGGCAGCAGATGACAAGGTGATGGAGGGGAGGTTTTTGGAACAGTGGAGACTCAGGACTGGGGCTGCTGCTGGGGGTAAGCTGTTGGAGAGTAAAGGGCTTGAGGGAGACCAGATTTAGGAAGCAGTGTGTAGAAGGTTATGAACAGGCTTTCCTCTCCTTTCAGGGACACAAGTAGAGATCAGAATCACTCGTGTTAAGTCTTTGGTTTAGGGCTGTTTCATTAAGTGCTACACTGTGGTGAGACTGGATCACATGGGCCTCATTATTTACTTGGGTTACATTCACACTTCCTGAGAATTTTCACCATGAACGTAAAATGGCAAGGAAACACTATTTTTAAAGCTTCTTAAATGCTTCTGCCTCTTACTAAAGTCTTTTGTATTCTTGGTATCTAGCACAGCACTGTTCACATAGTGGGTACTCAATATTATCTAAAAAGAATCAAGTGAAAAAGTTCATTTGGATTTTCACATAATTTATGAACCAAGATGTTATAATCCAAAGGAACAGAGGAACAAGGTAAACTTGAAATGAAAATATTTTGGAGTTGCAATGTGTCCAGAATTCTTAGATGGGTCAGGAAAAACAAAGGCAGGAGATTAGGAGCGAGTCACCCCAGGGGTGAGCAGAGTGGCGCTTGGGGCCAGGCAAAATGTCAAGACTGCTATTTTTTCCTGAGGCCACAACCTTACTTTCAGATGCTCTTCAGGCCTACTGCCCTTGAGAGCAAATAGGGAGATGACAGAGCTAATTGGACTGCCAACACAACTTGGAATCTCACAGCCCTACTGCTGGAGACGCTGACTGGGGCTCTGGGTCATTTCTAGGGATGCTGGATGGGGGGAGGTGGGGTCTGGAGGGCACGGCCGGTTTCTAGTAGAGTTTCTGGAGCAGAACCTGGAGATGTATGCAGGAGAATGTTCTCCAGGGCTCACATATAATTTCAGAAAAGCCTGGGGATTCTGGCGTGGCTCCTCCATTACTGTGGACCTCTCTGCCTGTGTTGTTTTGGTTTGTTGTCTGGCTGAAGGAGAATCTCAGGTTTACCAACAGGCTGCCTGGAGCAGAGGGCAAGAGGTGGGGTTCACCAAAGGCCTTCAGTCTCAGCTCTGCTACCAATTTGTTGGAAGAAGTCATTTGTGCCAATTAGACATGGTTAGTAAAGGGCTGTAGTGTCTGGGAAATAGGTAGAGAAACCAATTGCAAGAATAGGTGATCAATGCAAGTAACACATTACTTATGCCTCCAGTTCTTTTTAGACAATTAGCCCCCCTCAATCAGCTCTCTGAGAAACAGAGAAAATAAGTGTGCTTGCCTTGCTAATGGGCACATGGTCAGGACCGGGCAATTTGCACAGAGCATTTTAGTTCCAAGATGAAATGCACTGAGAGACTGGGATGAATGAGCTTCTGACTTGCAGGTGTGGAAAAATTCAGTTCCTTCCTGCACGTCTCCACTAACACAAAACAATCATGAAAAGGAACGAGGCCCTTCTCCCCTGTATCCTGGTCAAGAGTTCTTGCCCTGTCATGAAGTGACTTTTTCTCCTACAAAATTATTATTTTTTTTATTTTTATTTTTTTGCGGTACACGGGCCTCTCACTGTTGTGGCCTCTCCCGTTGCGGAGCACAGGCTCCAGACGCGCAGGCTCAGTGGCCATGGCTCACGGGCCCAGCCGCTCCGCGGCATGTGGGATCCTCCCAGACCGGGGCACAAACCCGTGTCCCCTGCATCGGCAGGCGGACTCTCAACCACTGCGCCACCAGGGAAGCCCATCTCCTACAAATTTATTATCTGTATTAATAGCTCATGTTCCACTGGGATGCACTGGTCTAGGTTGTTCATGACTAGTATCTACTCTGATCAGCAGGGCATCCATTCTATTTGGCTGGTGCCTGTTTTGGACACACCGTAAGGTGATCTGTCTCCAGGAGTCATGCTCTTTATAATTCCCTCCCTATGAGTGAGGGTGGGACCTGTTTCAAATCAATAACAGGGCAAAGGTGATGGAATGTCATGCCCAAGATTCCTGATGACCATGAAGAAACCAATAGTTCATGTTGTGAAGACAACTATGGTGAAGGTCAGTGGCATGGAGCCGTGAGGGGCCTCAAGGAGCTGGAAGTGTCCCCCCAACCACAGCCAGCAAGAAATTGGCCCTCAGTCCTATAATCACAAGGAAATGAATTCTACCAACCATCAGAATGAGCTTGAAATCAGATCTTTTCCTAGCTGAGCCTCCAAATGAGAATGTGGTCTGGCTGACACCTGATTGTAGCCTCGTGACGCCCTGAGCAGAGGACCTGGTGAGACAGGCCAGGACTCCTGTCCCACGGGAACTGGAAGCTGATGAACGTGCTTCTGTTTAAACCGCTACACGTGTGGTCATTTATTAAACTAATTCAGGGCACACGCCATACCAGTAGTTAAATATTTGGTTGCCACCCTTACTTGTCCCATTCATTGCACAGTTAGTCACACACTGCTTTGCAGAATATTCCTTAAACCTCATACTGTAACTATAGCTTCATGCAATTATGACTTTTCCTCTTCACTGGATTGTAAATCCAATGAGGGCAAGAACTCTGGTCTTGTATTTTTTAAAAAGCCCCACAGCATATCAAAGTACCTGACACACAGTAGGGACACAGTCATATGTGATTTGAGGTTTTGACCCTTCATTTGTTCAACTAAACCAAATGGGTCTTAGATTAAAGGCAGGTGGCTGACTTGGACTGCATGACTGCTGGGTACCAGGTTAGACCTCAGACATGCAGAGAACAAATCAGAAGTCCTGACCTGAAGTTGATCATGGCTCAAGCCAGCCAATGGGATCTTATAATCTCATCTCCTTCTCACCAGCAGAATCAGAAAATACCCAAAGATCCCTAGAGTTCTTTGTCAATCTGTCAAGATTACGGGGTTCTGCTGATCCGGCCAAGGTATAACTGTAAAAGTTCTTCAGTGACTTTTTAGTTTGCAAGTAGAAGAAGCAAGAGGCACCTGCCATGCCCATCTTCCATGTAAACGGGGAGGAAGCCACCAAGAGAAATGGGCACACGTTGCCCTTCCTCAGTAGCCCATTGTGGGCAGCCCTCCAACTCCACGACTCAAGTGGCTCTATCCAGATTCAAGCAGACCAGAAATCAAAGCCATATTAGGCACGGGTTACTTTTTATTCACAGGCTTACAGAATATATTGAATTAAGAGGCAAGTCATTTGTTAAGTCTATTTACCAACAAGAGCTAAATATATATTCAGCCTTAAAATTCATCCATGGTAGCTTGCATTGTATTGTAGATTGCAAAATCTGCTCTCATATACATATAAACTATTCTTATTTGGCCTAAGTTATACATTTAAAATACATAAAAATGGTACCAAATGGCATATTGGCCAATTTGTCACAGGTCTTATACATTCCTGATAGTCAAAGAGATTGATAGGGAATGCATGGTTTCCTACTAGAAAAAAGGCAGATTCAGATACAAGCAATGGAATGATGTCAGGATAGGAGTGCCTCAGTGTAGATCTCAGTAGCTTTACAATATAATTCTTATTTTAAATTGCATTACACTTGGTCCTCTTCATTAATAATTGGGATGCTGTTAAATTTGCCTGGTCTCTCCACCCTCTACTTGCTCGGCTGAGGCAAAGGAAACCATTATTACTTTTTCTTTTCTTCCACTTTATTTCTACTTTCCCAAGAGAGTTTCCTCCACAGCCATCTGCCCTGCTTCTCTGCCCATTCCATTATCCCCCAAGTCTGGGCCACCTTGCTCACTGCATCAACATCTAGATTATGGCATTCCACTCCAGAATGCTGCTTAACAGAATCTTTGACCACAGCCTAATTAAAGAATTCTCTTCCAAAACCACGAGCGAAGGCCTGATACCTCTGCAGAAGAATCAGGAAGCTGGCTAAGGACATTTTCTTTAGATGGCATGCAAATAGACTCCCCTCCTGCAGACCTTCATCTCTCTTTCATTATACCCAGGTCGGAGAAATTGCCATCGTGAGTGTTCCTGGCAGCCAAACCTCCAGCATCCCACGCTGATTTCTTGCCTAAAAATATACAGCCTCTCACTCCATGGGGAAGAAAAATGCAACACTGCCATTTCCAGCACGCTCCCCAAAGGCTGATTACGGCCCGGGAGCAATTCATCATCACTCGTGCATTGGAGGTTTTAGTTCTTCCCTCATGGAACTCTTCTTGCTTATCTTGTGGACATTGTGACAAGAACCAGATGTGTCTCAACTTTAACATCCCTCCCATAGCTATCTGGGGAAGGGGTTGGGGAGAAACTATCATGCTAGCTAAAAACCCTCCTTAGAACAGAAAATTATCTGTAACTTCTGGCAGACTTTTAAGAGGGTCTTGCTTGTAATAGCAGTTCTGTACTGTTTAATTGTTAAATGGACCGGTTGATTGAATGGTGTCTGTTCAGCACGATTTTCCCTCTGTCTATGCACATTTTGTTGCATTTTTTATTTTATCTCAAAGTGCTGCTATATTCAAAATTGTGATAAAAAGTCTTTACTGGGAGGGCATGGCAGTGTCACAGAAAGAAAATACAAAGCCTGCTGTTCAGAGGGCAAGCTCTAGCTCTGCCACTCACAACTGGATAACCTTGAGCGATTGACTTAAGGTTTTCTGTGTCTATTTCCTTCTCTCTGAAATTAGAATAATATCTGCCCTCCAATATGCCTTCAAAAACTGAAGAACTATTTACGAACAGCTGAGATGAACACAAATGTACATTGAAAAATATAAAGGTTTGCCAAAATGCAGGGTGGTCTTATTATCCATTGCCTGAGAACACAGTGCTACTCACACCTAAGGCTTGTTTTTAGAGTGTTCGTGAGAGATCTATTCCTGACCCCATGGAGTTTGGGGACAAGTCCTCAATTTAAGGCTGTGTGGCTTGGCCACATGGCCATGTGGAGGGACTCGATCTGGGAGCCTAGATGCTGAGATTATATAGAAGAAACAAACTGAGAAGATGTGGGTAATGGGAAGGAATGGAGATGCACAGGCAGACTCTCCTAAGGCCAGCTCCACAGGGGATGGGCCCACATGTCTCTCTGCTTTGGGTTTTTGTTGCTGCTGTTTGGGGTTTTTTTGTTTGTTTGTCTTCCATTATTACTGGAAGAAAGCTTCTTGCAGAAATTCTTTCTTGGGGTTCCTGGGACGGAGCAGTAAGATTAATGAAGCAAAGCTTCCACAGCCTCCCGTCAAGAACATCTATGCTGTTTCGGTAAGTTGACCAGAACAAATACCTCCTTCCTTAGCATGGGGACTGTACATTGCAGCCTCCAATGTTGTCTGCAGTTTTTTAAAAAGAAAAACTGATTGTAGCGGAGTGGGTTTCCCACCCTCTCATCCCCACACCCTTCCCCATCCCCAGTTGTTTTAGATCTTCCTTTCACTCTCCAGTGTCTCATCTGGACTTAGCAAGTCCCCCCACTCCCAGTCCCGCCCCCTTTGCTCCCTGGTTTTCCAGATTCTAGGCCATGGTTCCCAGCGTGGTGAGTGCAGAGGGCGGCCCCTAACTCCGCCCTCAGAGGTAAAGGCTGGGAAGGTGGTCACTGCTCCGTGGAGGTAGCACTGGGAAAAGATGCTCCTGCTGGCTCCTCTACATTTCAACCCAGCACGAGTGCTAGGACGATCTAAATGTCTCTTACACTCCTTGCCAAGTGCGCATTTTTCCTCCAGGCTTGTTGCCTGAGGGGCTCCATGCGCCAGAAAGCATAGCTTGCCTGTCTTGACAGTCAGAGGAAAGGCAGATCAGCCTCCGATGTGAGGATCTGGGTATTTCTAGTCAATTCAAATAAACCAGGAAGGCAAAAGAACATGGAAGAAAGAGTGATTTGTGCTTAAAAATGAAAACAAACCACTTTTTCCTTGTTTGCTCCATGGTTAGTAGGAAAGTTTCAAGCAGCAGCGCTACTGTGTGTGGGTGAATTAGTTCGGCTGGAAGCCCTGAGCCTGCAGTCCCACAATGTTCCCAAGAGTGCTGCTGTGACATGGCCGCATCGTTCTCTAAGTGCTGTTTATTGCCTCCATCTGCACTGCTCAAAGTCTGGAAACAACAAACACATCCATATTTGTGACAAAACTTCTACCTACTCATGACTTGGCAAACAATCATTAAAAAACAGCAATACAGGGCTTCCCCCGTGGCACAGTGGATAAGAATCTGCGTGCCAATGCAGGGGACACGGGTTCGAGCCCTGGTCCGGGAAGATCCCACATGCCACGGAGCAACTAAGCCCGTGCGCCACAACTACTGAGCCTGCACTCTAGAGCCCGCGAGCCACAACTACTGCAGCCCGTGCACCTAGAGCCCGTGCTCCACAACAAGAGAAGCCACCACAGTGAGAAGCCCGTGCACCACAACGAAGAGTAGCCCCCGCTCGCCGCAACTAGAGAAAGCCTGTGTGCAGCAACGAAGACCCAACACAGCCAAAGATAAATAAGTAAAATAAACAAAACAAAACAAAAAACAGCAATACAGTACAAGGTGACTGTGCTACTTTCACAGCCACAAGAGAACTTGTTGGGTTTCTCTTTGAGAGCCACTCTTGAAAGCACTCATTTCATATTCTCTGAAGAGAACCAGCTAACCAGGCAGACTATCTACCTGGAACCTTCCACGAAACCAGACCCCATGAGCTTCCTAAATGGGCCACACCAGAGAGGCCATCTTGTCCCCTGCGTGTGGACGGGGATTCAGTATGTCTGGCTCCAAATCTGGTCTCTCTGGATCAACCTGAGACCCTTCCCACCCCCCAGCCCCAGCCTGTACCGGATGAGCCCCTGCCAGCGTGTCACCCTGTGTAAGGGCATGGGTTTCCTCTGTGAACATGCTGGGAGAGGAAGGGGCATTGCCATCACGAATACCCGGGGTTCTGCAATTTGGTGCCACAGCACCTTCAGAAGGACTGGACTGGCAGCAGCAATATCAGCAAATCGACAAAGCAGGACTGTGACCTGAGTAGACGGGTAGGCAGATGGGCAGGTAGGTAGGCTGGTATTCAGTTACTTGAAATATTAAGTTGCCCAGAGGACAAAGACATGCATCCATCACAGAATCATCTCTAGGTTTCAAAGAACATCAAGACATATAAAAAAGCCCTCTCTGACTCCACAAAGCCTTACTTCAAAAATTCTACCAAATGCTCAACAGATGAAAATACCTGTTCTATTGCTCTAAAGGAGAGAATAAAAAGCACCATTCAGTCTTTGGCCTGTCTGCTGGTTACCCACAAACTCAAAGGATGGGTCCAGAGTAGCAGATGAGTCATGGAGAGCATCAAACAAACACAATTGCTCTGGCCACCATGGGGGTCGTCTCTGAACCACAAGAAGAGGGGGAAACCTCTTTGTCTCACTCCTGGGTCCACAGCCTGTGATGGACCAATACATGTGTCAGCAGAATACTTTTTCTGTAGCAGAGGAAGCAATGTTAAACGTTATTTTGTTAACACACTCGTGATGAACATCCATCTATACGAGCCAATGAAACAGTCAAGGCTCTGCTATTAGGGGGGGATTCAGGAAACAGGGAAGGCTCAAAATAGCATTGCTGAGTGTTATCAGATTTTTAAACTAATCATCAGCAAATCTTTTCAGCTGACTTTGGCTTTAAGAGTTCTTACCCACTAGATTGCTAAAATGGAATGAGAAGGGCCCATAGTGTGTTTGGTCTTTTTTTGTTTTTATTTCATTATAAGAGCTGTCCCATCTTATCCGATTTTCTCCTTCCTCATTAAAAAGAAAAAAAGGCGCATTATTTCCCTAGATGATAAGAGTTAACGTTGTACTCTTTTCTCAGTAATTACAGGCTTTCAGATGTCTTTTTAAGTGGGAGAATGGACATGTCATGCAGTTAGCCAATAAATGCAATCCCTGATTAAAATATGAGTTCTAAAAGTTTGAAAACTTCTAACTATTTCCCCAGTGCATTTGTAATTTCAGACCTGTGAACCTGGCTTTTTTCCCCCCTTGGTCCTCTCTTGTGAGAGCTAAAGCTACGCGTCTTTTAAATTCACCAATCACACCTTCACAAACTTAAGTCAACAACTATGTGTTCAAAAATCTTTGTTTTCCCTTTGAAACTGGATGCAAAAAAGAAATCTCTCCTGTCAGTGGAGACGGCTGTGAAGGAACGAGGCGCCTGCACATAAATCTCCTTAAATTTTTTGAAGAGCTGCTTCTCTTTATCCCACTGGTATATCTGGGAGAACGTATAGTCACTCCCCAGGGCCAGGTAGTGATTCTCTTTAAAAGAAAAGGGCTGCAGGGTCATGGCCCCCCGGGATGGGAGAGCCTGGATCTCCACAAACTGCTTACTATTCCACCTCATGACCCTAGAGTCCCCGATGAAGCGGGTGAGGGAAAGGTAGAGGGCGTTCTGCATCCTGAAGCTCTTCACGGCCAGCACGTCCTCCATGTTGGGGATATCGCTGTGGGGGACAAACTTCTTAGAGCTTTTATTCCACTGGAGGATGATGGGGACCTGGGAGCGGCTGGATAGGATCAGGTGTGATTTGCCGTCTATTTCAACAAACTCGGCATCCGTGTCCCTGAACCACTCGTGCAGAGACTGGTACGAGTAGAATCCTTTGCTGTTCCATTTATACACGGTCGACAGACCGGCTTTGGAGCTGTCTGCGATGACAAAGAACGTCTCATCCTCGATCTGAAACAGCTCGATGTCGTTGGGCTTGGAAATGCGAGAGACTTCTATGTCCTGGAATTTGACAAACTTGGTCCAGCTCTCGTCGTATCTGTAAATGTGAGAGCCGCCGAAGAGCTGGGCAACCACCACAAAGACCTGGTCGTCGATGAGGATGGCCTTACAGCCCACGATGGACTGACCTGCGCTCCAGAAGAGGGGAGATGGGGTTAGGGCAGCCACCATGAGAAACACTCATCCAGAGTCAGAGAAAGACAAATATTATATGATACCACTTATATGTGGACTCTAAAAATAAAACAAGTGAACTTATTTATAAAACAGAAACAGACTCACAGACATAGAAAGTAAACTTATGGTTACGAAAGGGGAAAGGGGTGGATAAATCAGGAGTATGGGGTTAACAGATACACACGACTATATGTAAAACAGATAAACAACAAGGACCTACTGCATGGCACAGGGAACTATATCCAATACCTTGTAATAATCTACAATGGAAAATAATCTGAAATATATATATACACACACACACACACACATATATAAGATGAAATCACTTTGCTGTACACCTGAAACTAACACAATATTGTAAATCAACTATAGTTCATTTTTTTTAAAAAAGAAATAACAAAGAACAATGAACAGAGTAAATATTTGTTTATGTAAATCTAAACTATACATAACAAAAATTTCTTTAGCTAAATTAACTGTATTGAATAATAATATATTAAACAATCAGAATATTTTTGCATTTAATCAAGAGAATGAAAAGGATAAATCTTTATGGAAATCTAATTGGTACAAAACAATAATAAAATCTTTAGGTAAATTAAAAAAATGAAGCCTGTCCACAGTGAAACTGGAACCCTTATGAACTGCTGGTGAGAAATATAACATGTTCAGCCACTGTGGAAATCAGTATGGCCATTCATCAGAAAATTTAACAAAGAACTAGCATATGATCCAGCAATTCCACTTCTGGGTCTGTACCCAAAGAACTGAAAGCAGGGTTTTGAAGAGATATGTGTACGACATGTTCATAGCAGCATTATTCACAATAGCCGAAAGGTGGAAGCAACCCAAGTGTCCACTGATGGATGAATGGATAAACAAAATGTGGTATATACACACAATGGATTATTGTTACACCTTAAAAAGGAAGGAAATTCCGACACGTGCTGTGTCATGGATGAATGTTGAAGACATTATGCTAAGTGATATAAGCAGTCACAAAAAGACAAATAGTGTATGATTCCACTCATATGAGGTACCTAGAGTAGTCAGGTTCATAGAGATAGAAAGCAGAGTGGTGGTTGCCAGGGTCTGAGAGGAGGGGAGAATGGGGAATTACAGTTTAATGGGTACTGAGTTTCAGTTTATCAAGATGAAGAGTTCTGGGGATTGATGCATTTATTGAACCACACACAAACACAGTTAAGACAGTAAATGTTATGTTATATATATTTCCCCACAATTAAAAAAAAGTTTTAAAAGTACCTCCATCGAAATAGGTAAGTGTTGGTCACCTGGGTCTCTGGCATCTTTAGAGGCAGGAGTATAATTCAGGAAATTCACTAAGACACCAAGCGAATTGACTGCATGCTATTCCCGACTCCATAGGGGAGAATGAGGCATTTAAACGGGTTTCTTCTCTTGGGGGGTAAAAAGCTAGGAGTCAGGACTTAGAGGCAGGAAAAAAAAAATGTAATGAGAGCTCTTGAGGATGTTTGACCTTTTCTGATTTCTGAAGCTGAGCGGAGGCAGAATAGACCAGTGTTAAACCTTGTGACTCTAGACCACATGGCCCAGCACCTCATAAGCTTTCTGACCCTGTGGAGGTTCCCTCAACTCCCTGTGCTCAGGCTCCTCCCCTACCAGATAAGACTAAGGATGCTGCCAGCCCTGACCTTACACAGCCGCTGTAAAGACTACCTGAGAAATTTCACGGTCAGGGTTTTTAGTACAGAGCTTGCACACACAGGAAGTGATCAATAACTAGTCACTCTCATTATTGGATCATTGACGCAATTGAGATCACGAGCCGTGATCTGAATGATCTAGCTCATGCGGCACCAAACCAGAACTTTGCAGGAAAAGGGGAACATTTTCAGTCGTGACTCCCCTGTCTGGGTCACCTCCCATCACCTTCTCCCTATCTGCACCCAGACCCCCCACCCTCACCGTTCCAGCCAGACAGCAATAAGACCACCCACATCTCAAAGAGTATTGGCCCATCATCTAGGTCATTCAATTAAAAGTTATTTCTTTCCCCTAATTTTCTAGGCAGTTTGGACCAAAGTGAATTTGGTCTGTAAATTACAAGGATAATTACCCAATTTCTGTCCTCAGTATTAACATTGGGGGCAGACGGTGGGTGGATTTTAGGGTGGTATTTACTTTTCTCTTCCACTGCTTTGGCTTTCCTGCAAGAACCTGGTCCCTTTCCTTTGTTTAAAACTAATTATTGCATTTTTTTCTGAGTATAAAGGTTTTTAATGTTCATCAAAGCAAATTTTGGAAATAATAATAGGTAACACATAAAGGCACTATACTAAGCACTTTACATGCTTATTATATACTTAGCATACACTTAATTTTGTAACCCGTTTTATAAAGGTACAGAGAAGTTAAGTAACTTATACAAGGTCACACAGCTATAATGTGATGGAGCCTGGGATCCAAATCCAGGTAGTCTGGCTCCAGTCTACACTCCACCACCAATGTACCAAAAAGTACAAAGAAGAAAATCAAAATCACTTCAACTGCAAATGCTGAAATAACACAATATCTTTATATATTTCTTTAATTGCCAATCTCTGCACATATCCAAATGTGCTTTTTAAAAATAGATCTGGGCTTATAGTGTATATGGATTTTTTATAACCTGCTTTTTTCCTTGACCACTATATTGTGAACATTTCCCCCTGTTATTGCATCTTCTACAACTTGATTTTTTAACACTACATGGTATTCCATTGCATGGAGGCACCATATTTTGTTTAATCTCCTACTGCTGGACATTGCACTTATTTCCAGTTTTTCATTATTTAAGTAATAGGCTTCCCTGTAGAGAAATCTGTGTTTGAAAACCATCTGGCAGTGTTCTTAAATGGAGAGATTGCGGGGTAGACATTGTGCACGTTGTTAAGGTTTCTGGGTTTAAACTACCAAACTGCTCCTCAGAAACTGCGCTGACTCCCCCCTGACAGCACTAATTGAGGTGCATGCTCCTCCTGAGTCCCTGGCTAAGGAGGTCCCTTCTACCCAGAAACATCCTGCAGCCATACTGGTCTCAGCCAAGGGGCCGTGTGAGAAAGAAAGAATTCCTTTCTTGGAGATGCTCCATAAAGCATCCTCTTTCCAGGTGTAGCCTGTGGAGTTGTAGCTTATGGAGTTGTCAGCAGCAGCAGAAATCCTCGTGTGTGTGTGTGTGTGTGTGTGTGTGTGTGTGTGTATATGTGAGAATATGTGTTTTAATCTAGGAGGAGAGATGCTGCAACATACTTAGTGGGCAGAAATCAAAAGGCAAACAAAATTAACCAAAACCAGGAGAGCTGAGAAGAGATGTAGAGAGAAAAAGGAGAAGACGTAAGGAGCAAAACTTGTGCGGGGAGGGGGGAGCGGGCGGCTCATGACCCTGGGTCTCCCTCTCTCACTACAAGATGGATGTCCCTTTTGCACAATGCCCAGCAGGGCCACAGAGGGGGAAGCATGTGTCCCTCCCATTCCTCGGAGCCCCAGACTTGTCGGCCATGGATGGAGAAAATCCTGCCCAGCTCTTGCTGACTCTGGGATCACCCTGTGATCAAACGAGATGATAAATGAGGCATGCACAGCCCCATGAGGAGAGAACGGTCCACGTTTACCTTGGTCTTGTTCGAGGCAAGTGGTTCTGGGGCTGTGCCCTTGCTCATCCATTTGTCATCTGCCCAGCTCGTGGGAGCTGCAGGGCTTTCCTTCACACCAGGCTGAATTCCAGTGAGCCACACTCTTTCCTCCACAGAGCGAGCAAGGCCCCTACTTCTGTAACCACCCTCTTTCCCAGCCTCCCTCAGGCCATGCTCTGCTGGTCCTGGCACTCCTATGCTTTTGAAAGTTGTGGAGATAATTTTATTGAAGTCCAAGAGTTAGGGTCTATGGGAGAAGGAGGGCTGCTCCTATTTTTTTTTTCACTATAAAATAGAGACAATAAGTACACATTATGAGGTTGTGCAGCTGACGAAAGAAACAGCTTATAAATCACTGAGTATGTAAATGTAAATTGCCTTCCTCTAAGTGAAAAATTATGTGACGAGATTTGTGTTTAATGGAAATTCATGTAATAAGGGAGCAGAGAAAGCAGACTTCATTCCAATCCGGTCATCAAGAAATGCTTCCTGTAGGAGGCTGCATTTGAGCCTGGAAACCCAGGTGAAGAGAGAAACAAAAGAGAGGTGGTTGAATTGTAAGATGTGATCAGAAATCAATGTGACAGGAAATCGGCAATATGTATTCGGAAATGTGTGCTGGGACCCTGATGTATGAAATCTGTGTGCTTTCATGAAGAGTAAAGGATCCAAACCTGGTGGATTTCCCTAGCGGTGGTAGCAAGGAATAGTAATCAAATATCTATTTTTTATCCGCAACTGATATCCCAACACTTGTTGAGAACTTACTATACGCCAGGCCCCATGCTAAGTGTTATATAAGCTACCCAGTTAAATTCCCATGGGCCCAATACTATGATGATACCATTTTACAGATGGAATTCCCACTTTACAGATGAAAGGGGCTCATGGAAATGAAAACTTGGCCAAGGTCACCAACTAGAAAGATCTAGAGACAGATTTATGAAAAACCAGTGTGATGTTGGAGTTCATAAACTTAACGAACACAATTTTGTAGCTCACTTCTTGGGCTTGGCTCTGAAGAGGATCCCAGTGGGCTGCATGTCCAGCTGCCCACCTCTCAGAAGATTCAGACTTCAACACTCAGAGGCCAAGGAATCCCTGGAAACCAGTAAGCTCCAGCCCTGGCTCTGGCCACAGCCACTCTGCTCTCACTGACCACTTCCTACGCCCAGCTCTGCGGCCTCCGCTGGGTCCAGGCCATTAGCACTTGCCTGAATCCTTGCAATAGCCTCTCAACTACTTGCTCTGATTCCACTTTGGTCCCCTCCCCACACATGGACTACTCTCAACCCAGCAGCTGGACACAACCCAGCCTTCTGGAGCAGGCACCTGCATCTTCTGTGCAGCCTGGCTGACCTCTGACCAAAGGTAAAAGCCCAAGTCCTTCGTAGGACCTGCAAGGCCCCCATGATCAGCCCTCTGACCTCTCTGACTTTGTCTCCTGCAACTGCCCCTGGATCATTCTGTCCAAGCCAAACCAGTCGCCTGCCTGTTCATCAAACAGGAAAAATACCCTCCTGCCTCTGGACTGCTGCACTCACTCTTCCCCGTCTGGAATGTTCTCCCCACCGTTCCCACTCTCCACGAGCATCAAGCCCTCATGTCCCACAAGTTTTATTCAAACACCTTCTTAATGAGGCCTCTACCAGACACTCTATCTAAAATTACAGTCCTCTCATGCCAACACTTCAAACCTTTCCTCCCTGCCACCTTTTCCCTTCTTAGCATGCTGCCATCTAATGTGTTGTATGTATTACAATTATTTGTCTTATTTTATTGTCTCTCTCTCTCCCATTATAACACAGACTCCTTGAGGGTGGAGGTTTTGTGGTTTTTTTTTTTTTTTTTTGCGGTACGCGGGCCTCTCACTGTTGTGGCCTCTCCCGTTGTGGAGCACAGGATCCGGACGCGCAGGCCCAGCGGCCATGGCTCACGGGCCCAGCGGCTCCGCGGCATGTGGGATCTTCCCGGACCGGGGCACGAACCCGTGTCCCCTGCATCGGCAGGCAGACTCTCAACCACTGCGCCACCAGGGAAGCCCTAGGGTGGAGGTTTTCTTGTGACTTGTTCACTGCTATGGCCCCAGCACCTAGACTGGGCCTGGCTCAGAGTAAGCGCTCAAGAAATCTTTTTGAACAAATGAAAAAATGAATGGATGACTTGATGAACCTAGGGGTGTGACCAGCTGCTGTATGTAGGAAGGGCAGGTGGAGGGCAATGCTGTCCCCTTCTACCAAGGTCAACCTGGGAGAAGGAAAGGGTGGGATGCAGCAGTGACAGGTCCCGAGCTCTGCCTTGGAAGTAACATGCCTTGGAAGTAACAGTGGAGTGATTCAACATGCCTGAGGCTTCATCTCTTCGTTTGGAAAGGTGAGGAGGAAGCCAGCATTAAGAACTGCCTGCTTGGGACTTCTCTGGTGGTGCAGTGGTTAAGAATCTGCTTGCCAATGCAGGGGACATGGGTTCGAGCCCTGGTCTGGGAAGATCCCACATGCTAGAGAGCAACTAAACCCATGTGCCACAACTACTGAGCCTGTGCTCTAGAGCCCATGCTCCGCAACAAGAGAAGCCACCGCAATGAGAAGCCCACACACAGCAATGAAGAGTAGCCCCAGCTCTCCGCAACTAGAGAAAGCCCACGCACAGCAATGAAGACTGAACGCAGCCAAAAATAAATTAAATAAATAAAAAAATTTTTAATTAAAAGAGAAAGAGGAAACACTTTAAAAAAAGAAGAAGAACTGCCTTCTCTGTGCCTGGCACTCATCCAATTCTCACAACATCCATGAGAGGTACATCTTCTGCCCATTTCACCGATGAGAAAACAGAGGCTCAAAGGCCACAGCTACTTCCTAGCACATGGCAGAGTCAGGAGTAGAATCCATGTTCATAGGTTTTCAAAACCTGAACTCTTTATAGTCCATATGCCTCCTCTCTCTTGAAGAGAGGTCGCTTGTCCTCTACTTACAGGCAGGGAACCCACAATAACACCTCAAACAGCTGTTATGAGCCCCAACGAGACTAACCCGAACCTGGCTCTCTGCAAGCCCACAACCATCACTGGCAACAAGCACTGGCCTCAGAACTCCCTGCACGAGAGCACGGCTTCACTCTGCTCCCACCTCCTCATGTGAGAGGGAGGAGAAAAGGCAGAGGGGCCTGCTCATTCAGCCCTCACCGATCTTCCAGGTCAGAGAAAAGATGGAAGCAAAAATCCATGAATTGGTACAGCCACTATGGAGAACAGTATGGAGGTTCCTTAAAAAACTACAAATAGAACTACCATATGACCCAGCAATCCCACTACTGGGCATATACCCTGAGAAAACCATAATTCAAAAAGAGTCATGTACCAGAATGTTCATTGCAGCTCTATTTACAATAGCCAGGTGATGGAAACAACCTAAGTGTCCATCATCAGATGAATGGATAAAGAAGATGTGGCACATATATACAATGGAATATTACTCAGCCATAAAAAGAAACGAAATTGAGCTATTTGTAATGAGGTGGATGGACCTAGAGTCTGTCATACAGAGTGAAGTAAGTCAGAAAGAGAAAGACAAATACCATATGCTAACACATATATATGGAATTTAAGGGAAAAAAATGTCATGAAGAACCTAGGGGTAAGACAGGAATAAAGACAGACCTACTAGAGAATGGACTTGAGGATATGGGGAGGGGGAAGGGTAAGCTGGGACAAAGTGAGAGAGTGGCATGGACATATATACACTACCAAATGTAAAATAGATAGCTAGTGGGAAGCAGCCACATAGCACAGGGAGATCAGCTCAGTGCTTTGTGACCACCTAGAGGGGTGGGATAGGGAGGGTGGGAGGGAGGGAGACGCAAGAGGGAAGAGATATGGGAACATATGTATATGTATAACTGATTCACTTTGTTATAAAGCAGAAACTAACACACCATTGTAAAGCAATTATACTCCAATAAAGATGTAAAAAAAAAAAAACAAAAAACATGCAGGTGGCGAGTTCCTCTCTCACCTCGTTTCCTCTAACATGGACCGGCTTTAGGGTCCTGAGGCCTGGGCTTCCCTCCATAGGTTCACCTGCACTGCTCTGTGCTGAGTCTGCGCTTGGAGCGAGCGGAGCTGCTCCCAGGAATGTGGGCTCAGCACTGGGAGGCCAGATGGCATGTCAGAGCGTCAGATCTACGTCTCATAGACCTCTCCGGGCTGCCAGATCAGCCTCATTAACAGCTTTGCTCCCCAAGGGTGAACGATGCTCTCCCTGCATCCCTGCACCTGCTGCAAGGCCAGAACCTCCGTATCTGGAAATGCTACCTGGATACACTTCTCTCTGCCCCAGCAAGACACTGCTCGAACCAGAGAAGGAATCACTGAAGGAAACCCTCACATGGGGCAGGAGTCAGGCCACATGGTGCTGTTTGTAAAGTCAGTATTATTATCAGATTGCACTTTGATAAATGAGAAGTCTTTGAAAGATTATTTTGACTTTATCCACTTATTTAAAAAGCAAGTAGACAGTCCATTTTTAGTAGCGCTAAGACACTGGGATTCAATGATGGCCCCAAATGAAGCTCTAAGTCTTATCCCAAAGGCTTGAATTAGGAAGCCATTTATGCTTATTTTGTATGTACTTATTAAAAGGAAGTAGTGATCACCAGGACTTGGCAAGGGGGCAATAGAAACAGCTATAGTGTGTGTGTGTTCATGAGTGTGTGCATGTGTGTACGTGAGCACGTGTGTGTGCGCATGGGTGTGTGTGTGCGCATGGGTGTGTGCATTCGCATATTAGTTGAGAGCTTACAAAAGTCAAAGGATTCATTTAGCTGCTAAAACGCTCATGCAGTCTGAGGCCGTCATAACTGCTCAAACTCAAGGGATTCTGGGAGTGACTTCTTACCATCTCAGGAAAATGCTTCCCACCACAGGCCCCCATCACCCTCTCCCTTTACAAAAGGATCACCAGCAATAAATAGAATCACCACCTAAGGTTTCTGCTCTCACCAATAACTGACCATGTCCAGAAAAAGGTGGAGGGAAGAGGGTGGGCTGGAATGTGTTCCCAAATCAAACCAAGCCAGAGAGCCAAGCTCCCTCTCAGGGTGACAGAGAACATTTCTTCTCTCCCGGGCTTTAGGCCACGCTGAAATGAGGTCAGTACATCCAGTCAAAGCCATAACACACCTGTAATATTGTCATAGCTCCGGAAATTCATTTCGATGTGGTCCCACTCCAGCACCATGCAGTTCTCCATGCTGGGCTGAGCGATGGCCACGTACACATCATTCTTGGAGTTGAACGTATCCACTGACACCGACTGGTAGGGCAGAGTCTGATGAACAACAAAATCTGGGAAGGGGTGTTGAAAAAAAAGTCTCCGTGAGCTCTCCTGTGGGCATTATGGACCGCCATTCCCCTTCTATCCTTTCTCTCATCAGTTCCAAAGAGGACTGGGGAGGGGGGAGGGCAGGAGAGAAACGACACACATCATGGCATGTTTCACTCTGGGTGAGCCCAGAGGGTTCTGGCTTGTGCAGAATTGGCAGACTGAACGCACAGCTTCTAATACAGCTTCCTTGAGATAAATAGCTCACAAGTCTGGCTAGAGGATCTCAAAGTTTTAAACAAATTTGGTGAGACCTGGCTTTCAGAAAGACAGGACAGAAAGGATACTGCAGGGCATCATTCCTGAAACTATGGTGAAATTTACTCTATGAAGAAGGGCTGCTGTGGTCAAATTCCTTTGGGGAATGCTGTTATTTTTAGCTCTCTCAGAATAGTCCAGGTAGTAAAGAAAATTAAAAGTAAATTCCCCAAAGGGCACGCTGCAGTTTTGGAAACCAAACCAAACTCTTTGATGAGGTCTTGGAGGTTTATAAAGCCCACTGTGTGGGGAAGTTAACCTAAGTGTGTTTACTGGTTACTGGACTCGTAGCAGTGCTAAGTACGGCTGTGCCTGGGATCTGGGTAGTGCCCTGCAGCTCAGGGAGCAGTTACAGGAGATCTATTAGATTCTCCAGCAACATAGACGCCGTCCTATTTAAGCACGCATTCTGCTCTTACACTTAGTGGCAAGTCAATACCCATCATCTGTGTCGCTCCCTGAGCTACAATGACTCACTCTGTGAAATCTTGGTAGGGAATGTACAGTCTTACCAAGAAACAGGGTTAGCATGCCCTCGGATGCAAGAACAGTTAGTGTGTGCAGTAGCTAGAGAAACAATGAAGAAAGAAGTTTTTTTAAAAAAACAAAATACTAATAAAGTTTACGTTATTTCTTTGGCCAGAGATCTTTCAGGGTGCACTGCTTCTTAGCAGGCTAAAAGTGCCCAGGGTAAAACGAGGGTGGACGTCTGGCTTAGGAAAGTAGTTCCTATGAGAAAATCCTGGCTTTGCCCACCTCTTCCCCACCCAATCCTTATCCATGCCCGCTGAAGTCCCATCTCCTCTGCAAAGCTGCCCTGACCGGTCCAATCAGGGACCCTTCCTAACTTGCTGGACTCATAATCAGGCAATGTTGTTTACATCTTATTATTTACTAGGATTTACTCTCCAATATAGAGACATCAGGGTCAGATTTGAAGAAATGGGAGAGATCTTAGAGCAAGAAGCTGAAGCTCAGAGAGGGTGTGTGCCCGGCCATGGACACACAGCCAGCGTGGTGTGTCTCCTGAACCAAGGGCTTCCTAAGGAAGGTCCTACACTTCTCGGAGCTCCAATGACACAAGCCCACAGCAGCCACTCAAGAAATAATTGACTCAGAAGCCTCATGAAAGATGTCAACTGAGAAAGGCATTAAAAGGGCAGGTACCAGGTAGTGAGTAAGGAGGGCCCGTGCAAAAGGACCAGAGGCAGGTAAGGGGGCAGAGCAGCTGAGCGAGTGTTAAGGTGGGAAGCGCGGAGCCGGGGCCGGAAGAGCAGGTGCCAGTCAGTGGGCAGAAGGTAAAGCTGAGGAGTAAGGGCGGCGTGAGGCATTGGAAAGAGCGCTGTCCTGGAGTCAGACCACCTGAAACCACTTCCTGTGTTTGAATCCCTGGGCTGCATGCGCACCTCCCCTTATGAGCCCTCGGTTTACTCATCTGCAGTATGGGGGCAATGATCCAAGCTCGATGGCAGGAACAGACTAGGGAATGTGGTGGACATGCCGACCTCAGGCTCAGCACACGGTAGGCGACCGATAAATATGGAATTGAGATCCAAGCAAGGACAGTCCCCCTCCACTGTCCTGGTCACCCCTGGGCCATCTCTTGGGGCGAGTGTTCATTTTAATGGCATCTAAGATAAAATGCCGGAGCGCTGACTCTGGCTTTTTGCTGAGTGACCTTAGGGAAGTTACCCAACCTCTCTCTGCCTCAGTTTCTTCATCGTCTGTTATGATTCATACTCACGTAGAATAGTGCTTTGCACAGGGTGCGTGCTCAATGCATGTTACCTTTTGGAGGGGCCCCTCGTGTTCTCAGTGGACAGGAGCTGCTGAGTAAATGCTTGCTGGCTTGGCGAATGTGGGAGGGCTGGCCTCGCCCCTGACCGTGGGGGGAGAGGACGGGGCTGAATGAAGGACGCTTGCAGGTACAGGGAGACGAGGGAGAAGCAAAGAGGAGGCTGCCTCTGCACCAGACAGCAAGAGGTGGCCGAGGGACAGTGGGGACAGTTGGCAAGAGTGGAGGAGGTACCCCCCCTTCTGGAACATTCGGAAGAGCTGGTTTCTACCCCGCCTGCACTTGCAGCTCCAGGAGCTCGGGCAAGAGCCTCAGGCTCCCCAGGAGTAAAATGAGGGCAACGTCTATTTCACAAGGTTACTGTAGAGGCCGAATAGGAGAGTGAGGATTAAGTGTTAGCGCCCAGCCTCGGCTGCGGTGATCACTCAGGAGTTCTACACGCGTAACAGTGACAGTGTGAAGCTGCCTACGTGAAGACTTAGGGAAGAGTCACCGTGGATCCTAGTTCCCCCTCCTCTATCAAGTCCCCCAAAATACCAGCATTGCTTGGTCAAAGACTAAAAACTGAAAAACCCCTGGTTCATTCCTGTGGGCCCTGGTGGCCCCAGTGTAGAAGTCGGAAAACGCTGCAAAAGGCTTCCGTGTTCACAGGCTGGTAAATGGGAAAAGGGAAATGGAAGCAGTCACGGTCTGCTTTCTTTCCTGGAGGTAGAAGAGGACTCAGAGAATACAGCTGTGTTCTTTTAATTACCACCAAGATGTCTATAACCTCCTCCAGCATCTCCGGTTGCCTTGCCTCATCCAAGTCTGCCCAAGGTACCTAACACTCCTGATGCTTATAACCCCAACTCCCTGCGTTCAGAGCTTCCTGACTACACTCTGAATTCTCAGAAACACGAGCACTTGTGAGCTTAAAAATGCAGGCCGTTTAAAGTGCAGACCCAAAAGTTCCAGTTTTTTATTTTAAAAAAAATTCCAGAATTTTAATTTTATTTAAAAAAAAATAGAGAGCATTTTACAAATCTAGCCTTTCATGGTCCTATTTTCACTGATTTCCCCCAAACATTGGTTTCATAATATTTTCTCTATATACTGGCTATCTGGCACAGCACAGACTGTTAAATCATTCGAATTATAAATCTAATTCCTAATAGGAGACTCCTCCCCCTTCGCCGCTCCTGTCCAAAAAAAAAGGAGAAGAGAAAGAAGGAAGAAGGGAAGAAACCGGTGAAACAATATGATTGATGAATGTGCGTTTGTGTGAATGGGGGAGAGGACTCTTTAAACATCTTCCCCATCGTAAGTTATTTCTCACAAACGGCAAAAGCACAATCACTGTGGAAAGATCTCAAACAATCCACATGCTGATAGGACATCAATTTACTGGTGTTAAAGTATTAATGGCCTTCTCTGCAAAAAGCACTTCCACTTCCATTCACATTGGATTAAGTTCATGATGTCAGTGGGACTCTTACAATTTAGGCCTTGCTCCCACTGGAATCAACAGATTTTTACATACCTATTTATAGCACTTGCAGAAAATAAATTATACATGACGCTGATCCTATTGGGAGAGAAACTGCACATTAATGCATTATTTCTCTCTGCATTTTCATCAGCCCTGAAATAGGGAAACTAACGGGACAATTAGGATGCAAAATTCACTCCCTCTAAGGAATTTAGTGAATTATCCACCTAACGGGGAATTATGAGTGGGTAACAGGGATTTTTAAGGTGGTTAAAAATAGACTTGAAGCAGAGGGTTATGGAGGGACTGATTACGCTGGAGAGCTGAAACCGGCCAGGGGTGGCTTTGTAGGGTTAATTACACCCCTGCGCTGAGGAACAGGATGGTAATCGTACCCTCCTCTCCCTGGGAAGAACAAGGTGAGACATCTACTGGAAGAATTTACTCCTTTGCTAAAACCCGGAGCTAAGAGGAAAACAGTGCACTCAGAAAATGTGCTTCTTCCCCAAACTCGAGTGAGGATGCGGTAATGGTACCATGAGTCTTAGACTTGGCTTTCCAACTTCCATCCATCCTCACCTATATCTCCTCCCTGGCCTTAAATAGAGCACCAGCATATGAGGCTTGATCTGAGCCAGAAGACAGGAACCCCCAAAACTCATACTTTATCGACCTAGTCCTTACAAGGCAGGGACTATATTTGGGGGGAGGGGGAGGGGGTCACAACATGGTGGCACCATTGTTTCCTGATGGAAGACACCGTGAGTGAGAGCTCATCTGTTCATGAGCCTTAAAGGGATAAAACAAGAGCCAAGACAGAATCATCTTCTCCCTGTTTCCAGGCAGGGGGGCTGACTTCCTAAATTTTAGCAAAAAGCTTGTTAGCAAAGATAAATATGTATAAGACAATGCCCCCAAATGGTTAAGGGGCTCATGCTGCCCCAGAGATTCTGGGTTTAGGACAGATTCCTAGTTTCCAAGGCCCTCTATAGTCCAAGCCATTTCTCTCTGAGATTGGCAACGTTGTCACACACTAAGGCTGCGTGAGAAGAGAACAATGGAAAAGCTGCTCACTTCAGCATGGGGTTTAGAGAACTCTCCAGAAAAATGAGAAGAGGCAAGAGAGGAGCCCCAGCGAGCTGGGGTTTCACATTTCATACAGCATGGCCTTGAACGCCACCTTTTGGTGCAAACGTCACTGACCGTGACCTCTGATATATTGCACTGCTCTACAATACAATAAATAACCCCCCAGTGGCCTCAGCTGGCTAAAGGGCACCTGCCAATTACACAGTTGAATAAGTCCCTGTTCAGTGATGAAAGACAAGGGCATTTCCATAAGACTTCAGGTTTCCTCTCAGAAAAGAACAGAACTTGTCAGGTCTCCTATTTACAAAGATATCTAGAAATAATTTTTACTTTTGAGTTTGTTTGTTTATTAGATCGGGGGATAGCAGTAGGACTAGCCTAAATGTGATATTTTGTTCTTAGAGTTTTTTTGTCTTTTGAGTTTCCATGACTATTTTCTGAGTTCTCATTTCTGCTGCTCCTACTGACATGACTTGAGGCTTTGTAGATACCAACTCTCAGCCTAAGTGTTTATTTTTATAAGTCTGGTAAGCAGGTTTCATACTGTGGATTAATCCACTCTCCTTTAAAATCTGGCTTTTAGAAGCTACAGAAACTCCATCTAAGCCTTTCATATGGAGATATTCTTGGGCTCTCTACAAGATATGACAGTTGAGGCAGTTAGTATTTTAGTTTTATCTTATAACCTGAAAATGTATAAACTGAAACCCTGAGGCAGACTCTAGAAAACAAAATCAAACTTTCTTGACATTTTTTTCCTCAATGTGAATTTTTCCTTTTGATAACTAGTTGTTAACTTATATTCCTACTTTGCCATTGATTAGGATGCCTAGTTATCTCATTTTACATGGAACTACAAAAGCAATTTATAAATTTTAAAGTCTGGTATTTATTAGTTAAATGTCCTATAAATTTCATAGTATTCAATCAAGAGAACAGTGACTTAGGTCTCTCTGTACTGTCTTTATATGAAACCTAGACTGCTTTGAAAATGTTCTCATGCCAAACTCACCTTTGACCTTAAAAAAAAAATCTTTAGACAAATTTGAATATTGTAAAGAATCAAAAAGAATCAAAAGTAAAGCCAGTGCAGTTAACAAAAATCCTTCCAAACTGTTGAGATTATTTTCCTTGACACATCAAATCATTTCTTTGAGAATGCTTAAATTTCCCCTAAAATAATTTTGATAGAAAACTTTTACCCCCATGTTTCCCCACTCCCTGTTGACAGTCTAAAAGAAAAACAAAGGGTTATTCTAAATATAAGACTTTGATGATAGAGGTTCTGAATACCTGTAGTTGTGCATTCGTAGTCAAAGCTGGTCACGTCATTCAGCTTCTTTTCCTGATATTCTGGTGGACCGATACACAGGACATCAGAAACAGTGGAATTTGTCATCTTCAACCACAGATACAACCACTTGGCTTTGCAGTCACATTCAAACTTATTGCCCCTTAAATCTCTAAAAAACAAAACAAACACAGACACAGAGAAACAGACATGTCGGAAATATTTTGGCCCTAACATGAAACTCCAGAAATCCTGATATCCTGACATACTTAATAACTCCCCAAAATGGATTTTTTTTAAAATTTTGTATTGAATACATCCGATGTCTTTTACATACCACTGACTTTATTTAACACTCTTCAGTGCCCATGATTTTAACCGTATAGCACGCAGAGAGTGCTCAGAGTTGACACAGCACCATTTTTCCAAATCCTCTTGAAACTGTCACCACGCCATGGTGGAAATGGGGGAGGGGTGACAGAAGAACACCACCCAGCATAGGTTCTCACAAGCAAAAACAGGACATTACAGGAAGATAGTTTTGGCAAACACAATTGAAACTTTAAGATCTTGTTAAACTTTGCCACAGCAAGGAGTGGCAAGCACTAGAAAACAACGCAGATGGATACGCTACTGCTCTCTGGGAGAAAGGAAGCCCCCCGACCCAGCATGCCGAATTACCATTGGCCTAATGCTACTAAGTATATTCCAAAATGGCAAAGCTAACACAGTACAAACTATATGCTGTTTCCCAGTATTCGCTACTTTGTCATAGATTTTTAGCTACAACATAAAAGAAATGCAGTATAGGGGGAGAGAGGATTTCAAGACAAGCACACATAAACTTAATTTTCATTACTTACAGTTCAATCAGAGAATCTAAATCACTGAAGACATCCCTTGGGAGTGCTTTTATGTGATTATTGGCCAAAGAACTAGAACAAAAAGGTCACATTTTAATGTGGTTATTATCTTCATGCCCTATCCCTCTGAAGTCCCTTAAATAAAGCAAGTGATTTAAAACAGAGCTCTAAACGTCTTTAGCAAAAGGTAGTTCAATTTCTGGCTTTGGTCATTGATACTGAGATAAAGAAATGAGTTTAGTTATACAAAGATAACATTATAGATGCTGGAGCATACAATGTCAGTTTTTTGTTTTGTTTTTAAAACAAGCATTTATTAAGCTCTTGATGCACATGTTAATCCTCAGATGGCATCTCACGTTTCTCAGAATAAAAGTCAAAGTCCCTTTGATGGCACCCAAGGCCCTCCATTTTCTAGTTACCTCCATTCCCACTTACCTGTGGGACTGAATCTCTGATGATTCAGATCATCCACACTGGTTCCTTTGCTATTCCTCACACAGGCTAGTCACACTCCCAGCTCAAGTTCTCAGAACGTGGTGTTCATCTGCCTGACGCTCTTCCCCTAGATGTGGTTCATCCATCACCGCCTTTAGGTCTGTCCTCCACTTTTACCACACTCCCTGATCTCTACACAACTCCTTTCCATGCTCTGTTGATCTTCACTGCACTACTGTCACTTAGCATACAATATATATTAATTATCTATGTATTTGTTTACTGACTCTGTATTCTCCCTATACATAAGCAACATGAGGACAGAGATTTTTGTCTGTCCACATCTGTAAACCTTGCATCTAGAACTGTGCCTGGCACATAGTGGGTACTCAGTAAAGTCTTTCTGAATGGATGATTTAAGCACTAAAATGAGAATGATAAAAAGACAGATGTACAGTCTTATCCTAAGAAGTTCCCTAATGGGGCATCTAAGTGAATTTTATTACTTGTGATTATTCAAAAATAGTATTTACTTTATGTAAATATTCTTTTACATAAAGAATCTCAGCTCTAACCCTGATGATAATAGAAAATCTCAGTGAACCACAATGTTTAGGGAATGACTGGTTGTGACCAATTTCATTTTCTCATTAATTAAGGTCGACCAGAAACCATATTTTGTACTTTTGCTCTTAGTGTTGGAGATCTTTCTAAAATGTCCTAATCTACCCCCCATCTCCAGGAAGCAGACTTGAACAAACATCATCAATGCTTTCTCTGATGATTCAGGATTATGCAGTGCCCTGTCATCATCCTGCTGAAGATGAGTGTACATGGTGCTGGGCTGCTGACGTAGAAAGATGATAGGTGTTGAAATGATGTACATCAATTCTGATTTCTCCCAGGCATCATGCCCTAGTGTGAGCCAGCCAAAAAACTGATGCTTACTTTTGTTTTCTTTTATACATTTGAGTATACAAACAGCAAAACATATAAATGATAATCCACATGTAGGTAATTCAGCACCAACCTCTTTAAAAATATATATGAAATTAATCTTTTGTAGCATCATAATGAACCATCCCAGAAGTAGGAATGAAAGGGTGTTCCTCCTTAGAGTCAGCTAGGGAAGAAAGCTTTGTGCCCATTTTAAATCCAAACATTCTTGCTACATGAGAGCCATGGAATACAGGGAGACCTATAGTTTCTAAATTATGTCTTTTCCCATCCAGTTAACCACGAATGGATTAAAATACAATTTCATGTATTATTTTACCTTCCTTTCCTAAATGATTTATTGGTACAATTTTAAAGATGTTGGAAAACAGGCTGAACAGATTGAAATCGTAACTACAGACTGTAGATTATAGACTACAGACTGTAATCAGACTGAACATTCTCTAGAAGTAGCTTCTTGAAATTTAAAAAGGAGACAGTTTTGATTTTTTTTTTCTGGCTGCTAGTCACTTTTTCTGGAAAGTAAAGTACAATTTTTTTAGCTAATTAAAGGTTAGTAGTTTAGCTAAACATTTTTAGTGAATTGAAATGCATTGGATTGAAGTGATAAACATATAGGGAATGGTCAAGGCCAAAAAAAAAAAAAAAAAAAAGCAGAATGTTTAGTGACTGTTCCAAGTGTTCAATTTAGATTTCAGAAAACTGAATTATTTAGATGGACTGTCCACCCCTACCCTGACCAGACTCCGTACATAACATCTCACTTTCCACTTCATTTTGTGTACAAGTTCATGGCAGTTCATTTCTAAAACTACTTAACAGCAACTGGTCCCTTGGGCTTTGTGGGACCGCTGGAAAACAAACGTCCTAGATTTCAGTTACAGATTGGCACTGCTCCTTCAATGCTTTGAAACCTGATCTATGTTTCTTTACGTATGGATGTGAGTCTGCAGGTGTTGGAAAAGTTCATAAAGGTAAAAAGCAGATACTTAAAACAAGCAACTTCCAGATAGTCACTTCCTTAAGCACACGCGTGAACCTTAGAGAGCTGATGTGTTCTCCTTGCTTAGAAGTTTACAAAAAAAGGGGATGGGGTGGGCTGGGAGGATCAGTTCATTCTTTCAACAGTGTATTAAATGCTTTTATTACTACGTACATCTCCAGCCCAGAGGAGTCAACTTTAAAAGTCATAAGACTTGCCCTGCAGTAGAGCACATATGGAAAACCCAGCTTAGTAACTCATTGGTCAGTCAGTGAATCAGAAAGAACGTCCTGCTGGCTTAGCCCTGTGTGAGACCCTGGGGGAAGAGCAGAGCTAATGGAAGATCCGCAGGGGCCCTGCCCTCAGGGAGCTTTCAACACAGCTGGGGAGATGAAACTAACATCCGTGAAACGGCACCAACCAATATGGCCAGTGTCTACAGCAAATTGCCGGTTGTGTGGAATCAGCTGAGAGGGCTGCAAGAGGTGTGGAGGGGAGATCAGGAATGGCTCCAAGGAAAAGACAGAACTTAATCTGGACTGTGAAGGAAAAGGCGGATTCCAGGAGATCATGGGCAGAAGAAACCGTATCCTGGGCAAGGGAAAGGATGTAAGGGAAAGGCCCAGTAATGGGGTGAATTGGGTGTGCACAGGGGCGCCCTGAGAGCCCAGTGTTGTGGGCACATTCGCGGAAATGAGCTGGAGAGCTGGGGGAAGGCGGGCCCCATAGGCTTGACTGTGGGATGGGAACCCACGCTGGATGGGCTTACATCTCCTCTAATGCATCAGATGCGCTCTGGACCCAAACAAAGGACTCCTTTGTTCCCTCTGTGTGTGCCCCCTGCATGTCACACAGACAAGGAGGTGCCTCTTGCACACATATGGGTGATACACAGCATATGGCTGTATGTGCAAATGTGCAAGCACACACACACAGTTATGTGCACACATGAATAGAAGTCCATGTACCCAAGGGCCCACATGCACAAAGATATGCAAATACATATGCACAATACCTGCATATTTACATCTGTTTTCAGACCAAGGACCCACAGCCAACTGGTCAGATGAAAGTTGACATCTGGATGAACTCAACCAGTCACACGGGCTTTGCTCTAGGCGCATAATCTGCCCAGAGCCTTTGCTCAAAAACAAAGCCCTTCATTCCTGACTTCTGGGAACTGGATTTGTCTTGCCACAGCTGTTCTTCTCCAGACTCCCACAGTTGTCTTCCTAGCAGACCCTGTCTAGCCACCCAAACTGCCAAGGCTACTCAGCAGCCCCTGGAAAAAACTGAGGCTTCTTCATTAGCGGAGGGAGGGAATGATGCTATTGTTGTAAACGATGACGACGATGATGATGATAACAACGCCAACCAGACTTTGAACATTTACCGTGGATAATGGGCCGGATGATTTGCAAGCAAGCACTAACCCACTACGTGCGGCAATCTTATGAGGTCTGTATAATCATCCCCATTTTTTTTTTTTTTTTTTTTTTTTTTTCTGGTACGCGGGCCTCTCACTGTTGTGGCCTCTCCTATTGCGGAGCACAGGCTCTGGACGCGCAGGCTCAGCGGCCATGGCTCACGGGCACAGCCGCTCTGAGGCATGTGGGATCTTCCTGGACTGGGGCACGAACCCGTGTCCCCTGCCTCGGCAGGCGGACTCTCAACCACTGCGCCACCAGGGAAGCCCCATCCCCATTTTTAAGGATGAGAAAAGTGAGGCTTGAAAAAGGCTAAGTAATACTAACAAATGGTGGCCTTGAGATTTTCACTCAAGTCTATTGTGACTCAAAGCCCATTGTCTTCGCCTCTACAAGAACGTGGGGATTTGGCATCTAGGCTGAATCTGAAAAAACAATCAAGACTTTTATATCAAGGAAAGAAAACATGGAGGAATAATGCCAATAAGAGTCTGATGTTGTCCAGGATCGGCTGTGCTGCTCCAGATGTTTAGACTCCCATTTCCACTCCCTCATCTCCTTACTCTACAAGCTGTAACTTAGGCAGGACTTCTGATTGGTACCATTCCAGAATCAAGTGCTTACTGAGCCTATTGACAGACCCCTTTGCCTCTATCAGGGTCTGATGTGAATGATTATCTCCTTAGATGTTGTATCGGTTATGGTTACACACCCTGGAGGTATTGCCACCCTGCCTAATACCCCTACTCAAAGCCCTCTAACTTCCCCAATTGTCTTTTTACCACAGATAAGCTGACTATGGAGATGGGACATGTTATCCTACTCAAACACAAAGTTTCTAGCGTGCAGATGGGACTGGTTCCTGGTTAATAAATTGCTCCTGCCAAGACAATGACGATGTTCACATTTTCATAAGCACAGGCACTATTTTTCCAGTTTTCTAAATTTGCTAAGTGTGTGTGCTTGCTTTATTTGATATGCCAATTCAAATCAGTTTGTTTAATTTTTTTCTCCAGAAAGCTATTAAAGAACCCAGAGAGCTTAGCTTAAACCACAGATTAATCCAACGTAAAAAAAAAGCTATTTGCATCCAAATTAAAGGAACCACAAAAATGTCTCTATTCTACTTCATCCTAATGTTGATCCTCCATTCAACAAACATTCTTCAATGAGCCAGGTAAGCCTCAGTTCCCAAATCTGTACAATGGGGACTCACAGATTATGGTGAAATATAAAGAAGGGAAGGCTCACTAAGCACTCAGCCCAGGGCCTGGCACAGAGTAGGTATATGATACATGTTCCATTCCTTTCCACCTCGTCCATCATTCCCAGCTCAGAGTGCTCCTGTCACAAGCAGTCATGTGGACCATAACGGCAATTCGGGATGACAGAGAAGATAAGAAAGCCAAGTGTGTGAGTGATCACAATGGGCTGGTGTCTGATCAACAATACAGAAACCGCTCGGGCAATCTGGCAATGAGTTTCCTTCAGAAGCTATTACAATATGTACAAAACAATCAAGAAAGAGAGAGGCACTGGGACGTGACCCTCACTCTACACATTAAATAGGACTTACAACACTTTTCACAGGACTTACAGGTGAGTCAGGTCACGAAGGCCACGGAAGGCATTTCTTGAAATGGTTTCTATTTTGTTTCCTTCAATGAACCTAAGGAGAACAGCCATATAATTAAACTGAATTTTCTCTGCTTAATATCTCAAAAAAAAAAAAAACGATACTGGGATGCTTTCAGAATGAAATCTAAAAGCATTTATAAATTTCAGAAATTCATCTCCAAAGGCTCGGTCAGCTATACCAGATTCCAAGTGGGAGCTGGGTGTGTGTGCAAGAGTGCCTCCACACAAGTGTGCTTTTTGCACTCCTTCCAGAAGCAGCCTGGAAGTCTTCAAAGTCAGAATTGGCAGCATGGGTAAAAACATCTTGGGGGAAAAAAGAGAAGAAAACTCTACACAAAGGCAAGATATTCTCAAATTCCGCAAGACTGGAACGCTTCCAGACATCTTCCCCCCTCCAACCTTCTTACATTTCACAGTGCCTGGCTATTAATACTTCTGTTAACATCTTTGCCCCTTGAGGGGAGCCCATTGTTTCACCTCTTCATATTAAAGTCTTTGCCCAGGGAGAATTCCATTAAGCTTGGCTTCCAGCAAGCTTGAGTTCATCATGTCCTACACAGTGTCATCTCTGAACAAGTGGGTGACAAGGCAAGGATATTCTCAACATCTCTAGGCTACTTGGAAATAGAATGTATAAGGAAGTTGAGCATGGGCCAAACTTCTTTGTGCTAAGATGTCTTAGGGCTTGCACACAGGACCTTACAGTAATAACTCCAGCCATGCTTTAAAGTGGGAAATACATGAAGTGAATGCACTAGGACTCTTCCCTAGGGTCACAGAGAACTAAATTTTAGTTTACGGCATCACATTTCTTCAAATGTAAGAAAGTCTCTGATGAGATGGTCCAAGGGAGACTTTGCAACATGATGTTTTTCGTTAGTGAAACAGTTCTTGATTCGTACACTGAGAGTGATCTGGTGCCTGGTTTTTTTAAAAATCAGGGGTCTATTCAGTAATAGACTTCAGTATAAGCTGAGAAGCGAACTTCCTCCTCAGTAACCTTGACAGGAAGATGTACTGCTTGAAAGAGAGAATGGATGGTTCTTTGTTCACCACCTCCATCGACTGTTGATGTGCTTTGATAGAACCTAGTTGGCCTAGCACTTCAGCCTGACCACTCTTCCCAGGTTACCTAGACTATCAAGTATCATGAGAGTACCCGTATTATGTATCCTCTGAAGAAAGAATTTCTCCAGAGACATCTTTCCTGAGGACAGGAAATCAGCAGAGAGCTTTCTTAGACCCAGGATGTATTTAGAATTCAAACATCTACCTGTTAACCTCAGATAAGAAAGCAGAGACATGGATTTAAAAAATCGCCCTGAATGTTAAGTAAGGAAATTCCATCTGATAGCAGGATTAATATTATTACAAGGTGACAGAAGACAAGGGTGGAAGAACTTAAAGGGAAAAAAGATGACCTGAAAGTGTGAAGAGGCAGAAATCAGAGCCAGGCATTGCTGGGGGGAAAAAATGCACAACTGAAAAGGGAAAAATAACCTTTATTTTAAAGGAGAAAAAACAAAATGAGACCCTCAGCTGCAGCTCACAGGAGACACTGCAAACAGGATATAGGACAGGTAAACTAAAAACATGAAGCTGTATCCCCAAATAGGGAGACTTTCTTAAAAATATGTAACCCTCAGAATCCTTCAGCTTTATTTCTGGCTGATCAGCAAATCCATGTCTAGCTTTGAGAGGTAAAAATATCCAATGTAATTTCCAATTGTGCTTATGACATGACAAATTAAATGTCAGCAGAGAATGAATGAATATCTTTCCTTCTTTGTTTCCTTTCCCCCTCTTTGTCTCCAAACTCCTCCTGTCTCAGCATGTTTATACACAAGTAAACTATAAAAGGTCAGTGCTGAAAACAGAATGGGGTTTTCTGAATTTTCTCCACCCTTAAGCTCTCTAAGAGATGCTGTTCCAGCTTGGAAAGCAATACAGCCATTCCACTGACACCAAACGCTCAGCAAATAGACAAAGCACAAAACTTACAGGTATTCAAGATGAAAAAGTCCAGCAAAAGCATCATCCCGGATGACTGTGAATGAGTTAGAATTCAGCAATCTGAAAATAAGAGACATTAGGTTTCAATGCAGAAGTGTAAAGTTTGAGTCACATCGCAAAGCCATTTCTGTTTCTTTTGTTATGTTCTGATCTGTGGGCAAACATGGGCTCTTCTCAGTGTAAAACTGGCCCATCTGGTGTGCGACCTGACTCAGACACTGATGGACAATGGCAAGTGGATTCCCTTTGGCCAGATTTTCTGGTCACCCCCATTATTTCACCTTTCTTCCCTATGGGTCTCAGTAAATATGACCTGAGAGCTCCTATTTCCATAATAACATTTAGAGGTTAAAAATGGAGGTTCTCTTTTAAAGTGAGGTGTTTGGGAAATGGTATGTTTAGGTGAAGTTCAGGTCATAATTCAATGTAATCATGTCCCCAGTTGCTGGATATGGGCGATGGCATCTACAGTAAAGTCCTTGACAGGAATAAAGATGCAGATGTAGAGAATGGACTTGAGGACTCGGGGAGGGGAAAGGGTAAGCTGGGAAGAAGTGAGAGAATGGCACTGACATATATACACTACCAAATGTAAAACAGATAGCTAGTGGGAAACTGCCGAATAGCACAAGGAGATCAGCTTCGTGTTTTGTGACCACCTAGAGGGGTGGGATAGGGAGGGTGGGAGGGAGACGCAAGAGGGAGGGGATATGGGGATATATGTATACGTATAGCTGATTCACTTTGTTATAAAGCAGAAACTAACACAACAATGTAAAGCAATTATACTCCAATAAAGATGTTAAAAAAATAAATTAATAAAGTCCTTGAGGAAAACATGTGCTGAAAGAAGGAAAGGACACTGAGCACTGGGGACTCAGCTCAGTGGGGACACAACGGGGCAAGTAAACACTAAGCCAGCCACAGTTTACTTGTCGAGCTTGGGAATCTTGGGAAGGACTGATACCCAAGAGACATAGACAGCTCTTCCCAGGACCACACCTCCACGACCTCCATTTCCAGAGAGGACTTCCCATACTCACAGCAGCTGCAGGGAAGGCAGATGAGAAAACATTCGGTCCTTGATTTCCGAGAACGTTCCATTTACCAGGCTCCTACGGGCAAGAGAGGAACAAAACAAGGACAAGATTGCTTTGAGGAAGTGCTGGGCAAGATGGACAAGAGGCCTTATCCTCTACCTGTGCTTTAAACTCCTCCACTCAGGAATGAGGCTTCAAATGGTTGGCCAGGGTCTTCTCAGGGGTAAGAACAAGATGAGTCCAGCCATTTTCCAATGAACTGGATCAATAAGAAAACTGGACTGAATAATAGAAACCATTACTATCAGTCTAGCTCCTTGCATAGACATCATCTCACCCGGTTTATATCAATAACCCCTCACTTCCTTTACTTAACTACAGGAGGCCCTAGCTGAAGACGGATAATTCCTTCACCTCTGCCCATGATTCTGTTTGTGTAGACACAGCATTAGTGTTGGCTGACGAAACTCAAGGGTGGGATTAAGCATTCCCTTTTGGAGCACATCTCTGAAAGTCGCTCAGAGCACTTCTGATTAAATGCACCATGAAAGCCTTGGGAAACAACCCAGAGACCCCTGAACTTGAATGTGTGGTGGGAGGCCACGCCATCTGCCAGAGTTAACGGCCAATCAGAAAAAGGAACCTGACTATTTTAGCCACCAGGGCCCCTATCCTTTCTGGCCGCAGTAGGACCTCAATACATCATTTCAGAATTATTTCAGTTAATATGCAGATCCGTTAAGCAGCTGCTGGTCTAAGGGATTTAACCAGGGGAATTCTCATTTCTGGAATGCTCCATGTCACCCGACTTAGCAATATTAGGCGTCAAACAGGCCCTCTGTTCCTGCTCAGCCAGACTCTCCTGACTTCCTATAAATGCATACAGGAAGGAAGTCCTTCACTCCTGGGTCCAGGCCCCAGCACCTTGCCTGGGGTGGAGACGCGGAAGTGGAGCACAAGAGCAACCCCCTGCCCCCCCATGGGAATCCCTGCCTCTATGACTGAGTTGGCGTCACCCAGCACCCTGGCCTGGATGTGGGAGTCATTTCAGCAGGAAACATTTCCTGACAGTGAAGATATTGCCCAGTAGCCCCTTCCACAGCCATTATGAGAGCTGGCCATGTGGTTTGAGTGGCTGTGTGAGGCCAGGCTGAAAGCCCCTGAGCAGGTGGACCAATAATGGGAAGCCCTTTCCTGTCCGTTCCTCCAGCACTGAATAAGCAGCCAGCACAACGCGCGGTGAGGAGTGGGGCAAGAAGCCCTTATGAACTCAGGGCAAGGAGTCCGGCTGACTCCCAGCACTTGCCCTCTGGGCTGGACACCCACATTCCCCAATGCTCCACCAGGTCCTCCGTGCTTCCCTCTTCCGGGCCACATGCGGCGGCATCTCCACTTCTAGAGGTGACATGCCTTCTCCCAGGTACTGCCCCACCTGCAGTGTGGACAGGTCCAGAGGAGGGCACCGTGTAAACCACAGCCCCAGACTTCAGGAGGGACGGTGAGGCCTCATCCCTCTGCAAGCGCTCCAGTCATGCTCAGCTGCATACACATGCCCCCCCACACAACCTTCCCACCCCCAACACACATCCTCTCAAACTTTAATGCGCCCCAGAATCACCTGGGGAGGCCAAATGTAGACTCCAAGGCTCCGCTCTCAGACCCTGCATCATTCGGTGCGGGCCCCGGAATCTGCATTGGCACAAGCCCCCCCAGGTGGATCTGGTGCAGGTGGCCCGCGGGTCAGACTTTGAGAAACACTGCCCCAGGGACTTGTCTGGCTTCCCAGACTCCGGATCTCGGGTTCCCCTCATCCTCCCAGGGGCCCGAGACCATCCCACGTCCCACCGCGCGCCCCAACCCAAACGCAAAGGAAGGGGCCGGGAAGTGGGGTCAGGGTCGCGCTGTCCCGGCGCCAGAGGCAACTCCCGGGCGGCGGCGGGCGCCGGGTGGGGCAGGACGGGGCAGGGGCTGCCGGGGTCCCACTCACTCACAGGGAGCTGATGTCGCCCGGCACGATCCTGGGCACCCAGGAGGAGCCCACGCAGATGATGGACTCCTTGGTACAGCTGCAAGTGGCGGGGCAGCGCGCCAGCCGCCTCACCTGCGCGCTCGGCGGGATCAGGCACGCGGCTCCCAGCAGCAACAGCAGCCGTCCCGGCGCCCCGCCGGCGCCCCGCCGCAGCGCCATGCCGCGTCCCCGGTCCCCGCCCCGGCCGCGACCCCCGCTGCCGCGCCGCGCGCTCGGACTCCGCGCCGCTGCAGACGCGGGTGCCGCTCTCTGCTCCGCCGCCGCCGCCGCCGCCGCCGCCGCTGCTGGCTAGGACGAGGGCGCCGCGGGTGTGGGAGGCCGAGCCGCAGCCGAGCAGCATGCTGGCCGTCACCCCCACTCGGCGCCCCCCCACCGGCGCCCGGGCCTCGCCCGCTCCCGCCTGACATCAGCACCCGAGCCCGCAGCCAGCTCTGGCCAATGAATAATGCGGGGCGGGCGCCCGCCCGCGGGGGAGGGGGCCTCGCACCGCCCCCCGCCGCGCCCCGCCGGCCCCTCCCGGACCCTTCCCAGGAGCTGCGGAGAGAGGAGAAAGTTGGGTGACCTTAGGGGAGGAGCCGGCCTGGACGGAGCCCCTCTGTGGACCTGGCCGAGCGGTTGGGGATCAGATGCCCGCAGTCCCTCCACCGGCTCGAAATAATTTGGGAGAGACACTGGGCTCCTTTTAGCCGGGCCAAAACGTGAGGGGCTGGCGGCTGAGAGAGTAGAGTCTGGGGAACTGGCTTGATGACTGGGAAGGGAGACTTTGTCCCGGGTCTTTGAAGAGTACGGAATTTTGAGCAGCCTTTATTAATGTTTAAAAGACGTGAATGCTGCCATTGAGTTCAGCGGGCATGGCTTTGCTTGTCTTTTGCGGTGCGCGATGGGGCTGGCTCCCTGCCCACAGCGCCCTGGGCTCACTGAAGCCAGCCCCCTTTCCCTCCTGAAGGCATGTAGGCAAGCAAAGCTGCTACGGCAGTGCACGCCCGGCTGCTCTGGGGCCTGCCGCCTGCTTGCCGCAGAGCTCAAACGCCCGTACCAGTTCTCCCTCCCTCAGCGGCTCACTAGGCACCGCACTCATCCCAGTTAAAGGACAGGGGGGCAATTGTTAATAGAGATCAATGGTGTGATACATTCTAGGCTCTGTACATTTAATCTTCTAACCCTTTGAGGCAGGTCCTAATCTACGGATTAGGAAACTGAGGCACCGAAAGCATCAGTAACTGGCCGGTGATCAAGGAGGAAATGGCTGGGGAGAGATGGGGATGAGAGCCTGGGCTGGGGATTGGTAACCAGGCCCTACTGGGCCCCTCTTCTCTCCACACCTTTGGTGCAAGGAGCTTGAATCTTACCACAAGGTAGTGTGAACTGAAGAAATCGAAGAAAATGGCCAAAGCAGAATCAAAGTTGCTAAAAACCAGGGCTGCTCAGAATGGGGAATCAAGGGCCCATCATCAGGCTACTAACCAAGGAAAACCATTTCATATGTTAAGCTATACCCCGAAAAGGCAGTGACGGATGCAAAAGGTTATTATTACTGTAGGAATCACCAATACTAGACTCCTTCAGCAGTCATTTGGAGCACATATGGATGGCCACCAGTTGGAGGGGGCAGGGGAACAAAGGCACAGGTCCTGTCCTCAGGGAGCTTGAAGTCTAGCTGGGCAGATAGTCCCGAAGAAGTAACTCCACGTGGCTACATGGGGGTCACACATTGACCAAAAGGGGTTCAGGAATCAAAAGTCAGTTTGTTGCAGGTAACTTCATGGAGGGAGTTGACATTCGTTACAGGTCACCATTTAGCCAGCACCTAGCATCCATGGGAACCAGTGTATATTTATCATCACACAATTCACATCTGCCCTGAGAAATGGGTCTTCCCATCTTACAGATGGGAAAACTGAGCTCAGAGATGTTTCTTCTCTTGCCCAGGGTCACACAGGACACAGCCAGGAGAATCCTACTCCAGAACTGGCTGCTGTGCGTAGCCCTCACTGTTGTGTGGACATGCATTGCCCACATGCCTTACTCAGCAAGGCCCAGTGCTGGCACTGAAGATGCAGACCACGGTCTGGAGAGGGTGATAGGCACATGGACCCACAATCATGGGTGTGTGTCCCGCACATCCTGAAAGATGTCTGCCTTAAGTGAGATGGGCTACTGTTTTATGGAGAGGAGCGGGTGGGGATTCTCAAACACAGTGCCTTCCTGCTGACCCAGGAAAAGGTTCTCAGCTGTGTTGAACAGGAACAAGGAAAAAAGAGTGGGGAAGGTAAACTCTCTGTCCCCAGAGCTAGACAGCTGTGGGTTTGCAGCCCAGACTGCCACTTACTAACGGTGTAATACTGGGCAAGTTATGACCTCTCAATGCCTCAGTTTCCTCACCTGTAAAATGGGATAGTTGTATGCACCTTTGGGAGCTAAATGTGATCAAGACTCTAAAGGGCCCAATGCGACACAAGAGGTACTAGGTATTTGTTCAGAGATCTGTGTGATATTGTGGGCAGGGCAATTCTCAGATAAATCCTGGGACTGGAGGGAACGGGTGGTGGGTGGGGTGTGAGAGGCAGTGAAAGGGGATGAATTTTCCTAACCTTTGTGCCTCCATTTTAACCAAGGACAAGGGCACAGTCTAGCACAGTGGTTCTCAAGCAGTGGTGACACTTGACAACGTCTGGGGACAGTTTTGGTTGTCACAGTGGGGTGGGTGATACTGGCATCTAATAAGTAGAGGCCAGAGATGCTGTTAAACATCCTGCAATGCACAACAAAGCATGATCCAGCCCAAAATACCACCAGTGCCAAAGTGGAGAGATCCTAATCTAGTATCCTAGAAAGACCCTTGGCATGAAGAACTCCAGAGATGCAGATTCTAGGCCTGGTTCCATCACTCCTAAGCAAACCTTCTTGGTCATGTCACTCCCATCTCCAGCCTATATTTTATCATCTATAAAATGGGTATAATGAGACCTTCCTCTTTCTTCCCTAAATAAATGTGACATATCATTATTACTTCTATCCTTACCCTCCCCAAGCTAGGTCTAGCTCCAACCCATTCCCTCCAACCTGAAAAACTAGAAAGTTCCTGATAGGAAGGGTACAGAGAGAAGACTTGGGTGGTATAGTTGGCATGGTTGGTATTTGTTTCGGCTCCGTTAGAGACACTAAGTGAATGCTTGTAAATTATAAGGTGCAGTTTATAAATTAAGACATAAAAATGGAAATGCAGATTACTTTGGTTTGATTCCAAGATCTTCAGTGGTTAAAAAAAAAAAACTTAATAGACAATCAGAGAGACACAATCTGTTTCCAGGAAATAGCAAGTTTTTCAAAATGTAAAAATCCTTGTTCGGATGTACAGTTACTCAAGCTGTATCTCCATGGCAGGAGCACACATTCCTATGGGATATGAAATGGCACAGGCTGCAGTAGCATGTGTAGGCAGCTCAAAGCATTGTTCATTCATTCATCTCTCATTCAACCACCTGTCATTAGGTCAGTATTGATTCAGAGCCTACTAGGTGCTGGGTTGGATTTAGGCATGAAGTTGAAGGAAAAGTCAAAAATGCCTCCTCCCAGGTTTTGACTGGAGCCAGTGGATGGATGGAGGCACCATTCCTTTAGATGAGAAAGCCTAGAAGAGGAGAGGTTTGGCTGGGAGAGAGATATCAACGGTTTGGTATTGGAAGTGTTGACTCTGAAATGCCCATGAGCCATCCACATGCTGATGCTGAGTTGGCAGCTAGATGACCAGTGGGAATGGTAAGGAGGAGATGGGGCTTGTGGGTAGGAAATCTTCAAGATGAAACCTTGATTCTCCCTCAGTAAGCCCTCAATGTAATGTTGGTTGATTGAATGAATGAATGAGGGGATGAATGAATGATATTTTGTACATAAGAACATTAAAGACATTCAAGAGAAAATATCTCTCAGGTGCAATCAGCAAGGAATCACAGAAATCTTGCAGAAAAGTGCAAATCTAAGAATACTGCAGTTTGGGGATCTATTTTTAAACCAAGCATAATCTTCAAATTCTAAGCCAAACTGTAAATCTTGTAAGAATCTCAGAGACCTCATCATGCTTCTCATCCCCCTCCCCCATTTTTCAAATAACCTCCACGGCACCATCCGCCCCTCTCCCACCTTGCTGGTGTTCTCACCGGAGCTCTAAGCTTTGGAAAGCGTTCACTAACATCTAACTGGCTCTGATGCTTGCTGTAACAACCGAAGAAAACTTATTCATCCAAACCTCAAAGGCACTTGGTTTGAATGGCTACAAATTGGATTCTCTGGGGAAAAAAACCAAAAAAACACAAAACACAGTCTTGTCTCTCTCTTTTTTTTAATCAAAGAGTTTGCCAATCCCTCTTTGACCACATCACCCTAATATGCTACTCTTGTGGTTGGCTGCTGGTCAAATGTAGATGCCCTTTCTGGCTTCCCATCGTTTCCTTGCTTCATAAACTCAGTGGGTGTCACAAGTCTGGAATTCATTCTGAATATGCCCCAGATTGGCCTCTTGAATTCAGTCATGTTCTTGAAGAGCCGCCTGTGGATATTTCATGCAGTTTCCTGAATCAGCTGAAGGGCCCTCAAGACGCTGGCCATACCACCAGTGGGACGGACACCTGTGGGAAATTTGTTGCCCAGCGTGAGCCACCCCTTCTCATGACAACAGGACACAATTTTGCTTTGGAGGGAATCATTCCTTCCCAACATTCAATCCATGTGGCTCACTTGATGAATATTCCCATTTCCCATGGCACATGGCTCTAGACTAGAGCATTCCGGAACATTCCACTCTCCCAGCCACAGTGACTGGTTCTGTGGTGAATACCTCATCCAACTGGAGCGATCAGGGCTAACAAAACTGCTTGACAGGACCTATGCTTGACATATTGGAAAGCAGTCTCACTCTTCCGCTGGCCAAGGAGTTGGGGTGGTGTGAGCCTGAAACCCACACAGGTTCCTGAGAAGGTGCCCCCCCACACACACCCAGGAGAGAAATCCTGATGGTATCATTTGGGTCTCAGATCAAGTCACCCATTAAATTCTGCAGTTTTCTGAGATAATAACTTCCCTTTTTTGTTTAACTAGCCAGAGTATGGGTTTTGGTTTATTGCAACAAGATGAATCCTGCCTCGTCCATCCAGACATCACTAGTTGATTCAGACATCATTAGTGCATGCAGACATCAGAGACAATACATAACACCTTTAAGATGAAACTGAGAAGCAGGTAAAACTCAGTAAGTGTCCCCAGCTTTGCCTCTCAAAGCTCTTTTCCCTCTTTCCCCAGTTTTGCCTTCCCCAATTTTGTGATGTCCTTTCCCTCCCCTTTGTAAGGGAAATTTTGAAATTCTATACATTTTTTGTCATTTTTCTTCTTCTCTTGGTCAATACTGCCAGAATTTCATCTATTTTATTAGTTTTCTCAAAGAATCAAGTTATGCCTTTGTTGATCTTTTTCTATTTGATCTTTGTTCTCTATGTCATTACTATATTTTAATCTTTATCATCTGTTTTCTACTACTTATTCTGACATTTTGCACCTTTTTTAAAAAAGTTAGGGGTTTCCCTGGTGGCACAGTGGTTGAGAGTCCGCCTGCCAATGCAGGGGACATGGGTTCGTGCCCCGGTCCGGGAGGATCCCACATGCCGCGGAGCGGCTGGGCCTGTGAGCCATGGCCGCTGAGCCTGCACATCCGGAGCCTGTGCTCCACAACGGGAGAGGCCACAACAGTGAGAGGCCCGCATAACGCCAAAAAAAAAAAAAAAAAAAAGGTAATCAGAGTAACATTAGTTTACAAGTCACTTTATTTTACAAGAGTCATTTGTGATGGTTAATTTTATGTGTCAACTTGACTGGACCATGGGATGCCCAGCTAGCTGGTAAAACATGATTTCTGGGTGTGTCCGTGAGGGGATTTCAGGAAGAAGTAAGATGCTTTTGAATTGGTAGACCGAGGAAAGAAGATCACCCTCACCAGCCTCACCCGTGCAAGCAGACGTCAATCCAATCCACTGAGGGCCTGAATAGAACAAAAAGGCGGATCAACGGTGAATTTGCTGTCGCTGCTTGAGCTAAGACATCTGTCTTCTCCTGCCCTCAGACATTGGTGTTCCTGTTTCTTAGGTTAGAGGAGTCAAACCAGGACTTACACCATCACGTCCATGACCTACCCATCCACCTCTCCCCAGTTCTCAGGCTTTTGGATTAAACTAAAGTACACTGGCAGTGTTTCTGGGTCTCCAGTCTACAGACAGCAGATCATGGAACTTCTCAGCCTCCATAACTGCAACCAGCCAATTCCTATAATAAATCCCCTCTGGGCTTCCCTGGTGGTGCAGTGGTTGAGAGTCCGCCTGCCGATGCAGGCGACATGGGTTCGTGCCCCGGTCCGGGAAGATCCCACATGCCGCGGAGCGGCTGGGCCTGTGAGCCATGGCTGCTGAGCCTGCACGGCCGGAGCCTGTGCTCTGCAACGGGAGAGGCCACAACAGTGAGAGGCCTGCGTACCGCAAAAAAAAATAATAATAAAAATAAATAAATAAATAAATAAATCCCCTCATCTATATTTTATTGGTTCTGTTTTTCTGGAGAACCTTGATGAATATATCACTTTATTTATATTTATATCAGAATGCCTTTAACTATGTTCCTAGTTCTAGGAGAACGCCCCCGATCTTTGAGTTGGGTTGAGTTGATTAGAAGTACATCTGTGATTCCCAGACAGTGGGTCTGTGAGTAAAGTCAATCTCCTAAGACAAGGACGGTTTTCTATATAACCAACTTTCACAGTTTCAAATTTACAAGTCAATATAATAATTTTATGGGAAATCGCTTCACTCTTCTTGGCAAACAGACTTAGAAATTCTACTTTAGGAGAACAAGTTACAAAATGAGTACAGATTTAACTTCAATGTATAATAATGGGTCTTTAAATATCCTCTAAGCTCTTCTCTAATCCATAAACCATGGCTAATTCGAAGCTTTGCATTCTCTAAGGACATATAGCCTCTTAAGTTTCTTGCTGTTGAAGCCTGTGGCCTCTGGTCTCAACTTAATTTTAAATAAGACTAAATTAAAGATATTTGGGGCTTATTTTTTCTTCCATTCAATAGCATCTGAGTTATTCTGTGATCTTATGCCCTCTGCTCAAACCGCCCCAGCCCACATCAAAATATATTCTGAGGGAAGTATCTGAAATGCATCCACATTTAATCCCAATGGCTATTAATGCCCTTCCCAGGGATGTTTGTGTTTGAACAAAGCTTTCAGGAGTAAGCTCAACACCAAGAGAAGAATTTCAGACAGACTCCCTGAAATCAGAAAACGGACTATAAGTCTTCCACTGCTACCTGCAGACCTGGCTATGAGTCTCCCCTCTTCAACCCACCCATGTCTTATAGGAAGAGTTGCTCTGAAGAAGAGTATCCAGAACTTATCTTCAGAGGCCTCCCTCGTGACTTCCTTCCTGAGCTCTTCAGAATCTAGTACTAGGACCCATGGGTGGAGTGGGAGGCATCATGGAATGTGTTGTCAGGGGTCCTGATATGGATCCCAGTTTCACCATTTATCACCATTGAAACCTGGGCAGGTCTCATCTTCAAAGGGCCTTGATTTCCTCTTCAGCAAATGGGAGAGGACGATGCACATCACCCTGGATTGCTTGAAGGATGAAATCAGTTGAAGAATATGAAAATTCTTCATATTTGAAGTTAGTTAATTACATGATTAATTACATGGTTAGCTAGTTGGGCTCTACCTGTTCATTGAGAGCCACAACTCACAATAGATAAAGATGTAGCTTTAGATATGAATAAAAATTGATATAGATATGGATAGATATAGATTTACATATAAATAGATTCTCCTCAGGGAGCTTAAAACATACCCAAGGAAATAAGACTTTTCTATGTCAAAAAAGCCTGCTGGTACTCAGAAGGGTCTTAGTTCTTCCCCCACCACTTTCTTTCCACATCCCAAGAGACAGAATCTGTGCATTTATCTGAAAGCTGGAAAAATTAGTTTAATTGGCCAATAAATATTTATTGAGAAGAAACTGTGCTAGACTCTGGGAATACAGTGGTGGACAAAGCAGATGTGGTCCAGCTGTGGATTCCCACTGCCCTCGGCCGGCCCTGCACATGCAGTAAATCGGGGAGGATGTCCTGCGTGCCTGGGTTAGCAGCCCCCGGGCAACTGGGCAGAATCTCAGGAGCCTGGCCAAAGGGCAAGATGGTGGTGACTCCAGCACACTGTTCCCCTCCCCAACACACACACTCACATTACACTAGGGCGAGACCAGGGCAGGACCAGACCTGCCACTGCCCTGAGATAAATTCGCATCCCTTAAACAAACCTCATGACTCCTTGTTCTCAATCGTTAGGATGACACTGGAGCTTAGAATTTATGTGGCTCCTGAAGACTGCTAATTCTGTAGGAGAGCAGGGGATCCATCATTTAAGGAAGGCAAGAGGGTGTATCCACTGGCACGAATGCTGACCCACAGGGGCAGTCATTTCGGGAAGAGGGCAGTAGTAAATCCCAAGTTTGTCCTCAGCAGGCCATCTTAGCTCATGTCAGACAAAGGCTTGCCCTCTGTTGAAAAAAAAGGTCTGCAAGTGTTTCTAACTCAAGCATCCCTGTGTAGGGATATTTACGTTCCCAGGCAGGAGAAGTAAAGTACCTCTTAAGGGTGCAGCGATAGGGGACTTCTCTGGCCGTCCAGCGGTTAAGACTTTGCCTTCCAATGCAAGGGGTGCGGGTTGGATCCCTGATTGGGGAGCTAAGATACCACATGCCTCCCCGCCAAAACACCAAAGCATAAAACAAAAGCAATATCGTAACAAATTCAATAAAAGACTTAAAAAAAAAAGAGGGTGCAGTGATAGGATCTGACATTCACACAGCAGTTTCACAGCTTACAAAGCCTTTTCACACTCCATGATCTCAATTTCAGCCTCATGAATAGAAGGCATTTTCAGAGGAAGAAACTGAGGCGTGGACAGGTTAAGTGTCCTGATCAAGATCAGGCAGCCGACGTCAGGGTGTCAAAGAGTGCAGTGGACAGAATTGTCCTATCCCATCGCAATACTGCTGGAGGATATTGGGGAGAGTGTTAGGGATAGCTTGGGAAAAAAAAATACATATTGGGCTTCCCTAGTGGCGCAGTAGTTGAGAGTCCGCCTGCCGATGCAGGGGACATGGGTTTGTGCCCTGGTCCGGGAAGATCCCACATGCCGCGGAGCAGCTAGGCCGCGAGCCATGGCCGCTGAGCCTGAGCGTCCGGAGCCTGTGCTCCGCAACGGGAGAGGCCACAACAGTGAGAGGCCCACGTACCGCAAAAACAAACAAACAAAAACAAACACATCAATACCTTTCACAGTATTCTAGAAAACAGAAGCCTTAGCATTCCTTTCTCCATCTTGTCCCCCCGTTATTTGAAAGCATATCTTCTCCCCCCCGCCCCGCCGCCCCATGTACTCTTGATGGGAATATAAATTGGTGCAGTCATTATGGAAAACGGTGTGGAGGCTCCTTGAAAACTTAAAATAGAGCTACCATATGATCCAGCAGTCCCACTATTGGGTATATACCCAAAGGAAAATGAAATCAGGATCTTGAAGGGATATCTGCAATCCCATGTTCATTGCAGCATTATTCATAATAGCCAAGATACAGAAACCATCTAAGTGTCCGATGATGAAGGCATATCTCTATGTTGGACTACTGTCCAAAAGCAATGTTAAATATAACCGTTCCTCAAGCCCTCAGAGGGTGGGTCTTGATGATTTTCAGGCATACGTGACCTACAAGAATGAAGGCAGAAGGAAGGCCCTCTACAAATTTCCCCTTGATGCACATGAGGCCTGGCTTGAGGCAAAAATCCCCAGGAACCAAGAGAGAGTTGCTGAAGGGTGACAAGAGCAGAGAGAGGAAAAGGCATAGTCACCTTTGTAGATCATGAATAATCCTGGAGACTCCAGACCCAAAAAGGGCCAGCTGAGAAAACTACCCCCAGCAACCCTCCACACTCTTCTCCATCCCAGTACAAGCTGAGGCAGTTCCCTGGAGTGTGCAATCCAGACAGTGCTGTTTATTTTTATCTTTTGTCCTCTGAGAGGAATAATAGAATTAATCAATAATGTCTTGTTTTTAGACTCGTTTGGGAAATCAGAAAATGTGCCATGAGGATGCATTCTTTCTGATCGATTTCACTATAATATTTTGGACAATGTAATTTTATAGTTGGATTTCCCCATAAAAACCAAAGATCCCTTGGAGTCCTTTGTGGTATCTGGGCAGGCCACTGGAAAAGGCTTGCAATGGTCAGGGTATGGCCAAAATTGGTGCTGTCAGATCAGCTCAATATTCTGTATTTCCTCACCTGCCATAAGTGTGCATCTCTCCTGGAAGATGAGGTCAGTCTTCCTTCTGGCTCTTTCTAGGCTCTTTTAGGACACTGGTCTACAGTGCTGTGCTATTTGGGATCTGGAGGAAGCAGAGGCTGAGCTGAAGTTGAAATTGCAAAAGCTCTGTTAGGGAGGAATGCCTATAAAAGAAAACAGGGAGAAGCAGGTCGGGGCAGGGGAGCCATCAGACTGCAAGGCAGACCCCACCAAGCTCAGCCAACCTTGCTGCCCGGTAAAGGGGTCCAACTTCCAGCAGAAATGGCCAGCCCTTGTACCATCGCTTTGCTCAGTCATAGTGCAGAGTTTCCCTGAGAGAAGAGTGAGCTCGGCTTGCAAGCTGAGAAGGATCTAGAAGGAGCTGGCAGCTGAAGACTGTCAGCTAAGCCCACTCCTGGCCGCTGGAGAACCAGGCCTTTCACAACAAGACATCTGAGTTGTGATTCTCTGGGTCTGCTATAAATGGTGAAAAAGATATTTGGGCTTTGCCAGTTGACATGAACTGAGAGGAACTTGGTAAAAGCTGTTACAGAAGATCTCTAGGCCTTTCTGAACCCAAGAGAATATTAGTGGTGATTTCTTCTGAGAAATGTACTGCTTAAGAGGAGCTGATAACTGCTGTTCATTGAATTCCATGCTTTCATATTTCACTGGTTGATTCAATAAGCATCTATTGAGCACTTTCAATATTTATCTATTGAGGTCCTTGAATATGGCAACTGGAGTGAAGGGCTGAGGCTACAAAGATTCCTGAGGCTTAAGCCCTGTGCTCAAAGAGCCGGCACTTAAGCAGCAGATAAATAACTAAAGAAATGCAAGAGATCGTACAATCGCTATTGAAAAGAAAAGCTTTTGGGGCTTGATCAGTTGACAAAAACTGAGAGGAACTCGATAAAAGTTGTTACAGAAGATCTTCAGGTCTTTCTGGACCCAAGAGACTATTAGCAGTGATTTCTTCTACTAAATTCACTGCTTTAACAGGAGTTAATAACACAGAGTGCCATAAATGTACAGAAAAGGGAGTGATTTCTTCTAATTTGTAAGCCTTCCCAGACCTGCTCTCATTGGGCCCTGACGGATGGGTAGGATCTGAGAAGACAGATACAGAGAGGGACATTCTGCATGGAGGAAATAAAAGGAGCAAAGCCACTGATTAATAACAACAGCAAGGATAGTAGCTAACACTTTTCTAATGCCTATTTGTGTTAGGCATTGTGTATAAGTTTATTTTACTTAGGACTTGACACATCTCTGCCAAGGAGGTGTTTATATCCCCAACATACAGGAGAAGAGTCTGAGTCTCAGAAAGGTTAAGTAATTTGTCCAAGGTTGCATAGGCAGTAGCTGATTCAAGAGTCTAAGTCGGGTCATCTGACCTGCAAGTCAATTCCCAACCCTATGCTGTCCCCTAACATGGGTAAATTGGAGACCAATGACACCAGTGGCCAGGGAGGGCACATAGCCAGATGAGGAGGAGAAGGAGGGAGGGTTCTAGGGAAGAATAGCGGGTCCAGCCCTGGGTTGTCTGTGGAACATCCAGGTGGACATGCCGAAGAGCCAGGTGGAAATTTGCATCTGAAATGCAGACAAGAGACTGGCGTTGGAAAAGGGTCTGGGAGAGACATGGGGAGAGGATATTGCTGTGTTAGGAGGTGGAGAGCTGTTTATTTACCAAGGGAAGCAGTGGGTCTGAGGTTGGCTAAGTGCCTTGTTTGCAGAGAAAGAGGAGCAGGCTATGTTTTGTTGGGGGTGAGAGTGGGCTAGAGCGACAAGGAGAGAGCAGGAAGGACAGACACAGAGACAGGAGGAAGGCTCTGCTAGCTATGAGCCCTTCCCCACCACTGCCCAGTCTTTGGGAAAACTGCCAAAAGCACACATGCTCACAATGAGTGATTTTGTGTGTGTGTGTGAGTGTGTGTGTGTGTAAGCCAGCAAAGGAGCCTTTCATGTCAGACCCACACTGAGTCCAACAGAGTCTGTCTGCCTGCAGCAGAGGCCCAAGGAGGAGGGACCCTGACAACCGAAGCCCCAGGAATTCATAGAAACCATGGGTGGGGCTCCAGCCTTTCACAGGCTGGAGATTCAAGTCAAAGCTGTCAAGTTCTCCACGGAGCAAGGGGGCCATGGCCAAGAGAAAACACACTGAGGATGGAACTTCAGCCGCTGAAGAAGCTGCAGCAGAGACCAAATCCAGAGAAGGGAAAGTCAAAGGACAGACTAGAGAAAGGGTGGCGTGACGTTGAGCGGACAGGGCATGGGGCCTGGCTCTGCCCTGAGGCAATTGTTGGGGGCTGGATAAACCAGCAGAGTGCCCCTGGGTCTCCTGTCCCCATATGTGAGCACCAGACCCCAGGACCCCAGAGCTTTTCAACTGATGATGGCTGTGGGCTTTCAGGAAGGTTGGCAGAAGGTAGGAACACCATAAAGAGCTGCATGTCCTGTGTGCAAAGAGGGGAGTTACAGGGAGGCAACGGCCTGTGCTGTCAGGTGTGGAGACGGAGAACGTTGTGGACTTAGAGTTGCTGTGGGTGCGGTGAGGGGCAGTGCCTTTGGGGAGGGTAAGTGCCCTTCTTCTGTCTGGGAGATTGTGTCCACAATTCCTTTTTGTAAAAGGTGCTGAGCCTAAGTGTGTTCCATTGGGAAAGTGTCCCTGTACCGAAGCTGTGTCCTGATGTGCATGTTGGCAAGGCTGCCCACTTGGTGAGGGTGGCACAGTCTGTCCTGGCTGCTGACCCATTTCCCAAAGCCAGGTGACAAAAACCCCACTGCTCAAACTCATGGCTCCAGGGATAATTAGGTTCTGATCAAGCAGTTCTGGGAAATGATGCCTTCCCCTCTGCTGAACGGATGAAAAAGTCCCAGGAGGCAGGAGGCACGCGATTTCGTGCGGTGTGTCTCCTTTGTGCCCCTCTGACTTTGACTATCCCAGCTGACTCTCCACAGTCCCCTGGCTTCGCTGTCATTGGGCAACTTCAGACACAAATTCATGAGCCCGATGTGGGTGGGGCAGACCCAGGGATGCTGGGAAGACCCCCTCCCCCACTCAGAGACCACAGAGACTGAGCCCACATGGGCTCCCTTCACTGTCGGTTCTGCCGTGGGAAGAATAATAACCCATCACTCATCTCCACTGGGCAGAGGCTCACCCCTCACTTCATTCGGATCTTTTCTCAGGTGTCTCGTCTTCAGCAAGGCCACCCCTGCCCCCAGCCCGTCTAAAACGGACCCTCCATCACCCTCCGTCAATTCATGCAGCTTTTTCTTTGTAAGCAGTTCGCATTGCCTGACAGAGTGTATATTCACTGGCTGGTTTATTTGTTTAATACTGTTTTTCTCATTAGAATGGGGCCCCCATGAAGGCAGAGGCCTTGCCTGGCCTGTTCTCTGCTGTCTCTGGAAGGCCTAGAAGAGCCCCCGGCAGTGAATAGTCTCTTGATAAATACTGGAGAATGGGTGAATGAGGGGACGGCATTGAGGCGATACGTTCCTGGGGGAGCCCAAGGGCAGAGAGCATCTCGTTTGGTTTACCTTTCTAGTCGCATTGCCTAGTGCAGTCTCTGACACATCATAGACTTTCAAATATTTGTTGGATGAGTAAGTGAAAGAAGGAAGGAAGAACCAATGTCCATCCCAGCATCCCCGTAGGGTAACTGAGGAACTGTCCTGAATGGCATTGGGATTTGGAGCACCCGGAATGGGACTAATGAACAGGAAACACTGTACAAAGGGAAGTCAGGCACCAGAGATGCTCTAGGCCCTGCAGTCATTTGAATGTCTGGTCTAAGATGGGGAGGTTCCTGTCATACAGTGTGAAGGCTGGCTTCTCAAATTCTGTGCTCGTGAGAGGAGTGATGTTCCAGCCAAAAGTGACAGGCTCTCTCACTAACTGGCTCTGTGACTTTCATTGCCTAACTCCTCTGGGTTCCGCAAATGGTTATTTGAATGAATGAATGAATGAATGGTAACATGATGCTGTAGGAACTTTCAGTGGAGCATGGAGGTGGAAGGGGATTAGATCGCGTGCAAAATTAGATTGCCTCAAAGATGTGCTTCGAGTACTCACCATCTACATTCCCATTTTTCAAAGTGTAAAGGAAATTTCTTCACAAGTTAAGAAATAGATATGTTTAAAGGCAGCGGGGCTTGGCCTGGAAATCAATATGTGAATCTCCTTCTCTCTCCCCTTCCTTTCTTTCTGTCATCTTCTTGGCTAAAGTTCTCACCTCATCCGTGTTCTCAGCTCAGGGTGCTGGGTTCACCTCATCTGACTGGATGGAGGACAGATACCTCTTCCGGGCACAGAGATCAGAATCTGGTGGGTCTTGCTTGGCTTCTACTCAAAGAAATCCTTGTGGAGTGATTGTTATCTCTGATAACCCACTAAAAACTGGTCCCATTGCCTGCTGTGAAGAGTGTCAAGGAATACAGTGGAGCTGTTTCATTTGAGTGGTGACTAGGGAAAGTTTTAGTAACTTGGAATCATAAAATTTGGTAACAGGCTCATCTCACCTTCCAAGTGTGCCTGAATTGTTTACATCCGTGTTTATTAGATGAATTATTTGTTCTACGCTTTCATTGATATGCAGTGTTCCCCCCTAAACTGTTGACTTTTTTTTTGATTCTTCTTTACTATTCCATGTCCTTGATTTTGTTCTACAGCGCCCATCAGCAGCCAAGGATGGGACTGCAGGGAGTAATTTACCCCATAGGAGCTGAATGACTTTCACCAGAAGAGTGTTTCATTTGGACAACTTTTGGCATATTGTGACTACGGAGGGTTCACGCAAGAGCTGTGCGTTTTTCTGCCTGAATGTCTGCAAAAACTATCCCCTCTGCCTGGAGCTCTCTGCCCTTCCACCTCCCACTCGCCCACTCCCTCACTTAATTAAGCCCTAATGATCCTCTGTTTCGTAGCCCAAACATGGCTTCTTCAGGGAAGATTTTCCTGAACTCCCTCAATAGGTCAGGACTCACCCCACCCCCATCTTATATGCTTATAACACCTGTAATTTTCTTCTAGGAAGAGCTTCCCAATAGAAAGATTATGCAAACTACTGATGTAATTTTTAACTTTCTAGTAACCACATTTTTAAAAACTAAAAAACGAAAAAAGGGGAAATTAACTTTGACAATGTAGTTTACTCAACCCGAGTGTATTAGTTTCCTAGGGCTGCCATAACAAAATAACACAAACTGGATGGGTTGCACAACAGAAATGTATTGTCTCATATTTCTGGAGGCCAGATGTCTGAAATCAAGGTGTCAGCCAGGTGGGTTCCTTCTGAGCACCATGAGGGGAGGATCTGTTCCATGCCTCTCTCCTAGCTTCTGGTGGTTAGCTGGCAACCTTTGGTGTTCCTTGGCTTGTAGATGACATTCTCCTTGGGTCTTCACATTGTCTTCCCACTGTATGTGTCTCTTTATCTTTACCTGGTGTTCTTTTTATAAGAACCCCAGTCATATTTAATTAGGAACACCCCCTGTTTCAGTATGCCCTCATCTTAACTAATTACATCTGCAATGGATGTTTCCAAATAAAGTCACATCCTGAGGTACTGAGGATTAGCACTTCAACATGTGAATCTCGGGGGGACACAATTCAACCTATAACATCAAAATATTTAAAACATCATTTCATCATGTAATCAATATACAAATTATTGAGGTATTTTGACTTTTCATATTAAGACTGAAATTTAGTGATGAATTTTATACTTAGATTATAGTATACAGTAGTATATTTTATAATAGTTTATACTTATAGCATTACATTTTCATCCAAAATACTTTATCTGTATTTAGAGTTCATAAAATTTCCAGTTGAAGAACAGATTCACCTATCCAAGTTTTTCAAAACGCACTTGAAAGTTTTCTAATAGCTGAAATGAGTACCAAAAGACTCCTTTTCCTTTGATGTTTGCAGAGTGCAAACACCCAGCAGGCCTTTGCTCCTGAAGGAATATGTGAAAAGTGTTGAAGACTCAGTAACCCAGGTCCGTCACGGCCCCTCCTTTTTTTTTTTTTTTTTTGCGGTATGCGGGCCTCTAACTGTTGTGGCCTCTCCCGTTGCGGAGCACAGGCTCCGGACGCACAGGCTCAGCGGCCATGGCTCACGGGCCCAGCCGCTCCGCGGCATGTGGGATCTTCCCGGACCGGGGCACGAACCCGCGTCCCCTGCATCGGCAGGTGGACTCTCAACCACTGCGCCACCAGGGAAGCCCGTGGCCCCTCCTTTTTGTCCCACTGCATGTGTGAGGGGTGTCCCTTGCTGCCATATCAGTCCAATCTCTAACTTTATATATCCCTGGATTTTTTGTTGTTGTTGTTCCATGAGACAATACATTCTTTTTTTTTTTTTTTTTTTTGGTTTTTGCCAATTTGAGCTGAGTTTTCTGCCACTTGCTATTAAGAATGCTAACAACAACAAGATCTAATTTATTTCTCATGTCAGGAATCACAGTTTCCATTCAAAAGATGAGGAAACTGAGGCTACAAGAAGTGAAGTAACGTTCCCAAGGTCACCCAGCCAGGAAGTAGCAACACTAGGTTCACCCCCATTCCTTTCTGACTCCAGTGGGGATGGCATTTCCAACAGTCCACACTGCCTCCTAAGCACAGGACACATAAGAACCAGATAAAGCAGGAAAGCCAAGAAAATGGTAAATCAGGCTGTGAAATGACAACGCTAAAGCACAAAGTGTAACAGGGAGGTTTTTATTTCCAGTGCATCAAAAATAGGAAATTGATTACATTCATGTACGTGGGGTGAAAAGAACTAAAAAAGGGAGACTAAGTAAAGACTCTTAAGAGATGTGCTTTAATGAGTGGGGAAGAATAATTAGAAATTATTACGTCAATTGCAGGTAAACAGGGGAGAGTAAAGTATTAGAGAGTATTGAAAACAAATTAAGGTTTTACATGACTTTAGCATTCTCCCTGGATTTGCTCTTTACCCAACAAGCAGTTTTGTGGTCACCGATGACCCTTTGTGGAACCCACAGAAGGTGGATCCATTTGAAAACTTACACTGGGTCTCAGTGGGGTTCGTCCACCACCCGGTGGATCATTTGGGACATACCAAGATTCAGAGTGAAGTGGAGGAACCCTGGGGAAAAGAAACCATGTGTCCTGGAGGATGGCAGGCAGGGCATGGAAATATATCTCTTTCTCTAGCAGAGACTGGGAGGCCTTCCTCTTAGAAGATCCCATGAGTCCTCACACTCTTCTCCTGGATCGGGAAAGTGAGGCTCAGAGAGGTTAAGTAACTTGCCCAGATCACACAGCACACAGGGGACAGAGCTGGGCTTCACTGTCCTTCATAGGCTCGGAAATCTGTGAAGCCTAATGGTTTTTCTCTTTGCATTTCTTTCTTGCTTTCCTTTCTAGCTTCCCCGAGTGCTTTGTTCTGTCAGTCTAACTCCTCCAGGCCTCACCACCTTGTGTTCTCATAGGAAGACCCGTGAACACTGATGACATAAGTGTTAAGTCTCAGATTTGTTTACAAACTAGTCCCTGATGAAAGGCTCTGGAACCCTTGAGATATCAGAGAGCTTCCTAATGGGAAGTGGGAAGGACACCCAGCTCCCAGTTTTGTTTCCTGCTCTGTTAACAGAGTATTCCAGTAGCACTGAATGAACCTAAGCACCTTCTAGGGGTTTTATGAGAAATATTATTTTTCTGGAACAACATCGCACTTTGGAGCTTCCTGTCTCTGCTTCCCCATTTACAGTAAGGTGAACCTGAGTTCACCATTCACTCTATCCGAGAACCAGTGTCTTAAAGTGGTCTAAAGAGTCCTAACCTCACAGGGGTTGTTAGGTGAATTACATGTAACATTTAGACAGTTTTTTTCCTAATCACCCCTCACCATGAAATGTGTATTTATATCCGTGCTTTATACATAAAAATGATACGATTTTTTTTATCATCCAAGAGCCAATTTTCACATTGAGAATGCATGATCTGTACCATCCCATATCATCTTTCTCTATCATCCATTGCATCAAAGTTTCAGAGGCAAAAACACTATCAGTGCTAAAAACCCACTGAACAAGCCACTTTTCTCCCAAGTCACTTCTTCAAGGGTCCAGGAAACATGGAGGCAGATTTGAAGACAGCTGAGCCACGTCCTTGTGTATGTTGAATAGGACACATCCTGTACGTCTTTTAAAAGTTATAGAAGCTGCCCTTTCTGGCTTGGAATTTTATTTCCTTGGTGCTGGCACTCTTCCTGGTTTGTTCTGACCTCCTGGACTTTTCACAGGCAGTCATGGGCCTTAAGGACACACTCTCCTCAGTGGTGTATTGGGAATGTTGTCCATAAACATGTATCTTCCTGCTACTCTCTCCAGTGTGGCCCAAAGGGCAACGGGAGGGAAGAATTATAAGTATCTATTACTTTTGTTGTTGTTGTTGTTAAGTGGTCATGACTCAAGCATGCACAATAGAAAAATTAGATATTAATCATTTGTTATTGAATTACAAAAGTGTGTTTTCCCAAATTGGAAAAGTCACTCTCGTGAGAGATTTAATCATTCATGCAACAGATATTTATGGAACACTCGCTACATGCCAGCCTGTGTCTTAGGCCGGGGGGGATGCAGCGGTAAGTGAGGCAGACTGTGTTCTTGGAGCTTCCCTTCCTGTGGACAAGGCAGATGATAAACAAGAAAGAACCCGGGAATGAGAACCAGGAAGGACATACAACCAGGCAAGGGTTGGAGAGTTAGGGAGGGAGCGCTGCCTTTGAGGAGGTGGCATTTAATATGGCAGGGTCAGCTGAGGGATGGTTGCAAAGGTCATTCTGAGTAGAGGGGACAGAGGCATAAAGGCTTTGGGACAGGAGAGGGCTTCATGTGTTCAGGAGCAGAAGGGAGGTCGGGTGACCAGCACAGAGGGATCAAAGTGGGAACGGGCTGGCTTGAAGGCAAAGGAGTCATTGGGGCCTCGCAGCCCACGGTAGGAAGCTTGGGTTCATTTTAAGTGCAATGGTCACTCACTGGAAGGCAGGGAGCGCCCAGATCTTGCATGTAAAGAAGAGACTGGACATAGCAAGTGAGAGGGAGAGCAGGCTGTAGAAGGGTCCCTGCAAGATGTGACGGGGGCTTGGACAAGTCGTGGTACCAGGAAGTTTGAGGTCTGGAATCTCTATTTTTTTTTTTTGAAACTTTAGATTTTTTATTTTTATTGTATTTATTTTTTTGTTGAAGTATAGTTGATTTACAATATTATGTTAGTTTCAGTTGTACAGAATAGTGATGCCGTTATACATATGTATATATATTCTTTTTCAGATTCTTTTCCCTTATAGGTTATTACAGAATATTGAGTAGATTTCCCTGTGCTATACAGTAGGTCCTTGATGGTTATCTATTTTATATATAGTAGTGTGTATATATAGTAGTGTGTATATGCTCCAAACTCCTAATTTATCCCTCCCCCTCTTTTTCCTTTGGTAACCATAAGTTTGTTTTCTATGTCTGTGGGTCTATTTCTGTTCTGTACATAAGTTCCTCTCTATTTTAAATAGTTACCAAAATATTCAGTCTCATCACTTTATATTCACACGTTGTTTAACCAATCTGGAAGGCACGTACAGTATAGATAAGCAGATATGACACACAGACATTAAATATTCAATAATGGCAGGAGGCAGTGCATACAGACTCAAAGCATGGCAGAGACAGTGACATATAAACATGTATTGAGCGCTTCCTATGGGGAAATCCTGAGCTAAGCACTGGATATCATCTCATATGAACTTCAGCTCAACCCTCTGGGGTGTGTACAGCTGGCCCTCTGTATCTGTGTGTTCTGCATCCACGGGTTCTGCACCCACAGTTTCAACCAACTGCAGATAGAAAATATATATTTTTTTAATTCCAGAAATTTCCAAAAAACGAAATTTGAATTTGCCATGCACTGGCAAATATTTACCTAGCATTTACATTGTATTAGGTATTATAAGTAATCAAGAGATGATTCAAAGTATACGGGAGGATGTGCATAGGTTATATGCAAATACTATGCCATTTTATATAAGAGACTTGAGCACCCTGGGATTTTGGTATTCTCAGGAAGTCCTGGAACCAATTCCCCGGCAGATGTACTAATATCCCCAAGTGGGCAAGTGCAGCAAATGAGGTCTAGCTGGTAAGTAACTGACCCAGGATGTGAACCCAGACCTATCTGACCCTCAGCTGCAGTCCAGCTGGTCAGCTGATTCCTCTTTCACATGAAGATGCCTTCCACATTTCCTTTCGGATCTAGGCTTTGTGAGTCAGTGGTGTCGAAATTATCAGCGTGGGCAGAGGTTCCTGGCGCTAAGAAGAGGCCACAGAACATCCCTAAGAGAAGAAACTGTCTTCTTCACCTGTAAGTCCCACCAGCCAGCATAGTACTTGGCTTTGGGTAAGTCTTCAGTGATGTCTGTTCAATGGGGCAAAGAATGAATGAATGAATGAATGAATGAACAAACTCAAGCCATTCACTCTTTTCTCAACCAGAAGCAGTCTTGACTCTTTTTTAACACATTGCTCAGGCATAGGATTAGCATATAGCTTGCCTGGAGGTGTGCAGTGTCTGGGTGGACAATTTTCATTCATTTATTTATATATGAATGTGATAAATATTTAACAAATGCATACCAGGTATAAATTACTGTTGAGCTGAGGCATTCTCCCCTTTGCAGAAAGCTAAGGTGAGGGGAAAAAATTAAAAACCTGAATATATCACTTAAAAAGTTTGACTCAGGAGTTCCAGTTCAGATGCTTAACTACCTGGATGACCTTGATCTACCGAGACTCAACTGCTTCAGCTGTGAAATGTGGCTAATCATACTTCTTTTATTAGGTCGTGAGAGCTAAACGAAATGAGTATGCAGGGCTTCCCTGGTGGTGCAGTTGTTAGGAATCCACCTGCCAATGCAGGGGACACAGGTTCGATCCCTGGGCTGGGAGGATCCCTACATGCCACGGAGCGGCTAGGCCCGTGAGCCACAACTGCTGAGCTTGTGCTCCAGAGCCTGCGAGCCACAGCTGCTGAAGCCCACGTGCCTAGAGCCTGTGCTCCACAGCAAGAGAGGTCACCCGAATAAGAGGCTCTCGCACCGCAGCAAAGAGTAGCCCCCGCTCGCCGCAACTGGAGAAAGCCCGTGAGCAGCAATGAAGACCCAATGCAGCCAAAGATAAATAAATAAATAAATAGATTTTTAAAAAAAAGAACCTCTAAATTAAATTAATAAAGAGTATACAAAATCACTCCTTCATAGATTCTATATAGTTAAATTGAATTATTATTGCTATTGCTGCATCATTATTAGTCTGTCACTTGGTCTGAAAAGAATCTTGCTCCTTATTATTCCCTTTTTCTTTCTCTGTTTCCTCCTAGAATGGAGAAAGAAGAAAGGAAATAATGTTGGTGGCGTGGGCTCTGCCATTAATTAGGTTGTAAAAACTCTTGGAAATGCATGACCTATTATTTTAGAAAATATCCTTTCCTACTTAATTTATCTGAATCAAGCCTGCTTAATTTAATGAAGACACTAAAGTGATAGCAGAAGACATTTTATAACTTTAATAAATATCACCAAGCAATGCTAACCAACCACCAAAGTAAAGGGATTATGCCCAAGTGTTGAAAAAGGGCATTTGTCAGAATGCAATGTAATTACCTGTTGAGTACAGGTATTGAATTAAATACCACTCTATAGATGTAAATCCAACTTTGACACAAAATAATTGTAACATTATTTACTAGAAAAACTATGGTTTGTAATCCTTTGGATTGCATGAAATCACTGCAATTATTCTCCTGGCCTTTTGACTTTACACTGAACTTTCCTGGTGAAGAGGTACATTGAGAAGTGAGTAGAAAAAGTAAGGTGTGACAGCTGGAGAGATAATAACGTTGTATGTTTTCATCTTACTATTTGAAGTAGAGGGTTAAAAAGCTTAATTTTTCTTTGCTTCGGTAAGAAATGACCATAACTCAGTGGCTTAAGACAGCATGAATTTAGTATCTTACAGTTCTGGAGTTCAGAAGCCTAAAATCAGTCTCACAGGCTAAGATGAGGTGTTGGCAGGGCTCCATTCTTTTCTGGAGGACCTCAAGGAGAAGCCTTTTCCTTGCCTTCTCCAGCTTCTAGAGGCTGCCTGCATCCCACGGCTGGTGGCCTCTGCCTCCATCTTCAAAGCACATCACTCCAACCTCTGCTTCCATCTTCACATCTCCTTTTTAGGTTCTGACCCTCCTTTCTTCCTCGTATAAGGTCCCTTGTGATGACATTGGGCCAGCCCGGGTAATCCAGCATGATCTCCCCATCTCCAAATCCTCAGCTTAATCACACCTAGATCACATCTTAATCACATCATTTGTCAAAAGAGGTAACATATTGACAGGTTCCAGGGATTAGGGTGTGCATGTCTTTGGGAGACTGTTATCCTGTCTGCCACAGAGAGGAAAATAAAAAAAAAAAAAAAGAGAGAGAGAGGAGTGACTCCAAATCTTCTAGGAAATAAGTAGAATGCCATTCCAACCTCTAGAGCATTTTTCTTGACATGTATCTCCATAACAGGCTCCAGGTCCTGGGCAGATTTGTCTTCAGTGTGTGCCTTGGCCTTCCCCTGCTCTGGCACCTAGAGGCAGTTTCTGGGCTTCTGTGCCAGGGAGCTGCTGACTGAGTTCAGCCCATGAGAGGGGCTGAGTGGGTTGGGAGGGGGAGGAAGGGAGAGTGGGGGTATTTCTTCCCTCCCTCTCCACCTCAGATCGCGTCTCCTGCAGCCCAAGCTCCTCCCACATAACCTCACCATGGTTCCAGCTTCTTCTAGGTGATCCTGACACCCTCCCTACAGGTGATCATAGCTTTCTGCTGCTGTTGCTGATCTCGGGGTTACCGCCCTGTCTCCTTTTGACTTCTCTCTTGGTGGTATAACAAATTCCTGCATTCAATTCCCTCCCTATAAATACCCAAAGTGATTTCTCTTTCCCTAGTTAGGCCCTGATTGATAGAGATGGGGAGGAATTATTTTAAGTAGACGTTGGGGGAAAAGAGACACATTTCAAGGATACTGTCACTGCTCAAATTAGCTCGGAAATTCCTTTCTCTTTGGGAATTGTCTTAAAACCAAGTTTTCAAGCCCCCAAAATAAAACCAGAGTATGAATTTTCTGGAGCTGCTGCAACAAATAACCACAAACATGGTGGCTTACAAGAAAATTCATTTATTTTCTTAGTTCTGTGGACCAGAAATCTGAAATCAAGGTGGCAACAAGGCAGTGCTGCATCTGAAGGAACTAAGAGAGAATTCTTTGTTAGCTCCAGCTTCTATGGGCCCCAGGCAGTCCCTGGCACGTGGCTGCATCACTCCAATCTCTGCCTCTGTTTTCACAATGTCTCCTCCTCTTTGCTGTCTCCTATCTCCCTCTGCCTCTATCTCATAAGACACTTATCATTGGATTCAAAGCCTACCCAAATATTCAAGGATGCTCTCATCTTGAGAACCTTAATTACCTCTGCAAAGACTTTTTTTTCTAAATAAGGTCACATTCACAGTTTCCTCAAATTACCAGAGGAATTATGTATTTTCCTCAAATACATACTTTTTCTGGGAGGGGCACAATTTAACCCACCACAACTAGTTTCATTGCTTTATAGTCAATTAGGAAAATCTCTTACACACACATACATTCATTACCCTGCTTGATCATCAACTTCCTTCACTCAGCTTAGCTCTCAGCGTTCTTTGCTGTTGCCAAAAATTAAATCAACTCTGAAAGATAAGCAATGTGTTCCACAGCAAATAATGGAAAACCTTATCACAGCAGCATAAATAGAGGGGAAAAGTGATTTGCCAACATCCACAAAAGTTGGTTAATGGAAAAGTTGTGCTTTGAACAGTCTTTCACAACGGCTGACTCTTCCAACCAGCAGAAGAGGGATTTGGGTCTCTGCACTTGAAAAATCTGCTCAGTCTACTTCACACTCTTCTCTGCCCTCACTCAGCAGTTGTTTTTTTCTGTTTTTAATCCAAATATATGTTTTCTTGTTTTTCTTAGTACATATTCATCTGCCAAGTTAAATATGGTCAAGACAGCTATTTATTGGTCCTCTGACTCTTTTTAAGGGTAAAGGGAGGCCCCTCATAAAGGCATAAGTTTTCACAGAATCATCTGAATGCGTAATTTATATCACTGTGTCCTGGCTCAAGTTGGTGAATGACAAACAATGACGTAAATGAAGATTTTAGAGGATTTTGCTGAGATTATACTCCAGCTACTGGCTTGAAGCAAATAGAACCCTTTAAGAAAATATATGCTGTACTGACTAATGCTCACCAACAATAAACTAGGAAGAGCATTAGCTGTAGAAATAGAACGAGTAATTGCTCTGAGTCAAAAAAAAAAATATGTGCTTCATCGATGAGTCAACTTTCAGATAATTTTTAATGTGAGGGAGAAGCAAGGTCCTATGGAGAATATTTGTAGAATCTTTAGAAAGTGGAGGAGAGGAAAAAACTGAGCTTTACGAGCACACCCTAGTGACTGGTTAAACAGCGCCTCTCTCTCCACGGCTGGAGCCAGTGAAGCCTTACTAGAAGTAGAATACTAATAGTATACTAGAAAGAGTTTTTGTACAGCATTAATTAAAATATAAAGAAGAAAGAGCTTCTAAAATCTTCTCTCATTTCCTTTTTAAGTCTTTGAGTAGCCAAATATGTGACTGATCATGCAAGGATATGGGTTATTCTAGCAAAACACTAATCTGACACATATTTTATGAAAGTCCTAATAGACTTCCTATTGATGAATTAAAGCTACCAGCCACTGTGCTGAGGCCGTGATATACATCTCCAATATTTACTACAGCCCTGCCCTTTTATAGATAAGGAAATTAGGACTCAGAAGAGCAAAGACTTTACCCAAGGCCACAAATAGAATTACCTCAATTCCAAAATGCCATTGACATGGGACTCACCATTGATTTCATAACTGCTTTACAGGGACCAACAAAAAACACACTTAGTTAAATGTACAGCTCTGTTGTAAGATCAATTGTGTTTTCAAAAACATTAAAATTTGAAAGGAAAAAAGAACATCTGAAATATACAGAAATATGACAGAACCTCAGCCCTGAGGAAGGGCTTCATTTCAAGGTCTTTCTGGTCCCAAGACCAAGCTCTTACCATGACAGCCCGTTAGCTCACTGCTCTGTGTATCAAGACCAACAACTGCAGCTTACACTGAGAACTAGAATTAGTACCATGACTGTACAACAAAACCACATGGTTAGTCCTCTCCATCTCTGGTTAGCTTTTCTATAATCTGCATCATAAGGACTTTTTTTACAACCTGGTATCAGGTATCATTGATTCATCAACATCCTCCTCATCCATCTCCTTCTGCAAATATTGTGAGCCAGACCCCATGCTGGATCCTGAAGGGACAGCAGAGAGCAGAATTCTGTCCTCATGGAGTTCATCCATGGGTTGGAGGAGGTGGGAAGAAGGGAGGCAGGGGCATTATCTAGTAATCACCCAAACCAACAAGAGGTAGAAGCGGGTATGTGCTGTGCAGAGAAGTTCACACTGCCCTGAAAGCCCATCTAGGGGGATTGGATCTACTGGGGGAGATCTTGGATGGCCTTCCTGAAACATGGTCTGGGAAGATTTGCTTCCTCTAAGAGAGAAAAGAAGAGGGTGCTCAGCAGAGCAATGTGTGTGCAAAGGCCCTGTGGTGAGTGAGAGCAGGAGGGGTACAAGGGAGTGGAAGCAGGCCAGTGTCACTGAAGGGCAGGGAGTGAGGAGGCTAGTGAGATGGCAAGAGCATCATGGAGGGTTTCAAAATTCACTAGACCATTGTCCAGAACAGTGGCCTAGTAAGAGTCCAGATTCTGGAGCCTATTTTCTTGGATTCAAGTCTCCACTCCATCACTTTTTTTTTTTTTTTTTTTTTTACTATTTATTTATTTATCTTGGCTGCTCCCACTCTCAGTTGTGGCATGCGGGATCTTTAGTTGTGGCATGTGGACTTCTTAGTTGTGGCATGTGGACTCAGTTGCAGCATGCCTGTGGGATCTAGTTCCCCAACCAGGGCTCGAACCCAGGCCCCCTGCATTGGATGCATGGAGTATTACTCACTGGACCACCAGGGAAGTCCCTCCATTCTATCACTTATTAGCTGTGTTACTTTATCTTTTCTCATATGAAATATGATGATATTAATGGCAGGATTAAATTAATTAATATGGTGTGTGTAAAACTTGAGAACGGTGCTTGGCACATGTTTGATGCCACACATATTTGTCATCATTCTAAGAACAACAGGGAGACAGGGCAGCTTAGTGGCAAGAGAGTAACATCATCAGGTCTGAATTTCCAAAAGATTACTCTACTTTCTGTGTAGAAAATGGATTGTAGAGAGGCAAAAATTCTAATTGGGCTGGCCAGTTAGAATCGTTGCAGTAGTCCAGGTGAAATTTAGAAAAGGATGGTGGAGGGGTGGTGAAGAGGGAGGGACAGAATGGAGAGATAGGCGACAAAATCAATAGGACCTGGAGAGAGAGCGAGGAAAGTCTCATCCCAGTGTCATCATCTTCCCCCTTGACAACTAAAAAACCCACCTGAAAGGAAGACTCAGAGACAAAAGCAAGACGTCAATTTGCAAAAAAATTGTGAGGAAGCCAGAAAATAAAAACACAACAGATATTTAAAGGAAAAAAAAAACCAAAACCCTGCAAAACTATCAAGGTTACCAACTTTCCATGATGGAATAACAGCCATTTTCAGACATGATTATCATCTCCACATCTGCAGAAATCAGCATCGCACGAGTCAGGGATAAAGACATTTTACTAGGTAATCAGTGACTGTCAGGAAGTACTCAAGGACTCATTTATTTTGGGTACTAGAACAAGACAGGGTGATCTTGTTCTTTTGTTTTGTCGTTTTCTTTTGTTGTTATTTTATGGCAGGATGCAAAGTGGGTTTTTTTGGTTTTTTTGCAGTATGCAGGCCTCTCAACTCTGTGGCCTCTCCCATTGCGGAGCACAGGCTCCGGACGCACAGGCCCAGCAGCCATGGCTCACGGGCCCAGCCACTCCGTGGCATGTGGGATCTTCCCAGACGGGGGCACGAACCCACATCCCCTGCACCGGCAGGCGGACTCTCAACCACTGCGCCACCAGGGAAGCCCACAAAGTGTTTTCTAATGTACTCTCTTTGGGGTGTGCTCATTCCTAGTGGAGGTGTGCAAAGCATCATTTTTGCTTCTACACCCTCTGTCCTCCACTCCCTTCTGCCACCTTCAGTGCTGAGGGGCTTTCTTCTCTACACAGCATTCCCCAGTCTTTTCTGAGTCCTCCTGCCATATGGGAGGTCCTCAAGAAACTCCCTGAGCTCTTCTCTGGTGCTGGGTTTCCTACCTGCAAGGTCCTTTGAGCAGAGGAAATTTAGGGTCATGGGGAGAAGGTGGTTGGAAAGCTTCTGGCCATGATTCAGAGTCCTAATAAGGCACTGTAGTGGATCGAATAGTGTCCCCCAAATTCACGTCCACCTGGAACCTCAGAATGTGACCTTATTTGGAAAAAGGGTCTCTGCAGGTGTAATTAGTCAAGGATCTTGAGACGAAATCATCCTGGATTGGGGATGGGCCCTAAATCCAATGACTGGCATCTTTGTAAGACAAGAAGAAACAAAGGAACCCAGAGAAGATGACGTGAAGATACAAGCAGAGTTTGGAGTGATGAGTCTGCAAGCCAAGGAAGGCCAAGAGCTGGGCTAGAAGTGAGAAGAAGCAAGGAATTGTGCTCCACTTGGACTCTGGAACTGTGAGAGAATAAATTTCTGTTGTTTAAACCATCAAATTTGTAGTCATTTGGGACAAGAGCCTAAGAAACTCACACAGATGGAGTATTGGTGCAGGGGATGGAGACGGACAGAAGGATGGCAGAGGGATGGGTGGTGTCAAGGAGAGAAAGACAAGGTCTGAATTAGGAACTCCCATCCCTCCCATCCCAAAAGATTGACTTTCAGGACAACCCTAGACCAGAGTGCAATTTCAGAATCAGAGCTAAGACTCTGTTGAACAATTAAATAAATCTTACATGGTATGGCAAAAATTGCTGCCTACTAATAGCTTTTCTCCCCTTCTTCCTTTTAGTGATAGAACTGCCCCTGCCAAATATTAGCTGGGCACATGGCCATCCAGCTAGAAACTACATTTCCCACTCTCCTTGCAGCCTCGGGGCTTGGGCCTGGAATGTTCATTGTCACCACAGACCATGAACCTATAATGTAAGGTCAAAACTTCATCTGGGCTTAACACCTAATTCTGAGAAACCAGTTGATGATAGGGGTCATGGAAGTTAATTGCCAACTTTTACTCAACGCTCACTCTCTTGGCATTTTAAACCCCTTTGTCACCAGGCTATGGCTTGTTTAAAGCCCTCAGTAAGAATGAGACTGCTGTTTGGAAATTAACTCCAAAATGTGCAATCAGCTCTCTTTCCCAGGCTTAACAAGTGCTGAATATCTGGCCTCCCCAGAGGACCATGACAGTGTCACCAAATGGGAAATGTCCAAACACATAAGCTGGGTGGTCCTTTCTTTGCCCTGTCTCCAAGGCCCTGGGCTCTCCTTTTCACTCCTCTGCCGGCCGGAAGAGTGTCCCCTTACAGCACTTTGGCAATGCAGTTATTTACCTGCATTCCCTGCATGACAGCAGTGCCTGGGGAATAAATTCTCCTCTCCCTGACATGCCTGAGAAGGCAGCCTCTTCAGCTGATGGAAGAATTAACCTTATAAACCAAGGGCCTTATTACCAGACACAGCTTGCAGCCCTACAAGCCAACACCCAACCCTCTCCTCTTTTCTTATTATATAAAGAATGTCACAGTAATATATGGAATTGTTTTAATGGTCACCCATTAAAGGAAGGCAAAAATGTACACAGGGTGGATAGCGTAGGGTGTGTGTGAGCACAAACAATTTCCAGCATCCCAGGTTATTCATCCATTTAGGGGAGGGGCTGCTGTAGATATTACCAGAAAACCCATATCTTGATTTTGGCCACCAACTGTACTCTCTTAACAAATTCTAAGGCAGTAGTTGAACTTTCATTTCTCCCACTTTCACTATGGGGCGAAGCTGAGAGAGGAAAGGCTAGAAAGAGGTAGATACTAGAAACTGACATGGACATCTGCCTGCCCACCTCAGCGTTTTGGGAGTGGACCCCGCTTCCTGGACTCTTTCTGGGGGGAGGCCAGAGGCTTTATTTTCATCAGATAAGTCTGACACCAGGTGTGAAGGTATTCTTCTGGAGGAAATAACTTCCCAAATTCCTATTTTTACTGCTTTCCTCCTTGGTCCCCTTCGAATTCTTGAGTGCAGGTATCAACTGTATTCTAATGATTTGTTCCCATTTGTCTCAAAATAGCACAAATCCAGGTATTGCGCCTTTGTTTATCCTCACCTTGGCAGCCTTGCTCCTTCAAACCCCTCTAATCCTTCCCCCACCTTTACCTTGGGTCAACCCTTGGCAAGTCCTGGCTGGCCTCTCTCCAGAGCCTCCTAACTGTCTCTCTGCCTCCCCGATGATTCATGAACTTCCTGAAACAGAACGAATCCTTCTACAATTCTGCTTGCAAACCCAAACTGACTGTCCATGGTCTAATCTCTGGATGGCACCAAAACCTTCTGACCCCAGCTGGCTTCTCCCCTTTCATCTTCCCTCTCTCCCCCAACAAACTCTTTACTGTTCCTTAAATGTACCCTTAGGCCTCAATACATTTACATATCTTCTTTCTGCCTGGACTCCTCTCTGCTCTACCTGGTAAACTCCTACTCATCCTTTAGGACCCAATTTAAATATCATCTTCTCTTTAGGACTTCCCTGATACCTCCAGGCAGAGTGGTCTCTTTCTTGTCTGGTGTCTTGCTTTTCTTTACACTTAACTTTGTTATAAAGGGCATTTATCACTTTGTATCATATTTGTTGCATGATATGTGATGTTATGATTGTTTGTTACACAACAAAGCTGCCTAAGACAGGTTATTTTCAATTTTTCATTATATGTAATACTAAGATGGTTGTATCTCTGCTTATTTACTTTGGATAGCTTCCCAAAAGTGATATTATGGATGTGAACAAAAGTCATAAACATTTTTAAGGCCCTGGATACATGTCACAAAATGATTTCCCAGAAATGTAATAACTCACACTTCTACCAGCAGTGATGAGAGATCCCTATTTATACTACACTCAACGGTATTGAGTTTTATTTAGAAAATAAAACACAGTTTGCCAATGTGGTTAGTGGAAAAAAATATCTTATTATTTTAATTTACTATCTTTAATTACTAGTAGGTTAAAAATGTCCCATATACCTGTATTTTGTATAAGTTGCACATTTATGTCATTAGCTCATATTCTCCATATTTTTTTATAAAATCTCTCTTTATTTTAAGAATACAAATCCTCTGTCTTGTCATATTTCTTTTTGCAAACTTTTAATCCGGTTTATTTCAGCTTAATTTTGATATTGTATGGGGATTTAATTTATTCAAAACTTCTTTTTTCTTTTCATCATACATTCCATGCCTTAGAAAGTCCATCTCCATTCTGACATCCAATAAACTTTAACTTATAGAGTCTTCTATGTTTTAAGGTTTCCTGAGGGTGAGGGGAGAGCTTAACTCTTCAGTCAGTAAATTTGGTAAAAAATATAAGGTAAAATCTATTTTCCCTCAAATAGTTAAAAAGTTGTCCCAATATCATGTATTTAGCCATGTTTTCTTTCCTTTCTTGTTATGTTTATCAAAAAAATTATCTTATTTAAGAGTCTATTTCTGGGCTAACTCTTCTGCTGAATGGATTTCAGAGGCTGGGTTTTTACTGTCATGTTATATTTTCTAGAAACTAGATTTCTCAAACTTCATAATCACCCATCTACTGACTTGTATTATGGGGCTGGCAGTCTTTATTCCACATTTTTCTGTTTGAGTGCAGCTTCCTTGGGAAACTTTTCTTAACCCCCAATCTAATGAAGTGTCCCTCCCCAGGCCTCACGTAATAATACTCTTTATTACAATTCACTGCCCAGAATACCTTAGCTCTTATGCTGCTAGGCAGTCAACTCCTTGAGGGCAGTTTTTTTCTATTTCATTATTTTGTACCCCAATTACCTAGTAAGTACAATGCCTTTCTCAAAGTAGGTGCTCAATGAACATTTGTTGATTTGAATTGAGTTAAATTGAGTTGGGTTGAATTGAACAAAATCATATTGGATTGGATTGCTAATAGGTTATACATTGAGATGTCTTTTCTTAGCAAATGGCTTCCCTTTCTGTATCATTCAGGCTTTAGCCAGGTAAATAGAAACCAATCTAAGTATTTAAAGCAGAAGGAATTTAATACAAGGGATTGTTTGCCCAGTTGATGAAAGAACTGAGAAGCCAAACAGGTGATGATGAGTGAGATATTGTGATTTATAAGAAATATATTTATGGTCAGTCATTTGGATGACCAAAATACATTTCTCAGATAGATGTGGTCTTCATCCACAGTTCCTCGCTCCCAAAACCCTTGGAATTTTCTGCCGTCACAATTGGGTTTATGTTAAGGAAGGTGACTTTTGGATCTCGCCGCAGGGTAGGGGCTGGTTGCCAGGAGAACCAATCATGTGATTCAAGGGTTGGAACTTTCAGTCCCAGCCCCTAATTTTTGGGGAGGGGAGAGGGGCTTGAGGTTGAATCAGTGGCCATTGACCAATGAGTTCGTCAATCATGACTATGTCATGAAGCCTCCATAAAACCCCCAAAGGACAGCTTTTTGGCCCTTTTTGGAGAGCTTTTACGTGGAGAACCAGAATGTTTCCATGTGCTGCCATGTGGGGTCCCAAGCTCTGCCAGGACAGAAGCTCATTTGTCAGGACCTCACCTTGTGTCTCTTCATCTGGCTGTTGATTCATATCCATTAATGTCCTTTTATAATAAATTGGTAATCTAGTGAGTAAACAGATTTTCCTGAGTTTAGTGAGCCGTTCCAGCAAATTAACCCAAACCAAGGTGGGAGTCACCAGAACCTCCAGTTTGCAGCCTGTCACTCAGAGGCACAGGTAACAACTTGGGCTTGCAACTGGCGTCTGAAGTGGAGGGTGATCTTGTAGGCCTGAGCCCTGTACTTGTGGAATCTGATTCCATCTCTGGGTAAAGTGTCAGAATCGAATTGAATTCTTGGACACCCTGCTGGTGTCTGAGAATTGCTTGTTGGTATGGGGAAGTCTTCACACACACACGTTGAAACTGGGTCCAGTCATCCTTTCAGTGAGTCAACTGCTAGACTGTAGAAATAAAGGGAGGAGGTGGTATTACTGAAGCCCAGGGCCAATGTCCCCCCCATAGGACCACGGTGGATCCTGGAGGATGATGTCATGGAGAAGATGCAGCCACTGCAGGGAGCACTGGGGGCAGAGATGGGTAAGAAATAAACTGACTTCTGTCTTCTTTCCGCTCTCAGGGTTCCCACCAGTGCCTCCCACTGACCAAACCCAGCCAGGATCAACTACACTGGAGCCTGGGAAGCACAGCCTCTGATACAGAGCAGACCAAGAAAGGGAGTGAATTCTAGAACAACAAAACCAACACATTTTTATTTTCCGTTTTCAGCTTGACAATATTATTTATTTCTAAATAGAGTAACTAAGGAAATGAGATAGGAAAGTCAAAAAGTGAAAAATCAACCCACAGTGGAAGGCAAATTAACAGACTTCAGCGACTCCTTCTAATAGGCTCCCATCTCCAGCAGCCTGGCAATCGATAGGGTTGGCTGAGTGCTTGGGAAGCCAGGGGTGGGAAGGGCGGGCAGCCGCGACAATTCAAGCATGGCTGCAATTTTATTAAAGACCCAGGGGTGACATCAGCCATCGATTGTTTTTCCCAGAACTTTTCTCTGATTCAGTGCTTTGTGAAGATAGATGGCTGGAATACTGGGCATTGAGAGGGCAGAAAGGAAGTCCAGGGACCGCTGATACACACACAAACTGCTGGGTCTCAGACTGGGCCAAATTTCCACATTAAAGAGAAGACTCCAAGTATATAGAAAGATGACTAAGGAATGTTTAGTGAAGTTCTTGGCTTCATCACTCCAAATTAAGATTCAGAGGAAGTATGGAAGGGGCTTCAAGAGCTTTGCTTTGGGATTTGGGGATTGGAAAAGCCAAGTTCAGTTCTAAGCTCAGATGCTAACAGGCTGTGTACAGTTGGACAAATTACCCAACCTCTCTATGACTCAGTTTCCTCATTTGGAGAATGGGAAAGTGAGTAACACCTGTCTCCAAGGACTATTGGAAGGGTTAAATGAGATAATACATGTAAAGTGCTTTACCTTACAGTAAGCATTCAGGAAATGTTGGCTGCTACTATTTGGGGTGTTGTTTTATTATTATTGGGTGTGTCTTACAGACCATGTGCTGCATGTGTCTGCAATGTCTTTCTCCTTTGTCTCTTCCCCCTTGTTAACATCCATTCATCCTCCAGACCCAAGTCAAATGTTACCTCCTCCAGGAAGCCTTCCCTGACCCCCTCAGGGGGAGTCAGCTGACCCTTCTCTGTGTTCCCATGGCACCCTGTTCTTACACTTAGCATAGCATTTGCCACATTGTATTGTTTTTAACACTTTGCTTAGTGGACAATGAAAAACTGCAAGACTGGAACTGAGTCTTTTCATTCTACCTCTCCAGCCCCTGGTACAAGACATAACAGGTGCTCAAAAGATGCCAAGTGAATAAAAGAATTCCATAGTATAATTACAAGAGTCCCTGGAAAATTCCTCCTGCTCCCAGAGGTGCCTCTTCCAGTTCCTAAAACCTACCATGAGAGCTTTTCCTTCTAGCCGAAGACTTTGATCCTATTTAAGTCCTATATAGGCCTCCCCACAACCACCTGCCACCTGAATGTATGTGATAGGTTCTCAATAAGTATTTGAAGAATTGCGTTGATTTAGAAGTTGGGTTCTCTGGGGAAAAAATTCAGACATCAGCAAATCAGAGAAGAGGGGATGGTGGGGAGAAAATAGAGGGAATTTCTCAATGAGGACCTCCTACTAAAACCCAGCTCCTCCCACACAAGGCAAAGTGCAAGGAAAAGGAAGCTTTCTTCTGAGTCCTGTTTCTGCCTAGGGTACATCCTCTGGCCCTTCCAGCCCTCCTACTTCATCTCTTCAGCAAGGCTCTGGTGCCTTGGGCTGCTCCATGCTTTCATGAGGAGAGACTTGACTGAGGAGCAATACTTAACCCACAGGAATGGTGATTTGAATGAGGGAAGAGCACCTACTGTGTGCCAGGCACTTCACACGCAATTCACTAACACCTCCAGTAATACTGAAAGGTGGATGTTATTTATCTCCATTTACAGGTGAGGAAAGTGAGGGTCAGAGAGATTAACACCTTGCCCCAAATCACACAGAAAGTAAGTTATGGAGCATACATACCACAGCACCGAACATCACTGAGGCCCTCGATGAATGCATGTATTTTTTTTGCTGTATCAGGCCACCCTGCTCTATTTCAATGGTTGGGTAAAAGTACTTACCTCACTGTCCTATTAGGTTCATAATGTGGAAAGTTTTCTGGCATTTTTCTTCCTAGTACCATTGCTGCTGTGTATCTAACTTTGTTTTTCTGATTCCAAGTTCCCAGATTTATGTGCTATCTCTTGGCCCATTCTCTACACCTTCCTCTTCAAAGCTTTAAAAAGGTTATAAAGCACTGGGCCTGCTCTAGGTGTGGTGACATGTGCTGTATTGATATAGAATAGAGAAAAAACACTCTGTTGAAACATTTTCTTTAAATGCACATACACTCACTCAGTAAGAGATAGTGGTGGGTGAAAATGCTAAGATATGACATTATGTTTACACCAAAGAATGGGAAACACAACCTCACTGGGTGACAACCTGTCAAGGCAGCCATACCTAATGGATAGCACGAGCATTGTTTGGGGACATTTACTGCAGACTACAGTAGGGTAAAGGCACCAAAGGTGAACAAAATATCATCCTTCATAGGCAGAAACACAGGCAGTGACAGAAAATAAATTGCTGGTGAAGCATCTCTTAAAGAAGAGTAGGTTTAAATATCTGCCTGACTTGAGTACCAGAGGCTGCTCGAATTTTTATCAATGGGAGGGATGGAGCCCAACCAAAGAAATTTGTATTAGTTTCCTTTTGGGGGGTGGCATGTTGTAGAGAAATATTAAAATGTAAGACCATATATTTAACCACAAATAAATAGTTTGGCAGCAATACAGGATATTGTAACGTGATAGTAATAGAGTATAATACTGAAGACCACAAAATTTGGTACCAGAATGAACTATGGTTGAATCCTGACTCCAGTGACTATTAGCTAAGAGAGCTTGGTAAGCTACTTAACCCCTCTACATTAGTCAGGATAGTATAGGCTCTGCTGCAGCAACAAATATGCCCAATAGCTCAGTCTGACTTCTTGTTCATGTGCCAGCTTGGGCACCAATTCTTGGTGGTTCTGCTCCAAGCAGGGACTCAAGGATTCGGGCTCCTCTCATCTTTTGACACATAGCCTCTGAGGTTGCTGTGGAGGGGAAGAGTGTGGTAGATAGTGCAGGGGGTTTTAGGGCCAGGCCTGGAAGTGATATCATCACTTCTGCCCATTTTCCACTGGCCAGGCCTAATAGGATGGCCCCAACTAACTGCCGCAGAGGCTAGAAAAGACAGTCTTTCAGTACAAGCACATAGGACGGTCTCTGCTCTGTTGTCTGAGCATCTGTACAATGGGGGGAATGCAACCTACTGACATGGCTGCTGCGTAATTACCTGCTCACGCAAAGGTACTTACTGCTATTTTTATGTGAGCTGATATAAGTATAAATGATCTCTCTTAAAATTAGGTCTGGGTTGCAGTCAAATTCATAGAGAAAGAAAGATGGTGGTTACCAGGGGCTGGGAGGAGGGGGAAGTGGAACTCGTTTAATGTGCACAGAGTTTCAGTTTTACAAGATGAAAAAAGTCCTGCAGATGGATGGTGGTGATGTTTGTACAGCAATGTGAATGTACTTAATGCCACCGATCTGACACTTAAAAGTGGTTAAAATGATAAATTTTATATTATGTATATTTTACCACAGTTTTTTAAGTAAATAATTTTTAAATTAGGTTTGGGTAACTCCAAGGTCTGAGTTAACCTGGTGCCAGGGCACAGCGAGAGCTGGTCAGCGGTATTCGTGTTGGATGGCAGTCAGCTTGATTCTGGGTCTAAACTGAGGAAACTAAGGAAGCTTTAGATGATTCACTCTTTTTTCTTAAACATGGTATTTAAAGTTCTTAAAGTCTATCATGAAGGCAAAGTCACTTATTACTAAAAAGAGGGAAGAATAAAGAAGCAATAATCCCAGTCATCCCTTTCCCAGGCTCCCCCAACATGCTGGCTGGCTTTGCTTTTTCTCTGTGTCTTCTCTCCATCTAGGTCACCTCAGGACTTAAGCCCAGCTCCAGCCCATCCAGCCGGAGTTCCCAGACCCAGCTGCACATCAGATTCACCTGGGGAGCTTTAAAAACATACCGATGCCCAGGCTGCAGCTCAATTCAATTATGTCAGACTCTCTGGGGTGGGGTCTGGGCACCAGTGCTGTTATAAAATCTCCCCAGGTGATATTAATGTGCATCCCAGCTGAGAACCGCTGGCTACAGTCTGGTCTGGCTTCTTCCCAGCTGCCTTTCTGCAGAGCTCCTAAAAGCAGGTGCTTCGGACATGCTCAGGCTTCAGTCTCATCTCAGCCCCTCCTGTGTGGTCTTGGGCACATCTTACAACCTCTCTGGTCTTTAGTCTTCTCATCTGTTCATTGGGGGCAATGAAAGTAATGAGATAATGTATGAGAAACAGGGCAGTGCCTGGCATGCATGAAGAGCAGTTTAAGGGCTTAGTACAGGGGTCCCCAGCCCCTGGGCCAATGACCGGCACCTGTCTGCGGCCTTTAGAAACCGGGCCACATAGCAGGAGGTGAGTGGCGGGCGAGCAAATGAAGCTTCATCTGCCGCTCTCCATCACTCCCCATAGCTCGCATGGCTGACCATCCCCTCCCCCAACCCCACGGAAAAATTGTCTTCCACAAAACCGGTCCCTGGTACCAAAAATGTTGGGGACCGCTGGCTTACTGCATGATGATATGTGTTATTATGAAATCTTCTTGTTACTCTTAGTTCCTGGGGTAAGAATGGGCTTACTGTTTTCCCACAGGAATTCTTTCACTTGCAGTTTGTTGCCTGCTCCACCAAGATCCCCCAGAGTCTGTCAAAGGTGAGGAAGGGGCTGTCTCTTTTTGTCCCTTAATGGGTCCCCTCCCTCTGCCAGCCACCTGCTGCTCCCTTCAAACACAGCTTTCCCTCAGAACATTCTAAATCTTATTAGGCAAACACAAACACGAATATAAACAATCACATAGAGATTTCTTCCTAGCATGCACCTGCCTTGAAGTGTGACAGGAACGTTTTTATGGGGGTGGCCCTTTAACAGCGGCTTACAGGAATTTGTTCAGGCTGGGTTGAAGCTTATGGGCACAGAGCAGTAACGAGTTGGGACTGATCGGAGTTAAGCCAGGTTTGGTTCTTAATCTCCCTAAATAAACCCAATTCAAGCAGGCTGAGACACGAGGCAGGCTGGGGCCAGGCCCCTGGAACTGGTGGGAAAGTCAAGGCAACTGGGGCCCAGAGGGGTGGAGGCTGGGAACATGCCCCATGGGGTATCCTAGGGATAGAGTGACCTTGAACTTGGTCACAGCAGCAGGAGAAGCCCAGAAACAAAACCCTCAGCCTGCTCGCAGACGTTGTAGGAGGTTGAGGTTTATTCTTGCTTTATTTATTAAACGTACAATTCAATACAGGTCAAGCCCCTACCTACCAGAGTCCTTTTCTTATGAAAGACCCTTTAGAGGGTTAGGTGGAGGGAAGCATGAGTTCCTAAGCCATCCAGAGCATCTCTGGCGGGCCCTGTGGTGCCCAGTTCTCACTGGATATTGTTGACCAGCCCATCATCTAAGACACCTGGCACCTCCAGGTGTTCCAGGTGGGAGCTTCCCAGAAAGCCATGCTCGGCACATCGCCTTGGAGGTGCTATCCATGCCAAAGGAACTGAGGTGAGGCCACCTCCTGCCACTCTCCCAAACCCAAACCCTCCAGTCTTCGTTAGCTTCCCTGCTGGTCCTGCCCTTCGAGGTCACCCACTTAACCATAGTAGCCACCGTGTCTTCCTCATGGGATCAGGTGGTAGTAAAGAAGAAATAAGTTAATGTAAAGCCCTAGCACAGAGCCTAGCACCAAGCACACGCTGCATATGTAGTAGCTTTGGTGATGCTGCTGACCCTCAGAATGCCCCCTGACCCTAAAGAGCACCCCCCAACCCCAGTCTTCCCATCCTCCCTGCAGCCCTTGACCTCCTAACCTCAGGGCCTCTTCCTTCTGCCCCAAGGGTAACAAAATACTTTCAAGATTGCACGTTTCCAAGCTCTGCTTCCCACCAAAAAAAAAAAAAAAAAAGAAACCTTTTATTTTTCCCAGCTCATCTACAATTGCAAGGACAAACAAAAACTGGTACCTCAGTATCTTCGCCAACAGCTGGGAGCCCAAGGAAGAGCCCAAGGAAGAATCCAGTTCCCCAAGAAGGAAGGCAGGCCATTTATTCACTTGTTCGTTTTGTATTAAGCTAAGTGCGTACTGTACACCAGTAAGACAGTCCCCCTGCCCTCAAAGAGATGGCAGCCTGGGACAGTGTTCTCAACCCTGGCTCAATTTACGATCACCTGGGGAGCTTTAGAAAGTGCCAGGGCATCCAGATCCAATAAATCAGAATCTCACAGTGTGGGACCCAGGCAGCAGTATTTTTTTAATTTCCCCAAAGGAGTCCAATGTGTAGCCAAGCAGAGGGCCAGTGATCTGGTAGGACCAGCAGGTGAAAGATGATTTCCAATCCAGTGTTGCTAGAACAGGCAAGTTATATACAGTATATGAATTATATCGCAATAAAGATGTTAAAACAATCAACAAGCAAGTGTTGGGGTTATAAGAGCCCAGGGAGTGTTACCTGATTCCAACTAGGGGAGGGCATCGGACTTAGCGAAGGCTCCCAAGGGGGTAATTATCCTCTCTGCTTAGATATCAGCAGTAGTCAGACATGCTAAGATAATGAAGGGAAAAGTGTGCATTTAATTCTCATTTCTAAAGCAACAGCCCCTTATATTATTGACAGTATAGGACACACTGAATAATTAAGTCTGTTAATGAGTATTAATAAAATTGGCACTTTTTTTTCATTTAGATTAACACTTCTAAAGCCTCAGGAATATCTTTTGGTGGTTTAGTTGGAGCCTATCAGGAACTCTAGGAGAAGAAGTCTGATGTGTGAGCAAAAACAGTAAGTCCCTGGCTGTCCAGTGGTCAAGACTCCGGGCTTCCATGGCAGGGGGCACGGATTCAACCCCTGGTTGGGGAACTAAGATCTTGCATGCTGTGTGGCACTACCACAAAACAAAACACCAACTCCTGGACGAGAAAATCTCAGAGGCAGCTCTGACTCATCTCTTCCCCATCCCTGGGTCTGAGCAGTCAGCAGTGCTCTTAGGTCTCCGTGGTGAATAGACACCAGATATGGCCCCAATAATTCCTCCCCTTCTGTGCTGGCATGCCACTCCTCACATCAAGAAGTGGGATCTATTTTCCCTCCCCTGGATCTGGACTGGCCTGTGATTTGTTTTAACCAGTAGAAGGTTGTGAAAGTAACTTTCTGAACTTCCAAGCACAGGCCTGAGGAGGACTGGCAGGTGCTATTTTCTCTCTCTGGAGCTCAGACGCCATGCCGGAAGGAAGTGGATGCTAGCTGACTGCATGATAGAGGTTATGCATAGAGAAAGGCCTTGGTGGATGCTGTGGACTGAATTTCATTCTCCCAAATTTCATGTTGAGCCCACAATGTGACTATATTTGGAGATAGGGCCTTTCCAGAAATAACTAAGATTAAAAGATATCATAAAGGTGGGGCCCTGGTCTGATAGTATTAGTGTCCTTATAACAAGAAGAGAGACCAGAGCTCTCTCTCCATGTGCATACACCAAGGAAAGACCATAGGAATGCACATCAAGAGGGTGGCTGTATACAAACCAGGAAGAGAACCCTCACGAGAAACCAAACTCTGCCAGAAACTCCTTGGACTTTGCAGCCTCCAGAACTGTGAACATTTCTGTTCAGGTACTCAGTCTATGGTATTTCATTATGGGAGCCTGAGCAGACTAAGACATAGGATGAAAGGCCAACTTGGAAGTTCCAGGTCTAGCCAAGCTCCCAAGTGAATGGGGACACATGAAAAAACCCCAACTGAGACTAGCAGAAAATCATCCAGTGGAGCCCTGGCCAAATACGTAACCTACAGAATCATGAGGAAGTTAATAAATTGCTGTTCTAAGCCATTACGTTTTGAAGTCTTTTGTTATATAGCAATAGTAACTGAAAAAAACCCTCCTGTGACACCTCTTCTTTCCACTGTATAGCATCACTGTCTGACCTAACTAAGCCCATTTGGTCACACCCAATTATTAGTTGGGCAGCTCTTAGCAGCCTCCCAATAAGGGTTTTTAACCTGAGGCTCCTGGAATTCAAGAAGGTCCATGAACTGGACAGAGAGATGGAGAGATAGATAGATAGATAGATAGACATAGATAGATAGATATGACATCTTTATTTTTATTAACGTTTAACTGAAATTTAGCATTGTCTTTAATTATGAACGAGGTAACAAACCACAGTAGTACAAGGGTATATGTGACTTTGTCACTAATAGAAATCACAGATTTTTTTCATATCACATTACAATTGTTAGCAAATATCCTAAAAGACCTTTCATGCTTATCATTACCCATTGCTAGACCTTGCTATTTAAGGTGTTAATAAAGAATATTATTATAATATTAATATTATTATAATAAATGTATTAATATTTTGATAACTGTACTTCTGTATAATTCTTTTTTTCTGTAACACTAGTATTTTGTTTTATGCATTTAGAACCATTTTTCTGCAATGGTATCCATAGGCTTCACCAGACTGCCAAAGGGGTCCATGGCCCTAAAAAGGAATAAGAACCCCTGAACTGGAGGTATGCATGGGCCAAAGTTCTCTGCTCCACAAATTTCCCACCAGGTTTCATTGGAAGCAAATTTCAGACTGAGTCCTGCCACCTACACAGACATTTATGAGCAAGCTGGCACTAAAGCAATACCTACATCTGATTCTGGAAGTGAGATCAAGTTCTGTCTCCCTCTGTCTTTTCAGGATTTCCTACAGCAACTCATCTGAAAAGTTCATTCAAGGCAAATATTCTAGTTGTAGGTTTCAGCCAACTAGCAGCTAGGAGCTTTTCCAAAAATCAAAATAAAAATAGTTTGAATAAGTATAATAGAATAATGGCTAACAATGAATTGAGAACTTGCTACTTCCTACACTGTTCTAAGTGGTCAACATGAATTAACTCATTAAATCCCTACAGCCACCAGGCAAGGTAGGCACATTATTATACCCATGTTCCAGGTGAGGAAACTGAGCCTCACAGAGGTTAGTAACTTGTTCAAGTTCACACAGCTCATAAGTGACAGAGCTAAATGTGCAGTACACCAATTCAGTCGATCTCTGCAGGTAGAACCCAGGTATTGGTATTTTTTAAAGCTTTCAGCCAGGGGATTACAACGTACAGCCAGGTTTGAGAACTCATGTACTGTTGGGCTCCCTGGATTCTTTAACTCTGTTCATGTAAAAGCAGGAGTTCCTCCATAATATTTCAAGCTCATCTGCACATTGAATACTATTGGTGTCATGATTTTTTTTTTCATTGCACTGGGTCCTAGTTGCAGCAGGCGGGCTCCTTAGCTGTGGCTCACCAGCCCCTTAGTTGTGGCATGCAACCTCTTAGTTGCGGCATGCATGTGGGCTCTAGTTCCCTGACCAGGGATTGAACCCAGGCCCCCCGCATTGGGAGCGCGGAGTCTTATCCACTGCGCCACCAGGGAAGCCCTGGTGTCATGATTGAAGAATAATTTCTAGTATCCATTATATTAACTAACAAAGCCTCTGATCTGAGATAAAGACTGCTAAAAACTTGCGGAAGCTGCCTCAAGATTTTGGACTTCAGATTTCAAGTGCTAACCAACCACCCTGGAGTGTTCTGATCAAAACACTAGGAATGTTAATTGTCATTAGAGTATAGATTAAAACTGACCCACATATACTTACATATTATACTAACTCTATTAAAATATTTTAGATTAACTTATAAACAACATAATACATTGCCATTACCTTCTCTCCTTTCTTATGTCAAAGAACATAATTCTCCCCACCATCCCTATAGTCACCAGATGAAGTTTCCTAAATCACCTAATTAATAATGTTAACAGCCCTTTTTTTTACTGCCAAATCATTTATATGTAACATCAAGGTCAGGTGGTATTTCCCTGTCCCTTGAGATCAAAATAAGATCACCTCCAGCCAACCTATCACCTCCTTCCTACTTTATCACCACCATTTTGTCAGGGGCTAAGGTTTTACTCTACTTGCAAGCTAATAAGTTAGCCTGCCACAGTTTCATGGGTGCTGGCAGAAGACCCGAGACTCCTGGGTCAGAGACAAAGGGTTTACTACTCACAGCAAAGCCTGTAGCAGAACATGATGGATGTTGCCATTGGTTCCCACATCTCCCAAGTCCCACACGGATGCTACACACACAGTGGATTTCCATCACAGCAGAAGACCATTGCACTTGGGGAATTATTGCTTTTACGGTGAGCAGTAAGCAAACCTGCTCTTTGTTTGATGGGAGACAAGATTGCTCACTGCAAATGCAACCCTGAGAAATGGCTGAGATAAAGAGGTATCAGGGTCTTGCATTCTTGGCATACCCAGCAGTGATGAGCAGTGCCCACAGCAGATTGCCTCTTCCAACACCCATTGCTTTGTTTTATTTTCATCTCAGCATCTAGCTTGCTGATGTTTTCTCATTAGTTTTTGTTCTTACCTATCTTTTCTAGTGCAGTGGCAGCTCCCAGAGGCCAGGGTTCTCACTGTCTGTCATTTATCGCTACTTCCCCAGCACCAAGGATAACACCTGGCCTGACCCATCGAGTTACTCAGTAAATGCTCACTGAATGAATCAGTAGGACTGGCCTCAACTTCCAACATGGGCCGCAAATTCTTCACTCCATTCAAACAGAATTCTTAGCTGCTCACAAGCATGCCTGGCCTCGGGGCTTCTGCTTAAAGAAAGGCTTACCTCCCCACTCCCACTACACTGCCTCACCCACCCCCAAAGCCTGACTCAGTACCCCCCCCTTTCAAAGTCCTTCCATCGTAAGCCTTTCTCTTTTGTCTCAAAAGCCCTCCTCTTTGGCCTCATGTATTATCATTATTGCTATCATCATTCTCTTCTTCTCTATCATTATTATTTAGTTGCTAAGGTTTAAGGGTCTATTTTTTTAAATTAATTTATTTATTTATATTTGGCTGCGTTGGGTCTTTGTTGCTGCTCGTGGGCTTTCTCTAGTCGTGGCGAGCGGGGGCTACTCTTCATTGTGGTGCGCTGGCTTCTCATTGCTGTGGCTTCTCTTGTTGCAGAGCATGGGCTCTAGGCATGTGGGTTTCAGGAGTTGCAGCACGTGGGCTCAGTAGTTGTGGCTCGCAGGCTCTAGAGCGCAGGCTCAGTAGTTGTGGCACATGGGCTTAGTTGCTCCGTGGCATGTGGGATCTTCCCGGACTAGGGACCGAACCCGTGTCCCCTGCATTGGCAGGCGGATTCCCAACCACTGTGCCACCAGGGAAGTCCATTAAGAGTCTCTTTAAAATGTAAATATCCCTCGGTGGGAAGAAGGAAGAGAGATGAGATCACAAAGGTAGTAAAGACTAGTGGTAACAAGCTCTGGACATTCTATATTGCTACTTAGTAGCTGTATGAGCTTAAGCAAGCAGTCTAACCCCTCTGTGCCTTAGTTTTACCATCTGCAAAATGGGAATAATGACCACACCTCCCTCTTAAGGTTATTCTGAGGATTAAATTAACTGCTTTATGGAGAGAAGGTAGAAGAAGGCTTTCGATTATTTGTGGCACACCTACTACCTGCTCTGTTGGATGCTTTACATGCATTCTCTGGAGGCCCCTTGGGGAATGCCCCACCCCATTCAAGTGCTAGTCTCTTAAAAGGACAGAAGCATAGACTTCCAGTTCTCCTGCATCCCTTGCAGTTCCTCACTCTGCCCCAGAGCACGTGACTGCCGGGGGAGGGGGCATGAAGAGCATGTTCCCAGATGAAGTCGAGTCTTTCACAGAAATGGAGGGAGGGGGCATGTTCACTGAATGCAGACACAAACGAGAAAGGACTGTTCCATGACTTTGATTACGGTCAGAAAGAAGAGCCTGTTGAGCCATATAGGGAGTGGTTACCCCATATTCCAGGTCTGGCAATAGAAGCAAGAGGTACAGTGGGTAATCTTAATGGTGGGTTTTCTGGGCTGAGAGAGGCAAGTATTTCTGACCAGGTCTGGACTGGCCCGAACCAGTCTTTCTCCTTCAGTACCATTTTATTAAATAACAAGAAATCAGATGTTCACAGAACTTCACAAAGCATCTGAACATATTTCATCTTCTTTAACCTTTACGATTCTAAGAGGTGGGTATTTCCACCAGCCTCATCATCCTCCCACTTTACTGAGGAAGAAATTGAGGCAGAGAAGCTACAAATAGCAGAGCTGGGAGTCAAGCCTTGCCTCACTCCTATAGTAAACAGAATAATGGGTTCCCTAATCCCAAGAACCTAATAGGTTTCCTTGCATGACAAAAGGGACTTTGTAGGTATGATTAAGAATCTTCTGATGAGAAGATTATCCTGGATTATCTGGCTGGACCCAATCACAAGGGTCTGATAAAGAGGAGGCTTGAGTCACAGATTGGACGATGCTTCTGGCTTTGAAGGTGACAGGCACAAGTCAAGGAATGCAGGCAACCCCTAGAAGCTGGAGAATGCAAAGAAATCGATTCTCCCCTGGAGTCTCCAGAAGGAACATAGCTCTACCAACACCTTGACTTTAGCCTAGATAGACTCATTTAGGACTTAAGGCCTCCAAAACTGTAAAATAATAAATCTGTGTTATTTTTTTTTTTTTTTTTTTTTTTTTTTTTTTTTTTGTGGTACGCGGGCCTCTCACTGTTGTGGCCTCTCCCGTTGCGGAGCACAGGCTCCGGATGCGCAGGCTCAGCAGCCATGGCTCACGGGCCCAGCCGCTCCGCGGCATATGGGATCCTCCCAGACCGGGGCACGAACCCGTATCCCCTGCATCGGCAGGCGGACTCTCAACCACTGCGCCACCAGGGAGGCCCAAATCTGTGTTATTTTAAGCCACTAAGTTTGTGGCAATTTGTTACAGCAGCCACAGAAAACTGATATAGCCCCCAGCATACACCTACCATGATGTTTTCAAGAAGTGTGTTTTTGGGGTTTTTTGTTTGTTTTTTGCGGTACGCGGGCTTCTCACTGTTGTGGCCTCTCCCGTTGTGGAGCACAGGCTCCGGACGCGCAGGCTCAGCGGCCATGGCTCACGGGCCCAGCCGCTCCGCAGTACGTGGGATCTTCCCGGACCGGGGCACGAACCCGTATCCCCTGCATCGGCAGGCGGACTCTGAACCACTGCGTCACCAGGGAAGCCCAAGAAGTGTGTTATTTTAAAGTAAATTCACACTTGATAGAAATAGCACAGAAAGCATGTAGGATCCAGAAAGGCTCTCCAGCCACCCAGTCCCATCAGCTCCTAGAATTCCTCACTAGGAAATCAGTAGAGGCAGGACAGTGTGGTGATTAGGAACATGCCTTCTGGAGCTGGTGGCATCCGAGACTATAAACAGATTGTTTAGCCACCTTGTGCCTCAGTTTCCTCATCTGTGGATGGGAATGAAAATAGTATGGACATTAAGGGCCAGGAGAATTGACCAGTGCTTGGAACAGTGCTTGGCACATGGCTTTCAACTATTTCTATAAAAGGACTTTTAGTCCTTTAGAAGCTTGTTACAATTGTTACAATTTAAACATAGTGGAAGGGATGGTGAGTGGGGAAGGAGAAAGAGAGAAGGGTGGGAGGGTCACTTATGAGCCCCTCCTGGGTGCCAGGCACTGTCCTGAGATTTCCAGACACATCTGATCTACTTCTCCTGACAACCAAGAGGGGGGTCTCAGAGGATTAAGTGCCCAAAGTCACATGGCAGAAAAGAAGAGGCAGAATTCAAAGGCAGATCTATCAGATTCCAAAGCCCTGTCCAGGACCACATCTCACACCTCAGCAAGAGCTGAGGGAAATTGAAGGGAAACTGGCAAGTCAGTTTATTTTCTGAGCCTCAGTTTTCTCATCTATGTAATGGAGTTGAATTGAAGGATAATGAAGTGAAGTCTCCCAGGACTTCTGGAAGAATCAAAAGAGATAATATGCATGAGCTTCCTTTGCAAACCAAAAAGTGCCATTCAGATGAAAGGCAGGGGATGCGCAGTGGTGCCGGCAAATTGTGGACAGAGCAGCTGGGAAGGGGAGCTAAGGCCAGCCCTCAGCGCTTCACCCAAGCAGCGTGTGTTTGGGAGGGTGCCTCTGGACTGGGCATCGTGCAAGGCACTGGACACAGACTGGCCCCGTCTCCGCTAAGGTGGCAGATTCTTCTTTCTTAGAGAAAGAAGAAGTGGAGGGTTTGAGGGAAATGCATGAGCATTTTAATTCATTTCCAGCACCACAACTAAAATGCTGAGTGGTGGATGTTCCGACTCAGAAAGTATCAGCTGATGGATTTTACAGCAAGGAGTGGCCAGACCCCTGGGGTCAGTGAGCAGCCTAATCTAAGAGCAGATGCTCTGGGGGTAGAAGAGTGTTCTCTGCGCCCCATGGGCCCAGGTAAGGTGATCAATTCTCCTGGTTTGCCCAGGACTGAGGGGTTTCCTGGGACACAGGACTTTCAGTGCTAAAACCGGGAAAGCCCTAGACAGAGCAGGACAAGTTGGTCACCTTATTCCCAGGACTCTCTCTGCACCTCACCTCACCAAAGCCCCATTCAGAACTCTCCCCAACTTGCCCTGGAATAGTACAGATTTCAAGCCCTCAAGTTTGGATTTCTTGCCTAAAGCAAAGATTGGCAATGTTTCCAAACCAATTGCAAATACTGTCCATTTGTTGAGGGCTTTACAGTATGCAAAGCACTTTCACATACCTCAGCATGTTCAGTCTTTAGAGTAATCTCAAGGTCAGAGAAAATAAAAGACAGCTGTATTAGGAATGCTTTAGGTTGGAAGAGACAGAAAGCGTAACTTGAGTGGCTTAAGCAAATAAGTTGTATTTTTTTCCCAAAACAAGAAGTCCAGAGGTAGGCAGCTGCTGGGTTTGACTTAGTAGCACAGTGAAGTGAAGGTAATTTTCTACAACTCCCCTGGTCTTCCCTCATGGTTGTAAGATGGCTGCCACAGCTCCGGGCATCTAGTTGCATTCTAGGCAGGAAGAAGGGTGAAGAAACAACACCAGCAGAATTCTGCTTATGTTTTTTGGCCAGAACAGTGTCACGTGGCCACTCCCAACTGCATGGCCATCATGTATTTAGCTTTCTAACCTCTATAGTAGAGCAAGGTAAGGGATGAAAGGCTTAAGAATGGTTTTGAATGAGTTACCTACAGTATCTGCCACAATAGGAGGAGAAGACCATTTACTAGAGGCTAGAAGAGGCTAGAATGACTTAGGATGTCATGGAGCCCAGTGGTCTCAACACTTTGCTGCACATTCAAATCACCTGAAGATTTTTTAAAATAATGATGCACAAGCCAAACCCCAGACCACTTAAATCAGAATCTCTGGGAATACACCCTGGCATTGTTATTTTTTAAAGTGCCCCATTTGACTAAAATGTGCAGCCCATCTTCTAGAGCTGCTCTGTCCAATATAGTAGCCATGTGGCTATTGTCATTGACATTGAAATTAATTAAAATTAAATAAAATTTAAAATTTAGTTTCTTAGTCATACTGTCTATATTTCAAATAGTCAGTAGCCACATGGGGCTAGTGGCTACCGTATTGGAGAGCACAGATATAGCACCTTCCATGATCATAGATGGTGCTGTAATTGGATGGCTCTGTTCCAGAAGAACCTGAGGGTAAGAGAGCCTGTTAGGAATCTCAAGGCCCCTTAAATCTGGTCTGGCTAAATGAGGCAAGCCAGATGGGCCTGACCTGGAGGCAGTATAAAAGGGTGGTCAAGGGCATAAACTGTGAGGCCAGACAACTTAGGTCTCAATCCCAGATCCCCCACCTACTGGGTGGGTGACCTTGGACAAGTTACTTATCCTCTCTTTCTCCATCTGTAAAATGGGAGTGATAACAGGAAAGCATCTCCTGGGGTTGCAGTGAGAGCTCTGAACTGATTCATGTACCGTGCTCAGAATGGTGCCCTGACACATGCCACCTGCTATAAGTGCCAACCGTCACTGTTATCCAGGAGGCCTGACACGTGGCCAAAGCCCCCAGAGGGGCCCTCGCTGTACAGATCTGCTGTGTTGTCCCTCAACCCTATTCAGGACGGCACCAAGGCTTCCTGACTGGGGCCCTGATGCTGGCGTTTCCATGCCACCCCTAACTCTGAGTCTGATCTTCTGGTGCTCAGCTGGTTGGCCCACTGCAGTCTCTGGCATGTAGGGTGAGTGAGAAAATGAATGAACACATCCCTGTATTCATTAACTGAGGATAAGCAGGCCCTTTGACTTGTAACTTGGTCCTGGGTGCAGCGGCTGCCTGCCGAGGTATAACGGAAGGAGGGGTGGGCTGTGTTGTCCCGGCAGGTCCCTGGGCCTCCTGAGCATGTGGCACAGGATCTATAGAATTAAAGGTTCGAGCCAATACAGAGTACAGCCCCTGAAAGGCATAAAATCTCTGAAACACAGGGTTTTCCCTCCTGGGGGAAAATGAAGCTTCCTAACCAGGGTGGCTGTGCACCCATCTTCTTCCCAGGTTTCTGATCTCCCCGAGGTGAAATGAGACGCCTATCTCAGCGCCCAGAGCTGCCCTGCACTCCAGCCTTCCCTGTCCCCTCCATCTCTCCAGGCTGTGTTAACCGTGTCTGGGAATGGGGTCCTGGAAGGAAGATGTCATTTACTGCACCAGAAATGAACAAGATGCCCCCTCTGAGCCAAATGAGGGTTCTCAGAGAGTGGGGGATGAAGCCCCCCAAACAACCCGCTTCCCAGGGAAGGAAGGACATTTTCAAACGCAGCAACCTTGAGCCTGAGCACATCTGCTCCCCCCCGCACCGAGTGCGCATTCCACAGCCTGGCAGACACGCCGCGATGGGTCTCAGTCATTAACTGGCTGTCAGGTTCCTCAGATGATGGAGCTAAAAATGGCGCGCTATAGATAGAACCTTCTCCCACGCAGGCAGGCACAGGCTGCAAATGGAAGTGGGGAGAAGGGGCTGTGCGGCTCTCTCCCCTAAAGGGAGGTTCATGCCCATCTCCAGCCCCGCGCCGCGCTCGTGGGCAATGTCCTGCTTCCTTCGGCAGCATCCCTCCCTCACGACCCGCAGATGGGCCCCAATGTTCCAAATGCGCACTGCCGGGCGGGGCGCACCACGGTGGGGTTCATTTGTATGCTGCAGCCTGGATAACAGTGATACGGCCCCAAACACGCCAAAGAGACGGCGCAGATGAAACCGGCGCTGCTCGCTCGGCAGGCGAGCTATTTATAGAATCCAAATATCAGCATTTTCCACCCATTTACACAAAGCAATTTCAGCCTTTTCAGATGAGAAAAGTGCAGCCCGGATCGTCATTCATTCCAGTGCTGGAATCACATTTGGGGCCAGGAAGCCCTGATTTTACAGGAAAACTCGAGGCAGGCTCGGATGAAAGATCAATGGCAACCTAAAATGTAGGCTGTCATATTTTCGCTGTGAACATGTCCTGGTAATAAAAAAAACATGTTGTTTTAGTAAATAAACTCGGGGAGATGCATTGCCGACTGTTCTTTATCCCCGCCGACCTCACCCTGAGCGCTTGGAGCAAAGGACCGAGAGGGAGAGAGACACACACACAGGCATAGAGTGCGAGTCCACGGCAGAGCTGCCAGCCGCCCGCCAAGCCACTGACACGCTCTTCACCTTCAGAGCCAATGCCACGTGCTGGGTATTTCACTGCTGAGATGCTCACTTTGCTGATTCTCTCGAAAAGTGTGAAATGTGTTTCTTAATGATGATGAGGCTGGCAGTCGAACTGGCTGGCTAGCAGTGCAGATCCTGGGGACAGATGGACTTGGGGTCACGTCCGGGTTCTGCCACAGCCTAGCTATGTGATCTGGGAAGTTACCTAATCCTGCTAAAACTGTTTCCTCACCTGTTAAATGGCGCTGTGGTCCTCTCTCTCATTGGACAAAGGTCCTTGTACTTTCAGACCCATGCCCTCCAAACCCATCTGGCATGTCTGACACCACCCCCTGATTTGGCAAACCAAAGGCAGAGGGGAGCTGCCATTGAGTTGTCTATTTTCCAGGTGCCATCTCCTCATTCTTTGCTTCCCTGCCAACTCACCTTTCTCCTCACTGTCCAAACCAGTGGTTCTCAAACCTTAGGGTACCATCAAAATCATCGGGACAGGGAGTTCTCTGGCAGTCCAGTGGTTAGGAGTCGGCACTTTCGCTGCTGTAGCCGGGGTTCAATCCCTGGCTGGGGAACTGAAATCCCGAAAACCTCACAGTGCATAATGTCAAATGATGTTGATCTGATCCAGGGACCACACTTTGAGAACCAACAGTCTAGAGAAACCAGTATGGAGGGCAAGGAGCTAGGAAGTTCTGCTCCAATTCATCAGGTCTTATAGAGTCTCAGTGCATATAAGCTCTTCAGGGTTTGCTGAGCCCGGACCTTTGAAACACAAAAATAAAGATATATTTAGAAACTGTGATGAGTGCTATATAGGAAAACTCAGCATATCTGGAGAGAGTACAGGAGCCCTGGTTCAGGATGAAGGGCTCTCTCAGGACGTGACAATGGATTCTGAGAATGAAGGTGCATAGAATTAGCTAGACGAGGAGCCAGCAACGAGCATTGCAGGAAGGGGTCCCAGTAGATGCCTTAGGAGAGAAGTGAGAGTGAAGGAGAGACTGCAGTAAGGATGAATTTCCAACCCAAAGAATCTAACCACCAGCTGTGGTCTCATTGAGACTCACTGACAAGGGGTCAGAAGAGAGACTCAGACCCTTTCTTTTCACCATCTGTCCCTGCCATTTGCCCCTCCACTGGCCCCCCTCCCACCTGCCCCAGTACCATCAAGTCCCGCTGCTGAGTGCCCTGCCTTCCTTGATGGTTCCCTTCATAATACCTTGTTCCACTTGTCGACTGCTACATAAAAAACCCCAACATTTAATTCTCACAATTCGATTGGTTGGTTGGTTGGCTGGTTCTTCTGCTGGACTCACCTGGGCTCACCTATGCAGCCTACTCGGCTGGCAGGCAAACTGGGGCAGCTGGGCTGCCCCACACCCCTGCCTCTCCACCATCGTCCCATGGCCACGTCGTGTGTGTGTGTGTGTGTGTGTGTGTGAGTGTATGTACACACTGAGGGGTGGGGATCCCCAGGGCCATGACCTCTCCTGAGGGCAGCCTTTCCTGAGCCATGACCACCCAGTCCAAAAGGTCCGAACTCCATGTTTCCTAGCGTATTCATGCCTATCTGGATATTTCTAAAGCTCCCTTCTCCACCAGCAGCCATCAGGGAAGAGAAAAGCAAAGACCTGGCTATGTGAACTTTTCATTCTCCCTCTGGTGCCATTTTCCTCCATGACCCCTTGGGGTCAGAGAGGCGGGAGAGGGATTTCCCCCTCCCTTATATCTCCTCTCAACTCCAGCTAAGCCTTCGTGATCCATGCTGGTCGCTGCTCTGTTCCCAGGGCCCAGCACAGTGCCTTGCACACAGTGGGTGCTCACCAAGTGTGCTCTGGATGAGTGAATGCCTTTGCTTCCTTCCCTGACTCTGATCCAGGGGTGCCAGGCCCATTACCCGCCTCCCCAGCTCTCCTTGGCAAATCCTATTTATCCTTCAGACTCCAGCACACACCCACGTTTTCCAGGAAGGTCTCCCGTCCCCTCCAGCAGTCAGAGTAACTTGGGGAGGTCCTATTTCTTCCTCGGGTCTCTCCCCTATCCCCTGGCCCTCTGCTTAGAAAGGATTTTGTTCAGCTCTGTGCTAGAGCGAGTTGCCTATGCATCCTACTCCCATTCTAGGTGTTTGTTACATGTTGATGGGAATGGGAGGCATTTTATTTTGCTTTATATTTCTTCCCCTTACCTCTTACCCCCATCTCCAGTGGCCAGCACCACGCTTGGCATGTGATAGGTGCTTAATGAATAATTGTTGAACTAATAATAGTTATTATTATATTACATATATGTATATATACATTATATATACTATATATAAAGTATATATGTAATATTATATTTTACTAAATATATATACAGTATTTTATGTATATATATATACATTATGGATGTGTTATATATATCATATATACAGTAACTCCCTTACATACGAACTTTCAAGTCGTGAACTTTCAAAGATGCAAACGTGCATCTGGTTCCAGCAAGGAACCAGAACCTGTACCATCCACATCAGGTGTGAGTGAAACTGCCGCTTGCTCTCCATCTCCTGTTGCTGACGATCCTTCAGCTCTACCATCTCCCACCTCCTCTCCCTCCTCCAGTCAGTAACGCTTCTTGCCTGTTCACTCAATGCCAGCCCTGTATGCCAGCTGTTGTCCTGTACTACTGTACTTTTCAAGGTACTGTGCTGTAAGATTAAAAATGTTTTCTTTATTTTTTGTGTTTTCTTGTTTTTTATGTATTATTTGTGTGAAAAGTATTATAAACCTATTACAGTACAGTACGATATAGCCGATTGTGTTAGTTAGTTGGGTACCTTGGCTAACTTCATTGGACTTACGAACAAATTAGACTTATGAATGTGCTCTTGGAACAGAAGTCATTTGTATGTAGGGAACTTACTGTATATCTGCTATATATATCATATATTCTAGTTACAATGAACGCTCCTCCATTCCAAGGACAGTTCTACATTCTTTGCATGTTAACTCATTCCATCCTCCCAGCCACCTTGAGGGTTGCCCCAGGCCATGCATTTAGTACCAGAAAGAGCTGGGACTCCAGCACTGGAGACAGCCTGGTTTTAAGAGTTCATGCCAAGGAAAGAGTATTGGCTATTTGGGCTCAGTAAATCCAGGAAGGCTTCTTGAAGGTGGAGGTAGATTCCCTGGTTATCTAAAGGAGAGGAAGAAGTTTTCTTGGTGGTAATGGACAGAGGAATACAAGGAAGAGTAGGAAGTCCATGGGCAAAACCATTTGCTTGTTTTCTGCTCCTCACTCATCAGGCCTTAAGTCAGCAAACTTGAAAGAGGAACTGCTTTATTTGGTTTCAGGGAAAGATGGTTCCATGGAACATTATCTTGATATGCTGACTGTACCAAGTATCATCACTGCTGGAAAAGGTGCCCCCGTCTCGGCATATCAGACCTTTAGTAAGAGTTCACGGTCAGTTATCAAGGTGAATTACTTTCGCGTAGGTATTCAGTGAATGGCAGAAACACAATCCACTGTAGCTAAAGGGTTCCTTCTCCATCTGCATAATTCCCCATGCTGTCAGTCAGCGTGACATGTGTGCGCCGGGCCTCTCACCGCCATCTGGCAGCCTCTTTGACATCGCAGCTCCCCCTGCACCCCGGACCCTGCCCTCCATCAGCAGCGGGTCCCAAGCCAAGACTGTCGGTAAAGCAAGATCAGGACGTATGGATGCCTCAGCGATGACAGCCGTGATTTAGCTGCGCCAATTGCTTTCTGACGTTTCCATAGCTCTTCCCAGATTTACCTTCGTGGCCGGCCAGTTGAGAGCTGCAGGAGGCAACAAGCAGAAATTGAATTTTCCACAGTGCACTCATTTGGGAGGCTCATTCTTCAATTCTATAGGCAGCTGCCTGAGAAGTTTCCAGCAGCTGCTGCTGCCCTCCATGCTCTGCCCTGGCCAGCCGCCCTGGGGGGGAGCTGACCCCACCCAGGAAGGGCAACTTGGCTCTGGGGACAGATGGGGAGTAAGAGTGTGCTCTTCTCTGAGGCTACTGGAGGGGGTGTCTGGAGGCCCTCTCCTGAGTTTCCTGAGAAAGCCCGGGAGAAGTTCCCATTTTGTTGACCATTTGACCACACAAAGGCTCCCAAGGGTGTCATGGTGAGTGTCGTTGTGGGAGAGACACCTCAGCACCCATACTTAGCCAACATCAGCGTGCACGCTGGCCAGTTCTCTAAGTCCCTCAGACAAAAGAATATTTGCCCACAGTGAGGTTACACAAGAATCAGCAAGAAGGAGACCTTCCCTTTGTCGACCTGACATCAGAACAATAGGCTGCTGAGCAGAGACACAGGGGAAGTTAGGGTGCCAGACAGACTGGTTATTTGCTTTTCTGTAACCCTAAATCCTCTTCCTCTGTTTCACTCTAACACCTTTGACATGTGTAACATGCCCTGAGAGACGGCTCCCGAGTTTTGGTGTGTAAAGGAATTTCCTGATGGCCTTGTCAAGACCTGTCTAATCTCTGGCGGTCGTAAGTTGCTTTGAGGTGAACCCAGAAAAATGAATTTTGAACAAGTACCATGCAGGGCTCTCTTGTAGGTGGTTCTCAGCTGTCATGCAAGAAATATGGTCGCTACATGCAGTCCCTTCCTCCTGTATCGAATCTGTCTTTGAAGGCGATGACAGGAATGCCAATTATGGGATGTTCCTTGCTTCCTTCTTTCTACCCCTTAGACATCGTGTCTGCTCCCAGGACACATTCCTGTGGTCTCCCTCCTACAGCATGGCTTGCTTCTCTCCCAAAGCGGGTGCCCCCGTCACCAGGTCATGTGCTGGGTCTCCATGTGAGCAGCGGTAGAAACAATGCTCTATTCCTCTTCATGTCCGAGGTTGCCTAGCATGGCGATGGGCTTACTAAATATCCTCGAGCCACGACATTACCTGTGTATTAAGTACTTACCTTGCTTCAGGCCCTGGGCTAGCTGCTAATGAGAAGAAAGAAGGTAGACAATAATTTTAACCCAAATTGATAACAGGGACTAATAGTATAAAGCATCAAGCCTATTAGATCTGCAAAGACTGAAAAAGGGAAAACCCCCAGTTTGCAGAGATGAGGCGAAAACCTGACAATATATGTAGGATTGTAAGTTGGCAGGACCATTCTGGAGGGCAATCGAACCCTATGTGACTAACATCAAAATCTCTATTCCTTTCATCCTAAAATTCTAGTTCTAAGAACTTTTCCCAAGGAGACAATAGAACGAGGACACAAAACTGTTCATTTAGGTTAGTCCCCAAACATCTATTGAGAACATACCGTACCCAGGGCATGAGCTAGGGACCAGGCAGAGTGTAAATCTAACAGGCAGGGGGATGTCAGTGAGAATGGGTCCACGGAGAGTCACCTCAGCAGGGTTTATCAAAGCAAAAGGCCGGCAGCAACCCAAGTCCATCCAAGGAGGGCTGAGAGTACATTGTGCTACAGCCAGATAACTGAATTCTAAGCAGCCCTTTAAAATGTTGCTGTGTGTCTATAGTCATTGGGGGAATCTCTCGGTGACATCGAGTGAAAAAAAAGCAAATTGGGAAACGGAAAAAGTCTCACTGTGTTGAGTGACACATAAATGCCTACACAAGTGCATACATAGAAAAACATGTCAAAAACTTCACTGCCAAACGTCAGGGTGTTCAAAGGATTTGTTTCTGGTTGATGGAGTGTTTTGCGTTCTTTCTACCCTTCTGTATTTACATTTTCTACAAGAGCATGTACACAGAATGCAAATATTATCTTTGTAAACAGAATGAGTGAATGAACGAATGAGGAAAATGCAACATAACATCAGAGTTCAACAAGAACCCAACTTCTGGGGGAAGGCAAAATAGCCTTTCCAGAGGGCCTGGTACCCTCTTATACTCTCCCGGTGAGGATTTGAGCTCCTGGAGGGTAGGGACTGGGGCTGGCACAGGGTAGGTGTCCAGCAACCGTCTGTGTAGTTGTGTGGCTGCTACCCTCCCGCTGTGTCCCAAGGTGAAACACTCTCCCCCAGGAAAGCTTCGCGGGTCTCCTCTCATTTGACAACTGCTGGACTCTGTGACCTTCCTAGGCCCCTTCCAACTCAGAAGCTGAAGCGGCTGTCAGCCCACAAGTGAAATCAATCCAGCCCCGACATCGGGCTGGGAGCTGGCCCACTGGCCCTGGCCCTGGGCTGTTGTTTCTTATCTGCGGAGGCTCCGCTGAACTGGCCAACTAACGGCGCACAGCTGAGGCCGTTAAATCTTCCCCAGCAATGCATGTGCTGTCAGTATTATTCACAGTAGCTTGCGTCCCCTGCCCAAGACCCCTTTTCCCCAAAGATACCCTTCCAAGCCTGAATCATGGCTAATAAACCCATACCCAAATTGATCTCACAGCTGTTCTTCAGATGCCGTGCCAGCCCCTCATCAGAGCCAAGCTGTTTGGACCTGCAATAAATAGGGGTGATTTTTCATCTGGGGCTTGTCATTGGTTTCAGAAACTGTCCTCATTCAGCAAAGGCCTTATTAACACAATTTTTTAGAGCAGTTTTAGGTTTACAATAAAATTGAGAGGAAGGTGCAGAGGTTTCCCATACACCCCCTACCCCCCACCCAGGCATAGCCTCCCCCATGATCAACATCATTTATCAGAATGGTCCACTTTGTACCAAGGATGAACCTACATTGACATTATAACCACCCAAAGTCCAAAGATTTCTTAAGTGTTCACTCTTGCTGTAGTACATTCTGTGGGTTTGGACAAGTGTATAATGACATGTATCCATCATTATAGTATCTTATAGAGTATTTTCATTGCCCTAAACATCCTTGGTACTCTGTCTATTCATCTCCCCCCAACCCACCACCACCCCTGGCAACCACTGATCATTTTGTCTCCACAGTTTCAACAAAGGCTCTTCAGTGGAGCCAGTAACACATCTTGGCAACATCATATCATGAATTTGGAAAACTGGCTTTCTCCTACCAACAGATATACTGGCCAAAAAAGGCCCCTCAGTCTAACATAGTTTGGTTATTCCATGGCTGTATGATTCACTCATGAGAAGGAAAAGAGGACAGTGAATGGCCCCTCCCCATAGCTTCCTTCCATCGATTGAGGCACAACTTCAAACAACATGGCGCCGATGTGAGAGGGACCTGGAAATCAAACACCGCTTATCAACTCAGTACTAGGCAGTTGGGGAGAGAGAGGAGGGATGATTATTTGGAATGAGGTATCTGGTTGTCCATGAGGACAAGAGCTGCAGACCACTTAAGGACAGCAGTGATACAAGTCCTAGAAGCAGTAGCCACAGTGGTGAGAGAAGTAACAATTATAATAACAAACATTTGTGTAGAGCTTTGCCCCGTACAAAGCATGTTTTCCATATATAATCCTATTAGCTTCAGTTGAAAAGACAGCTTTTCCCTTAGATGCAAAGCACCCAATGGCCATCGATCCATTCATTCATTCATTCATTCATTCACTTACTGACAAACACTTACTGAGCTCTCTCCTAGGTAATCGTATTAGCCAGGGTACTCCAAAGAAGTGGAACTTATAGGATATTCATATATAAAGGGAGATACTTATTTTAAGGAATCTACACATGATTATGGAGGCTGGCTAGTACAAAATCTGCATGGTGTACCAGCAGGCTGGAGACCCAGAAGAGCTAATGCTGTAGTTCAAGTCCAAAGACCACCTGCTCGCAGAATCTCCTTTTGCTTAGGGGAGGTGAGTCTTTTGTTCTATTCAGGCCTTCAACTGATTGGATGAAGCTCAGCCACATTATGGAACACAATCCACTTTAATCACTGTCGGCCGATTTAGTTAATCTCATCAAAAAAACACCTCACAGAAACATCCAAAATTCTGTTTGATCAAATGTCTGGGCACTGGCCCAGGCAAGTTGACACAGAAAGTTGACTTAAAATTAAGTATTGTGGTAATGGAGGCACTGAGCTGAAGAAGCCCAGCCCTCAAGAAGATCAAAGACTAGTAGGGAAGCAATAGTACGTGCTAGAGTAGTAGTACAAAATAGAAAACAATACATGCTATAAAAGAGACACTGATAACAGTGCTGGAAATTGAAATATAATTCCTTTGACCATGGGAAGGAGGTAAAAGAGCAAAGAGTTCACAGAAGCCTTCCTGCAGGAGGAGAATTAGAAGTGGGATATTGAAGGATCTTGAAGAATTTGGATGGGTGTACATGGAGGAAGGATCCTGACACTAAGTAGGTGGGAGAGCATGAGCAAAGAGAGATATTAGAATCTGTTCAGGGGGCAGCCAGGAATTGACTGTAGTTGTGGAAAGAATTAACATGCGATATGACAATCAACCGAATAGATGAAGGCCATTGCACTCTGTTTGAAAGTGTTCTCTCTTGTCCCATTCCACCTTCCTGTTCACTGTGGTCTGACTTATTTCTCTGCACAGTTATGGTTGGCCATGAGCATGGCAGGCTCTAGAAGGCAGGCATATCCCGTGTTTGCCGCAGCACCCAATAAACCCTACCCATGGCTACTCTGGGGGAAACCGCTCACTCCCTCGCGGATCTCCAGCCCATACTCTTCAGTTTGAACTCTACCACTGGCTTTGAGATGGACCATGTGACCCAGTCCTGAGCCAATCAGAGCCTCACACTCTCAGGGCTAGAGTGACTGGTTAGGAATGAACATGTGACACCACTGGGACCAGTTATACTCTGTGAACTGGATTTTCACTCTTTTACTCTCACCATGAATATGAGGTGATAGAAGTAGCACTAACATCCCCATGGAGTCTGAGACCAGAGCCCACAAACTGGTGGGCAGAGCACAGAAGGGAGAGAAGATGGGTCCTTGTACCTTCAAATACAGCCCACAGAACATGGAGGAGGCTACTGTGAGACAGAGTGTGAGCCCTGGGTCCATAAGCATCTGGTGATGATTAAAAACCCTGATAAGGGGCTTCCCTGGTGGCGCAGTGGTTGAGAGTCCGCCTGCCGATGCAGGGGATACGGGTTCGTGCCCCGGTCCGGAAGGATCCCACATGCCGTGGAGCAGCTGGGCCCGTAAGCCATGGCCGCTGAGCCTGGCGTCCGGAGCCTGTGCTCCGCAACGGGAGAGGCCACAACAGTGAGAGGCCCGCGTACCACACACACACAAAAAAAAACCCTGATAAGAATATTAACAACCACTTACTGAGTGAGCACTTACCATGAGTCAAATACTAACATATTTTGTCTTATTTATCCTCTCAACCCTGAAAGGTAGTTACTATTATTCCTCATTTTATAGCTGAGAAAACAGCCTGAAAGAGTTTCAGAAACTTCCTCAAGGACACCCCTCTAAAGGTAGCAGTAAAATCGAGTTTCAAATGCAGGTCTCCCTGAGGTTGAACCCCAAGCTCTTGGCACCTTTGTGGTTCAGAAACGCCTGGGAAGATTTTAAGAAATTCCAGAAACCTAAGCCAATCCCTAAAGATTTGCATCACTTGGTCTGGAGTGGGCCCCGGGCATTGATATTTTTTCAAAGTTCCCATGGTACTTACTCCTAATGGGCAGCTGGGAGGAGGAACTATTGCATGAGATCATGGAGACACAGTTCCTATTTCTGTAAAGTACTTTCAGCCACTTGCACAAAAGCATGTGACCTCCCAAATTCCCAGCAACTCAGGGCAACCCTCAGCTTGACTAAACATTGCCATTTGGATTACACGATCCAGTCACCCCTGAGTAATAGAACTGCCATGTGACCTAAAGACTGCAAATGAGGGGTGGAGGGGATGAGCGAGGCGAGAGAAGAGAATGCTCCTTCCCTTTTTTAATGTGGCCTGTCATTTTTAGGGAACACGCTTTACAGGACTATGAAGTATAAAAAGTAGCCGCAATGAGAAGAACTCAGGGATATTCGCTCCCGGCTTGTCCCAGCCATGAGTCATGTTCTGTTCCACTCCTCTTATAAGCACAAATGTCCCTGTGATGTGCAGGGAACAGTATACACAGCTGAGCCCAGCACACACACATACCACAGTGAGGGCCAGGAAAGGGACTGGATAAGGCAGGGCACAAGCCTGTGCTCCATGTCTAGGGGCTGTTTAGTTTTTGAGTTGTTGGGCGGGGGGGCAAGGAGGAGGTAGGGGCTTGTTTGCTTCTTTTCCAGGGTTGGCCAAATGTAATCATTTAGGACTTCCTTTCTGAACACTCTTCTTGCTTTAAAAAAAAAAAAAGATGCCTGGACTGCAATTTTGCCTTTATGGCCTCTCCCATGAGATCAGCTTTTATTTCAAAAGTAAAACCCCAGCACAAATGGTAAGGAAGCTTGCAAACCTTTTGAGGATGGCTGTATAGCATGGGCTTGCATCAAAATGCTTCTGCAACTCCTATATTATCAGGAAAATGCCTTTTGTGCTTGCTCTAAAAAATCTCCAGCTTCCTTCTGATTTTATGATCCTGTGATTCTCTCATTTCTAGCACAGTGCCTGGCACATAGTTGGTATTAAGCAAAAAAAAAAAATTATTTTGAAGGAACAAAAGCAGAAAAGAATGCTAACTGACCAACTAGATTCATTCCTTCTTCAACAGCAAGACACTGCAGGGACTTTGGTATTACATGAAATGTGAAATGATTATCGAACTTTTGAATCTGGATGAAACATTTCATTATGGGGGGGGAGAATTTAAGAAAAAAATGCAAATACAAAACTATCCCAAGTTTGTTGTTAGTCTCATAATGTGCTTCTACAAACAAACAAAAAACCTTAAAACTATATTCAGAGGGAAAAAATCAGAATAATAGGAATAGTGCTGGGGAGAATGGTATCTATTTCTAAAAGACAACAGAAGGATGTTCGGGCCCAGGACTCAGCTTTTAAGACTTTCCTCTCAAACTGGTTATTAATCAGCATTCTTTGGCTTTAACCAAAGATGAATCAACCTGTTTGGGCTATATAGCCAGAACACATTTCACCTTCTTGTCCAAAAAGCTATCGTGGATGCCTTTGATAAATATTGCACAACATCAAGGTCCACCAGGGATTTAGCAGTTCCCAAATCCATATTAACCCATCCTTAAAAGATATGAAGTGGTTTAGCATAGGGAACTCATAATAGTACAGGGTGATCCCTCTTTTCTTCTATAAGCATGCCCAAACTGTCTAATAATTTTATAAGTGATGGTTGTCACACTAGTCTGGAGTTGCTACAATTCATCCTTTTTTCCTTAAAAAAGAACTAGAAAAACTCTCTTCATCCCTGGCTCTCTCCCCTATCAGTTTTATGGCCATGTCAGCAAGTTGTTTAGTGTCATGGGGTGCAATTTAATTGAGCCTTGGGAATGGCACTAATCTAAAGTAGCTCAATATACTCTCTCTGTCCTCCTGCTTGTAAGGATCCTTTCACTCCTTTCCTGAACAGTTGTTTAAAGGTGAGCCTTTCTGAAGAAGCTAGAACTAAACTAAGCATGGTCATGGTCTGTTCAGGGCTCCCACACATGCTAACATTCTATATAATAACAGCTACATTTACTGAAGAACATACTGTGTGTTCAACATTGTTCCAAGGGCTTTACTCACAGACTCACAGTGACTCTTGGAACAACTCGATGAAGTAGCTAACTGAAGCACAGAAAGGGTGAGTAATTTCTCCAAGGTCACACAGCTAACTGGCAGAGCTGGCATTCAAACCCATGTCCTGAACCACTGTGCTACACTGATCTGTCCATTCTTTGTCACTTTTTCTGAACTTAACTTTAAAGACCCTTTGTAACATTATGAAATATGGGAGATTATTTTCAGTTTTCTGTTAATATTTTTTGCATCAGATGAGTAGTTGTTTTTAAAGGCCATTTAGGTCACTCTAACACCACAGTTTGGTCTTGACATTATGGAAACTTAGGCTTCCTCCCACCAGACCCCTGGTTTCCCTGCCTCTTTTGAGGTCCTCCTGGCCAAAGCCCCATCCCTGCTTTGCGCATCTCAGCTCATCACAGGCAAGGCTGCTGCCCTTCTCCATCCTTCCCCAGGAAAGCCAGTCAGGCTCCTTTCCTGCCTCCTGATTCATTCCCCATCAGTCTTTTCAGGAGTCATAAGCCCAGACTAAGACGATGGTAGAGACAGAAATCTCTTCCCTGGAAGCTTCATCCACAAGGAAAGACTTGGTGTTGTGGGTTGAATTGTATCATCTAAGTTCATATGTTGAAGTCCTAACCTCCAGTACCTCAGAATGTGACTTTATCTGGAAACAGGGTCATTTCAGATGTAATTAGTTAAGATGAAGTCATACTAGAGTACTGTGGGCCCTAATAGATTGTGACTGGTGTGCTTATATGAAGAGAAAATTTGGACACAGACACACAGGAAGAATGCTGTAAGGAGGCATGATGATGAAGGCAGCGATCAGGGTGATGCAACAGAAGCCAAGGGATGCAAAACACTGCCAGCAGACCACCAGAGGCTGGGGGAGGGTCATGGAACAGTCTTCCTCAAAGCCCTCAGAAGGAACCAACCCAGCTGACACTTTGATCTGGGACTTCTAGCTTCCAGAATTGGGAGACAATAAATTTCTGTTGTTTAAGCCACCAAGTGTGTGGTACTTTGTTACAGTAGCCCTAGGCAGTGAATACACTGGATATCAAATAATAGAGAGGAAACGTGGCCATCCCAGCTAATGAAAGCCTCCGACTCCCCACTTAGATATCTCTCTCTCAAGAAGCCCTCACGGATCCCCAGACAGTGGTCTACAGAAGAGAGGATGGCCAGGGGATGGGGTGGAGAGACTATTGTGCTATAAGTACCTTTACTTGTGGTGCTTTTGGGTGGAAGGATTGTGAAGCTGGGAGGGAATAAAGCAGCTTACCAGGCTCCATCCTGCCCCCACCCCAGTCTGGGTGTGTTGTTCCTTATCCTTCCCCTGTCCTCACTTCCGGACTGAAGCAGGACCCCACCCACGTGGTTACCATTGTATCTGTACCATCAACTGCGGGCTTGGCCCACAATGCATTTCTGTCAGGTGGATGCATGGGCACCTGTGTGCACAGAGAGCCAAACAGCTAAGAAGACGCAAAGGTAGGAAGGCAAGGAAAAGAAGAAACAGAGGGCTTCCCTGGTGGCGCAGTGGTTGAGAATCTGCCTGCTAATGCAGGGGACACGGGTTCGAGCCCTGGTCTGGGAAGATCCCACATGCCGTGGAGCAACTAGGCCCGTGAGCCACAACTACGGAGCCTGCGCATCTGGAGCCTGTGCTCCGCAACAAGAGAGGCCGCGATAGTGAGAGGCCTGCGCACCACGATGAAGAGTGGCCCCCGCTTGCCACAACTAGAGAAAGCCCTCACACAGAAACGAAGACCCAACACAGCAAAAATAATTAATTAATTAATTAATAAACTCCTACCCCCAACATCTTCTTTAAAAAAAAAAAAAAGAAGAAGAAACAGAGTATCTTTAAAAGCAGGATTTTTTTAAGAGAGGGTGGTAAGAGCGGGGAGAGAGGAGGGAGGAGGCCAGAGATAGGAGAGAAGGATGAGAAGGGTGTGCTCAGTTTTCTCAGGCGGCTCCACAGTTTCTTACCTGATCCTCTTGCAACCAGAGGTTTTCCATAGTTGGGATTCTGGGGGGTTTTAAGAAAGGTACGATGGGGCATAGTCGTATTGGGGCAGCATCCTGTACAAAAACACACTGACATTTCTGCAGCAAAAACAGATGACTAGGGCTTCCCTGGTGGCGCAGTGGTTGAGAGTCCGCCTGCCGATGCTGGGGACATGGGTTCGTGCCCTGGTCCGGGAGGATCCCACATGCCGCGGAGCGTCTGGGCTCGTGGGCCATGGCTGCTGAGCCTGCGCGTCCGGGGCCTGTGCTCCGCAACGGGAGAGGCCGCAACAGTGAGAGGCCCGCGTACCGCAAAAAAAAAAAAAAAAAAAAAAAAAAAAAATAGATGACTAGTCACACAAAGTGGGATAAAGGAAGATTAAGAAGAGCCCCACATAGTTCAAGTCAGATTTTTTTCAGCTTTAGGTTTTCCAAGCTTTGGGGGTTGAGGGTAATGTTAAAGGAGTGTGGCTCTGTGATGGAGCAAAGCCAAGCTGAGACACAAATCTCTGCTCACCAGTATCATTTCTAGGAAGGGAAGTATTCAGACAGAGAGCCTTTCCCCAGCCGTTGTGTTCTAAGGTCACAGCCAGGGTGAGTTTGGGGCACGGGTTCCCAAGAACTGTTGGGGACAAACCATTTGATGAACATATGAAAAGATGATGCTTTGTTCTCAGTCAAAGCCAGTTGGAGAATGAGAGGCAGGGAGAGAAGTCTTCTCATTGAAACTCAAATCCTTCCTTTAGTTCCAGACTCCTTTCCACCTTTTCCCCACTAATAAGCCACATTTTCCTTTGTTCTTCTTTTCTGGGAATAGTTCTACAGGCATCTCCCCAGCTGCCCAGAACCCTGCTGTCCCAAGCTGCAGATGGTCTGGGCAGTGTCTGGGTGGAACCAGATCCGTGGGGCCTCTAGGGCAACACCTGGGACCTGCTGAGCACGGAGAATTCTCCCCTCCTGTAGGACGTGTCCTTGACCAGGCCAAGTTTACTCCTGAATAACTCAAGGCAGCTGCAGAGCTATATCCACTGTCACTTAAGGATCTCAAGCTCATCCAAGCCTAATTTTCCCTCTGTCTCATCAACGTGTGAGGGTTAGAATAAGGCAGAGGAAGAAAAATAAGACTCAAAACCAGGCAGGTTTGACTTTCCGTCTTGTCCTTGCTGCTTGCTTTGTGACCTTAGGCATGTGACTTACTTCTTTCTGAATATCAGTATCCCCCTCTGTAGAAGGGGGATAATGATGGTCTCTTGCAGGGTTGCAGTGAAGATTAAGCCAGATAACATATTTTTATAATATATGATAATATATATAATACATATATAATGTGTAATATATGATACAATATAAGATAATATATATTCATTCTTATGTTTGCTATTCCGTGAACCATCTAGTGACACTTCTTGGGGCCAGTGGCTCACTGTCTCCGAGGTGATATGAGGAGGTGGAGGTGATGGGGTGGGAGCACTTGGAAGACTTTTGGAGCAGGATGCCAAGCTTCTCCTGCACTGGTCCATATTCCCCAAACCTCAGGCAATTCCACAGCTTTGGGAACTCTCCAGGGACTTATCGTGGAAGGTTGTCCTGGATTTGAGGCTGATTCCTGTAAAAAGACAGGTTGATTTCAAAACCACCACTTCCAAGATGTCAATGATTCAAAACAGTCCATTGATGCTCCCACCAGCTCATCTATAAATGGTCTTGCTGATCTGGCCCTGCCCCGGTACGGACACTCCCCTGCGCCTGGGCACATCTAAATTGGACACAGCGTCTGTTATTCCCAAGTCAGGTGGTGCAATGGTTGGCAGTTCACAGGGCCCTCAGGAGAATGAGGGGAATTCAGCCAGCACTGATCACTGGAATTGATGCCTGGGGCGGCACAGAGGTCTCTTCAGCATCCCAGATTCCAGAACCTAGCCATGTTAGGTTAGGTCTGGAAAGGTCCCTATTGTCTGTGCTGTGCTCTTGGCTCCTGGTGTCTCTCTGTGGAGTCTTCATGGCCCAAGATGGTTGCTTGAGTTCCAGTCACCGCATCTGTGCTCTCCTTTCTTCCCAGGGGCCTCCCCAACCAGAGTGGCCATTACTGAGTGCATGCCTTACTGATATGTGTAGTGGTTTTAAACATGTCCACAGAGTCTATGACACTCCTATATAGAAAGGTAGAGGTCTAAATTTGGGCCAGTATTTGTGACTCACCTGTAACCAATAATATGCAATGGAAGAGAGACAGCGTGACTCAGGTCAGAAAGGTCATGCAGCTTCCAGATGGTACTCTAAGGATGCTGGTTCTTAAGAAGTCTCACACCCCAGGACCACCATGCTGAAAACAGTATTGATATAAAGACCATTGGACAGGAATAAGAGGGCCCAATGCCAGCTGAAGGGCTTTCTCTCTTTAGCCTCTCAGGGGGCAGCAGGGTCCACTGTTAAATGGTGTCGGCTCTGGAGGCTAAGTGTTGGGATTCACATGCTGCTTCATCCACTCACTGGCTGTGTGTCCTTACACAGGCCACTGTACAATGGGAATATTAATAGCCCCTACCTCATAGAATTGGCATGAAAATTAATTTGGCTAATACATGTGACAGGCTTAGAATCATGTTTCACTCAATATTACCTTGTTTTCTGTACTTCATAGCACTGGTTATTTCCTGGAATTATTGTGTTTCATCATTTGTGGTTCTCTCTCCACTAGAACGGGAGTATACAGGGCAGGTACCACATGTACCATCCTCACTGCTGTGTCACCATCACCTGAAAGAGTATCTGGCACACAGCAGGGTCTTGTATCAGTTCAGCTGCATGTAACAAATGAACTCATGATAATAAGAGTTTTAAAAGGTAGAAGTTTATCTACCTCTCATGAAAAATGTCTGCAGGTGTGCAACGGGAAAAGTTTTGTGGCACTGTCATCATCAGAGGCTCAAACTCCTTCTACCTAGCTATTCCACTAGGCTTAGTGTGTCTACTTCATGGTCGAAGACGGTTGCTTGAGCTCCAGCTATCACGTCTGAATTCTGCATTCAGAACAAGAAAGCACAGACATGTGTATTACTCCTCCCTTAAGGAAACTTTCCAGCAGTCCCACACAATAACTCAGCTTACATTTCATTGGCCTGACCTTACTAGGTGGCTACATTTAACTCCAAGTCAAGCTGGGAAATTTAATCCATTGGAAAGGTGCCGTTATTCCCAGTTAAAGTCAGGGTTCTAGAGGAGAGGTGGGAATACTGAGAAGAAACTAGCAGGGCTCAGTAAATCTCAGACAGATAAATGGTCCAGAAAGGACCTCTGCCCTTTCTGACTGTGCCATGGGGAGTCCCACTGAACTGAAAGGCCAGTTGACCTGTAATTTTTGCCAGCCCTGCCGATATAAGACTGACTGAGTGGGAGTGGGAAGGTGGGAGGCTGGCTCTGGAGAGATGGATGGGCCAGGCAAAAGCAGCTCCTCTTCAGTCTGTAGCACCACCCGCCTTCCCCTGTGCAGGCCCCAAATCACTGCCAGTGCAGCCCCTGGGCCAGAAGGCATGACTGGCCGGCAATGAAGCTGTCTGAAGGGACAGCCAAGGACAGGGCTGACCTTCCTCATTTGTACCTCCCAGGACTTCATCTGCTTGGTTACCAATGGTCCTCACCATCCACCACTGCAGGATGCAGAAGGTCACCTTGCAGCATGGTGAGTGCAAATGTCAGGAGTCCTCTGGCTGCGGGCCGAGATTCCCACTGATGAGCAGGGAACTTTAGGCCCAAGAGGGCAGACACCCTACTCGGCCTCTTGGGCCTCGAGAGCCCTGCTCTCGCCTCCAGACCTATCCTTCCTGCCTCAAGGGTGTAGCATCATCTGAGAAGGTCTGTCTATGGAGGCTTCCAGAAGCAGGTGCCAAGTCACAAGCTTCTGCTTCTGAAGAGGGAGAGCAGAGAGCCAGATCTGGGCAAATCTAGGCCAGGTTGGCACATGCTGAGCGGACAGACTCGGCATTTTTTCCTGGATTCAGCTCCTCAGCTGCTTTCTGTGCTCACAGGCGTCTTCTTCCTGCTGCCCTCCCAGCCTCCCATGGTGATGCCAGGGCCCCGCAGAACCATGACCCTAGTCCTGGGGCTGAATCCTCTAGGTGCCTGGAGCAAAGGGTTGCCAAAGATCTCAGTTTCTTTGATGCTCAGGATTAAAAGGTTCATATTCAGCTAATAGGCAATTCCCTCCCCACCTCACCACCGCCATCAGCATCAACATCGGTCTCTTCAGAACCTGAGCTTGGAGGGGGGCACCAGTGAGGCACAGAACATGAAGTCCACCTGCCCTGGAGGAGTGCTGACCCTGGGCTAAGCACCATGCTATGCCCTTGACACCTATTATCCTATTTCATCTTCTCCTCCATCCTATGAGGTAGAGACCATTGTTATTATCCCTATTTTGCAGATGAAGAAACTAAGGCCGGAAAGCAGAAGTTCCTTATCCTGATTTTGTCAGCAGGCCAAACATGCAGCCTGTTTTCATTTCGTTTGGGCCTTTCTTGTCACCATGAGTTATTATTTTTTAATGGTTTATCTTTGGCTTAAAAAAAAAAGTATTTCTGTCCTGTGGACATATCTGAATTTCCCTTTAATACACAAATTTTCATTAGGACCAGGTGTGGAAAAGGCTGAGGTGGTTTGAGAGAGAGCAGAATCCCCTATCAGTATATTTTGGGAGGACAAATGGTTCCCTAGAATGTAGCATCATCAAATTATGACACCTCCCATCCACTGAGGGCTAACTGTATAAGTGATTTGCTAAACACTTTACAATTATTGCATTTCATCCTCTAGTCCCTGCAGGTGGAAATCATTATGACTTTTCCAATCTTGTCATTGAGAACTCTGAGGCTTACCTAGGTAATCTGCCCGAAATTACATGCTTAATAAATAGCAGAACCAGCTCTAAAAAAGGGTCAGCCCACCATGGCCCATGAGCAAAACTGAACCAGCCTCCTATTTTTGTGTGGCCCATGAGCTAAGAATAGTTTTCACACTTTTAATGATTGAAAAAAAAATCAAACGGCGAATATTTCACAACTCTTAAAATTATATGAAATTCAAATTTCAGTGTCCATAAATAAAGTGTTAATGGAACACAGCCATGCCCATTCATTTACATATTGTCTGCCGCAGATTTTGAGTAGTTGCAACAGAGGCCGTGTGGCTCGCAAAGCCTAAAATATTTACTACCTGGCTCTTTACAGGACAAGTTTGCCTATCCCTCCTCCAAAGCACAGGATCTTAATCCTTGTACCAAAGTTTCCAAGAAAGCTCCAAGGCCAGCATCAGAGCCCTGAGTGCCAGGGTTTCTAGACCCTCCTACCCCTTGAAATGAGACCAGACAAGCCATCTAAATCACCAAACCTCTCTGGAGCTTAAAGGCAAAATACACATCATCATTACGCCCTGCCCAGCTCCAGAGACTGACAGCAGATGAAAACAAAATAGTGTATGTGAAAGTATTTTGTAATCTGGAAAGCACTCTATAGAAATGGGAAGGATTACTAAATTATTTGATGGAAAGAAAGGAGGTTGGCATGAGGAAAATAAGCCAGTTTGGGGGAGGGGGAGTTCTGCTTTGCTTTTGCATGATTCGTTAATGAAACAGACCAAACCTGCTAGAAATGGCCTTTGGTGTAAACCCTGTGCCCCTCGCCATCTAGCAGTTTCTTTGGCCCTGCAGAGAGGAATCATCCCTCAAGAATTCATATTCCTATTTGGCCAGTGCCTCTGCCCCAGAGAAGTGGCTTACCTAACCTTCCCAAGTTTGACCCACTTCCCAAGGAGTGGGCTTCCTCCCCGGGGAATCTCAAGGTGCTAGGAAGACTTCCCTATCCCCACATCCGCCCTGTTCTTTCTGCTCACTGATTTGCAAAAGATCACAGAGATTCATTTCTATCTTTATTCCGAACTCTTTAAAACACTTGTTTAAATATTTCTGGAATAGGCTGCCGTTAAACCCTACTGGTTTTTTTCTGTAGTGTGAACAAGTTAGTTGATCACTGGACCAACAGATATTTACTAAGGTCCTCCAACGTGCCGAGGGAGGAAAATATAGTACATAGATCGATGACCTCCAGGAAGGAGGCAATTTGAGGGACCAGCAGGGGAAGCTAGGAGGGTGAAATTAAAGCTGGTGCCATCACCACAGTACTGAACCAACTCTATTTTTCAAAGTGTCTAAGAAAGTGAAAGGTGGAGAGGAAGGTACAGCGAGAGTTCCTGAGGTATAGAACAGTTTTGTCTAATAGAGAAGATTAAAGGTGTGAGGCACGTCTCGAGTAGGAAGGGCTATTTGGAGCTGCTTCCTGGTAGTTCAGGGGTGGGGTCCACTGCCACAATGAACCCCCTCAGCCACTTACAGGAAACCTGCTGTCCTCAGGGCTCTCAACACAAAAGCCAATCTGGAACCCGACGGCAGCCCTGCTCGCCTATACCCCGACCCGCCCAAGAGTCCCTGCTGGCACCGAGGATGCCTGATGCTCAGCCGATCTTTTAAAAGTAAGAGGCAAACAAAACTGTGTGCAGAATTGGATGTTTATTTCCACCATCTGCGTGGCGATACAAGTTCAAGTTATAATGGCATCCGCTCTCCATCAGTATTAGGGAACCATTTAAACATCCACAGCCATTTACTGATTATAAACACACACTAAAAAAAAAAAAAAGCGGCAAGTGGCATGTGGCCCCGCACCTGCTGCCTTTGTGTGTCAGTCAATTTCATGCCTAGGAAGCACTGGGCTCCATGGGAATGGCTATACAAGCAGTTTGGTTGGTTGTGGTTGGTCCTTTTTTTCTTTTTGTTTCCTGGGGAACAGCATAAACCAAGTTGGCCCCAAAATGCACTTACTGCAAATAGATGGGAATAAATGGAAAATAGACAATGATCATAAATGCAAACAAAAATGCTGAATTTCCTAAGGTTAAAATGTCCATTTGCTTATAATTAGTAGATTAAAACTAATGAGTATTTTTACTGGCTTTCAAGAAAACTTAGCAGGGGTCATTGTGCAAAAGGCTCCTATCTCCCACCTGCCACCACCTCCACCCCAGAAGGTTTGAGTCACCAGGTGATGACAAATAGGGCATAAACTGAACATGGTGACAGCAGGCATGGGAAATGGAAGGCACAAAGAGAAACTGATGCATTTTACAGGGGAAAAAAAGAGAAAGTTTACCCAAAAGCTGTGACAATGTTTTCTGGATCAACTTTTTATCTTGCAAAGGGTTTCTTCATCTCCTTCAGACCTGCCCCTGCCCTGTCATAGGCCGGTAGGTGGCTCCTGCCTCAGTTCTGACCTTAATTAGCTGTGTGACTTTGGGTAGTCAGCCATTCTCAGAACCTGTGTTCTTACTGGGGAAAGCTTAAAAGGGGGAGTTTCATTTCCAGGTTAACTTCTTCAAGGAGAGGTTTTGCTTTTGTTTTGTTTTGTTCTGTTCTTTTTGTTTTTGGTTTTTGACAGCTTTCTAGCTAAAAGTACTTTCTGCCTTTATGGTGTAAAGGACCAATTTACTGCCTATGAACACATTTTTTGGAGGGGGGAGTGTGGAAAAAACACTCTCTCAGCTTTTTATCTGGTCAAAAGCCCCAAGTACTTCCTAAAAGTTCCTGTCTCTCTAAAGTGGTCCATGAGATACATCAGACATTCTTCGCATTAAGCATCACACTCAGCTCCTCTGATCCATCCCGGAGGGGGGCCCTGTCTGCCTCCCTTCTCTGAAAACTGGTCTTGAGATGGTACTCAACCTTCCACTGCTCATTAAACCTGGCTGGCTGGAGCCCAACACAATGACTCAATTAGCCTTCTACACATTTATTTAGAATAACGGTTTCCTCTATATATCTAGAATGATTACCCCCACTGCCTTATAGGCCTAATCTAATTGGGGGTTCTAATTCGCAGCCTTATGTAAAGGAAGTTGGCACTGAAATTGAATTGTTATACACGACTATGGACTGAAGTCCATTTCTTATGATAACCAGTGAAACCTGGAGCAGGTCAAATGGGAATTTCTCCAGCATCCTGGAAGATCTTTAGGAGCCCATTTGGCGTACATCCTTCATAAATCCAGTATTATTAATCCATGGGAAAGTCGTTAGAAAAACACCATCTCAAGCCTTCTTCTCTCTGCACTTGTCTAATTTTCTCTGGTTCCTCAAGCCATCTGTTTCTCACCTCTTCTCCCTTTTCCACTAAAATCTACCCTTAGGGGATCTTATTTGGATCATGACTCAAATGTAAAAAAAAAAAAAAAAAACGGTAATTAGAGAAATGAACAATGATAGCATATTTGATGATATCAAGATATTATGTTAATTTGGGGGGTGATAATAGTATTGTGACTTTTTAAAAAATGAGTCCTTTACTTAGGAGATCCATATTGAAATGTGAGCTACACCTTGAAATGCCTGAGATTTGCTTTCAGATAAGAGGGTGGTAGAGGTGACATGAAATTGGACTTGACAAGTGCCAAAGATGAGTGATGAATACTGGGCCTCATTATATGGTTTGCCCTACTTTTGTATATGTTTGAAATTTTCTATGATAAGTTTTCTTTAATAACCCACTCTTAGGGAAACATCTGATAAACTCATACAAACTAAGATGCCACTAACTGATAAGGATAAATAGTAGTTATCTATTTCCTGATGTATCTACATTTTAACAGGAGAAAGAAAGACTTAAGACAAAAAAATGAATCCAACAGTGGCAAATAAGACGGGAGCAAAGGGGAGAGGAGGGAGGGAAGGGGCCACAAACAGCCACTCGAACCAAGAACTCTGAATACAGTTCCAGTCTCAATTTTTTTTTTTCATCTGACCTAACAGGATTTAATCAAGATCAGGCCAATAAACACAGCTACAGTTTTTTAAGTTGAAGTATAGTTGATTTACAATGTTGTGTTACTTTCAGGTATACAACAAAGTGATTCAGTTTTATATAATATATATATTCATTTTCAGATTCTTTTCCCTATACTCAAAATATTGAGTATAGTTCCCTGTGCTGTACAGTAGGTCCTTGTTTGTTTTTATAGTAGTATGTATATGTTAATCCCAAACTCCTAATTTATCCCCCCCTTCCCCTTTAATAACCATAAGTTTGTTGTCTCTGTTTAACACAGCCATATTTTTAAAAGACTATTTCTGGAGCTACTTTATTGAAAGTCTTCTCCATTTTTTTTGTTGTTGCTAACTGCCATGTAGCAATAGCTACTACCAAAAGCACTTGCTGTTTATCAGACTCCTTGCTAGGTACTTCACACACATGATTACATTTGATCTTTATTTCAACTTTTTTAGATATTATTATTCCCATTTTACAGATGAGTCAGAAGTAACTTGTGTACTGTCACTCAGCCCAGGTGGAAGTCTGGCCTCTTAATTACGTCACAGTCGCTGTAGTACCTGGAACAGAACTCTTCCTAAAAGTTCAGTGGATGATTTACTTCTCTCACAGTATATGAACCACTTATCGAAGGTGTGCTAAATCATTGTCTTGCCCCGTATTTAAAATTTAGTAATTAGTATTTTAAATTCTGAAATGCTAAAAATCTACGCCAGACTAAAACCACATCATAATCTCTGATGGCCAACAAATGAAAGATTTATTAGGCTAATGAGCAACTATAAATTAGATTTAAACATTATTATTTAAATAGTAGTAAGTGGGTGCACTCTGGGGTTTGGCGGGTCTGTTTGGAGCAAGGGAGAAGAGGAATGGGAGATAAAGGAGACTAGAAAGGTAGGCAGGGGAGTGCAGCCCACCTCGTAGGCCACAAGTGTCTTAGGCTAGATTCTCCGGGAAGCAGATGCTGAGACAAGGTTAAGGGTTCACAAGGTTTACAGGGGAATAACGCTTGTAAAAGAAAAGGAAGGAAGCAGCCTGGGGCAGGGGAGCCATCAGGCTGTGATGCAGACACCGCAAAGTTCAGCCAGCCCCGCCGTGGGCCCTGAAGCAAAGACTGGCTTTAGAGGCGTCCTGATTGGGGTGGAAATAGCCAGGTCCTTGTGCTTACCACCTTGCTCAGAAATTGTCCAAAGGGCGTGACTTTGTCTCAAAAACTGAGGTTAGAGCTAACCTTGAAGGAGCAAACAGCAGGGAGGCTGTTCGTTAAGCACACTCCTGCAGCTGGGTAGCAAATCTTTTCTTGACGGGGAGATTGGAGCAGGACCTCTTTGTGACTGCCACACCAAGTAGGATTTTTGGAGTTTGTACTAGAAGCAACGGAAAACCACTGAAGAGATTCAATCAGACATGATGGGATTTCATACACAGTTATATATTTAATAATGCCTACTGATTCATTCATACAAAAAATATCTTGTCTGTCATGTGCCAGGTGCCACGTAGGTACTTGGGAATACGTGAGTGGACAAAGATCCTGCCCTGGGGGAGCTTATGTTCTAGCCAGAGGGAGAGACACAAACAGTTGAACGTAATAAATATGTAAGTTACATAGAATGCTAGATCTTCACTCTTTGGTGTGGTCCATGGGCCAATAGTGTCTGTAACACCTGTGGGTTGGCTATAAATGCCAGCCTCATCCCAGACCTACTGAACTCAAATCTGCATTTTAACAAGAACCCCATGTGATTCTTAGGCACAGTAAAATTGAGGCTCCACTTTCAACTTTAAGAAAAATTTTAAACAATGTTAAAGTGGGAGAGATGACTACCAGTATGAAAAAGGGAGGATAGTCTGGTAGACCTCATTTGATTAAAACCGTGAAAGAGGTGAGTTAACCAAGCATCTGGGTTGAGATGTTCCCAGGCAGAGGGAATAGCTGGAACCAAGGCTCTGAGGCAAAGTGTGGCTAGTGTGTTTGAGGAACAGCAAGATGGCCAGTTTGGCTGGAGGAGGCAAGGGTGAAGAGTAGGAAGAAAAGAGTCAGATAAAGGGGGTGGGAGTAGGATAGCCAGATGCTGTAGGGCCTCTGGAGACATAGCAAGGACTTTGGCTTATACTCAGTGATATAAGGAGTCACTGCAAGAGTTTGAGCAGATAAGAGACCACGATACACGCCTTAAAAGGATCACCCTGGCTGTTGTGTTGGGAATAGACTGTAATGGGGTATGAGGAGAAAGCAGGGAGACTTCTTGTGGGGGGGTGGACGTGAAGTACCAAAATAATACAGACAAGAAACATTGGTGGTTGAGACTTGGCTGGTAGCAGCGGAGGAGGTGAGAAGCGGTTTGATCCTAGATAACTTTTTAAGGTAGCTCCAACATGATTTCTTGACGGATTAGATGTAGGATGTGAGAAAGAGAGGAAAAGAGGAGAATTCCAAGGTGTGGAGTTCAGGAAAGAGGTCTGCTAAAGATGTAAACTTGGGAGCCATGATCATTCTACTATAAAGTCATTTAAGAATAGGGCTAAATATAATAAACTGCTATGCCTGCAGGTCTGCTGACTATATCAAAAACTTTGGTCAGATAATACAGTTGATGTGGAAGTCACAATGAATGAACTTTCTCTGTACATTTTTGCTGGGTTGTGATCTGAAATTTCAGGTACATAAAATAGTTAATGCACTTTAAATATGTTTCTTAAAAAAATACTCAGGTGTAAACACAAAACAAAAAGAAACTCATAAAAATGAAAGTAGAAAAATTCTGGAAAAAGAAAAAAAAAGATCGTCATCTAAAATCAAGTACATACTTTTTAATTTCCACTGGAGATGAGCAAAATTCATTGATGACTCCCTCTCAAAAAACATTCTACTAATAAACTAATGAAGAAATTTTAATTTTTAAAATTTAAATCTAGTACAAATTGGTACATTATAGCTTTATGCAGACCACCATAGCAGTTATTAATGGCAAGTGCTATGTTTTAGGCACTGAGTTAATCACTTTACTTATCTCATTTGACTCTCAATCCTATAGGATTGTACCCATTTCACATATGATGAGACTGAGGTTCAGAGAGGTTAAATATGTGAACTCACATGGTCAGAAAGTACCAGTGCAGAGATCTAATTCCAAATCAAATGAGAACTACATGTAAAATTCAGATAGTACAATTTAAAAATGAAATGTGCTGAAGAAGTGACATTATTTTATTTTTAATTAAGGTGTTTCCTTTAGAAAAGATTCAATACTTCTAAGTCTCCAACTTTCTATAGTCAATAGATCCTTTGGGAAATGGTTGCTGGGTTTTTTTTTCTTTTTTAAATAATCTAGCCTCCACCGCCGTGACTCATGATTCTCATTAAAAAGTATGCCTTTTCTTGCTGATTTCTGGGCAAGTCGATACTGTTGACTGAATCAAAAAATGGGCAAGTAATTTAATGTTAGTTATCTGTACTTTCAAATTGTATCTGGAGCAGTGATTAGGTAAAATAATATAATGCACTATCAATGATTTATTAAAATTTCATTTCATGTAATAAATTATATAATTTACTTTTATTTATACATAGTCTACACCAAAAATATTTTTGGAAACATCTTTTTCTTTTAGTATAACATACAGGTTAGCAGGCTGACACCAGCTTCAATTCTAATAGCTAAAATCCCCCACAATTATACATTTATATGTATAAATATGAAGAACATAGCCTTTCCTCACATTTCTCTGGAAGTTCAAGTTGATACCACTTGATAAAAACAAGACCATATAAACATTTCCAGATTTTGCTTAAGGTCTTAGATTGAACTGTAGAATATTAGGTGGAAAATTATAAAGATATATTCATTAGCCTTGAATTCATCATCTTACATGTGTATATTACCATAATAGCCAACAAAGAGCATGCAAGTAAAAAGGAAGGCACAAAAGGAAGCAGCAGGTAAGTCTTAGACCTGTACACTGAGTAGCCACAAGAGACAAATAATCAACACAATTTGACAGACAAGGAAAAAAACTGTTCACTGGATTTCTTTATGTTATACGTTAACAGCATATTCAATTGTTTTTATCAGATTATTCAGTGGGTATCAAACTTCTGAAATGATCAAACTTCTGTGTACACAAACTCAGTTAGAAAATAAGGTCAGCCTCATGAATCCAAAACATAACAAAACCATTTAAGGGCTTGGCAGAAATTAGTACATCTTAGACAGTGGGAAAGAAAACCCAACTTTCATATGCACCAAATGTGGATGTATTCAAAAAAATTTCTCTGAGTGTATTATCAATGAGACTCATCAGGGTTTGTCATTGTTGTCAATTGTTGGCTATTTTCCTCTATGAAAGAACACAAGAATTTAACTCATGATGAGCTACTAATTCAATATTAAAGTAACATTGCTGGTTTAAAAAATTATCTTTGTTTTAATTTTAATTTTACTAAAACGTATCATAGCCATTTAGTCTAAAAATAAAAGCACATCCCATAGCTTAGACCTCAATTACAGTTCGTATTATAGTGGTTAGAGAAACAGAACCACAATAGAGGTATATGCCATGGCAAAATATTAGAAAAAACTTAAAAGTTATCATTCTGCATATCAAGTGCCTATTGGCTGAACATAACTGTATTCAATAGTTCATATTCGGACAACTTGTCAACTAATGCAAAAAGCTAAATAAAAAGATTTATAGTTGAACACAGAGTTCCTAAGGCTAGTATCACACAGAGGGGGAATTTGTCAGCAGAGAACTCAAGAGCCAAATTGAGAATTGGATTTAAAATACCTTTCCCTGCTGTGTGTATAATTAGTAATACGTTCGGTGACCTAAAGAATATTTCATGTTATTCAATTTTCTTTTCTGGGCAGACTACCATAGCACAATGACTTTAAAAACCAAACTCCAAAATTCTACCTGATAGTCTTAATAAGGGCAGTTGGATCACAAAGACAGAAAGGACATCTTAGTCACTGACTGGAAAAGATATCATCCGTTGCCCCTCTGCCCCAGTACGAGAATAACTGAGGCCAATTATGAGGTTTACCAATCATTACTAGCAGGCTAAAATAAATAACTGTATGTAAATGCTTTTTTATACTTATATGTGGAGATGAGAGACAGCAAGTCAAAGGACACTGGGGTGGTGGCAAAGGAAAGCCTCAATATGCAGAACCTACAACATCCCTTCAAAAATTCTTGTGACTTCTCAGACCTCAAGGTCAAATTGAAACCAGCAGGAACAGAGCTGGAATTCCAAAACCTCTGAAAAGAAAGGACTAATAATAAAAACTGCAGCTGATTTTTATGCACCAGAAATGAAATGTTATAACATATCTATCATTCACATGTGGGTTCATGTAATTTATCTTCAATTAGAATTATTATCTATTCAGCAGCTGAAGCCCAAGAACTGCTGATACACTGCAGATGAGAAAACATTTGCTGGTCTCTTGGCTCTGGCCTTTCTTAAACTAAATGATGATCACACAATATAGATCACTCGTTCTATAAAACAATCTTGGCTTACGTGGACGGTATGCTGCACTGCCAGCATCTACATCTGCAACATCACTTCATTCCCTTTCACAGATTCGAGAGGGTCTATAGCAACTCTTCAGCTTTATTAATTCTACAATTCAGTCTCAAATTCACATTAAAAAATTATACAATTTTTTAATCCAGGATTTACTCCTTTGAAAGAAGTTATTATAGCTATTTAAAGAACCCAGACACTTCAAATATCTGAACCCCAAAGATACAATAATTTTAAAGTAATCTTTACAATATTTGTAATTAAGTACTTTATCTCAACACAGTTGACTTCCAAGGTTGTCAAGCCAGTATCCAAAATATTCTAACTTACCCATGGGAGTGGCAGCTGTCTGAGCTCACATTTAACATAGTTTACAATGCCAAAACAACAGAGAAAAACATCATCCAGAAAGCTACGTGGCATTCTCTACTGTAGTGTTTTCAAAAGTTCGTTCAATGGGTTGTCGGTAAGTATTTAATTAAAAAAAGGGTTCCATCTTTAGATAAGGATACATTCAAACTGGAATAGAAGGAATTCTTAGAAACTTTAATATGCCAATAGGCAGGTTTGCAAAGTCTCCAACTTATTTGTCCGTGGAACCTTTTATATCCATGAGCATCTCTTAGGAATAAATGCTCCACAGAGCAAGTCTTGAGAAATACAGCTTTGACATTTTGGTGCATTCAGAGGCTTCACTAACTCCTTAGACTATAAGACATCAGTCTATTTCTTAAAATTAACAACAAACATAATAGTTATAGCCAGTACGTCTGGAATTTCAGACTCAGAAAGTAAGCATATGGGCAATGAGAAGGGAATACACCTGTTCTTCATACTCTATCATTTTCACCTCCCCAGCAAAAATATGTTCAGAATCCCCATGTTAACCACTCTTAATGACAGCTGTGCAAAACACCTGAACAAACCAACCAAATATACAGACTCCTTGAAGCAAAACGATGGAATAAAGTTTTCACTTTCCCAAGTGGAAAAATGCACACATGCCATATTAACAATTTATAATTACATATTTAGAAATGGTAACCTCAGTTTTCACTTAAGAATCTATATGCTGTGGAAGCAACCTAAGTGTCCACTGACAGATGAATGGATAAAGAAGATGTGGCACACATATACAATGGAATATTAGTCAACCATAAAAAGAAACGAAATTGAACTATCTGTAGTGAGATGGATGGACCTAGAGTCTGTCATACAGAGTGAAGTAAGTCAGAAAGAGAAAAACAAATACCGTATGCTAACACATATATATGGAATCTAAAAAAACAAAAACAAAAAAATGGTTCTGATGAACCTAGGGTCAGGATAGGAATAAAGATGCAGACATAGAGAATGGACTTGAGGACATGGGGAGGGGGAAGGGTAAGCTGGGAAGAAGTGACAGACTAGCACTGACATATATACACTACCAAACATAAAATACATAGCTAGTGGGAAGCAGCTGCATAGCACAGGGAGATCGGCTTGGTGCTCTGTGACCACCTAGAGGGGTGGAATAGGGAGGGTGGGAGGGAGACACAAGAGGGAGGGGATATGGGGATATATGTATATGTATAGCTGATTCACTTTGTGATACAGCAGAAACTAACACAACACTGTAAAGCAATTATACTCCAATAAAGATGTTAACAAAAAAGAAAAGAATCTATATGCTGTTTAGTTGGTAACATTTATAGAGCTACCTTCTTTGAAGTACTACTGAATAATTCAAGTTGCTATGGAAAACTTCTCTTTACTGAGGAGTTCTTTTACTTTAGAGAAGTTTTTATCAACCTCAGCACTACTGACATTTTGGGCTGGATAAATCTTTGTTTTGAGAAGTTGTCTTGTCCATTGTAGGATGTTGAACAGCACCCCTGCCTCCCCTCACCAGATGTCAATAGCATCCTACTAGGTTTGACAATCAAAAAAGATCCCCAGAGAATTCCCTGGCGGTCCAATGGTTAGGACTCCACGCTTTCACTGCTGAGGGCGAGGGTTCAATCCCTGGTCGAGGAACTAAGATCCCACAAGCCGTGTGCCGTGGCCGAAAAAAAAAAACAAACAAAAAACTCCCCAAAATATCTCCAGATGTTACTTAGATATAAGAAGCCAATCATCCCCAGTTGAGATCCATTTCTGTTGAGCAAAAATTAAAGCTTACACCTTGACCTTGACTCTGCTTTCCTGGGAAATGTCCATTTTACAGGTATACTGTGACTTACACACATCAACAAACATCTACTAATTAGTAGCATTAGCGATCTTTCTAAATTCTGTGTGGTCAGAAACATAAGTAATTTGTGAATGATAGAGAATGGTCAGAAGAAAGCAGTCTACACATTTCAAAGAGAATTAGAGTTATGTGTAATTTTACTATCATTATATTAGTAAGAATTATCTGAATCATAATGTTTATTGGGCAAATATTTAGCCATTAGAAAAACGCTAATTGTACATTATAACCTGTTAAGGATAATGATTGAGGCAGCCTAAGAACAACAAATGTAACAATCGTCAATGGCTAGCTCAGACCATGTTCTATTCCTCGACCAAATATTCTCCATGAAATTCTCAATTCAGAAATCTCAAGTCTTGTCTTTAAACTGCTAGCTTATACTGTAGCCTCATTACTTCTTTTAAATTATCACAAAGAAACCCTTCACATGTCATCAGGAAGAATCCTGGCATGTGCCAAGAAGTACATTATCTAGTTTTAAAGCCATTTCTTCTATAACCACATCTTCAGTTTTATCATAATTGTCAACTCCAGATACATCACTCTCTTTATTTTGTTCTTTTCTTACTGTCTTTAAACACTTGTCAAGTCTATTTATGAACAAGTCCACATCCTGTGTCTTCATACCGATGGCTGATGCAGCATTGAGGTAAGCACAAGGGTAATTATTTGTATGTGACATAAAGCCTCTGAAAGTGTAGCCACTCACAGTCTGCACAGACCCAAGAGGCACAACCCTGAAAGGGAAAAGATTTACCAATTTAGTATGTCTGGTGATGTTAAGAGTATCACCCATAAACAAAAGAAAGCTGTGTTACTAAGCCTTACACCTACTTAGTAAGAAGTTTAATAAAAGCCATAAATCGTAGCCTATGAAAACAGACTGCAGCCTTAAAATAAAATTATACAATGCACTTCACATAGGAAAGTACTACCTGATGCTTACCATTTACTTAGCTTCTATTAAAGAGCTACAAGCTCTAGGAATCAAAAACACCTTTACATCTTCAAAAAGGTAAAAAGAAAGTTATTTCTGTTTTTGTATCAAATAACAGAATCTGACTTCACATATACATACTTTAATGGAATATTTAAGTTTGTAAATCAAACCACTTTGATTAACTGCCGTGTATCGCCTCAAGTAATCAATAGACTAGAATTACATCTATCTGATCATGTTATGCAATGGAAGGTTTTAAAGCCAGGATCCAGCAGAAATTACATAACTGCTTACAGTGGGTTGATGGTCAGCAATCAGTAATATTCAGCAATGGTACATGCATTTTTAAAGCTTGATTTCACTGTCATACTTGATATAAGCAGATTTCTAACAGTACTTTTTTTTTTTAAGAGCTCAATTAAGATCAACCTAAACATAAAGACAAATAGTGGCAACACTAAAAAGCAAGGCCAAGAAAACCATTTTAGAAGTGTCAAAACTATGCTGCATATAGATATAGCTCATAAAGGTAAAAGGTGAATTAATCTAAGATTTTTTTCCTTTTAAAAAGTTGTTCTTTGATGTGAAATCTCTAACCTCTGGTAGTCAGAGAGAAATTCTTTAGCAGAAGCACGTAAAGAAGAGCACTTAGAGCAAGGTACTTTTCAAGTCATTTTTCTCTGACCTCATCAAACATAAAATGAAAAATGAAATTCATCTTAAGCTATGTACATATAAAAGCAAAAAGTAGATTTTTCAAAGGCAGTACTTAGACAAGAACTGCATAGCGTTTTCCGTTTAGGAAATGGACTTTTCCTTAAAAACACTTTCACTTAAACTTAGTAATGAAGACAACTTATTTCTAACACCACAATGTGACACCACTGAAGATAATCTAACAAAGGAAAATAAAGACAAAAATTTGTACAGAGGGGTAATGAACTTTGTTTCTGTATGTCTATTAAAGCAAACAAGACTCGTATCTTTCCTGTGACTATTTCATGTTCCACAGGTGACTGACTGTGTGACAGCCTTACAGATTCTCTACCTCATCATTCTTTTCCTCCACGATGAATTCTCAGGTGCAGTTCAGCACATATTTGGGGGACTTATTGTTAAAGAAAGGTGCTTTATTAGAGTTAATTTTGAAAAGTGAAATAAATCCAATCCTCTTTTAAACATACTTACCTGGCTCCAGAAACCTGTCTGGTAAAAAGCATGGAGCCAAGCTGAGTGACAGCTTTGTCACAGTGTTTATCTAGTGTTTTAAGTGTCATAGCTGAAAAAGAAAAAAGTATTCCAGTGAGCCTTGGTTCACCAGCACAAAACCACTTAAGAAACAAACAATCACAGAGACATCACTTTTTTTATTGTGCTAATAAATATGCAACATAAAATTTACCATCTTACCCAATTTTTAGGTATACAGTTCAGTGGTATTAAATACATTCAATCTTGTTACACAACGATCACCACCATCCATCCCCAAAACTTTATCTTATAAAACTGACACTCTATACCTATTAAACAATAATTCCCCATTCTCCCCTCCCCCTGGCAACCAGCATTACACTTTCTGTCTATCATTTTGAGTACTCCAAGTACCTCATATAGGTGGAATCATACAGCATTTGTCTTTTTGTGACTGTCTTATTTCATGGAGATATCACTTTTTATTCATTGTCACATGGCACCATTTCACTTTAATGCATTTAATAAATTATAGTAAGGATTTGTTTCCATATCAGAGAAAAATATGTTAACATAAACATGCTCAGAATCAGAAGAGAATTTCCATATCACCCTTCCAAAAAGTGAATTTTCCAATTAAATAAATGGAACAATGACATGGATAATATGACTTGCCATATTAGATACTTTACAAATATAATCTCAACCATTTTTAACAACTTTGTATGTGAGGGATCATTATCTCTACTTATAGACAGGGAAAAGGAAGTTAGAGGCTAGTACATGGCAGAACTGGGATTCAAATCATACCGTATCACCTTCTATAAAATCTACATAGATTATAAACCAACAAAGGACTGATTGGGGTGATTTTATTATCTATCAGTGGCCAAATGGTTTTCCAAGGAAGCCCATTCCTGAAAAAGGCTTCAATTACAAATTATTATTTCCTTACTTTCCTCAGATATACATGAAATATGAACCATACTATATATATTCACAAATTAAAAGGGGTAATCATGAAGTTTAAAAGTTAGTTAAATGCATAAAAGTCAACATTCTTTTTATCCTGTTTAGTAGTTCTCGTACTACATGACAAAATGAAATGATCATAAATACAGATTCCTCTAACACAGGCATACTCAAGAAAATAAATAATAACAGCATTAAAAATTATAAGAATATCTTTGATGTTATCGTGTTTTGTTAACTGGTAGAAATTTTAAAATATTTATATAGAGTCCTTATCAGTGACCGAGTTATTTTGGTGAGAAGCAAGAGTTAAAAGTATTATTTTCCATATATTCAGTATAACACTTAACATACATTTGAATTCTTTCAGCGTATAGGTTTTATCTTAGAAATACATTACAGCATTTATACAGGCTGACTAAACTTTTAAAATTTACAAATTAGCACTGTAATGAAATTAGAATCATCACTGTAACCAGAAAGAATTCATACTCTTTCCAGAAACACCAGCTTCCCACTGGGGATGGTTCAGAATTACTGTGGGTTTTTTTAAGAAAAAAAATTACCTAAAGATATGGGATTGTGAGGTGTATGCAACACTCTTTCATTGTAGGCTTCTGACAGCTTCTTTAGTTGGTTGGACAAATATGAAAACATTTCCTGCAACAACAAAATGTTACATTTAAAGAAAATCAAATAAATACTCACTGCAACTTGCTAGATTTAATAAAACAACCCTGATCGGTGTACAGTCTATGCTGTAAATTAACTCCTTCATTTGCCCTAGGAGCAATTATTTTCCTTTGCCACAATACAGAAGATTTAAAGCTGCCAGAATGATCAGAAACCACAGGATTTAAAGGTAAAGAACAAGCACATTTCCTGCTCTGGGGCTATCACATATCTATCACAAATCCTTCCTCTTTTCAGAACCTCCAGGGCTACCACTCTAGTCCAAGCAGCCATCAACCTCTCCCCTGGACCACAGCAATAGATTCTAAATGACTTCTCTGCCTACTTTCCCACCCCTCCAGATAGAGGCCACAGTGGTCTCTCAAAAACATGAATCAGATCATGTCCCTCCCAACGACTTCCTCCTGTAAGTGTTAAAAAAACCAAACTCTTCATCCACGTGATACACCCCAGCCAACATACCCAACTCAGTGACAGTCATTCCCTCCACTCACGACATGCTAGCCACATCAGCCTCCTTTCCAATCCCTGAACATGTCAGAACCTTTGTGCGTGCTTCCCCTGGACTTGGAAAGTTCTTCTCCCAGATGATTCCATGAGTGGTCCCTTTTGTCACAATGTAAGGAGACCTTTCTTTATTACTTCCCTGTTAAAGTAGCTCTCCGACTCTGCCCACCCCCAACTCCCGATCTCCCTCCAACACCATTACCTATTTTGGGTCCTTCACTATACTTATCACAGTCTGAAATTTCTCTTTTATTTGCTTAAATAAATATTGCCTATGACTACCTATTAGAATGGAAAAACTCCTTGAAAGCAGGGACTTTCTATCTTCTTCACCACTGCTTTCCCAACAGCAAGAAAAACGTGCCAGACTTTTAGTATGTGCCAGACTTAGGAAGAGGACGTTTAACAGTGTATTTCCTTTAAATATTATAAACTTAAAATTAACAATTCCCTTAACTCAATTAAAAGAATACAGCATCTAAAAACTAAAAATTGTATTCTTGATCCTACTCTGAAAAAGTGTATACCCAGTAGTAAAAAATAAAAATACATATATTTTACAAGTACAAAATCTCATGTGCACATGTATGCAAAAATTTAATAAACCTACAAATAAATATTAAGTTGGCAACTGTTTGACCTAAAATTGTATTTTCTTCTCCTAGTAAGCACTTTAAAAGTGTTGAAATGAAAATCTGCCCAAGTGAGTCTGCAGTTGAACAAAACCCATTTGCACTGAACTCCTCCAGCCACAGTCAAAACATATAAACTCTAATGATGCACCAAAGAGCCAAGGGCCAACAGAGTATCCGAGTGGAGACAGGAGGAAATGATACTTCAACTTCAAAGGCCACATAAGCGGCTTCAGTTTTCTCTAAGGTGAGAGTTGGGTAGTCTGATCCCACACTGAGACCCAGAGTAGCTTTTTCATGTCTAAAGTACGTAGTAGATGACTAACTCCATCTTTTGTTAGGTAAAGATTTAAAAAAGAGGAAAATTCTTACCAGGTATATGAATTATTAATGAGTCTCCTTAAGACCACAAACATTTTTATCCTTGTCAACACAGTATATTTTATATTCTGAACTAACAAAACTTTAATAGTCATTCTTAAATTTTTAGGATATTTTATAAGATCAATTCTCAGCATGCCAGAATGATGAAATCTTAGATCACTAAAATGTACTGATTCTTTTTATATTCAAAAAGTTAACACCCACATCTGTCATACCGAATGAAGCTATAAGTAAACATACTGTTATATGTAATAAGTCTTTCTCTTTTGTCATTAAAAAAAGTGTATAGAAATACTTAAGGATGCATGTTATCACCATTTGAAGAAACAGAAAAAAGAGTAGGCATCTTTTCTTAGACATATAAAGATTTCCTGGCCCCTCCTTCTTAAACTAATATTGATGTTCACTTCAGAAGGTGAAACAATAAGAAAATCAAATGAAATTTAAAAATCAAGAGTTTTTCCTGCAACTGAAACAATTCATAATCTTTTAGTACCACACCAGAGTTAATGAAGAGTACAATTCCTAGGTTTCATTTATATATTTTCATCTACTATGAGGTAACTAGGTCATAATTTAAATGCTCAGTATTGGGAATTCCTTGGCAGTCCAGTGGTTAGGACTTGGCACTTTCACTGCCGAAGGCCCGGGTTCAATCTGGTCGGAGATCTAAGATCCCACAAGCCACGTGGCGAGGCCAAAAAGAAAAGAAATGCTCAGCGTTGTTTAAAAAAGAAAAAAGGAGTCATACATTTTAATTTAGATATTAACTGTTGATTCTTCTTCATTATATTATATACCAAAGTTCAACTGCATCTAATTCTCTCTTACTCTCAAATTCATTAACCTCTCATAAGCAGAAACAAATCTGATAGCCAGGAAATGCCTTTTACAGACTCCTACATTTTCCCCCCTAACAACAAAAAAACATTTCAATTGTGAGGGCCAATTTAGAATATTATTCTATCTAGTCATGGCTGCCACAATAATCACCAATGCGGTTACACTTGTAGGGTGAAAGGAACCTGATGAGTAGTTAATTTGTCCTTAATTTGTCCTTAGTTATTTCTAAAAAAAAAAAAAAAAAAAAAAAAAAAGTTTCCTTAGTAACACCCCTAGAGGGTGCTTTTAAATTTACTAATGCATACGTGGCTATTAAAAAACTAATTTTCCCAATGTTCAATTTCTAATATTTAACAAATTAGTTCTAACCAGTTCCATAAATAACTTGCTAATGCCACTACAACTGTAGCTAACATTAGGATAAAAATCTTCAGATTATAAACGTAATAATAACTCAATCACATATCACTAGTAAATGGGAGTAAACAAAAAAGAATATATTAGTGAGTCCAGTTCACATCTATCTGCAAATATTTTTAGTATCTCTACTCCATATAAAGTGTTATGATAGGTAATCCAATAAGCAAAGCAGTTTACAATATCTTAAAGCTCAATGTACTGAATCCTACAGTATTTTTCATATTAAGGTCCTAAATGCTCTCCCATTGATATCACTACATTTTAAAAATATCATTTAAGAGACTGTACCACTATTTCCTACACTGCTACTTAGCTAAGCAGTTTTTATCTGATATATCAAAGGTACTCCAGAACCTGCATTATTTTTTGCTACAGTTAGATCTATAACTGACATTTATTATAAAATACTTCTGTAAAGGGAGAAATTTATAAGCACCCCAAGCAAATGTATACAGAAAGATCTTACTTAAAAGAAATGAAATATTATCGATTCTCTATGTCTCTTGTGCTGTATTTAACTTAATTTTAAAAGACTCTTCACTAGAGATAAACTGAACTGTATACCTGAATGCTAATGTCAGCTACATTTCTAGAATAAAAATACAAAACTTTACACTATAATTCAAGATGTTAATGGAAGAGAAGTTGAATTATATTAAGCATTATCTTTCGTATAGTCTTTTGCAAATTGATTTGCAGTTGTGAAGCCCAGCATCTAGCTTATCCCTTCCCATAACTCAAAGATGTGCATAATTCACTAAATTTTAAAGAAAAAGGTCTTATGCTTATACTGCTACATATTACAGGAGAAGAACTTCACATATTATTACAATATGCCTCATAAGGTGGCACAATATGCCTCATAAGGTGGCCTCAAAAAAAGGAAACATAACAAGTAGTCTGGTATTTCATTGATAACATGGAAGGTTGGATGGACAACGGACTGTTGGTACGCATCCACACACACAGATGTCCTTAAGTGAAGACAACGGTACTAAATGAGGGATGCTGCTATCTATAACTGTGGCCAGGCCACAGTGTCCAGGCATACTCCTTGCATCACGGGCTAAAGCACTGCTTTCAAACTCTTCTGTTGAAGCCCCATATCCAGGCCTGAAATCTGACACTTTTGTTGAGATTCAACTACTCTACTTTCAGGGATGCAAATCTTCTAAGTTCCCAAACTTAGCTTTATTATAGGACATTGTTTGAAGCTGTATGTCTTATGCTCTCCAAGTTTCAGCTAACAAATTCCAGCCACAGGAGCAGCCAGTCCTCTGTCATTCCTCTTCTGCGCTTGTCCAATTCAGCAGATATTTGCAACAATGAATGATTATCTGTCTGCCCTGTTCAGCAAAGCACTCTTCTAAAAGTAAAGCTAAGCAGAATTATAATGATCTTCTTCAGAACCAAATGTGAAGGATGAATGTCTAAGACTGATCCTTCCTTCTGCATAGAGCAACTCAAAGAAATAATTTCTACAATTTTCACCCCTTTTCTTAAAGGCCTCTGCAGTTAAACTTCCTGGTCACTTCTCCCCTCAGTGAAGCAGATGTGTTGATCAGGAAGGGGCTAAGAGCAAAGAGGTTCAATTCACACCCAGAGTTCCACTCTCTTTGATCCTTTCACCCTTCAAAAAAAAAAAAAGGCTTGAGAAGAAATGGCTTCAAGCTGAGTTCTTGTCTGCCTCTATTGTGAAAAAGATAAAGCCTTCTTGGAAGATGTAGAGCTAAATGAAATAAACTAAAAATATCATTGTGGTGAATAAGGGCAAGGAATAAAAACAAAATCCTAAGTTGTCTTTTAACACTCCTTTTTTAGTAGGCAATAACACCAATAATATAAAGAGGAGCTCTCAGTGATGGTATATAAATAGCTCTGGCTGGAGCAATATAGCTTTGCCTCGGCTTCTCCAGAGCTAAACCAATAAACTATCACGATTAAATTTTCACAGTCCAAAAGCAAGTCCATTTAAACAAAAGAGGCCTTTACTTCCACAACAAATCCAATAAAAAAACAATATTTATGCTACATATATGCAATTATGGTTTATGGAGGACATCCACATTTTTCAACAAAAAGACTTTCCTGTTGAATGAAGTTGTTAAAAAGCAAACTTTATGCTCTTACAATGATAGAGTTCTCAAAGTTCTCAAATGAGCTTTTTTTTTTTTTTTTTTTTTTGCGGTCCGTGGGCCTCTCACTGTTGTGGCCTCTCCCGCCGCGGAGCACAGGCTCTGGACGCGCAGGCTCACGGGCCCAGCCGCTCCACGGCATGTGGGATCCTCCCGGACTGGGGCACGAACCCGTGTCCCCTGCATCGGCAGGCGGACTCTCAACCAGGGAAGCCCTCAAATGAGCATTTTTATACTCTGACAATTACTACTATAGATAGTCTCTGTTCTAAGTAAATTCTATACAAAGAATTTTAAATAAAACCAATGAATACATTAGAGCCTTTGGGGTTTTACACACCTCCACTAGATAAGAACAGAGGTCAGGAGATTATCATTTTTATGGCTCAAATGCTTAGCACACAGCAGGTAAACACTTCCACAACAGTGGATGGGTGACTGGAAGCAGTGGGAAGACAGAAAGTGCAGAGGCTTTAGCATCACCTAGACTTGGGTTCTGGCACTTATATGTGCTCCTTGGGTAAGTATACTTGTTCTAGCCTCAATTTCATCTGTAAAATGGGGATAATACCTACCTCAGAAACTTGCTCTGAGTAGTACATGAAATGAATAATGAATTTGTTATAATGAAAATAATGAATTCATTATAATGAATATAATGAACCTAGCAGAATTCCTGGCATACAGCAGACATTCATAAAAATATTAGTTTCCTACCCACCTACTTTTCCCTTAGCCTAAAATAGTTTTCAGGTTGAAATAACTAACATTAGCTAGCAGGACTCCTACAGACACATGCTAATACCCTGCAGCTATAATCCTATTCTTGTCCTGTCCCTGCTCATTCCACTCTACACTATCTAGATAAAGGAAAAGAACGAAGTTCTGGATGTTACAAAGCAAGTTACCACTTGACATCTAAAATGGAGTCATCCAATTCATAACACTAAAAACATAAAATTTCCCCACAAAATATTTACCTGATGATTAACAAAGGACAAGGTCACAATGAAAAGCAGAGCTGGGCTGCCTACTCGATCCATTCACCAGCTGAGCTACATATTGCTGCAGGTCAGTCTCAAAGAAGGTGGAATTTCATTCTTGCTAAGCAAAATGTACACCTGCATGGGCCTTTGGTATCACCTAAAAGTAGCTGAAAATTTTAAAGTCAAACCCTAAATGTCAATGGTCAGAAGAAGCATGGCAAAAAAGAAATTCTTAGATTCCAAAAAGATGACAGAACAACCCTAATATCAACAATTCCAAAATCCTTAGGGGTAAGAAAAAGTACTTTTGGAAGAGGAGTATCCACTAGGGAGGAAGCCCTACTCCCAGAAGTACAGTGCCTGTTACATACAACAGGTAATCACCATTTTAACTTATTCCTTTTCACAAGTTTTCAACTATATCCATATGGAGAAATGTCTCTATAAGAACATCTAAGTCACAATGGAAGTCAGTATCAAAATGTTATTTGCTCTCTGCCTAATTTTATAGAAAGATACTTATTCTGTGTAAAACAAGAAAAGACTGTACAACAGTGGACCTATGTGTTCCCAAATGCCCTGCATTAGTTCATTCTATAAACATCTGATGAGCATCTACTATATAACAAGCAAAGGATGCTAAGAACAGAGGGATCAATCGGCAAACTCCAAAGTAGGCAGTAATCTACTAGACTACCCAAAATCAAGTACCAAGTTTCACTTCAGACACCTGATGGTAATTTTTTAGGGATGTGCATTGAAACAGTCAGTTTAATTTGCTAATTAAATAAGTTTACTATAAAATTACTCAAGACTTATATTAATTTATATAGCAAATATTTAATATTATTAGCTATTATTATTTACAGTTTCAATTCAAGAACAAAAACAGGAAAAACTGAATAGTATGTTTATTTGATATTATAATAACAGCATATAAAAATTAAAAAATTTGCATCTATAAAGTATAGTTTTAAAATGTCTAACTTAAAACTTTGTGTAATGGTTTTATTGTTTGAGCTACAACATATTCTATTTATTTAGTTTAAAAATGAAATTTTAGCCAAACCTGCAGACTGATCAATATAAGGTAAAAAGTAGCTACGGTATAAGAAAAGATTATAACTATGACAACTAAAAATACCAGAAATAAATAGAAAACTAACAAATTATATTTTAAAGCTTTGATATTTGCGATATTTGTGCAGTTCACCTCAAACTCCATGAAATATTATCTATGTATAAGTATTAAAATGCTATGATATATTCCTCTCCAAGTTTCCGTTACAGATACAAGTGACCTGTGTGCCTCAAAATAATGGGTTTTAAACTTGGGTGTGCATCAGATTTATCAGGGAAGTTTAGTTAAAATGCAGTGTCTAAGCCCCACTCCAGACCTACTGAATCTAAACTTACCCTAAAGGAAAGTGATCTAAATCACAAAATCTCCAATAATTGCACAATACTTTGCTTTCCAGACTCAGTCTAAAATACCCTTTAAGAATTCTACATTTAGGCTAGTCATCAATTCTAGCCTACAATTAAACCATGGGGGCCACTTAATAAGTGCACGAGTTGCATTTTCATAGAATAGATGTCACTTCTTCTAGTGACACTTGACCCTGTGAGAGCTGGGCTAGGTGCCCCAGCTGGGTTAGGTGATATATGCTCTCATATACTCTGCTTGTTCTTTCATAACCCTCATCAGACTTGTAATTATTTATTTAATATGTAGATTTCCCCGACTACAATTTCCTTAAGGGTAACAACTATGTCAGTCTTGTTCGTAAATTTAACCTTAGGGCCTATGCATAAACATTTCTTTGCTTGAATGAATGAACGAGCAGGGGCCAGTGCTGCTCAGGTAATGTGGGACCAGACCACAAAGGATCATGATGGATCATAATGGGAGGCTAAGGAGTTTGGACTTTGTCTTACAGGCAACCAAAAAAGCAACCAAAACCCAAAGTGGAATAACTTGAAGAAAGGTGCATTTTTAGAATATAATCTTTTTTTTTTTTTTTTTTGGTCACGCTGAGCGGCTTGTGGGATCTTAGTTCCCTGACCTGGGATTGAACGCGCGCCCTTGGCAGTGAAGTGCACAGTCTTAACCACTGGACCAAAAGGGACTTCCCCATTTTAAGAATATAATCTGGCACTGCTCTACATCATGACAAATTAGAGTAGACCAAGACTGGGGATCAGGAGAAGAGTTAGTAAGTTATTGTAACCATCCAGGTGTGATATGGTAAGGGCTTTACTTAGGGAGTTGTGGCCGAAACAATGGAAAAGAAGAAATGACTGTTTGAAACATTATGAAGGGTATAAGAGGAATCAAAAGTATCAGCATTAGACAAACTATTATATACAGAATGGATAAACAACAAGGTCCTACTGTATAGCACAAGGAACTATATTCAATATCCTGTAATAAACCATAATGGAAAAAATATGAAAAAGAATATATGTATAACTGAATCACTTTGCTGTACATCAGAAACTAATATAACATTGTAAGTTAACTATACTTCAATGGAAAAAAAAAAAAAGGAAGTACCAGCATTAGAAATCTAGTTTAAAACGAAAGAGGTAATTTATTGGTCATCTAACAGCCAGTTCTACAAGCAGGTAAGGCTGGATCCAGAGACTCAAATGACTCTCAGTTCTGTTTTCCCTCTTATGTTCTCTAAAGAAGGCTTTCTTGGCATGGCCAGAAATATGGCAGCTGAGAGTCATAAGATTACATCCTTATAGTTTACGGTGTCTGCAAAGCAACAGACACAACATCTCTAAATGAACTATCAAATCTGCTGGAAGGACTCTATCTCCACATGTCCACCTGGCGAACGAGGCTAGCCAGATCACGTGGCCACCCCTAAGAAAGAGGAGAAGGGACCCTGTGATTGACAGTCTCACCAGGACCACCTGGAGTCAGAGAGGGAGTTCCCCAGCAACAGTGGTTCTGCGCAAGCAAATAGTGTATATCTAAAATACAACTGAGCTTTTTTGGCCAAAGCTGCTAAATGTATTATTGTTTTTGCATCCTCTGGATATTAGTAGACCTAGGTCTTCAGATTTATAGCTATTTAAAGTAGCTACATTGCTACCAAACTACATTATTTACCTATATTAAAAAAAAAAAGTACAGTTTAGAGGTTTTAAGAGAGAGGATCAGAAGCCCAACTGCCTAGATTTAAATCCATGTCCCACAATTTACCTCATACATATTACTTCTCTGTCACTACATTTCCTGTGAAAATGAGGATAACACTTCACAGGGCTGCTGTGAGGATTAAATGAATACGTGACAAAGTGCTTCAAGGAGAGCCTGCCACATGGTAAGTGCTCAGTATTAGGGGTTATAACTTCATATATATACAGAAGTGTATCTACACATATATGGTATCTGCTAGATAACACAAGCCCTGCATTGAAAGACTATGTTAAGAATGATTTTACATGAAACTTTTCTACCCAGTAGTTAAACCTTAGTGCTCACTCTACCTGACCTATCAGTGGCACTGGGCAATCACACTTCCCTCCTTGATACACTTCATTCACTTGGCTTCTAGGACTCCACGCTCTTGCTTTCCCTCCTTCTCAGTCTCCTTTTCTGATCTCTTTCCTTCTCCCAGACCTCTTAATGTTGGAGTGCCCCAGAGCTCAGTCCTTGCACTTCTTTTCTTTAGACTCATTCTCTTAAAATCCCAGCTAATCTCTTAGCCAATTAACTCCCCCAAATGTTTATGTCCAGCTCAGCTCTCTCTCTTAACACTAGACTCGTATCGCACTCCATACCTACATCTCTACCTAGACGTCAGAGGACATCGTGATTTCAACTTTGTCTGAAACTGAACTCTTGGCCTTCCCCTCCATCCCATGGGCTTCCCCATCTCAGTTAATGGCTCTTCCATTCTTCCAGCTGCTCAGGTCAAAAACCTCAGAATTATTCTTGATGTCTCTCTTTCACTCACAATACATTCATCTGGAATTCCTGTTGGCTCAATCTTCAAAAGAGAGCTAGAATCCAACCACTTCCATTACCTCTACTGGCACCATCTAGATCCAAGTCAACATCACTTCCTGATTTCTGCAAAAGCTCAACTTCTACCCTTGCCCCCCTAATTGATTCTCAACACGGCAACCAGATCAATCCTTCAACCAGAGGATCCTTCAAGGATCCTTTATATCCTTCCTGATATAAATCAGATCACGTTACTCCTCTATTCGAAACCCTCCAATGGTTCTCTATCTATCTCACTCAGAATATGAGGCAAAGACCTTATATGGCCTAGAAAGCCCTACATGACCAGCCCACCCCCATTACCATCCTGACTTCAACTCTCACAACTCTCCTTGATCACGCTGCTCCAACCATACTGGCCTATTCTCTGCTTCTCAAACACACTGACTCGACCCCGATTCCTGGTACTGGCTTTTTGCCTGAAACACTCTTCTCCATCATACATGTATACTCTCTCAAACTTCTTCAAGTCAACTCAAATGTCACGTTCTCAATGAGGCCTGCACTAACCACTGCATTTAAAAAATCAATTCTCACCACTTCCCCCCGCACATCATCCCCAACCCCCCCTTGTTTTACTTTATTCTTTTCTTCCACAGCACTTTCAGCTTTGTAATTTATATACTAAACAAATATTTATATTTTATGTGATTTGTTTATTGCTGGTGTCCTCCATATGGAATGCAAGCTCCATAAGAGCAGGTATCTTTGTCTATTTTATTGATTGCTCTATCAATATAATGTGCCTGGGGCTTCCCTGGTGGCACAGTAGTTGAGAGTCCGCCTGCCCATGCAGGGGACACGGGTTTGTGCCCTGGTCCGGGAGGATCCCACATGCCGCGGAGCGGCTGGGCCCGTGAGCCATGGCCGCTGAGCCTGCGCGTCCAGAGCCTGTGCTTCACAACGGGAGAGGCCACAACAGTGAGAAGCCCGCGTACCGCAAAAAAAAAAAAAAAAAATATTATGTGCCTGACACATAACAGATGCTCAACAGATATTTAGTAAACTAAGTATTTACTCAAGGAAACTTATCCTACACTCAACGTCATCTACTTTCAGTTTCAAGGAAACAATAGTCCATACTGCAGACCGTGCTGTTTTACATGGGCTTGTCATTGTTCAGATGGGGGATGGGAGGGGTCAAGACAGCTTAATAGGGGTGGAAATGGATAGGAGGCACCATGAAACTGAAGAGACCATCATCTTAAAAATTTCAAACTTGAGTTTGATGTATAAAGTACCCATATGATGTGTGCAGGCCAATTCCCATGATTATAATGCTCACGGCCCAGAAAGTAGCTGTTTTATTTCAGGAAATATTCTACAATCTTTTAGAACTAGAAGTGGCCTGAGATAGCAACTGTTTCTTTCACAAGTAATGAAATAAAATCTGTGAGTTCAAGAACCTTTTCCATAGTGAAACAACTAGTGATAGGAGAGCTAAGACTCACTGACATGGGATACAACTCAACTCTCATACAGAGAAATGATGGCTTTCCGCACCTATAAACAGTCTTCATCTGTCATACGGAGAAGGGCCCTTGAAAGATTCTGCTGAGGTTTTCTCCTGGCCAGAACGAGATGATTACTTCTTGGAGTTTATCAAACTGGAGTGTTAGTCTAATCATTTAAAATTTCTTTTCAGGCATAATTTACATATAGTACAATTTCAGGTGTCCACTTCTACGAATTTTGACAAACATATACAGTCATGAAACTACTACCACTAACAAGATACAAAACATTTCACTACCATTAATAGTCCCCTCCCCCAACCCAAGCCTCTAGCGTCCAGTGATCTTTTCTCTGTCCTGGTATTTTTTTGCCTTTTCCAGGATGGCATATAAATAAAACCATACAATATGTAGCCTTTCAAGCCTGGCTTATTTCATTTAGCGTAATGCATCTGAGAGTTGTTACAGTATTGCATATATCAGTAGTTTGTTCCTTTTTATTGCTGAGTATGTACGTACCACAGTTTGTTTATACCCCAGATGATGGACATTTCAGTTGTTTCCAGGTTTTGGCAATTATCAATAAAATCACCATGAACATTCATATAAAGGTTTTTGTACAGATACAAATTTTAATTTCTCTTGAGTTAACAGCTAAGAGTGGGACAGCTAGTTTATGTGGTAAGTAAATGTTTATAAGAAACTGCCAAAGTGTTTTCCAAAGTTGCTGTACCATTTTGCATTCCTCTCAGCAATATGTGAGAGTTCTACTTGCTTCAGATCCTTGCCAGTGCTGTTTTTATTGTTTGTTTGTTTTTTTAATATTAGCCCTTCTCCTAGGTGTGTAGTGGTAACTCACTGTGGTTTTAATCTGCATTCCCCTAATGACTGAGGTTGAGCATCTTTTCCTATATCACGTAAATCTTAAGAGATGTCCTAACAATGGAAAGTAAATAATTACTTTCATATGCGTTGAATTAGTGGGGAGAAAGGGACTAGGGTAAAACAGGGCACAGAAAATGTTAAACTTCTGTTACATATTCATAATGCTGTTGAGAGGATCCCTCAGATGACATACATGAAAATACTTTAAAATATATAAATTACTATTATAAATCTAAGGGACTGTAATTGCTACAAAGTGTTAGAAAGTTATACAGATACAAAAACTGTACCAGGGGCCTCTAGCTCTCCCAAATGGGAGATGAATAAAACATCTTAGTCTGATCTGCCCTACCAACATTGTTTGTCTACAATTTTGGAGTTGCCCCTGAATTAAACTAGTTTTTAGTGCTGGAGACAAAGTCCAATTTTTTTTTTTTTTTTTTGCGGTATGCGGGCCTCTCACTGTTGTGGCCTCTCCCGTTGCGGAGCACAGGCTCCGGATGCGCAGGCCCAGCGGCCATGGCTCACAGGCCTAGCCGCTCCGCGGCATGTGGGATCTTCCCAGACCGGGGCACGAACCCGTGTCCCCTGCATCGGCAGGCGGACTCTCAACCACTGTGCCACCAGGGAAGCCCACAAAGTCCAATTTTTAAGCACAAATGTCACTTTTCTTTTCATAACCAACATAATCAATGAGTTCAGCATTCTAATAATGCCAAGGGATGGACTTATTATTTTAGAATGAGAAGTTGGCCAACATCTGACCTGGCTCTTCCTCCTGCAACTGACATGTCACAACTAAACAAATCTTCAGGCTTCCAAAACTAAAAAGAAAAAATTTGTCCATTTGTCTTTTAAGAGCCTCTACCTATAAGTGATAAATGAATTAAATTTTACCGAAATAATAAGAATCCCTGATGCAGGAGTTTTTTAAGACAAAAACAAACACAAAAGCAAAAATCACTTTTCCAAGATTCCTCAGGATATCTGAACAGACAGGATAACAATGATTAATTGAAAACCACCTAGGGAGGGTCCAGATCAAAGTAAATCCCCTAGGACTTTGCTAGGTATCTACATCCCAATGTGATAAACCAATAGACAAAAACACCAATACTTTGGAGTACTGTTTTAGTCAACAGTATTGTTTACACCTAACGGGAAAGATTACCTTTCTTTCTTTTAATAGCTTCTTGTAGCCATTCGATCCAAGTGATAATAAAGTAATAAGGACATCTAAAGAAGGTGAAGCTGAAGCTCTTCCTGAAATAAGGATGATAAGTTACATTCAGAAGGGGAAAAAAGCTTTGTAAATTAAGATTTATTACAGTAGCCTATGTACAAATGGATTTTTGTTTGTTAGTTACTTTTTCTGAAGAGCAACTGATTTATTTACCTGGATACATCTTGCTTATTTCCTGAATGAAGGAATCATTAAAGCCAGCAATTATAGCGCCACCTACTGGAACCATAAAATTTTTGTCCAAGCTCTGAACGAAAGCATCTATTCTACCAACCCGAGCCCCCTAGAATGGAAAATGGAATAAGATGTAGTATTACATATTAGTTTCTAGAAGAAGAGACAGCAACTTCTATTAATAAATACCATTAAAACAATGCACAGAAACAAAAAACAGATGAAAGATTTTTGTTTTCTTTGTACCGATGCCAGTAAAATATTTTTAAGCATTAAACTGAGTTTTTAAATGCTGCTCCTTATATGTGGAAGAGCACTTTATAGTTACAAGCTGCTTTCACACATAAATCATTTAATCTTCACACCAAGCCTGTGAGGAAGGCAGAGTTTCAGTATCAGTTCAGGTGGGAACTACAATGAAACAGAACTTTTCACCTTAAAATTGGGTAAGAGAGAGCAAATTCCTCCCATGTCTTTCAGCTGTGATCTTCTATTTGACAATAAATAACAACAGTGGGTCCTACAACTATTAAGTAATTTTAAACACCCTCTGTGAGTTCACGAGTGGCCTGTAGCCACCCATGCTGCCAATCAATAAATTATACATTAAGTGCCTCTCTTTGATGCTTGGATAATCTACTAACCTGCGTGACCACTTTAAGCAACAAGCTCTGCTCCTACCACCACTTGGATAATAAAGGAGAAAAGAAAAATTTTATTTTTAACTTCAACTAATGGAATTTTTTGGGTATACTCTTGGCATAAGAGTTTCTACGTAAGAGTTTCTACATAACTGATGTTTCCTAATGTTATAATCTTAGATGATCTCATTCCACGGCAAATGAACTTCAAGTGAAAATCTAGTATTCTGGTGAAAAACGGAATACTTGCTAGAAATGTAAAACTAAGTTCTAGTCCCATGCGACATAGTCTATAACATTCTGCCTAATGTGCTTCAATTTCCTCCTCTTAAAAACTGAGATACTATCTAAATTTCAACTAAGATAGTTTTTTTCTTCATCTGTAGCCACAGATTTTCAATCTGTATTCACAATCTACATTCCTATTAATATTGTAACCATATTTGACCTTCATCCTCCCACTTTATATCCACATCCATAGCTGAGGGAGAATTGAAGGAGCAGATAGAAGAGGACAGAAGTAGCCTAATCTAAGAGGCCAGATCCAGGCAATAGGTAGAAGCAGCAAAAGCAGAAAAGGGAAGGGGCACAGACAACTTTGGAGGCTATCGCATGATTGTTTAAATCTTAACCTTCCCCTGTCATTCTCCTTTCTAACTTCCTCATGAACTATGATCAGAGAAAATCTCACCTTATCACAGGAAAACAGAGAGAAGCATATGAGACTAATTGAATAAATAACTGAAAACCGTGCAAAGTAGCACATAAAAATAAAGTGGAACAGTCAGAGTTGCCTTTTTTTTTAACATTTAAGTAGTGCCCAAGGTTTCCTGAGAGAAATCTGAACCTAAATTACGAGGAGTACTAAGAGAGCAATCAGTGCACCAGACGTTGCTAGAATCCCTTCATCACTAAAACACAGAAAGCATTCAAAGGGTAGCAAATTCTGTGGCAAGAAAACAAACAGGCTGGACCCAATCTCAGGAACAGTGTATAGACCTCATTCTCCACACTAAAGTCTGGGGCCATTAATGAGGAGGAGAGAAAAACACCAGAAGGGTGCAAGGGCTTAAACAGAATCGGAAACACAGGAGCATGTCCTATGAAGTAAACGGTTGCCATTTATCAGTTCATCCATTTACTCATTTATTCAGGGAACAAATATTTGGGCACCTATCATCTGCCAAACATTGTTCCAGGTTCTGGGCATAGCAGCAGTGAATAAAACAGATCATTGTTCATACAATAATTACGGCCAGAATTTACTAAGAACTTACTATGCATCAGGCACTGTTCTAAGCACTTTACATTCTTAACTCAGTTAACCCATGCAATAGCTATCTGGGCAGATGCCACAATAATAGCTATTTTACAGATGAGAAAATTAAGGCACAGTGAAATTAAAGTGACGTGCCCAAGGTCAGAAATGTAGTTAATAGCACAGCTGGGACTCAAATCCAGGCAGTTAAAGCACCTTACTGAAAGTCACCCAGGCAAAAACCTAGGTAATCAGGATGAAGAGCCCATGTTTAAAAAATAAAATATTATTCCTATGGCATTTCCATCCTTCCAGCAACTCAGGCCGAAAGCCTTGGAGTCCCTGAATCCTCATGTCCTCGTTCCCTGCATCTGGTTCATCAGCATACCGTGTAAGATCGACTCTCAAAATACATCTGAATCCAACCATTTCTTAACACCTTAACAGCAACCACCCTGGCCCATGCCACCAATGCATCTCATGTGGGCTACTGCAACAGCGTTCCCCGCTTGCCTTCCTACAGGCCATTCCCCGCAGCGCAGCCGTCACATGTCACTCTCCTGCTCAAAACCCTCCAATGGCTGATGACCATACCAAGAAGAAAATCTCAAATCTTTAACACACCTCAGTTAACACACCTCAAATCTCTTTACGACCACCACTGCTCTCAGTTGCCCTGGTCCGGCCACGCTGGCCTCATGCATTCCAAGCACACCCCGGCCTCAATGTCTTGGCACTTGATGTTGCCTTCTGTCTGGAATCTCTCCAGAGAGCTGCCCAGCTCATGCCTTCATAACACTCGGGGCTCTGCTCAAATGTTACTTCTCAGAGAGGACTTCCTGGATCACGCCATCTGATACTCCTCCCCCACAAATACTAGAGCATTTATCAAGGCCTGTCATCCTTACTGTTTACTGTCTGCTTCTGTTCCATGAGGATAAAGGTTCTGTTGTATTTACTGCTGCATCCCCAGTGCCTACCCTGCCGCCTGGCACATCCGTGGGAACCCTGCAAATATCTGTTGAATGAACTGACAATTAGGTCTATGAATAACTAGTATAACACCTACTTCTCTCAAATTCTCAATAAACAAAGTTGCTGCTTCCCACACTCGGGGAGCTTTACAATCCTTAATTCTATGTATTTCTGTGACTCTACTACAACCCTCTCTATTAATGTGTCCTCACATCCATATTCCATGAGTCTCCTAAATTAGTCAGTTTACTATATGTCAGAAGTATAGGTTCTGCAAAGCTAATTTCCTGGGGACTACATATGCATATCAGAATGCTCTATATGCTCAGCACTGAGTCATTCTGAGACACTGTCCTAAAAAAAAAAAAATTCTGAAACATTTTAGTTATACCTCTTTCTTCATTGTTTGCTTGATTGTTACAATACTATCTTCTCAAGAAAGCTTCCCAATTTTAGTACTTTGTTTTTTAGAGGAAGATAAAGGGATTTGGAGTCACACTGAACTATATGGGCCATTTTGCAGCTTGGGACCTTAGGCAAGTCACTTAATACTTCCGAGTTTGTTTCCTTACTTGTAGAATGGAAACAATGGGAAGTACACCTTAAACTGTTAGGATTAACTTAATAAACTTTAAAAGTCTAGCAGGGAGCTTCCCTGGTGGCGCAGTGGTTGAGAGTCCACCTGCCGATGCAGGGGACCCGGGTTTGTGCCCCAGTCTGGGAAGATCCCACATGCCGCGGAGAGGCTAGGCCCGTGAGCCATGGCCGCTGAGCCTGCGCGTCCAGAGCCTGTGCTCCGCAACGGGAGAGGCCACAACAGTGAGAGGCCCACGTACTGCAAAAAAAAAAAAAAAAAAAAAAGTCTAGCAGGATGTCTGACACATGGTGGGTATGGGTACTCAGTAAATGGTATGTATAACTGATAAAAACTACTGAGATAAATTAAAGCTAATTTTAATTTTTTAGAGTGTCATGAAACAACTAGCACTGAATAAGACCCAAGTATTTATTTGGCTGAAAGCAATAGGGACACCACCTCTTTTTGTGAGGGCCAATGTTTATGTACTGCTTTTTTTTTTTTTTTTAAAGAAATGTCAATTCTAGAAGGTAATACAGTATCTGCAACAATACAACAGCTACCTTATAAAAATTCATTTACCATCTTATAGTGTTATTTTCTGGTTAAAATTTTAGTAAAACCACCTCACGAATGAAGAGAGGTGATGACAAAGTAGGGTATTCGTGATACACAACTCCATGGGCAGCTTTCATATTGTATCCTGGAGCTTGTTTTCATTTAAGAGTCTTAATCTCTTCAATTACACCACCAAATTTTCTAGTATTCAAAAATATGTCATGAGCACCAAAACAATGAGCACTGCTGAGTTAAGTACATAACATATGGGTAAATGTTAAGGAGCCATTAAACTGATCATTATGAAGACTTTATAAGCATGTGGAGAGTATAGAAATATAATCTAAGTTTATATTTAAGTTTAAAAATTAAATATGCTTTTGACTACATTTTAGAAAGTTAATACTAAATGTACACAATGGCTATAACCATGTAAAAAGCAATACGTATATGTATTAAAGAGAAAAAAGGGATACACAAATTATTAAGGGTAATTGTTAGGGTAACAGGGTTATGAGTGATCTTCTACCCTTTCCTCACTTTTCTAAACGTTTAGGAATGCTAGAATATCTGACTTTTAAAAGAATTAAAGCTGCCAAAAATTAAAGAGGAGGAGAAAGGAAAAAGGGGAGGAGGAATAAAAATGAATCACTGAAATAGTATGTTTTTTCAAGATTTCCAGCATAGATAACTGTACAACCTTCCTCTGCTACCATTCAAATCAGATATAATCTAGTCTGACACTGTGATAAGCCTTAAAAAGTTAAGGAATAATGCAAAAGGATACCAAGGAAACAGTAAATGGTCTTTCTCAAAGGTTTTAAGAAACCCTCGAATACCATGCATACAACCACTCCACCTCTGGACTTCTTTTGTTATGTAAACTAATCTATTTCCTTATTGATTAAGTTAATTTGGGTTGGGTTTTTGTTACTTGCAGTCAATTACATTCTAACTGGTACAACCTTTGAGTAAAGAAATTAAGCAAATCAGCTAATACTACTGTATAAACCATATTTATATCAGAGATAATACTAGTACTCAAAATAACAAAAGAGAAAACAAAAAAATTTATGAGATAGGATCTACAGGGCTAAGGAGCATTCACCACCACATGGCAGAAGGCCACAGATAATCCTGAATAACTCTTATCCACATAACACAAATCACATGTGTGTCAAAACTGAATATTTGACTAACATCATTATGCACACAAATCATAAAATTCATATCATACCTAGATAATATCTACCCATATCCTGATATAGTGTGAATAATTAATCACTGTAAGTAAATGTAATACATCATTTACTCATTCAATTGTTTGAGTAACCAATTATTGAGTGTCAGTTATGTACCAGGTACTGTCCTAAGTATTGAGGACATAACAGTGAACAAAACAAAGTCCTTTCCCTAACAGAACCTTAATTCTAATCACTACCAATAAGTAGACAGTAAACAAACATCATATCAAATGGTGACAAGTGCTATGGCGAAAAAGAGAAAGAGGCCATCAATTTCAAGAAGCACCATTACTTTACATACCGCTAGGTAAGAATAAACATTGCCATTTAACATTATAAGACACCTCAATTTCAGAGATATAACATGGAAAAACGTGTACTTTAAAATCAATGAATATGGCAAAACAGGAAAAGAGGGATAGAAAATGCTGGCAAGGAAGAAGGTGTTATTTCAAATAAGGTGTCTGAGAAAGTCTCATCAACCTAAAGAAAGTCAGGTAAGAAGCCACGCAACTCTCTAGAAAAGCAACCTAACAAGAGGTATGAGCAGGAGTGGGGTGCACACGGGTAGGACAAGAGGAAGAGAAAGGAGGAAAATGTGCCAGGAGGGTGGGTAAGAGGGAGAGCAGCAGGAAATGAAATCAGGGAAGCTGCAGACGCCTGAGGACACAGAGCCATGGCTGTGACTCTTACTCTGAGTGGGATGGGAAGCTCAGACATGTTTTAAAAATAAGAATCTAAAACAGATGACTGGGATCTAGGTGATGCTTATAAAAATTAAAAAAAATAAAATCACAGTTTTTAAAAACCTGCCAACTCCATAGTTTTATGCTAAAATGTTTATAAATGAAGTCATTTTCAGTCTAGGATATAAAGGTAAAGTGATTTCTTAAATACTAAATATAGAATATAGAACAAGTAATCAATATAGTTTTAAAAACACTATAATCCACTATATTAGAAAAATGAAAACACTGGCAATGGAACATTCTCAGAAAGTTAAAAAAATAAGCTACTAAAGTATTTCCATGTTGGTGCTGACCAAAACTATAGTCCAATGACACTAGCAAAGAATAATGACTTTTACTGAGTGACTACTGGATGCAAATTTCTAATGCTCCATGAATTAGAAGATGCTAGATTAACTGTTTTTCTGTACTAGGTTGTAAGGAAAACAAAGTAATAATCCCAAATATGTTAAAATCCATTTTTCCCTGACATATCTTTTGAAACTCTCTTACCTGCTGAATGAGGTGCATGCACTTTGAAGACTGCACTCCATAAGCATTGTTAACTATATGTGGAATGCCATAATTAGCACAAATCACAGCCAGTTCTTCTAATCTATAAACATATTCAATAGAAAGACATATTCATACTCTGTCTTAATAAATTACGAGAAAAGTTTTTTAATTTAATAGTTATCCTTAAAGTATAATAGGGGAAAAAAAAGAGAAACTGAAATTTCTACAGCAGTACTTTAGCATATAGTTTGGCACCTTGGAAATGCATAGCAGGCATTTAAGGATAAACTTGAAAAAGCTTTTAAATTAATGTCACCAATAAATAAGAAAATGTGTATTTAGAAAAATCTTACATAGATGGTAGCTTTTAAATCACCTGAAAATTTCCTATATAAAAAGCAAGAAGCAGATTATTTATAAAGACCTCTTACAAAACTGATATGCTCATTTTTAAATGCTTTCAGTTGCTTATCATCCTAAACTAATATCTGCAAAATAATCAGCATATCTTGAAATGTTAAGAAATCTCACATTAAGCATCTCATAAAGCAAAAAATACATTTTCAAATAGACTTTAATGTATTAAAAAATACAGAACATTAAAATATTTCAGTACCAAAATAACATTTTCCAACAACTTGGATACTAAACAATCTTTTAAATAGCTGCTGGTTTTAAATTCACTCGTACGCCTTCATTTGACACTCCCCATATTAAAACAATCTGAGAGTCTAACTTTATGCAAAGTAAGATAATAAATTTCAATTAGAGTGTCATAAATGATGTTCCTTTGCAAAACCAAATAATATTTGTGACTGAAGTCATCTCTAACAGAAAAGTCTTCACACTATGAAGCTAAAACTAAATCCTATGGTTTGATAAAATTAATTTTTAAAAAACGTTCTCTCTACAGTATAAAAAATTTGGAAGCAAAGCATTTTGAGAGAATAAAAATTATTTCTCAGATAAATGTACTACAAATATATATTATATGGTTTAATTATCAACTTACACATAATACATTTTCCTTTTATAGTAGCTGTGCATTAATATGTTTTTAAACTACAAACAGAACTAACATTATTCTGTTCAACTGTCAGAAGTTTTCAATTTACTTCCCTAAAAGTTTTATGAATTAAAAACTTATCACTCATTTTCATAAACCTCACAAATCAAGGCAGAAAACTTATCAGATTTTGTTTTTAACAAAATGGACCTTCTGGGATACACACAAGTATTTTCTTCATAAAAGGCACTTTCACATGTTTGTGTTCTAATGAAAGTATTCCTTGATAACAAGCTTCCTTGAGAGTAAGGCACTATAATAACATAAAGTACTATTTTTTTAAAAAAATCACTTGAGTAATTTTAAATATTCTGAATTGATCAAATTTGCTAATATTTTCAATGTGTATGAGAAAGGCAAAGAGAAGCAGAAAAAAATATTTTCCATGTGAATCAGATTGTATTCTAACTTAGAAGCCAATTTGAGGTGTTGCTCAATTTGAAGAAATGATACTCTTCTTTTTTTTAACATTTTCTTTGATTTTGCCCCACAATACTCTCTGTCCAGTTAACTAATAAAGACAATATATATGTTCAAATTAAGACTATAAAGGAATTAAACTTAAAGAAATCAAAATGTATTTTTAAATTTAATAAAATCAGAAATTCAAACATATTACTAATAACTGAGCATCACCATTTTCCTAAAGTTCACTCTAATCAGAAACATTCATTATGTAACATCACCAAAATATAGTATATGAGAATTCTACTGACTGAAAAAAAACCTTTTTGATTTTTTCCAAAGGAGACAACGCATGTAAAATGTACTTAGCACTATACCACGCATACTGTAAACATTCCAAAACAGTTATTCAAAATGATACAGATGGCCAATGGGCACACGAAGAGATGCTCAACATCACTAGGTATTAGAGAAATGCAAATCAAAACTACAATGAGGTATCACCTCATACCAGTCAGAATGGCCATCACTAAAAAGTCTACAATTAATAAATGCTGGAGAAGGTGTGGAGAAAAGGGAACCCTCCTACGCTGTTGGTGGGAATGTAAACTGGTACAGCTACTCTGGAAAAGACTATGGAGGTTCCTTAAAAAAACTGAAAATAGAGTAGCCATAGGATCCAACAATCCCAATCCTGGGCATATACACAGACAAAATTCTAATTCGAAAAGATACATGCATCCCTATATTCATAACAGCACTAGGTACAATAGCCGAGATATGGAAGCAACCTAAATGTGCATCTACAGATGAATGGATAAAGATGTGGTCTGTGTATATATATATATAACGGAATACTACTCAGCCATAAAAAAGAATGAAATAATGACATTTACAGCAACATGGACAGACCCAGAGATTACCATACTAAGAGAAGTCAGACAGAGAAAAACAAATACCATTTGATATCACTTATATGTGGAATGTAAAATATGATACAAATGAACTTACAAAACAGAAACAGACTCACAGACACAGAAAACAAATTTATGGTTACCAAAAGGGAAAGGGGCTAGGGGAGGGATAAATTAGGAGTCTGGGATTAGCAGATACAAACTACTGTATATAAAATAAACAAACCACAAGGTCATACTGTATAGCACAGGGAACTATATTCAATACCCTATAATAAACCATAATGAAAAAGATACAAAAAAGAATATACATATATATGTATGTGTGTATATATATGTTATATATATAGATATATACATATATATATCTATATGTATAACTGAATCACTTTGCTGTACACCAGAAACTAACACAACACTGCAAATCAACTATACATCAATTAAAAATATGTCAATTAAAAAAAAAGTCAAAATGAAACAAAAACAAAGATATCCTCAAGGATAAATAATTTAACTAATACAAATATTCATATGGTGTTTTTGGAAATGTAATTTATTTCAATCACATTAAAATTTTTCTAGATAGCAAAAACATCAATGAAGAAAGACTAAAGATGCTTATTTAATATTTAAATACAAATTTAAAATTTGATTGATAAGTAATGAATAAACAACTAAAGCATATGCAACATGATCTGAAAATAGAATCCAGACTCATGAATGAAGCAAGGTAAACTTTCAAGAGCAGGGTTTTAAAACTGTCTCTTAAAATCTGCCTGTAGTAAAAGCTAACATGCATTCATTACTGTCAAATTATATGACTCCATGAATTAAAACCAAAGTATAACTTGATGCTATGAAAATAGTCCAAAGTCAATAGTTCTTTTACAAATTATTAGCACTTCTGTTCAAAATGTTAAAATGAAACCAACAGTTGCTGTCAAAACTAGAAATATGTATTACTATATCTAAGCCTACTACATTTTCAGAATAAAAATCTGCGGCCATCCTTCAGAAAAGCAAACATTTGCCTTTTAAAAAAAAAATTTCTTAAATATCTGCATTTTTCTCAAAATGCAAAGACAATTATACACCTAACTATATATCTGGGTTAGTCTTGCAATTAAAAAAAAAATTAGGGGACAATAATCCTAAAATTTTCTATTTAAAATCTGTTAATACTGATAGCTCCTATATATGAAAACTAATTATAAGATCAAAGTGGAGATGGCAATAAAAACAAGTATGTTAATCCAAAATTTAGCATAGAGATTTCTAGTAAACAATAAGGAAAAAGATGCAAGATGTCCAGAAACATAAAGAAGAGCAAGAAAACAGAGATGCTCTGCATCTACTCAGGTGATAAAAGGATCTCCACTTGGTACTAGTTGTTTTTTCCTTCTTCTATATCTAATTTTTATTTTCCCAAGCCATTATGTTGTTTCTTCAACAGTCCATTCACGTAGTATTTACTGCCAAATGTTATTTAGGCATCTTTGAGAATTAGTATAAGTGCATTTTATGTAAAAGACTGATGAACACTGAAGGACAATATTCACAAATCATTTACCTATCAGGCACCCTTGGAGCAAAACAGGATGTAGTAGAATGAACACAAAGAACGTAATCAGGGCCAAGTTCCTGGACTTTAGCCTCCACTGCTTTCAGGTCTGTGCGTAGCTCGTCACCTTCTAAAACGTTCTCTATCACCACAGGCTCAAAACCTAACCAAGTCAACCAGAAACCAAAATGTTAGTATACTAAAATAAGGGGAGATTGTGGACTCTAGGAAGCAGTGCTATTCTACACAAAAACTCTTAAACATTTATTCTAGTCAATGAACTCTTCTCTAATAATAAAGACCTGGCTTAATACCAGCATGAGTCAAAGGCAGGTCAAAATACTGTGAAGGACATCTAGACCACAATTAGGACCACAAATCTACTTAACATTTTTTTTTCTTTTTTTTTTTGCGGTATGCAGGCCTCTCACTGTTGCGGCCTCTCCCGTTGCGGAGCACAGGCTCCGGAAGCGCAGGCTCAGCGGCCATGGCTCACGGGCCCAGCCGCTCCGTGGCACGTGATATCTTCCCGGACCGGGACACGAACCCGCGTCCCCTGCATCGGCAGGCAGACTCCCAACCACTGCGCCACCAGGGAAGCCCTACTTAACATTTTGATATGACATGAAAGACTAATTCTGGGAAGTAAGGAAGCAAATGTTAAATAGATGCCTACAAAAGTAATAAGAGTCGGGCTTCCCTGGTGGCGCAGTGGTTGGGAATCAGCCTGCCGATGCAGGGGATACGGGTTCGTGCTCCGGTCCGGGAAGATCCCACATGCCGCGGAGCGGCTGGGCCCGTGAGCCATGGCCGCTGAGCCTGCGCGTCTGGAGCCTGTGCTCCCGCAATGGGAGAGGCCGCAGCAGTGAGAGGCCCGCGTACCGCAAAAAAAAAAAAAAAAAAGTAATAAGAGTCACTGATGACAAAAAGGGTCACTTAGCCCAGTTCAATTTCAGTCCACAGAAAAGTAAATCTACTCATTCTCTGGCAACATTTAAGTTTTATTTTAAATTTCTCTTTATTTCAGAAATGAACAAAAATAATAGTTCAAGTATTGAAACAAATCACAATCGTCAACTTAATGTTTTACCTCTAAAGAAAAATACATTTTAGTAGACCTATCTCATAGCTTACAAAAGCCTTCTATAATTTAAATATAAAAATTATTTTGCACAAGAGTTATTATGTACTCACATCTTCAGTGTTCTCAAATACCAGATCTAGCAGCAGGCTAGATTTGTGGATTTAAGAGCTATGAGGGATTCAGAAACCATTTAGCTCAACTCACTCACTTCAAAGATAAGGGAGCCAAAGTTTAGGAAGATTACGTGCCTTCCTCAAGGTCACACAGTAATTTAAAGCAAAGTTACAGGCAAGCAGTCTTCTGTTTTAGAATCCACATCAAGTTGTCCACATTCTATCTATAGAAATATAAAACTTCAGCCACTATAAAATCATCAATTCATATACGGTGGTCCACAGAACTCTAGGTTTCATATCTATACAGCTATTAAAACAAAGAAAACTTTACTTAAATAAGTAACTTCCTAAGGACAGTTAATTCTCTATTATTTCTCAAATTCTCTACACTCAACCCTACTTTTGCTTTCAAACAACTATGATGCAAGTTTTTGGGTTTTTTTTAAGAATACAACCATCTTGCTTCCTAAGAACATAACATAGTCCAAGTCATACATCATTTGGAAAAAGTTTACAGTTTTTCAATACGCCAATCTTTCTATAAGTTTGGTTATCAGTTCTTTGGTTAATAGTTTGCAAATTAACAGACTTGACAGCTTTATGCCACTTAAAATAAACCTTTTAGAAGTCTACCCATTTCTGCTATATGTCCTTATTATGCATCCCTTTACACGAGTTTCTTTAGGATTATTTATGCAGTTTAATTACAGCCCAATACTGTTCATTTCATACAACAGACTGAGGCCATTCAAAAAATAACTTTAAATTCTCAAATTCAACTTGACCTAAGCAAGCCAAATACTAAAATACCAACTTAAAGTTTTTGTCTCATCTATACTCAATGATGCCTGTATCCTTGTACTTTGATTCATGGTAATGATTTACGTGTATTCCACTCATGTATACAGAACAAACATTCCTGAAGCACCTCTTATGCTCTAGGGATTATTGTTGGGCATTTCATATGTCATCCCACTTAATTCTGAAAACAGTCTTCTGAGGCAGGTGATCATATCCCCATTTTAAAGAATAGGGACATACGACATAACACTTCCATTTCTTAGTGTGTACTGAAAAGCATTCAAAGCAGGGACTCAAACAGGTATTTGTACCTCCATGTTCATAGCAGCATTATTCACCACAGCCAAAAGGTGGAAGCAACCCAACCCAAGTGTGCACCAGTGAATGAATGAATGAATAAACAAAATATGGGATATATATACAATGGGAGTCTTAAAAAAGGAAAGAAATTCTGGCACATGCTATAACATGGATGAACCTTAAAGACATTATGCTAAGTCAAATAAACCAGTCACAAAAGGACAAATATTCTATAATTCCACCTATATGAAGGACAAATTTATAGAGACAGAAAATAGAATAGTGATTGCTAGGGACTGAGGGTGGTGGGGAGGGGAGAGTTATTGTTTAATAGGTAGAGTTTCAGTTTCAGAGGATGAAAAAGTTCTGTAGAGAGATGGCAGTGATGGTCCACAACAAGAGGAATGTACTTAATGTCAAGGAACTATACATTTAAAAATGTTTTGTTAAAAGGGCAAATTTTGTTATGTATATTTTACCACAATAAAAAGAAGGAATAGGAACAGGTTTAGTTTCTTTTTCATTTATCTAGCTCTATATAAAAAGTTTGAATTTTCTGTGACATTGAAAAACATATGTGTTACTTCTCTTTTTTTACCTGCAGTGATCATGGATTTAAAGCAGGACTTCTGGTCTATTCGTGGCCATATAATGTACTTTGCTTTTGGTCTTTTGTGTCGTAATGTTAAGAAACACAGGGTTAGACTCATACCAGTTGCCATCGGAACTACAAAGCAGTTGGTCACTGTATGGACACCTACAAATAAGAAGAAAACAGAAATTAGTTATTCCACTAAAAAAACAGCATCCTTCTTAAAGAAATGATATACTTCTATCAAATAAAAAGAGTTAACAGACTTAGTGCTTATTCTTCTGTACTCACACTCAGGAAGCTCACTGCTAAATTCATCCTCCAGGCTTATGGCTCTGATTTTCTATCTTATTCTAAAAGTTTTATATATATATATATATATATATATATATATATTTGTCTTTTCAAAAGCCATTTATACTCTTTTTGGAGAGAAGCATTAATAAAAGAAATTAGGCAAAGGTTTGTGTGACTGGTCAGCCAAAAGTATTATGATTAACACAGTACATACCAGCCAACTTTATGATGTCCAGGACCAAAGAATTGGTAATTTTGTTCAAAAGGCTAGAACCTGCAGCTTTGGGTTGCACAGCAGAAATATCACCCGATCGTCCAATTCCATGAATGAACCTAAGCAAAAAATGGCCAACAACTGGACAAAAATATTCAGTGTTCTAAGTAATCCACTGTATAAGTATACAAATACAATAACCAAATAAACACTATACTTGACTATTAATAATGTGAAAATATCTAATTAAATCAAAACAAATTCATCAAGTATGCTGTGGTAGCTAGTCTTCATGATGGCCATCATCAATTCCTTTTCTCCCTATGCCCATATGCCACTGCCACACCAAGAGATGGGGTCTAATTCCTCTCTACCTGAATCTGGGCTGGCCTTAGTGACTTGCTTGGTCTGGAAGAATCTAGCAGAAGTGATGGTCTGGAACTTCTGAGCTAGGTCATAAGAAGCCTTATAGCTTCTATCTGGCCTCTTGAAGGGTTTGCTCAAGGGGAGGTCAGGGGCAGGGGGTCCTCTCTTCAAAGCCAGCTGTTATGCTGGGGAAAGCCCAAGCCAAGCCACTTGGAGAGACCATCTGAGCTCCCAGCCATCTGAGTGACTCAACTTGGATAAACTGCCCAGTTGAACCTTCAGATGATTAAACTCTCAGCCAACACCTGACTGTACTACATGAGAGATGAGAGACCGGACACAATAATCACCTGCTGAGTCCAGGTAACCTGTCGGAGATAACAATAAATGACTGTTTTAAGCCACTATGTTTTGAGGTGGTTTGTTATACAGCAATAGAAAACCAGGATATATGCACCATTAAATTCTCTTCTTTCTTCCCATTTCCATAATCAGAGCAGTGAACTAACTTCTAACAGGGATGAGCTGATGTTTCAAATACTGCCTTAAGGGCTTCCCTGGTGGCGCAGTGGTTGGGAGTCTGCCTGCTAACGCAGGGGACACGGGTTCGCGCCCTGGTGTGGGAGGATCCCACATGCCGCGGAGCGACTGGGCCCATGAGCCACGGCTGCTGAGCTTGCACGTCTGGAGCCTGTGCTCCGCAACAGGAGAGGCCACAATAGTGAGAGGCCTGCGCGCCGCGATGAAGAGTGGCCCCCGCTTGCCACAACTAGAGAAAGCCCTCGCACAGAAACGAAGACCCAACACAGCAAAAATAAATGAATAAATGAATAAACTCCTACCCCCAACATCTAAAAAAAAAATCCCTCTTTAACAAAAAAAAAAAAAAAAAAAAAAAAATACTGCCTTAAGTTTAGAAGAAGTACATGCTCCTTGAAAAATAGTGTGCAAATCCACTCATTTTAAATTTAATCATGTTATACACTATTTAAAGATACCTCTGAATACACTTCAAAATCAAAAATCTGTTTGTCATTTATAGTTGCCTAGATCAGAAATTCTGCACACTGGAGTTATCACAGAACACGTGTCACACTCTATTACCACTGCAACCTCACATGCAAAGCATTATTTTACATATATTATCAACCATGTTATCACCTTATTTTTAACCATTAGTTTTTCATCCAGGTCATACATTCATTATCATTAGTTTTGACTGCAATAATTTCGGTTGAAATAAAACTCTACTGTTCCTAGGAAAATTTCATCATGATTTAAAATCATGGAAGACGGGAGTTTTAAAGAGTTTACCTATATTTCGCAGAAAGGTTGGAGAACAGAGAAATGATCATATTTGGAACCACTAACAACTAAATGGTTATCAGAATTGATGAAAAGTTTTCTGAATAACGCAAAAGAAAAAAGTGACTTAATAATCTAAAATTATAATATACCTTTCCCACATCTACTGCAACAAAACAAGATATTTATAAAATGGGATTCAGTTTAGATGCAGATGAATGACGTTAAAGTTCTATAAATATACCATTCTCTAAAAAAACTTGCCATGTTAGAAAAGAAACATAGAAAACTATAAACAACCTTAGCATATTTTAAACTCTTAACAACCAAATAGGTTAATTACGTTAAACACTCTTAACAGAATGTATAGACAGTACAAACATTCTTAACAGAAGGTACAGCCAGTATCCTTAATCACCCAGAAGCTGACAGGGTATAACCACCTCATATTAGAACTTTTACCCTATTGTCCTGAAAAGCACCTACTCAGGTACATTGTTTCCATCTCCCTGTTGCATCTAGTTCACATGCCTATTTAAACAAGAAGTAGGTTACAAACGGACATTTTTTAATTTAATATGATTAATAATGCCACCATTGTTTTTAACAAAATAAAAAAAAAAAGGGAAAAGGAAATGCTTTGTACTTAAAAAAATCATACCTGTAATGTCGCCGAGCAACTAATGCAGATGCCACTCTCCCTTCCCTTTCTCCCACACCACAATTGCCCAGGAAATTGTTGCTATCCATGATTGCAAGTTCATGTAAAAAGAGTTCAAGTGTACTTTCATCCCAACCATCCTCTGGACACTTGCCCTTAAGAAAAGAAAAAAGAAAACAAAAAAAGGCTTATGACTATATTTAAGAAACCAGCATTCCCCAGAACCCTACTTCAATGAACTTTAAAACTTTTCCATGCACATTTTGCCATGCTCCTTGTTTTCTAAAATTCAGACATAAATTCAGCACTCTGAAGAAACTCTGAATAGGCAAAATGTTTGTTACACTGTATTACAATTATCCACACGATGCTGCGAAAAGTGATGATAAATACATACAATGAGATTACTCAGGTTTAAAGTCTCAGTTGAAAGTAACTGAAAACGAACAAACCTTATCTTCAACTAGGATTTTTCACACCAGGGTGTTAGAACTAGGGGTGTCAAACTTCAGTGACATTAAAATTCAGGATGCTGGCAAGAACGAGACCTGTGAAGTTCCTCAGCAACACCTGCTTCGAGTTAGTATATCGTAGTTTATAAATATCATGTGTTCCCCAGGAGTAGTGAAAGATGGAAGACACGAACTTTGCCCCATCCGCAAACAAAAAAGTAAATCATGCCGGTCTTCCCCTCGCTTCCCCAACCCGAAGTTAGGGGAAAAAAAGGGGGGGGGGCTCGAAGTTCCGAACTCCCCACATCCCCTAATAACACTCTCTGGGGTTTTGCCAGCGTTGGCGAGGCTGAGAAGGAGCTGAGCGGCGCCAAGCCGGCATATGGCATGCCCAGCTGCGAAAGACTCTGAAGACAGGGCTCAACCAGCAAATACGAGCGGGTGAGGCAGGTCCTGGAACTAACAGGGGCGCTGGGCGGAGCCTGGGGGGCGCGGCAGCTGGGGAGGGACCCGAAAGCTCGGTACCTTCTCCAGAAGCAGCCGTATGAGGTGCTCGTGCGAGCGGCGGGCCTCACAGCCCTGCCGCACGTAAGCCGGCGACACCAGACGCTCGCCCGCCGCGAAGCTCTCGCGGTTCATGTCCGTAGTGGCGACTGCTGCCGGAGAACAACTGGCACACGCCGGACACACTCCGAAACCAGGAGGCGACTCGCCGCCTGGACGGTACGGGAAGGCCTTGGGACAAACATCTACGTCTCGCTCTCGCACATGCGCAAACCGCTCCAAATAGCGTGCCAGGAACGGAAGTATTTGAGCATGCGCAGAGGTGTCAGGGCGTTTGGCGGGCTTCAGGCTGTACAGAAAACAAGCCCCGCCTCCCTGCATCTGATTGGTCCAGTTAAACCCGAGTGTGCCTGAGACCGTTTTGAAGGAAGGACTTTTCTTCTGTGAGGAGGGGCTGAGGAGTCAGGGCAAAGTGCGTGGTGTCTCTGAAGAAAACATTTCCGAAGTTACTCTGTGTTCCACTCTTGTTGAATGATGAGCTCTGGGAGTCTGTGCTTCAGCCTTACTCAGGTCGTGTTTCTCAGATTCCTGAACCGTTCATCCTTACCCTCATACATCTCAACATTTACAGTTGCCTGGCAACCCCATTTTTTTTTTTTTTTTTTTGACCGCACCACCTGGCATGGGGGAATCTTAATTCCTCAACCAGGGATTGAACCAGTGCCCCCTGCAGGGGAAGCGTGGAGTACTAACCACTGGACCTCCAGGCAATTCCCTGGCGACCCCATTTGAAATAGTGGTGCTCCACTCCTTTTCTCCTTTGCATTACAGAATTTTTGGCCATAGCACTTATCATTCACCTCCTGATATAACAGACATTTGTTTATACACACACACACACACCCCTATGAATGTAAACTCTCTGAAAGGCAGGGCCTTGGTGTTTGCTGCTAAACTCCACGAACACCTAGAAAAGTGCCCAGAATATAGAAGGGGCTTAAAAAAATTTTTTAATACTGAATTAATGAATTAGTTTCACTATTCAACAACCCAGCACTAGGTGCCTGAGATACAGAAATGAAAAGGCAGATTCCCTGCCTTTGATTTCCTCCTAATCTTCCCTTTAGGTGAGCCTACAGTAATTCCTGAAATCACTCTTATCTAGTGGTATGCTAGGGCCCACTCGCACTGGTTCATACTTGCTTGCAAGAGCTGATTGTTAAAAAAATGTTCAGTAATTTTGTGGGCTGGTTTTTAAATACAGCTTCTCTTAATTGTAATTTTACAATTAAGCCAACTGTATTAAAAGCAGAAGTAGTAAATACTCAAAGTCATCACTTCCTAATTATTTTACTACATTTTACTATTATCTCTGCTCTTGAGATTATTTACATCTGTTGTACCTGAATAGTGGAAATAAGATATATTGGCATCCTACTGCCCATCTCTTTCCAACTCCCTTTTTTAGTGGCATCATGTTGGTAGCTTGAAACTGGCTGTGGTAGGAGTATTTACACCATGGAAATCAGCAAACTCTACAAATCCGGCTCTTACCTTCCCCCCATACACCACTCCCCTAGGACTCAGTTGTTTAACATGTACCAACTCACCACTATTCCTACTGCATGTTCCCAGGGCATCTTGCCATTTATCAGCCACAGTGCTTGTCAAATTCCATTTCAATTGTTAATGTTTTGTCTTCCTCAACTAGACTGTGAGCTCCTGGTTGACAAGGACTATATTTGACATCTGTGTTCAAAGCACAGCACGGAACACTATGTAATAGATGTTCAACAGCTTCTCCTTGCCAACAGCCTCCAATCACAGCACACCTGAACCCTTCCTCTTTTTCACCATAAAGCTTTTCCACTCCTCTGCCTGCCTCTGAGTCTGCCAAATGCAAGTGGTAGTAACTAACTCTCTTGCACTACCAAGTTCTGAATAAATAGTCTCTGTTTGTTATTTAGATGGTCTTCATTACTTTCCACAGTTTTCCTGAAGACTCCACTGAGACACGGACTGCACTGTCCATCACTATGGACCCCAGGCTTCAGCCAGATGAGGTTCTCACAGAGACCGTAGTGCCTTACTCCTTGTTGCTGTCAAGTCTGTGCCAACATGGTAAGTCAGTGCCGAATCTGAGCTCCACTATATTTGTGTTGAGTTCCTCAGCTATTTATTCTAAGTTTGGTACCCAGGTTTTGTTATTGCTTCCGATTTTGTTTGACATCCTTGGTGGAATCAGACCATTCCTTTTCATGCTTTTTGGTTCTCTTTTGTACTTCTGTTTTGTATTGAGCTGTCTGAAAGTGTGGTCATAAGAAGAAGAATCATGGGGTAGAACACAGGCATAGGCCCTGTAAGCCTGTTGTTTGAGCCAGCCTCACAGACTGATGAGTTTGCTGTTCTTACCAGACCGGCATACATTTGGACAAACTTCGTTGCGAGTCACCAGTAAAACTGGATGAGGTTCTCCTTTCCTCTTGATTTTTTGTCCTGAGAGCTTGCCTTTGATCAAGAGGGAGTTCACTCTAATTTTCCACCTGCCAAGGGGCACAGATTGTTGGGTCTGTGTTCAGAGGGGTCTTGAAACATGAAGAGAACAAACATCACTTTTAACCAACCATTGTCAGCTCTCCTGAGGTCATCAAAGCTTAAAACCTCTCCTCCTCTGGGAAAAATGGCTGCTTCTTATGTGTATTTTTATTACAATCCTAATTCTGGTGCCTAGTTCTCTAAATGGCGTAATGTCAACAGTGGGTATTTGGGCCTTCAGTGGCCACTCTGGGGAACATTTGACTTGAATACATATTTTATTAGATAGGCACCTTAGAAAAGAAAGGGAATTAAGATTTCTCAGGCCCAATGGGCAGCTGTGTTTGATTAGTATGCAGAAGCCTCCAAAGGAAATTCTGGTTCGAAAAGTATTTCACTAAAAGATTCTGTAGCCAAAGCCAATGAGCAATTTAACAAACTTTTTTTTTAAAGATATTATCTTTTTTAAAAATTTATTTATTTATGTATTTATTTTTGGCTGCATTGGGTATTTGTTGCTGCGCGTGGGGTCTTTGTTGCTGCACGTGGGCTTTCTCTAGTTGCAGTGAGCAGGGGCCACTCTTCGTTGCGGTGTTCAGGCTTCTCATTGCGGTGGCTTCTCTTGTTGCAGAGCATGGGTCCTAGGCGTACGGGCTTCAGTAGTTGTGGTACATGGGCTCAGTAGTTGTAGCTCGTGACCTCTAGAGTGCAGGCTCAGTAATTGTGGCACACGGGCTTAGTTGCTCTGCGACATGTGGGATCCTCCTGGACCAGGGCTCGAACCCGTGTCCCCTGCATTGGCAGGCGATTCCTAACCACTGTGCCACCAGGGAAGTCCCAATTTAACAAACTTAAGCAACAATAAACTAGACTCCTTTCCTAGTAAATCCTCCTCATCCTGGTGCCTCCCTACATCCAGATGTCCCTCTTCTTCCTTGTCCCTGTGATCTCATCAACTCTTCCCTTCTCTTCCTCTTGTCCACACCCCCTTCCTTCTCCCAGAAACTCTCCTAAGGGTACAAAATGCCAGTTGCCTCTAAAGATCCATCCCTCCTATGAGCCAGATATATGGGCAACTGCATAATTTAAACTTTGGACCCAAGATGAATTAAGAGCTATAATTAAGCATCTCTGCTGCCATATAAGACCAGCAACTATTCATAGGAGAATTTTAAATTAGTTTGGGTGCATATGATTCAGGGTTACCTAACCTATATCAACTTGTACACATGTTGGTCAGAACCTCAGAACCTCAGCTAAATCTTGGATGGCAAAGCTGATTGGATTGACCCAGAAAGGCATCTACAGAATCTCTCTTTCTACAATAAACCTGTCGAAAAAAAAGGATCTAAAAAATATATATATATTTGAAAAGCAGGACAAAGTCTCCTAAAAGTACTGTAGTATCCATAAACATTTCCAATAAAAATTTATTGGACCGTAATTGAACCATACAAACAGAAAAATGATGAAAATATAGGAGATTTCCATGATTTTCTAGTAGAAAATACCTTCTGAAAAAATTCAGGAGTTAATGAAGGTGCCAGTTGTAAAAGTAGTCCTTACATCTCATTTTGTCAATGGGGTTAAACCTGAACTAGAAGCCTAATTCAAAAGTAGAAATTAGAATGGGAAATATCTCCTTTGCCTGAACAAAAACACCTGTCAGAACATTTTGAACAGCTTTAGATAAAAGTAAGACAGAATCCAAAATAAACTATAATCATGCAGATTCAACAGCTAGGTGGCCCACTTCCCACACAACTATTTTTGACAAGGTAGATATTGTAAACAAAAAGGACACTGGAAAAAAAGAATGTCCCATCCTATAAAAGAAAAACCAAGATGAAGAAAATCCCTCGATTCTGATCAGTGGGGGTGCTCTGAAAAAGGAAAACACTTTCAATATCCTGACTTGCCCTTAAACACTCAAGTTGAATAAATATAGATGGTCAACCTCATCAATTCCTGGTAGATAGGGATGCTACTCTTACTACATTAAACACCATCTTTGCTCAACCTCTTCCTCAGAGTAACCATACACACAAGTGACAATTCTTTCAAATAACCCACAGATATTTCCTATCTCCCAGCCCTTAGCTGTAACACTTTAGCCCTTGAATAAAAAACATTCCTTCCTTCTCTGTGATACCACCCTGCAAATTTAATAGGGAGAGACTTACTTTGCAAATGGAATTGTAATATTAAATACACAACAGAACGACTATTAAAGTTCCAGAGGACTCTTCTATTCATAATCAAGTTGTGTCTGTTCTGGATATACCTTTGCCTTCTCTATTATATTTGATGCATACCCCAGATAAAGGTCTTGACATCATACATGACATTCTATGACCTTAAAAGTCTCCTGACATAGAAAACTAATTAGAGCAGTAAATAGATCCTACCAAATATCCCCAATATCCCTTGAAGCCAGAAACAAATGAAGGTTTCAAAGCTGTAGTTGAATGCCTTATATCCAAAGGTCTTCTCATATCCTTCACTAGCCCTTGTAACACTCAGTAAAGAAACCAAATGGATAAGGATATCAATTTCTTCAAGATCTCAGGACAATCAACAAAACTTTTATCCCTCACTTCCCAGTGATACCTAACACAAATACTATCTTGGCATCAACTCTACCTGAAGCTACTTGCTTTACTGTAGTGGACCTTTGCTTTGTCTTTTTTGATGTGCCTCTAGATCACATCTAGGACAGTCAATACCTTTTAGCCATCACCTGAAGAAGATAACAGTATTCCTAGACAGTCATGCCCCAGAGGTTCACTGAAGCCCCCTCCTATTTTTCTCAGTTCCTCAACCAAGTCTTAACAGATCTAAATTTCCCATGTTATTAAGTTCTGATACAATATGTAGATGATGCCTTACTTTATTCAAAGATTAAGAAAACTTGAAAAAGGATTCCATTTACTTGCTCTCAGTCTTAGAAGAAAAGGGACAAAGTTTCAACAGATAAACTGCAGTTTTTACAAAGCACAGTCCATTAGTTAGGTCATGGGATATCTAAGGAGGGGAAAACGCTCTCTCTTGATAGACAAACGACTATTCAAACTTACCTTAGACCTCTCACAAAATAACAGTATGACAGGATTTCTAGGTTTAACTGGATATTGCAGACAAATTTTTATAAGATTACAATGCCTCTTTATGAGTTGACTAAGTTCTCAGTAAGAGACCTTTTCTGGGAACCCAGATATGGAACAGGCCTTCTGTAATATGAAGAAAGTTCTTCAGTAGATTCATTCATGGGCATTCCTAACTACAAAATTCCCTTTTGTCTATATGTGCGTAAGTGATCTGGACAAGCCCTTGGGATTTTAATTCAACTTCATGGGAACCATCAAAAACTTATTGCCAGACCCTTGACCTGGTTGCAAAGATTTATTCCCCATGTCTTATAGTAATAGCTGCTGCTAAAAATAAATAAATAAATAATTGTTGAGGTTTCTGCTGAGCTAGTTCTAGGCTCCTTGCTTGACGTCACAGTTCCTCATACAGGACAGACATTACTACTGGCTAAGAACATGCAACACTTTTCAGCCAGCTGATTAACCTCCTATGACATTGTTACTCTTGTAGTCTCGCATTGCTAACTATTCACCACTCCAACACTGAATTTGCCACTTTGCCAGAGGAATGTGAACCTCACAATTGTCTTACCTTTGCTAGGGAATGTTGTGTACGCATTCAAATGTATTAGAGAATGCCACTGAGAACCACAAACTAATATTATTTGTTGATGGCTCATACCTCAAAACTGAAACTGGAGGTCATCAAGCAGGATATACTATCACTAATTTAAGCTCTCCTTTGGAATGCAGTCCTCTGCCCAAGGTAAAAATCAGCCCAGATGCCAGAACTTATTGCACTTAATAGAGCTAGTCAATTAACCAAAGACCAGAGAGTAAGCATGTATAGAAAGATAGAATGTATGCTTTTGGAATAGTACATGACTTTGAAAACAATACTGGAAATCTCATTTAAAAAATGGATGAGTTAGGAAACTTTAGGTGCATTCCTACATCTTAGAGAGGTGGCTGTTATGAAAATGGAGGCTCATGCAAAAAGGGATAATATGGTAAAGAAAATGCTCTAGCAGATCATTGTGCCAAATAAGCAGCCTTAACCAATGTTATGATCCTACCTAAACCTCAAAGCATCAATCTATGGAGATATTCGAAGAGGCCATTATAAATATCAGTGTTTAACCCCTGACTTTGAAAGGTAAAAATGGAAAACTCTGGTTGTACCTTTCGCTCAGATAGTCTCTGGAACTCCCAAGATGGCTGCTTGGTGTCATCAGATGACTTCAAATGGAAATTAGCTAAATTTCTCCATGAAACTACTTATCATGATAGAGACAAATCAGTTGCTGTCTTAGACCAGGACTGATCAGGAAACTCTAAAAGGTTAGCTGAGGTTATTTTCAGGTCATGTGTCACCAATCAACAACGTAATCCTGAAAAAAACCATAAAGGTGGGACGTAGCCTGGAACCAAAGCCTCAATAGCCTTTTGAACACCTTCAATTTATTGTTATGTCTATTTTAAAATATTTTTTAGTGATTGTATGTCTACTTTCAGGATGAGCTGCAGCATTTCCTTGCCAAAAAGCTATAGGCTTCACAGCTACTAAAAATCTGCTTGATTTTTATTTCTAACCTGGAGCATACCAATTTGTACATCAGGTGACCAAGCACACACTTTACGGTAATCATTATAAAAGAATTCTGTAATGCATTACCCCTTACTCAAAAACTACATTGTTCTTACCACCCACAATGTTCTGGAAATGTTGAAAGAACCGATAACATCCTTAAATTTAAATTAACAAAACTTTCAGAAATGTTTGCCATCATTTGGCCAAAGGTAATCCCACTCCCACTAGCCTTTATGGCCATATGGTCCATCCCCTTGGGGACACATCACATATCACATCAGTTATTCCCCTATGAATTGGCAACTGGAAGGCCCAAGCATTTAGGGATTTCACCTTTAATAATAGTCTCTATCCTGCTGCACACAGACATGAGAAAATACTGCAGGGACTCATGTACTATACCGCGTCCTATCACCAAGATCATTTTGCCATTATTCCACAACATCTTCCTAAACAGCCTCTTTGTGATCTTCGGCCAGGAGATTTCAGCTATTGGAAGACATATAAGAGACAAACTGTTTTTGAACCTCATTGGTAAAGACCTTATCAGGAACTGCTAACAACAAGTACAACAGTGTTACTCCAGAGAGTCAATCATGGGATTCAAGTTTCACAACTAAAGAATCAATTCAGAATTCCATGCAATTAGAAGATTACTCCAATAAGGCAGCTCAAAGTGAAGATTCTCAGGGATCTTCTAGAAGAAGCCAATCTTTGGAAGTTGACAGCTGACTCAAGACCTTCAGAAAAAGCAGATAACCTCAAATAGTAGACAGCTTCCTCCCAAGATATTGAACCAAGATCCCTGCCCTATTCCTGTTTTGTTTTTGTTTTTGTTTTTTTCAGTATACGGGCCTCTCACTGTTGTGGCCTCTCCCACTGCAGAGCACAGGCTCCGGACGCACAGGCTCCGCGGCCATGGCTCACGGGCCCAGCCGCTCCACGGCATGTTGGATCCTCCCGGACCGGGGCACGAACCCGTGTCCCCCGCATCGGCAGGTGGACTCCCAACCACTGCGCCACCAGGGAAGCCCCCTGTTTTGTTTTTTTATCTGCTTGCTTATTCTCTACCTGGGAGAATTACTGATTCATTGCTCAGGCAGGGTCCCCAGTGGTGAGAATCATACAAAGAGAAAAGACTATAAGAAACTTGTTGCTAACTAAAGCAGAATTTTTCAATGATACCATTTCTGCTCTAGATGGAATACAAATTAGTTGCAATTCATTGGCATGAGTAGTAATGGACAAATGCATTTTTCTAGGTTTCTTATTGGCCAGTCATGGTGGCATCTGTGCCATTGCTAAAATTCTTGCTGTACTTAGATCAATAAAAAATCCAAGATAGAAAAGGCTATACATTGTTTTAAGGAAAAAGCTAATTAGCTGGCTTAAGTTGATACTCATGGCCTGTAAGATTTGCTGTCTTGGCCTGAGTTGGATCTACTGAGTTCCTGGTTCTAAAGCATCTTAAAAGAACTTTTACTTGTTTTTGTCATAATGGTCATGATGCTGGTCTTTGCATTCTATGTAGAGTCTTAAATTCTCCTGTACACTCACTCTTTCATCAGATTATTACCATAATAATAAAACAACAAAAAGTTTAAGAAGATCTCACAATAAAATTGACTATGAAGGCAACTGAACAATCCCTAGGAGGTGAAGATCTGGATCTCTAGCCTTCCCTACATTGGCCAACCTCTTTCAAGTGAGAAAATGACCCAAAAGGGCAGGGTCTGAGGAGCTGACTATACAAAGGAACACTAGCCAGACCATTTATGATGATAGAACTCGTACCCAAAACCTTGCAGCAACCAGTCCAGGAAGGCAAACCACTGTCTCTGCAGCAATCATCCTAGAATAGTCAGGACTTGGTCAAGCACCAAAAGCATCCCTTTAATTTGCCTCCACTTCCAAAGCAGGACTGATTCGAAAAAGCTATTCTTCACACCAGTCACATAAGATACCTCATTTCTAGTTAACCCATCTCTAGCTTCCTCATGCCAACAGCCTACAATCGGAGTATACCTGACGCCTTCTCTTTTTTTCCATTATAAAGCTTTCCCACTGCCCTGCCTGCCTCCATTGCCATTGAGAAGGGCACTTCAGCTCCATGATATTTTTCTCCAAAACTAATAACCCCATTATAACCATGGGAAAATATCAGACAAACCCTAATTGAGGAACATTCTAGGAAATTACTGACCAGTACTCCTCGAAACTGTCCTAATCATGGAAAAAAATAAAATCTGAGAAATTATCATAGACCGAAGAAAACTAGGGAAGGCATGGTGACTGAATGCAGTGTGGTTTCCTGGATTGAATCCTGGAACAGAAAGAGGACATTGGTGAGAAAACCAGAAAAATCCAAATAACAGTCTGAAGTGTGGTCAACAGTATGTGTCAATATTGGTTTCTTTGTTTTGACAAATGTGTTATGGTAATATTAGACATTAACATTAGGAGAAGCTAGGTGAAGGATATATGGGAAACTTTATCCATCTCCGTACATCTAAAATTGTTCCAGAATTTAAAAATTTATTTTTTTTAAAAATGGACACATTTGCAGGCAAAAACAGAGAGTTTTCAACAACAGAACACCACTCAAGGAAATGCTAAAGAGTGTCCTCAAGGCAAAAAGAAAAAGTTCCAGATGAGATAGCAAAGATGCAAGAAGGGATAAGGAACAACGAAAATATATGGATGTAAATATATGGGTGAATCTAGGCTAATATTGTCTACATAAAAAACTACAGTAATGTGTTGAGGGATTTAACTATATATAGAATTAAAGTACATGGTAGGCATTTAAGTAGGGAGGAGGTAAATAGCGTAAATACAGTTAAAGTGTTCTGAGGGTTTTGTAGTCATAGAGTGGCCCATGAACTTACTAGAAAGCAGAATCTTGGTCCTCTCCCCAGACTTACTAAATCATAATTTTCATTTTAACAAGCTCCCCTGTGATTCACATGCACATTAAAGTTTGGGAAATACTGTTCCAAAGGTGCTTGTATTGTCTCAAAAAGAGAGTAAAACTACCAATTGATATTACATTTTTGCAAATCTAGAGTTTATTTTATAATCTCTAGGGTAACCAATAAAGGAATAGTTTTAAAAAGTGTGTAATTTCCAATCTAACATGGGGGAAAAGTGGGATAACAAAAAATAATCAGTTCAAAATAAGGCAGAAAAGAGTGAAAAAGAAACAGAACAGGTAGGACACATAGAAACTATATTAAATATAAGTGAAGCAAATTATCAGACAATTTTTTAAAAACAATTATATGCTTTGTGCTGAGAACACATCTAAAACAAAAGACTATACAAAGATTGAAAATTGAAAGTAAAAGAATGGGAAGAAATATAACATGCAAATACTAAAAAAAAGAAAGATGACATAGATTTTTAATATTAGATGAAGTAGACTTTAAGGTAAATGGCATTACTAAACATAAAGAGGAATACTTCATAATGATAAAAGACTCAATTCACCAGGAAAATATAATAATTCTAAATTTGTATACACCAAATAATATAATTTCAAAATACATAAGTCAAAACTGATAAAAGGAAAAATAGATAAATCTATAGTCATTTTGAGATATTACAGAACACCTTTTAGGAACTAATAGGTCAAATTAACACAAAAAATTAGTAAAGATTAAGAAACACTATGTTTAGTAAACTTGACCTAATGGACGTTCATAGAGCCCTGTACCCAACAACTGCAGAGCCACACATTCTTTTCAAGGTCACGTGGAACATTTACCAGAATTGACTATATCCTGGGTCATAAAACAAGTCACAACAGATTTCAAAGCAGTAAAATCCTGCAGAGTACCTCATCTGACACAATGCAACTAAGCTAAGAATCAATAACAAAAACAAGGTTATTTGGAAATTAAGCAATATTGTAAGTACTTCATACACCAAAGAAAATGTTATAATAGAAATTAGTATTTTGAACTGAACGATAACAAAAATACCACATATCAAGGCTTATGGGAAGAAGCTAAAACCATGCTTGGGAGAAACATATGACTCTAAAAGCAAAAGAGGGGACTTCCCTGGTGATCCAGTGGTTAAGACTCTGTGCTCCCAATGCAGGGGGCCCAGGTTTGATCCCTGGTCAAGGAACTAGATTCCTCATGTGGCAATGAAGATCCCACATGCCGCACTAAAGATCCCGTGTGCCGCAACTAAGACCCGGCACAGCCAAAATAAATAATTTTTTTTTTAAAAAAAGCAAAAGGGAGGGGGCATGGAAGGAAAAAACATATAGTAGAAAGGAAGAAAAAAAAGCTAAACCTTTCTTAGCTTTTATCTCAAGAATTAGTAAAACGATAGAAAATAAACTTGAAGAAAATAGAAGGAAAGAAATAATAACAGTAAGACTGGAAATTAAGGAAATAGAAAACAAAGAGAGGATTAGCAAAAGCAATAGTGGTTTCTATGAAAAAACTAAGGATGAGGTGGGAAGCAGGGTCCAGGTCCAAAGACCAGGGAAACTACAAGAATGAAGTGTGAGGGGTAGCAGGGGAAGGTAGGTACACAGCAAGTGTCCAGGGAGGGAGAGAAGGAGCCAGACTTTCAACGGGGATTTTGAGGTGAAGTGCTGTACATTCTAGAGGAAACCCCCATCCTCCATCTCCCTATGAAACACTTAGTAAAATAGTCTTTTCTTGTTAATCCATTATGGGATTGGATCTATTTTGGCGATGTCTTGAAGCACTAAATCCTGCTCTTAGCGTGGGTGAAGAGTGAAATAAAGGCAGTTCAAAAGCACCTGGTCCCTAGCTCTAATAAGAGCTAACACTGAGCCCATGTGCCAGGTGCTGCTCTGAGGACTTCACCTGCAGTAGCTCATCCAATCTTCCCAGTGGCCCATGAGGCAGGTATTATTATCCTCACCCTATTTTATAACTGAAAAAGCTAAGACTCAAAGAAGCCAGGTGAGATTGCACCAATAGTCAAGGGAAATAGCCAGGATTCTGACCGTGCTGTCTGGCTCTGGAGACTGTGCTCTTAACCAATGCCCCCCCACCCCCATCCCCACCCAGTGTCAGAGCCAAGAGGCACTGCATGATCCATGCTTTAGATAGGTAAATATGCAGCCTCAAAGAACTATCCAATGGGATGTGGATGGAGTAACAAAAATATTGCCAGAAGGGGAGAGAGGACAGGTTGCCAAAAGCATATGATTAAATCTTAAAGCCATTAAACCTTATGGGCAGAAAAGACCCCACCATATTGGTATCAGGAGTCCTTGATGCTGAGCCCTGATAGCATCTGAAGACCCAGAAGGCACCATAGACCCTTCCACTCCACCACCACTCACAGTTCATCTATCAACAATCTTTTCATGCTTCACCCCAGCCCTTTCTCTCCATCTTCCCTCTGCCACCTATGCCAGGCATCTCATTAACCTTAGACAACTGCAAATACAATCCAGACTCCTTACCTTGACCTGTAAGGCCCCACAAAGTCTAGTCCCCACTAACATCAAGCGATATCTTTCCGCTCTAGCCTGTGGGCTCCCACCCCACTGACCTCCTTGCAGACCCTGGAACACACCAAATTTTTCCTTTACAACCTCAGGACCTACCCACATGCTGTGCCTGCTGCCTTAAATGATCTTCCCCTCCTCCATTTGTATGGCTAGCTCCTACTTTTCCTTCAGTGTAAATGTCACCTCTTCTGAGAAACCTTCCTGGATCACCATATCTAAGTAAGAACTTAGTTTGAAGTAAATTGCCTATATATTCACTTAAAATTCTTTAATGAGTTGATTGCTTGGGTAATGTCTGGAATGGAAGCTCCTGGAAGACAGGAACCATGACTATCTATTCACCTACTCTTCCAGCACTTAGCATGGTGTCTGACACATAGTAAGCATTCACCAACATTTTTGAATGAATAAATGATAAAAATGGGTCCCAAAGATTGCTTATCATTTGGTGGTTGCTGAATGAACCCAGATATGAAGAGAGGGGAGAGAGCAGGGACCAGAGATGAGCAGGTGACACCTCATGTGATGAGGGTATTTCAAATTAAGGAAATACTTTCCAAAGGCAAATGCAAATAGGCAAATAATGACCACATCACTTTGTCATTCCACTCACATGTGTTCTAAAAATGTTTAGGTTGGGGGAGATGACAAGTCTCACGAAGCATGGCAGGATATGGCTGTTGTCAACCTCATTAATGAGACCTCTTAAGCAATTTGAAGCAAAATAACTTCCACACCAATGTCAAGCTTCAAAGAGCAGTTGGAAGGAGGAAGTGAGGGAGTAGTAGAATCAGTAACTAGGTTGCTCAGAAAAGTCTCCTGTGATTAGAAAAAGAAAAAAATGTCATAATTACATTTTGCTAAGGCTCAGAATTCAGAGATCCTGGTCTCACCTTCATCTCTATTTCAGATGGAGAAAGATGAAATAAAAGTAGATGTGGATGTAGCAGAAGGTAATTGAAGACCTTCTCTGGGATGAGTAAAGCAATTCTCTCTCCAGAGGGAGGAGGGATGGGTAGAGAAAGCTTCTTCCAAGCAATAAAACTGCGAGATGGTTACAGTTCCTGCAAAAGCAGGAGCCAAGAGGAAAGCTGTGGGAGACTTGTCAGGAGTCTGTGAACTGGCCCAGAGCCTGGGGCTCGCTGACACTTGAAAGAGAGTAATGAGAGTTTCAGAGGCCCTTGACTTAGAGTGATGGCGGTTGGGGGAACAGTGATAAAGGGAAGTGAGTGGCTGGTGGTCAAGTAATGGTGAGGAAGTGGCCTCTGGAATCAGGCAGATGGAGTTCAGAGCCTGGTTCCTCCTTTTCCTCCAGCATAAATTTGGGCAAATTACCCAATCTCTCTAGACCCCAGCTCCCTCCTCTGTGAAAGGAATCTAATAATAGTGAGGGGAAGGCAATGACAGATGTAAAGGGCTCAGCCCAGCGCTGGCACCAAGGGAGCACTCAGCAAATGGGAGACCCTGATCTCTGCTGTTGCAGCTAGTAGTGGCCATGGTAGTGAGTCAGTCACTTGACCCTGGGTGTGGAGAGTGTGGACTGGCTCGTACAGCTTCTTTCTCATGGGCCTTACCGGAAGCTGGACAATTACGAAATACATTCTCCAGACTCCCAACTAGCACTCTAGAAACAAACTAAGTTTAGCCAATTAGCTGTACTTGTGTGAGACTTAGAAGATGGAGGGCATTTCCTGCTTCTTTTGACTGTTTCTTGTCACTGGCAAGCAAGGCAGTAGACACATGAAATTTCTGGCCTTTCAGAATCCATTCTTTAGTCTCCTGGGTATCCAGAGGCAGTGTGACCTTGATACTAGGAACACAGTCTCAGCTCTGGGTTCTTGACATCAGTAGCCATAGCAATGGCCCCAGAGGTGGTATCTTCCTTGGCAGGTCAGTTCTGCAGTATTCTGGAACGCATTTCTAGAGGCCCAGTCTAGGGCCTACACCCCTAGAACTCCCAATGATTTTGTAAACACCTTATTCTCTATATTAAGTCCCTTAACAGTTAAAATATCTAGAGGCATGTCTGCTTCCTGCACTCAATCCTGACTAGTACACTAGATGTTTGCATTTCTTTCTTTCACAATCTCAATTGTTATCACATTTTTCATGACTGAAAAAAAAATGTCTTTAAAGCATCATCCACTTTACCTGGTAATATTATTTTCCCTGAGTTATTCACACCTACAGGAAGATTGACCAATTACCCCATCCCTATGTAACTAAGCCTGAGGCATTGTCATCCCCTGGTGACAGCTGCCCAGATTGCTACTGTGATGCTGGAGAGGGAATAATCAGAGTCAGAAAATCAGAGTAGAGCAGACTTCACATTCCCAAACCAAGAAAGGGGAGCCCAATCCATACTGATGTGCTCATGGAATATTGAAAATGGAGACGCTGACAGAGGAGAATTTCTCCAGTATTGCCCAAGAGAGATGGAGCACTGATGACTCAATATGAGTCTTTCCGTCAGCTTGACAGATTTAGCTTTTTCATTGAGAATGACTCACCATCCCTCATTGGTGACTGTATTACTTAAAAATAGCCACTCCCTTTGCAATGGACTCAAATCATTTTCAGAAGAAGGCAGGAAATAAACACACTCTGCAACCCTTTCATCTTAACTAGGTTTCCCTATTGATAAAGGATCACGCTGCCCATCTGACACCTGTGCTGGTGTGGTTGTAACTTCTCTATCACCCTCAACACTAATGAGTTAGCATTCTAGAGTTTTCTTCAGCTTTTTGTGAGTCTGTAATCATTTTATCAATGATTCAATTTTACAGAGCCTGAAAACTGTTCTACAGAGAAGTGAGAATAGTTTGTGAACCTGTAGATCTGAGTCAAAATCTGAGCTCATCTCTATGAGAAGCCCATTAACCCTGAGACCTTCTTCTACCCCCCAAAGCCCAACTTGCATTCTCAAGTGGACCAACATACACTTTTTGTTCAATTCTTAATTATCTGCATGTGGCATATTCAACACCATTTATTTTCATTCCCTTAGGAGACTAACTGAAAAGGCCAGGCTCTTGAGTTCAAGAGATATGGGTTCAAATCCTGGTCTTTGGCTTCCTGGCTCTGTGATCTTGGACAAGTTACTTTACATCTCTGCATTTCATTTTCCTAATTTGTAAAAGGAAGCAATAAGAATACCTACTTTTAATGCAGATGGCCAACAGGCACCTGAAAAGATGTTCAGCATCACTAATCATCAGGGAAATGCATATCAGAACCACCATGAGATATCACCTCACACCTATCAGAATGGCTATGGTCAAAAAGAATACAAATAACAAACATTGGCAAGGATGTGGAGAAAAGGGAACCCTCTTACACTGTTGGTGGGAATGTAAATTGGTGCAGCCACTGTGGGGAAAATGTATGGAGGTTTCTCAAAAAAACTAAAAATAGAACTACCATATTACCCAGCAATTCCACTCCTGGATATATATCTGAAAAAAAACAAAAACACTAATTCGAAAAGATACATGCGCCCCAATGTACATAGCAGCATTATTTACAATTGCCAAGATATGGAAGCAACCTAAGTGTCCATCAACAGATGAATGGATAAGGAAAATGTGGTGTGTGTGTGTGTTTATATGTACACACACACACACACACACACACACATACACACACACAATGGGATACTACTCAGCCATAAAAAAGAATGAAATTTTGCCATTTGCAGCAACATGAATGGACTTGAAATTGAAATTATTTGCTGGATGTCACAGGAATGCAAAGATGAGCAAGCCACAATCAAAACCCTTTAGAAATATCTGATCTAGTAAGGGAGGATGCAACCTGCATATAGGTAACATAAGAGTCTGGATGAGATGTGCCATATAACTCAAGATCCCATCCAATTTAGACAACAAGCTTAAGTAGGACTTATCATTTGAAAGTGGAACAGGTCTCTGTCCAAAGATAGGTAGAAGGAGTGTTCCAGGAGGAGGGCAGTAAATGAGTAATAGTGCAGAGATAAAAATAAGCCTGATAGGCCTTTTGGTGGGTAAGGGAGTGGACCTTAAAGGCCAACTTGAACTTGAATAGTCAGTTTGCAAAAGCAGCCACAAATGCTTCCCCCTTCAGCATCCACAACGTAGGTAATTCTATCCCACACTGACACTGAACTTGATCATGCAGCTTGCTTTGACCAGTGGGATGGATGGTAGCAAATGTGATTCAGGTAGAGTCATGAAGAGAGCTTGCACATGTGGGCTGACCCATGCTGCACATGGAAACTTTCTGCTGCCACATGAACAAACCTGCTTTAGTCATTTGGATGGTGATGAGAAACATGTGGTCCAGTTCTCTCCATTGCACAAGTCAACAGTCAGCACTGGTAGGGGAACAGCAACCTAGCTCCCTGCAGCTGGCCATAGATCCAAGAGCGAGCCCAGTCAACACCAGCAAGGGAATCACCCAGCTGGGCCCAAGCCAAAGAACTGTGAGCACAGTAATGGTTGTTGTTTTAAGCCACTGCATTTGGCGTGGTTTGTTAAACAGCAAAAGCCTGCTGATAATGGGAGCCATTCAAAGGTGGAGGCAGGTGAGCAAATATGACATGCTATCCAGATAGACATATAGTTAGGAAATTGTAGGCTCATCGTAAATATTAGATTAAGCAAAATAATTATTAATGTAAATTTGCTTCAAAATAAAGAAGTTGATGAGTGATTATAGAGTGTGGAAGATAGTAATTCATGATACTCCACACTCTTGCTACTTAAGATGTTGTCTGTGGACCAGAGGCAGATGTTGTCTGTGGACCTGGAGCTTATTGGAAATACAGAATTTCCTGTGGAGCTAGGCTCCCCACCAAACCTGTTGAATCAGATATGAATTTCAACAACACCCCCAGGTGATTCTTTGTCACTATTAAAGTTTGAGAACCACTAGCCTATCCTAAATATGCAAACTGAATCCACATTGGGCACTCACCTAGTCTTTCCTATTCTGAAGGTATACTAAAGCATCTAAAGATATTTTTATTCCTTTAGATGCTTTAGTATACCTTCCTGGCTGCCTGCTTCCTACTGTAGCTTTAGTTAAAAACAAAACACACACATACACACACACAAAACCCCACCTATCCTTTGAAGTTGTATCATCAAAAAGCCATGTGTGTGGGGGCTTCCCTGGTGGCGCAGTGGTTGAGAGTCCGCCTGCCGATGCAGGGGACACGGGTTCGTGCCCCGGTCCGGGAAGATCCCACATGCCGCAGAGCGGCTGGGCCCGTGAGCCATGGCCGCTGAGCCTGTGCGTCCAGAGCCTGTGCTCCGCAACGGGAGAGGCCACAGCAGTGAGAGGCCAGCGTACCGCAAAAAAAAAAAAGAATTAAGCTCTTAAGAAACTTCTAGGCATTTATGATGACCACATTTTATAGAACACATCTCTCTCACCACCTCCACACACATACCTGTCTCCATTCCCAGTGTTTCTTTTATGTGGAGCTAACTCTCCTGGCTCTCTCCAGCCCCTTACTCACTCCTCCCCCTTCCCTCAGCCAGGACTTCCTTTCCTTCCCTTTGGGGAGCCTGCCCTGGGCCAGAGCGCATTATGGTTAAGTCTGGTTAATTCTGGATGTGTACGGGAAGCCCATTTGGCAGTGTCTCTAACCTGGACTTTATCAGTGATAAAGAGGATATTCGGTCCCTATCTGCCTCATCCTTTGTCTTATTTCTTAATTGGTTCAAAACCTGGATAGGGAGTGCAGTTTTATTCGTTGGGCCCTACTCAAAGTTCCCAAGAAAACACACACACACACACACACACACACGGCTTTTTCTTTTTTTTTTTTTCTTTATGCTGTACGCGGGCTTCTCACTGCTGCGGTCTCTCCCGTTGTGGAGCACAGGCTCCGGACGCACAGACTCAGCAGCCATGGCTCACGGGCCCAGCCGCCCCGTGGCATGTGGGATCCTCCCAGACCGGGGCACGAACCCACAACCCCACATCGGCAGGTGGACTCCCAGCCACTGCGCCAAGAGCTGAATTCTTTAGAAATGATCTTTAATGATGATTGATTGATGGTGCCAAAACTGAGGCGAAAGAAAAGCAATGTAGATTTAGGGGGAACAGGACTTTATTTATGAAGATTGATATTTGACCCAGGAGTGGAGAGAACCATCAATGACTTCTATGTTACCCCATGACCTTGAGTTGCCCTAAGACACTATTATTACTATTAATAATGATCATGATAACAATGGTTAAGCTTTTTGAGCTCTTACTGTGTGCCAAGTACTGAACTATAAGAACAATATTTTATTTAAGCCTCATAACAAGCCAGTGAGGTTGGTATTTTTATTACCAGTGTTCTCATTTTATGGATGAGGAAATCAATACTTAGAAAGGTTAGTAACTCACCCAAGGTCATACAACTAGTAAGTGGTAGAGTGAGGATTCAAACCCAGGTCACCAGTTTTATGGTCATCTAGATCTATTCTTTTCTTTTTATTATTAAAAAGAAATTAAATTTTTATTATTTCTGTTCAAGTGTAATACATTTGTGGCATAGTCCCCCCAAATTAGAAAATACAGATTTTAAAAAAGAGGAGAAATTAAGAATCACCTATAATTTTCCAGAGAAGGATAACCACTATTAAAATTGTTGTATATACCCATCCTGTCTCTCTTCTGTGCACATATTTACTATTCTTGTTGATGTTTTATAAAAGAGGAAATATACTGTATAGGTTTCATTACCTGCTTTTCATGCTTAACAATGCATTATAAACATTTTCCATGTAGTTCTAAATCATGTTTTCTTCTACAATACTATTTTGAACATCACATTTTATTCTGCTGTATGAATCCATCATAATGTATTACATTTAAGCAATCTCCTATTATACCTTATTTAGGTTGTTAAAATATTTTCACTGTTGTAAGCAACTCTGATGAACATTTTCGTGGCATCATCTTTGCATGCATACTTTTTTTAGTCACTAGTTTTGTTTATCCCAAAGCCATTTCTTCTCCCAGTTTTTCCTCCTAAGGGAACCTCCATTTTTAGAAGTTAGAAGAGAGATGTCCTTTGATCTAGACAACTTTCCTCAACCCCTGTTGCAGTTGAGTGTGGCCATGTGACTGAGTTCTTGCCAATGGGATGTAAGTGAAAGTGATCAGACTGTTGCCTAGTCAAATCTCGAAGAAGTAGCTGTGCTTCTCCCATTCTCTCTGTACCCATCCTCTAGAGAGGTGCAATGGCAACTATGCACAGCCTTAGAGAGTGGCTGTATTATTTAGGGCTCTCCAGAGAAACAGAACTAATAGGATATATAGAGAGAAAGAGATTTACTATCAGGAATTGGCTCACATGATTATGGGAGCTGAAAATCCTGAGATCTGCAGATGGCAAGCTGGAGATCCAGGGGAACCAGTAGTACAGTTCTAGTCCAAGTCCAAAGGCCTAAGAACCAGGAGAGCCAATGGTGTAAATTTCAGTCCACATCTGAGTCCAAAGACAGGAGAAAACCAATGTCCCGGCTCAAAGAGAGTCAGGCAGAGAGAAGGAATTCTTTCTTATTCAGCCTTTTATTTTGTTCAGTCCTTCAACAGATTGGATAAGGACTGACCACACTGGGGAGGGCAATCTGCTTTGCTCAGTCTCCTGATTCAAATATAATCTCATCCAGAAACACCCTCAGACACACCCAGAGATAATGTTTAACCAAATCACTAGGCATCCCATGACCCAGTCCAGTTGACACATAAAATTAACCATCAAAGTGGCAAAGTCACAAGATGAAAAGAGTGTGGGTGACTTGATTGCCAATTGGAGGAGAAATACTTGCTATATAGAAGATCTTCCTTGAACTCTTCTTTGGATAAAAAATAAACTTTTATTATATTGGAGCCATGGTAGCTCCCTGTACTTTTTTTTTCAGTTTCCTGCAAATCTATAATTATTTCAAAATCAAAAGTTTTAAAAACTTGGGCAGAAATGATGCCTATGGTTGTAGAAACAATATGGATGGAAAAGGAAGCTCTGAACTGGGGGGTGGGAGGTGAGGAGGTGGGGGAATGGCCACTGCACCTGGGCCACTAGAGGAAGTGCAGTCTTCCCTGAGCAGGGCAGCGGGGAGGATACCTGTCTGGGAAGGAAGCCCAAGATATTGAATTTATTTTCATTTTCTTAACAAATACCTGAAAGAGTTCTTGCCTGTGTATCAGCCAAGCTGAGGGCTTTTTCTGTTCCCGTGAAAAGTTATAATTCTACTCTCACTGTTCAATCTCTTCTTCTTTCAAAGTATGTTAATGTTTTGGATTTGGTTTGTTTTTTATCTTTGTTCTAGATCTACCTAGCCATTTAGAAAGATATATACTTGATTGCAAGTGGGACATTTTCAAAATATAAGCCGTAAAATATTTAAGGGACAGGGAGTTTTCTGGGAAGCTTTGAATCATATGAACAGACCTACCCTTTGTGGAGATGTCCAGGTGTATTTCTGAGAACAGGCTTCTACAGACTGTTGATGTCCCAGTGTGTAAAAGAATACATGAGGCTCAACCAAAACATAGTTGGTGACTGTAAAAGCCCTCAACTCAGAGGTGTTAACCATCAGTGCATAGGCATCACCAGCGGCATTTATTTGCTTAAAATGCAGGTTATCTGATTTCCCATTCCCAGAGTTTCTGAATCCTTCTGAGGGATAAGGTCCAGGAATAGGCAATGTAACAAGCACCCCAGGCAGTATGGCTGCTGCCTGTCTGAGGATCTCTCTTTGAAAAACACAGACTTAAAACCTCAACAAGGAGGAGGCTGGCCCACTAGCTTTTAAGTATTTAGCTGAGCTCCTGCTGAAATAGTGCAATTTGGCTGAACAGTGAGCTGTGGAAGAGATGAGTAGAGGCAATGCTTCAAAGACATGCTGTGCAAACTGAAAAGCAAGTTAAAGCACCATGACATTGCTTCCAATAGCCTGGGATTGACAGCAGCTGACAGTTGTGCTGCTACCAGTGTCACCTCTGAATACAAAGAACATTGGGTATTTTGACTTATTTCAGCAGGGATAAAATATTAGGGAGGAAAATATTTGCTTAACTAGTTTCCTCCTCTGAAGCATCAGTGTAGAATAATAATGCCTTATATTCATGCATCAGCTTTCTAATCACCAACTTATTTGAAGCCATCGCAACATTCCAAGTTCTTTATAGCTTAGAAACATTTCCTTCTTGGGATGTTAGGAGGTGTCCAGTTGAAGTAAAAGTGAATACAAACAGAGGCAGAATGCTGGTTAGCAGATGCTTAAGACATCAAGGAAAATTCTTTCCCATGGGACACTGTGTTGCATTTGAATTTATAAAAATTATGAGACCTGTTTTTGCCAAACACTGTCTTGAACATTCACTGAAGCACACGCTTACACTCTTAGAGACTCTGAGGTCTGTCTGGTTCATTTTTAGAATTTGGGTTTGCAATATTATTGGCATCTCAAAGACCAAGACCATAGTTCATTGATTTTGTATATTCTGCATTTCGTACAGTATCCAATATACAAAAGATATCAGATAATGGTGAAAGAATGAAATATCTCTTTTAGAATGCACTAGCCAAGGGTACTTCAGAATAAAGCAGAAGGAGTGGAAGGAAGAGGTATCTCCTGGCCCCCTCCTTCCTTTTGCTTTGAAATTCATAGTACCTAACAATTTGTTCAGATCCAAAGAGTTAACCAAGCTAGATGAGATGGTGGTGGAACTTCGGTAAACCAGAGGGAGCAGTGGAGAGTAAGAACCAAGAAGTACCACCCCCCAAAAGCTGGAGATCTTCAACAAATAAGAGTAAGTTCCAAGGCAGGCTGCCCAAATAATAGTGTTTTAATAAATGAAGCAATAACTGAGTGAATCTCCACCTTTGCAAGTAAAGAAACTGAGGCTCAGAGAGGGAAAGGAACTTGCCCCAAAGGCACAGCCAATCAGTGGCAGAGCTGCAATTTGAAGGTCTGCCTCTGCAGAAGCCCACACAGCTAACTGTTCACATCACCTCAGTCCCTCACTTCTGCTCTGAAGGGAGGACATGATTTTGTTTTATAACAATGGAGCATAAATGATTTATTCATATTCTGGTGCTTGTTTACCAGATCATCTATACCTCCCATATGAGGCTTGTTTCCTCAAACACCAAAGTCATGACTTCAAGGACACGCTGATTCCCTCAGAAATTATAGATTCAGCCTCTACATTCACAATGGCAGCTTCACTTTCAAAAACAAATCATCACTAACATATTTTACCTCACAGTAAACAGCTTCTAGAGAATACCCCCAGAGAGATGATATGACCAATGATAAAAACAAAAACCCAATGACTGGGTCTTATTGACCAAATTAAGCCATCTACCTAGTTTCATGAACTTTTTATTTTCTAGTTATACTGAAAAAGTATAACTAATGTAAAGGAGGAAAAAAATAACTTTTTCCTCTCTCCTCTTAGGTTAAGTAGCTGGGGCCCTACAAATTAGACTGACAAAAGACAGATTAACAGGAGAAAAGATTTATTATTACTTATGTATTTGGAGGCTTTCACAGAAAAGTGAAGACCCAAAGACAAGGATAGGCCTCAGATTTTATATATACCTTTTTAACAAAGAATGATAAATTGTGGAGACATGACAAGACAAAAGAAAAAGGAGTTTGGGCTAAGGGTGGTAAACTGTGGGAAAGTGACTAGGAAATGTATGGGGAAAACTAATGAAAGATATGGTTTATTTCAGAAAGGTTGGTTTGCAGACCTATCTCAGTGCTGACCTTCCATCTTCCTCATGACCATAAAATTCTCCTGAGAAAGGGGATTTATAGCAGACCTCACTTCTCAGAAGTGTCTGCTTTTATTCAGATAAGATAAGCTCTGAGAAGGCTTCTTTCTCCATCTGTTGACTCTCATTTGCCTCCAGCTCAAAATAATCCTTACGCCAAAATGGCATATATTGGGGTGGCATGTTCTGAAACTGATGCCCCAGAGATGTGGTGAGGAATTGCTAGCAATTGTTGTGATAATCATGCTGACCTCCTTATCTCTGTAGTTCAGAAATAAGGTCTCAAAGTAAATAAACAGGCATGTTTGCGTCTCAAAGAGGCATTCCCAAAGAGGAGAACACCTGAACTGTTGGGCAGGATAGACACCCAATCTTTCCACAGTTGCACCTCCAGAGATCCTGTTACTTATGTCCACCAATCTTAAAACTCAGTTTGGGGGCTTCCCTGGTGATGCAGTGGTTGAGAGTCCGCCTGCCGATGCAGGGGACGCGGGTTCGTGCCCAGGTCCGGGAGGATCCCACGTGCCGCGGAGCGGCTGGGCCCGTGAGCCATGGCCGCTGAGCCTGCGCATCCGGAGACTGTGCTCAGCAATAGGAGAGGCCATAGCAGTGAGAGGCCTGTGTACCACAAAAAAAAAAAAAAAAAACTCAGTTTGGGTGAGATCATAAACGTTCTCCTTCCCTTACTAGATTCGAGCTGCTTTCTCCGATAAGAACTGCATGGGTAGAGTAGAACTTCATTTGCTATTCATTCTCCAAAATTATGCTACCCTCTGTTGTGTAGATAATCAGGAACGTCTAAGGTATTATAGATGAGTTCAGATTAAAATTACTCTCCAGCCCAGGGGTTGGCAAATTACAGCTTGTGGACCAAATCTGGTTCAGCAGTCTGTTTTTGTAAATAAAGCAGGGCAGCGGGGAGGATACCTGTCTGGGAAGGAAGCCCAAGATACTGCTCTTATTTTCATTTTCTTAACAAATACCTGAAAAAGTTCTTGCCTGTGTATCAGCCAAGCTGAGGGCTTTTTCTGTTCCCATGAAAAGTTATAATTCTACTCTCACTATTCAATCACTTCTTCTTTCAAAGTATGTTAATGTTTTGGATTTGGTTTGTTTTCTATCTTTGTTCTAGATCTACCTAGCATACGCCTCCAAAGCCTCCAAATAATGGGTTTGGGAACCCATTATTATTCTATTATTCTAGCCATGCCCATTATTTATATACTGTCTTATATGCTACAATGGTAGAGTTGAGTAACTCTGACCTGAGATGGTATAACCTGACAATCCTATGTGTTTTTGATTTGTAAGAGCTAGAGTTTTGGAGAGCAAAAACAGTTTTTAAGTCTCAAGAAGCTAAGAGTCTGGACAATTCAGAAAATAATTTATACATTAGAGCAAAAATGAGAAGGAATACATAAAGATGTAAGGTCAGTTTTTCAATTGGAAAAGGGACGAAAGTAAAATCGGTGTATGGGACAAGGGAAAGAAAGCAAAGCAACTAGTATTTAGCTGCAGTTTCATCCTTGAAATGGATCTAGTACCCATTTCTGCCCTCAAGGCCAAGCCTCTGATGCTGACAGTTGTGGGGTAGTGATAGAAGCTACAGATAGGTTCATGTTAGTCTTCAAAATAGAAGGGTTCATACTTGATTTTCTCGTGGAGAAGCTCCTGGTATCTTCATGGCTTTGTAGTATTAAGTTCAAAATGAAAGCCAGGTGTATTTAGGCAAAAGGCCTAAGAAAAAACCCTAAATCTCCCACAGCACCAGAGAGCTATTACAGAGTATCTGAAAGTGTCCCATGCCCCTGAGAAAAGACTGGAATTGCTAAGAGCAGATGGTAGCCATGGAATGGCCTCATAGTCAAGATTAAGAGGATGTAGAGTAACCCACATAGATCTGGAAAAGCATGCAGGATGAAGACATTTCAGAAGCAGATGTAGGAACAAGTATACCAATGGCCAAAGACTACTAGGGATTTCACATTTCAGCAGAAGCCAGCATAGACATGGACCAGAAAGAAATGTTTCCCCCAATTCCTCAATGATATACAAGCACTAAGCTTAGATTACAAAGCCCAGCCTGGACAGAAGAGGCAACAGCTGAGCAATGTATTATCTTCTCTTCTCTCCCCAGTTTAAATCCTGAATTGATCAGGTTAGAAATCCTAATACACCTAAAGGAACTATAAAAAGAAGAACAAACAAAACCCAAAGTTAGTAGAAGGAAAGAAATTAATGAAGATCAGAGCAGAAATAAATAAAATAGAGATGTAAAAAAACAATAGAAAAGATCGATGAAACTAAGAGCTAGTTCTTTGAAAAGATAAACAAATTTGATAATCCTTTAGCCAGACTCATCAAGAAAAACAGAGAGAGGGCCCAAATAAATAAAAATCCTAAAGTGACTGGGTTTACTTAGAAGCAAAAGATTTAGTTTTCTGAGATTAGAAGACTCCAAGTTAATTTTAGTTCAATTATAGAAAAATAAAATTTCATTTTTGACACCTGAATTTATACTATGAAATATACACCTGCTATGCCACTTTTAGGTAATATACCCATACTATCAGATACTGACCTAAGTTAGGTACCTTATTTTTTGTAAGATTTGAATGTGCCATGTAGAAGTAACAAGCAATTATGGGAGTTCCAAAATGGGAAAAACAACAAAGAAATAACAGTAAAAGAAGTCATAAAAGAAAACTTCACTGAGTTAAAAGGACTTGAATTTTGGATTGAAAGGACCCACCAAGAAGAATCAAGCAGACACACAAGCCTCTTAGATAGCCTCCTCCACCAAAGGACAGACAGCAGAAGCAAGAACTACAATCCTGCAGCCTGTGGAATGAAAACCACATTCACAGAAAGATAGACAAAATGAAAAGGCAGAGGACTATGTACCAGATGAAGGAACAAGATAAAACCCCAGAAAAACAATTAAATGAAGTGGAGATAGGCAACCTTCCAGAAAAAGAATTCAGAATATTGATAATGAAGATGATCCAGGACCTTCTAAAAAGAATGGAGGCAAAGATGGAGAAGATGCAAGAAATGTTCAACAAAGACCTAGAATTAAAAAACAAACACCTAGAAGAATTAAAGAACAAACAAACAGAGATGAACAATACAATAACTGAAATGAAAAGTACACTAGAAGGAATCAATAGCAGAATAACTGAGGCAGAAGAATGGATAAGTGACTTGGAAGACAGAATGGTGGAATTCACTGCCACAGAAAAGAATAAAGAAAAAAGAATGAAAAGAAATGAAGACAGCCTAAGAGACCTCTGGGACAACATTGAACACACCAACATTCACATTATAGGGGTCCCAGAAGGAGAAGAGAGAGAGAAGGGACCTGAGAAAATATTTGAAGAGATTATAGTCGAAAATTTCCCTAACATGGGAAAAGAAATAGCCACCCAAGTCCAGGAAGCACAGAGTCCCAGGCAGAATAAAACCAAGGAGAAACACGCCAAGACACATAGTAATCAAACTGACAAAACTTAAAGACAAAGAAAACTTATTAAAAGCAACAAGGAACAAATGACAAGTAACATACAAGGGAACTCCTATAAGGTTAACAGCTGATTTCTCAGCAGAAGCTCTACAAGCCAGAAGGGAGTGGCATGATATATTTCAAGTGATGAAAGGGAAGAATCTACAACCAAGATTACCCTAGCCGGCAAAGATCTCATTCAGATTTGAGGGAGAAATCAAAAGCTTTACAGAGAAGCAAAAGCTAAGAGAATTCAGCACCACCAAACCAGCTCTACAACAAATGCTAAAGGAACTTCTCTAAGTGGGAAGCACAAGAAAAGGACCTAGGAAAACAAACCCAAAACAATTAAGAAAATGGTAATAGGAACATACATATTGATAATTACCTTAAATGTGAATGGATTAAATGTTCCAACCAAAAGACACAGGCTTGCTGAATGGATACAAAAAATAAGATTCATATATATGCTGTCTACAAGAGACCCACTTCAGACCTAGGGACACATACAGACTGAAAGTGAGGGGATGGAAAAAGATATTCCATGCAAATAGAAATCAAAAGAAAGCTGGAGTAGCAATACTCATATCAGATAAAATAGACTTTAAACTAAAAAATGTTACAAGAAATAAGGAAGGACACTACATAATGATCAAGGGATCAATCCAAGAAGAAGATATAACAATTATAAATATATATGCACCAACATAGGAGCACCTCAATATATAAGGCAACTGCTAACAGCTATAAAGGAGGAAATCGACAGTAACACAATAATAGTGGGGGACTTTAACACCTCACTTACACCAATGGACAGATCATCCAGACAGAAAATTAATAAAGAAACACAAGCTTTAAATGACACAATAGACCAGATAGATTTAACTGATATTTATAGGACATTCCATCTGGAAACAGCAGATTATACTTTCTTCTCAAGTGCACAGGGAACATTCTCCAGAATAGATCACATCTTGGGTCACAAATCAAGCCTCAGTAAATTTAGGAAAATTGAAATCATATCAAGCATCTTTTCTGGCCACAACACTATGAGATTAGAAATAAATTACAGGGGAAAAAAACGTAAAAAACACAAACACATGGAGGCTAAACAATACGGTACTAAATAACCAAGAGATCACTGAAGAAATCAAAGAGGAAATCAAAAATACCTAGAAACAGATGACAACAAAAACACGATGATCCAAAACCTATGGGATGCAGCAAAAGCAGTTCTAAGAGGGAAGTTTATAGCGATACAATCCTACCTCAAGAAACAAGAAAATCTCAAATAAACAATCTAACCTTACACCTAAAGAAACTAGGGAAAGAAGAAAAAACAAAACCCAAAGTTAGTAGAAGGAAAGAAATCATAAAGATCAGACCAGAAATAAATGAAATAGAAACAAAGAAAACAATAGCAAAGATCAATAAAACTAAAAGCTGGAAAAAAAAAAAGAATCCGGTTTGATAAGTGAGAAAGAAGCACACACTTAGACGTATTATATCCTGTTGAAGTATCTGAACTCTTCAGAGAAAGAAAATAACCTACAAACTTTCAGGCAGAAAGAACACATTATTCACAAAGAAAGAAATCAGGTTGGTGTTCATCTTTTCATCTGTAACATTGGTGACTAAAAGATGGTATTATAAAATTATAGTATGTTGTTATAACAGTATGGAACTCCAAGAATTCCATACTCAGAAATGATATCATTGATTAAAAAAAAGGATAAAAGATGTGATCCAACATGAATAAAGTAAACCACCCATAAAATCAGCTGAGGAAAGTACTCAAGGAAATACATTAAATGTAATAAGGATGATGTCAAAACAAATATCTTAAGAAAATATCAAGAATACAAGAAATAACAAGCATTGTACCTTATCTATAGTTAAAACTCTGATAAAGAGACAGAGAATTACAATCTAAGTGTTCCATAGGTTTGTTGAAACAGATGCGACATATTGCAGGGGAAAATTTATAATAGCCTGAAACTGAAATTCTAAACTCTCTCAGAAAAACCCAGCAGCTGAGGGTGAGGGAGCCTGAGGGGGAAGAGAGGGTTGTTGATTTTTTTTTTTTTAATGAATTTATTTATTTATTTATTTATTTTTGGCTGCACCGGGTCTTTGCTGCTGAGCACAGACTTTCTCTAGTTGCAGCGAGCGCGGCCTACTTTTCGTTGTGGCGCATGGGCTTCTCATTGCGGTGGCTTCTCTTGCTGTAGAGCACAGGCCCTAGGCATGCGGGCTTCAGTAGTTGTGGCACACGGGCTCAGTAGTTGTGGCTCGTGGGCTCTAGAGTGCAGGCTCAGTAGTTGTGGCACACGGGCTTAGTTGCTACGCAGCATGTGGAGTCTTCCCAGACCAGGGCTCGAACCTGTGTCCCCTGCCTTGGCAGGTGGATTCTTAACCACTGCATCACCAGGGCAGTCTGGAAAAAGAGGTTTAAAGAAGCTTTTTAAAAATTCTAGAGGCTTGTAGGAAGTGGGCAGGTAAAATAGCTTATTAGAGTGGCATAAACATTATTTAAATTTTCTGTGTTAGTATAAAATAAAGGTTGCTGGTTAAAGATGGAAAATGAAGCACATAATTTTACTCTGTTCTCTACCAAGTCCTCACTAAAAGCTACAATAAATGGCTTTTTAAAAAAATTGTAAACCCACGAGGACAAAGAGCATAAGAAAGAGAAGACTGAAACCTAATTTTGTGAGCTGAAATGTAGAAAGATGAGTGGTAGTTGATTGCGAGCCACTGCTATAAACTAATGGAATTGTAAGCATTTGAAGCGTACAGCAGTGAAATGACCCCCCCTTATATCTTTCATGTTTCCTAACAAAGACATTGTCACATAACAGCTTACTAATAATTTTTTTAATGAAAAATATAGTTAAAGAGGGAAAAGTAAATACTAGTGGAATTCAAAAGCCTAGAAGAACTTCCAGAGAACCAGGGTCTGGAATGAGGAGGAAGTGCTGTGAAAGTAGAGAAACTTGACCAAGCCGGTAAAAGTAAAGAGAATAGAAGGAATGAGCAATTGAAATAATTAATAATTCTAAAATGGGGTGACAGGGTTGAAACCAAGTGAGATATCATAATGAAGAAAATGATGCAGACCTGGCTTAAGATGGAGACACCAGTAGAATGTAACAGTCAAACACATCATGTATGCCCTGTAGGGAATGGCAAGATTTCTTGGAAAACCCATGAGTAACTGAAATTTCCTTTCCAATATACCTTCTAATCTTATGTTCATTGCTTATTTACAAAAATTGGTCATATAATTGATCAGAAAGACAACCTTAATAAACTCTGAAATATATTGTTTTTATAGATTAATTTCTCTAACTATAAGCTAATAAAATTATAAGTCAACAACAAAATTATGACTAAAAAAACCTTAAACAATTGGGGACTTTTAAACTCTTTTGAAAACAAAACAAAATTAAACACTTTGGTCAAAGAGAGAAATCAAAACTGAAAAATTACATGGAAATTAACAACAAGGAAAATATATCATATCCAAGCTTATAGGCATAGGTAGTGTTATACTCAAATGGAAATGTATAGCCTTAAAAGCTGTCATTATTTTAAAAATCTGAAAACAAATGAAATATGTGGTCAGTTTTAAGAAACTAGAACGAGAATAAAATAAAGAAAGTAGGAGAAGGTAATTAATAAGATAAAAGCTAAAATTAATAAAATAGAAAATAAAAGACAATAGAAAGTATTCTAAACTTATTTTTGAAAGAACATTAAATGTTAATAAATAAGTTAACTAAATAATTAATTATTAGCAAATCAAATCCAGTTGTATATTGAAAGGATTGTTATACCACTTCCATGTCAATTTTATTTCAGCATTGCTAGAATGGCTCAACATTATGAAATAATATATCAGTAAAATTTATTGCATCAATTTAAAGAAGAAAACTATAACTATATCAATAAATGCCAGCAGAACTGACCAGAGACACCAGACTGCATTCAGCACTCCTCTGGGTTTTTTTTGTTTGTTTGTTTATTTTTATATATTTTATTTTTGGCTGTGTTGGGTCTTCGTTTCTGTGTGAGGGCTTTCTCTAGTTGTGGCGAGCGGGGGCCACTCTTCATCGTGGTGCGCATGCCTCTTCACTGTCGCGGCCTCTCTTGTTGCGGAGCACGGGCTCCAGACGCGCAGGCTCAGTAGCTGTGGCGCACGGGCCTAGTTGCTCCGAGGCATGTGGGATCTTCCCAGACCAGGGCTCGAACCCGTGTCCCCTGCATTAGCAGGCAGATTCTCAACCACTGAGCCACCAGGGAAGCCCACTCCTCTGGTTTTGAAGCTTATTTATCATACGTAATTCTGTTCTACAAGTGAGATGACAATTCTCCTAGTGATAATAAGAGCAGAACGCTTGTGACTGCAACCTCCCTCACTTTCCCTTTCCCACCAGGAATATTTCTTATGAAACAATAAGTGCATATCGTTTTAATTTAAATGCTATCTCCTCTAGTTCCTTCATCATAAGTCATCTCAGACATGCAGTGAAGCATTCTCCTGCAAATACAAATCACCTTATGGGCCCTCTGACTTGTGCACAAGAGATTCTAGAAATCTATAAATGGGGAGAATGTGTATCGCAGTAAACGACACCACCATTCATCCACGTACTCAGGCCAAGAAACTAGTGAGCACCTTGACTCTCTTCACCCCTAGCCCCTCATCCGACACATCAGTGTCTTAGCTCCAGCTGCCATAGCAATATACCATAGAGTGGGTGGCTTAAACAGAAATTTATTTCTTGCAATCTGGAGCTGGAAATCCAAGATCAGGGTGCCAGCCTGGTTGGTTAGGGTGATAACCCTCTTCCTGGTTTGTGGAAGGCTCACTTCTTGCAGCTTCCTTACACGGTGGTGAGAGCAAGTTCCTCTTGTAAGGGTATCAATGCCATCATGGAGGCTGTACACCCATAACCTCATCTAATCTTAATTACTTCTCAAAGGCCCCAGCTCGTAATACCATCACACTGGGGGTGGGGGTGGACGTTAGGGCTTCAACATATGAACTTGGGGAGACATAAACGTTCAGTCCATAACAATCAGCAAGTCCTAAAGCTCTGCCTTCAAAATACATCCCCAGATCCAGCTACTTCTCACCACCCTCACACTGGTCCAAGTCACCATCAATGCTCTCCTAGATCACTGTAGTGCCTCTTCACTGGTCCCCTGCTTCCACTCTTTCCCCAACTGCAGTCAGAGTGATCTTTTTAAAACAAAAATCAGATTCTGTTGCTTTTCTGCTCAAACTCTTAAATGCTTCCCATTGTGCTCAGACACCTTTCTGGACCTCTGATCTCACCCCCTACCGCCCGTCACCTTGCTCACTCCACTCTGCCATCCTGGCCTTCCTGCTGTTTCTCAAAAACCCAATGCTCATTCCCACCTTGGGCCTTTACATTTCAGGTGACTCTGCTGGGAATGCTCTTCTCCCAAATCTTTGTACTGCTGACTTCCTTTGAGTCTCTGCTTTATGTCGCCACCTCAGAAAGGCCTTCCCTGAAGCATCCTATGGCAGCCCCTCCCACCCCCAAATTCTAAGCTTTCACCCTGCTTTGTTTCTCTTCAAGTGTATATCTCTGCCTAATATATTAAATTGTTGTTTGTTTTTGTCTGCCTCCCACTAGAAAGTTCTCCAGAATGTAGACACTTTTCTTATTCACTGCTCTATTCTTAATGTCTAGAAAGGACTTGGCTCATAATAGGTGCTCCATAAATAATTGTTGGATGAATAAATGGAGATTTCTCCATTGTCATTTCCATAGATTGCCAATCCCTAGTTAGGTCTCCAATTCTGAGGCTTGAGTGGTATCTCAGGTTAGGTTCCCCAGGAAGCAGACTCTGAGATGGAGATGAGCATGCAGGTTGTTTATCAGCATCAGTGGGAGGAAGGGAAGAAAGCAGGACTGGGCAGTGGGAGAAGTCGAGCTGTGATGCAGTCTTAGTAGGAGCTTCAGCCAACCCTACAAGAAGTTCTGAAGACAGATGGACCCTTGGAAGCTTTCCCAAGGGGACAAGGCAGTCCTCTTAGCTGATGCCATCTCAACAGCTGAGGATTTAGTCATCCACTTCTGAGTGGCACAGCAAAACATCTTCCACAGATGGGAGGACATGTGGTTTAATCATGGTAATGCCAAGGAAGTCTATGACTCTTTACCTAGAGACCTCATAATGTGGCATCTGATTCCTTGGTGATGTTACAGCCCTCCAGGGACTGGTTCATGGTCTGCCAAATCCAAAACCCTGATGGTGTGAGCATATAGAAAACGGACCTGTCTCAGAGGTGCACTCACATTAACTCAGGTTCACAGATAGCAGTGCATACAACTGGATGACGATATATTTTATGACTGACATAAGTTCCACTAAAACTGCAGGTGTCAGCAAGACTTGTCCCTTGTTCCAGAGCCACCTACATACAGCTTCCCAGGCTGCACAGTGCAGAACCCTAGGGGCTGCCATTCATGCGGACTGCAGTGAGACTGGTGCAACCTCCACTCCCACAGCTGTGCAGTGCACCGGCCCTGAATAACCAATAGGTTGGTTGTTAAACATGGAACCAGGTGAGGAGGGTCAGGTAGGGAGACTTTAGAAGTGGCCCTCCGATAACAAGGGAGGGAAGAATGCAGTGAGGAGACAGTCCTCCTCACTGCAAAGATAGTCTTGCCAGTAGAACCACAATATTACACGAAGTTTGTTGGCCAAGGTTCCATCCCAGGTGTAGCTTTTGAATGAGACCTCCCTTTAATCACGTTTATAACCAAGAGAAGAGGATGCACTCCACAGGCGAATTCATTGCCTCTCTGCATATAATACAGTTTAAATAACTAAATACTGGTTAACTAAATAACTAAAATAAGCTAAAGCTTATTTTAGAATATTGTTCCAATAAGGTTTAAAAAATATTTTTGTATTTTTCAAAAGGCAACAACAAATAGGTCAATATATACTATATGCCTTATGGTCCTCGGTATGTAAAACTCTTCTGTGCTAATTTAGGTAATTAGGAGATACAAAAAGTTTACATTTGGTTTATGAATGAAAACTCTAGTTGAGTAATCAAACAGACCAGTTCAAGTCCCATCTCTGTCACTTAGCAGCTTTGTGATCTGGGGCAAGTTACTTGGTCCTCTAAGCCTCAGTTTCCTTATCTACAAAATTTCAATAATAACAATCAATAAGAACTAATTCAGAGCGTAGCTTTGAATATAAAATAAAATTACATGACACAATGCATATAGAACGACACAACATCTAGTACTTATGTTCAAAAATGTTAAATATTATTGAGTAGAATCAGGCAAATTTTTTCTGTAAAGGGCCGGATAGTAAATACTTTTTGACTTTGAGGGCCATTATGTCTCTGATCCAACTATTCAGCTCCATCAGTGTACTGCAAAAGTAGCCACAATAAATATAAATGAATGGGCATGGCTATGTTCCAATAAAATTTTGCCTACAAAAACAGGCAGTGGACTAGATTTGGCCTAAGACCATAGCTTGCCAACCCCTGGACTGGATAAACTGATTCATTTCATGGCACAATAGTAAAGTCTATGCAATACTTTTTCTATCCCCTTTGTTGCAGACTCTTGAATTGATACTCAGTGATTCCAAGAGAATCTGCCTCTCCTTGCTTCTTCCTTAATGAACATGAAATATCATCAGCTCTAAGGGGAAAAAAAAAAGACTTCTAACCCTACTCATTCAACTCAGGCCTTCAAAGCCCAAGAGAAAAATAAAGTTGCCGATTGTCCTTGCTGGGCTCAACATATCCAATGTATTTGAATGGCCATTTTACATTTTCAAAAGTGCTAACAGATACCACATAGTAAAGTGTATTATCCGTGATATCACATGTTATTCTGCATTTTGGGTTGTTACCTCCGAGCTCTGCCAATTGTGGATCTTAGCAACCAGTGGGTGGTGGCATCTCCATTTAATATTAATACTGAATACTCACCTAGTCGCAGCCCCTTACTTTAGGAAATAAGACCTCTCTCAGGCATTTCAAAATAGTTATTTGTAATTTGTAATTACAAAATAATCATTTAGCCTCTTAGAATTCCATCCAGATCTCATTTATAAATGTATTTCAATTAGTCTATTGTGGATTGAATTGTGCACCCCCCCAAAAACAAAGTTTTATCCACACCCTAATCTCTGCAACCTATGAATGTGACCTTGTTTGGAAAAAGAGTCTTTGCTGATGTAATTAAGTATCACAAGATGAGATCATCATGGATTGTCTGGGGAATTACCTAAAACCATTGACAAGTATCCTTAGAAGAGACTGAAGAGGAGAAGACACAGGGAGAAGAGACGGCCATGTGAAGATGGAGGCCGAGATTAGAGTGATGCAGCCCTGTGCCAAGGAAAGCCTGGAGCCACCAGAAGATGGAAGAGGCAGGGAGAGATCCTCCCCTAGAGCCTTCAGAGGGAGCACAGCTTGCCAACATGTTGCTTTTGGACTTCTGGCCTCCAGAATGGTGAGAGAATAAATTTCTGTTGTTTTAAGCCACCAAGTTAGTGGGGATTTGTTATGGTATCCCTAGGAAACTAACACACAGTCCAAAAAAATCAAATGGAGTCAAAAGCAAGGCAGATTGTTTAACAAAATCATGACATTTCAAACTCAGCTACTTAACTAAAATATTCAGCCTACTAAACTATAGATCTTCTATGCATATATCACTTTGAACATGGATGTTCTTATCATTTGTGAGATAGAATTATATTGGAAACCTGTATTTTGGTTTCCCCAAGGAAAACAAACCTTGCCTCTTTTCTAAGGTCATACCCCTCCCATACATCATTCAGGAACAATGAAGGATTCAATTGTCCACGACAACTTTTCCAAGTGCAATGTTAGAAACAAAGCAGGGACCACATAAAGGCACAATACAGCATCTCTGAATAAGCCATTCTTGTCTTATTTATTATCACCTCACATAGGACTCATTCAAATACATTCAGCAAGCACTTACTGTGTGCCTAGCACATGCCGGACTTACTGCTAGGTGCTGAGCAGTCAGAGATGAGTCAGATATAGTTCTTGTGGTTTAGTTGAGAAAATCAAAGTTGACTGAGACAGACAAATAAGGAGTCAGGTATGGTGTGTGTGACAAGTGAGAAAGCATAGTGGCGATGGGAGGCCAAATAGAGGTGCCCCTGACCCATGGGGACAGGAGGAGAAGGAGGAGATGGAAGCTGGGCTGAATTTTGAAAGCGTGGTTGACTGGATTCTGGGCTGGGACACATAGCATCAGGGAGCAGCGAGTGAGAGCATGGAGGCCTGGGAAACTGCCAGAGGGTCGGTATATCTGGATTAGAGAATTATATTACAGAAAGGCTGAAGACTCAAACAGACCTGTGATGGTGAAGGGCCTTGGCAAGAGTTCAGATTTCATCCTCAAAAACATTAGAGTGGGCTTCCCTGGTGGCGCAGTGGTTGAGAGTCCGCCTGCTGATGCAGGGGACACGGGTTCGTGCCCCGGTCCGGGAAGATCCCACACGCCGCGGAGCGGCTGGGCCTGTGAGCCATGGCTGCTGAGCCTGCACGTCCGGAGCCTGTGCTCCCCAACGGGAGAGGCCACAACAGTGAGAGGCCCGCGTACCGCAAAAAAAAAAAAAAAAAAAAAATTAGAGTGCCATTAAAGCAGCAGTCCCCATCCTTTTTGGCACCAGGGACCGGTTTCATGGAAGACAGTTTTTCCACAGATTGGGGGTGGGGGGAATGGTTCAGGCAGTAATGCCGGCGATGGGGAGCGATGGGGAGTGGCAGAGGAAGCTTTGCTCGCCTGCCTGTCGCTCGCCTCCTGCTGTGCGGCTGGTTCCCAGCAGGCTGCGGACTGGTATCGGTCCACGGCCCGGGGGTTGGGGACACCTGCGTTAAAGAGTTTGGCATCAGTTACTGAATGATAGGATCAGATTGCTTTCTGGAAATGTTCACGTTCTGCCGTGAGGATGTTGGATCCGGATGGAGCAGGAGCGGTCAAGGAAACCATGTAGAGAGGCTGTTGCCACTATCCATCCAGGCTTTCAGAAAACCTGGCAGTAGCAATAGGGGTGAAGAGGAGTGGAAGGTCTGGAGAGGGTATTAAAGGGCTAGCTTTTAGGGCTAGCTATAGGGTCGGGGTAGGGGAAGGAAATGTAGTTTTTGAAAATTATTCTCTCTCTCAAGTTTTTGAACACCAGAAGGATTAAGCACTGTCTTTTTATTCATCTCTGTACCAGCCCGACCACCTGTACAAAATAAGTCTTCAATTTGTTAGTAGTTGAATCAAATTTCCCAGGTTTCTATTAGAAACTGAGGTTCCAGATACTTTCCACAGTGCTCTCAGAATACCCTTCACTTTCAAGTATATAAAGCTATTATGAGAGATAATTTATGGCTCCCAGAGGGCCTCCTGTTTTTGTTCATCTGCCCATTTAGCAGCCTCTTACTGGATTAATGGCCTGGTGCATGAATCATGGCGACAACCCGCACAGAATTAAGCGCTAACAGGAGGTTCCAGGAGAGCCATCTCTGATGCCTCCTAGAGCCCCAAGCAAAGGCCAGCCGTGGTTGAAACCCCGATCCCACCCCACCCCCACCCCCAGGTCTCTCACTGGCATCTGTAGCATACACATTTATACTCATTCTGTAGAAAGGCCCATGTTCATGTCTCCTTAGCTACAATCTCTAAAGAAATTCCTACAGCACTGCCTATGGAAGCCTTTTAAAATCATTTTATGAATAGCAGACTGGCTTCCTGAAGGCAGAGTGCCTCCAATGTGCTTCGACAGATAGGCTTTTACATCAAGAAGAGAAAGAAACCAGAGAAAGTAAGACTGAAAAGCTACTCAGGAGTTGGCAGGGTAGCAACGGCATGGAGTCATTCAAGAGGGAGAGGTGACTTCGGGCTGGGTTGCAGGGATGACTTGAGCTGGGTCTCTAAAGACAGGATTTAGCCAAAGTTTTGGAGGGAGTCCTATTGACAGTTTGGGGCTGGATGACTCATTCATGCTTCATGCATGGCATAATGCTTAGCATCCCTGACTCCTGCCCGCTACGTACCAGGGATCCAAAATACTCCCCGACATATACGTTTCCAAATACCCCCTGGAGGGCTGAACTTTACTGGGTGTGTGAACGAACCACTGATGGATAGCGAAGGGGAATGTGAGAGGGTGATTCAAATGGAAGAGACCAAGGTGTGGAGAAGGACACATGAGACATTCTCAGACCACTGGTAGAGCATTGTGACTGTGGTGGAGGATTCGAGAGGAAAACAACTTTTAAAACAAGCTAAAAATGAGGTTTGTCATTAAATTCTATTCACAACATGTCCAAATGGCCCCCAAAGGCCATGTTAAACACTAATGTCGGATTCAGTTAAGAAGTCAAAGGCATGTAGTAGATGGAATATGAGCTTTGACTTCAGACCTAGTTTGAATCCCAGCCTCACCACTTACTAACTGTTTCCCTGGGCAAATTACTCATGGTCTCTCGGCCTGCTTTAACAACTTCAAAATGAAGATCATACTTCCTCAAAGCATTGTTGGAATCTCATCGTGTTTGAGGAGGTCATTAAGAGGACATGACCCCAGTTGACCTTCAAGCTGGACCCAAGCAATCAGAGGCTCCTCACTCCCTGCTCCCCTGTCCTTGGAATGTACATTCTGCCCACTGTACCTGCACTAGGAGCCACTTAAAGGATACAGCTTTGACAGAGCAATGTATTATTGAGAACGTCTAGACAGTATACATGACTGAACCCCATTAAGGCTTCTACACAAACTCCTAAGATTCTGGTGGGTAGGTGGGGAGATCTACTCATGTTGCAGCCACCCAAGACAAACCTCGTATGTAAGGTCTCTTGCTTATTAAAACTGCCACCTACCAATCTGCAATGATCTGCCTCTTTCTTTGGTCTCTCTTTGTTCTCCACGTAAGGATACCAATTCTGAATTTTACCAGGGAACTCCCAAAGATGCAAACCAACACATCAATCTGACATTAAAAACATTTGAGGGCTTCCCTGGTGGCGCAGTGGTTGAGAACCTGCCTGCCAATGCAGGGGACACGGGTTCGAGCCCTGGTCTGGGAAGATCCCACATGCCATGGAGCAACTAGGCATGTGAGCCACAACTACTGAGCCTGCACATCTGGAGCCTGTGCTCCGCAACAAGAGAGGCCACAATAGCGAGAGGCCCGCGCACCGCGATGAAGAGTGGCCCTCACTCGCCACAACTAGAGAAAGCCCTCGCACAGAAACAAAGACCTAACACAACCAAAAATAAATAAATAAAGAAAGAAGCTTTCATTAAACAAACAAACAAACAAACATTTGAGCCTTGAAATAACTACTTTGCAAATGAATATATGTTCTACCAGTGTATCTATTTTTTTTGTAAGTCCTCTAATAAATTTTGGTTGTATGTCGTTCACAGTTAGCTGGAAGTTTTTTCCTCTTTTTTGTTAAGCAAGGTAATATTTACACTAACTTCAAGTGTCCAATTTGGTGAACTTTTGTAATTTTGTACAATCATTGAACCACCACCACAATCAAGAAATAGAACGATTCTCTCACCCTAAAAAGTTTCCTCACCTCATACCCAGCATCTCCCCTCACCCTGGCTCAGGCAACCATTGTATCATTATAGTTTAGCATATTATAGAATTTCATATAAATTGACTCATACAGTATGGGATCTTTGTGTTTGACTTCTTTCGTTTAGTGTAATATTTTTGAGATGTATCCATATTGTTGCCTATGTTAGTATTTCCTTCCTTTTTATTGCTGAGTAGTTTTCCATGGTATGGATACACCACACTTTGTTTATCCATTCAAAGGCGATGGACATTTGAGTTATTTTCAGTTTGGGGCTATTACAAATAATGCTGCTACAACCATTCATATACATGTTTTGTCTGGACATATATTTTCATTTCTCCTGGGTGAATACCCAGAAATAGATTTTCTGCTTGTATGGTATGGTAATGAATCTTTAAATTTTTAAGATAATGCCAGACTGTTTGCCAAAGTGAGTGTATTCCCACCAGCAATGTCTGAGAGTTCCAGGTTCACCACAACCTTGCCAACACTTGGTAGCGTCAGTCTTTTTCACTTCCTCCATTCTAGTGTATAGTGGTATCTCACTGTGATTTTTAATTGATATTTCTCTGATGACCAATCAAGTTGGACACTTTTCGTGTGCTTATGAAAATGTTTAATCAAAATAGCCATCAAATGAAATGCCAAAATGCAGTTATTGGAAGCAATAACTTCACAGGAGCTACTGAACAAATTAAACAATGAGCCCCTAAATGGTATACAATATTGATATTGAAATTCTGTAATTGCATTTTGGGATATCTCAACTTGCAGAATGAATCATTTGCTGAAGTACCTATTTTTAATTGGGTAAGTTTATGTTCTATACTGGAATGAAATGAAATTTAGGAGGCCTATAATTATGCAGAATCATAAGTAGAGACAACTTATTTGATGAGGTTTTTCTTATGAAATATTTGTTGAAGAAAGTCACTCTGAATGAAGGCAAAAAAAGTCAGCATCTGTGAAAATATTTGGGCTGAAATATTTACACATTTCAACATGCAAAAACTTAAAATTGTGAATATCCTTGTTTTAGTTTGCTAATGCTGCCATAATAAAATACCACAGACAGGGTGGCTTAACAGAAATTTATTTTCTCTCAGTTCTGGGAGCTGGAAGTCTAAGAGGAGGGTGTCGACAGGTTTATTTTCTTCTGAGGCTTCTCTCCTTGGCTTACAGATGACTGACTTCTGGCTGTGTTCTCTCGTCTTTTTGTGTGTGTGCTTGTACCTCCCTGGTGTCTTTCTGTGTCTAATTTCCTTTTCTTATAAAGACACCAATAAGATTGGATTAGGGGCCATTCTAATGACCTCAATTTAACTACTCTTTAAAGACCCTATGTCCAAATATAGTCTTGGGTATATTTGGTGCTAGGAGTCAAGGCTTCAACATAGGAATTTTAGGGGGATATAATTCAGCCCACCACACTCTTCCATTTAGCAGACCAGTTCTGACATCCCTTTTACTTCCACATAACCCAGGAAGAAACATGACCGCTGGCATCTAGTGAAGGGTATAAATGGGCCAGAGAGTAAACGCCCTCTGCCCTGCAATCTGCAGTCACCCTCGTGCTCTGTGCTTTCCACGTGTCAACATGGACCTGCCAGGCTCCAAAGTCCACCTGTTTAGGCCAGTAATATCTACCTGACCCTCTCACACTGGCACATTAAGAAAAAATAGTTCTGTTTCTTCTGTTTATAAAAGTAATATATGCTCATTGGGGGAAAAAAAAAAAAGACCAAACACTGTTGAAGTATATAGAAGAAAATAAGATCACCTCCAAAAATACACACCCAGAGATAGCCACTGTTAACTACATTTGTTGTATATCCATCAGAATGTTTTGTCTATGCAAGGACTTGTGTGCTTTTTAATATAAAAAGTAGAAGTCATAACATATATAATTTTTCAGCTTTGTTTTTTCTACTTAATATATTCTGGACATATTTCCCTTTCTATAAATAGCTATCTTAAGACCTGTCAAAATTCAGCCTGGCCAGCTGTGCCGCCACCCAGGCCTAGGTTTTACTTAGACTCTTTGGAATGAGGTAGAAGTTTCAGGGCCAAGAGAGTCAAAGACCACTCAAGGTTAAGCAAAGTGCAGCCTTTAGTCCCATACTGTTCCAACCTTCTTCCTGAAGGTGGGATGCGCAGATTACCAAGTGATGCTGGGCCCAAGTCAGGAAGGCTCGGGGAGTGATTTGGGAGCTGATGACAAGCAGCCTCTGATGTCCTGCAGGCTTGAGGAGAACTGCCTTTCTAAGGTGGAAGCTGCCCTTACCTCTTTTATTAACCTTCCTCCAGGCTGAAATTGTGACCCTTAGCCACTCCCAATCACAATTCTATTCTCTCATTTGGGACACTGAGGGGCATCTTTCTTCCCCCAGTTCCCAAATAGACAACCTAGAAAGCAATTCAGCACAACCTCCAACAAACAGAAACTATCGAAAAGAAATTTACAAGTATCACACATTCTCCTCCTTTGCTTCAAATACACAGTCCATCTTCTGGGAATTGGGCCCAGAGGTGGATAAGAAATATAGATGTTTGTCCTAGTCTGTTCATTCAATCTCCAGAAGAAAGAAAAAAATTACAGTGTAAGAGAGTCATCAGCCCAGCCACATAATATCCTTTTAAACAAGTGCTAGGAATTCCACTGCCTAAAAGAAACCATATCAGAACTTATTTCCTATTGATAGATATCATAGGTTATTTCCAAACTTACTAAACAATACTTCAATGAACATCTTAGATATATATTTTGTACTCTTGCCTTAACATGTTTCCTTAGAATATATTCTGAGGGGTGGAATGTATGGGTTGAAGGGGATGTATTTTTCAAGTTGTGATAACTATTTCTAATTTGCTCTCTAGAAATGTTATTGCAGTTTATATCATTTCATTTACCTTGGTTATATACCTAGGAGTGAAATTGAGTCTCATTTTGTAAACCTATGTTTAACTTTTAGAGTAACTGTCAGATGGTTTTCCAGAGCAACTGCACGTTTTTATATCCTATCAACAATGTATGCAGGTCCCAGTTTCACCATATCCTCATCAACACTTGTTATTATCTGTCTTTTACTATAGCTGTACTAGTAGGTGTGATGTTGTATCTCAGTGTGGTTTTGATATGCATTTCTTTGGTGACGAATGCTGTGAATATCTTCTCATATGTTTACTGGCCATTTGTCTATCTTCTTTTAAGAAATGTCTATTCAAATCCTGTGCCCATTTTTTAAATAGGTAAATTTTCCTTTTAATGTTGAGCTATAAATGTTCCTTACATATTCTGGATAGTACTAATTCCTTATCAGATATATGAGTTGAAAAAATTTTCTCCCATTCTATGGGTTGTCTTTTCACTTTCTTAATAGCATCCTTTGAAGCCCAAAAGTTGTAAATTTTGATGAAATCCAATTAATCTATTTTTTCACTGGTTGCTGAGCTTTAGGTTTCATGTCTAAGAAACCATTGCTTAATGCAAGGTCAAGAAGATTTACCCCTATGAGTCTTATAGTTTAAACTCTTACATTTAGGGCTTTGGTTCATTATTAGTTCTTTTTTGTATATGGTATGAGGCAGGGGTCCAACTTCATTCTTTTGCATGTGGATATCCAGTTGGCCCAGCACTATTAGAAAAGACTAATCTTGGGATTTCCCTGGTGGTCCAGTGGTTAGGACTCCACACTTTCACTGCAGGGGGCACAGGTTCGATCTCTGGTTGGGGAACTAAGCTCCCTCATGCTGGAAGGTGAGGCCAAAAAAAAAGAAAAAAAGAAGAATCTTTCCCCCACTGAATTGTTCTTGGCACCCTTGTCAAAAATTAATTGACCATAAATTGGTTTATTCTTAATTCTGTTCTATTGATCTGTATTCTATCCTCATGCCAGTACCACATAGTCTTGATTAAAATAGTTTTGTAATAATTTCTGAAATCAGAAAGGGTAAGTTCTCCAAATTAGTTGTTTTTTTTTTCATGAGTGTTTTGGATATTCTGGGTCCCTTGCATTTCCAAACATATTTTTCTAGTATTAATTCAAAACGTACTTTCTATGTTAAGGATAGTAACCCTTTATTTATTAAACATATTACTATTTTCCCTTGCAAATTGTTTATTTTTTCTATTTAGTAGTTTTAATGTTTAATTAGTTTATTAATCTATGACTCTTTCATTCACAGTTTGGGGATTTGGCTATAGCTAACTTTTTGGAACCTCAATCTTTATTCTGCCTAAACCTACGACAGTCATTTAATCCTCCCACCACTGATCACTATGAAACTCAGACTCTACTCTACCTGAGTCACAGTATTTGTTAGTCTCTTCTTATGTAAATTGCGTGAAAGATTGAAAATGGCCAAGAACTCTTTGACACTCCTCCCATCAAGCGATAGGGTTTGTGTCCCCTCCCCTTCAATTTAGGTGGGCTCTGTAACTGTTTTCATCAACAGAATATGGCAAAATCTCACTCTGTGCCTGGCTTAGGCATTAAGAGTCTGGAAGCATTCACCTCCTGTCCTTGGAACCTTCTCTGGGAGCCCTAAGCTGCCATGTAAGTCTGACTGCCCTGAGACCACCACGCTGGAGAAGCCCTGTGTGGGAGCATCCCACAGCCGAGGGTCCCAGCTAAGCCCAGCCTTTCAGTCATCCCTTCCAAGAAACTGTACAAGCTAGTGAAGCCTTTCAGAGCAGTTATCCACAAGCTAAACACCATCAAGTGACCCCAGTTGACACTCACGATGGAGAATTATCACCCAACTAAGCCTGCCTGAATTCATGGCCCAAAAAATCATGAGATAGAATTAAATGGTTGTTGTTTTAATTGTGGCAGTAATTTGTTACAAAGCTATAGATAACCAGAAATTAACCTGGGCTAATAGCCACCCATGTACTGGTAAGACAGGTGGAGTAAAAAGAAGCATATAATCCTTAAAAGAAAAAAAAAAAAAAAAAAAAAGTTTTCCTTTTAGAAAAGAGGAGAAAAAGTAATGGTTGAAAATCAAATGTGGAAACTTTTCAAGCTCTGTCCTCTTTTCAGATTCTGGATGAGAGATTAAGACTATATAGGAGGTGAGTGGTCTAAAAAGATGAGGCTTTGAGGAAGTCACATAAGGGTATGGCTTACTCCCTTATCGTGGTTGATCTCTCTGAATAGTCCTCCCCCTATATACTCGAGCAAGAAGATTCTTCTTAGCTCCCACATTTCTATGATGGAAGAGATAATAGGAAGAATAGACCATGGCTAAATTCTAAAGTGCCCCTTGTGAGCTTTCAATGCAGAATCTATTTTAAAACTGCTCCAGCTGTTGGGGAGAATATGAAACGATGCAGCTGCTATGGAAAACAGTATCGTGGTTCCTCACAAAATTAAACATGGAGGGCTTCCCTTGTGGCGCAGTGGTTGAGAGTCCGCCTGCCGATGCAGGGGACGCGGGTTCGTGCCCCGGTCCGGGAGGATCCCACGTGCTGCGGAGCGGCTGGGCCCGTGAGCCATGGCCCCTGGGCCTGTGCGTCCGGAGCCTGTGATCCGCAGCGGGAGAGGCCACAACAGTGAGAGGCCCGCGTGCCACCAAAAAAAAAAAAAAAAAAAAAAAAAAATTAAACATGGAATTACTATATGATCCAGCAATTCTACTCCTGGATACATACCCAAAAGAATCAAAAGCAGGGTCTTAAAGAGGTGTTCGTATACCCATGTTCATAGTGGTATTCTACACAATAGTCTAAAGGTGGAAGCAATCCAGGTGTCCATTGATAGATAAATGAATAAACAACATGTTAGGTGATTAGGTAGAAAATCCTTATGACACATGCTACAACATGGATGAGCCTTAGGACATTATGCTAAGTCACATTAAGCCAGTCACAAAAAAGACAAATACTATCTGATTCCACTTATAGGAGGTATCTAGAGTAGTCAAATTCATAGAAACAGTAGAATGGTGACTGAGAACCAGAGAAGCTCAGTAGGAGACCACCTGAGGCCAGATTAAAAGAGTGCAGGCCCTGCACACACCCTGATCCTTATCAGCAACTCCACCCTTGAACGATTGCTATAAAACTCCTCACCAAATCCTCCCAGGTGGGGACACACAGTTTTCTAGGGCACAAGCTTGCTGTGTCCCCCTTTGCCTGGCAAAGCAGTAAAGCTATTCTTTTCTACTTCACCCAAAACTCTGCCTCTGAGATTCAACTTGGCACCAGTACACAGAGGCCAAGTTTTGTATGAATACCCAGAGGTAGCCAAACTAGAAAATTTGAGGGCACAGCCCCCAAGACTGTCCTCACTTCTGACATCAACTGCAAGTTCAGGGGTTCCCCAGACTACCCTCAGGTTCAATAATTCACCGAAGGACTCAGAACTCACTGAAAGCTATTGTGCTCAGAGTTAACTGTTTATTACAAGGAAAGGGTACAGATCAAACTCAGCTAAAGGAAGAGACACATAGGGCAGACTCTGGGAAGGTTCCAAACACAAAGCTATGCTGTCCTCAGGATGCATTCCTCTGCCGGCATCAGTATGTAACAATACACATGGAATATTGCTGACCAAGGCAGCTCACCTGAGCTTCTGTGTCCAGACTTTTTATGGGGTTACAGAGGCATGATTGAGGGAATGGTTATCCACACGGTTGAACTCAGTCTCCTGAGTTGAGATAACACATGACTCAAAGACACCCCCCTGAACCCCATGGGTGGTCTTTCTGGTGTGGCTAGCCCCTACACTAAGCAAAGACACTCCTACCCGGTATGACATTGATTACCTCCTAGTAGCTGATGGCAAAGTCAGTTTTTTCTTTGGGCAAGGCCAAATTCCTTACTACATAGCATATGTCAAAACACACATTGGCTTTTAAAGCTTCTACTCAGAAGTAACACGTGGCATTTGCTCTCATATCTTTGGCTAAATCAAGTCCCAAGGCCAAGCTTGACTTCAAGGGGGGTGGTGAGGTACATTCTTCCCATAGCTGATTAGGTATAGGTGATGAGAAATCCTGTCTACCACGTGAGTGTTTTTAGGTGTATTAATTCATTTAATTCTCTCGACAACCCCCTATTACTACCTTCATTTTCCAGATAAAGAAACTGAGCCACAGAGAGGTTAAGTGACATACCCAAAGTGGCACAGGTAGTAAGGGAAGAGCTGGGATGCGAGGTTTCAAGCCCAGGAACTCTACCTCCATAGCTCATGCTTTTTAAGACAACTAAAGGAGAAAAAATCCTATAGCTTCTTCAAGTTTCTTTTTTTCTACATTCAAATAATACTTGATGAATACTTCTGAAGTACTCCAGGCACTGGACTATGATGTGCTGGAAATTAATGGTGAATTAGACGTTAGGCACTTGCCCTAGTGAAGCTGAAGTTTTTCCTACTTTCTTCTTAGACAAAGGGATTTGTGGTGGAAAACAGGAGCTGGAATAACCAGGCCCCACTCCTCAAACACACAATCACCACTACTACAACTACATCACACTCATTCCCCCAAACTAAGATCAAATCTTACCCACCCACTTCTTGAGACTTTGGAGGAGCAAAGAAAGAGGTAAGGGAAAAATAAAAATGAAAATGGATGAAATGAAGTAAAAGCTATTAAAAACCCAACAGGATGACTCTTTGCCACTTCTCCTTACTTCAGATTAGTTAACAACAGGTACAGCATAGGCACTGCCCAATTGATGGCAGTGATAAACTGTTGTCCCATCTGTAGGCATCAACCCTGTGCTTACCCCTCATCCTCCAGAGTGGACACATTCTCTTGGAACTATTGAAGAAAGAATGTGTTTTTTTCTGTTGGGTTTTCTGAGAAGACAAAATGTTGGCAGCTATCTTGTCAGCACTAGAGATCAGCCTGCCTGAGAATGGAGCCACTATAGAGAAAAGCAGGCAAGACCCAAGACATGTGAATCAAGCCTTTGACAGCATTTGAGCTCCTGGATCCAGCCATGCCTGAGGTCAAATGGCCTAGACTTTTCAGTTATGTGAGCCAATTAATTCCCTCTTTATGGCAAAGAAGTTGAGTTTCTGCTATTGAAGTCAAAGAGTCTTAATACACCTATATATTTATCCTCTTTTTAAAGTTCCAATGCCAAAGAAGCCATCATGTGCCCTTCACAGGAGGGGGAAAAGTTCGTCTTTATGAAATGAGAATAAACCTAAGGAAGGCTGGTGCGGAAAGCTTGGTCTGTCCGCACAGATGCCAAATTGAATCTTGGAGACAGAGTTTTAGGTGAAGTAGAAAAGAATAGCTTTATTGCTTTGCCAGGCAAAGGGGGACACAGCAGGCTCCTGCCCTCGAAAACTATGTGTGTCCCAATGCTTGAGGATTTGATGGAGAGTTTTATAGCAATAGTTCAAGGGTGGGATTACTGACAAGGTTAGGGTGTGTGCAAGGCCTGCACTCGCTTCATGTTGGCTTAATGTCGTCTCAGGTGGTCGTCTCCTAATCTTGATCAGCTTCTCTGGTCTCTTTATCTTTTTTTTTTTTTAATTAATTAATTATTTATTTATTTTGGATGCTCCAGGTCTTAGTTATGGCACGCGGGATCTTCATTACTGCATGCGAACTCTTAGTTGCAGCATTCATGTGGGATCTAGCTCCCCGACCAGGGATCGAACCTGGAAGCTCTGCTGGGAGCTCTGCTGGGAGAGTCTTAGCCACTAGACCGCCAGGGAAATCCCTGGTCCCTTTAACCTCGCCTCAGGTGGGAGCTTGGCTGCTCCTCCCTTGATTAGCAATTGTTCGAATCTGCCCTTTGGAACTCAGGGAAGGTCATGAAGGCTGGAGTCTTGCCTACAAGAAACAGGGGGAAAAAATGCTTCTGTGCCCAGGAGCCCCACAGGGTCCTTCTTGGTTTCAAGTTAAATGAAGCTCATGGGGGATGATACCAATTTCCTAGGCACCAACTGCTGAGACTGTCCCCCTTCTACCAATACTTATAGCCCGCAATTTCTAGGAAAGCATGAATAGCAACAGAAGGAGGAATTGGCTACCAGGATGCATGGAGAGACACCAGCAAACTGCATATCGTATCTCCCTCCACTAAAAAGATTTAGTACTAGAAAGCTGCAGTGAAGTCTCATATCTCTAAAATTCATTGCAGCCATAAAAAGCACCACCATATTTTCACAAGCTATTAAAACAGTTAAAAATAAAGCCCATTTGGTAGCCAGTATCCTTCACATGATCATATTTTTTCATGTATGTGTGAAGCAACGAAATTTGGTTAACTGCAATACATCTCCTTGTAACTGATTCAGATTTCCACATTCTCTTTTGCATCCTAAAATAATAAGCTACAATTTCTCTAGCCATATAATTTATAAATTACATAGACATATCACAACAGGAAAGACAGTTCTTTGTTTTTCCTCTTCACCTTTCTCAACTGGTTTTTCATTTTAACAATTCTTGATGAAATCTCCACAAACATTGAGTGGCATGGGCATAAGGATAGTATAAACGGAGGGCATTAACATTTATTCGGAACCTATTATGTGCCCATCTCATCATATTTTATTTCATTTAATACTAACCCTAACCTTTAAATCAGGTGTCATTGCCCCCATTTTTCTGATGGGAAAGCCTCAAAGAGGGGAAGTCATTTACCCAAGTTTAAATAGCTGTAAAATATCTATGGCAGACACTGTTGATTTCTTGTGCATAACTATTTTCTTCCTCTTTGCTGGTTGAACATACTTCTCATTAAATAAGTTGAAAATGCTGAATACACTTTATCCCAGACTTCTTTGCTGCTAGGGCATGAGCTTTGATGCAACCTAGCCAATGGGGCCTGAGGGGAAGTCTGCTAGGGATTTTGGGGAAAGTTTTCTCCCTGATTAAAAAAATAAAATACACATGCACAAGAAGGACCCTCTTTCCCCCTACTTTTTTTTTTGGATAAGGTCTTATAGTGATGTGATACCTGGAGCAGTCACAGCCTTCTTGAGACTATGAGGACACAAACCTGAAGATGAAGTTGAATACTCTAAAACACTCTAAAGATGGTTAAAAGGAAAAGTGGTCCTTAATGACATCTTTGAACTTCTCCTGCACCTCAAGACTTAGAACTGTGCCTGGTGCATATTAGGCACTTACCAAACATCTATTGAATGAATAAATGAATTATTTTAACTTTTCAAAATTTGTATTCATAAAAGATAAAAGAAACATCTACCAAAGCTTAATCTTCATCTACCTCTGACCCAGCAATTCCACTCCTGGATATATATATATATAAGTGTTATGTGTCCACAATAGACATGTGAAACAGTGTTCATAGTAGCTCCAAACTGGAAGCAACTCAAATGTCTATCAACAGGAGAACAGACAAATAAATGTTGTAATATTCATGCTTTGGAATGCTATACAGCAACATAAAAGAGCAAACCATTAATACAATGGCATGAATGAATCTCACGGACATACTATTGAGCAAAAGACAATATACACACAAGTACATACTGTTTGCTTGTATTAAATAAAGTTCAAGAACAGAAAAAACTAATCCATGGTGATAGAACTATCAGTGGTTACCTTTGGGAAGGGTGGATAGTTATTGAGGAGTACAGACATAAGAGAATCTCTTGAGGTGATGGAAATGTTCTACATCTTGATCTGAATTGTGGTTATATGGGTTTATACATATAAAAAATTAATCTGTACACTTAAAATGTGTATACCTTACTGGATATGTTATACCTCAATTTTTTTAAAGGGCAAAAGAAGTTTTTGTTTTTGTTTTTTTTTTTAAGGAGGTATAGGAAACATGTTTTACCCAGTCTTTATTTAGGGAAGGTATTAAGTGCCTTACAAAATAATCTTCATAATCACACTATCAAGTAGGCATTGCTATCTTGCAGATATGAGACTCAGAGAGATTAAGTTATTTTCCAAGGTCACACAGCTAATCAGTGTCAAAGCTGAGATTTGAATACAAATTTATCAGACTCCAAAGCCCATGATCCTTTCTCTGTGTTACTATAAAACAGGCAGGCACCTGCACAGCCTACTTACCAAGGTCATGGAAAGAATGATCACTGTGACCCAGGAATATTCTTCCGGAGTGTGGATTTTTCTATAGAAATTGCCTAAGTAGAACAGAAAAGACTTTATGTACAAAGATAGTCATTGCAGAATTTATAATAGTGAAAAACTGGAAACAACCTAATTATTCAACAGCATATAATTAAGCAAAGTATAATGCATATATTCAATAAAATATTATGCAGCCATTAAAAATTATGCTCAAGAAAGCTTATGATATAATGTTCATTGTGGTAAACCGGAATAGAAATTGCATTTACTTTAAGAATACAACCATGAAAAACAAAAAAATTTAAACAAACATGCCTATAGAGGAAGAAGCCTGAGAGTGTTTGCATGTAAAGAGCATTAACAATGTCTGTCTCTGAAGAATATGATTTGGCAAGGTGGTTGTAGGAGTTGGGGTGGGGGACGGTTAGGGAGAGGACAGGAACTTTCATTTTTTACTTTATAAACTCTGTTTTTGATTTTATTTTTTACAGTGAAGATGCATTTTATGACAATTTTAATTCATTAAAAACAACTGGAAGGAAATTTGTAAAATATTAACAATGGTTGTCTTTAGGTAATGGGGTTTGGGAGATTTTTTTAATGTCATCTTTCACCTTTCTAAACTTTTTAAAGATTCCTATGATGAGCATATGTTTCTTTATGCCTGGAAAAAAAAACTTATTTCAATGAGATGATGCATTTGAAAGCACTCTGTAATCTGTGAAGCAATTCAATTATAAAAGTGATTTCATTACTACTGTAAAACGTATTAAATGCTGGCAATGCCATTTGTAAAGTCAGAGGACAGATCCACTAGCCAACTACCCGAGCACTCAAGTTTTGCGCAGCTGCCGCCTTCCGGAAGGTGGGAGGGAGGCCAGGCAAACCACCACCGCCCACCCAGAACAATTATAATGCTTAAGAGTTGGGGCTTCCCTGGTGGTGCACTGGTTGAGAATCTGCCTGCTAATGCAGGGGACACGGGTTCGAGCCCTGCTCTGGGAAGATCCCACATGCCGCGGAGCAACTAGGCCTGTGAGCCACAACTACTGAGCCTGCGCATCTGGAGCCTGTGCTCCGCAACAAGAGAGGCCGCGATAGTGAGAGGCCTGTGCACCGCGATGAAGAGTGGCCCCCGCTTGCCACAACTAGAGAAAGCCCTCACACAGAAACGAAGACCCAACACAGCAAAAGTAAATAAATAAATTAATAAACTCCTACCCCCAACATCTTCTTTAAAAAAAAAAAAAAAAGTTTACCTGGCAAAACCGCAGGTGTTAGATTAGAAGACCATTTCTTAGGGCTGTACTTCTCAGCCCAGGAGGCACATTAGAATGGCCTGAGAGAATTTTTTAGGGCCCCACCCCCAGAACTAAGAAATCTATTGTTTAGGGTGAGGCCCGGGTGTGGGTATTTTTAATGTTTCCCAGTTAATGCTAATAAGCAGAACGGATAGTGATAGCTTCGGGAAATACTGTGGATAAATTCTCCATGTTAAGTGCTGGGAAGAGTTCTAAAACCCCTGTGGGAACATTTAACTCTCTAACCAAAAAACTAGAAAAATATTGCTTTCTTCAAACCAACCTGAGGTTTTTGTCTTTTCTGTTTTTTTTAAAGTAAGAATTTTAATTGCTACTTCTGTCTTTACAATTTACAAAGGTCATCATGGAGATAATCTTATTTGATAATCTCATTGAATTATGATAATGTATGTAAAGTGCTAATAGGTGTAACTGTCTAGACAATTCTGGGAGGTAAGTGAGGCAAAAACCATTATTTACATTTCGCCCAGGAGGGAATTGAGAGGAGAGAGTTCAGAAGTTTCCCAAGATCCAGCAGATTTGAACCCAAGTAACTTCCCCAACTACAACATGCTTGTTTCAAGAATTGGCTTGTATCTTTAAGTTGCCAATAACATTACACTAGAACAAGAGATTCAAAAAAAGGCTTGCCTTCCTCCCTTCCCACTGCATCCTCAGGACCTAGAGAGCAAAGTGAAAGTACAGTCGTCCCTTGGTATCCATGGGAGATTGGTTCCAGGACTCACACAGATACCAAAATCCAAGGATGCTCAAGTCCTTTCTATAAAGTGGTGCTGTATTTGCATTTAACCTAAGCACATCTGCCCGAATACTTTAAATCATTTCTAGATTACTTATAATACCTAATACAATGTTAGTGCTATGTAGATATTTGCCAGTGAGCAGCGAATTCAAGTGTTTGGGGGAACTTTCTGGATTTTTCCCCCAAATATTTTCACTCCACGGTTGGTTGAATCTGAGGATTCAGAGCCCACAGGTTTGAAGGGTCGCCTGTGTTATGTGAACATATTTTACATGAAACTGTGCCACCAATAGCACTGCTGAGAGCAGGGTCTGGACACATGAGTAAGTGTGTATTGAATGAAAGAATGAATGACTGTATCCTATAAGATAACATTACCCCCATTTGTCTTAGTCCTTTCAGACTGCTATAACAAGATACCATAGACTGGGTGGCTTATAAACAACAAGCGTTTATTTCTCACAGTTCTAGAGTCTGGGAAGTCTAAGACCAAGGCGCTGGTATATTCAGTGTCTGGTGAAGTCTCACTTCCTGGTTCGTAGATGGCGGTCTTCTTGATGTAACCTCACGTGGCAGACAAGATGAGGGGGGTCTCGGGTATCATTTATAAGGGCACTATTCCCATTTGTGAGGGCTGTACCCTCATGACCTAATCACCTCCCAAAGGCCCCACCTCCTAATACTGTCATATTGGTGGTTAAGATTTAACATATGTATTTGAGGGGAAGGCCACAAACATTCAGATATATAGATAGAACCATTTTACAGGGGAGGTATCTGAAACTCCAAGAGGGAAGGTGAAACTCCAAGAGAGAAGTTGACACTCCCGAGGTAACAGAACTTATGCCAGACAGAACTGGAAAGAAAGAGAACTCAGGACAGCCAACTTTGTATTTTTACCCACCATACTAAACTACCAACTTTTGCTGTATTTAGAGACCAAGCCCCAAGGACAAGCCCTTAGAGATAATTTATGTGGCAACTCTTCTCTAGATATTATACAAAGATGCTATAATAGGAGGAACATTGAATAGGAGTTGGCAGCAGTGATTTGCTGTTATAGTGTTTTATTGAAAACAATTCATTTTACTGAAGACTTACTTCCAGAATCCTTAGTCTGATTAATGACAACCTTCTGGAATGATTTTTTTTTAAATAAAAAAGATTTTGCTTCCTTAAAAATTCACATAATATAGTATGTGACAGATCACCATAGTCATATATTTAGATCCACTATTACTAGACACAAATAAAAGAGAGCTGGAGAGAAGACATCATACATGCTTTTAATCAGGAAAGAAAAAGACCTCTCTAATCAATGTCTTGCAAAATCATTAACCAAAGTCGTAAACTGAAGCTCAAATAATTTAAAAATGAAAATGATCCATCTACTCATGACAGGGAGATTGCAGTCTAATAAAAAAGTTGAATGCATATATGGATGAAAAGGATTGACACTGCCATTTGGTAATTGGCTAACAGTCATAAACAAATGGAAGAAATAACCAAGTTGAGAGCAGACGTCAAAATTTTCCCTGTCATCTTTAAGAGGTCAGAACACATTGATCTAGAATTTTGATGCTCAAATCATTAGTTATGTGGAATAGAACTGACAATGGTAAAAGGCATTACAATTCATCCATCCATCGTCATTCATCCATCCATCGTCTGTCTGTCCATTCATTCATCCAATCATCCATCCACTCATCTATCCATCCACTAGGTTTAACAACATGAAATTGCCATTATGTGACCATTTTTGACTTACAAGAAATGAAACTTCATGGGGTTCAATATAAAATATTCAATTAATACTTATTGAACATACTGCCATGTTCAATGCACTATGCAAGGCTTGGGGAGTAAAGGCTGAATAAGAAATACTCCCCATTTCTGAAAATCTCTACTGGGAGAAACATACACCAACTACTGTTTATAAGAGAGTTACAAAGCGCTATGGGTTTATATTGATTACTGTACATGCATAGAAAGAACATACAGCAAATTGTCAGTAGAGACGTGGTTGGTGGGAGTTTGTAAAATTCTTTTTCCTTTTGCTTATTTCTACTTTAAAACTTTTTATTCAATGAACATGCATTATTTTCATAATCAAAAGTTTTTTGAAAATGTACCATGAAGGCTGAAAAATTGATGGATATTAATAGATATGTATAAGATAAAGGATATAAAACTTAAAATAGATGAAGCAACCTAGGTAAATAATAAGTGAGAAACTGAATATACAAAAAGACAATGGTCAGACCATATACAAAAATAGAGCTCTGACCCACAACCTGTAGCAACCAGCCTGGGAAACCAATCTATTATTTATAGTAACCAGACTGGAAAGCCAGTCTTCTATCTATAAGTCAGACTGCTATCTCTATCAACCAGCCCAGGAAGCTAAATAATAATCGCTGTAACAGTTGGCCCCAAATCAAGCCAGGACTTGATTAATAACTGAACTTTCCTAATGTTTGTCCCCACTTTGAACTTAGGACCAATCAGACACAGCCCAATATACACCCCTAACCAATCACATAGGATGCCCCACTTCTAGTTAGCCCACCTCCAGGTTCTCCAAACTCTGGCCCAATCAGGGAATACCCGAAGCCTTCGCTTTGTTTCACTATAAAACTTTCCCACACCTCTGCCTGCCTTTCAGTCTCTGCCAAAAGTCAAGTAATGGTGGCTGACTCCCTTGCTATAGCAAACTCTAAACAAAGACAACTTGCCCATTCTCATTTGGTTGGTCTTCATTTATTTCCACAGAAGAGAAAGAGAAATGAACTCGGGAGTAAGCTTAGCACACAGAATGCAAATGACGAAGGCATATACATTTATGAGAAATGAACATTATAGCAACTGTCCATACCCCACTGATCACAGGGACTAGCTGGGTTCTGGTTAAGCTCCAGGAAGATGAAGTTGTTTTACTTCTTTGTATTTCCTTTTCCACACTCTCTTTCAGCATGCTTTACCCCCGACTCCTTAACCTGAAAAGGAAAATCTAGAGCTACCATATGCCTCTAATTTGGTTTGACCTTTGAAGGCTGGCTCTGAATCAGGAAGACCTTAGGAACCAGATTTTATCACTCAGAATATCAACTCCATGAGGGAAGGGAGCAAGCATGTCTGTTCAGCCCACCTCCATGTGCCCAGCTGAATGATTGAAATAAACATGTGGATGCATTCAGGGTATAAGCACTATGTGGTACATGCAGGAAGACAACTCAAATGAATAGCTTGTGTCAAAAACCTATTTTGCTTCCCTGAAGTTATTGAACCAAAGCACATTCAGAGAACACCTATGGTCCAACACACCAAATGTGGTCTAAATAGACTAGCCACACAGGAGCTGAAGATTGGGGTCATCACTGCATAGTGATTTGTCCTATGATGTTCAGTGCTTAGTTGGATACAGCTGCATTTCTAACTCTTTCTTTCGTGTTCACTGGATAGTAAACATGAATCACTATTAATAATAATTTTCCACCGCACGTCCAGAACAATCCATGCGGAGAAAATTGGAACTTCTTCTTTGCTGAGGTCCAGTCCCATCAATTTGATGCTCATTTTATAGAAAGGCCATTGAGCAAAATTAATGTACCCAAACAAATAGAGTTTGTCCTTGTAACTGATTCCGAGTATGACAGGAAACAAAAGGGCTGCCTTAATGGCCTCCTCTGAGAAATTTATTTTCAGAACATTGAGTTATTTTCTTCTACTTGACCAGATTGGATTAAAATTTTTATAAAAAAAAAAGAAAAGAAAGGAAGAAAAATAAAACTTAGTTGTCTGTTTTCATAGAAATCACTTTGAGATCTAGCTTCATTTAAATTCACTTGTTATTGTCCAAATCAAATAATGTTATAATCTTCGGGTTATTTTACTTCTTTCCATTTGACACTTTTTTCCCCATTTTCTTCACACTGCCCCCAGCATGTTTTACTCCCAACCTCTTAACCTGAAAAAGAAAATCTAGAGCCACCACATGCCAGAAATGAGGGAGACTGAGCCTCTATAAAATACTACTATACCTTGCCAGGAGATAACACTTTAGACTATTATCCAAAAACTCTGGCCATCCTTTTTCTGCAGTATTGGACAGATCAGTGAGGGTACCTGCCTCACTCTAAGTCCCTGGAGAAAAAAAAAAAAAAGGCCTCCCCCACAGCCTCTGGAATGTTCTTTTCCATGTGATCTGCCTGTCTCCTGACCTCCTCCATCACAACCAGTTGGACCAGTTGGGAAGCTCTATCCAAACAGGAAGGGTAGGGAGAAAAGATGCCAACCAGAGTGCCTTGGTCAGAAATTAGATCTAGAAAGTATGAAGAGAGAATCAGCTGGGTTCAAGAAGAGATTCTGAAAACTTGCAAAGAGAAGGCATGAGTGAGCCCATGTTACTCATAAACAGCTGCCACAAGGTCAGGAAGGTGTGGACAGATGGGAAGTTGTTCGTGGGTAGTAGCAGGAGAAGAGCCAAAGAGATGGGGCAGAGCTGAATCAGCAGAATGGCAGGGAATTGGTGACTCCTTGCTGCTGAGGTGCAAGGAGAGAAGTTAGTTCCTTATCAGGTTTCCCTCCAGTTCAGCTGGACAGCAGCTTGTAAGCCCAAATAACATTTCGGATTATATTATAAGTATCATGGGAAGCCACGGAATATATAAGCAGAGGGGGAACACAATTGGAAATGCAAGTTAGGAACATCACTCTGGCTGCTCTACAGAAAAGAGATTTGGGTGGAATGCCTGGCTGATACCTTGGGTTGCTTGTCAAATACCTTTTCCTCCCTTACCTCTTGCAGACAGAATTAAAATTTGGTCTGGTGTACATCTATTCAGGGTGATTCAGGATAATGGGATCATATTCGCAACTCCAAGGGTAACTTCTGATTGGTTCAAGTCAATATGATGGTCCCATTCTCCTTGTCAGTGATTGGTTCCATAGTAGACATGTGAACCAGTTCTGACTAATGAGCTTTGAGGGGAGGCCTATCGTGGGAGACTTTTGGGAATGGCATCTTCATTTGTAGGAATGCACTAGGAGACAGTACCTTTCTGCTTCTGGATGTGGCTGTGTCTGGCTATGAAGCTGCTGACAACACCTGCAGTCATCATTCACCCATGAGAGTGGCAGCCTGAGAGTGAAGCCAACAAACTAAGCATGGATGAGCTAAAGGATGGAAAGAACCTGGGTCTCTGGTGACAGTGATGAGGCCCTGAGTGAACCAGCTCCCAAATGTGCCCTCTTCTTGGCCTTTCTCCTAAGTCAGATAATTAATTTCTTTTAAACCAACTTGAGTTGGGATTTCTGTTTTTGCTGCTTATGACTTCTTAACTATTTAGGGGGCTAGAGTACAAGTGAGAGTCCAATTAGGAGATTGTTGGAGTGGTCAAGACAGAGATGATGGTGAACAAGGATGGCAGTGGTGAAGAGAGAGAGAAGTTGATGATTCAAGAGATATTTCAGAAGTAGAATCAAGAGGGTGAGGGGTGGATGAATGGAAGGATGGTTAGATTAAATCATTAGTAAAGTTCCATGCCATATCCCATGTTGACAATGTCCGTCTTAGTCTATTTGGGATGCTATAACAGGAATACCATATGCTGGTGGCTTATAAACAATAGAAATTGATTGGAGGCTGGGAAGTCCAAGATTGTGGTGCCAGCAGATTTGGTGTCTGGTAAAAGCCTGCTTCCTGATTAATAGGTGCCCATCTTTTCACCGTGTCCTCACATGATAGAAGAGGGCAAGAAAGCTCTCTAGCGTCTTTTTAAAGAGTATTAAATCCATTCATGAGGGTCCCACACCCACAACCTAATCACCTCCCAAAGACCCCACTTCCAAACACCGTCGTATTAGGGATTAGATTTTAAGATACGAATTTTGGGGGAAACACAATCTATGGCAATTACTTAATAGTTTAATATGCACTTTGAAAATTTCTCGTGGACCAGAAATGATTGCAGTTGTACTTCTGAGGTTCTTCTGCATCTCATTCATTGACCAACAGTACCAACTCTGTGATAGGTGTTAAAAATAGTATCAGCATATAAATTTGTTTGTTCGTTTGTTTTTTAATCTGTGCCAGAGTCCAGAAGTATAATTCTGGGAGCAGAAACAACTTTGCAGCCACTCTCCAGTGTTTTCTCAGAACCAAGAGTGACAAATTCCAATTGCCAGAGCTTCCTTAAACAAATAAAGATTTCCTTTATTCTGAGGCCAGCTTGACGGGAAAGCCTAGCAGAGAAGCAGTCTCCAGAAGCGAGTGGCCAGAGGTCATTTTAGTGTAGCTGGGGCGTCTTTGTGGGTGGCTTGGACAGTTCTGGATATGGTTACATGCATGTGCCTCCTGTCATCTGACTGCATCTGGATCCTTGCAGGTGGGCCTGTCACACACCCAGTGAGGAAGGGACTGTGTGAGGAAGCTCAGAGCACATTCAAGACACCCCAAAGAGTTAATGGAACCACATTCAGCATATGGTGCTTCATAGGCAGATTTTCTGGCAGATTTCCATCAACAAAGAGCTTTCATTGTGAGGTTTAGAATCATGGTCTTTTCATCCATGGAAAAGCATTAAATCTGGTCATGTATAGGAAGAAATTTTCCTTATCTTTTTTTTGACCACTTCTTAGGTTTGCTCAGTGGTTTCCTTTTTTTTGATAGTCACAGATTCCAGGAAAGCTATGCTAATAGACACATTGAGGTTTTGGCTGGGGACCTTCCATCTAATAATGACAGACGCAAGTTACTGCAATGGGGTTTTACAGTGAGTTGAATAGTGTCCCCTGTTTAAAAAAAAAAAGAAAATATCATGTCCATTCAAAACCTCAAAATGGGCTTCCCTGGTGGCGCAGTGGTTGAGAGTCAGCCTGCCAATGCAGGGGACACGGGTTCATGCCCCGGTCCAGGAGGATCCCACTTGCCGCGGAGCAGCTGGGCCCGTGAACCATGGCTGCTGAGCCTGCGTGTCTGGAGCCTGTGCTCCGCAACGGGAGAGGCCACAACAGTGAGAGGCCTGCGTACCGCAAAAAAAAAAAAAAAAAAAAACCCTCAAAATGTGACTGTATTTGGAGATAGGGTCTTCGCAGATGTAATGAGTTAAGACGAGGTCATCCTAGATTAATGGAGGCCCTAAATCTAATGACTGGTGTCCTTATAAAAAGAGGAGAGGACAAGCAGAGATAAACAGAGAGGAGCAGGATATGTGATGTTGGAGCAGAGATTAGAATGATGTGTCCACAAGGCCAGGGATTTCTGGGAGGTACCAGAAGCTGGAAGAAACAAGGATGGATTTTCCCCAAGAACCTTTGGAGGGAGCATGGCTCTGCTGACACCTTGATTTCAAACTTCTTGCATTCAGAACTGTGAGAGAGTAAATTTCTGTTGTTTTCAGGCACCCAGTTTGTGACGGTTTGTTAGGGCAGTTCCAGGAAACTAATACAGGCTTCAAAGGCTGAGCCCCAGATCTCTTTGCAGGCCCACGCCTGCTGACCCCATTTCTTCCTCTCCACCAGGGGCTTAAGGATGACCTATTTTCCTTTTCTTTCAGCAACTGTCACCACCCGCTCGCCTCCCCTCACCCAAGCCCGGCAGCAGAGTGGTACCCAATTTTCCCAGGTCCTCCTTTTCCTGCTGACAAGCTCATAGTCCTCTCTTTGCTTTCATTACTTTTTTTTTTTTTTCTACTAATTACTACAGACAGGCAATCACACAAGTAAGAATGCGGGGGAAATTGCAAGTTTTATAAAACTTGTTAAACCACTGCTCTTCTGGTCTAGCTTGCTCCTGGATTTATCTAGCGTCTGCAATTAAATTGGCACTTGGGTATTTTTCCTTTCTGTCTGTTAAAACAAAAAACAAACAAAAAATTGAATTGTATACTTCTCTACAGTTATAAAAAATTTTTAATATTTCCTAAAATTGATATAAACTACACAAATCGGAAGTACCAATGCATTTTCATCAAGTACCTATATTTTTAACCACCACCACAGCCTTGTATGCCATGAACCCATCCCCATCTCCAGCCAGGATTTTGGAAAAGAAAATCTGGCAACTTTTTGCTTAACTCTCTTCTGAGATGGCCTCTGAGGAACTAGGCTTCTGTCCTTAATGTTCATTCTGGAGTGTGGGGCTGGCCAACCCTTTCCCTCTTTTCTTGTTGAGATGTACCCTCTCCTTTGGGAGCTCTTCTCATTTGGCAGATGTGATCATCACTGAAGAGGTCGTCATGGCCCTTGACTGACATCTGGGAACTTCGGTTCCCACCATTCCTGATAAGAGTGGCTCACTATGACTAAAATGTTTGTGCAAACAATATGGTTTATGCTGAACACGTGCTTTGTTTCTAGGGATGTGGAATTTTGGTAGATGCTAGGCAGGGGGTGCCTGCATGACTAGCCCCAGTAAAAACCTCAGACACTGAGCCTCTAATGAGCTTCTCTGTTAGACATTTGACACGTGTTGTCCCAACTTGTAGTCTAGGGAGGTAAGAGTGTCATGTGGTGCCTCCAATGGGAGAGAGCTCTTGGAAGTAAGGGCCTGGTTTTTCCCAACTTCGTCTCAAGTGCTTTTTCCCTTTGCTGATTCTGCTTTGTATCCTTTTGCTATAATAAGTCATAGATGTAAATATGACTATATGCTGAGTCCTGTGAGTCCTCTTAGTGAATCATCAAACCTGGGGGTGCTCTTGGGGACCTCCCAACACAGGCTTTCTTTGTGATATTTGGGGAGCAAATATCAATACTATCAAAGAGAAGTGGAGGGTTGATGGCTTTCACTACAAAGTTTATTTATATAACTCCTTTAAATCTAATTTTACTTATTCATTCATTTGTTCATGAATTTATATGCTTTGTCAAGCACACATTATGTTCTAGTCACTCTCCTAGGAACTGGAGGGAGTGAGAGAGAAATACAGAGAGAACATCACATCCTTCCCTGCAAGGAGCTCACAGTTTCACAGCACCTTTGAATAGAGAAATAATTAAACTTCAGTGGGAGAGGTGCCACTGGAGGAAGTCAGAGCAAGGATTTGGGGAGAATACAGGACAGAGACATGGTGATCTCTGCTTAGGAAAGTGGGGACAGTGTTCCAAAGGAATTGGCATTAAACTGGGATTTAGAGGTCAGGTAGAGGTTGGCCAAGTGGAGAAGAGGGTAGGGATTTCCTGTCAGCAAGAATAAAGCCACAGAGGCATGAAATAACTGGTTCTAGGAATAGGGAGATGCTCAGGATGGCTGCAGCTGGGACGAGGTCAACCGTGGGTTTGATGTGAGCAGTTAGAGCCCAGTCTGGGAGGAATTACATGCAGTGATAATTTTTTCTTTTAATAAATTTATTTATTTATTTATTTATTTATTTTGGGCTACATTGGGTCTTCATTGCTGTGCACAGGCTTTTCTCTAGTTGCAGCAAGCGGGGGCTACTCTTCGTTGCAGTGCGCCCGCGGGCTTCTCATTGCGGTGGCTTCTCTTGTTGCGGAGCGTGGGCTCTAGGTGCACAGGCTTCAGCAGTTGTGGCACGCAGGCTCAGTAGTTGTGGCTCATGGGCTGAGTTGCTCCGTGGCATGTGGGATCTTCCCAGAGCAGGGCTTGAACCCATGTCCCCTGCGTTGGCAGGTGGATTGTTAACCACTGCGCCACCAGGGAAGTCCCTGCAATGGTAAATTTTTAGGTTTGTTTTTGTTTTTGTTTTTTAGTGAGCAATGGGATAACATTAGAAGTTAGTGACTGCCCATTAACAGATGAATGGATAAAGAAGATGTGGTGTACATATATATATATATATATATATATATATATATATCAATACAATGGAATATTACTCATCCATAAAAAAGAATGAAATAATGCCATTTGCAGCAACATGGTTGGACCTAGAATTTATCATCTTAAGTGAAGTAAGTCAGACAAAGACAAATATCACATGATATTACTTATATGTGGAATATAAAAAAATGATACAAATGAACTCATTTACAAAACAGAAATAGATTCACAGACATAGAAAACACACAAACTTATGGTTACCAAAGGGGGAAAGGAAGGGAGGGATAAATTAGGAGTTTGGAATTAACATATACACACTACTGTATATAAAATAGATAACCAACAGCACCTATTGTACAGCACAGGGAATTATATTCAGTACCTTGTAATAGCCTATAATGAAAGAGAATCTGAAAAAGAATATATATATACATATATCTAACTGAATCACTTTGCTGTACACCTGAAATTAACACACTTTAAATGAACTATACTTCAATAAAAAAAACTATCTCCTAAAAAAAAAGAAGTTAGTAACAATGATCAGAACTGTGATTTAGAAAGAACCTTCCATTGGTTTCCTAAGTGAAGAGAGGCTGTATAATAGAATGGCTAAAAGGGTGGAGCCAGACCACTGGCGTTCCAACATTAACTCTGCCACTTACAGCTGGGTGATCTGGGACAAATCACTTCACCTGTATATACCTTAGTTTCCCCATGTGTAAAGAGAGGATAATAAGAACGCCTGCCACAGTGAGCTGTTGTGAGGGTATATAAGCTAATAAACTCAAAGCATGTGGAACAGCATCTGGTTCTCAATAAACTGTAGCTTTCATTATCACTGCATAAAAACATCATTTGTTTCACAAACACTTTATCTGCATGTAAGTTTTTGGGAACAGATTCTGCTTAAAGCAAGATCCAATATTAGTATAAGATAAATTTGGGAAATGACAGAAAACTGGGAATCAGGATTTTCTTTAATATATCTGTATTCAAATCACAACATATACATGTAAATATTGAAGTGGAGCAGAATACAAAGATTGGAGGGCTCTTCTGGAGGATCTTTGTGTTTCTTCAAGACAATAATAATTCCCCATGAAGTAAAAGTCCACTGCAGCTAGCTAAATAAAGCCAATATAGATTATCAACCAAGTGGCTATTATCAGATTTATAATATTATGGTATTTATAATATATTTATAATATATCAGAAAAGCTGGTGTTCTTTCTGTTTTCCATGGTTACACATGGCATATCAGTTGAATCATAACCTTAAAAATCAACCTCATCTAATTAAGACATTCACCTAAGTCAAGTAGTCTTTGTTTCTTTTTCCCCCATTGCTATAAAAACCTTGTAATGCACTAAAATCATTTTAATGTAACTTTTTAGTAAAAAAAAAAAACAAACACAAAAATTAAAACAGTGCCAAAAACAGAAGTAGAAGCTCCAGAATTTTCCTATAGAAGGGATTTAGAAGTAACCAGGTATTTGGAACATTCTTATCCCATAGCCTAATAGCTATCACTTTCACCCTCAATTCTGTCTTTGAGCGTTTGACTATTGTATCAGTTTCTTGCCGTTGTTGGCATTCCTTGGATTCCATGGCTTGTGGCCACATCACTCCAATCTGTTCCTCATCTTCACATCTGCCTCTATGTGTGTCTTCTCCTCTTCTGTCTCAAACTTCCCTGTGCCTTTCTTTTATAAGGACACTTGTCATTGGATTTAGTGCCATCTGGGATGATATCATCCCCAAATCTTTAACTTAATTACATCTGCAAAACCTTTTTTTCCAAATAAGATAATATTCACAGGTTCCAGGGATTTGACAAGGACATTATCTTTTGGGGGAAATCACCATTCAACCCACTACAACCACCTTGTATGAAAGAGCACCCACCCATTGTACTACCATCATTCTGTACTCCCCACCCTGCATTATTCTTTTTCATAACATTTGTCATCATTTCACATTCTAATATTCTCTTGGCTACTTTTTATCGTTTATCTCCCCCAGGAAAATGGAAGCCTCATGAGAGCAGAGGTGTGTTCACTTCTCTCTTCCCAGCACTACAATAGCACTTGGCACAATTTATTTGTTGAATGTATGGAGGAACTAGGAAACTTTCTTGAGTCCATGTTTCCTCAGTAAGGATCGTTTTCTACTTAGGGGTGAAAATAAAGATCATTTGGGGTACCTTGGAGGGACAAGGGTTGTTGACGGAGCCCAACCAGTACCACTAGCAAAAAGCAGCAGCTAGATTGCTGAAAAAAAATGATCAGAAATTTCAGGTGGGATTTTACTCCAGCCAAGTCTCTTCCCTGCCCCTGAATTCTCTTTCTTAACCCTTTTTCCTCATCTTGTCCCCTCTTATATGCTCTCATAGCAGCCTGTACTTCCTCCACATAGCTACAGCATACTGTATTGTAACTGTCCGTTTATTTGTTTATAATTTCCATCTCATCATACTCTCCCTTAAGGCAAAAACCTTGAGGTATTTACTAAGTTCTGTGAGTTGTTCTGACAAATTACAGAACCTGAGGAGGTCATGGGCCCCCCAAATTTATAGCCAGTTGGTCATAAAAGGGGGTGTCCTGGGGACCCCTGAAGTGTAGCTGGCATCTGTAGTAAGGACAGTATCATGGAGAACTGACCCCTTAACTTGTGGGATCTGTGCTAACTCTGGGTGGTTAGTGGCAGAATTGAATTGTAGTATGCCAGGTGGTGCTGGAATGCCTATCCGGAATCTTTCAATGGCTCCTTGCTCCGGGGTGTTAAAAAACCTGAGGCTCACAACAAAGACTGGATTTGAAATACAGATGTTGACACAGCCTCCATTAACAAAAGCCCCAGCAAATAACAGCAGCGCTCTGTGTCTTTTCTTATTAAAGGAGCATTATTTTACAGGTGATGGTGACATTGGACATGGTGCATTTAGGCCTGTGTTAGGGTGTCCTAGGATGTAGTGTTAGGATGTAGAGTGATGTTGTAAGAATGATGCCACGTTTCATTTAAAGATCTTGCATCTTCTAAACCCTGACTGTTATTGAAGAATGGACTCCTAAGGGAATATTCCATGGGAACAAAATTAAGAAATATCTGTGAGAAATACTGGAGGCAGCAGAGCCTTAGAATTCAAAACTGAGCTGACACAGGGATATATTTTACCATGTTTATGAAAATTGAAAAAAAGTCTGCTTTGGCTGATTGATTTGGTAATAAACATTGGCTTTACCGATCAACTTTTAAGTTAGATTTTTTACATACACTGAATGAGCCAAATCTGCAGTTCTAAAGTTTTGGCAAAAATATACTTAAAACTCATGATAAGATAAAAACATTTTAACAAATAATATTGTATTGCCAAAGGTCTATAGAAATGTTAATGTTCTTATTTTCTCAATTCTGAGTTAAAAAATAAAGTGCCTTGAAATGAAAGAGTTACAGTACAATTATTAATTACTGATAACTCTTTTAAAAGCCTTTTTGGTATACTTCCCAGAGACTGACAAAGTGAATAGCTCAAACAAAGGAGGACCTAAATGAATTGCCTTATGATAGATCATAAAAAATAATTTTTGATGATAGAGTGCTATATGACTTTTAGCATTTGGAAGATCAAAGATCTGAGTGACATTGCTATTACAAAGTATTCACCATAAGCATCTATTTATTTGAACATATTTTCTCAGTGTTTATATCTATAAAAACTAAAACTACAAATAGAACTGATGATGAATCCTGTCTTATCTAGCAATAAGTAATATGCCTCTACTAACATGTGGACTATGGACAAAAAAATAGCACCATTCATCTCACTAAAAGATACATTTCCATAAGAATATGTTATAGGAGATTATATCAGGCTAAGCCTTTTATAGATAAAAGTTATAAACTTTGGATAAAATATAAAAACAATTGTTTGAAGATGCTGGAAAGTAACCAAAAGCTAGCAGGCAGGATTTTAAGGGATGGCTACTCTTCAAAGAACTGAAATATAATGAGTGTGACTTATGCTCATACATGTTTTATCTGAGGGCACTACTCGGTCTGCACTGTGAAAAGCAGCAGGAACTCAGAAAGCCACAATCTTAATGGCTTAAGGAATTAGAGAATGGACCCTGGGGCTCCCAGAGCAGCTGGAAGTTGAGGATGAAACTCCTGAAAAGGAAGGAGTAATAGAGGGAGAGAGCTCCAAAATCTACACATACACTCTGCCCAAATCCTTGGTTGACTCCTGAACTCTATGTGCATAGGATAAAAGTTAACTACCGAAAGTCCCCTACATACGAATCTTCAAGTTGTAAACTTTCAAAGATGTGACCGTGTATTCGTGTCCAATCATGTAAGTTAGTTCACGTGTCTGCTGTACATTGTCACGTGCGTGCATCCTCTACAAGTGGTTGTGCTTTTGTGTATTTTACTGTACAGTACTGTATAGAGTTCAGTAGTACAGTATCTTTATTTCAAGCCCAGGATGTCTGGAAGCAAGCGTAAAAGCAGTGGTGATGTAGCTGGTACTGCTAAGAAGCGCCAGGAATTGGAGGCCCAGAGAAAAGATGAAGAGAGACAAGAGGAAGAGGAAGTAACTGCAGAACCGAAGAGATTCACAATGCAGGACATGGCAAGGGGATTTTCCTGTGAGGAGGCACTGTTACTTTTGTAGGCACAGGACCTGATCGTAGAACAGTACACGAAGGTTGCAGTAGCCGTTCAGAATGCAATCCAGTGCTATCGTGTCATCTACGATGAGAAAAAATTAGCTACCCAGACATCACTGGATCGTTTTTTCAAGAGGGTAGATAGAACTGAAAACAGCAAGGAACAGAACCTGTGCCGTCAACGTCAGGCATGAGTGAAATTGCAGCTTGCCCTCCACCTCCTGTTGCTGACGATCCTTCAGCTCTACCATCTCCCACCTCCTCTCCCTCCTCCAGTCAGTAACTCTTCTTGCCTGTTCACTCGATGCCAGCCCTGTATGCCAGCTGTTGTACTGTACTACTGTACTTTTCAAGGTACTGTACTGTAAGATTAAAAATGTTTTATTTTTTGTGTTTGTTCTTCATGTATTATTTGTGTGAGGAGTATTATAAACCTATTACAGTACAGTACTATATAGCTGATTGTGTTCGTTGGGTACCTAGGCTAACTCCGTTGGACTTACAAACAAATTGGACTTACGAATGTGCTCTCGGAACAGAACTCATTCATATGTAGGGGACTTACTGTACCTGCAAGAATACATCAACATTTATCAGAGGAAGATAACAGAATCTAGAGGCTCTACAATGTATCACCTACAATATCCAGTACACAATAAAAAACTAACAAGAATATGAAGGAACAGGAAAGTTTTGGGGTTTTTTACTTAATTTTTATTGGAGTATAGCTGCTTTACAATGTTGTGTTAGTTTCTGCTGTACAGCAAAGTGAATCAGCTATACACATACATATATCCCCTCAGTTTTGGATTTCCTTCCCATTTAGGTCACCACAGATCACTGAGTAGAGTTCCCTGTGCTATACAGTAGGTTCTCACTAGTTATCTTTTTTTTTTTTGCACTGCGCGGGCCTCTCACTGTTGTGGCCTCTCCCGTTGCGGAGCACAGGCTCCAGACGCGCAGGCTCAGTGGCCATGGCTCACGGGGCCAGCCATTCCGCGCGGCATGTGGGATCCCCCCGGACCGGGGCACAACCCGTGTCCCCTGCATCGGCAGGCAGACTCTCAACCACAGCGCCACCAGGGAAGCCCTATTTTTAATTTTTTAAGGAACCTCCATACTGTTCTCCATAGTGACTGTATCAATTTACATTCCCACCAACAGTGCAAAAGGATTCCCTTTTCTCCACACCCTCTCCAGCATTTATTGTTTGCAGATTTTTTGATGATGGCCATTCTGACTGGTGTGAGGTGATACCTCATTGTACTTTTGATTTGCATTTCTCTGATAATTAGTGATGCTGAGCATCTTTTCATGTGTTTGTTGGCCATCTGTATGTCTTCTTTGGAGAAATATCTATTTAGGTCTTCTGCCCATTTTTTGATTGGGTTGTTTGTTTTTTTGACATTGAGCTGCATGAGCTGTTTGAATACCTTGAAGATTAACCCCTTGTCAGTTGCTTCATTTGCAATGTTTTCTCCCATTCTGAGGGTTGTCTTTTGGTGTTGTTTATGGTTTCCTTTGCTGTGCAAAAGCTTTTAAGTTTAATTAGGTCCCATTTGTTTATTTTCATTACTCTAGGAGGTTGGTCAAAAAAGATCTTGCTGTGATTTATGTCAAAGAGTGTTCTGCCTATGTTTTCCTCTAAGAGTTTTATAGTGTCCAGCCTTACTTTAGGTTTTTAATCCATTTTGAGTTTATTTTTTTGTATGGTGTTAGGGAGGTTCTAATTTCATTCTTTTACATGTAGCTGTCCAGTATTGAAGAGACAGTCTTTTCTTTTGTCTGTTCTTGTCTCCTTTGTCATGGATTAGGTGACCAAAAGTGCGTGGGTTTTTCTCTGGGCTTTCTATCCTGCTCCATTGTTCTATATTTCTATTTTTGTGCCAGTCCATACTGTCTTGATGATTGTTGCTTTGTAGTATAGTCTGAAGTCAGGGAGCCTGATTCCTCCAGCTCCATTTTTCTTTCTCAAGATTGCTTTGGCTATTTGGAGTCTTTTGTGTTTCCATACAAATTGTATTCTAATTCTGTGAAAAATGCCATTGGTAATTTGATAGGGATTGTACTGGATCTGTAGATTGCTTTGGGTAGAATAGTTATTTCCACAATACTGATTCTTCCAATCCAAGAATATGGTATATCTTTCCATTTCCATTTGTGTCATCTTTGATTTCTTTCATCAGTATTTATAGTTTTCTGAGTACAGGCCTCTGGCCTCCTTAGGTAGGTTTATTCCTAGGTAATTTATTTTTTTTGTTGCAATGCTAAGTGGGATTGTTTCCCTAATTTCTCTTTCTGATCTTTTGTTGCTAGTGTATAGGAATGCAAGAGATTTCTGTGCATTAATTCTGTATCCTGCAACTTTACCAAATTCATTGATTAGCTCTAGTAGTTTTCTCGTGGCCTCTTTAGTATTTTCTATGAAGAGTATCATGTCACCTGCAAACAGTGACAGTTTTACTTCTTCTTTTCTGATTTGGATTTCAAGGAACAGGAAAGTTTGACTCATAGTTCAGAGAAAAGGTAGTCAGTAGAAACTGACTCCAAGATGACTCAGATGTAACAATTAGCAAAGACTGTTTTTTTAATTGAAGTACTGTTGATTTACAATGTTGTGTTATTCAGGTGTACAGTAAAGTGATATATATTCTTTTTCAGATTCTTTTCCATTATAGATTATTATAAGATATTGAATATAACTCCCTGTGCTATACTGTAAGTCCTTGTTGTTTATCTATTTTATATACAGTAGTGTGTATATGTTAATCCCAAACTCCCAGTTTACCCCACCCCCTTTCCTTTCCTCTTTGGTAACCATAAGTTTGTTTTCTATTTCTGTGAGTCTATTTCTGTTTTGTAAATAAGTTCTTTGTATCATTTTTTTAAGATTCCACGTATAAGTGATATCATATTATATTTGTCTTTCTCTGACTTACTCCACTTAGGATGATAAATTCTAGGTCCATCCATGATTCTGCAAATGGCATTATTTCATTCTTTTTTATGGCAGAGTAATACTCCATTGTGTGTATATGTATATATATATATATATATATATATATATATATATACCACATCTTCTTTATTCATTCATCTGTTCATGGACATTTAGGTTGCTTCCATGTCTTGGCTATTGTAAATAGAGCTGCTATGAACATTGGGGTGCATGTATCTTTCCAATTATGGTTTTCTCTGGATATATGCTCAGGAGTTGGATCACTGAATCATATGGTAACTCTATTTTTACTTCTTTAAGAAACTTCCATACCATTCTCCATTGTGGCTAGAAAAGAGTTTTAAACAGTTATTATACATATATGCAAGGACATGAAAAAGTATATGGTCAAAATAATGAATTAACAGAAAAACTCAGCAGAGATATAGAAATTCTAAAAAGAGAGCGAGAGAGAGACAAATGGAAATTCTAGAACTGAAAAGTACAAAATTTGAAATAAAAATTTCACTGGGTAGTCCTAACAGCTATTTAGAAATGGCTGAAGGGTCGGTAAACTTAAAAACAGGTCAAAAGAAATTATCCAATCTGAAAAACAGAGATAAAAAACTATTGAAAAAAATGGACAGAGCCCTACTAGCCTTCAAGACAATATTAAAGAGCCTAACATACATGTAATAGGAATCACAGAAAGAAAGGGAAGAGAGAATGGGGCAGAAAAAAATTTTTTTAAATAATGACAGATTTCCCCAAATTTGGTAGAATACATAACTTTAAAAATGAATAAACCCAGCAAAACCCAAGCAGGATATATGAAAAAAGAAATTCATACCACAAACATCATGGTCAAACTATTGAAAACCAGATAAAGAGAAAATCTTAAAGGCAGCTAGGGAAAAATGACATAGTAGAAATTGAGTGGGTGGGTAGAGGGACAGGATTCAGAAACAACGAAAGTTAGAGGACAATGGAATCATATTTTTAAGAGTTAAACTGGGAGCAGGGGTAGGGGGCAACGTCAATCCAGAATTCTATATGCAGAGAAAATATTCTTTGAAAATGATAGTGAAATAAAGATGACTTCAGAGAAACAAAAACTTAGAAGTTATGCATTACAAGAAATGCTTTTAAAAAATTATTCAGAGGGAAGGGAAGTGATATTAGATGAAAACTCAGATCTATGGGAAGAAATAAAGGGCACTGGAAATGGTAAATATGTAGGTAAATAGAAAAGAATATACATTTTAAAAATTTCTTTAAAAGACATAAGTGTTTAAGGCAAAAATAGTTCACTGCATTTAAACATAGGTGGGCCTAATGTATATGAAAGCAATCATGTAAAGGATGGAGGATAAATAGAACTACACTTCTGCAAGTTTCTTACATTTTACATCAGTTACTACAATATGAGGTCTATGTGCATTGAGACACTTTAATGCATATGGTAGAGTAAGCACTAAAAATTAATGTAAAGAAGTTTAGTGGAAGGTCAATAAAGGAATGAAGATGAAATATAAACAAATATTGATTAACCCAAATGAAAGCAGAAAAGGAGAAACAAAAGAACAAAAAAGGGATGAAACAAATAGAATACAGATTGCAAATAATAATAGACTTAAAATCCAATGATATTAATCTTACGTTAAATGTAAATAGACAAAAAAACTCCAATTAAAAGGCAGAGGGCTTCCCTGGTGGCGCAGTGGTTGAGAGTCCGCCTGCCGATGCAGGGGACACGGGTTCGTGCCCCGATCCCGGAAGATCCCACATGCCGCGGAGCGGCTGGGCCCGCGAGCCATGGCCGCGGAGCCTGTGTGTGTCCGGAGCCTGTGCTCCGCAACGGGAGAGGCCACAGCAGTGAGAGGCCCACGTACAGAAAAAAAAAAAAAAAAAAAAAAAAAGGCAGAAATTATCAGACTGGATTTTTTTTTTTTAAATCAAGAACCAACTATAGGACTTCCCTGGTGGCGCAGTGGTTAGGCATCTGCCTGCCAATGCAGGGGACACAGGTTTGAGCCCTGGTCCGGGTAGATCCCACATGCCGCTGAGCACCTAAGCCCGTGTGCCACAACTACTGAGCCTGTGCTTTAGAGCCCACAAGCCACAACTACTGAGCCCACGTGCTGAGACTACTGAAGCCCACATGTCTAGAGCCCGTGCTCCATGACAAAAGAAGCCACCACAATGAGAAGCCTGCACACCACAACAAAGAATAACCCCCGCTCGCCGCAACTAGAGAAAGCCTGCTCACAGCAAGGAAGACCCAACATAACCAAAAAAAAAAGGAACCAACTAGAAGCTATCTACAAGAGACACATATTTAATATAAAGATACAAATAGATTGAAAAGAAAGGAAAAAGATTAACCAGGCAAACAGTAAACATAAGAAAGGTGGAGATGTTGTATTATTATCAGACAATATAAAATTCAAGCCAGGAGTATTAAGAGAGATAAGGAGGGGCAGTTCATGAAAGAAGGAAAGAGAAAGAAAGAAAGAAAGAAAGAAAGAAAGAAAGAAAGAAAGAAAGAAAGAAAGAAAGGAAGGGAGGGTTAAATCATCAGGAAGACTTGAAAGCCTAACAGAAGACATAAAAATCATATATACATATATATATATATACGCACCTAATAACACAACTTCAAAATGCATAAAGGCAAAACTCATCAAACTAAAAGAAGAAATAGACAAATCCACATTCACAGATTGTAATATTCTCCTTTTGGTGAGTGATAGAACAACTAAATTTAAAAATCCATAAGGATATAGTTGATCAGAATAACACTATCAATACCAAACTGAATTAATATTTGTAGAAAAAAATTGACAGTTATATAACTACTCAACTGCAGAATACACATTCTTTTTTAAAGCACAAATGGGATGTTCACCAAGGTAGATAATATGGTGGGTTATGAAATGAGTCTCAATAAACTCCAAAAGGTTGAAATTTTAATGACTCTTCTCTGTCCACAACAGAATTAAATTAAAAATCAGTAATAATATCCAGGAATCATTTTGCAATATATACAAAATTGAATCATTATGTTGTATACCTGAAAGTACTATAATGTCATATGTCAACTATACTGTAATTAAAAAATAATATCTAGGGCTTCCCTGGTGGTGTAGTGATTAAGAATCCACCTCCCAGTGCAGGGGATGCGGGTTCGAGCCCTGGTCCGGGAACATCCCACATGCTACGGAGCAACTAAGCCTGTGCGCCACAACTACTGAGCCCGCATGCCACAACTACTGAAGGCTGTGCACCTAAAGCCCGTGCTCCGCAACAGGACAAGCTACCACATTGAGAAGCCCATGCACTGTAACGAAGAGTAGCCCCTGCTCACCGCAACTAGAGAAAGCCCGTGCGCAGCAACGAAGACCCCTCACAGCCAAAAATAAATAAATTAAAAATAGTGTATATGTGTCAATTGCAATCTCCCTAAAATATATATCTATATAATAATTTAAAAATAGTATCTAGGAAAGCCCCTGAATATTTGGAAATTAAACAACACACTTCAAAAAAGTGAGTCAAAGAAGAAACAATAAGGGAAATTTAAAACTACTCTGTACTGAATGAAAATGAAAGCACAACATATCAAAACTTGTGAAATGCAGATAATGCAGTGCTTAGAGGGAAATGCATAGCTTTAAATGTTTATATGAAAAAAATAGAAAAGTCCAGAATTAGTAATGTAATCTTCTACTCTTATCAGCTAGAAGAAGAGGAAATCAAATCCCAGTTAAGTAGGAAGAGGGAAATAATAAAGAACAAAAGTCAATAAACTAGAGAATAAATAATCAATGGAACCATAGATGGCTTTTTGAAAAAATTTAAAATTTTTATAAACTTCTGACCATATTAGTCAGTAGAAAAAAAAAAGAGGAAATACAAAATACCAAAATCAGGAATGTTTGAAAAAAATGACAAGGTCCTGGTTCTCGTGGATTTCTAGTGGGGGAAACGTGTTACATGGTCATACAAAGAAATATACAGGTATAGATTGTGGTAAACTCTATGAGAATTCTGCAGGGGAGGGAGAGGCCCATTGGGGTTGGAGAGGGGCACCTCTGCAGAGGTAAGTTAACTTCGACCCCTGAGCTCCACGAGGAGTAACGTCAGCCCCTCCCGGCGTCTTCCCGGCCCCTAGGAGGCAGGTGGCGGCCCCGCCCCGCGCGCGCCCCGCGCGCCGCGCCCCCCCATCTCAGCCGCCCCGGCCCTTCCGCGCAGGCGCGGGATGGGCGCGAGGTGGGGCTAGGCCGGCGGCCGGGCGGGGCAACCGCCGGGCGGGCGGGGCGGGCGCCGAGCGGGACCACACACTAGAGAGGTGCTTTCGGTCAGACCCACAGGCGCCGGTTCCCCGCGATGCCGAGCACAGATCCGGACGCCTCGCCTCTCTGAGTCGGTCTCAGCGCAGAAGGCACAGAGGGAGGCCATGGCGGAGGCCTCCGACCCCGGGCGGCAGGCGTCTGCGGGCGGCGGGAGCCTGGAGGAGGAGGACGAGGAGGACGAGGAGCGGGAGCCGCTGCTGCCGCGGATCGCCTGGGCCCAGCCGCAGAAGGGCTCTCCGGGGGGCGCCGTGAGGCTGGAGAAGGCTGTCGGGGAGGAGGACGCGGCCTCCCCTAACCAGGCCAGTGACCGGGAACTGCTGCTCCTGCCCAGGGATACGTTTTTCTTCTCTTCTCTGAGTTTGGGGCGCCTGCGGAGCTCGCCCACCAACCTGGACCGGAACCGCCCCGTGGGTTCAGGTGCGATCCGGCTCTTCCCTTCCCGGCGCCCTCCCAGTGCGCCTGTCGCCGCCGCCGCTCAGCCCCCCATTCAAGCCCCTCCTTGGGTCCCTACCCCCGGCTTCTTTCGCTGTCTCCCGCTAGCCCTTGCCTAGTAGGAAAGGCTCTTCGCCGGGCATCAGGTCCGGCGCACAGGCCGAGGGGTCAGCCGCTGGTCACACCTTGGACACCTCGCCTTTCTCTCCTGCTCCCCCGTTTACTCGCACCTTTTCCAGGGGCTATAGGCTGCTTCACCTGAGGCCTGGGGTTGTCATTAAACACTGATCCTTGAGGCCTCCCCTAAGAGTGAGCCTAAACTTTTGGAATCAGACAGAAAACTTAACACTGTAAAATGACGTTAAGTTGTTTGCTCAAGTTTGGACTTGAGTTTTGGGTTAAGAACCCTGAACTACCAGGAAAGTTGGTGAATTTTCAAGGTGGTTGACAGCCGAGAGATAGAGAGCAAGAATATCCGGTTGCCACTGGGACACGTTTCAAAAACTTTTTAAGTTAAATACTGTTACTGTAACATTAGCCAGAGGGCGCAGAAGCAGTTGAATTTCTGTACCTGCTCTCTCTCTCGCAAAGTTTCCTTTCTTGAGTCATTTCTATTTTTATACTTTAAAAAGAAAGAGAAAAAATTTTTTTCACTATTAAGCAGACTGACAGCCTCGGGTGAAAGAGAGGATAATTGAAATGATGTTGAAAGGTATGCGACTGCAGGCATTGATATTTATTGATAAATCGAATTTTTTGCCATGATAAGGCTAATTTGATAGTAAAATAGAATAGGCTTGTAAGAGTCCTAGGTAGAGCTGAGGCAGGCTAGTTTGTAAAATGGCCATGATAACACCTACTTGCTGGTGGTAAGGATGGTTTAAATGACGAGATGTGTGCATGGTGCCTGGAGTTTCATTCCACATGTGAGCTTAAAGAAAAGGCACAGAAAATGTAGTTTTCATTAATGCTGCTTAAGTTTTTCTGGAGTGGTTAGATTTTACATGTCCTGCTATTAGTACACTAATGGGGCTTCTACAATTTAAAGAATTCTGGATAGAGTAGGTTATTCTAGTTGTAGTTGAACTTATGGTCAAATATTCTAGAGTAAATAAATCAGAGCAGCCCAAGGGAAGCAGACTTTAATGAATAAAGCTTTAACAAACCTGTCTAATATACAGATCGGCTAGCTACCATTATGTTAGCTTTTGGATGCATTGACAGTACAACATTTAACAGAACAAACAAATATGCATTTGCAATCAAGTCACAAATGGATCCACATTCACGCAGCTACATTGATAATATGGGTATATATTACCTAGAAACCGGTCTGTGAAGTAAATAAGATTTGTGCGGCTAACTTGCCTTTTTCTACACAAAGTTACCTGTGTAGCTAGATTTTAAAAGAGCCTAAAACCTTGAAAATGTGTTGATTCTATGAAGGTGAGGTTTTGTAAACAAATGATATTAAGGCTAGAGAAAGTAAAAGTGGAGATAGAGTATAATATTTGAATACAAATGGATTATTAAAGAGAATTCCAACCTTTTGAATGGCAGTAACTTACTTATATCACAGTTTACAGTTTGCTAAGATCTTTTTTGTATATTTCATTAATTCTCACAATAGCACAGCAAGTTAGTTGTTATTTACCCCCATCCTGAGTGTGAAGATTGAAAATGAATGAAAACTGTAATAACTAGTAGTTGATAGAACTTCAGAGGTAAGCCAAAGTCAAGGTCCAGGGAGTGGAAAAGCCAGACTGAACCTAGTTTTTTCATGTCCTACAGTTTTTCCATTTTGCTGTAGATCCCCAAGTGTTATAAAATAATTGTTAACTTTTGTTACTTATTATGGAGGTCTTATTTTTAATGGATTTAAAAACAGTTTTGAACTGTAAAAACTATTTTTAAAATTTCAAACCATTCTCCTAGAAAGTTCATGATTAATTTAACTAGATGATTAAGTTTAGTTATTTTTTGAGTCCATTAACTTGCTTTGTCCTTTACCATCCAATTTCTATGAAGCCACCTCTCTAGTTCTAAGATATTCTTGCCTTTAGATTAATATTAACATCATTTATGATGCTTAACTATTTTATGTAACAGGAGCTTTATGTACTTTACCCAGTGGAAGAATGTCATATGTCTGTTATCTTTACTTGAACAAGACATGTGACAAAGTCTAGAACCAGCATAAACATAGTGTTGTTGGATCAATGTCAAAAGGATTAGTGGCATTCCTTGTTCCAGTTGTCATTTTAATCAGTGAGTTGAAGACTAGTAAAGATGATAATAGTTAATACCCACAAAACAGTTAGTATGTGCAGAGGGCATAGTTCTGTGTGCTTCACATATATTAATTTATAACGAACCCTATGATGTGAGCACTATTTTTTATTTATTTTCATTTTAAGGAAGCACAGAGGGGTGAAGTGAAGGTCCCAGTTAATATAAACCAGAGGCACTTATCAATTTTGTTGGAGAGCCTGGCAATTAGAGAATGGTGTTAGAATTCACAAAGAGCTTCCAAAGTAAAAGAAAGTGTGTGTTTATAAGCCCTTTAATGATTCATGGTGGCTTATAAAAGTACGAACAAAATAAAATCATTTAAAAGTAAGGAAGAAATATAAGAATGGGAAATAAGAGCAATGAAATAAGTAAGATGGGGGCCGGAATAAGAGTACACAAAATTAACATCACACACTCGATACAGGCAGCCCACAAATTTGATATTTAAGATTACTGAGCAGCCAACTTGAGAGAAACACAATCACTCTGTCCATAAAGTTAAAACAGACTAGTTATTTGAACCAAAACAAAACTGGCAAAGGATAAACTGTCATGCATTCTCTTGGAGAAGAGATTATATGCTCAGTAATATCTTGGTAATAAAAGTGATGACTTTCATAGGAGTGTTTCTTACAACTTCCCTGAAGTTCATTTCAGTAGAAGTAATTCTAGTGGGTGGTGTTACCAGTATTGCTGGGTCTAGATTCAAGATGCTGATAGTCTGGCTTACTTTAGAGGAAGGTATTAGAAGAGTGGATATCCCATGGATCTTGACAATCCTCCAAAGCTGAACTTTTGAAAGGTAGTGAGCAGCAGTGTGTTGGAGATTATTCCTCAACCAATAATTAGAATACACTTATTCTTGTTTTCCATTTATTGCAGAGATCCATCATTCAGCAAATGTTTCAGTGTCTATGGGGTGCCAGTGGAAATTGAGGCCTTGGGGAAACAGTGGTGGCCAGATATCAAATGGATGTCCAGTCACAAGCCTTGTCCCCATGCAACCTTATAACCTAATGAAGGAAAGAGTCAGTTAAAACAAACAGTTCTAACAGAGGATATATGTGCTTGGATGGGGAAAGCCAAGGCTTCCATAGAGCCATACCCTGGATTTAGGGGCCAGGGAAGATTTAGCAGAGGAAGTAGCATCCAATTTGAGACTTGAGGATGAATAGCACTGGAACCCCTGAGAGTTCCAGTTTGGGTCAGATCACCAAACTTGTGAGCCAGCTACTTTTCTTTTTAGAAAATATTCTGGCCAATGGGTAAGATATATTCCCAACCCTTAGGTGAGGAAGAGTTCATTTTGATTTATTTATTTAAAATGAGAGCTTGATAAGTTACCATGCACACTTATATAAAACTAAATATAAGAGGTTATACAAGGGGTTCTCTTAATCCATTTTCAATTTCTGCTTATCAGAGGATCAGCTGTAACCCTTAAGTGTGGTTAAGGGTTTGTTAATAAATAATTCGCAAATTTACTGAGGTACAGTTTTAAGCACTTGGCATATATCACAGGACAAAACAAAGCTCTCTGCCCTCCTGGAACATAGATCATTTTGTTATAGCATTGCAAGGTGATCAGATGATGTCAAAGAATGGATAAGAATTAGTCATAGAAAGGAAACTTGGCATATACATCAGAACAGCATGGACAAAGGTTCAAAGGGTGGGCTGGATGCCTTGTGAAAAGTGTGGAGTTTGAATAGGACTGGAACTTGACTAGAAGGCCACTGCTTCTTGGAGGAGTGCCAAAGAGAGTATACCGAGATAGAACTCACATTCTCCTCAGAAAATTTGACTATTTTTTGATACAGGGACAAATAAAAATCTCATAGTTTATTTCTTAAAAGGGAGAAAGTAATTTTAACTGAACAAAATTTAAAGGAGATATAGCTAATTAAGCCCTCAGCTATTAAAAATCAAACCAAACAATGACAACAAACCTTCAAACCAAATCTCCATGGCACATTTATCTTGAAGTGGTGTAACTTTTAGGGTGTGTTCTCCAAGTTAAACTCATTGCTAAATACACATTTAGGTAAATAAAATGAAGAAAGTTGTAGAATGTAATTGTGAGTTTTGAATCAGAAAAATTACTAAAAAATAATTACTTTGATTTTTAGAATAGTTGATATATAGTCTTTTTTTTTTTTTTTTTCTTGCAGTAGTTAGGTAGGACCAGTTGTCTTTTAAGTGCCTTTCTGGATTGTGATGGTAAATCCAGACCATTTTCAAAGAATGCCAATTTTCATGTAGGGAGATAATCTCATTTATCCAAAAGAGTTGCTCATTAAAGGGACAAGTTAAAGAAAAAGAGATTGAGAACATCCAGGCTGATTTTTTAGGAATCGTTCTGATCTGATTTTGGTTGAAGCTGAATTATTAAGTATTCAGAGTATGATCCTGGGCTCCGTGAGAGTAACAAAGGCAGGTTCTATGATGAATTCATAAAGCTTAACCCATAAGGCAATTTGATAACATCTAATAGTAATGTCAAAGTCTGCACATAGTTTCCAAAAGAATTGCTCAAGTACAGGATGGGAGAGACCAAAAGGGGTCCAAGAGTTTAGCCATTTCAATATGAATTAGTATGACAGGACTCCTAAACAACGATTGTAATACTAGAGTGCTTCTTATTTTGGTATAATATAGAGAGATATCTCTATTCTCTGTATTGGGTTGCTTGATTCTGGAGACCATATTTTAAAGTGGCACATTGAAAACTGAAGCATGAAACAGGAGGGCAACTCGGATGCTGAAAAGCCTGAAAATACTTCCATATGAAAGGAGGCAGAGAATAGAGGAGACTTAAGGGAGCATGAAATGACCTTCAGCTATTTGAAGGGCTATCCCTGGGAAGAGAGGAGTAAGTAGACTTTTGTTTTGCTCCAGATGGCAGGTCTAGGACATTGGGTGAAACTACAGAAACCTATTTCTGAAAAAGAAAGAAGTTTATATTTATTTTCAAACAAACACAAAAAGTATGGAAAAAGGAGTGATCCCTCTTTGAAAGTGTTTAAACATTGGTCCAGAGACCACCTGCTGGTGATGTATTATGGAAAGTACATCAGTACTGTGAGCAAAGTTGAAATAAATAGCTTTTCAAGTTCTTTCTTGTTAAGAGCCCTGATCTAGAAGAAATATCATTTGACTAATGATAATTATTATTGGCATATTCTGCCACACAAATAATACTTCATTTATTCATTTAAATGCTTATGAAGAACCCACTAAATGCCAATCCCTCTTCCAGGTGCTAGGGATGCACAGTGAACAAGAAAGACAAAGTTTCTCCCTTCATTCTTAAGAATTTTCATGGAATAGATCTGGAAATAGTATATCAATTGTATAGACATGACTAAAGTACTTGGATTATTTATTCTTTTAAGTAGGTTAAATATGCCCAAGGGCCCTTTTTGTAGTATTTTTCTCAGCATAAACTTTTAAAAATTAGTAAATAATTGTTTTATTTATGTCTGAATTAAGGAAAATTTTAAATTAAGGAAAGTTTATAGTTTGAATTTTCATAAGATTGACGTGTAATAGCATTTAAATGCCTTTCAGAGTAAAATGTGAATAATTTTTGGCTTGTCTACCACTTTAAATGATTAATTACCACTTTAAATGATTAACTCTGCAAGTGTTTATTGAATGCCTTTTATGTTCCAGGAACTATAAAAGTTCTGGGTATATAGCAGTGAGAGAATCCTTGTCTTCTTGAAGCTCACAAAATAAATAAGTTATATAATATGTTAGGTGATAAGTGCTAACCAGAAAAATAAAGTGGAGGTTAGGGGAGATTGGGTAGGGTCTTGGGGGCCAATATAAGAACTTAGAGTTTTTCTTCGAGTGAGATGGAGAACCACTGGGCGGCCCTGTGAGTGAAAGTGCTTAGTCCTAACCACTGGACCACCAGGGAATTCCCTGACTTAGGTTTGAAAAGGATTACCATACCTTCACTGTTGAGTGTAGAGAGGAGATCAGTTAGGAGACTCTTGTAACAATCTAGGCTAGAGTTGATAGTGACTTGAATCACATGGAAGGAATGGAGGTGGTAAGAGGTAGTTAGGTTCTGGATATTCATTTAAGGTAGAGCTACACAGCTTGCTGTTGGCTGTGGGTGGGGGGCGGTGAGGGTGTGAGATCATGGATGATTCCAAGGTTTTTTGCAAGAGCGCCTAGAAGATTTGGAGTTGCCAGTAACTAACACAGGGAATACTGGGAGTGAAGCAGTTGAGAGGAAATGAAGAATTGAGTTTGAGGCAGTAAAGTTTGAACTGTCTACTAAATATCCAAATAGAGAAGCTGAGTATAATAGTCTGGGGTTCAGGGCAGAAGTCCAGGCTTGAGATATAAATCAGGGAGCCATCAGTGCTGATGAGGGAGAGAAGAGGGCCATGAACTGAACCTGGGCATTCCAAAGTTAAGCGGTCAGGGAGATGAAAATGAGCCCACAAAAGACTGAAAAAGAGGAGCTAATGAAATGGAAGGACAACTTGGAGAAGTGGCGTCTTGGAAGCCAAGTGAAGAAAGTGTTTTCAGGAGGAGGGAGTGACCGACAGGGTGAAACGATGGTGTTGGTTAAGGAAGATCAGTTCTGAGGTTGAATTTAGCAATGTGGATGTCACTATGGACCCTGACAAAAATTATATCAATGGAGTGGTCAGGTCAGAAGCGTGATTGAAAAGGGTTCAAAAGAGAGTGGGAGAAGAAAAATTGGAGATGGTAAATATAATTATAGAAGTCTTCTTCTATAAAAGGGAGCAAAGAAATGAGGGGGTGTCTAGGGGGACTTTGGGGGCTAAGAGAGATTTAAGATGAGAAAAATTACACCATGCTTTGTATGGTGGTGAAAATGATCCAATAGGGAGGGAAATATTGATACAGGAAAGAATTGCAGAAGAAATGTCCTGGAGTAGTCAGGAAGAGATAGGTCTAGTATACAAAGTGGAGGAGTTGATCTTAGAGCTTGGATCATCCATCTATAGTAATAGGCAGGAGGCAGAGGTTGTGGATGGATAGATATGGTGCTGAGGGCTGATGATAGTTTTTTCTGCTTGCTTCTCTTTTCTTCTTGAAATAGGAAGATCATCTTCTGAGAGGAAAGAGGTGTTGGGAATTTGAGGAGAAGGGAGGGTATGAGATAGTTGCCAGAAGAGTGGGAGAGTCTGTGTATTAGGGGAATCGTCCTAGTTTAGGCTGTTATAATGACATACCCTAGCTGGAGTGGCGTAAACAACAGACATTTATTTCTCACAGTTCTGGAGGCTGAGAAGTCCAAGATCAGGGTGCCAGCATGATCAGGTTCTTGCTAAGGGCTCTCTTCTTGGCTCGCAGATGGCACCCTTCTCACTGTGTCCTCACATGGCCTGATCCCATCATGGGGTCCCCACCCTCATCTAAACCTAATTACCTACCAAAGACCCCACTCCCTGTATGATCACATTAGGGGTTAAGGCTTCGAGTGTTTTGAAGGACACAAGCATTGAGTCTTTAACAGGAATGTAGTATGCTCCCAGGGCAACATGAAGAGTCCACCTGAGGATTGTGGTGATGAATTTAAGGGGAGACACCAGGCATTGTGTTTATCTAGTCAAGTTCAGCTGTCTAGGCATAGGCATAGTCAGCAGACAGTTGGGTTTATCCAGGATTGGGATTTTTCCAGGTAACCATGATGAGGGGTGGGAGGAAGAGAGTGATTTTTTGATGATTAACCATAATTTATGCTGGCCAAAGAGGGAAGTAGGGACACAAAGTGGGTGAAGACCCTTGAACAGTATGTGGTAGATCGGTGCTTTGAACGTCCTAGTGGGATGGAAGAATTTTTGGACTCAAGGTGCCAGAGGGAGTGAACTAGGAAAAATAGAAGATGCCTGAAGTGAAAAGTAGGGGGAGATTGCAGGTATTAGTGATGACAGATCTGAGGTATGACTGCAGTCGGAGGCTGAGGTGGGATGAAGAACAAAAACACTGGGAGGGAGGAGTTCAAGTTAACACAAGGCATTAGTGTGATTATTTCAGTATAGGAGATCTTGTTTTTTACGTGTCATAGCTTGAAGTGGGGTTAGAGAAAAAAAAAAAAAAGCATCAAACCAGCCCAAACAATACTTAATTACATTTTTCTGTACCTAAATGTTTTAGTGCTAATAATCTAATCCAGTATTACAGGTCCATATTGTGAGCATTCTCAGAGCTGGTCTTTCTTCTTTTTAGCATTCTATTTAACATTGATTTTTCTTAATGCAATAATTGTTGGTTCTTCAGAGTTGAATACATTCTTGGATGATCCAGAATTTGCTGATGTTATATTGAAAGCAGAGCAAGCAATAGAATTTGGAGTTTATCCAGAAAGAATCTCTCAAGGTTCAAGTGGAAGTTACTTTGTGAAGGATCCTAAGAGGGTGAGAATTTCACAGACCTACTATACATAACAGACATTTTGGAAAACACTAGTTTAAATGTGAAGTCATTGTGAGTTTCTGAAAATATTTTCCTAATAAATCTGATTATACCTTCTTTTCAGAAATAAAGGTCAGTTTACTATTAACTAAAGCACTCTACTACTTAAAAATTGAGCTATTCATTTTAAGCCATAGTTTTCTGTTTTATTATTTTAATATTTGGTTTCAAGTATTTATTGAATACTCACATTTAGCTGTAGATTTGTTGGGTTTATATTCACAAGTCCTTACCATACAGTAACCAAGCAGAGTTTTATTTTACCCTCAGAATATTTTTTCCAGCATTATACCAGAGAAGGAGCCTGGGCAGTCTGAAGTTTGAAGGTGTTGGAATGTGACAAAGTGAAATGAACCAAAGTATAATTCTAAGGCAGAAAAGAGAAGTTGATATGGGACTTTGTTCCACTTAGTCTAGAATTTTTCAAAAATCTGTATTATTTCTAAAAGCTTTCTGAATGATGCATAGCCAGCAGTTCTCTTTTTCAGGAGGAAAAAAGATTATAATTCCACCCAAATATTTTTTGCAAAGACTGAAGTTATATTTTCAAACATAGTCTTTTTTGAGATTTAAATATATATATGTAGGTAATGTCAATCTCTCTATCTTTATTCCAAGCTTGATTTCTTAATTTGTTCTTGTTGACTTTTTTATTAGTGACTCAGACTTTATTGCATTATAAAACAGTTATATACTTACAGTAAGATTTTTATTTCTTGTCTAAGGATAATTCAGCTTCTAAATTTAATATTAATGTATTTTATCAGACCAGTAATAACGATTATAGTCTTTTAGACATCCATGAGCAATTTTTTTTAAGGAGAGAATTTATTTAAAAATTGGTTCATAAAGAGATAACTGAAAAAAGATTTAGGGTAGGAGAATCTGGCAGCATAGATGTCACTATATCCTATCATTTCCTTTGTATCTTAGAGATGACTTTTTGTCATTGGATTTATTCATTTAACAGATGCTTGAATGTCTACTGTGTACCAGGTCACGCAGTACTTAGGATATAGCCCTAACAGAGAAAGTGCCTGCCCTTTTAGAATACACATCTACTGGGAAAGTAGACAATAAATAAACATAGAATTGGGGTATTTAATAGATATCAAATAATAACACTGTTTGACCTAGGTCAGTTTTCAAACATTTTAAAATCAGTGGAACTCCTTCTTAACTAGGAAGTCCAGTACATAAAATGGGTGAAATCAGTGGATGGGGTCTTAGAGCCCTGCCCTCCCCTCTTCTCTCACCTTCCCTAGAATTTCTCAGAGCATGGTTTGAAAACCATTAGCCCAAAGGATTATTGATTTTAGATTGTTGAATGAGAATGCGTATAAAACTGTTATTGGAATTAAACCTCTTAATAGTTAAGAGTGATGCCCAAATTTGTAGTGGGAAGAAGTAGAAAATGATCAGAATGCGTTTTATGGATTATTATCTCTCTATATTAAAAGTCTAATAAAATTTCTACTTTTTTTCCCCTATAGAACATTACTGGTGTGTTTAAACCCAAATCGGAAGAGCCCTATGGTCACCTGAATCCAAAATGGACCAAATATGTTCATAAGGTCTGCTGCCCTTGCTGCTTTGGCAGAGGCTGCCTGCTTCCTAATCAGGGATACCTTTCCGAAGCTGGTGCCTCCCTTGTGGATGAAAAGCTTCATCTGGGCATTGTACCAAAAACAAGGGTAAAGCAGAAATTGTTTTTAATCATGTACTTCTAATTTACAGCCCACTTCTCTGTGAACACTTGAGTAATATTTGTAATGACAGAGCCTAAAGTTGAGCCCCTTTTTTTGTAATCCAGAGTCACAAATGACTAGTAAATTGATTCTAGTGTAGAGCCACAAAGTATCCAAGGGAATATCTCTTGCTCAGGTGAGCTGAGATGATGCTGACGAAAAGAGGAGAAAGAACTAGCATTTAGAAAGCAGAAAAAAATCTAGAAATTCTTTTGAAGGTAGAGATAACTAATATGCTCAGAAGACTGCTATCTTTTTCTTTCTGACCTTTATACATTTTTACTTGAAGTTCTACTGGAAATGTTCATTCCTAATTCTACATTTCAAGACTATTCTTTCTTCCACTGGCCAATTTTAGCTGCCTCTCTCAGAAAGAAATACATGTGTGCCATTTAACCAACTTTGCCAAATCCCTTATTTTAGATTCTCAGGAGCATTTAGTATAGTGTTAAACTTTGCTAATTTACAGCATTAGAGTGAGTTCCATGGTGTATGTGAATAGAAATACTATAATGCAAATTCTAATAACCATTTTTCTAAACTGTACGTTTCTAGGTGGTTTGGCTTGTCAGTGAGACATTTAACTACAGTGCAATTGACCGTGCAAAATCTAGAGGCAAAAAGTATGCTTTAGAGAAAGTGCCAAAAGTAGGTAGAAAATTTCATCGGATAGGACTTCCTCCTAAGGTAAGTTACTGCGATGCGCTTTATTTGGGGCGAAGTTCATCACATATTACCTGAGCTCTGTACGCTAGGCACTGTGCTGTGGACTGTGGATATATACTAGTAAAAACGGTTTTCTCATCTTCAAGAGCTTATAGTAACAAGCAGTCTCAACTCAATGTGATAAAGCTGTTGAGGATGGTTAAGTGCAGGGAGCTCAGAGAGGGTAGAGGAGGGATATTTAACCCACTTTGGAGGGCTAGGGAATTTCCAAGAGGAGGCTGCACCTAAGGCTTTATAAAGTAATGGCTGAAAGTGCAGGTGAGAATTAGACCTAGGTTTTATTCCAACCCTCTCCACCAGTTAGCTCTGAGACCTTGGGCAAGTCCCTTACTCTCCAAGCCCCAGTTTCTGTAAAATGGGGATAATAAAAAACTACCTCTTAGGGTTGTGAGAATAAAATGAAAAAATATATGTCAAGTACTTGGTACAGTACCTGGCACATAGTAAACGATAGTAGCCGAGTTTACTCACTACATACTAGATTTTTTTTTTCTTATCAATTTTAAATAAACCTAAGGGATGATTAGCAACTAGCTAAGCAAGGGTAGGGAGGGTTAATGGGAAAAACATTCTAGAAAAAGCAGTAGGCTTTATTATTATTTTTTAAATTATATTTAACCTGCAATTTTGTTGTTTTGCTGTTGCTATGCATTTATCTATATAAAAGAATTTGAGTAGAAATGCATGGTTATCCTAACTTGTCTTTAATATTGTACTCCAAGTAAGCAAGAAGTTTTGAAAAAATTTACAAGGCCTGTTACTCCTTGCATATGCTGAAATAGGTGTGACTAAAGAAGGATATTATTTCCGTATTTATGACTACTAGGACTTCATTATGAGTGCTTTAGAGAAAACATTTAGGAAATCGTTAAAATTTCATGCCAACAAGAACATAAAGTGTTAGGATAAGTGACAGATTTTTTTTTTTTGGCCGCACCGCCCAGCATGTGGGATTTTAGTTCCTGGACCAGGGAGCCAACCTGGGCCCTCGGCAGTGAAAGCGTGGAGTCCTAAATAGGTTTTCTTTGTGGTGATTTGTAAATATTTATGAGGCCAGCTAGGTTACCCATTACCTATGTGTCCTGTGCTATTTAAATTTGTATTTCTGTCTTTAAAAAATTGTTTAATATTAACAAATAGTAATTTTAGCGATAGAAAACTTTATAAAATAGACATATCTTCAAGGAAAGGACTTTTTAAAAAAACCACTATAGAGGTTATGATTAATTGGTTACTTCTTTAAAATTTATGACAGGATCTTTAAGCTACATAGTCAAAGAATTCATTCTTTTATAAACATAAAGTCATTTTCTGTATCTTATGTTGTAAAAAGAATCCTGAAGTATTTTTTCAGTAAGAAAAAATTATACTATTATTAGATAAATAACCAGGATAGGTGTAAAATTTGGTCTTCAAAATTAACTTCATGTTAATGAGTATTTTTAGAAAACAGTATTCTTCTTGAGAATATCACCTTAAGGGCACATGTGTATTTTGTTTTTTAGTTATCCTAAAATAGCTGCTATGCTCCTTGAAAGTCTAGGATTGAGCATTTTTTATTTGCTATGTATTCTTTATGTGATTATTTTAAATTAATGTATAAAAATAGTTTTCTTGATAAATGTGGCTTATCTAAATTAGTGTTAACTTCGATTTTTCTTATTGTGTTCATATAAAGTATTTTATGACAATACTGCTGAGAACTTTAAAAAGTAGTCTCTTTGTTCTTATATTTTCTTTTCTAACTATAATTCTTAAAATTATAGATTGGTTCCTTTCAGTTATTTGTTGAAGGTTACAAGGAGGCTGAATATTGGCTTAGGAAATTTGAAGCTGAGCCTTTGCCTGAGAATATTAGAAAACAATTTCAGTCACAGTTTGAAAGATTAGTTATTTTGGATTACCTCATCAGAAATACAGGTACTGAAGTTCTCTCATTTGTTCACTCAAATCTTGTTAACTTTCAAATTGTATTCAACTCTTGTTTATCCAAATCAAAGATGTAAAATTTTGATGCAATAGTCTTGAGGCCACTTTTTCTTTACGTTCCTTAGAAAACAGAGATGTAGTACCAACTCTCCCAGGCAGAATTAATCTCGTACTGGATATTCTGACTCAGAGCAGGCTCCTGCCCAGGTGATAGCGATCAGTTCCTATCCCTCCGGAGCGGGGAGTTTCTTGGCAACAGGACAAAGCCTTCTGGAAATTGGAAATGTTGTAACATCTTATGGAAAAAACCCAAACAAACTTTTTGGCCAACATAATAGATAATCTGCGACAGTGGTTCCCAAATGAGGTTCCCTGGACTGTCAGGGTCAGTATTATGTGGGCATTTGTTACAAATGCATCTTCTGGGAGCCCAGCCCAGACCTGCTGAATGTGACGCCAGCAGTTCGTGTTTTAATAAGTCCTCCAGGTAATTCTCATGCACCCTGAAGCTTGAGAACCACTGGTTCTAAATCTTTGCTCATTTATATTAGTTTCTGGAAAAGCATTATGTACCTTTTTAGATTTACCTTTATTAAATCATATGGTCTTAAGTTAATGTTAAAATTAGTGTAGAGTCCAATGGAATATTACTCAGCCATGAAAAAGAATGAGATATTGCCATTTGCAGCAGTATGGATGGACCCAGAGAATATTATACTTAGTGAAGTAAATCATAGAAAGACAAAAATAATATGATATCACTTATATGTGGAATCCAAAAAAATAATACAAATGAAGCTACATACGAAACAGAAACAGACTCACAGACATAGAAAACAAACTTATGGTTACCCAAGGGGAGAGGGAAGGAAGGAGGGATAAATTAGGAGTATGGGATTAACAGGTACAAACTACTACACATAAAACAGATAAGCAACAAGGATTTACTGTATAGCATAGGGAATTATATTCAATATCTTGTAATAACCTATAATGGACAATAATCTGAAAAAAATATGTATATATAACTGAATCACTGCTGAACACCTCAATCTAACACAATATTGCGAATCGACTATAGTTCAATTTTTTTAAAAATTAGTGTAGAATCTAGAATACTCCTATAGAGACATTAGGTAAGAGCCTATCCAGGAATTTGCCTGGAAATGGGGGTAGATGCTTTTTCTCCCAAGGTGCAGAGAAATTATCCTTTTTAATAACCTGGGTTTAAGAGTTCTTGACAGTAATTGTACCTACCACAGAGTGGTTTTAAGAATTCAGTGAACTAATACATGTTAAGCACTTACAACAATGTCTGGCACAGAGTAAATCTCAATGAATGTTAGCTAACATTTATGAGTATTTTTAGTCTGTATGTGTTAAATTGGAGGCTTTAATATGTCCATATGCTACAGATAACAAATGAAGGTCTCAAAAAGTGATGACTAAATTTTTCCCTTGGTATTAAACTATGATATCCATAAAAAAATGAAGTGACAGATTTTTTGTTTGTTTGTTTTGAAAGACAGGGGAAATGATAATTGGTTAATCAGATGTGAAAACCAGAAACAAGAAGATGAAATTACGGTAAGGAAATTTTAATATATATATATATATATATATATATATATATATACATATACACACACTATCAATTTCTGTAAAAAATTCCTTGATGTTAAGTTATTCTTCATCACAACCTGTCCACCTAGATCCTTGGTTTTATCTCCTTTTTCTGTTTTTGTCCTCTTTTTTCTTTCCTTCACCTGTTTACATTGTATTTTTTATTCTATTTTCAAAACCTCTGTGCAGGTTTATTTTTTATGTTGTATTAGTATAGAAGAATGATATCAGCTCAGTCCTTTTTTTTTTTTTTATTGCCGTACGTGGGCCTCTCACTGTTGTGGCCTCTCCCGTTGCGGAGCACAGGCTCCGGACGTGCAGGCTCAGCGGCCATGGCTTACGGGCCCAGCTGCTCCATGGAATGTGGGATCTTCCCGGACCGGGGCACGAACCCGTGTCCCCTGCATTGGCAGGCGGACTCTCAACCACTGCGCCACCAGGGAAGCCCAGCTCAGTACGTTTTTTAGGGCTTTGGAAATTTGTTGTATAACCACCATATTTATTTTGCTTTTATGTAATAAAGAAAGGCTTCTAGTATTTTTTGCCAAAATGTTTATATTTTACTAATTCACTCCTTTCTGAGCCTTATGACTCAAGATTAGGTAATACAGAATTACCCAATAAAATGGAACCTATGTGCTTTACCTGTGAATTATAGCCATTGACCTTAAAAATATATACTTCTAATGCTTATAAGAAGCTGGTTTTCATGTACATAATAGACCGTGAAGACCCTCAACACTATCAGAATGATAGATTTTAGATCCATTCCTATCAACTTTGACTACCCAAGTTCAAATTTTAGATATTTACATGAGAGATATTTTCAGAATAATTTTACTAGTTTAAATCAGTTTATACATTTAAGAAAGTTTTAACTGATTAAAAATAAATTTCTCCAATGTTTACAGTCTGTGTATTCTCATCACTTAAAGCTGTTGCATCACTTTAAAAGTTTGTAGTTTTCCGTGCTTATCAAAGAAATTTAAAATTACATATTCATAGTACTCAGCAATAAAAAAAAGAATAAGCTTGATATATGCAATAATGTGAATGAATCTCAAAATCCTGCCAAGTGAAAGAAGCTACACAGAAGGGAAGATACTGTCTGATTCCTTTTATATAAAAACCTAGAAAGTTCAAACTAATCCCTAGGGACCGAAAGGAGGCCATGGTTGTCTGGGGTGGGGTAGAGGGAGGGAGGGGACTGCTAAGGGACACAAGGAAACTTCTGGGTGGTTTCACATGTGTCAGTGCTTGTCAAATTGTACACTTTAATATGTAAAGTTTATTGTGTGTAAATTATACCTCATAAAGTTGTAAATAGAAAAAAATAAATGGCAGTTATAGCAGAAATGGGTTTTAAAATACACATATAAAAATATTCATATTTATAACAGTTCCTAAATATATTTTATTGGCATATCTTAAGCAGTTGGATTTTACTGAAAACCTTATTCTTTTTCTCTTAAGTATTTTTTGCATTTTCATCAAGATATTTGATATAAACTAACAGGAACAAACCTGGCATATATCACTTGGACCTTCACTCTAATACTTTCAATTTAAAAATTATCTTTTTCACGTCTTGTTATTTTATCTAGGCCACTTAATAATGGCAACCATCTATTTTTTGATAATAAGAAGTACTGTTTAACATGAAAAGTCTCTTGTCCCTGAGGTCTTCGTTTCCATTACAGAAGAATGGAGAAGTTAGGAATGACCTACATTCTGTAATCAAGAGTATCTTGAAGTTCCTTCTACTGGACCTTATTATATTTAGCTATGGTCATTGGGGAGTTTTATTTAGAAGCATTTTGTATTTGAACTAATTATTTCTATGAGACCATAGGAAAGACTTGATTTTAATAAGATAACTTTAAGTTATCTTAAAAAAATCAATATTTTGCAAATACCATACATTTAAGCAATGTATCTAATAATAAATTATCCTGAAGTACACTTTTTAAAGTCTTGATAATTCCAAGCCCTCTTCCCCAAAGAGGAAAAAATTGAAACTATTAATGCATGAATTTGTAATACCAAATTAAAAAAAAATAGTGATTATGAAGTTTTTACTGATTCTTAAGACAGTCTCTTCCCTTAAATGGTAAATTGGTACCCTCTGGCAACTTTATTTTTATAAGCTCTTCAGATAAAATATCTTTAAACCTCAATAATTGTTATAAATTATCTTTTGGAAATATGCATATAAATTTATCAATAGACTATTTTTCTCCCCTTTAGGAAACAAAATGGACTGATGATAAAGAAACGCTTATTAAAATAGCTGCAATTGATAATGGTCTAGCATTTCCTTTTAAACATCCTGATGAGTGGAGAGCATGTGAGTATTTAGAACTTTCCATAGATTCTATAGTTACCCCTTTTCCAGAATAAGAAGGGAATGAAATTTATGGATATCACAATAGCAGAGGAAAAACTGGGTGAAATACAGTCATTCATTAGGGCTCAGTTCTAGGCACTAGGATGCAAAGATGTGTACTACACTCTGTGGGTCTTGCCATGTATTGTTTGCTCATTTTTGGATGACTGTCTGATTTTGATTTTTTGGTTTGTATTAGCCTTGTAAAACAAGCTTGATAACTTTCCAGTTTTTAAATGTATGTAATATGGGAATTATCTATTTTAATATTTTGGTAGAATTTTATTTTCATATTTGGGTAGTATTCACTTCTAAAACAATTTAGGCCTACCTCCCCCTTTTCTAGTGAGTAGTGGCTTAACTGCCTTACCAGTCTCTTCTACAGTTAATGGTCAGGTTTTCTATGTCTTCTTGAGCCAGTTTTAGACATTATTTTGCTTTAAATTATCCATGTTATCTTGAGTTGTAATTTATGTGTATAAGGGTTTTATAGAATTCTCTTATAATTTAAGAAATCCCCTCTGTGCATATTAAATATTTAGGGGTGAAATGAAATGGAATTTGCTTTCAAATACTTAGGGGGAGGAAAAACAGGGATAGATGAAACAAATTTTATAAGAAATTTGGGAATAATTGAATTAGGTTATTCAGAATATGGGAATTCATTGTACTAGTTTTTAAAATTTTTGTTTATGTTTGAAATATATGTGATAAATTAAAAAAATAATCTCTGTATCTATGACTATGCCTCTTTTAAATTCCTACTGCTTATTGGATTTTTTTTCACTAGACTTGCCCAAGATTGTCTATTATAAAGCATTGGCCCATATATATAATATATATGATTATATATAAATATAATATACAAAACAAATATACATAATTATATAAATATATTTTATATATAATTTTTTTTCACTTTTATCAGATAATTGGCCTTCTATTGATCAGGTTTCCAGTTTGTTTATTTGCTTTTTCTTTTTCATAATTCATGTTTTCCATTATTATTTTCTTCTATTGTGTTCGTGCTATTTTATTTTCCTATATATTTTTTTCTAGGTATCATTTGGCTAAAGCACAGATTGGCTAGGTGTTGCATTGTTGTTCTGCTTTTACATATTTATACTTTCCGATTTTATTTTTGACAGGAATAATTTATAAGTATTTTGTTTGGTTTTAAATTTCTAGGGCAGTTGATTTTAAAAAACTGTCCATTGTTATTTTCAAGTTTTATTGCTTTGTGATCTGTGAATGTTAACTGTGTGAATTCTGCTCTTTGAAATTTTTTAGTAATTCTTTTGTAACTTGATATATGGCCAGTTTGAAGGACTGTATTTGAGAAGAATTCAGTTAGGCACAAAGTTCTGTGTTTGTCTACTAATGAAAGCTTGTTAGTCAAATCATATTCTTGATATATTTTTTGACTACTTGATCTGTTAATTTTTGAGAGACTAAGTTCACTGTGATTGTGATTTTGTCAATTTCTTCTTGCATTTCTTTGCATTTTTTGCTTTGTATTTCACACACAAAGGCCTGGCGTTTTATCTTGCTGTTGGCTTGTTCTTTTTATTAGTGTAAAATATATCCCACTTTATCCCTCGCAGTGTTTTTGGCATTTCTTATTTCATCTATTGTAACATTGCTGTACCTCGTTTCTTTTTTTAGTATTTACCTGTATTATTCTATACTTTTATTTTCAACTTTCATTATTTTAATATGACATATGAACAGCTCTTAGCTGAGTTTTTTCTTTTTTACCCAATCTGAGATCCTTTTAACAGGTACACTTAACTCTGCAGTTTGTCTCAATAAACTACTGATGTGTTTGAACTTTTCCTGCCATCTTTCTTTTTTTTCTATTTACGGTGAATTTCAATTTTTTCTTTTTTTCCTTTCCTATCTTTGGTTGAACTGACTTGAGATGTCTTTGTTCTATTTTTTTTTTTTCCTCTAATGGTTTGGAATCTATATGCAAATTGCATTTTAAAAGTGTCAAGTTTAAGATGCCTACAGTACACCTAGAAAATTTTACCAAACACACTGTTGGGGATTAAGGGTCTAGAACTTGAAAGATTAATTGGTATTGAGGATGTCATTTTTAAACTGTCACCTTGGTAAGTGGAAGCCGTGGTGGTGTTGCTATCACCTGGAAAAATCATGGTGAACAAATGCCACCACTAGGACAATGTGAGGTACATAGGTACTCAATAAATGTTTCCTGAATATTTAGTAGATGAAGGAGCGGAAGGACTACGTATAGAATCTAGGAATGGTGACATTGAAAATGAGAGGAAAAGCCAGCAAACAAGAGAAATGGCTTAAAAGACAGAAGGTAAAGTTTGAGAGAGTGGTATCTCCAAAACCACATAGAAGAGAATTTCACCGAGGGAGATGATAGAGAACAGTGGTGCTTGCTGCAAAGACACATGAAGTAGCATGAGGGCTGAAAATGGGCTTTTGGAGAAACCCTTATGAGATGACTGGTGATCTTAGGGGAGAGTTTGAATGGTGATAGTAGAAGTTGAGGGATAGGGATTGGAAGTAGAGGCAGGCATAGAATCAGGGCTTTTCTTTTATATAATTGGTCAGGGAAACTGGACATAGCTTCAGAGATGTAGGCCACAGGAAAGGCTTTCTTTGGAATGAACTGTACTTCCCACAGTGTTCAAAGAGATAGATACAAGAGAATTCAGAAGGAATGACTCTAAAGGCAGAGTTTTTTCCTCAGGGTTTTCTACGTGGTAGGAGCTGGAGGTTCGCATTGGATGTACCCACTGGAGTTCTATGGGTGATCATATTCTCATAAGCCTTACATTTTCTTGCAAGGATCTGAATATGTACCCTATCTAGACAATCTCACTACGTTACAAATCTTTCTAGTCCTGGCACTGTGTATATTTAATGGTCTTCTCAGGAGAGAACTAGAGTTAGCCCAGAATCATGGATCTTTTATCCCTCAAAGCCAATTACCTGTTTATCTACTAATGATTTAAAATTTTGGAACATCATACACACACACACACATATACAAATATGAGTGGTCAGTTCCTGATAATTTGTGGCTGAAAAAGCAGGGAGACCTCGGCCATGGTGTCTGGGGCTGTAAACAAATTATAGATACCCCTCAGTTTCCAAACACAGGAACCAGAGATTCAGATATATTTTTTGATATAGGACTGTTTGAGATAGACTCATTATCAAAACTCTTACTGATTCCTATTTAAAACTCAGAAACCTAACCAGTTCAGGTAATACCTTACTGTGCTTTACCATCTGAATTAACCATCCAAACTTAGAAATCTGAATAATTTAGATGGCAAAAACTAATTGTTCTCTCTGATACCTCCTTTCTCCTTTTTTTTTTTAAACATCTTTATTGAAGTATAATTGCTTTACAGTGGTGTGTTATTTTCTGCTTTATAACAAAGTGTATCAGCTATACATATACATATATCCCTATATCTCCTCCCTCTTGTGTCTCCCTCCCTCCCACCCTCCCTATCCCACCCCTCTAGGTCTACTGTCTTTTTTTTTAACCTAGGAACTGTAGGGGAAAAAGAGGGTAAATTTAGGTCTAAATAAACCATTTCCCCTCACTGATAAGAATACTTTTTCTTTTTTTTTATTAGATCCATTTCACTGGGCTTGGCTTCCTCAAGCAAAAGTTCCTTTTTCTGAAGAAATAAGAAATTTGGTTCTACCATATATTTCTGACATGAACTTTGTGCAAGATTTATGTGAAGATCTTTATGAACTTTTTAAGGTAAATAAGTTTTTAGTTTTAATTATTGCAGAAAATGAAATAAATCTTAAAAGAGATTTTCTTAATAGAGCTAAGTTGCAGTTTACTGCTTCTGATATCACTGCTTGCAGTAGAACCTGACATAACAGACAGGAATTAGCAGTTTTACTTTATAGGAGCATAAGTTTGTGAAGTTACACTGTGAGTATTCTTTGAAGTGAAATTACATTATAATTTGAGAAGTTGTTTTCTTCAAAAGTTGAAATTTTACAAAATTACTCTGAATTATAATAAATGTTTGGTGATCTGCTATGATTCAATTTTCTTTTTAAAAAAGCCTAAACCCATTGGCTGGAAAGTCATTTTAAATCCTTTCTGGAACAAGTTGGAGTATAACTACACTGTTTATTGTCATTCTGGAGGAATACGAAAATCAGTTCAAATAAAATCAATTAAAAATAATCTTTTCATGCTATTTTTTTCTATTAGGAATGCTTTCTAATGACCTTATGTGCTGAGTTGGAGAGTTCATTTGTTTTCCATTTTTTTTTCAAAGATCCTGATTTTTGGAATTATAGTAATGTTTTCTTTCCTTTTTGTGATAGACTGACAGAAGCTTTGACAAAGCCACTTTTGAAAGGCAGATGTCTGTGATGAGGGGTCAGGTAGGTCACCTTTTTAAGATCTTGCTCATTAAGGAAAAACTCTCTCTTTGAAACAGTAGTCAACTTTTTTTTTTTCCATTGTGACCCAAAGATGCAGCTCTCAACACTGTCCTTTATTCTGAACCAAAGTAGCTCAGATGATTAGAAATGAAGTTGATTTCAATACTCTTTTTTTTCTCTTTTGTCTTCTGTATTAGATTTTTTTTACCTTGTTGTGTATTGTTTAGTTAGCCAGTTTCCTCCTCCTGCTAATTCTCGTCCTCATTTTGATAGCTGTTTTCCTGAGTGTTGGTATCATTTTCCTCCTCAAATCCACTTGCTTGAACGTTTCAATACCAAGTTCTGTTTCCTGTTGATTATTTTCCTCATAAAATATGTTTGGCCTTTGCTAGAGCAGTCAGTAAATAACCATGTCACCATGGTTGAGCACTAATTAGGACATAAAAGTACTAGTTGTAACTCAATCCTCTCACTCCTTTTCACCTCCTATAATTAGCAATACAGGGTATCAATTACACCTGCTGGTGTGGACCTGCAGGCTGGGCTGACCTACAGGTGATGTCTGGCTCTTCTACTCTACTAATAGTATTTAGATTCCAAAAGGAAGACTTGAAATGAAAATAAACTATAGTGTAAACATTGTCTTTTAGTGACTTACTAATTAACTTTTTCTTCCTATAATATGCATTTCATTTAAGGTAGCTATTTGCTGCATACCTGTGACACAGAAGACAAGTCTAGGTTTTGCACTACTTATTATATAGCATTAACAAATAGATATAGTTAAATTAGGTAACTATGTATTCATCATATATTTATTGACAGAACCAGAGCCAGGAACTGTCCTAGTGATTGAGATAAAGCAGTGAGTAAAAACCAAGTTCCTACTCTGATGAATCTCTTGCTCTCATGAGGCTGGGGGCCAGGAAAAGGGACAGATTATTAGCATATACATCTCTCTGTGTTCTCTTGCGCTTATACAGTGCTTTGCTGGAGTCATAAGTTTTAAATAGTAAGTGAAATGGCTGGAGAAGCAGGCTAGAGCCAGATTTTGGAGGGCCTTAAGTGCCGGGTATAGACTCCACATGGAAGGGATTGGAGCAGTTGTGATAACCCAAGTGCCCATCAACAGATGATTGGCTTAGAATACAGTGTAATATTACTCAGCCATAAAAAAGAATGAAATATTGCCATTTGCAGCAACATGGATAGACCTAAAGAATATTATATTTAATGAAATGAGTCAGCAAAAGACAAAACTTTGATTATCACTTATATGTGAGGTCTAAAAAATAATACAAATGAATTTATATACAAAACAGGAACAGATTCACAGACATAGAAAACAAATTTATGATTACCAAAGGGGAGAGGGAGAGGGAAGAGACAAATTAGGAATATGGGATTAACAAACTACTGTACATAAAATAGATAATCAACAAGGATTTACTGTATAGCACAGGGAATTATACCCAATATCTTGTAATAATGTTTAATGGAGTATAATCTGCAAAAAAAAAAAAAAAAAAAGAATCACTAAGCTATACACCTGAAACTAATGCAATATACTTTAAATCAACTATACTTCAATTTTTAAAAAAGGGTTGTGATAATGACTAAGTTGTCTATTTACTAGTATGGAGAGATCTCCAGAATATGTTATAAAATGTAGTGCATAATGATATGTATAAGCTGCTAATATATTGTATATAATAAAAAAGGAATCAGAATATTTTTTTAAAAGGGAGAGTTATGATGAGACTTACATTTCCCGAGAGGAGACCTTACCCTGGGGTTTCTCCTATGAACTCCCTGAGATTATGTGCTAAATTCTGTTTATATGTGTGTCTTGGGCATGGAGTGGGCAACAGAATTTATATCCCAGCAAAAGGTGTTCATAACCCAACAAAGAACCCCTGCAGATTGGACAGTGGGGTGCACATTGACTCAGCAGATGAGTCTAGAACCAGGGAGCCTTGTGGGGAGGTGTTTTCAGTAATTCAGGTATGAATGATGGGCTTAGATGATTGATGATTGTAATTATGTTGCTGAGTGTTACCACCCTAAACTATATTTGAACTAAATTTTCAGGCATAGGTAATTATGCCCTAATTTGGCATTTTTGCTTGAAACAAATCTATTTGACTTAACAATATGCTCCATCTTCTGGAATTCTCTTCTCCCTAAAGATGTATCTTTATTTCAGAAATGTTTGTGTGTTTTTTTAAATAAAAGCTGTAAATAATCTTGTAAGCTTTAATTGTAGATTAAAGTTAGCACGTGAGAAATTTAAATTTAAATTTTAAAATGCTTGTCTGAACAGATATGGGGAATTCTAGTTTTGAGGTCTATTACAAAGATATACCAGTGGCTATCTGCTGTTTTAGGTTTATTTATTCATATCCTGGAGTAAAGTATTATACAAAGGAGTAAAGTATTATACAAATGGGTATAATAGAATATAAAAGTGACAGGATCAGGATCTGGGAAAGAAAAAATAAAATAAAACCTTATATGTTTTAATTTGATTTTGTTTTGGTTTTTTATTTTAATTTGGTTTTGACCTTTCTGATAGCCAAAAAGAGTAAGGTACTCTGACCATGTACATGATTGTGTAGCTCTTTGATTTTAACTCTTTTTTAAAAAAAGCTGGTCTGAAAAAAATCAGGTATTACTTTATATTCTAAAGTAAATCAGTGCTTTGAAACCAAGGCTTAACAAACAAAAACTAATACCTGTGTTTCAAGCAACAGAATTCATTATTCAGCCAGTTCCTTAATTGAGTGAAAATACTTGTGTTATTGAAACCGAAAGTGGGATCCGGGCTGCTCGCCGCTCAAAAACCAATAAAGAGGCAAGGTTGGTGGAAAGGAAAGTTTGCTTTATTTTAAATGCTGGCAACTGAGGGGGGAGGGCAGATGCCTGTCCAATGGCCAACTCCCCTCCCCCCCTCCTACAACCAGTGGGCAAGAGCTTTTATAGATGGAGGGAGGGGGCTACATGCAGAAACAGCACAGTCAGCTCTGACAGTCATCTTGAAATTGGTCATGTGGTGGTCTGACCAGCGTCGTCTTGGTTGTTGTAAGTACAGTTAATCTTCAGTTCCAGGGTCGGTTTGTTCCCATTTCCTTGAGGCCAATTCTTGGAATTGTGGCAGCTTAGGTCATGGCTACAGTCTGGTCATCACGTAGTTAACTTCTTCCACTTGATGGAGGTTTCAGTATCTATAAGACAGCTCACAGGATATGGCCCAAAATATTATCTATAGCCCTTGAGGAGGAACTAAGGGTCTTTGACTATGCTTAGTGACTAACCTGTTATTATTTGGTCTCCTTTGGCTGTTTTCCTTTGTTTCCGCATTTTCTCATTTCTCTGATTAAACTTATTCTCCAGCTAAGGTTATTCCACAGACAAAAGGCAGGCAGAGGACATAGGGTCCTGCTCTGTTTCATTATTTCAATCATTTATAATTATCCCTTGAATCCCTCTCCCTTCTAATTTTGCCAATTAACATCATGATGTGTGCTTCGTACAACCTGGTCTTTTGTCCTAATTTATAGTAAGTTTTTAGTTTTGCACACATAGTCAGTGACAATTCTCATTCTACATATAAAGATGTGGACTGGAATTAGGAACTAGTATGAAGGCATTTCTTTTAAAATTTGACTAGAAATGTTTATTCAGTTAAAAGTTTTGAATTTTACATTAAATAGCAGTAGGGTCATGATCAAGCTCAATAAGAACATTCATTTTATATTCTTCCTGTGCCTATTTGGAGCACTGGACCTCAGAAATATTTATTTGAGATACATTTTATACACGATCTGAAAAAAGTGGCAGAAATGATTAATAAAACAGTTTTATTAATACAGAGTGAAATTCTATTCAGTGATATATAAACCAGAAGCTCATTTGCAGATTCAGTAAAAATTGATGTTAAAGAAAATGAAAGTGACGCTTTCGTACCTCCTGAGTACTTGACTCTTTACTAGATATTTTTATGTTTGTTATTATTTTTCCTCATAACAGCTCTACATAGTTGTCTGCATTTTGTAACTTGGCTCAAAGGGGTTAACATGTTGCATCTGTTTAATAAGGGAGTCTAAAGTCTGGCAAATCTGCAACATTTTGGCATTGCCTCTGCCTGGGGTCCTTATCATCTCTTCTCTGGATTTAACGATCTTCTAAGTGGTGTCCCTACCTCTTTTCCCATCCTTCTTCCACATTAGACCAGAACAATCTTTCTCAAAGCAGATAGGATCATCTCTTTTGTGATTTAAAACTCCCCTGATTTGTCAGTCAGTACAGGCTTAAGCCCTGACTTTGAGCACCGTCTCCAACACCTTTGCAGTCTGCCTCCAGCAACATAGCTGCCTTTATCTCTTGTCACTTTCAGCTTCCCCTAAGGCTAGCCACTCAGAACTGTTCTTCAGTCCCAGTTTACATCTCCCAGTGGTGCCCTTTGCGTGCTGTCGTCTCTCCTGGGGTGCCTTTTCCTCTCCTTCTGGAGAACAGTTTTTCCTTCAAGCTCCAGCTCTGTCTTCCTAGGCTCCTGCCGCTCAAGGAGTTCTGATTTCCCTAGCACTCCATGGGAGTATTGGGGTCACATTTCACTCAGAAATTGGATGTTAAGACAGCACATTGGGGGAGTTTCCTGGTGGCCTAGTGGTTAGGATTCCGAGCTTTCACTGCTGCAGCCCGGGTTCAATCCTTAGTCAGGAAACAGATCCCACAAGCCGTACAGTGCAGGCCCCCCAAAAAAACAAAAGGACAGCAAATTGGGCATAGTACAGTTGAAAAATAGCTTAAAACCAACCAGGAAGTAGAATATACATAGTTTTATGTAGATAGTACAGTAATTCTCATGCCCACTAAAATTTGAGGACCAGTGAACTAGTCCAAAGGAAAGCAAAGTCTATATGCAGAAGTCTGTGAGTTCACACCGTCTGCCCTTGACCTATCACACCCCTACCATGGTATCAAATGTGGCATAGATGGAGCATTCTAAAGTGCTTTTCCTTGCCTGCAATGTTTAGTCTATTTCTAAAAATAATCTTCTCTGATGTAAAGATATAGTAATAGATGTGTTTATTCTTTGGGAAATGAAAAAATGAGTAGTATGTAAAGGAGGGGATCAGATTGTAAAGTCAGGGCATAGATCCACTGTTGCTGAAGTGTTTGTCACACTACATTCCAGTTATTTGTTCGTGTGGCTGTTTGTTTCAAGAATGTGTGCACTCTAAGGGCTCAGATGGGTTTTTTCCCCCGTATTTAGTCTTCTCCCCAACACAGCGCGTGCTCAGTAAATATTTCTTTAGTAAATAAATGTAAGATCATCAAGTGTCTTCTCAACTCCCAAAGAAATACTAATATTTTGGATAGTTTTAAGACTGAATAATTTTTGCTATTATATATTTGAAATTTTTTAGTCTTGTAGAATGACTTTCATTTTCTCTGTACCATTCCGCTTCTAGATTCTCTACAACAATCATGTATTTTTTTTAGAGTCAGGAAAATATTAGATGTTACTTAAATTAGTGTGTTTACATTAACATGTTTAGAATAGGATTTTTAAAATCAAAAGAGGAAACTAACTGAATATTTCATTCCTTAGCCATGCTGGTACCCACATTTATTTTCATGGTAAGGACAATGCTTATAAACATAAATTTTGTAAATTCTTTTTGTCTTTTTATCCAAACATAACCAGCCTAGAAGATCTTAAGGGAAGAGCTTAAAAGGAATCCTAAACCATAAATACAATGAGTAGCTACTATTACTAGTAAAGGTTTATTTCTCTGATGTATTAAATACTTCAGATCTTCCAGGATCTAAACCATCTAGTTTATACTGTTCAAGTATTATGATATTTATTTATTAGTATGGCTTTATGTTGAAACCTTTATGCTTATCTCACTATTAAACAGTCTTTACAACAACTAGTAAAATGCACACCATCTGTATATTAAATATTTTCAAATACCTGAAGGAGACATCCTTATTTCTAAAGTACACAACAGAGGGAATTTTTTACCTGATATGCAGGGAAAAAAAGAAAATGAATTATTAAATTTTTATTTGAACAGAGTAGAATAGGCTGTAAGCTATGCATTGTTTCATAACCTTATTTATATGCTCAAGTAGCAATTCCAAGAGTAGGTTTAAACATGGAATGTAATATAGTTTACTTTTCCTAGTTTTACTTTTCCTATTTAAAAATAGACTCTTAAATAAAACTTTACTTTAAATACTACCTTCCCCAGTTCTCTAATTCACTTGCCTTGCGTCATGCTTCCCCATAGCACTTTTTCCTTTTAATACTTGGTATAATTGACTTGTTTGTGATGTTTATTGACTACTCCCCTGCTGAAATGTGAGCTCTGTGAAGGCAGAGATTTTGTTTGTTTTCTTACTGTTGCATCCCCAGCACTTAGAACAGAGCCTAGCACATAATAAGCATGCAGTAAATTTATTTGTTGAATGAGTGGGTAAGGCAAGTATTTAGTAAAAACCAGACTATTTAGACCAGTATTTGTTTAGGTCCAGTGTCAAATGGGGTATGTATGCGGAACCATTCACTTCATTCAGTCTCTGACTCCATTGCTCCTGGATATAGATGCATTCTAGAATATTTCAAAGTTGCCAATTGGCAAAAATTATTTAATTTTAATCCTGTGCATTTGTCTGTGTATATGTATGTGTGTGTATAAGCATACTTACATCCACATATATATATTGATAGCAGTTACTCCTCATCACAGTCTCTGTTGGACATAAATGGATGAAATAAAAATTGTAGTTACGAATAGATGGTTAAAATAATGTCAGTGAACGGAAGGTTTTTATCTTTTTTGAACTGATGAAAACCTCTCTTCTTTCCACAGATCTTAAATCTTACTCAGGCATTGAGAGACAGGAGGAGTCCTGTCCAGCTAGTACAGATGCCTTGTGTGATTGTGGAGCGCAGTCAAGCTGGAGGTCAGGGTCGGATCGTCCACCTCAGCAATTCATTCACCCAGACTGTCCACTGCAGGAAGCCTTTTTTTTCCTCCTGGTAGCAGATGTGAGAGAAAGAAACTGTTTGGCATTATTGTGTTGTTACAACATTACCACCCTGTAAACCTGCTGGTAAGAGCTCCAGTTGCCAAAACCTCAAATAATATAAGTTTCTAAAAGGTTTTCTTTGGAATGTAATTGAAGTTTACAGTTTTTTGTCCAAATATTAAATTTCTATTTCAGGGAAGAAGTGATATATCTCCTATGTCGTATTTTTGTAGAAAAATTGTATTTTATGTTGTTGATGTTAGTTTCAGAGGTCATTTCATAGTTTACACATTCTGGAATGACTATAATTACTCTAGAATTCCAAACAGAAAAATAAGGTGTTTGTTGACTTTGAATACAATAACTTTTTATATACTTTTTTAATATTGAGAAGAATGGTCCTGTTAACTCTTCTTACATTATAAAAGGCCTTTGAGGATGAAACTGCTCTTATGAGCTTTAATAGAGTAGTTAATAGAAAATAGTTAAGAATAAAACAATGTTGCCTTAATTTTAAAAGCTGCTATTTTAGAACTTGAATAAATGCTCCTAAAGTGACCATTATTAGGGACCAGAAAATTATATTTCAAATTACCAATGACCATTTTCTTTTTTGTACTTGAGAATATTTTTGGTCAATTATTTTGTTATAGTGAGGGGAAAAAAATCTAACGCTATCTCCCCCTTTAAAAAAAATGGAAACACTCAACTGAGACTTGAGGGGAATAATATGAAATTAAGATAGATCCCCAGTATTTTGAAATTCCAGAATAGCATTAAAAATCCCCTTCTGTTTCTTGCTTGGGATCAATACTTAATCAGTTAGTACCTCAGAGTACTGATCTCGTTCAATTTAGTACTTCAATTAGTATTAAACTTCACTGAAAGGTAAACCATAACTCAAACTGTATATTGGGTTGCATTTTCAGGTCCTAGGACATAACCTCTTAAAAATAATAGTAGTGTTGTAGGGTACTTGAAATTACTGATGTTATTATAATTACAGTCAACTTTAGAATACTAGTCCCAATTAAAGGGGAACATAACAGAGATAACCGTTAAGTCATTTTTATTTGATTTTGAATATCAGTATTTCTGACATCCTGGGAATTTGTAGTACTTTTAACTTACCAAGTGATTGAAATTGAGATGAGCCCGATATGAAGATTTGATCCCAAAGAAGCAGGAGCTTCATTCTCTTCTTAGGCTCTAAACAAATAACATCACCACTCAGACTAAACTGGACAGTTTGTGGTCTTGGCCTTTTGTTGTTAAGCTTTCTGTCCTGTAATTTTTTAAATTAAGTTATTTTTATGTAAAAAGTATTTCCTGAAGGTTGAATTAAGATGGAAGTCAGATCTGCCGTTCTCCCTTCCTTCACATCTTTCTCTTGGTCTTCGTGGTTGTGATGAGTGAGGATACTGCTGTCCTAGTGGAAGTCCATTGGAAACCTGTGTTCTCCTACCTCCCCTGACCCTCCATGATCTTAATGTTGAGATAATGGAAAATTGACTGGAAATTCAAAACTCAAGCTAATATCTTTAGATAAATACCAGTAATTAAAATGTGCCTTTTGAAGATGTGTTCTTAATGAAATAAGTTGTTATGATGTGGGTACTGCTTTCATAAAACAGGGTTTTCAATATCTTGAGAATTTCTATATTAATTTAAAAAATGGAAACTTAGTCAGTTGCTACTGTTTTGTACCCTAAAATTAAAATAGTGTGGAAATATTTTTAAATGGTCTGACCAGGCCAGAAAAGTAGAGTTGAAATATTTAAGATATGATTACAAGTCAGAGTACATTGGTTTTATTTTATAAATTTTCATGAACTTCATTTTTATTTAAATATTGTGTTAATATTTTCAGTGAGTATATTTATAGTGTCAAACATGGTAGATGAAAGGTAATAAAAATCACTGTCTTAAGACTAGATTTCTCCTGAAGTATGTGTATTGAATATTTAGAATGTTTGTAAATACATTTATGTTTATAAATGATCACAAACCACCATTTTCTTACTGCATATATTAGTAGTATAGTTTAATACTTTATCATTCCAAAAGACATATTTAACTGGAATCTTTATAATTAGAGACATTTTCATTTTTATTTGAATATAAGCTGCCTTACTCTCCCCCAAATTTGTCAGCAGTTGAAGACTACAGAAACATGTTTTTTGCAGTCTTGAAAACGATTTGATTCACAAAATTTTTTTTAATTAAAGTTTTGTACTAATGGAATTAAAACCTTATTAAAAACAATGGTGACCAGTCCTTTGATCAGATTACATCTTAAATCCTTTTACAGATATATGAAGAGACAGGCAGCATCTTATGTTTTATAGTCTGCCTTCTTTCCCAAAGTTGCTTGGGCAGCTGTACAGATAGTGGCAGAGATCCTCAGTGTGGCTCTGTTTCCAAGCCTCTCTTATGGTGAGTTTGGAGCCATGTAACCAAGTTCTGGCCAGTAAGATGTGGGGATGAGGGATATATGTGGCTTCCAGACCTGGCAGTAAAACTCACTGCGGCACAACCAGTGGTCACCATTGACCACTCTCTTGTCTTCCCATTTGGCTGTAAACAAAGAATTTGCAAAGTGGAAGCAGCCAGGGCATGTGAATCACTGCTTGGAAACCTACCAGGAGAGCGTGCTGACTGCACTGGACTGTGACATGAGCAAGAAATAGTGCTTGTGTTTAGTCACTAAAATTTTGCATTTATTTGTTAAAACTTACCATAGTCTGTCCTATCCTGGGCCTTAACAGTGTAAATAGAAAAAAAAATCATTTTAAAATAAAAAACCAATTATAGAAGGCTGAATGGCAGCAGCCGTGAGTATTTAATCTCAAATCCCCATAGAACAGCTAGGATAGCAAAAGAAAAATCACAGTGACACCATCTTCACTAAAATTAGATGATAGAATATCCCTATGGATCCCAGAAATGCGCAGTTTGGGCTAAATCCATCAATAGCAAAAGGATCACATGGGAACAACAGCTTTGGAGGAGTGAACGGAGGGAAAGTGAGGGGGGCCTGTGATGGTACAAAGAGCCCAGAATCTGCTGACATGTCATCAGCCCCAAAAGGAGGCGCCCCCAGTCATCGTGGCAGTCTCAACTAGTGCATCCAAAACCACAATCAAAATTGGGAGAGGGCTGTCCAGCATTCAGCTGGCAGCTGTAAAGGGAGCCTGCAGGAAGGTATGAGGGTGCCAGGGCAACCTGGTCTTCAGGGTTCCCGGAAGTAGCTGGTGAGAGCACATAGACCTGCCCTGAGAGAAGCTACTGGATATAGAATGGACATTGACAAGGGAAGGACCCTGGGGATAAAGGAGACAAGGTTTTGATAGAGATAGAAGAGGGGACCAGATGAGACAATTCAGAAAGTACTAAGAAGGTTCATAAAAAACCATGTCATCTGGGAATTCCCTGGCGGTCCAGTGGTTAGGACTCAGCACCTGCACTGCTGGACCCAGGTTCCATCCCTGGTCCAGGAACTAAGATACTGCAAGCCAAGCGGCACGGTCGAATAAATAAGTAAGAAAAAATAAATAAATAAAATAAATAAGTAAGAATAAAATATCAGCTATTACAAAAATAATAATAAAAATAAAAATTATCTTTAAAAAAATGTTATCTAATACTTCGTAGTAACTACAGAAGAGAGAACCCTAGAACTACAAAACCAGGAAACTCCAGGCCTACCTCACCACCTACCCAGGAATCTTCTGAAAATATAGGAGGAAAGTATGGCAAAGTCCATCTCACTTAAACGTGACCACATCATACAATATGCTTTCAGAAAACGGGATAACAGCGTGTATAACATACCCACAGAAAATGAAGATATCCTAGAAACTTTTACAAAGCAGAAGAAAACAGTAATATTTGTTAAAATGCTGAAGAAATTCAAGAAATGATAGAAGCCGAGAAAGAACAATATAACCTCAAAATCAGAAAAACTCAAAAATTAGATGGACAAGCAACAGGAGGAAATAAAATGGGAGCCGACAGAGCTCAGAGGAAATATTGGAGTTAACAGTATGTTTCAGAAATAAAGTAGAAGGAACCCAAGAGCAAATAGACAACATATCCACAGGAACTCTACAGCAAACATCATACTTAGTGCTGGAAGATATAAAGTTTTCTATATTTGTTTTCTGTTGCTGCTGTAATAAATTATCACAAACGTTAGTGTTTTAAACAACACAAATTCATTATCTGACAGTTCTGCAGGTTAGAAGCCTGATACAGGTTCACTGGACTAAAATCGGGGTGTCAACAGGGCTGTGTTTCTTTCTGGAGGCTCTAGGGGGGAGTCTGTTCCCTTGTCCTTTCTAGTATCGAGGAGCCTCACACACCCCTTGGCTTGTAGCCCTCTCCCTCCATCTCCAAAGCCAGCAACAGCGGGCTGAATACTTTTCTCATCACATCATTCTGACATTGACCCTTCTGCCTCCCTCTTGCACTTTTAAGGACATTTGTTATTACACTGGGCCCACCCGGCTAATCTAGAATAATCTCCCTATGTTAAGGCCTGCTTATATGTAACCTTAATTCCATCTTCAACTTTAATTCCCCTTTGCCATGTAATATATTCAAAAATTCTGGAGATTAGGACATGGACATCTTTGGGGGCCAGTATTCTGCCTTCTGCACTTTCTCTCTGAGATCAGTAATGTGACAAGGGTGCCTACTTTCACAATTCATGTTCAATATTGTACTAGAGAGTATAACCAGTGCAGTAAAGGCAGGGAAGAGGTGAAAGGAATGAGGTTCAGAAAGAAAGAAAGAAAATTGTCATTATTTATAGATGACATAATTATGCATGAAGAAAATTAAAAAGAATCTACCAATAGCTATTAGAATTGATAAGTGCATTTTGCAAGGTTTATATACCAGCAACATTAGTTAGAAAAAGAAAATTTTAAAAGATACCATTTATAGCAGCAGCAAAACACATCAGATTTCTAGGGATAAGTCCAACCAAAGATGTGTATGCTCTCTATACCAACTATAAAAAGAGTACTGAGAAAAATGCAAGATTTAAATAAATGGAGGGCAATACCATGCTTATGTATAAATAGTATTAGGATGTTGATGCTCCCAAGTTTGTCTATAGTTTCAACACAATCAAATCCCATCAGGATTTTTTAAAAAATTGACAAGCTAATTCTAAAATGTATATGGAAATGTTCTGGCCAACCTATGAGACAAGAGCAAAAGTTGGAGGACTTATATGCTACCTGGTCTCAGAACTTATAAAGCTACAGCAATCAAAACAGGGGTAATTGGGGTAAAGATAGACATAAGATCAAGGACACAGAAAAGAGAATCCAGAAATAAACCCTACATACATGGTAAACTGATTTTCAACAAAGGTGCCAAGGCATTTCAATAAAAAGGGAAGTCTTTTCAACAAATGATACTGTAATGCACACACACACAGTGAACTTTCACTTTCACCCCATACAGAGACCTAAGTATGAGAGCTAAAACTTATAGAAGAAAACAGGAGAAAATCTTAGTGACCTTGTTTTTACAGAGATTTTTAGAGCACAAATGGCACAAACCATTAAAGAAAAAATTGATAAATTGGTCTTCATCAAAACTAAAAACTTTTGCTCTTCAAAAGACACTTCAGAAAATAAAATTTCTAGTCACAAACTGGGAGAAAATATTTGACAAATATATCTGATAAAGAATTCCAGAATATATAAAGAGATTGCACAACTCAAGAATAAGAAGTAAAATAACCCATTTAAGAAATGAACATAGGGGCAGGACAGGAATAAAGATGCAGACGTAGAGAATGGACTTGAAGACACGGGGAGAGGGAAGGGTAAGCTGGGACAAAGCGAGAGAGAGGCATGGACATATATACACTACCAAATGTAAAATAGATAGCTAGCGGGAAGCAGCCGCATAGCACAGGGAGGTCAGCTTGGTGCTTTGTGTCCACCTAGAGGGGTGGAATAGGGAGGGTGGGAGGGAGACACAAAAGGGAGGAGATATGGGGATGTACGTATATGTATAGCTGATTCACTTTGTTATACAGCAGCAACTAACACAACACTGTAAAGCAATTATACTCCAATAAAGATGTTTAAAAAGAAAGAAATGAACAAAATATTTTACAGACACTTCACAAAATAAGATAAATGAATGGCCAATAAGCACATGAAAAGATGCTCAACATTACCACTAGGGAAATGCAAATAAAACCCACAATGAGTAAAGTTAAACTTACACCTATCGCACACCCAGCCATTCCTTTTCTTTTACCCACCCAAGAGAAATGAAAGCAAACGGCTACATAGAAATGTTCACAACAACCTTTTTTGTAATACCCTAATCTGGACACAACCCAAGTTCACCAACAAGTGAATGGATAAGCAAAAACATACATCCATACAATGAAAAGGAAAAGTCTATGTGCTGATAAACCCAGCAACATGGATGAATCTCAAAATGATTATGCTAACTGAAACCAAACACAAAGAGAACATACCATATGGTTCCTTTTATATAAAATTTTCTAAAATAAAAACTAATCCATTGTTAAAGAAAACAGTCCAGTGATTTCTTGGGGACTGAGGTGGATTATTGCGGGGGTGGGGATGGTTTGCATGGGGGCCTGAGGAAATTTCAAGGGATGATGGAAATACTTTGTGTCTTGAGTGTGGTCCTGATTCCACAGGTGAGTGCATTTATCAAAGATCATCAAATTGCACAGCTCATTGTATGTAAAGTATTCTTCATGAAACAATAAGCAATGAATTACCACTTCAAACCTATCAGATTCGGGCAAAAGTAAAAGCCTGACAGTTGGTAGAATCATTTTGGAGAGCAGTCTCTAGTAAAATTGAAGATGCAAGTACCTGGTAGTATGTGCATTCAAGGAAACATATACAAGATTGGTCAATGCTATAGTGTTTATAGTACTGAAAAATTGAGAACAACCTGAATATTAGCAGGAAATGGATAAATTGTGGTATACCCATACAATAGAAGACCACAGAGCACTAAAAATAAACTGTAGTCACATGTATTGAAATGTACACATAAACTTGAAAACGATGTTGAAGGAAAACAACACTAAGTTGCAAAAGTATTTACACATCTCATTTATGTAAATACAAAACAGTACTATGGTACTTTTTTATAGTTGCTTTTTGACATATGCATACATGTAAGTATATTAAAAAGTGGACAGGAATGTCCTTCTCCAGCTTCAGAATAGTTGTCACCTCTGGGCTAGGAGGATATAGAAGCATATCTAAAGGTTACCAAGTACACTTTAAGTATAAAATGTTATCTCTTTAAAAAATATCTGAAGCAAATATGACCAGATGGCCACACTTGTTAAAATCTGGGTGGTAGGTGAGTTTTTATATGTTATTCTCTGTTGTTTTCCGTATGCTTCAGTTATTTCATTTTTAAAAATAAGCTTTTATATGGGAGCACATTTATGTGAATGCTTTGTTTGCCACCTTTCTTAATTTGCAATGGCTGTCATGAAAAAATATCACAGAGTGGCTTTAAACAATGGAAATATATTTTCTCACAGTTCTGAAGGCTGGGAGTCCAAGATCAAGATGCCAGCAGGGTTGTTTTCTGGTGAGGACTTTCTCCCGGCTTACAGATCGCTGCCTTGTTGTGTCCTCACATGACCTTTTCTTATTGCACTCACATCCTGAGGACACCGTTCTGTTGAATTAGGGCCCACCTCATTTAACTGTAATTACCTCTTTAAAGGCTGTATCTCCAAATATAGTCACATGGGGGCTACAGCTTCAGCATATGAATTTGGGGGAGGGGACACAATGCAGTCCATAGCACTACCCAAACTAAAAAACTATTAGGCACCTCCATATGCATTAGGCTCTCTGATTGTGGCCAGGCTCAGCCTCGACCTTGGCCACTGCTGCAGTCCCAGCCACCTCCTTAATCATATCCTCAGTGGAACACTGAAATAATAAGAACACCCATCTGTAAATATGTTCTGAAGTGAAGTCTGAGACGCTTTCTTCTTAATAATGTGTAGGACTTTTCAACCTGGATTTGTAATAATTATTTTTACAACTGAGATAAATGTCATGCTTACTGCCTCGCTCCTGGTTCTGTTCTGCATAGTTGTGAACTAGAACAGCTCTGTTTCTCAATCATGGCAGATACATGAATTTGCTTTAGCCTTTTCTCATTTGCTAAAATCCCAACACCTGTGTGGACAACAGTTTGTATGATAGATAGAAGTCGCTCACTGAATTCAACAAACATTTATGGGTACTCACTGTATGCCAGATTCTCCAAAAGGCAGTAGGAAGACAGAAATCAGTAAAATACAGTTTCATCTCTTGGATTCACTCTTCAGATACTGCTCAAAGGCAGAAGGAAAACCAGAAAATGGTGATAGGTCTAAAATGAAGTATTTTCAAGGGAATAATGTCTTAATCTTTGATCGTGTGTGCACATCTCTACCTTTGCCTCTTAGACTGTAAATTCTTTGCCTACAGGGGAGGGAAATGAAATGCTTTGTAAACAAAATGCTTCACTGGCTTTGACCTGAGCTGTCAACATTTTTCTTATTTATTAATAGAAGCATATTTTCAATGTCTAGGTCTGTCTTGTGGAGAGCGTGGCTTTCATTCAACATCTCAATATATTTAATCCATTCTTTGGAGGTAAGGGAGTAGATAGTCTCCAAAGATGGCTGTCATCACTTCCTTCCCTCTTTGCAAGCATGTACTTTTCCACCCATGAGGAAGTGGAATCTACCTCTCCTCCATTTCTATCTGGGCTAGGCTTGCAACTTGCTTTAATCATCAGAATGTAACAGAAGTGCAACTATGCCAGTTTGGGCTTAGTCTTTAAGAAGCCTGGCAGCCTCCACTCACCCTGGGAAATCAGCTGCCATGTAAGAAGTCAAATGGGACTTCCCTGGCAGTCCAGTGGTTAAGACTCCATGCTTCCACTGCAAGGGGCATGGGTTTGATCCCTGGCCAGGGAGCTAAGATCCCGCACACCATGTGGCGTGACCAATAAAAAAAAAAAAAAAGCCCAACTACCCAGAGTCCACCATGCTGTGAGGAAGCCCAAGCTAGTCATGTAGAAAGACTACAGTGAAAGAGAGGAGAATAAGACCATTCTACTTACCATAACATCATCTCTCCTAAATTAACAAAAAATTCCTATTATCTGTTATATAGACCGTATTCATATATCTTTAATTATTCACCAAATATATATTTTATAGCTAGGTTTCTTTGAATCGAGATCCAATCAAGTTTTATACATTGCATCTGTTGTTCTAGCTTTTAATCTAGAACAGTTCCTTCACTTTCCCCATGACATTAACTTCTGGGATATTCCCCATACTGGATCTGTCTCATTATTTCCTCTTAGTATTCAATTTGATTCTCTATCCCCTGTATTTCCTATAAATTGGAAATGAGATCAAAAAGCTTGAATAGGTTCAGGTTAAACATTTTTGGCAAGAATATTTCACAAATGATTCTGTGTACTTCATATTGCATTTATATCAGGAGTTAGAAAAGAGAGATTTAATTTTTATCAACGAATTCATCATGTTAGGAGAGGAAATCCCAAAAAAGCCAGAGAGCTGTGGCAGCAGGAACTTTTTTTTTTTTTTTTTTTGCAGTACGCGGGCCTTTCGCTGTTGTGGCCTCTCCCGTTGCGGAGCACAGGCTCCGGACGCGCAGGCTCAGCAGCCATGGCTCACGGGCCTAGCCGCTCCGCGGCATGTGGGATCTTCCTGGACCGGGGCACGAACCCGCGTCCCCTGCATCCGCAGGAGGACTCTCAACCACTGCGCCACCAGGGAAGCCCAGCAGGAACTCTTTTAACAAATCAGAATATATTCTTGTCTATGGAGTGTGGTTAGATTTCCTCCTACCCCCATTTCTTTGAAAACTTAATTCTTGTCCCATCTTTTTATATCAATGAGTTTTTCTTATTTAGCTCTCTTTTTTGCTGATGATAATGATGATGAGTTGGTTTCCATCAAGCAAGTCTACTTATCTGTCATAATATCAAAAAAATATTGTCATGCATGGTAGTAATTAAGCATAAAATCTGAGGAACAAATTACATAACTTGGAACAAAGTCGTGTATGACTTCTGAGAGCTTTTATTCATTGCCGTGAGCTATTTTGCTTTTACTCAGTGTTTCTCATCTGAAGATCCCTAAATGTTAAGTGGGCCCATGGATTGAACTGTGAAAGTATATAACGAAAATACATTTATCTAACAAACTGCATTATTAATCAGCATCATCTTATTCAGTAAATTTTAACCTGCTTCAGATTCCATGTAAAGAGTTCTCTGAGAAAACAAATCCTTAAGCTTTGAAGTTTTTATTCTAAAGCTAAATAATACAGTAGATTTAACTTTTGTCTTTTTGAAATACTGCAAACTTATGTTCTAATATTGCTTATCTTCAATAAATAGAAGATAATTCTACAATTCTCTTTTGGCTGAGTCTGGGATTGGAATAGGCCTGTATTTAAGTCCTGGCTCTGCTCATTAGCTCCATGCCCCTGGGCAGATCTTACAATCTCCCAGACCAGCTTTCTCTCCACATGTAAAATACATGAGCTAATGCTAACTTCAAAGTTTTGTAACAAAGATGACATATAATGTCATTTCACGTATTTTGTGAAAAGTGTGGTACAAATTCTGTTATGGATTCAGTTTTTATTGGAGCAGCTGTCTGTGTGTTAGTGACACTTTTGGATTTTTGGTTTTAGATGATGAAATAAAGCATACATCTGTGTTTATGGGTTTGGATTATTGCATAAAGTTTTAGATTGGATATCATCTTTCCTGGAGCATGGTGACAGATTTGGAATCAAAGCCTATTTTAAAGTTTTCTGTTGTGTGACACCCGGGGTTGATCTGGGGTTGAGAGGAAAAGGCACCTGAGGTCACTGGGTAATAGTGAGAGATTTGTCCGAACCTGACTCCCTGAGAAACTAAGCGACATTTCAAAAAGGTATTTGTTCAGAATCCTGACATCTGGTTCCAGCCGGTGAAATGCTAATCTGGCAGCCGGTGGCTGGTACCTCTTCAGGTCGCCTTGTGGGTTTTTTAAGACCTGAAAATGGAAAGCATGTGATATCAAAAAGAAGCAGCTAATCTACTCTGTATGCAAAGAGATGTGTTTATTTTTCCTTTGACTCCAGGAATCCTGGCTGCTCCTTACCTCTGGTTACACAATTCCCACCTGACTGTTAAGACTTCTGAAACTATTGAAGCTTTCAGAAACAGTAGAAAAATCAGGTAGCCTTGCCTTTCCCAAGAGTCAGAAACCTGTATAAACATTTAGGGCTGATCCCCCGGCTGCCGGAACTGGTTTAACCAGGTTCAGTGGTGCTTGTGCCCAAACGCCTGTCAGGGTGAATAAGCCTGCCTTTAATCTCAGTGTGGCTTTGGGAACAATCCAGAAAACTATTGTACCCTTCAAGTGTTTGTTTTAAATTGCAGCACTTACAGGTTAACTGTATTTCAACCAAGGCACCGGTTTAGACTAAGGTCGCCACTGCCCTGGCATAGTTTCTAAGCAATGTAACATTCAGCTACGCTTACTCTCCGTGCTGTAGATGAGGAATTGGATATGCTTAATTCCCTGAATCTCTCGCTTAAATGCTGCTCAATTACTGGGACAACATCCCCCTTAATATGTTTTGAGGGCAAATATTACTATCTTTATTCTAAAGTTTCGAAAGTCTGTGGCTCAGAGAGGGCAAGTTGTCATTGCTGACGTGGAAATTTGATATAATCTATAGAGGAATGCAGTAGAAAAAGCCTTTGACTCTGAACGAAGAGACGGAAAGGTAGCAGAATGTGCCACTTTGGTTTAAGGATGATTTGGAGCTGAAGGCAACTGAGAATCAGCAGATATAAGAAAAGCTCTTTGCCTTCCCCTTATTTGCCTAAGTGCAGAACATAATTTGTAAAGATGCCCTCCTCCCTGCCACCGCCCCTCTCTATCAAGAACAGAAATAAATCACGATAGACGATTCTGGACCCTTATTTACCATTAGTTTCCCCATCCCCTCGCCTTCCCACAATTTGCCACCTGTAGGAGCTCAAAGTCCTTCTCATGTCATGTCTCTAAAAATATACTGTTCTTTTGTCAAGATGCTGTGTAAGCCTAGGTTCTAACCACCTCTTTGAGATACTCACCCCTAAGTGCTCCCATGTGTATGCTTGACACACATGTTTATAAACGTCTGCTTGTTTTTTCTCTTATTAATCTGGTTTTTTTTTTTTTTTTGCGGTACACGGGCCTCTCACTGTTGTGGCCTCTCCCGTTGCAGAGCACAGGCTCTGGATGCGCAGGCTCAGCAGCCATGGCTCATGGGCCCAGCCGCTCCGTGGCATGTGGGATCTTCCCTGACCGGGGCACGAACCCGTGTCCCCTGCATCAGCAGGCGGACTCTCAACCACTGCGCCACCAGGGAAGCCCCTTATTAATCTGTTTTTTTGTTAGTTTAATTTGTAGGGCCTCAACCAGAGAACCCAAGATGGGTAGAGGAAAGAGATTGTTTTTCCTTCCCTATAAGATCAACTAGATTCTAGTGGAGGTTCTATTCATACTTTGGGGGAGGTTATTTGAGTTTCCCCTGTATGTATGTGTATGTGTATATGTACATGTATATGTATATGTATATGTATGTGTGTGGGTGTGGGTGTGTTTACTTATTTAGTTAACTGTGCTACCACTTATAAATTTCTTACTTTGCCATGTACTGTGTTTTTCATGCTGTGTAATCATCCTCTTTTTTCTCCTCCAGATTTGCTCCCCGCTTTCCCCTTCTGCTCTATGCTCTGGGAGGCTGACCTTTATGGACGCCATCAAAAGGCACCTCCACATCTCATCTCTGGCTGTTTTTTTTTTTTTTTTTTTTTTCCAGTAGGAGACACTGACAGACGAAAGATCTGAGGGCCAAAGGAGGAGACTGAGGCTAGATATTTATCCCCCCAGCTTCTTCCCTGTGGGCCTGTCATGGTTGGCTGAGGTCCTCTGCTGAAGGCCATTGCTCTGTAGGGCTGTTCCTTCCATATAATTATTCTCTTTGGGTTTCAAGTAACTTCCTTGGCCCTGTAGACCTGGGGTGGAAATAACTTCCTGCTAGTAATAGCCCTAAGGGAATGCACTTTCCCTGGGTAGTTTAACTTAACTCTGCCCACAACCTGGTAAACAGCCCCCTTATGAAGCTTCCTTCAATTACCCCACGTGAATGAGCCATCTGTTTCCTGCCAGGATCCTGAATGTCACACATGTGCGTTCATTTCATTCTTTCCGCAACCCAGAAGCCACGTGTATTATTACACATAGTACACCTGAGAAAGGCTCAGAGATGTGAAACAACTTGCCTGAAGTGACATAATTAATCTGTGAAGGGTGGAGCAGGATTCAAAGTGGGGGTGTGTATGGCTCAGCTACCCCCCTCATCAGGCTGAGCTGTACTGGATTACCTCTATGGCCCCAACCTTTTCCCCTTGTCCTCTTCTCGTAAAAAATACTTTGCTGACCCTCTTGACCCTCTTAAAATGAAATTCATAGATAATGTAATCTAACTAAACACCTAATTTCAAATAAAATACACAAAATATTTTAAATTTATTTATTTATCTTTGGTGGTGTTGGGTCTTTGTTGCTGCATGCAGGCTTCCTCTAGTCACGGTGTGCGGGCTTCTCACTGTGGTGGCTTCTCTTGTTGTGGAGCACGGGCTCTAGGTGCACAGGCTTCAGGAATTGTGGCTCATGGGCTCTGGAGCTCAGGCTCAGCAGTTGTGGTGCACAGGCCCAGCTACTCCGTGGCATGTGGCAATCCTCCCGGACCAGGGCTTGAATCCATGTCCCCTGCATTGGCAGGCGGATTCTTAACCACTGCACCACCAGGGAAGCCCACAAAATATTTTAAAATAAAAGGATGGTTACTTACAATAAAATATGTGTTTCACATGTAAATGCTCAGCATGACCACACTGTTACGTTATAATGAAGTTGTCAGGTGCACATACTTTCTTATAATGAATACACTTAGATTCAAGATAAGTAAGACAAAACTGAATTTTTCTTTATATATGACATTTTGAAATCAGAGCTAAATTAGGATAATTGTGTAAAATCACTGAGTTGGATTAGATTTTGCTCAAAAATATTCACTCTCGGCCCTCCACCTTCATGGGAAGAGTGTAATTTTACTTTTCCACCCCTTGATTTTGGGCTTGCCAGTGTGGCCTGCTTTGGCCAAGTGGGAGAGTCAGGCAAGACTGAAATAAGGCGTGAAATGTGCTGTGCAGTGGGACTTGCCCTCTTGTGCCTCTGCCATTATCATGAGAAGAACTGCTCCCAGGTGTCTGCTGCCCCTCCAGCCTGGGCCCACGATGAGACACAGAGAGCAGACCTGAGCCCAACCAAGTTGGGAGCAGGCTCAGCTGACCAAGTGTGAAGCAGGACCACTCCGCTGAGCCCAGGCAAACCAGCCACCCTCCAGCTAACCCACAGATGTATGCGAGAGAAGGACTTGTTTTAAGCCACTATGTTTTAGAACTGCTTTTTATACAGAAATTGCTGACAGATAAGCAACGAAAGTAACAGCTTTAAAGGCAGATACAGATGCGGTGTACTGGGAATTCAGATTACATGAGCCATGTTGTTGTTGATCATGTGAGTTTTCCACAGTGGTGAAGAATTTTTTTTTTTCTGGACAAAGCAAAGTGTAATTGCTCCCTGATATACACAGTTGTTGCATTCCTGGCATATTCAGATATATGAAAACTGTAAAAAACTACTTTGTGTTTGTGTAAAGTTGGAGTGTAGATTCATATAACTATAAACAGGTTACTCACCTACATAAGTGTCTTTCCAGACTCTAGAAGAAGTTGTGCAGGATTGAGAGTAGTTAATTCTTCATTGCACAGGACTGTCCTAACCATTACACATCTTTTAGCACAGCTCCTGCCCTCCACATTCCAGTAGCGTCCCCCAATCACTGTCACAACCAAAAACACCTCCTGGCATTTCTAAAATGTGCCTCTAGGAGATGGCACGGCCCTTGTTGGAATCACTAAATGAGATGACACAATGGTTCCTTCCAACTCAAACATCCTCAGATTTTTAAAGTCTGATTTTAGTTGTCATTTAATCAGTAATATGTATTAAATGTCTCTTATGTGCTAGCACTGTGGATATAAGGATAATATATGATCATTGCTCTCAAAGGGCTTACAGGGTAAAGGGTAGCACAAGCCAGCAATCAGGCAATTATAATGTAGAGTGATCATCAATACTACTGATGTACATTCAGGATGCTATAGGAGGACATAAGAGGAGCATCTAACCTAATCTTGGGGCTCAGGGAAGGCTCTCCCAGAGGAGGTGATTTTAAGCAATCATGAGAGCGGACTAGGTGCTAACCAAGCAAACAGGAGTAAGAGGTGAACAGATGAGGAGCAGGCAGCATGCTCTTTCCCTGAAGCAAGGACTAGGGTGACCTATCTGCTGCAGAGGTTGCTGAAGGAGCATGAGCATTGGAGTTGGAGGGATCTTGGTTCAAATCCTGCCTCATCTCTAACCCTGAGCCATTATAATAACTGCTCACTACGTTCCAGGCACTTTGGTAAGTGCACTACATGAATTATCTCTTTTTATCCTCCCAACAGTACCTCATCCCTCTGTATACAGAATGAGAAACTGAGGCACAGAAAGGTTAAGTAACTTGCCTAACCTAACAAGTGGTGGAGTGGGATTAGAACCAAGACCATCTGACTCCAGAGCCAACTTTCCTCACGATTGCCCTACACAGCTCAACCTCCAATCCTGTTTCCTCATCTGTAAAGGGTATATAATAGTATAGCTCCTGCGAGTTGATATATAAATGAAACATTTCTATATTTAAGCACCAGACATGGTGGTAGAATATTTTTTTAAATAGCTATTCAGATTGTAATCCTTCCAATTTCGAAGGAGGAGCATGATAATCTGGAGAGCATATAGTACATGATTTTAGTTACAAATAACATTTTTGAAACCTGAAGTGCCATTACAAAAAAAAAAACCCTATTTTAAAATTAAGTTTGATTATATATCAGAGAAAACACAAAAAACAAGTAGCTTAAACAGACAAGAATTTATTGTCACATAAAAGGAGTTGAGTTTGATAGTCCGGTTCTTCCTATTTGGACCTCAGGGTCCAAAAATGACTGCTGGAGCTTCCATCACTGTATCTGCATTCCACCAGCAGGGAGGAGTAGGGGGAAAGAATAAGGAGATAAACCTCCCAGTTGAGTTGGTTCCCTTAAGAAGGACTCCTACTTAGTCTGGGCTTGGGACTGACAGATGGCAGGGTACAATAGCCCCCATCCCCCGCCAAAGCAGGAAACACCACGGTGCCGGTGCCGTCATGCACCAGAGCTCCCTGTGCATCAGGCTGAGGCTGGACTCTGCCTCTCTTCTACCCCTGCCTTCTCCTGCTTCTCTCACTTCCTTACAGGTTTCTCCTTCAAAAAATCACTTGCACAAGAATCTCCATCCTGGGCTCTGCTTCTAGGAACCCCACAGTATGTTCTTTTTCAGCCAAAATCTGCCTCCTCATAATTTCACCCACGTTCTACCGTGTTGAGTAATCCAGAATAAATGGAATTCTCTTCCATAGAGTAGCACCTTTATAGGTTGGAACATAGCTGTAAAAGAGGAATGTAATAATATGTACATATCAGTTGGCTGTTGACAAAGAGCTCTTGTGTTCATTTTCTCATGTACTCGAACACTCCCTCTCCTTGACGGTAGATAGTACTATTTTTTTTTTAATTCATTTTTGGCTGCATTGGGTCTTCGTTGCTGCGTGCCAGCTTTCTCTAGTTGTGGCGAATGGGGGCTACTCTTTATTGTGGTGCGTGGGCTTCTTATTGTGGCGCACGGGCTTTAGGCACGCTGGCTTCAGTAGTTGTGGCGCACGGGCTTGGTTACTCTGCGGCATGTGGGATCTTCCAGGACCAGGGCTCAAACCTGTGTCCCCTGCACTGGCAGGCAGATTCTTAACCACTGCGCCACCAGGGAAGCCCAATAGTGCTATTTTTACAGATGAGGAACCTGAAGCTTAGATAGTGACTTCGCCAGGGTCACCTGGAAAGTAAACGGTGGGGCTCTGAGCAAGAAGGTCTCAAGACAAAGCCTCAAACAAGGTGCATTAGTTTCCTAGGGCTGCTGTGACACAGTGCCACAAGCCAGGTGACTTCAAACAACAGAAATGTCTTCTCCTACAGCTCTGGAGGCTGGATGTCCAAAATCAAGGGGTCAGCAGGGCCATGTTCCCTCCAAAGTCTCTAGGGGAGGAGGAGCCTTTCTTGCCTCTTCCTAGATTCTAGTGACCCCAGGCGTTCCTTGGCTTGTGCCAGCATAACCCCAATCTCTGTCCACCTCTGTCCTCACGTGACCTTCTTCTCTATGTCCTCTCCCCTTCTTATAAGGGCATTCTCATTGGATTTAGGGCTCACCTTAATCCAGTATGACCTCATCTTGATCATTAACTAATTACATCTGCAAAGACCCTATTTCCAAATAAGGTCACATTCAAGGTTCTGACTGGACACGGATCTTTGGGGGACACTATTCAGCCCACTACCCATAGGATTTTAACTTTCAGAAGATTTATTTATCTCCAGGTTTCATTTGTATGTGTAGACAAGGAACAGTCACTTTCACGCACATAAATTCATGCTCTTTTTTGCACCTTGCTCCTGGCTCTCTCACTAGAGGGACATATGCAGGCAGGAAGAAATGTGGAGGGCCAGCCCCTTCAGTGCGCTGATGGTATGACTGCCGAGGTCCATGTCCTCTGGTCTGCACTGGCTTCTGAAAGGCCTCCTCCATACGGGCTGCTGTCTTTCATGTCCTGGGATGCATGCCAAGCCCGGCACATCAGAAATGACCAGTGAATCTCAGTAGCTTATTGAAAGGTGTCCTGACTTTCGGGGTGTTTGGTTCAGCAGGGTCGTTGCTGTTTTTCAAAGATGTGCGGAAGGCTACACAAAGCCCCTCTGTGTCCAAGTCCTTCCCCAACCAAGTTGTTACAGTTAAGGCTTTTCAGAGGTGGGGAGAGGTCTGCTCTCAGAATTTAAAGCAGAGATCAGATGTCAAGGGGCATAATGAGTGTCTTAGTCAGTGCAGGCTGCTATGACAGGATTCTGTAGACTGGGTGTCTTAAATATCAGACATTTACTTCTCACAGTGCTGGAGGCTGAGAAGTCCAAGATCAAGGTGCCAGAAGATTCAGTTCCTGGTGGGGATACTGTTCCTTGCTTGTGGATGGCCCCCTTCTTACTGTATCCTCCCTCACATGGCAGAGAGAGAGAGAGAGAGAGAGAGAGAGGGAGAGGGAGAGGGAGAGGGAGAGGGAGAGGGAGAGGGAGAGGGAGAGGGAGAGCATGTGCATTCTGGTGTCTCTTCTTATGAGGGCACTAATCCCATTTTGGGGGCCTACCTTCATGCCTTCATTTAAACCTAATTATCTTCCAAAGATCCCACCTGTAATACCATCACATTGGGGGGCAGGGCTTCAACATATGAACTTTGTGGGGGACACAATTCAATCCATAGAAGTGACCCTTTCATCAGGGGAGTCAGGATCCAGAACAAGAGAGCAGAGACTGACATGGTAAAGTCCTTTGTAGGATTCCTTTCTTGTCTCCCCTGACAGTTTTCCCCTTAAAGAGAAGTAGGTCTGTGTGCTGATTTGGGGGCAGCAAGGCAAAAGGCAGCTGAGGAGACTGGGTTCCACCACAAGGGCCAGAAGGGGCAGATTGGATGGAGGGGAGCATAGCAGGCAGACTGACAGGGATCGTAGCAGGGAGAATGGAGAGCAGGGTTAGCTGGTCTTGCCTGGAAAAGGGAATCCAGGCATATTAATGAACAGATATATCCATCCAATATTGTGCTGTGACCACAGAGCATTAGTTGACATTCTTGGTTGTGATAGATAGAACCAACCTCATCTCAAACTGTCTTAAGCAGACAGAGGAGTTTGTGACTCATGTAACTGGAAACTTCAGGCATGGTTGGATCTAGGTGCTCACATGGTATCGTCACACATTCCTACCTCCTAGTTTTGCTTCCTCCTTATTGTCTTCTTGCTGAGGCAGGTGCTCCTTAAGTGGTGGGAAACAGTACCACCAGACACTTGGTTGTCCCAGTGAAGAGTGCTTTTGTGACAGACTGTGTCATTGGCTCCAATTCTTCACCCCTTTCCGATCTATGCCCTTTGCCATGTAACTCTGCAATGTTTGACCACATGACTTGCTTGAGCCAAAAGAATGAGGTAGAAGTGACAGTGGCAGCTCCGAGCCTAGGCCTTAAAAACCTTGTCTATTTCTCCTAGCTCTGTTGTGCTCCTGTCATTCCCATGAAAGAAATGTGCCCAGGCTGGCCTGCTGGTTACAGCAGGAGGATGAGAGACACATGGAGCAGAGCTGAGTTACTCTTGCCAAGGTGAACCTAGATCAGCCGGTCACTAGACACATGACTCAGCTCAGGTAAGATTAGAGAGCTGAACCCCTCAGATACATGAGAAATCACTGAGATGACAACATGGAACTCTTACGGCTTCTTTCTCAGACATTCCAGCAGAAGTTGGGTTTCGGGACATGACCTCTGCCCCAGTGGCCGAAGCTCCTCCTAGGGGATAGGGGGCGCTCTGAGTCACGGCGGGTCATGGCGGCGCTCTTTCTCAGCCTCTTTGCTTCGGACTGAGGCTTTCGGGACAGCGGCGGGAAGATGGCGGCGCCCAGGGAGCGACTTGGAGCCGTAGAGGCAGAGGGGAGCTCGGGTCGCCAGGGGAACTCGGGAGTCGAGGTGGTGGTTTCCTCCGATCCCGCCCCGCCCGCCCCACTGTGCCCTCACGGTGGGTCCGCGTCTGGGCTCAGCCTGGCTGTCGGGAGCCAAGGGGCGTGGGTGAGCCTGAATGTGCCGTGGGCTTTTAGGGCTCCCGGATCCAGATCCCCCTCTCTCTCCCACCGAGTGTGATATCTAGAAAACGCTCCTTCCTCGGGAAATTGTGGTTTTCCACTTACTTAAGAAACCGTCATAGAAAGTCCCCACTGTTGTGGTTTTGGCTTTACGGCTGTTACATGTTTTTTGAAGGGACGAGGCAGAGGCTAGGCAAAAAGGATATGTGTTATTGAGTAATTCCCGTTGCCAAGTACTTGAAGATTTCATTTGTTGTTTTACTGTCTTTTCCATTAAACTTAAAAAAACGTTAGGGAGCACGATAGAATGAATTCTTGCTTAACTAGACCCATTTTTTCTTGCGGAGAGAGAGTGTGTCCAGCTCTAAAAGCTCAGATTTTCACTGAAAGGATAACTGAGCGGAGGTGGCAGAGTGCTCAGTTGTTTGGACTCCGTCTTTGTTGTGTCAGGACCCAGGCCGTTCACCATGTGGACTGCAACTGTACTGACAATAGCATTTTCTTTCTGGAGAGACCAGTTTTCAAAATTTATTTCTTAAGTAGTCTTTGCCTGAATGTTGTGACTTTGGGGGAAAAAATATTATTAAACAGAGTAGTGCATTTAATTGTGACAAATTGTGCATAAAACTGAAACAAATTTTATTTAAAGGCGATGAAAACTAGGAACTTGAGGTAGATGACTGTTTGACTTATTTTTTCCTATTCTGGAACTAGGACCCACTCTTCTGTTTGTAAAGGCGAACCAAGGGAAAGAAGAAACACGGAGGTTTTATGCCTGCTCAGCTTGTAGAGATAGAAAAGATTGTAATTTTTTTCAATGGGAAGATGAAAAGGTATATCAACTTTTTGGATATATATATATATATATATTTTAAAAATTGTTGATGTCTGTGACATTTCATTGAGAATGTATGAGATAAATCTCTCAAGAGATGAAGATACCATGTTTTTTGGTTTGAGAGACGGGAGTTTATATTTACTCTGAACTTACTCTGATTACTGATGTCTTAAACTACTGTCTCAAAGTCTGAGTTCCCTTTAAGGCTTTCTGAGGTGTTAGTATTGGTTTTGCCAATATAGATTTCTCCCTAAAGAGTGCAGGTCATTATCATTCCAGGAAGTGCTTTAGAAAAACACTTTTTGGGAAGCATTTGCATTGACCATCCCTTATTCCGCTACTGGATGACTGATGAAGGCACTTAGAGATACAGTTATGAGCTTGGAATTCTCTTGGACTCAGCTCCAATTAAAGTTTCTGAAAGTTTTTTTTTTTTTTTTTTTTTTTTTTTGCGGTACGCGGACCTCTCACTGTTGTGGCCTCTCCCGTTGCGGAGCACAGGCTCAGGCTCAGCGGCCATGGCTCACGGGCCCAGCCGCTCCGTGGCACGAACCCGTGTCCCCTGCATCGGCAGGTGGACTCTCAACCACTGCGCCACCAGGGAAGCCCTGAAAGTTTTGACTAGAAAGCTTTCAGCTTTGTTAGGTTTGTTGGAAGTCTGTATGCCACTCTTCTGTAGACTCGTTAAGATCACTATCTGTGAATTAATCCCTCAGTGGTTTAATATGTTGGTTATTGTTTCAAACTGCTCTAGAATTTTCCCAGGTTAATGTGTTTTGTTTTCCTGTGGAATGAATGCTTGTTTACAGCTTAGAGTTGCTCGATTTTCTGGCCTTTTGATGGCAGAATGCGATACCAGTTTTTCTAGGATAGTAGCAAGTTTGATGGTTTATTAAGTTTATTTTGTACTCTGTTTCAGTTGTCAGGAGCCAGACTTGCTGCCCGAGAAGCGCATAACCGAAGATGTCAGCCTCCTTTATCCCGTTCGCAGTGTGTGGAAAGGTACTGATGCCGTGTCATTTTCATTTATTATCCTATTGTTATTTTTTCCCTCAGTGCCTTTAAGTTTACTTTCAGTAATTAATTTCTTTTTATTGTGGTAAAATATATATATAAGATAACATTTACCAATTTAGTGACATTAATTACATTAACAGTGTTGTGCAACTATCACCACTATCTGTTTACAAACTTTTTCATCACCCCAAACAAATTCTGTCACCAGTAAGCAATAACTCCCCATTCCACCTTCCTCCCATCCCTGGTAACCTCTAACTACTTTTTGTCTCTATGATTTGACCGTTCTGGGTACCTCAGATAAGTGGAATCATCAATATTTGTCCTTTTGTGTCTGGCTTATTTCACTTAGCGTTGTGTTTTCAAGGCTCATTCATGTTGTCGCATGTATCAGAACTTCATCCTTTTTATGGCTGAATGATATTCCTTTGTATCCATGTACCATATCTTTTTATTTTTATAAATTTATTTATTTATTCATTTAGTTTTTGGCTGCGTTGGGTCTTCGTTGCTGCATGCGGGCTTTCTCTAGTTGCAGCGCACAGGCTCTAGGCATGGGGGCTCAGTAGTTGTGGCTTGCGGGCTCTAGAGCGCAGGCTCAGTAGTTGTGGCACATGGGCTTAGTTGCTCTGTGGCATGTGGTATCTTCCCGGACCAGGGCTCAAACCTCTGTCTCCTGCACTGGCAGGCAGTTTCTTAACTACTGTGCCACCAGGGAAGTCCCTGTACCACATCTTGTTTATCCATTCATCCATCAGTGGACACTCAGGTGTTTCCATCTTTTGGCTATTGTGAATAATACTCAGTACATGTTGGTGTATAGATATCTGTTTGAGCCCCTGTTTTCATTTCTTTTGCATGTATACCTAGGAGTGGAATTACTGGATAATATGGTAATACTATGCTTCGTTTTCTGAGGAACTACCAACCTGTTTTCTTCAGTGGCTGCACCATTTAACATCCCCATCAGCAGTGTATGAGGGTTCCAATTTCTCTCTGTCCTTGCCAACACATATTATCTTCTGTTTTTTTGATTATAGCCATCCTAGCAGTTGTGAAGTGGTATGTCATTGTAGTTTTGATTTTCATTTCCCTCATTATTAATTATGTTGACCATCTTTTCATATGCTTTTTGGCCATTTGTATATTTTCTTGGAGAAATGTCTATTCAAGTCCTTTGTCCATTTTTAATAAGGTCATTTGTCTTTTTGTAGTTGAGCTGAAGGAGTTCTTTATATGTTCTAGATACTACACTCTTATCAGATGATTTGAAAATATTTTCTCTCATTCTGTAGATTGTCTTTTCACTTTCTCAGTGATGTCCTTTGATACACAAGCGTTTTTAACCTTGATGAAGTCCAGCTTTCTATTTTTTTGTTGTTGTTGCTTGTGCTTTTGGTATCATAGCTAAGAATCCATTGCCAAATCCAATCTCATGAAGATTTACTGTAATCTTCCTTTTTGAAATACTAAACCAAACAAACAAAAAAAACTTTTAAAAGCTGTAAACATCTGTTTTTAAAAATATTCATTAAAAATTTTTTTTATTTATTATTATTTTTTATTATTATTATTATTTTGCGGTATGCGGGCCTCTCACTGTTGTGGCCTCTCCCGTTGTGGAGCACAGGCTCCGGACGCGCAGGCTCAGCGGCCATGGCTCACGGGCCCAACCACTCTGCGGCATGTGGGATCTTCCTGGACCGGGGCACGAACCCGTGTCCCCTGCATCGGCAGGCGGACTCTCAACCACTGCGCCACCAGGGAAGCCCAATTTTTTGTTTGTTTGTTTTTGTGGTATACAGGCCTCTCACCGCTGCTTTTTTTTTTTTATGTGGTACGCCAATTTTTTATTTTTTTTAAAGATTTTTTTTTTGATGTGGACCATTTTAAAAGTCTTTATTGAATTTGTTACAATATTGCTTCTGTTTTGTGTTTTGGTTTTTTGTCTGTGAGGCATGTGGGATCTTAGCGCCCTGACCAGGGATTGAACCTGCACCCCCTGCATTGGAAGGTGAAGTCTTAACCACTGGACTGCCAGGGAAATCCCTAAAAATTTGCATTTTTAAAATGTTTTATTGGGTGAACTGGAATTGAGTCATAGATTTAATTTTTTGGCAAACTTGTGAAAAGAATTCATCCCTCTCCTTTGTTATAGGCGTTGTGTTCTGTGTGCTGGGAGAGACTTCTTAAGAAGCCTCTGTCTGGGTTGCTGATGACAAATAGGTTTTCACTCTCATGATAACTCCTGCTGGATACCTGGGCTGCTGTGTTTAGAAGGATTCTGAGGTCATATCTAGGCTAAGTGTAAAGGAATACTGGGATCTGTTAAAAATGTCTTTTTGAGCTTCTTAGTAGCTTTTAAAGTCCTTTGATAGGGGAGACTTTTCTTGAGATAACTTGATTACCCCTTAACTGCAGTACTTAATCAGTGATTAAGTCTACTTAATTTATGGGAATTAAATCAACAACAAAAAATGTAGAAAAAGGAATTAATGTAAATTGAGCACCACTGAGCTAGGCACTATGCGAGGTGTTTTCCATGATATATTGTTTAAATCCTGCCAAGATGGTTTACTTAGATGAGAAAATTGAGGGCTTGGAGAAGTTAAGTAACTTCATCAACTTCATACTGTTAGAATGAATGAGCAGTGACTCAAACTTATGTCTCCCAGATTCTAAAACAGTATTTTTAAGCATATAAGCAGATAGTAATTAATATATGATGTGTAGTGATTTAATTTAAGGAGATATAAGGATATGAAACAAAGAGTTATATAGAGATATATTATTATGAGGTTATTATAATGAGATAGAATATTGAAGATACAGAAAGAAATATATCACTAATGGTTTCTCCCTTTGAACCCATCACCTTGGTCATTTTGTAGTCTTCCTTCTGGCCTTTTTTCCTATGCAAAGGTTTGTTGTACAAGATTGTGATCATCATGTGGACATAGTTTTGTACTCTGCTGTATCACTTTTAGCTGATAAGCATGTACTTCATATTATTACATAAGGATATTGGTGATGCAGTTACACTCTATAAGAAAATTTAGATGATCTTCTTTCCTTGCGTAATAAGATTTTAGTCTGGAGCTAAACCACTGTGCAAGTCTTTGTACGACCAGAGTATGGTTTTTGATACTGAAGAATTTTTGAAATTCACATTTCATGTTAATTAGAATTTTAAAACACTGGCTAGACTATGGAATATTAAAGAATTTTCAAAAGGTTATTTCTTGGGGGCCATAATTTCATCTGTTATTTAGTGCTGATTCTTGAGAGCATGTCTTAATAAAGTCATTTTCAACATCCTAAATCATCTGTGACCCCAAACCTCAGATTTTGTTGTCCAAGCCTCCATCCATTCCATCCATCCAGTCATTTATTCATTCTTTGTTGAGGGTTCAAAAAGAACTTAAAATGCCAGTAATGGAGTTGAGATATATTTAAACATAATACAGTGCAAAAGAAGAATGTTTTGTGTTGACAGTATTCATAGAAAAGATTTAGTACTCTGGAAGGTCAGAAGCTTTACAGCTAACTTGTGCCTTAGCTGATCAATTCAGTTTAAGGATATAGTATTCAAACAGGTTTTGGAGGATGGGTAAAAGTTTTTGCTTTTGAAATGTAATATCACTGATTTCACTGGATCACTTTATAGTTGATGCTCTTATGCTTTCTTACATGCTTTCGACAAGAGTGAAAAGTTTGAAATCAGTCATTTCTCAAAATTAAAAATTTTGCCTTTTTAAAACCAAAGGCTTACTAAATTACCTCTTCTATGTTATTAATTACTTACTCTCTTAGTGTGTCTTCAGCTTGAGACTGGCAGATTATTCTTGTGTGTAAATGGATGTAAGGATGATGTACTGTTACTTGAGATTATAATTGTTTTCTAATTTAACTTTATACAACTCATTTATGTTATCTTATTAAATAACTACTATATTTGAAAGTGTTAAAATGCATTAAAACATTATACCTATTCTATAAAGCAAACTTTTTATCTGCTACTGTGATATAACAATAGCTTTTCATTGACTGATTTAGTTTTGAAATTATTAGAAAGGAATAATGGTGGCTATTGAGATAAATTGACCTTTCTTACTTGATTTTTATTATGGAACTGGCAGTGCTGCACAGACTTCTAGGTTCTACAGAATAGGATTTGATATTCATTTTTCTAATTTCAACCATGCCTTATATTTCATACGTGTTCAGTTGACAGATTTACATTTTGTGCCTGAGACTTGACTTTCCTTATAGTTTTTAGCTGCCTGTTATGCCCTGAAATGCGTTATTCTATTATGTAGTATGTTGACATCTTTATCGTGACCGCTGAAGTCTTAGGGAAGATATATTTTAATGCTAAAATCAGCATTAATTTATGTGCATCCTGATAGTTTTGTTTAGTTGATATTTCATTCGGTTATGTTTTTTTTCCAGAGCTCATTTAAACTCAGATTTTCAAGGTCTGCTATTAGGGAAATGCCATAAACATAATTTGTCTACTCCCGGAAAGTCAAATGGAACATCAAATGGAGATCAATAAAAATGACATTTCAAAATGCTAGCCTGCAATTTGTGAGTCATGCTGAGCCATGCAGCAGAATGAATTTCTTCTCCCCCCTGGGTATGTGTAGTAAGTACAAATGAGGAAGGAGCACTGAGTAATCCTTAGTTCCTGAGAGTCTCAAGTTCTTCCTACCAAACTTAAGAAAAACCCCTTGTGTCTGAATGTTACATTTAAAGCCATACAGTTGAATGATAATGATATAATTTTGAATAGAAATATGCACAAGATCTCAGTTGATCTTTTGTCAAGAGAAGGTTAATAAACTAGCAATGAAAGCTTTCTGAAGGACAGTTTTGACCAGGCACAAAATACATTAGTGGAGTTTCATTTAACATTGTTCTTTTTTTCCTTCATTTAAAAATAATTAAACTTAGTGCCTTAAGATAGTCCCATGTAGTGAGTGAATTGCCACACTAGCCCCTCGCTTTGAACTTTCATCTCTTCCTGGTGATTTTGCAGCTTCTGCTGCCTTCAGTTGGCTTCACTTGGTGTGTGATAGGCAGTCCTTTTGACCATATTTAAGTAGCAGAAGCTGGCACAGCATTATCTATTTGGGGAGCTTCCTTTCTCCTTTTTCCTATAAAGCCGTTGATTGTTTTCATCATTCATTCAATGACAACTATTTACTTCTCTAATATCAAAAGTGTGCTTCTGCTCCATTCCTCTGTTTTGGTCCCTGAGTGCATGTACAATAACTTTGTGTTTTGGGACTGAGTCATGGGATAATGGCAGTGACACTCCACCTACAGTCTGGCTGATGGCAGTTATAAATCATGTCTCAATATCCTAGATGCTAAAATGTGAAAATGTTTGCATCTTAGAAGTGATTGGATTTTGCTTTGTGATCCAATCTGACAGGCTTTCTTTTTTTTTTTAAATTAATTTATTTATTTGTTTTATTTTTGGCTGCGTTGGGTCTTTGTTGCTGCGCGTGGGTTTTTCTCTAATTGCGGCGAGCAGGAGCTACTGCTGCTACCTCGTTGAGGTGAGTGGGCTTCTCACTGCGGTGGCTTCTCTCGTTGCAGAGCGTGGGCTCTAGGTGTGAGGGCTTCAGTAGTTGTGGCATGCGGGCTCAGTAGTTGTGGCTCGCGGGCTCTAGAGCGCAGGCTCAGTAGTTGTGGCTCACGGGCTTAGTTGCTCCGTGGCATGTGGGGTCTTCCCAGACCAGGACTCAAACCTGTGTCCCCTGCATTGGCAGGTGGATTCCTAACCACTGTGCCACCAGGAAAGTCCCCAGGCTTTCTTTTAATGGGTGGGTTTAGCCCATTTTCATAGTGGATATGACAGATATGCTTGGTCTTAGTTTTGTTATATTATTTTTATTGCTTCTTTTTATGCTCTTTCACTCTATGGTCTGTGTTTGTTTTTCTTTTTTTTTTTTGCGATACACGGGCCTCTCACTGTTGTGGCCTCTCCGGTTGTGGAGCACAGGCTCCGGACACGCAGGCTCAGCGGCCATGGCTCACGGGCCCAGCTGCTCCGCAGCATGTGGGATCTTCCCAGACTGGGGCACAAACCCGTGTCCCCTGCATCGGCAGGTGGACTCTCAACCACTGCGCCACCAGGGAAGCCCGGTTTTTCTTTTTTTAATGCGTGTTTCTTCTGTATTTTTGTTCTAATGGTTGCCTTTGTAACCTTTTAAACCATATTTAATTCTTTTTTTTTTGGATTGCCTTCCTCGATCTAAAAATGAGAAATGATTACTTAATATGTTTCTTCTTCCTCTCTCTTTCCTTCTCTATAATTACTATCTGATTTTTTTTATTAATAATTTTTTAAATTAATTAATTAATTTTTATTTTTGGCTGCCTTGGGTCTTTGTTGCTGCGTGCAGGCTTTTCTCTAGTTGCGGCAAGCGGGGGCTACTCTTCCTTGCGGTTCACAGGCTTCTCATTGGGTGGCTTCTCTTGTTGCAGAGCACAGGCTCTAGATGCACAGGCTTCAGTAGTTGTGGCACTTGGGCTCAATTACTATCTGATTTTAGTTGGTTATTTCTTTTTAGGGTTAACCTTTATGCCTTTGAATATTGCTTATAGCTCTTTTACTTGGTTTTTCAGTTTTAAATTATATCTTTTGGCTGATGGCTCTAAAATATGAGAAAATCAATATACTTTTTGATTTCCCTTTCCCTTCCTCTTCCCATACCAGTTTTATTTGGTTTTATATTATTTACATTTTGTACTCTAACTGTAATACCCATATTTTTTCTGTTTTTAGTCTGTAGTCAAATAGATTTAGTGCTGACTGATAGCCCCTTTGCTGTAGTTTCTGCACTCATCTCCTATTTGGCTGAAATTCATCCTCTAGCAGTTTTAATTTTTTTTAAAAGGCTTTTATTAATCAAAAAAATTTAAATCAAAATATCTGTGGCTATTGTATGATTCCATTTATATAAAAATATATAAATCATAATAACTTCTTTCCTACACAGCTTTTTATTTTCCTCCTAGTTAATAACAGTTTTGAATTTATTTGTTGTTATAGTGACTATTTGCTTAATTATTTATGTGCTTCAGAAGTGATTCAACTGCAAACTCTCTGCCTGTTGTCTGAATCCTTTCAGAACATTCAAATGTAGCATAATCTATTGGTTTCATCTTCTTGGAGAAATTTGTCCTTGAGCTTTCAGAAATGTTCCCATTTGTAATGGTTGCCCTTTCTCCTTGGCATCCAGCTGTCCAGGAGGTTCTTCATGAAGGATCCAGGTAATATAACTATATAACCTGAGTTCTTCCAAGTCCAGAAATATTTAATTCCTTTATTCTTTCTTTTTTGAAAAGTAGAAATTTGATCTCTTTATTTTTTCTTTTACATATATATTTTTTAAATTGAAGTATTGTTTAATTCACAATGTTGTGTTAGTTTCTGGTGTACAGCAAAGTGATTCGGTTCTCTCTCTCTCTCTCTCTCTCTCTCTCTCTCTCTCTCTATATATATATATATATATATATATATATATGTTCAGTTATATATTCTTTTTCAGATTCTTCTCCATTATAGTTTATTAGAACATATTGAATATAGTTTCCTGTGCTATACAGTAGGACTTTGTTACTTCTGTTTTATATACAGTAGTGTGTATCTGCTAGTCCCAAACTCCTAATTTATCTCTCCCCACCCACCTTTCCCTTGTAGTAACCATAAGTTTGTTTTTTATGTCTGTGTAACTCCTTTATTCTTGAATGGCATGGTACTTAAGTATAAAATTATTTGGGTGTATGTTTTACTTGGGAACTTTGCAGGATTGCTTCATGTCCTCCAGAGCAGTACTTCTTAAATGATCTGTGTTAAAGGGTCAGTCTTTTGCTTGTTTTATGTTTTTATTTTTATTTCTAGTCCACTGGGATCAGATACTTCTGTAAATATAATAGAAATAAATAACTAGAAAATAAAATGAAAAAAAGAGAAGACATACAAAATACAAGCCCACATTTTTTATTATTAGATTGAACAGACCTAAAAGTACTCTGTCTAATTGGTATAAAAGTTTCTAAACATGTACTCTGGATGTCTGTCTTTGTCTCATCAGGAACTGGAAACATTTGGCGGCCAGCTCCAGTGCATGGCCCTCTTTGTGGAGCACTGTTCTAGAGTTAAGTAGGTACTGTAGATATCTGGGGCCAGTTTGATTTTGACCACCCAACAGTTGACTTGATCTTTTTCCTGAATGCTTAAAAGGAAGTAAATATTTTGAGATCTTATATTTCTGAAAATACCTTTATGCTGATACTTGATTTATAACCTATACAGATGATAGAATTCTAGATTGGGAATATCTTTCCTTCAGGGTTTGGAAGGCAGTGCTCCATTTTCTTCTGTCTTCATTATAGCTGTTGAGAAGTTCAAGTTCAGCAAGTTCATTCTTGATCTCTTATGTGTGACTTGTGACTTGTTTAATCCCTCTGTCAGTTATTTAGAATCTTTATTCTAATCTTTATTCTATCACATGTCATGATGATCTATCTGATGTAAGTCTGTTTTATTTTATTTTACTTGGCGTTAGGAAAATCCTTTCAAACTGGAAACTCATGTTCTTGAGTTCTGAGAAATTTCCCAGATTATGTCCCTATTGCCAAAGAATGAAAAACCAAGTCTCACATGATCTTAGGGCCGAGTACAACCCAGTTCTTGCTTAGTGATCTTCAGGAGTTGTCTTTGTTTTCTTTGAGTTTAACTTTTCCCTTTCCTTTAAAGCACTTCTTAATACCTTTTATTTAGGAAAATTTCAAGCATACACAAGAGCAGAGAGAACAGTATACTAAGAACCTCCTGCACCCACACCCAGCTTCATCAGTCATCAGTACGAGGCTAATTTTGTTTCCCCTGTATCCTGTACCCCAACCTCCAATCTGGACCTTATATAGTTCTACCTGGAAACACTTCTCTATGTATCTTAAGAGATAAGGCTTTAAAAAAAAACATGATCATGATACTATTAAAATACCTAAAACATAAACAGTTTTTTAATGTTACGTAGCATGCAGTTAGTGTTCAGTGTTTCTCTGGTTACCTCATAAATGCCAGTTTATAATTGGTCTGTTCAAATCAGGATCCAAAGAGGCTTTACACATGGCAATTGGTTGATATCTTTAATCTTTTATTCATTGAAGAAACAGTCATTTGTCTGATAGAAATTTCCATATTCTGAATTTGGTTGATTGCATCCTATAGTGTCAGCTAACATTTATTCTATCCCCTGTAGTTCTTGGAAAGTAGAGGCATCCCCAGAATCAAGTTCAGTTTTAGGAGCAACACTCTTCTGTAAGTTGTGTGGTCTGTTTCCTTTTATATCACATCAAAAGGCAGATAATGTCTGGCTGTTCACTTAGTGTGTTATAAGATTGGTTGTGTGTTCAGGTCATATAAGTATAGGCCAGCCTATACCATCCATTATAAAGTGCTATGTCACTGTTTCTTCTAATGATTTCAGCAGTAATTGATGATCATTGCCTAGAGTTATAAGGGTTTACAAATTCCTGTCATCGCTCATGCATTTATTAGCTGCGATTCTTTAAAGAAGAACTTTGTTTCATCAACTGTTGACTTAACCGTGTTACAGTTCATCTGGGAAGTCAAGATAAATGTTTACTTCTTCCCCTCTTATTGTTTGTTTTCAGCCTGTTTTCAGAATAATGATTCGGTACCCCAGCAACTTACAGAGTTGACTTATCAGGGTCATTGTTCTTTTATTTTTAATATCACTATGAAAACATGTATTTTAAAAATTTAGGTTTTTTTAGTTAATTGAAATTATTCTTTTTGGTATAGCACTTTTTGAATTTGATTTAATTTTTACAATATGATGGAAGTTATAGGTAGGGTGCCCATATAATTTTAATCCAAACCAGAATACTTTCTGAGAGTAAAAGGGGGCACTAACTAGATGGAACTCCAGGACAGCAGATGTAAACTGGGACTGTCCTGGGTAAACAGGGGTGTATGGGCACCCTGGAGGAATGTGGGTTGTTAGGGGAAAATTAGCATTTTTTCCTCAAATTTTTCAGCTTTACTGAAGTACAATAATTTATGTACAATAAGTTGCATGTATTTAAAATTACAGTTTGATAAGTTTTGACGTGAAACCATCTACTCATGAAACCATCACCACAATTAAGAATATGAACATATCCAGTACCCCCAAAAGTTTCCTCCTCTACCATTATCCTATATTCCTCCATCCCCAAAGGCCGCAGATAACCACTGATCTGCTTTCTGCCACTATAGATTAGTTTGCATTTTCTAGAATTTTACATAAAGGAATTATACAGTATATAGTATTTTTTGAGGGGATGTGTGTCTAGCTTCTTTTACTTAGCATAAATATTTTTGATGTTTTTCCATGTTTAAGTGTTTGTATCATTAGTTTATTCCTTTTTATTCCTGAATAATACTGTGTTGTATGGATATATTTTCACCTGTTTGTAGACATTCAGGTTGCCTCCAGTTATTGCCTATTACAAATAAAGCTGCTACAAACATTTGTGTATAAGGGTTTGTATGGACTCATGTTTTTATTTCTCTTAGGTAAATACCTAGGAGTGGAGTGGCTGGATCATATGATAAATGTGTTTAACCATACCAAACTGTTTTCCAAAGTAGCGGCATCATTTTACATTCCCACTAGCAATTTATGAGGTTCCAGTTTGTCCCCATTCTACACAACACTTAATATTATTTTTTAAATTATAGTCATCATATTAAGTGTGATGTAGTATCACATTGTGGTTTTGATTTGCATTTCCTTTGATTGCTAATGATGTTGAACATCTTTCCATGTGCTTATTGCCTATTTGTATATCTTCTTTGGAGAAATGTCTATTCACTTCCTTTGCCATTTTTTAGTTGGTCTAATTCTTTTTATCGTTGAGTTGTAAGTATTCTTATGTATTGTGGATGCTGTTCCTTTACCAGATACACGATTTGCAAACATATTCTTGTTCTTGGGTTGTCTTTCCACTTTCTTGGTGGTGTCCCTTGCAGAACAAAAGTTTTTAATTTTGATTAAGTCCAATATATTTTTTCTTTTGTTGCTTACGATAAGGATGTCTTTTGAAGAAAAGTTTAAAATTTTGATTTCCAATTTATTGGGTTTTTTTAATACTTTGTGCTTTTTAAGTCCTATTTAAGAAATCTTTGCCAAATCCAATCATTATTATTTTCTCCTGTGTTTTCTTCTAGAAGTTTTATAGTTTTAGCTCTTAGATTTAGGTCTATGATTCATTTTGGCTTAGTTTTTCTTTTTCTTTTTTCTTGTTTTTTTTTTTTTTTTTTTTTTGGCTGTGCTGCATGGCATGTGGAATCTTAATTCCCTGACCAGGGATTGAACCCATGCCCCCTGCATTGGAAGCATGGAGTCTTAACCACTGGACCGGGAGGGAAGTCCTTGCTTAGTTTTTAAATATGATATGAAATAGGGTCAGGCTTTTGAACCTTTTAAAATCAGTTTTCCAGTATCTGCAAAAAGTCCTGCTGAGATTTTAATTGAAATTGTGTTGAATTTATAGATAAAATTGGAAAGAATTGACATCTTAATAATACTGAGTTTTATAATCCATAGCCATGGTATATCTCTCCAGTTATTAAGTCATCTTTAATTTTTCTCTATATGACATTTTGTAATTTTCAGTGTACTAGGGTTATATGTCTCTTGTCAGATTTATTCCTAAATATTTTATATTTTTAATGCTATTTTAAACTGTTATATTTCAGATTTCAGTTTCTGATTATTTATTGCTAGTCTGTAACAATAGAGTTCATTTTGTATATTATCTTTTATACTTGATAAGCTTACTTATTTAACAGCTTTTTTGAAGATTTTCTTAGGACTTTCTATATACATGATCATGTCTGTGAGTAAAGAAGTTTTAATGTTTCCTTTCTAATCTGTGCCTTTTATTTCTTGTCTTATCAAAGTGGCTAGAATCCCTGGTCAGTGCTGAGTAGAAATGGTAAGCGTAGACATCCTTGCTTTATTCCAGCCTCAGGAAGAATGCATTCAGTCTTTCATCAGTGGTGTTAGCTGTAAGTTTTTCTTAGATGCCCTTTATTAGGTTATGGAAGTCCCCTTCTATTCCTAGTTTTCTGAGATTCTTTATCACAAATGGATGTTTGATTTTTGTCAAGGGCTTTTTTTCTGCATCTAATGAGATCATTTTTTTTTTTTTTAATTTTTAATATGGTGCATTGCACTGATTGAATTCAAACATTAAAGCAACCTTGCATATCTGGGGTCAACTACACTTGGTCATGATGTATTACCGTCTTTACATATGTGTTTTTGATTGACTAAAGTTTTGTTAATAATTTTGAGTTTGTGTTCATGAAGTATATTGGTGTTTAGTTTTCTTATAATTTTTTTCTGGTTTTGATATTGGGGTAATGTTGGCCTAATGAAATGAAGTGGGAATTATACCCTCCTTTCTGTTTTTTGGAAGAATTTGTACAGAATTGGTATTGTTCCACTGTTTTCTAATTTCCAGTGAGAAATCTGGTATCATTCTTACCTTTGTTCTTCCGTGTCTTTTTTCCCTCTGGTTTCTTTTAAGATTTTTCTCTTTATCAACTGATCTTCAAATAATTTTATTATAATGTATCTTATAGTTTTCTTCATTTCTTGTGCATGGGGTTCACTGAGCTTCTTTTATCTTTGAATGTAATTTTAGAAAATTTTAACCATTATTTTTTCAAAAAATTTTCTTCCCCCTCCCCCCTTCCGGGGGTCCATTTTCATGTATTTAGGCCCTTTGGTGTTTAATTTTGGGTAGTTTCTAAGGCTGTGCCTTCGAGTACACCAATGTTTTTTTGTTTTCTGTAGTGTCTGAACTGCTGTTAGTCACATCAAGGGTATTTTTCATTTCAGACAATTAAAAAATCTTTATAGGTTTGATTTGGGTCTTTTTATATTTTCCATGGCTTTCCTTAGGCTCATGCTTTCCTCTACCTTCTGGAACATATGGAATATAGTTATAATAAAATGGCTTGAATGTTTTTGCCTACTGATTATGTTATCTCTGTCATTTCTGAGTTGGTTTGAATTGATTGATTTTTTTTTTTCCTCTAATCATGGGTCATGTTTTCTTGTTTCTTTGCATACCTGGTTATAGTTGATTCAGTGCTGGCAGTGTGATTTTTACCTTGTTGTATACTGGATATTTTTAATTCCTTTACCTATTTTTGAGCTTTGTTCTAAGATACAGTTAAGTTACTTGGCTAATGTTTGATACTCTTGAGCAGGAGTTGGCCAATGACAGTTTGCAGGTCAAATCTGGCCATGCCTGTTCATTTCTTTTTGGGTTTATGGTTGCTTTTGTGCTGCAGCAATAGAATAGTCGTGACAGAGAGAATGGATGGCCTTCCAAGCTCAAAATATTTACTGGCTGATCCTTTATAGTCCCTTGCTTTTGAAGGCTTATCTTTAAGCCTTTTGGAGGACCAGAGCAGCCTTGGGGTAGGGCTGATTTCTTCCCACTCCTGAGGCTGTATGTCCTGAGCACCTACCTCATCCTTGTGGATTCAGAGGTTTCTCACTCTGGGCCCTGGGTGATTGTTCTACCTGCTCATTTCCAGCAGTCCTCTCTCTCTTGGTAGGTAGTCTTTTCACGCACCTGCTAATCAGTGTTCAGCATAGGCTGGAGGGGAATCTCAGCAGGCCTTGGAGCACTAGCTCAGTGTCTGCTGTCTGCCTTCCGTGTACTCCATGCGTACCATCCAGTGCTCTGCCTTGTGGATCCAGCTGCCTTGGCCTCCACGATTTCTCAGCTCTGCCTCATCAACTTGTTGTGCTATGTTTGGGGCCTCCATCCTGTGCAGCCAGCTCTCCACAGGCAGGAAGCTGAGCAGCTGTACTGCTCACTCATCTCTTCCCTTCTCTCGGCGTTCACTGTTTGGGCTGCCAGTTGTCCAACATCTTTTTTTTTTTCCTACTTTTTTCTTTTGTCCAATATCTTAAAACTGTAGTTTCATATATTTTATCAACTTTTTGAGGGCCAGGATGGTAAATCTGGTCTCTGTTGCTTTTTCGTGGCTGAATGTGGAAGTCTTCAACAATGAACAGCTACTAATGAATGGTAATAGTAGTAAATTCAGTGTGTCTGTTGCCAAGGAGGGTGCTGGTTCCTTCCACTTGCATCTCATGTCTTAGGGGCCCTTTTCTCTACTGACACTCTTACTTTGAATTACTATTAAAGTTTCTTCTAGTATCATGCTCCTTTTTCTTTCCAGTCATAGATAAAGCTGTCAAAAGAACAGTTATCATAGAAATAGAAACATTTAAATTACCAGCATGATGAGCTTATTTCTTGCCATCGCCATTCAGAATATCTATTTCTCACTGCCTTGGGTGCTTTGAAGTGAAACTGTGCTTATATACAGAAAGTTTTAATACCCACTTTGATTCTATGTTAAGTTCACAGTTTTTACAGTGCAGTTCAGAGTTTAGTTCAGCTGAAATCATATGACTGTTCTCAAACTCTAAGAATCCTTTAGTGCACTATTTGACATGCTTAGATCTAGACATTTCTGACCCTCTATGAGCCATGATAATCTTACTTATTTTTCTTTTGTTTTCTTACTCTGCTTTCTTTTTTTAAATTTTTTAATTTTTTTAAATTTATTTATTTATTTTTGGCTGCTTTGGGTCTTCATTGTTGTGTGTGGGCTTTCTCTAGTTGTGGTGAGCGGGGGCTACTCTTCGTTGTGGCGTGCGGGCTTCTCATTGTGGTGGCTTCTCTTGTTGCGAAGCAGGGGCTCTAGGCACATGGGCTTCAGTAGTTGTGGCTCGCGAGTTCTAGAATACAGGCTCAGTAGTTGTGGCGCATGGGCTTTGTTGCTCTGCGGCATGTCATGTGGGATCATCCTGGACCAGGGCTCGAACCCATGTCCCCTGCATTGGCAGGCGGATTCTTAACCACTGTGCCACCAGGGAAGTCCATCTTACTGTGAATTCTTAGCTGGATTGCATATACAAAATCAGCAGTTTTAAAAGCGTACTGTGATTTTCTTCTCTCTTTAATCATCAGTAATAAAATGAAAAGAGAGGGGAAAAAAACCCCAAAGTAGTGACTTTGAAATCAGATATAAAGATGACTTGAAAGGGATCAAATAGGCTATCTGGTATCGTATTTCTTAAGGCTTTGATTATTGTTTTGCTGCTTTTGGGGTGAGCTTCTCAGAACTGCCTCCATCAGTACTGCTAAGAATAGAGGAGCTTTGTGGGAACATTTTTTCTTTTAGGAGGTAATTTTTCTTGCTATGTATGCCATAAGAAATTGAAGAATGATCTTAATTTCTCATTTGAAAATGACTGTCTTACTGAGCCAGACTGTTTAACACCTCCAAGTTAGAACACATAGATTTGTCAATAAATTTAAAGGTGATAGTAGTCTCCATTACTACTAAGTTGTTTGAATAATATATTATATTCACATTTTAAATGGATATTGATCTTCAGCCAGTGACTAAATTGGAGCATCTCAATTTTTAAGAAATCGCTGATTCTTTTCCACTTTGTAGGTATGCAGCCAGACATAAATCCTAGCCAACATTCCACAGATTGTTTTGTACCTTTGCTTCTTCGTGCAGTACTCTTTAGGAAGTAATAATACTTTTTGCATGTTAAACCTGGCGAAAATCAATTGTCTTTAAAGCAACAAACTTAAAATGTATTCCTTTGTGTTTTGTTGTGTCTTGAAGGTACTTGAAGTTTATTGAGTTGCCCTTGTCTCAGAGGAAGTTTTGTCAAAGATGTCAGCAGTTGCTGTTGCCAGATGATGAGGAAAAGCATCGCAAGCATCAGATAGTGGGTGATATTTCTATCACCCAGTTAAAAAGGCCCAGTCAACTCCTTTATCCATTGGAAAACAAGAAGACAAATGCCCAGTATTTGTTTGCTGATAGGAGCTGTCTGTTCTTGATAGACCTACTCTCTACCCTTGGGTTCAGAAGAGTACTGTGTGTTGGGACACCAAGGTATGTTATATGGTATTATAAACATTCTCCCATCACCACTATTTAAACTGTAAGAAAATTTATTAAGTAGTTATTTATTGGATTGGCCAAAAAGTTCGTTCAGGTTTTTCCATAAGATATGGAAAACCCAAATGAACTTTTTGTCCAACCCAGTACTATGTGCAGGTTATGACATGAAGCTTCAAGTATACAAAGGAAATATAAAGCATGGTCCCTCTCTGAGGAGTTTGTAATCTTTATTCCATTTGAGAGAAATCTTTATAGATTTCTGATATATGATAGGAGATTCTTTCTGATTTGATTCTTAAGTTATTTATTATTTTAGAGTTTTCTGTTTCAGGTGAGATCCATCCACTGTTTTAAAAATATTGGTGAAATTTAAACCTTGCTTATACTTGCCAAATTTTCTTCAGTGTTTCACTGAAATATTAGAAATATCAGGAGAACATTGATGGGTTTTTTGTTTGCTTGTTATCTATGGCATTTGTAATTTCTTATTAAATTTGCTTTCACTAATTGCTTTAGGTTGCATGAGCTGATCAGGTTGAAAGCATCAGGTGACAAGAAGTCTAACATTAAAAGCCTTTTATTGGATATTGATTTTCGGTAGGTTTACAAAGTATAATATTTATTCTCCTTCATTGTGTTCTGTTTCTTTTTAATGTTTTCGTCTTATTAATCCTATTACAATCCTTTACTTAACATTTAGAAGTAGTGATTGGTTATAAGGTATCATTTTAGTCATATAGACTCAACATGTAATCTTCCATATTTTAAACAGGGAGATGGTAGATTTCTCCTTTTGCTAGTGTGCTTCCTAAATTTTCTCTGTGAATATGTCTAGTTGTCTTTGGCTTATAATTTAGAGATACATTTCAGTTGAGTGAAATTTCTTCTAATATACTTATTTTTCAAGGGTAATTCCAAATTTCCTCCAGAATTTTGTTTCATCATGATGTTTTAAGTGTGATAAGACATGTATTTTAATATTTTTACTGGATGATGTGCATACTGTCTTTCACTGGACATGACCTGAAGTGGAGGGAGTGCTAACTAGGAAATAGAAAAGTCCCGAGGCAGAGGATAAACAAACAGATAAGCTTTGTGGGAGAGGGTCAGAATTAAATGGCACCTGATGTGTTGGAACAAACAGGTGAGACAGTGGACCACATCTTGAATCCCCCCTCTGGTGGTAATTGAGAAGATACAGACGTTTGATTTACAACACAGGATGGCAAATGTGTCCATCCTCAGACTCTCTGATTCTGTAAACTTCAAGTACTCTTCCTAGTTTCTGTAATTGTTTGATTTCCAGGAGTTCATGGTGAGTCTGTAAGACACCGTGTTCTTAGTATATTTTACTTGTTCTTGAGTGTATTGAAGGAATTGAGCTTTGAGTTTCTTTTTATTTAATCTGATAGAGTCTATTTGGCCAATATTCCAGCATTTGCTGGATTCTCTCTAGTATTATTACTCAGGTTCTCTAAGAAATTACATATGCTTTTTCTCCCTAAAAACAGGCAGACAGATTTTTAAAGTGTAGAAAGTCACAATAAAAAGTACAGCTTTCGTTATTTATTTTTCTTTAGATTTCCAAGTCAACTTTAGTTTATCTAATATAAGCATGTATGTTTCTCAGAAATAACCCACACCTTCTGTAACCCTCATCCCTTATTAACAGGACTAGCACACACTTTACAAATACCTGCTTGATGTGAGTAATCCTCGGGAAAATGGAATTCCATAAGTGATAATATGGACTTCTTCTTAAACTCAAATTCTTTTTTTAAATTGAGTTATAATTCACTAAAATTTACCATTTTAAAGTGTATATTTCAGCAGTTTTTGGTATATTCACTAGGTTTTGCAGCCATCACCCATGATTCCAGAACATTTTTAATCACACTACAAAGAAACTCCTTACTTCCCCTAATAACCACTAATCTGCTTTCTGTCTCCATGGATTTGTCTATTCTGGATGTTTTATATAAATGGAATCATACGATGTGTGACCTTTATGTCTGGCCTCTTTCACTTTAGCATAATGTTTTCAAAATTCCTCCATGTCATAGCATATAACTGTACTTCCTTTTATGGTTGTATAATATCCCATTGTATGAATATCTCAGTTTCTTTTTTAACTACCATGTTTCTTTCCTAAAGTATTATTGTTAAATTATTATAAATGTATTATTTTAAAGGTAGAAATTTAACTTTTGAGGTCTTATAATAACAATATTAACAATAACTAGTATTCAGTGAATACTTGTCACGTGTCAAACCCTATTCTAAATCCTTTGATCCTCACAATAGACCTATAGGGTAGATACTATTAACATTCTCCTTTTCCTCAGAATAGAAAACTGAGATACAAAGAAATTAAATAACTTGACCAAAGTCACAGTTTATAAGTGTCCAGCTCAGGATTCAACCCCAGTCAGTCTGGCCCCCAAAATTAAATTATCCTCTGGAAATAACTTTGCTTTTGGAAGTGTATATAAGCCTTTCTTATATAGCCTATATTTCTCTCTTGTCATCCTTCTAGCTTTCCCCTTTTCCACCTATCCCCCTGCTTTGTTCCACAACAGTTTTCAAATGCGTTAATAACTGGTTTCCAGGTTATTCATGTATTTAGAGTCAGGCATTCATATTAGTCAGGAACCTTTCTTTCATTAGAGTCCCAGAAATCCATTTATGTCACTGCGAATGTATTGGCTCACACTGCTGGAGTCTAGGGTATAACAGGCTTCAGTCCAGTTGAGATCCTGGGCCTCACATAATTTTTTAGAGCTCTGTCTTTCTCTCTCTACCTCTCATTCTGTGTTTCTCTCTGTACTGGCCTTATTCTGCAGACAGCTTCCTTCATTCTGCCAAGGACTTTGGTGGGCAGCAGCTTTAAACTTACATAGTCTCAGCTGAACTGCCCAGTAGAAAAAGAATCTTTCCTGAGAGCTCCAGCAGCAAAACTCCAGTGAGTACTCTGCCTACCTTGCCTGGGGTTACATAGCCATTCCAGAACCATTACCGTAGCCTGGCAGATAGGGTGCTATGGAGTGGGTTCTCCATAGGAAATAGGTGTTTGACTGAAACGAGGGGAGATATAAGTGCTAGAAAGACAAAAAAAAAAAAAAAAAATAGATGTCCACAACTGAATTATTCAAGACAATATATGTCAGTTGTCAGCAGCACATACATTTTCATCTCTCTTGGGTATTGTATTAATTTGCTAGGGCTGCCATAACAAAATACCACAGACTGGGTGTGTTAAACAATAGAAATTTATTTTCCCACAGTTTTGGAGGCTAGAAGTCGAAGATAAGGGTGTCAGTAGGTTTGGTTTCTTTTTTTAAAAATTTATTTTATTATTTATTTATTTATTTTTGGCTGTGTTGGGTCTTTGTTGCTGTGCGCGGGCTTTCTCTAGTTGTGGAGAGCAGGGGCTACTCTTTGTTGTGGTGTGTGGGCTTCTCATTGTGGTGGCTTCACTTGTTGCAGAGCATGGGCTCTAGGTGTGCAGGCTTCAGTAGTTGCGGCACACGGCCTCAGTAGTTGTGGCTTGCAAGCTCTAGAGCACAGGATCAGTAGTTGTGGCGCATGGGCTTAGTTGCTCCACGGCATGTGGGATCTTCCCAGACCAGGGCTCGAACCTGTGTCCCCTGCATTGGCAGGTGGATTCTTAACCACTGTGCCACCAGGGAAGTCCCAGGTTTGGTTTCTTCTGAGATCTCTCTCCTTGGCTTGTGGATAGCTGCCTTATAACTGTGTCATCACATGGTGTTTCCTGTGTGTATGCACATCCCTGGTATCTCTTTATGTGTCCAGATTTCCTCCTCTTATAAAGACACCAGTCGTATGCATTAGGGCCCACCCTAATTACTTCCTTTTAACTTAGTCACCTCTTAGTACACCTGAAACTAACATAACATTGTACATCAATCATATTTCAATTAAAAAAAATTTTTTTAAGGATAAATGCTTAAAAATTAATTTAATTACCTCTTTAAGGGCCCTCTCTCCAAATATAGTTACCTTTTGAGAGACTGAGGGATCAGTGCTTCAGCATATGAATTAGTTGGGGGGACACAACCTAGGCCATAACAGGTTTATACCTAGGAGTAGAATTGCTTGGTCATGTGGTATTCTATGTTTAACTTCTTGAGGGACTCCCAAACTGTTTTCCAAGGTGACTGCACTGTTTTACTTTACCAACAGCAATGTATGAGAGTTCCAATTTCTCCACATCTTTGTTAACACTTGTTATTCTCTGTCTTTTTTTTTTTTTTTTTTTTTTTTTGGTACACGGGCCTCTCACTGTTGTGGCCTCTCCCGTTGCGGAGCACAGGCTCCGGACGCGCAGGCTCAGCGGCCATGGCTCACGGGCCCAGCCGCTCCACGGCACGTGGGATCTTCCCGGACCGGGGCACGAACCCACATCCCCTGCATCGGCAGGCGGACTCTCAACCACTGCGCCACCAGGGAAGCCCCCTTCTCTGTCTTTTTGAAGTAGTGTCTCATTGTGGTTTGTTTTGCATTTTATTGGTGGCTAATGTTGTTGAGCATCTTTTCATGTGCTTATGGCCAATTGTTTATCTTTTTGGAGAAATGTCTATTCAGTCCTTTGCCCATTTTTAAAATTGGTTATTTGTCTTATTGTTGAAAGAGTTCTCAATATATTCTGGATACTAGACCCCTATCAGATATATGATTCATAAATATTTTCTCCCATTCTTTGTGTTTTTTTCACTTTTGATGGAGTCCAATCATTCTGTTTTCTTTGGTTGCTTGTGTTTTAGGTGTCATACCAAGAAACTATTGCCTAATCCAAAGTCATGAATATTTACACTTGTTTTCTTCTAAGAGTTTTTAATTTTAGCTCTTACATTTAGATCATTGATTTCTTTTGAGTAATTTTTATATATGGTGTGAGGTAGGGGTCTAACTTTATTCTTTGCATGTGGATATCCAGTTACCTTGGCACCATTTGTTAAAATGATTATTCTTTTCCCATTGAATGGTCTTGGAACCTTATTGAAAACCAAACGACCATAAATGTATGGATTTATTTGTAGATTCTAAATTCAATTCCATTGATCTATGTCTGTCCTTATGCCGGTCCCACGCAATCTTGATTATTGTTGCTTTGTATTGAGTTTTGAAATTGCAAAATGTGAGTCTTTCAACTTAATTCTCTTTCAAGATTGTTTTGGCTATTGTGGGTTCCTTGCACTTCTGTATGAATTTTAGAATTACCTTCTCAGTTTCTACAAAAAAGCCAACTGGCCTTTCTATAGGGATTGCATTGAATTTATAGATCAATTTGAGGAGTATTTTCATCTTAATATTAAGTGTTCTGGTTCATGAATATGAGATGTCTTTCCATTTATTTAGATATTCTTTAAGTTCTTTAAACAATATTTTGTAGTTTTCAGTGTGCAGGATGTGTACTTCTTTTGTTAAGTTTGTTCCTGAACACTTTATTCTTTTTGTTGCTATTGTAAATAAATTGTTTTTTAAAATTTTATTATCTATTGTTCATTGCTACTGCCCTGTTTACTTGTTTTTTAAAAAATTGCAATAAAGTACACATAGTAAATATAAAATTTACCATGTTAACCATTTTTTAAGTGTATAGTTCAGTAGTGTTAAGTAAGTGAAGTACATTCATATCGTTGCACACATTCTCCAGAACTCTTTGCATCTTACCTGATGTACTTTTTTTTTTTTTTTTGCGGTACGCGGGCCTCTCACTGCTGTGGCCTCTCTTGTTGTGGAGCACAGGCTCTGGACGCGCAGGCTCAGCGGCCATGGCTGATGGGCCCAGCCGCTCGGCGGCATGTGGGATCATCCCGGACCGGGACACGAACCCGCGTCCCCTGCATTGGCAGGTGGACTCCCAACCACTGCGCCACCAGGGAAGCCCACCTGATGTACTTTTAATTTGAAAGATTTATATGGCCCTTTAACTCTTTTGCCTTAAATGCCACGCCTTGTAGTTTTACCTTTCTTGAGCCTGTAGTTCAAATCCCCTGGTCAGAATAGCGAGTAGGGGATGTGGATAAAGTTGTTTTATAACCTATGGAATACACAGATGCTTTTTTTCTTTTTGTCTGTAAACCTGCGTGTGTGTGTTGCAGACAAAAGCTGAAGGCATAGTACTGTGGTATCCTAGCATGGCTTCCTTGATAGCTGCTCTGTTTCTTAGCCAGTTCTGTAAAAGGTCAACATTGGGTGCTAAGATATAGCTGGTTTATTGACATATGTTTGTAGCCAGAATGAACTCAGCCTGTTGCCTGTATTTACACTATAATGGAGTGTGGGGTTGGTTCAGATTTCTCACAAGGACCACAGTTAAATCAGGGAAACATTCCTTTGTGGTATAAAGTGGTACTGAATAGTTCCTTCTGGCACTTTGACTTTGGCTTTTTGTTGCCCTATGTAAGGTCTGTGCAAGGCTGCAGAGAACTGCCTCAACTCCAGGGCTGTATGTAGATGTGTGGTAAATGTCCTTTTCTGGGGGTCTAAGATATGAAGTTAACATTTGCTAAGATGGATTTCTATATGCTCTAATTTTAGCATGAAAGATATGAAACTCTGTTTGGCAAACTGTCATCCAAATAAAGTTGTATCAAAAAATGTATTTCTTAGGCTCATTTCATGAACTAGTTTTATTCAGCTCTTGATTACATTTCCTTTGTGTAGAACATGTTTCATACTTGGTAACTGACTCTGATTTAAAGAGAATGAATGGCCAAATTAAATGAATGTCCTTTTGAGCAGTTTTCAAGTGCATGCATTTCTGATTGGTTTTGTTTGCCTTATTCAATGGAGAGAATAATTCTTTGTGGCCAATTTTATTCTAAGAGGGTGATGTTGAGTGATTTTTCATAATTTAAAATATGAATAATTATGCGTCCTTGTTTGTGTTTGATGGAAACTTAGAGCTGAAATCTTGGCTTTTTTCTCTCTCTGGCTCTGCCCACTGCTGCCCAGAACATTTTGGATGAGTGTGCTATGCTGAATTTTACGTAAATAAATTTTTTTTTTAATTTTAAAAAATGACTATTGCATCATGAAGCAATGAAAATAAATGGAGGGGGGTAGAAATATATTTAAAAAGAGATTGTATTTTCCCTTGCCCACACAAAGCAATGCAAGAGCGAAGAACACTCTCAAATGATGGTTGATCCACAGCTGTACTAGTATTAATATATATGTGTAAATTAAGTAACTGATATAGCTATATTATCAGCTATTTGGGATTTGGTTAAAGAGGAAGACATTTGTTTATTAATGGTAATTTACATTGTCCCACCGTGTTTTGGAATGTTCCTTGGGTTACAGTACATAGTTTAAATATTTTTCAGTTATTCAAACCTTCTGTTTACTTCTTCAGTGCAAATTTGTTTTATGAAATCATCAGATGTACTAACAGTATCTTAAGTGATATTAAGGGATATTGTACTGAGAATGGGGAACAGCTGTTCTTCCATCTCCACAGAATAACAAGAAACGGATCTAGATTATAGGAGGAGATATTTTGATTGGGCATAAACATAATTCCCTAACATTAGAGTCACTGAGACATACATCTTTATAGCTGGTATTTATTAAAATAATGATACCTGACATTTCAGTATATGCTTTGTAGCTAGCATTGTATTCAGCACTTTACATACATTACCTTTATTCTTACCAAGTCCTATGAGGTATTATAGAAACTATTTTCCTATTTTGTAGATGAAGAAACGGGAGCTCAGATAGGTTAAATAACTTACTAAGATTACACAGCTAATAAGTGGGAGACCCAGAGTTTGAAACCAGACCACCTGACTCTACAGCTGTACTCTTAGCCTCAGTGTAATAGGAAGAGGATAAACTAGGCTTGTCCGTTGTATTAAATACTCAGCATGGTTGGTGATCAGTTATAGACAGTCATAAATAACCGTGAGTAGAAGTAGAAGCAAAGAAGCACCGTATTGTGATTTGGTTAAAGGAGCTGTGTAAGTAAGGATGTGTCCCTGATTTTTTCTCAGTCTTTCCACTAGGTTATGAATTCTGTAGAAGGATGGTGTGGTTCATATGTGAATTGTTTATGACAAAACTGTGGAAGTTCAAAATCCTATTGAGGTAAAAGAGGTTTCTATATTATACAAAAAAACCTCAGAAATCAGCAAGAAAGACATTAAGGCCCATAGACATAAATGGGTAAAACAGAGCTAGGCGGTACAAATAAAATTAAGGAATAAAGAAAACTCAGTTTTGTAAGAAGTCAAATACATGCAAATTTAAGCCATAATGTGGTATGAATTTTGCCTAGTAAATTAGTGAAAATTTATAAAATGTTAATACCCAAAGCTGGTACTCTCATTCATTACTGACTGCATTTTAAAGTAGTATGTTAGAAGAAAAAAATGATTCAATCAGTAAATAAATATCCTCTTTCCTGGCACTAATTCAGTATATATGAAATACGTGTACTTCTTTTCTCTTACATATTGAGAAGCATATTTTATTAAGCTAATTCACAATAGACAAGAAAAACTCTGTATTAAATACCTTTTTTTGTTAACCACGGAAGAAAATAATTAACAGCTGTTGAGAAGAAATGTTGATTCAATATTTTCCTTAAAATTATTAACTATGAGAGATGTATTTTAATTGCCAGCCCATCTCAAGCTTAAGTTGCATAATAATCTATTAGGAACATGATTATTTATGTAGAATCTTCTGGTCCATAGGAACCAGAAGATGATATGTGTTTTTTATATATGAGTGTTCTGTAGTTTCGCCACTGGCTTATTAAACTTGGGACCATAATTTAAGTTTGTTATTCATCCACTGTTGCTGACTTCTTGAGATTTTGGGAAAGTATTCTTTATTTCAAAAAACTAAAGGATGATGAAATTGATTTTATTAAAGGTGTGATTTCATAGTTTTAAAATTTAGTTTACATTTATTTATTTATTTATGTATAGCAATGACCAGACAAGTAACTGCAGTAATAAACAAATTATCTTACAGGTATTCACAGTTTTATATGGAAGATAGTTTTTGCCATTACAACATGTTTAACCATCACTTCTTTGATGGAAAGGTAAGAATTATGACAGTTATCTCTTTCTTTTATTGTATTTCCTTCATTATTTTTCTAGGGTCCCTCAAGAGCAAATGGTGGCTTTTTTACCATTTATTGATATTTATTTTTGTTCATTCACTGAGTGTGTATTGAGGACCTAGAGGTGATCATGTTATTCATCTTTCATGACTTTTCACTGCTTCTTGGGTGAAGAGCCACTTTCTCACCAAGGCTCACGTAGCTTTTTGTGATCTGACCCCTGCCACTCTCCAGCCTGTCCTCTCCCTGTTCCTGCTTTGCTGTTCGTGTTCAGGACATATGACCTTCATCTCAAACTGGCCTTTCCACCACAGGGGCTTTTGCCCATGCTGTTCCCTCCACCTTCTACTCTCTCTTTGCCTTGTTCATATCACCTCATCCTTCAGAACCCTGTTCCAAGTCACTTTCTTTAGCCTCTCCTGACCCTCAGACAAGGTCAGGTTCTCCTTTGTAGATTTATGATCCTGTAATTAAATAATTCTGTGGTTAGTTGTTTGCTGTCTGCCTTCCTGATAAATTTCATGTCCCAGTTAAGGGGATTTATGGTTTTATTAAACTAATCCTTAAAAAATAGACAGTGTCGGGCTTCCCTGGCGGCACAGTGGTTGAGAGTCCGCCTGCCGATGCAGGGGACACGAGTTTGTGCCCCGGTCCGGGACGATCCCACATGCCGTGGAGCGGCTGGGCCTGTGAGCCATGGCCACTGAGCCTGTGCGTCCGGAGCCTGTGCTCCACAGCGGGAAAGGCCACAACAGTGAGAGGCCTGCGTACCGCAAAAAAAAAAAAAAAAAAAAGTAGACAGTGTCAAGAGTTAACTCCTATCTATGAACTCTGGGTGATAATGTGTCAGTTAAGGTTCATCACTTTTAACAAATGTCCCACTCTGGTGGGTGCTGTTGATAGTGGGAGCAGTTATCCACGTGTGGGGCAGGGGGTATGTGGGATATTGCTGTACCTTCCTCTCAATTTTGGTGTAAACCTAAGACTACTCTAAAAAAAAATAACCTTATAAAAAAGGGAGAGTGGTTTAAAAAAATCTTCTTTCAATATGATGTTAATAACATCATTGTGAATAAACAACATAGCAGAGCTGATATTTCTACTCCTAATTTGAGCTCTTTGTCAGTCCCATTACAAAATAAAATCTATAACCAACCAAGTAATCACACCTGACAGGAGGTTGGTCAAAAATGTTTGAAATTATCAAGACTACTTGAAGCATATCCATACATATATGTGATGGGTATATATCAATTTTTAAAGAATTGTGAGTCATGTTTTAAGTATATATTGTGCTTTAAGATATTAGCTAATGATAGAATGAAAACCAAGCAAGACTAAAAATCTAAGCATTCAGGAAATGAAAATAGATTCTAAATTGTTGGTTGGGATTGAAAAAATGAGACTCATTGAAAAATGAGATTTAGTAAGTATAGCCAGTGATGTACTCCTTCCATCAGAATCCATTTAGCATGGGGATACATATTTTTCAGCTGCGAAAGCTATGAAAACCAAGTATTGAAGTAAATAACAGTTAGAATTAGACTTCACTGTTTCCCAAAGCGCTTGTGTGGTTGATAACCACTAGAATTTGAGAACTGATCAGATGAGCATGAAGAACAAGGAATTGAAAGATCGCTTGACAGTAGATGAAGAGGGGCTTCTCATCTCGGACAGTGACAGTGGGGAAAAGAGAGGAAAGAAGTGGATTCTGAAGGCATTTCCCAGATGGAAACCAGAAGACTTGGTGTAATTACTCTGTGTACACCTGAAACTAATATAATGTTATAGTCAATTATACCTCAATTTAAAAAAAAAAAAAGAAGACTTGGTGATAAGTGTACCGGGGGTGAAGTCAAAGATGACATGGGGCCGTGACCTGGATTCATCTTCCATTCTTCAAAACAGAGAGCAGGGAAGTGTGGAAGTGACGTTTGGAAGTGTTGAGTTTGTGGGGCTGGCACGGCATCGATGTGCAAGTGTCCAGTGTGGTCTCTTGAAACTGTGGGGCTTTGAGCTCAGGGGGGTTGTCAGCACTGGTGACACAGCTGAGGAAGGAACTGAGTTCATATTACTGCTTGATGCTGCAGTAGTGGGTCAGGTATTTGTTTATTTGTTTTTAATACCAGACCGTGATTTTGCTTTTTAATTTGAACAATAAAGACGAGTAAAATTACATTTAAATATTGAAGAGTTGGCTAGCAATTTCATATATCTTAAGAAAGTAACATGTAAGTAGCCTTTTCTAGGAAATTCTATGTAACTTTTATTAAGAGTTTATAGAATTACCTTACAAGTTTCTAGAATAATGGTTGGAATAAGCTGCCAAGACTGAGCTCCATGTTCTGTTTCACAGAAGAAAACAGTCATCCAGCTCAGGCTCTCCTTTCTCTGTATTTTAGGAGCAGCCACTAAATAGCACTGCAACAGTAGAGAGTGACCTACAGAAAACTATTGTTTAATGATTTTACTGTCTCCCCTTTTTCTACCTACTTATGGAGTCAGGGTTTTCAGTAGATATTACCATCTACTAATCAATCACCAAAGCATTTAAGTGTCTACTAGGTGTCTGTGAAGGCATATAAGCCTTTGAGGTACCATGTGCCTTTGAGGATCTAAGCCTCTGCCACTGCACAGAAGCTCTTCACAGTTCATGGGATTAAAAAGTAGTAGTTTTCTGCACAGGATTTTTTTCATAGCAAATAATATAGTCTTTATAAAAAATGTCATATGCCTTATTGGTAAGGTGGTTAAAATGTGTACAGAGGGTGGCTATTTAAAATGCCGAGCACTTTTTTATTGATGACTGAGATGAAGAACAGAGTTAAGTTATTGTCAACCTTGGTGGCATAAGCAAGTGTCTGTTTCCCATAGGTGGTCAACATTAGGACCCTCAGCAACCTAGGACGGGACATCCCACCATTGATTCTTACCTGGGAAGATATTCTTTAATTTCTTTTTAAATTTGGTTAAGAGTTCAGGCCTCATTCACTTACTTATTTTCTTTTTTCTACTTTTAACTCTAAGGGGTTTTAATTAATTTATTTATTTTAAAATTTGTATTGGAGTATAGCTGGTTTACTCTAAGGAATTTGAAGGTTTTTCAGTAACATCATCTGTACTTTTAGTCCTTGTTCGTGTAGGCAGGTTAGGGAAGTGCCAAGCAGCACCTGAAAAATGGTTAACCTTCTTGACACCATCCTTTGCTGTAGGACTTTCAGGAGGAAGTTAATAAAGACTTTACTAGAGAAAAGGGATTAGGATGTTGTGATTTTTTTCCTTTCATCAGTTGGGTCTTCTAAGTTGATTTAGTAGTAGAACAATATATATTTTATTATAAAGTACATATAGGTTTATTAAAGTTTAAATGCCATTAAGCTTTCAAATCTTCTGCCATTTTGTATACTGTAAGTGTTGATTTGCTTTTACAGATAAGTACTTGAAAGCAACTACAAAGTCAGTAGATTAGAGCTAATATTATAGGTCTGTCTCTTACTGACTTCTCCCAAAGCAAAAAAGTGATAAATATCCTAGACAGTTTTTTTTTTTTTGCGGTACACGGGCCTCTCATTGCTCTGGCCTCTCCCGTTGCGGAGCACAGGCTCTGGACGTGCAGGCCCAGCGGCCATGGCTCATGGGCCCAGCCGCTCCACGGCATGTGGGATCCTCCCGGACTGGGGCACGAACCTGCGTCCCCTGCATCGGCAGGCGGACCCTCAACCACTGCGCCACCAGGGAAGCCCTCCTAGACAGTTTTTAATGTTAACTTTGCAATCACTAAAAACACGTCAACTTGTTGGGAAAATGTGTTAATAGCATGGTTTCATGGCCTGGATAAGCTTTATTTGTGAGCTTTCATTTATTTACTTTGCATGTTCAAATATGCCTGTCATTTACCTGGCATCAAAAACGTGTGCATGTTTAACTGGTAATTTGGCTCTCATTAACTTGAACTTATGGTGGTGGACAAACCAGACAGGAAAAAATATGTCTTATTCGTCTTTGTGTCTCCAGTGTTTAGCACAGTCCTTGCTTCTGTTTGTTGAATTGAATTTAGCATTTTAGATAGTCCTCATGGGTAATGAGTTTCTTTCTTTTAGGTTACTAAATTTAGTTTTTTACTTTAACCATTTGAATGTGTAGTCCCTCTGATAGTGATGGTGTTTGAATTTGCAGTTTTAAAAACCCACTTATCAAGGAACCCAAAGATAAAATCTTACGGGGGCTGAATGAGAGCGGCTTCAGGGTGTCACTGAGGGACTCTGGGGTGGCAGGATGGGTGAAGTTCAGTCCGAAGAGTGAGACTGAGCCTAATGCGTTCTCCTCCCAATAGGATGAAGTACCTCCCTTTAGTCCTAATTTAGAAATGAGTTTCTGTTTGTTCCAGGCTGCCCTTGAAGTATGCAGAGCATTTTTACAGAAAGATAAAGGTGAAGGAGTCATTATGGTGACAGATCCTCCTTTTGGTGGCTTGGTTGAACCTCTGGCTGTTACATTCAAGAAGTTAATTGCTATGTGGAAAGAAGGTCAAAGCCAAGGTGTGTAATTTATTACTTACTGCAAAATAAACATGTATCTATGTATATACTTCCTGTCAAATATTAGCAGAGCTCAGTGAATCAGAGCACTGATAAAATATACATGTCTTGCATTCTCTTCTTTTTTTAAAAATAGACTTATTTGATAATAACTTTATTGTCATGATACACTTTGTATTATTCTAATCATGTGTTTTAAAAATGGCTCATAGGTAAAGTATTTGTTTTTGGTGAGCATAAGGGGACATTATGAAGAATAGCAGTGAACTGTTGGCATTTCTTCAGTGAATATTTCCTGAATGGCCACTATGTTCCAGGTACTGTTTAGGTGCTGGGAGTGGAAGGGTGAACAAGACAGACACTTACCTCTGCCCTCTTAGACCTTACATTTCCTCTTCCAAAAGTCTTGCCCAGAACTCTAGGAGGTGGTCCACAGCTCTAAACTGTGCCAAGATTTGTGTGGGAAGGTTGGCTGTCCAGTAGCCTAACAGTGGTTATCAGTGTCACATGGATACCCAGCTCGAGAAGTGGGTTAATGACTGGGGGATATTCAGCTTAAAATGGCTTAGGACTTCAAAGTATTTTATGTAATTATCTAATTAGTGTAATCATTTTTCAGTTGCCAACCTGCAAGCTGATAAATGTAAGAGTGTCAGGAATTTGTGATCAAGCTTCTCCATTAATTGTGCTATATAAATAGTGTGCTTTGGGGATGGGATGCAAATGAAATTTAAAACATGACTCACAGTGCTAAGTATTCCACTTATTTTTGGTTCTGAAGTCTACTTATCAGAGTGGATAAAGTCATTGTTGTTGGGAAAGCAATAAAAAGCTTTGTGAGCTTGAACTGATTCTGCTGCTTATTAGCTGCATGAATTTGAACAAATTGCTTAAATTTTGCAGTTTCAGTTTCCGCATCTGTGAAATGAGATTACTGTATTAACATCTAACTCCAGGGGTTATTTAAGGAGATAACATACAGAAAGTACCTAGCATTGTACTAGCCTGTATCAGGTGCTCTGTAATTAATAGCTATGTCCCCTGTCTCTCATAAAAATTAATCTGGATAAAATTGTTCATAAGAATCTTCCATGATTCAGAAAAGATAGATTTACCCTGAAAACTGGCATCGTGAGTTATGGCAGAGCTAAGATTCAGACCTAAGGCCTTCTGCCTTTTGGTCCAGGATTCCTTCTACCATATCACAACCACCTTTGTGCTTCAAAGTGATGCTCATTTTTTATCTCCCACTTTTTTTGTAATATCTTTGCCTTTACCTAGACTATAGTGATATGCATGTAAAGATAACTTTTACATACCATGTATAGCTGTGTTTAGATATAAAAGAATGTTTCCACTGACTTTTGGGAAAGGTCAAGTTGTAAATGGTACTCTGGTAAATCATCTCTTCGTTTGTATGATATAAATGTATTGAAGGATTACAATTTCTTCCAATACCATATGTTTTTCAGTAACAGCTTTCTACTTTATTTTTTTCTTTAACATCAGTTTCTTATTTTCTTTTCTCTTTTTTTGTGATCCATTAGATAACAGTCACAAAGAACTACCCATATTCTGGATTTTTCCCTATTTTTTTGAATCCCGAATTTGTCAGTTTTTCCCAAGCTTCTGCATGCTGGATTACCAGGTATAGTAAATATTCTGTTTTCTGACATGGTTGGGGAATGGATATTCTGCTTAAATAAATATTCTGATAAGACGATTCATCAATTTTAGTAAATGCAAACACTATAAGCTGTATGAAACACTAAAACTATATTATTAAAAATATAGATTCTTAGGTACCAAAATAAACCTACTAAATCAAAACCAGAGGGTAAAGCCCTAAGAAAAAATATTTTACCAAGTTTCCCAGGTGATTCTGAACTGTAGCCAGGTTTTAGACCAAGTGATCTGATCTTTCATCATCACCAGAAGATTGTGCAGCACCCCAAGATCATCATTATGAACATGGGTTTTCTCCATTCAGAGGTTGTAGAGAAGTAAATTGCTTTTTCTGGTGGGTGGAATGCCATGTACACTTCACTTTGCTGCTCAGAGGATGCCAGGAACTCTAAGGAGGGGTGTGCCCAAGGTTGTGGCGTGTCAGAGAAGCAGAGATGCTGAGGTGTGGGTGTGCTGATTCAGGGCAGACTGACCGGACCTCCTCCTTTGCATCCTTGTCCTTCAGCTCCTTCTGTTTCAATGTCCACTCTCCTGGATTCATTTCCTTGGGTTCTGAGGTTAACCCTGTTGTTGCCATCACTGTGTGTGGTCACCAAGTGGGCACTGCTTCCACTTTTGTAATGACATTTTTCTATTTGATTTTTCTGAGCAGTTGACTAGCCTCTGATTAAGGCTTTTCAGCTCTAGAACTGTAAACGTCTTCACTAGTTGTTCCAAGATAGCACTTGTTTCTTTTTTTTTTATATAGTTGATTTACAATATTGTGTTAGTTTCAGGTGTACAGCATAGTGACTCAGTATTTTTGCAGATTATATTCCATTATATGTTATTACAAGATAATGGGTATAATTCCCTATAGCACTTGGTTCTAATCTTTCTAGTCTTGAAGATATACACTATTATGAAAATTATTTAGAAATAATGAAACAGTGTTACCAGAAATGAGGGGACATATCCTACCTGTGATTCTACCTCACATAGCAAATATTATAATTTTGAGGTACAGTTGACTCTTGAAAAACAGGAGGATTACGGGTGCAGCTGAAAATTGGTGTATAACTTATAATCAGCCCTCTGTATGTGAGGTTTCTCCATATCTGCAGTTTCACATCTGTGGATCCAACCAACTTTGGTTCAGTATTTACTATTGAAAAAAATCCACGTATAAGTGGACCCACGCAGTTCAAACCATGCTGTTCAAGGGTCAGCTGTATTCACATCCAGTCTTTTTAAAAAACACGTTTACATATTTGTAATCATAGAAGATGAATTTGAATTCTGCTTTCTTCATGGTGCCTTATATAAGTGTATATTTTAAAATACACTTATGCTTTTAATAAGTAAATTATTCCATTAATAGGCTATGTTATCATTCTCTTCTTCTTGGACTTAGAGGTTGCTCCCACCTTTCAGGTACTATAAATAACACTGCCATGAACATCTTTTATTCATATAATTTTTCCATATTTTCCATAACTCCCTTAAAATAAATTTCCAAAACTAAAATAGAATTATAAAAGTTACGTTATCAAATTTAATGGACTTTTTTATGGCTCTTCAACCATATTAACAGTGTCCTTTCCAAAAGTGTGTAGCACAAGTCATTTTAACCTTGACTTCTTGAGCTCTGCTTTAGGCAAATCCATACCATATATCTTCTCAAAGTTGGTTTACTTTCCTTTTTCGGGCATCCAGTTTTCTGTTTCATATCTGAAGGATGCTTCAAATATGGACATTTGCAATGTAGAGATAGCTGACATATCCTAAAGACGTTAACTAAGTAAACTATTCCTGGTTTCCAGGAGCACCTGCTGCCTTTGACAGTGAATAATCATCTAGTACAATGTTTGGCACGTAGTAGGTGCCCTGTACATGTTGAATGAATATTTGAATGAAAAAGAGCACGAACTCTGGAGTTGAAAAGGAACTGGGTTATAATGCTGGTTCTGCCACCTACTAGCTAGGCCTACACATTTTATCTAACTCTCTGAAACTCATCTTACCTGTTAAATGAGCATAGTAATAATATATCTGCTTCATAAGGTTTTAAGAATTATTTGAGATAATACATTAAAAGATTTAGCCTCATCCCTGACACACAGCAAATATAGAAAAAAGGTTATTGCTATTAGCATTGTCGTAACCATCACTATAATCATCATTCAGATGGCCCCAGAGTGGGGGTAAAACTTTTCTTCAATTTTTATGTCACAAAACACATTATTTTAACTGCAAAACACATCGTTCCTCAGAAAACTGTTTCATCCACATTTAGAGATGAGTTTTCACTCTGGGCAAGAGTTTCAATTGGTGAGGAGGCAGAAGGAGGCAGAAGAAGCCAGATCCAGAATAAAGCAGATGAGAGTGATTATTAATGTGTAGTAACCAGTTATTGTTTGTTTAGACAGCCTGTGTTACTAGGAAATAACTTTTGGAAGTACTGTAGTTTTAATTTTGAGAACTAGTTCCAAGGTCCAAGCTTACTGAAAGTAATCATATGATTCAGTGCATTGGTGGAAAAGGTTCTAATTAGGCCATGTGTATCAGGGTGAAAAGCAGTCTTTCCAATAAAGAGAAAGCCAACCTTTGAGAAGAAGAATTAGAATAAAACCTATAAAACAAAAAAAATCTTCATTTTTCATGATTCCTACTAAAGATAAGAACATTACTGCCCATTACATGCTCAGTGAGAGAAACTGATTTTGCCAGATCTCCTAGGGTATATGTAAACTTTGTTTGTTGTACCTCCCCTTTGATGATTTTTCTACTTTTTTTTTCTTTTTTTTGCAGTACGCGGGCCTCTCACTGTTGTGGCCTCTCCCGTTGCGGAGCACAGGCTCCGGACGCGCAGGCTCAGTGACCATGGCTCACGTATTTTTTTTTTTTGAAACTCTCTCTGGACTTATTATTATCCTTTCCGAGCCTTTTGCGTTCTTTTTTTTTTCTTTTGTTACTTTAACTTCATTTTGTGGTAATTTTTTTCCTTTTATATTAGCCACCTTCATCAAATGAAAAATTTGAAAGTTTCCTCTCCTCCTTCACAGGTCTTTTCCCATAGACCTTGATTAGGCCTTCTTTCTGACTTTGCCTGACATGATTATAAGCCCCGAAACCACAATGCAGTAAAAAAAAAAAAAAAAAAAAAAATCACTAAATCTCTTTTTTTGGAAATACTTTTTAGGTAAGAGGAAGGCGGAAATGCTGCAAATCTTCATAAACTATAAATCATGTAGACTCTTCACTGATAAAGCACTTGATGAGTACAGAATAAAATAGCTATCAAAGACCTAGAAAACCAAGAGCTTTATTAAGGGCAGATTAGAAAGGAAGGATTTGGTAATGAAAAGAAATTCTGATTTAGAGTCAGAAGAAGTTTGAGTCCTAGCACTGCCTTTTAGAAGATTAAATATAATCTTGAGGGAAGTCACTTTATCTTTCCAGGTCTCTGTTTCCTTACCTATAAAATAAAATGACTGAACCAGAAAAAGGATGCCAGATAAGTTTTACTTTTAGACTTAAGCCTGATAAATTGGTAGTGACGTTCTGGAGAATTTGTTGAGAACACCAGGCTCAGTGGCGGAGAGTAGCGTGACTGATTAGTGACGTCTGCCACAGGGTCAGGGTCAGGGAGTGATGGCATTCAGGTCCTGTATTTACCATATCTGAACTAGATCTTCTCGCTTCCCTTCCACCTTGAACATGCTATGATCTCTTGTTTCTGCTTAATCTGGGACATTTGTTTGGATTGTTAAAAGCAGAGATCTTTGCTTTTTTTCTAAAGCTGTCTTTTAAAAAATCATCCTGTTTAGAAAACCGTTTGTTTTTTGAATCTGGTTTCATGTTCAGAAATGAAGAGGTTTTGACAGGAATTCCTGAGAAATGATTGTAAATTATAAGGTGACATGTGAAATTCTCAAAATTCAATATACAATAAACATAAAACATTTAATGGATTTGAAGTGATAAGGAATAACACACACACATATATGTAAGTGTATATCTGTGTATATATCTGTACATACGATATTTAAAATAAGAGGTTACATGGAATATGGTGTGACTAAAAAACCTTATTGCTATGGTAGAAGTTGATTGATGGAGCTGAAGAGTTCACTTGGAATCTTTTGAATATATTGAAATTAAACAGAACACACTTTAGGGATTTATGAAAATACAAACATGTACTCTGTTTTATTTAAGCTTTGTTTCCTAGCATGATACCTGGAGCATAGTAGGTGCAGAATAATAAATGTTTGTCGACTTGAATGTCTTGTTTTCCATATAACTAGTTTCAGTCTCATGTTGCAGAAGAAATTTGTGTATAGATAAAATTAAAAGTTAGGAATTGCAGAGATTTTGTGCTTTCCCTCATTTCTATACAGTACTTCATCACATTAATCAGTTCCATGGGAGAAATTTTCTATTCGAAAATGCCTCTCATCATCATTGTGAGTGAAATGTCAGGGATAATGATGGGAAAATGGTGTATCAGCTCTACCACTAGTGATACGCAATTTGCAAAATTGTGTTTGCTTTACAGCACTTCCATAGGAGGTTTATTTGTGTGGATGAAGCTATGAAATATGGATGTATGTTAAGGGTACATTAATTTACCCTAGCAGCATGCATTTTACATACCATATGTTTATAGTTAATTAGCACAACAAACCCACATTTAAAAATAATAATAATCTCAATTAGGTTATGCAAAATCAAGTAATCAACCAGCTCCCTGACGCACACATTCTCTGACTCCTTAGGTAACCATAAAGAAATTCTTTTTTTTCCCCTCTCTTCCATCTGCTATCTATTATATTGCATGGACTATTCCATTTACTAAAAATCTTTCTAAGATACTCTTTTCCAGCATTTGAAAATCTTCATAAGATTCTCTTGGGAAGAATTTTTTTTCTTATGACACTCATAAATGTTCAAAATATCTTTGTTGGGCTTCCCTGGTGGCGCAGTGGTTGAGAGTCCGCCTGCCGATGCAGGGGACACGGGTTCGTGCCCCGGTCTGGGAGGATCCCACATGCCGCGGAGCGGCTGGGCCCGTGAGCCATGGCCGCTGAGCCTGCGCGTCCGGAGCCTGTGCTCCGCAACGGGAGAGGCCACGACAGTGAGAGGCCCGTGTACCGCAAAAAAAAAAAAAAAAAAAACCTTTGTTGAATTTAATATGGTACTATATATTTACTGAATACATAGAGAAGGTGCATTAGGGAAAAATTATGAATTTAAATCATTTTAAAAGAAAACTACTTAAGGTACTATTTTACGGTGATTTTGAAGTAAAATCTACTTTTGTATCTTAGCCTCTAATAGTTAACATATATTCATAGAATTTTAAAGTTGTAAAGATGCATAGCCTTAACGTAGGCTGACTTCCCAATGTAATAATCCTTTCCACTAAATTCATGACAAGGAATCATCTAGTCTCACTTGAATGCTTTCCCTGAGCAAAGTCCTACAGCCTTACAAGGCAACTCAATTTATTTAATAGCTCTAATCGTTAGAAAATTTTCTCATATGGAGATAAAATATGCTCCCTATTAACTTCTAACCATTGGTCCTACTTCTGTTTTCCGAAGCAATAAAGGATAAGTCTAATTTCTATTCCACATGACACCCCTTCACTTATAACATAGCTGTCAGATCCTCCCAGTCTTCTCTTTTCTGAATAAACACCCCCAATCTGTTAAACTATAAGCCCTATTTATTCCCATTACTTTCAATAGAAATGAACTGGCTTTATTAATGTCTCTCTTAAAATGTAGCAGCTGAATGGAGGGCTTCAAATGTGATCTAACTTCGTCTCCTTTCCTTGTTACGATATTACAGTTCTATGTAAGCCGGCTGTGAGCCCACACCAGCTCTTACACCTTTGTGATAGACTGTGGACTCCCCACATTGGACTGTGCGTGCTTACATGCCGAACGCCCTAGGGCTTTTTTTTTTTTTTTCTTCCCCACTGTCTCTCATTTAGCTGAGTCTCCTTATCCTGTACTTATTTTTTTCCCACTGCTGAAGCTTGTTAATCACTCTTCCTAAATTTGTTCACCTGTAAATCTAGAAGGCATTGGCATAGCCACGGAGAGAGCTTAGGAATCTCCCTCCCATTAAAGGCCTCTCTTTCCACTGTCACCGATTCCTTACATTTTTGTAATTCTCTCATTAAATAGCTACTTTGCAAGTCAGTTCTGTTGTAAATTCTTAAGTGTAACCTTATTTAGAATCTAAAGAATTTATTATAACTTACTTGAAAGTTGCGATCTACCTGTATTAACCTTATAAAAATCTCATGGTATTCTTGTGGGTCATGTAAAGCAGTGGTTCTCAAACTTTAGTGTGCCAGGAGGGCTTGTTAAAAATAACAGATTGCAGGGTCCCACCTCCAGAGTTTCTGTGTTATTAGGTCCTAGGTGGGGCAAGAATTTGCATTTCTAACAAGATCCCAGGTGATGCTGATGTTGCTGATCCAGACACCACACTTTGAGAATTACTGATCTGAAGATGGATGGACTTAGTGGCCAGGTGGATTCATGGCAGGTTTAAAACCAAATTGAGAATGTGTATGGATGATAGGGTGGAGGAGGAGAGGGGAGCAAGAAGCTAATAGAAATCATGCTTGTTGGCCTCAGTTTACTTTCCAGATAATCTACAGAAATGGAAAGTTGAGTTAGGGATCTTGAGAGAGGTAAATGTTCGAAATAGTCATTGTGGGGAAAACAACTATAGTTATAGATTTCCCTCTGCACTCCATCCTTCTATCTATCTCTACCATATGCCGGGTCCTGAATTCAGTGTTTTACATACATTGTCTCATTTAACTTTCATAACAACTCTAAGGTAAGTATCAGTAACCTCCTTTTCCAGATGAAAATGATGCAGACTTGCCTGAGGTCACATAAAAAGTGAGTGGCAGAGCCACTGCCTGGCCCCCACACCTGGCTCTGTCAGAGAGTGATGGTGGAGGGCCACACTGAGGATGCACTGAGTCTTGGGGAATGGAAAACGGACATGCAGTGAATTTCACAGGCAAAAAATGAAAAGCCCTATACAAGCTGGCACAGATCATCAAAGGTGGAATGTTTTAATGCCCAAAGCTAAAGTCTTAATTACATAAAAGCCTTTCCTGCAAAGTCTGTTGCATTGGATAAAATATTAGAGTTGTTTTTTGAATCCTAGGTAACATGAATGTGTCATAACAAATTTTACCTTTTTTATAATGAAATTTTACTCTCATAGAGGCCCCTCTGAGGCTGTTGATTAATAGGTAAACTCTTGCTTTTGAGAACTTCTTATTAAATACTCTGATTTAATTTGTATCTTGGCATCAGTTTGTTCATTTATTGGTTAAAGAATCTTAAAGAATGTTGACTCATTTGAGAAATTTTTCCTTTTTAATTTTTTTAAACTTTCTAGGTAGATTATGATAATCATGCACTTTATAAACATGGAAAGACAGGACGGAAACAGTCTCCTGTGCGTATTTTCACCAATATCCCACCCAACAAAATAATCCTTCCTGTTGAAGAAGGGTACAGGTAAGAGAGACCTTGAAGTACACAAGTCACTGAAAATAAAGTTCCATATATCTAACACCAAATGCCTTTCATATTGACTCATGTAGTTCTTTTATTACTTTTAAATTTGGCCTATAATGTTATATTGAATTTAATTTGAATTACACCGAACTTTTGTAACAAATGCCTTGTGAACTTTTACCTACCTTGTGAATCTCAATAAGTATATGTAGCTGATTTCTTCGAGTCTTTTCTTTTCTCCTTAGATTTTGCCCTCTGTGTCAACGATATGTTTCTCTAGAGAATCAGCACTGTGAACACTGTAATTCTTGCACATCCAAGGTACAGTTTTCTTTAGAATGTGTTTTTACTCAAACATATTAATTTTATTTTAGGTCACTAGTTTCATTACATTTGTTTAATGTTATTTTGTTAATATTATACTTTGTATTAATGTATTATCATTTATTAATTATATTTTAATATAATATTTTTTTTCTAATTATAAAGTACGGCAGGCTTTTAAAAATACTTAGTTGCCTTCATCATCATTAACAACTATTTGAGTTATTTTTATATGGTACTGTATGACTGCTAAAATTATTAGTGTTTCAAATAAGGTACTAAATAAGGGCTAAATTTTGTTGAGGGCAAAATTAAGGTGTTTCAAATAAGGAATTGAACTATTAGATACCATCACTGTTCTGATGAAGCAGTAATTAATAACATGTGCTGTGTATTTACTCCTCACAGCACTAGTAGACAGGGCTTTTTACATATGAGGAAGGACTACAGGGGACATACCTCCTAGTTATTTTTTTAGGAAGGTGGGATCACCTTTAGGTTACTCAGTTACTTTAACTAAATCCAGTCAGAAAGAACATGTGAAGTTTAGTTGGCTGATACGCACATATTATTCTCCAGAGGAAAGGCTATATTTTTATAACTATTGGAAAGTACATTTTTTATAACTTTATATTACTGGTTATACTGGTTTTTAACTATGGTAACACATCTGATTATATATTTCCAGTTAGTTTAGAAATTATCTGTATTCTTCATTAAAAAAAATTATGCTCAGATCATACAAAGTACAAAATGAGGAAAACAAAATTTTATTATTTAGAGATGCACACGTAAGTGGAAATAAACAAAAGCAAGGAAGTGACCATCACAAAAACCAAGATAGGCATTTCTCAGTGGGGAAGGAGGAATGCTGGGTTGGGAAGGGGCATGTAGGGAAGTGTCTAGAGTACTGATGATATTGTCCCTTGACTTGTTGGGTTCATCAGTGTTCACTTTATAATACTCATTAAACTGGACATATGCATCTCATGTACTTTTTTAGTTATGTTTTATTTCACAGTTTTTAAATTACCCAAATAGTAACCTCTATCCTTCTAAATTACATTAAGTTCTCAAATATGAATGTTATTAAGGATTATACCAGCTAGACACATAAAAACTATGAATCATTAATTCTCTTGAAATTTTCATTGAGTCCTTCTTTTTGCAGATTGGGTTGCTCGATCTGGAGTGGACTTTCAAGATCATTTAGATAAATCCTCCAGTTTTAGAGTTAAGGAAATTGGGGCCCATCAAGGAGGCATTTGAGTTGAGTAGAGAAATGCATAAATTAAAATCAAAGTATTTAATAGTAAAGCCCAGGAAAGTGAGAAATAAGGAATGAATAATTCACACAGATTTTAATAAGACATTTTAATTTTTAATTGTGGAAATTTGATTTTTAGTGACAAGTTAAACATAATTTTAAAATTGTTTTTGTAGGATGGCAGGAAATGGAATCATTGCTTTCTCTGCAAAAAGTGTGTAAAACCTTGTAAGTATTCAGACTTAGTGTTTGAGATCTTCTGAAAATATTTGACTTTTTCTTCATCTAAATAGGGTTTTTATTTAACTGTATTTACAAAAGAAAAATAATATAGAGACTTGCATTAATTTACTTGCTTTTTAATTTTTACACTTGCCAAAATGTACGTTCTCTCCTTCAAAGAGAGACATGACTTTACCCTGTTTCAGTGTTGGATTTGCTTTGGCTTGTTTTAACAGGGTTTTGTATCACTCAGCCAGCCCCCATTTTGTCAGTGGCTCTAAGCTCATGACTCAGGGCAGAAGGGCTGAATTTGTTGCCATGTATCAGAAAGAAGTTAGCTGGTTTACATGGGATTCCAACCTCTTAACCTTGGCTTCTTTAGCCAAATTATAATTAGCTATGCAAAGCAATCACAATATTTGAAGTAAACACTATTCACGCTTCCTTATCATAAAGGTTAATCAAATGAAAAATTATATTAAATGAACCTCCTCTAATACCTAATTTTTATTTTACAGCCTGGATCCACTGTAACATTTGCAATCACTGTGCTCTTCCAGATCATTCTTGCAACGGCCCTAAAGATGGCTGCTTTATTTGTGGTGAATTAGATCATAAACGGAGTACTTGTCCTAACATCTTTACGTCTAAGAAAGTTAACAAGTTAGTTGAATTCTTTTATTTACTAGAAAAAATTTTCCTTGTATATTTGTACAGAGCAATCCACAGAAGTACACAATAATCAGAGGATCCAGAAATGCTAAATGCTAAATTAATTGTTGCTTTCACTGTTAGGTATTGTTTGCATAGATGGGGAGAGGGAGGATATGAAGGTGAGTCAAAGAGCTTAAAATTTTATAGGTAAGGCATGAAAATAATCAAAATATAAGGTAGAAAGTGACTCACTTCCTATATATTTGTGTAATATAGCAGTGTAATTCAGAGCAAAGTTATGCCAATGTCAATAGTATATTTAGAAAAACTATTGGTATTTCAACTGGGCTAACTTGAATGTTACACTTTTTTCCTTTTAAACTGAAGGGATTATAGCTATTGAGTCCTCTTGTTTTACTGATGTGAAAACCAGATAGCCAAGTTTAACATTACATGACTGTTGAGATCAGGATAAAAATTTTGAGCTATCATATGACTTGTGATGAAAAAATCATCTATTATTATTAGAAGTATCTGATGGTTTAGTAGCTACTTGTGATTGTATTAGAATTCTTTTCCATTTGTTTTTTTTTTTGGTCAGTAGAAATCATTTTTTTCCATTAAAGCCCAGCCATTTGAATTCTGCCTAGTATTTAAACTACCTTTTCCATTACTTTTTATCAAATTTACTTTAAATAATTATTTCCACTAAGTAATCTAGGGTAGAAGTGGAATTTTAAAAATTAATTAAAGAGGTGTATTGAAGAGTCTTATAAAATATTTTTTTATAAAGCTTTAAGAATAGAATACAACCTAATAAAGGATTGATCTGGGGTTGTTGCACTATTACAATGTAATTCTGCTTGCAAACAACATGCCCAGCCTTTGATTCTGTGATCTTATGACACGTGGAAACTGAATTTGCATTTTGGTAATACAATGTAGGCTCTTTATTGGTTCTTAAATAGCCCTGACTATTTGATAGTAATATGTTGTTTTCATTGAGGGAAATCATGTAGTATCTCTTAGTATTAGATTTTATCAATTTTAATTCAAGACCAAATTCTTTAAGATGTGGTATACCTGATAGTTCTTAAATAGTATTACTTTCTTCTCTTAGAGGAGACTCAAACTGTGAACAGTGATCTTCAGATAGTGCTTTCAAAAAAATTTTACAATGAAATTGACAATGCAAAGTTTTTTCTTTACAATAGTAAAAAATAATTTTAATAGCTTTTTTAGTATATATGGCATAAAAGATCTTTTCATCTTATATGTTTTATAGTTGTCATGTTAATTTGGTTTTCCTTGGTATTAATTTTCCTTTGGTTGTGATCTGGAATGATGCTGGCTCCCTCTTGTGGTTAGAGCTCATTTTATCAGTTACATAAATACCTATAATTTAGAGGATAAATACTAGGTCAATTTAATTTTAAGGCAAATAAAACAATCAGTTTATTATACTCAGTTTATCACTGTTGAGAGACTTTATCTCTGGAAAGTTTTGTTTATTCATATTACAAATGAACATTTTCTTTCTTTTTTTGTTTACTGTATCTTCTAGTGAAATCTGGTTCATGTTTAGTTCTTCTGAGTGGACAAACCAAAGAAAATTTGTTTAAATTTTGTATACAGATATGCATAGCTTCATTGACTTTGCCATCAAGAGATTATACTTCATTAAATTTGCTAAATCATCACTTATCAGTACATTATCCTACTTCTAAAAAATGGCTGGAGGGAAAGGAGATTTATGTAACATGCACAAAACAGTATAAAGATGACTGTTTTATTTGTTTTATTTTGAACTTATAGGATACCCCAGTCCATGGTGAAAAATCTAAACATGGAAAAATATAAAATTGCCAAGCAAAATTCTGAGTAGTAGTCATGCGGAGCTACTAATAATAGCTAATATTTATTTATTAATTACTATATGCTTAGCATTTTACATACCTGAATAATTTATAGTAGAGTACGTAGTATCAATATCAAGGTAATTAAGAACACAGTTTCCTGAATCAAACTAGTTCTGCCACTTGCTCATGGATGCTTTCATAGCCTCTGTTTCTTCCCCTAAAAAAAATTGGGGGGAAGGAAAGAGAAGGGTGACATCTGCCTTGTCTCAGTCTCCCAGCTCCTTGAAGTCAAAGACCGTGTCCATTCATTTTTGTATTCCCAACACTTAACATATATACTGAATGAACAAAAGGAGAGGCTGAGTTTGGTCCACTAGGAGATTATATACTGTTTATGAAGCTCCTTTCCCAGGTTTTGGTCCTGGGAAGATCAAGAAGGAGCGTTTCCCTAGGACTCGTGGTGGTTTAGGAGAAGTGAATCTAACAATTGATATTGCTGGGAAGCCATGGAAATGCCCAGGTTTGCCATTACTGGCAGCCCCAGCCCATCCCTTCATTCATGATATGATAAATGGCATGATTCTGCTAGCTTGGAGAAAGTGAATGGATAGACCAGCAATCTTCCTCAGCTATAGATTGCCTGTAATGTAGTTCAGAGAGCACCTGAAACAAAGGATCTGGGTGTTTTTTGGGTTTTTTTTCCTGGTGTGATTTAATGTTTTTTAGAGAGTGAGTTTCAACTTCTTTATTTTTTTAAAAAATATCTTTATTGGAGTATAACTGCTTTACAATGTTATGTTAGTTTCTGCTGTACAACAAAGTGAATCAGCTATACATATACATATATCCCCATATCCCCTCCCTCTTGAGCCTCCCTCCCACCCTCCCTATCCCATCCCTCTAGGTCATCACGAAGCACCGAGCTGATCTCCCTGTGCTATGCAGCAGCTTCCCACTAGCTATCTATTTTACATTTGGTAGTGTATGTATGTCAGTGCTATTTCTCACTTCATCCCAGCTTCCCCTTCCCACCCTGTGTCCTCAAGTCCATTTTCTACGTCTGCGTCTTTATTCCTGCCCTGCCACTAGCTTCATCAGTACCGTTTTTTTTTTAGATTCCATATATATGTGTTAGCATACAGTATTTGTTTTCCTCTTTTTGACTTACTTCACTCTGACAGACTCTAGGTCCATCCCCCTCATTACAAATAACTCAATTTCGTTCCTTTTTATGGCTGAGTAATATTCCATTGTATACATGTGTCACATCTTCTTTATCCATTCATCTGTCGATGGACATTTAGGTTGCTTCCATGTCCTGGCTATTGTAAATAGTGTTGCAGTGAACATTGTGGTACATGTATCTTTTTGAATTATGGTTTCTCAGGGTATATGCCCAGTAGTGGGATTGCTGGGTCGTATGGTAGTTCTATTTGTAGTTTTTTAAGGAACCTCCACACTGTTCTCCATAGTGGCTTCAACTTGTTCATTTTGAAGCTAGTCTTCAAGAAGAGACCACAAAATGTGGGCATCCTGTATGGCACTTGTCAGGACTTTTAGATCTACTGAGGAAAGGAAAATTAGCTGCAGGACTATAAGATGGGCCTCTTTAAGCCTTTTCAGTTTTTTCCATTGTGTTGTTTCATTTTTCTACCACTCCTAACTGCCAGTGTATTGGTCTTTTTTCTGAAAAATGTAATTCAGGAATTTGGAGATTGAAGTGCTGAGTTGAGCAGTACAGATGTACCAAAAAAAAAAAAAAAAAAGAAAGAAAAACCAACCAAAAAACCTCCCAACTCATTGGCCTGCCTATTTACTTCTGTGGTGTGTTTGTCCTGAATAGATTGTTCTAAATCTGTAGTCACCATCTTTCAAAGAAATTTCTTTTCTCAAACATTTTGCTTGGTCAGGACTCTATCTCCTTGTTATTATGGTTAGGATTCTGAGGATTTATGCTTATAATACAGTAAATTCTTTCCCTTCTGTTTTCTTATTTGGTTAGCTGGTTAATTAAACTTCAACATAATTACATAATTCACTGTGCTCATTCTACAAAATAATTTAGCACCTTGTTTTTCAGAGCTGTCAGAAAGCAGAAGCAAAGAAAGAGCAATAAGATGAAAATGGAGACCACTAAAGGACAGTCCATGAATCATACAACTGTTACAAGGAAGAAGAAAAGAAGAGAAAGAGCTCATCAATATCTTTGCTCTTAAATGTCCAGTGGCTTGCGAATAAGAAAGATTTATAGTCCAACCTTTGATGCCATTTTCTGAAAGTGCCTCACTGGACTTAAATTCTGTCGCTTTCAAAGGTATGCACCTCTCTAAGCTTGAAAGTAGGCAGGTGGTATTTCCTGGTTTATAGACCTCCTCACCCCCAGCAGCCCCTCTGGGGAGTTGTTCCATCCTTAGCTGGTTTGCTAGCTCTCAGTGCCTTTTTTCTTTCTTTAAATCTCTTCCAGTCATATTATTTTAGCCTCTTTTATCTGAAGAATGGGCATAAAGTATCCTTTTGCAGGAAGAAAGAAGAAAATGAGAATGAAAACCTGAGGTTTTGTTTACATTGAACATAAGAGTATGTTAAGTTTGATATTTTAAATATTAAAGTATTGTACAATGGCTTAAACCCCACTTGTAAAGAGAAATACAATATATGATTTTTTTTTAGACAGAATCTGAAGATGATGGAAAGAATTTTGACAAAGCCAGTCTAAAGATATAAAGATTATGATTATGGTTAATTATTATTAAATATTTATTTTTCAAATACTTTTTGCAGTTGTCCTTTGATGGTATAGAATCACCTAAATGTTTGTTGAATAAGTGAGGTATTTAGAATTATGACTTGCTCTGTCATCTTAGTGTCTTTTAACCTAGGCAGTACGTTTCTCTCTCTCTTTTTTTTTTGCGGTACGCGGGCCTCTCACTGTTGTGGCCTCTCCCGTTGTGGAGCACAGGCTCCGGACGCGCAGGCTTAACGGCCATGGCTCGCAGGCCCAGCCGCTCCGTGGCATGTGAGATCTTCCCAGACCGGGGCACGAACCCGTGTCCCCTGCATCGGCAGGCGGACTCTTAACCACTGCGCCACCAGGGAAGCCCCGTTTCTCTCTTTGTAAAAGTAGTAGCAGAAGGCAGGATATTTTGGTGATCATTTTGGTGATCCTCATTCCTATTCTAACACTTCCTGGTTGTATGTCCTTAGCCAGGTCATTCATTCTCTAGAAGCTACTGTTTCTTCGTTATTATAATGGGGACAATAATAGTTAGACCTCAGGTTTGTTTGTGGTGAAATTAAATGAGGCACATGCCCCTGGCTCTCAGTTCTCCTGCTACCCGTGAGAAATGTTAACAAATGAAGATGGCTACGGAGCACTAATGGTAATCACCGGGTGGTCAGGTATTGTAGCATGGAAGGGAGTAGTTTGAACAAACAGTTCATTGTCTCCTTGAGACTTAGTAGTTTAGAATGGCTTGCATTTGTACAATGACTCCTCTCTCTTTCCCAAATGACTGCTTTAGAGCAGGTTTGGAGGCATCTCTGCTTGGGCTTAGCTAGAGCCCTGAGAGTAAAGGTAGAAGAACTGCACTCCATCTGGCATTTAAATTCTACCTGGTATTTAAGTTAGGATGGTTTGTTGCCTGATGTGGAATACGCACATGTGGCCCTGATCAGTGTGGTTCTGGTAGATCAGGCTATATCAAAAGATGAGCTAAGCTCCTGGACTTAACAAGCATCAGAAAACTCTTCTCTTGCCCCCTTTTTGACATGGGTTCCTGTGGTGATAGGAGGGGCAGATTTTCAGGTGATTGGATGAGATATGAACCTTGTACAATCATTGTGAGAGTTCCCCTCTCTGATTCAGGCATAGATGTGGACATTGCCTGACTTTCATGGTGTCCACGATGCTGTGGATAAAATCTGTTGAAATCTCCCCAGAAACTCAGACAGCTGAGGGACCATGACTGCTGAAGAACTGGGTCCTGATGGCCAATGGTTTTTATCATCACCATATTTTCTTAGTTTTAAGATACCGTCAATTGTAAAATGCATTTTCGATGTAATCATAGCTCTTCAAGGAGAAAACACCTTTATCTCATTAATTGTATATATTAAATTTTAGATGTATCTTTTTTCAGAAATATTAAAATGTGAAAAACATGTCCATCTTAGTATTGAGCAAATAGGATATTACTTATAATCAGGAATTCTGTACTTAAAAACTTTGTTACCTCCTTAGAGAGTTAAAAATAGGAAATTTGATGGTTCTGTTTTTTTTTTTTTGTTCAATTAATACTAATTTTAAGGACTTAATCTCTTTCTTTTCTCAGAGGATAAACGAATAGAATGTAAAAATGTCTCTGGGAGGTAAAGTGTGATGGGAGATGAAGTCATTTGTTCTAATTAGAAATCTGCCTATCTGAACATTAAGATACTTACTCAAAATAGCAATAGAAGAAAATTCCTGAAATTTGACAGATAAAACTTTCTAAGCTTTTTAAAAGGCCATTTTTCTTAAATAACTACAGCTAAATTTCATTCTACTTCTTGTTTATATTATAAAATGTAATGAAATACAAAGTTACTTTGTAGGCCCTGGATGATCAGATTTCAGCTTTTTTCACTACATTTAGTCTGATATTTAGACTAATCTATTTCTCCAGTATGCCCCAATCTTTTCATCCTATTCTCTTCTTTCTGTTTGGAACATTTCCCTCCATACAGCCATCTGTTAAAGTCTTATGGAGCCTTTAGGCCCTGGCCCAAGTCCCACTCTCTCCTGGGAAGCCTCACATGAGTCCCTGGTAGCAGCCAGTACCTTCCTCTCCAAACCCCTTGCTATTCTGCGCCACATTTGAGGCACTTTTCATGTATTATTCTGTGATTATATTGACAGATTCTGTTTCCCCGAAAGGTTTCAGTTTCTTCAGGTCAGTACCCACTTCTTATACTCTCATGTCTTTCTTATGTATTGTAGGTGCTCAGTAAAAAGTTGATGAAAACATGGAATTTTCTAGAGGTTTTCAGGTGGTAGGTGTATTCATTTGCTAGGGCTGCCATAACAAAAAATCACAGACTGGGTGTCTTTAACAACAATAACTAACTTTCCCACAGTTCTGGAGCCTGGAAGTCCAAGATCAAGGTGTCTGCTGATTCAGTTCCTGGTGGGATCTCTCTGCCTGGCTTGCAGATGGCACCTTCTCACTGTGTCCTCACATGGTCTTTCTTCTATGTGTGTGTATTCCTGGTGTCTCTCTGTGTCCAAATTTCCTCTTTGTATAAGGATACTAGTCAGATTGGATTAGGGCCCACCCTAATGGCCTCATTTTACTTGTCATCTCCTTTTTAAAGGCCCTGTCTCTAAATACAGTCGCTCTCTGAGCTACTGGGGGTTAGAACTTCAACATGCAGATTTGGGGAGATACCATTCATTCCCTAACAGTAAGCATGCCTAAGATATGGAGAGGACTTGCTTTTTTCTCTTTCTTAGAAGGACTGAAAAAAGGAAAACAGACCTAAACAGTATTGGGAGGAATTCAGAGCCGACAGGAGGACTATCCCAACACTGAGGGTTTAAACGTTGGGATGTGCTACGTGAGCAAGATCGGCAGCCTTATCTGGAAGTCTTTAAACTTAGAATAATTCAGCTTTCAAGGTTATTTTAAGAAAAACACTTAAGTTGATTTCTGCCCTTTTCAAAGCAATTTATAAAATACTAGGCATCTGGGAGAAGCTTGACTGTAGGCAGACATCAGAGAAATATTGTGGGTTTGGTTCCAGACCACCACAATAAATTGAGTATCTCAGTGAAGGGAGTCACATGAATTTTTTGGTTTCCCAGTGCATCTAAAAGTTACATTTATACCACACTGTAGTCTGTTAAGTGTGCAGTAGCATTGTCTAAAAAAAAAAATCCACATACCTGAATTTAAAAATACTTTATTACTAAAAAATGCTAAAACATCATAACACAGGGATGCCACAAACCTTCAATTTGTAAAACAAACCACAATATCTACGAAGCACAATAAAACAAGATATTTAATTTTTAAATATAAAATCACAGCCTATAAAAGGTCCTTGTCTGATATCACCTCCTTTGTGATGTCCTTGTTGGTGTCTCCAGTGGAACAGTATGTCTCTTACCAGTGAAATAAAAATAGGTGTGTGTTTGTGTGTCTTTTCATTTCTACTTCTTTTCAGGTACTTAAATCATGCCCTGCATTAGAACAACTCTTTGTGCTTGTTTTCCCTGTGTAGATTAGAAACTTGTTGATGGCAGGGGCCTGTGGACATCATCGTGAACGTTCACAGGCTCCCAGAGCTGTGTCTTGCACATGGTGATATCAGAGACAACCAGTTGCAGTATGCATGGCCTCATTCCCCGTCCCACAAGCCTGGGAAGCAGGCGCCCAGGCTAACACCATTCTCCACCCTCCAAGTAGAAGCTGCTCCTAAATAAGGACCGGGTGAATGGAGATGGCCACTTATGCCTCCAAACCCAACTGTGCTGTCTGACAGTAAGACGCTAATACTCTTAGAGCTGCCCAAGGAAGAAAAGCTTAAAAAAATGCAAAGGAAAATCCAATTTGACTTACTTGATGCAGTTTTAATTAGAACATTAGGACATGGGTTAAATTACTTGAGCATCAGCTAGAAGGTCACTGCAAAAAAGTGAAGATAAGAACTCTACTATTTGATTTCAAGCGACTTAGTATAAATGTTAACTCAGCAAGACTGAGGGGGAAAAAAGCACCAAAAGTAAGCAAGCAGATCTCAGAGATCTGAGGGGTGAGTTTTATCCCATTAGCTGGACAGTCACAAGATTCTCACACTACTGTGTTGCTTAGTACTCCTGCAGACTAGCAGTGTGACATCCGGTGATCTCTAAGAAACGAAGCCTGATTAGATGGGCCAGCTTCTTCATCTGAAAATGTGGAGGTGAGGAATGAGAGAAAACTAGAGATAGACAGCCTAAACATTCCACATGCTTAAAGAGGACAAAAGGAAATAAAAGTTGCTGCCTGCTAACTTTACAATTAATACATGAGCCAGGTGAGTCAAATAAAATGAAAAGTAACTCTAATTCTACCACCCAGACATAACCACTGTCACACTTATGTGTGTGTTCTTCCAAAGATTGTTTCTTGTGTAAAAGCTATATAGACACTCTAAAATTTCCCCCACAAAAATGGAATTATTAAAATATACTGTCTGTAATCCTCTCCTCATAAACATGTGAACATCAATTTATACCTATAACAACAGTATTATTCTTCAGTATGCATGTACTGTATTTAATCAGTCTCTTACGGTTGGACATCTAAGTTGTTTGCATTTTTCACTAGTGTAAACAACTCTATGGTGAACGTACTTATACTCAAATTTTTTCTTATTTCCTTAAGGTAAGTTCCTATACATACAAATACTGGTTCTGTAGCTCTTAGAACTTTTTTTCCAGATGAGAGTCACACGAGTTGGTCTCTGAACAGCATCTGAAGTGGTCGTGGGAGACAAGCAAAGCACCACGAACTGACAGTCTGGACCCACATCTCCCAGACGCACTTCAAACGTAAAACCACCCTTTAAGTAGTAATGATTGATTGTCATATTGAACACTATGGATGGGCCGCTTTGCCACCATCATTCCCACCCGTTCCATTGTGTGCCTGCTGTGGGATTTGGGGGAGGGTTGACTGACATCTGCTCCAGCTCTTGGGGAGGACTTTTATAGGGCATAATTCCATCCCCTTTACCTGTGATTTCAGCGAGGCTCAGGATAGGGGCTGGTCTAATTACAACGCGGCTCAGTACTTTAGTCTTGTGACTGGTGAAGAGACGCTCATTCTTCCTTCTGAATGAGGAAGCCTGTAGCTCCAGGTGCTGTCGGCAGTCTTCCAGCAAACACATGGGGAGCCAGCCTTATGGTCGTGCACACCTTCAGCTGGGTCCCTGGTGACTCCAAGTTGCTGGATCTAGTCTGCCCTGAAGTTGGCCCATGACTGGACTTGTAATTTACATGAGCCGACACATTCTAGTTATTACTTGTGCCACTGCAACCATGGCAGGGCAGAGAGATTCTATCACTAACATTTATTTCTTTTTCCAACAAGTCCAGTTAATTTGCTTATTTTGTATGTTTCACTTATTTTTTGACTTCAAAATAGGCCTCTCGATATAACAGCCTTTCCACCTGTCCTAGATCAGTCACATCCCACACAACTCCACCTTCCATCCCTGTACACTGTAAGTCCCACATCTCTGCTCAGGCCCTGACCTTTCCCCTTCACACCTGCCTTTTCAGCTGTCTTTTGGCCATCACAGGTGGATTTTCACACCACACCTCCACCTGAACACAGTCCTCACTGAACTCCTTTGCTCTGGTCTACTTTCCCTCCCTTCCCCTCGTACTTCCCTCATATCCCACCCCACCCAACAACAACCAGTTCTCTACTCCCTGAGTCTGTGCACCCAAATATCCCAACCTGTCTTGACTACTCCCTTGCTTTCATTCCCCCGATCTAATCAATAATCTGTTCATGTTATCCTACTTCAGAAATGTCTCTGGAATCACCTCCTGCAACCCCCCCTCCCTTCCCCCGCCTCTGCCCAACTAGTCTTCCTTCCTTTCTAACCCATCATCAGCCTTGGCACAAGAATTAAGGTCTTGCATGACCGATGAACCAGTGTGATGCCATCAACAACACGCCCCTCCTCCAACAACCTCTGTTCTCAACTTCCTGCCTTTCAGAATCTAACCCCACACCGTTATAACACGTGGAAAGGTGCCATCCGTGTGAGCTAGCCCAAGGGGTGTAGTGATCAAAGAAACAGCCTAGCTACCAAAAAGTTATTTCACAAGAGCTAGCCACTGCATTTTCTTTTCAAGCACTAGGAAGAGGATAGATTAATATACATCATGGGAATTCTTAAAGTCTATTTTCTCTTCATTTCCCTCACCCCTTTCCCACTTCCCACTCTGCACATTTGTATCTCCCATCTTTGCCTTCTTAAAAAGCACCAATGCCTGATCCCTGGGACTTTCCCCCTTTTCCTTTTGATCCTGTGCCACATAAGCACAAGTAAACCAATTTGACAAAGCAGTGTTTTCCTTAGAGAATGGGGAAGGCAAAGAAACGGAGTGGGTAAAGCCAAAGTCTCCTTTATGGGGCAGTGAGGAAAAAAAGGCTAGAAATACCATGTGTTAATAGCTCTTGTCCTATGGCTACTTTGGATCATTTCCAGTAACAATCCCTGCCACCCACTCCCACTGACACGCATGAGGTGCTATATAGCCACATCTGGAACTTCACACCTATGCTGTTTCCTATGTTGTTATACATGCCTTCTGGGTAATTCATACTCTTCTGTGAAGGTTTCATAATATGCAGGTAGTTACTCTCCTCTGTCTTGTAGCACTGAGTGTATAGTTCTATTAACAGTCCTTTCCATGTGTTGTATGGGGGTTCATATTCAGGATAAGTTTCAGGAAAATAGCATTCAGTTTTCATAAGATTGTTAAGCGGATAAAAATATTGGATGGACCCCCACCATGTAGGTTATCTATTGCCACCTGTTGGAGGATGGAGAAGGTATCTTGAGATCAGACTATGAGGCAGGCAGCTATTATATAATCCTTGGATATGCTTATCCGGTAACTTACAGGATAGGATCAAGCAGACAATGGTCTGGAAGCATTCACAGCTGCACTCGGCATCGCCGAAGGACCACTGGGACAATTTTATAGTTCACCTAGAGAAACAGGAAGTGCATTCGTTAAGTCAAGATTTATGAATGGATAACTAGTCTTGTGGGAGCCAGGAATACGTCAGGGAAGGTCTTCATTACAGCTTGGGGACTAACAGAGCATAGAGGCCACCTGGTCCTAATGATTATTAAACAATTTATCTATTAACTACAATGCCCTTGACAGAGAAGTGATTTACTGCACAGTACAGTCCTGGGTAGGGCAGTGGAAGGACGGGAGGAACTGTACGTGCCCAAGGTGGCATCAGTTGTGCTAACAATCACACACCACCCCAGAACATTAAATAATACCCCAAAACGCATTTCATTTATAACAAAGGAAAGTCCATTCTCACCTTAGGATATTGCCTGTGGGTGAATTTGGAGGACATTCTAAATTGTTTGCAGAAAAAGCAAGGGAAAAAGCCCATCTCAAGAAGCAGGGTAAACATCAGGAGTTACAAATCGCCTGGCACAAAAGAGTGCCTCGAATATTTGTTGCTGAATGAATTAGTCTACCTCTGTCACCTTCGTCCCAGGGGCTAGATCCAGACAGAGGGCAGGAAGACAGGGCTTGTTGCAAATTGAAGATCCTGCCTCCTTTCTACTTTGAACAAGTAAAAAAAGTGAAAGGTAGATGGCTTTCTACCACAGACTTTAAGATCAAGAATCACAGGATGATACTGTCACGTTCTCTTAACCAGGTTCATAACTTGTGGAAACTTTTAAACAAGTTAACACATTTAAATGTGTAACAAGAAGCATCAGATGAGTTCTGATTCACATAACCCGCCAGGCTGACCTGTGAACCTTACAGGGCAGAGCCTCTGTCCCGTGCATTTGTGTAGCTCAGGCTCCTTCACATAGTAGATGCTCCAATAGCTATGGGACAAATCCTGGCTGAGCCCACGGTCCTCATTTATTGTGGTGGGGGCTACTACTACTAATAAGTTGTAGGCATGGGATAAAGAATCAAGATATTTGCCTATGTCAGAGGTTTTAGAGTAGGACTCTCCTACCTTGGCTGCAAAGTGGCAGCACCTAGAGCGTTTTAATAAATATTGGTCCCATTCCGTATTAATTCTCTTTTAATCGTCTGTGGTGCTGCCTGGGCAGGGTTTTAAAAAAAAAAAAAAAAGCCCTCCCTACTGAGCACCCAAGTCTGAGACCCACTGGTTTAGAAACTATCGAAGAGGTTCCAGCTGTTCGAGACCGCTCTTCCGTGCTCTCGCGAGGAAATCCGGCTACCGGAAGTGCCTGGAGCGCGCGCGCGCGCGCGCGGCGGCGGCAGCCGACGCGTTGGGGGAGAACTGGAGGCAGAGGCCGCCCGGGTCGCGTTGGCTGCCGTGGGGCATCTGGCAAGTACCGCCACCATCCGGGCTCTGTGCGAAGGGCCGGGGGCGGAGGAGGCGCCGGCGCCGGACCCGGGCAGGACGGCCCCGGGGGGGGGGCCCCTGCCGGCCTCCGATTAGGGGTGTAGCTGCAGGGCCGCCCCCATGTTGCGTTTCCCGACCTGTTTCCCGTCCTTCCGGGTGGTGGGAGAGAAGCAGCTACCGCAGGAGATCATCTTCCTGGTCTGGTCACCCAAGCGGGATCTCATTGCTCTGGCCAATACGGCGGGCGAGGTGAGTGAGTCGGCGTGCAGCCCCGAGGACACCGAGCCCGGGCCACCTGTGTACCCCGCCCCTTCCTCCAGCCCTGCTGAAAACTTTAAGTGAATCTAAGGGGCCACGTATGGGAAAGGTCATTTATACGCCCACCGCCCGCATTTTATGGCCAGAACAACAGTTTTCATGCAGCTTAACGCAGTCATACAGTCCTGCATCCCCAAGACTTTCAGTTATTTGTTAAATGGGCTTTTTAAAGGCTCATGTGTCACTCATGAGCTAGACATAGTAGTAGGTCCACAGACTCTGCAGTTAGTTTACTTGCAGTTTAGGGAGAAGAAAGATGAATTATTGTCAGACTTGAGCTGCGAATGTGCGTGTCTATAGCTGCCACAGAGGATGTTTAAGAATCTTTATTCTGTTGTCCAAGTTATACAGAATGGGTTGGATAGCCATCACTGGATTCCTGATTGAATGTGCATGAGTGTTGTCAGTTAACATTTCTAGTTCACATTGTATTACGCTTCATCAAGTGTAACCGGGTTGTAACTTTCTGCTGAGAGTTTTTAGTTACTTGGCAGCCATTTTGTAAGGAAACCTTCACCTTGGCTTCTTTACTCCTTTGGCTTTTGGCAGGTTTCCAGATAGTTATCTGTCCAGGTGAGAGTTGTGTGGTGTGCAGCCAACCTTGGAATCTAGGTGGTAAAGAGAACTTAGCAGTCAGGGAAACTTAGCAGCCTGCAAAACTGTGTTGACTGTCATGACCTCGTTGTCAGGGTATTGATATCTGCTTTCTCAAGGCCCTCTATGAAATCTTCTAGTTTCTCTCCACTGCCAGGGTGTTTTGGAACGCTTTCTTGGCCCTGAGAGAAGTGCAGTTAGTACAGCCACAACAGTAGGAGAGAAGGGAGAGAATGGGAGCATCACTGTGATCAGATGGATAGATGTAATCAATTGTGGGCATTTGTTGCTTCCATTTTCTCAGTGAAGAAGAAGGGGCGCTGTTTAGGAGTGAGGATGGAGAAGAAAATATTGGAATTTTGAGGAGAAAAGAGAGGTATGAAAAAGCTGACAAGTGGACTGGTGAAACTTGGTAGGATTGTTCATCAGTATTAAGAGCCACATGAGGTTAGTGATTTGTAGTGAAACTAGTGAGCATGGTCGTATGTCTCTTCTGTTCAGCTGTATGGGTGCAGACATGGTCAGGTTTAACCAGAGTTGTTGTGACTAACTGTGACAAAGCAAGAGAGATGCAAGGGGGTTGAAGTTATATGTAAGAGGAGTGATTGTAATGATGAACTTTGGATTGTAACCTGATTAGGGAAGTGAGGTCATGTGTTGGGTGAGGGACAATGAGTTGGTCGGTGGTAGAGTCAATGGCTTGTATGTCTTGGTGAGGTTGAAGAATTGAAGTTGGGTATCTGGGATGAGCAGGAGAGATACAGGTGGTGATGGAAAGTGAGAGGTTTGCAACTGAAGATTATGGCGGCATTTGTAGTTGTTGGTAATGACAAGGTCACAGGCATGACCCTGGGAGTGACTGAGGTGAGGTAGAGGATGTGATCATTGAAGAAGAGGTAGTTGAGCACCAAAAAGCCAGGACATTGTATCTCTTGAAATCACCAAGAATGATGATGAGTAGTGTTAGAAAGCATGAGTGAGCCAGACAGGAGTCCAAATCTCCCAGGAATGGGAGGGGGTGCAGGGGGATGGCCTAGGAGTCTATAGGTGACTGCAGTTAAGAGGGATAGCAGGCCGTATGGTCTGATTGCATATGATTCAAAGTTAGAGGATTTTAGAGAAGAGAAGAAAAACCAGTGAGAAATGGCATCAAGGAGGAAATCTTTATCTCCTAGCCCAGCAGTAGTATAGGGAACATGGTGTGCAAAACGGCCACCACCTGAGAATCCTGTAGGGAAGCAGTGTCCTCAGGTGAGAAGTACATTTCAGGGAAGACAGTGAAGATACAGGGGATCTTGATACCTGACCATGAATTCCAGAGGGCACAGAGGAAGGGTTTCAGAAGTAAGGAAAGTCAGAGATGGGCTCAGAAAAGAGCACCGGGTCTCGGGGATGAGCGATTCCTTGGGAGTCCTGGCTTCCCTGTAACCAAGAGTGAAGGAAGGATGCTATGAGATAAGGCAGGGAGTGGTAAAGCTGTGAGTGCAGGGAACTAAGAAGGTGTGTGTGGGGGGGGAATCTTCAGGAGCACATGCAGTTCGAGGCCTTTTCTTCATTTCTACCGGTTGTATAGAGGATAGAGTAGGGACAGTTTTACTTCTGAAGCACAAGGAACTCCAGGGCATCATCTTTATCCTCCAAGGTGGGAATATACCCGGTGGAAATGGAAATTTGGAATGACTAAGTGACTTGTCTGAGATCCTTGGCCAGTAAGTAACACAGCTGAAATTATCTGATTCCAAGTTTAGTGTTACTTGATCTTATACAGCTGCCTTTCCAGTTCTGTTTGTGTCCTTTATTGCTTTTTTCGTTATCTTCTTGGGCAGCCTTATTCCTTTCTAAAAGATAAGTCTCTTATTGACATGAAAGTTATAGGGTACAGGGTTAAATTAGACCTTGTTTCAGCCATTTCTTTGAAAATACCTTAAGTTCATTCAGACACTTTTGTCTTCGAATTTCTTCTGATAGCTGAATATTATACTTGATATGATTTTTTAAAAATTTTATAGTGGGAATCTAGGTATATTTTATTTTTGGAAACGGATTTTTTATTATTTGCCATTATATCTGTTTTGTCTCAGGTTTTACTTCATCGACTTGCAAGTTTTCATCGAGTTTGGAGTTTTCCACCAAATGAAAATACAGGAAAGGAAGTGACCTGTCTGGCTTGGAGACCAGATGGCAAACGTAATGATAGTATTGTAAAAAATACATTTTTGTTGTTCAGAAGGAGTATTCTGTAAAGAGAACTTATTTCCAGAAAGAATTGATTGTTCTTATTATATACTAGAATTCTAAATTTGGGAACTTTGTTTTTTCAAATGCTTTAGAGTGTTTTCATAGAACTCAGATTAATTCTACCATCTTGTTTCTTGGCAAAGATATCTCTAAAATGAAATCTGACTTCTTGGCAAAGATAAGGCTGAAAAGAAATTTGATGGGAATATACAGAGTACTTTGGTTTTGTTCTTTCGCTATCATGTTGTCCTGCACTGTTTACCCTAAGCTTCATTTGTCACTCACTAGTCAGTTCAGTGACATCATGGCCCTTTTCTCCCCAGAATGTGTTTTAGCATTAAATGTGTGGCTCATAAATATTCTCTCTGCACATTTGCTTGCCTCACCTGAAGCACTGTCAGTTCTGACCCCGCTTCCTGCAACTTCTGTGTGATCTTACTCCTTTTGGTGCCCTGTATGTTGTAGCTTGCTGCATTGTAGCTCTGAGGACTGAACTCTCCTCTTCCATGTGTTGTTACAAGGACAGCCATTGTTCGAGCTGTTGTACATGTCCAGTCAGCACAGGAAAATGCTACAAATCATACAGCTTAAAGTTCACCTGTATCATTGGTGCTTAAAAAAAGAAAAAGAATTGTTTTTGTAAAGTGATATGTACTCCTCATTGCTTGCTTTTTTTCTAGATAAATATAAGTATGTAAAAATGCCCTGAAAGCCTATCACTTTACAGATAACAACTATTTTTGTCTGTACTCATTTTGCTTCGTTCTTGTTTCATCTTTTACGTAAAAACAAAGTATGTGTAAAATTAAAGAACTTTTGTAAGTAATAATTTGAGATCTTGCACTATTCATCCAAAAATGCCACGATCTCAAAAATTCTGAAAGTCAGTGTGTGTGAAAGTGTATTTAAGTAGATGATATTTTTATCATTAAAAAATGTCTTGTGATTTTCGACAGTAAAATAGGGGTTTTTTTGGTAATGATTATTTCAAGATTGCTTTAAATCGTTTTGAAGAAGAGGAGACTTGGATTGCCTCACATCTAGCAAAGCTTCATATATTGGTATACAGTGAAAATCACAGCCCTCTATTTAGAAATTCTTCAATTTGATATGTTAGGAAGATGTTAATGACTTATGTAGAGAAACTATACTAGATAATCCAGCCACAGTGAAAGGAAGAAGACCCATCGGTATTTGATGGCCCTGTTCATTAAGGGTTAGAAATAAAAAAGAGTAAAAAAAAAACCTTCCAAGAACCAAGCAGATTGAATCACTTTTCAACTTTTAGGTGGGGACCAATATGTCTTGGTGATAACGATATTTTTGTTTATTTGTTGATGCCTGTTCTGTATTTTCTGCTTGACATCAGGGTTCCAGTCTAGAGGCTCTGATATGTAAGATGTTAAGAACAGTACACGAGAAAGTAGTAGATTGCTCATGAAAGTTTGAGCATTTGAAAATAAGTGTAGGTAACAGCATAACTATATGCAAGGGTATCTTTTAGTTTTTTAATTATTTAAAGCAAGGATTTGGGGGTTAAATCATTTCTATGATTATGGTGTATTTAAAATAGTAAAATTGGGGAAGCAATGAAATACCCATTTTTCTCAAATATTACACTAACTTATTCTAATTATTTCTTCTTTAGTTTTGGCCTTTGCTCTTGCTGACACCAAGAAAATCGTTTTGTGTGATGTAGAAAAACCTGAAAGCTTGCACTCTTTTTCTGTGGAGGCTCCAGTTTCTTGTATGCATTGGATGGAAGTGACCGTCGAGAGCAGGTTGAGTAATAAAAAAAGAAAAACCCCAGTAGTCACAGTAGGATGTTTTTGAAATTCTCATTTTTTAAAAGTGGAAACTTAGGAGTATCTGGGTGTTGAGTATGTGTACATTGCATTTAACTTTTTGTTTTAAGCTTATCAAGACACAGTTTTTTTAATGCTCTGTTGGGTTTTTTTTCTCTTGAAAAAATCTTTTTTCTTATTGGAGCAGTAATGCCTCAATGGCCAAGATTTTTCTTTTCAGTTACTTTTAACGGTTTATATCGATGACTTATACATTCAAGGAATATTAATTAAAATTATTGATAAGCAAATTGAGGTTCTGTTTTCCTTTTCATCATATATTTCACCTGGAGCTTTGTGTTTTTGTGTCTCAGTAAATATTCTTAGAGTACAAAAAGTGCTGAATTGAGCATTCTGTTTTGATGCTGAATGGGTTCTTTCTGTGTTCATGGTCCCTATAGTTTCCTTATTTTGTGAAAATAATTTTGCCTTGGTCTGTGAAGTCAAGTACTACATCAGGTTTGCAGTAAAGATGGCTTAAAGGATCAGTGGACTTAGTGAATACTGAAAATAAAAGTTTCTTTTTTGAGGAAATACAATAATTTTCTTTTCATTCTAATTAAGTTTTAAGTTAATATCAAATGTATTTGTAAACCCTGATTATTAATTGACAAATTTCCCAAGAAAGGGACTGTAAAGCATTAGATAACAAGGTCTAGCCTAGGGTTTGAAATTCACTGTAGATAAAACAGTGATTAATCCATCATCAAATAATCAAAGGTTGTAAATGGTCATGTGAATTCATAGAAGATTAGAGGAACAGAATATACCATGTAATTTCTATCCCAGTCCAGTTACCTGCTAAGTGTATTCCTAACACACTTTTCATTAAGAGTTCAGAAATATTATGTGGAGATTCCAGGGTCTCTCAGGACACTACTTTTTCACCTTCTTACTCATTTATTTCCAGCCATATTCGGAGGTAGGATTGAAAAAAAGGGGGGGGGGATAAATAAGACTGTTTCAAAATACGTGGTGTCATCTTATGTACCTGCTGGGTTTTTACATCTTCATACGTATGTAAGCTATAGAAGCCATCATTACATTATATAATAATTGCAGTGTTCTTTACGGTTACTCTTGGAACTTGTATGTTCAGTGTTGGTTCCTAGAGGAGAGTTAAGTCAGTCAGTCTGTATCTGGTGCTGATACTGAATACATTTGAATACATTTTATATGCTGAGAAAATTGTTGATAAATATTTGTTCCTCTAAATGTAAAGTGGGTAGGCTGATTTTTTTCCCCAGAATTAAAGTTATAAGTAAATGAAGAAATTCCAACTTTTCTATTTCTTGTTTGTGATTGTTATAGTGACTATTTTACAGTGGTAAACTGTGTGTGGCATCTGTTTACTTGGTAATGTGTGATGTATAAAATTGGGCATTTAAAAAAACTAGTATTTTTTAATGGAAAGAAAAGTAGAATCTTTGTTTTTATAATACTTGTTTTTGTTTTGTTTTCACCTTTTTAGTGTTCTGACGTCCTTTTATAATTCTGAGGATGAATCAAATCTTCTCTTACCTAAACTTCCTACACTGCCAAAAAAGTAAGTATCAGAGTTTAATTTCATTGGAATTAATCTTGCATATTTCTTTCCTTTCCTTTTAACACTCTGACAATTTTCTCATGTGTTTTAAAAAATGCATTTCTGGTTTTTTTCTAGTTATAGCAACACCTCAAAAATATTTAGGTAAGATATGCCTGTTTTCCTTGCAAGTAAGATAATCTTTTATTATTTGAAAGATATAGTTAAAGATAACCCAATTTATTTTTATATTTTAGTGAAGAAAATTCTGATGAAATTATTAAGCTTTTGGGAGACGTCAGGTAAATCTTGCAGATATCTTAAATATTTAACAAGTCTTATTTTCTTAAATTTGATATTTGATATTTGAGGCGGTTTTTAGACTAAAGTTCCAAGGACAGTTTCCTTATTTGTCATGTTATTTCATTGCTGACAAATACCTCTGAACAATAAACAGACAATATCTATTATTTACTTGTTCTTATTCTATGATACTTGGTTGTGTCAAGTTTAATATTATGATGTACTTTTATTTTAAAAAGTAAAGGAGGGTGGAAGTGCTAGAGTTTCTAAAATTTAAATTTAAGTGTTCAAGTTCTTTAAGCTCACTTAATGCATTTAGCATCAGAGCCATGATAAAACTGTTGGTGCTTTATATTAACTGGAAAAGAGATGATTTTGTTATTGAGAGTATACAAATATAATCATCATTAAAATAATATATTCTTATTTTACTGTAAACTGATGTTTTTTAGGCTGGATGAAATTTATGTTGTTCCTTTGAAAGAAAGGAATAAGCCCCATGTGACTGAGGCTTGGTGAATTTGTTGCGGGATTCAGTTCCCCACAAGGAAGCTTGAACATGCAGATTATGTGAGGGCAGGAGCATGTCTTGGTTTAAGAACTCACCCCTGTCTGTTGTCCTCAGCTTGTTGCATTATTTTTAATTAGGCTTAATATTCTTGTCCTTGGAGGAAGCTCTGCATTTATTGAGCTTTATGCTTATGGAATGTTCAAAATTGCTCGAGTCACTGGGGTAAGTTTTGCTTTAAAATCTTCCTTTTTGTTTCTCTTAGAATATAGCAGCTGACTGATTTATGGAAAAAGAATAAAACATTACTTATTTTCCTTAATTTCAGTTATTAGAATTATTTGTTCTTAAATGTTAAAAGGATAATTTTCCTACTAAGAATAGTGATATGATGTCTATGAAGATCAGGGGCTCTTAGTGGAATTAGTCAAAAATTTTTTTCTTAACAAAAAGATTGGTATGATACACTGGATTATGATTTAATGTTTTTCTAGTCTTGTGGTGTTTAAGAGCTACACTTTGTGATTGGAATTTGATAAACATCATCAGAAGCAATCTTATGCTCAGTCTCGGTCTTCTCCATATCTTTTTCTTCTTATTCTTACAGTTCCCTAAAAGGGTAGAAAATGTTATAGGCTCTGTGGGAATGTTAGTTCTCCAACACTTAGTTTGGGCCCCTTGTTGTGGGGGGGGCGGTGTTTGTGTCCTTGCAACTAAGAGGACACATGCCTTCATGTGCCACGTGTGTGGCAGGAGCCAGGCATGTGTTTCTGCTTTTTAGAGCTCTGAATATTTGCCTCCTATATTGTAAGCAGATGCAGTCTAGCAATAACACTAAATATAATGGAGATTTGACTGTTTTACAGATTGTTGGTACTTGTCTTGCATTATGTCTATCAAGTGATTTGAAATCATTGTCAGTGGTCACAGAAGTTTCCACCAGTGGTGCCCCAGAAGTTTCGTACTTTCAGGTGAGTACTGGAACCTAATAGCAGCAGAGGGTAAATATATATTTTTAAAGGTTTTATAGTTTTTTATTATCCATTTCACTGGATTCTCATGGTCATTGAAACAAAACAAAGCAAAAAAAATCGACTTGGAGCTTCTAAGACATATATAGAGTCTTACTGGTGAATACCTTACTATTCCAATGGCACAGCATAATTAATATGGTCTATTAATGACCATATTAACTCATTGCTATACCAGTTCCATCTTTGTACCAAGTGTTTTCTTAGGATTCTGACCCTAATAATAATAAAAGCTAATATTTATTAATTGTTTAATATGTGCCCAGTACTGAGTGATTCAGTATAATTCATTTGAATCCTCACAATAACCCAATAGGTGGGTACTATTATCCCCTTTTTATAGTTGAGTAAATGGGCACACAAACTGTAATTTGCTTGGTGAGCATTGGAAAGTGATGCTGCACAGTCTGGCTCCAGAGTTGGTGCTCTTAACTAACACATTGCCTCTTGTGTAAGATGACTACTTAATGTTGGGAAAACCCTTTTTCATTGTGTGCTGTTTGTATCATAGATTGTGGAAACTGGGCTCCTGTAGAGTATTTAGATTGTAGCCTTGTCTTCAAGAAAAGCTTTCCTAAAATTTCATCTCAGATAACCCAGCCACTTAGCCTAAGTATTGCAGGAACTCTCAAACAAAAGTAGGGTGAAAAGATGCAAGGTGTGATGCATGTGATGCCTTCCAACATTCGTTGTATTCAGAACATCAGAGAACTCTTAACTTCCTGGCGTTTGCTGGAACAGTTGTTCATATTTGCTCTTCATCTTAAGGTTCTGTGAAAATGTGATTTCTAGGATTGCATTTGGTGCTGTAATAAAATGATTCACTATTTATGTGAGATTTGTAATAGGTATTTTTCAAACAACTTTATTGAGATAATTCATGTACCATTGTAATAGATATTTCACTTGTATTTATCAATAACTATAATTCCTTTAAAATTTTTACAGATATTTGTGATCATTTTTTAAATTCCTCATAAGAGTATTATAAAATAGATTATTACATTTATTCTAACTATGTAGAAGGGGTTGCTAACCTCGAGAGGGTGTTCTGTGCATAGTTAGACACTGCAGATTAGAAAATCCTAAGATTATATTCTGTTACTCTCCAAACCGTTATGCTCAAAAGGAGCAGAATTCTGGCATAGTCTTTCTGATACGTAGTTAGACTTTGACTCTTCTTTAAAAGAAGTAAATATGTCTGCTTGTGACTTACTTTATTATTTTGATTTGACAGCTTGAAACCAATCTATTGTACTCTTTCTTACCTGAAGTAACTCGAATGGCCAGAAAGTTTACTCATATTTCAGCTCTTTTACAGGTATTTATTTATAGCTTGTTTTATGTGACTGTTTACTATAAATTTCTAATGTTCTGTAAATAAAAAACTTGAAAATCTTACTTCTTAAAGCCAACTTTATGTGGCAGAGGTGTCTAGTCTGATAGACAAGTTTATAATGTCCATTAAAGCAAGAAAGAGAAATTTAATTGAAAATCTACTCTCACCCATCTCTATTTCTCCAAAGGAAAAGAAAAAAAGTAGTTTAAACCTTTTTAAACATTCTCATAAATAAAACAATATTTTGGAATTTTAAAAGTTTTTTTACAAATAAAGTAGTATGGAAAACATCATATCAGTTAGCTTTTGTACATGATAAATGCACCCCAAATTAGCTTGTGATTGGTGTTTTAGTCGACGATTTGGGCTGGGCTTAGCTAGAAGGTTCTGTTGTTCTGGGCCAGGTTCAGCTATTCGGGGCTGGGCTTGGTCGTACATTGGTGGTCAGCTGGCTGGTCCAAGTGTCCCATAGCTGTGATGGCTTTGTCTGGACTGCACATTCCTCATCTCCCAGCCAGCTGGACCAGGCTTGTTCATGAAGTGGTGGCCACGGCAGGGTGTCAAGAGTGCAAGTGGAAGCATGCAAAACCTTCTGGGGCCTTAGACTTCTGCTTTGGTCACACTAAGACCCACGGCCAGCCCGGATTGAAGGACTGAAGAAATTGAGTCTACATCTGCATAGAGAAGCTACAAAGAACTGTGGCCTTCTTTTATCAATCTGTCACAGTCACTAATGTACTTCATGTCAAAGATTTCTGGAGATTAGTGTCTTTTTAAAAGGATACTGTTTGAAAATTGAATAGTTGACCAGTCAGCATTTTGACAGTTACTGTATATAAAATGCATCTTATATGTAAAAAGCTGGAAAATATCTGTTTTACCAGATAAAAATTGAATTTGAGAAAGTTTGATAGTTAAGTGATTATCAAGTGTTAGCTATGGTCTTTTCTTTCTCAGGCTTAACTGAGTTAAAAGTGATTTATAGTAAATTTTGGAGTTCTTTGAGACAGTCGACAGTAAGAAACATGTATTATTTAGGTAGCATGTTGACTTAAATATTTTTTGCTACTTTAATATTTTTTTCTTCTTGTTAATAGTATATAAATTTGTCACTGACATGTATGTGTGAAGCATGGGAAGAAATATTGATGCAGATGGATTCTCGTCTCACCAAGTTTGTGCAGGTAATATACCTGGAGTTTCCCATGGAAGGTGTTAAAGAATGCACGTTATCCTTATTTACTTCATGAAGGACATGAGAAAAATCAGTCTGTTTTGTAAAAGGCTCAGATCATGATTTCTTTCAAACGGTTTGGTCTAACCTCATACTATTATCTCAGAGAGTGATACACCAGCTCTTCCCCTTGGTACAACTTAGGTGGGGACAGGATTGTGAAGTGGAGCTGGTAGGGCTTGGGGATTAAGGACAGGAGTTGGAAGAGCTGACTGGTTGTTTTCCTGTAACTGCTATTCAGATCATCAATTTAAATATGAATTTGAGAGAAGGTTAAGGGTAAGAAAGGGAGTCATGTTCCTGTAATTTTGAATAAATATGCTTATAATTTAAAAAATACCTATTCTGATTTTATTGATCTTTCTCTAGGAAAAGAATACAACCACATCAGTGCAAGATGAATTCATGGACTTGCTGTTGTGGGGAAAAGCAAGGTAATGAGCTCATATTAGGTACTCTTGCTTTTCCTTCTCTTTTTAAAGTAATTTATTTCAAAAGCAATTCACATTCATTGTAAAAAAAAAAAAAAAAAAAAAGAAAAGAAAATTCTGGTGCACAAAGACCAAAAAAGTAGTATATATTTTTCTAGGCTTTTTCATTCACGTATTTATTTTTTACGTAAATGTGATCATTCTGAGTGTATGTATAATATATGTAAATATATTATATATGTACTTTTTAAATGTATAAAAATTTTTAAATTCTATGTAGCCAAATCAATCTTTTCCTTTATTGTATTTGCCTTAACATTATTCTTAAAAAGATCTTTTCCATATTAAGTGTTCAAAGCTCTGTATTTTCCTCCAGAGATTTTTTTGTGGTTTATGTTTTTATTCCATTTACATGTTCCAGATATGATTTATTTGGTCATATGCTGTGGAAGACTAACTTCTTTCTTTTTAAGTGTTTAGGTAATTGCCCAGTATAATTCATTGAGTGTTACACTTTCTTCTTACTGATGTGAAATACCATTTTAGCATATAGTATATCCTTATATCTACTTCAGTCTGTTCCTAGACTTTATTGTTTCCCGTTTTGTCCATTTCTTTGTGAGTACAACAAAGTCTTAATTTTTGTTGGGCTATTTCTTTTTATTTATTTTGTTTAAAAATCTTGTTTGTTCTTTGAAATTTAAACGTTTTAAGTGATGCATTCAGATTTTGAATAGAGAAGACTAAAAATACTTTCTTTTTCATTCTAGTGCTGAACTTCAGACCCTCTTAATGAACCAGTTAACAGTAAAGGTGCAGTTATCTTTGTATTTTAATGACTATGAACACATTCCTAATTTTTTTTAGAATGGCATATAGTATCTTACTTGTATGCTGAATACTTTTTTTTCTCTTAATTAGGGCTTAAAAAAGCTTGGCCAATCTATAGAGTCATCATATTCCAGTATACAAAAATTGGTTATAAGTCACTTACAGAGGTATGAAGGTGATGTAGAATCTTTTGGTATTGCATCTACATGTACTTGGCATTGGTCTTCTTTCTGCAACCTTCTTTTCATCATCTGGCATTCTCTGTTTGAGCCTCTTCTGGCTAAAATTGTTGCATTAGCACTTGAGGGGACTCTTGGAGTGCCCAAGATTTAAAGAGTCAATAATGGTAATTCTGCTTTATGAAATAACTTCCCAACATCTTTTCACCACCCGAGGCCCTGTCTGGGCTTTTATCTCACCCAGACAGCCATGAGGTATGTCTTGAATAGGGCATATACCCTTTTTTGAGTGGTGAAATTAAGTAAGTTTGTATATCATTTTATATGTTATGTAAAAGCATGTCTATATTTTTGCATTTAACTCTGTGGCAAGGTGTTGGTTATGATTATCCTCATTTAGAAGAAACTGAAGTTCAGAATGGTTATATATGGCTGACCCAAAGTTATTAAGTGTCAGAGCCAAGACTGTCCCAGGTCTTCAAGTCTCATGCTATTTCTAGCTACAGCTACCTCACTGAAGCAGTTTGCAGGTAGATGTTCAGTGTTTGACTTAAATTTTGATAAATTTCTTTATGCTGAGACCCTGGGCCTTACTATATCACCTCCTGTTTTGATCACTTTAGGACCCTCTGGCCTGGTCTCTTCCAGTCCACATTATGCCCCTCAAATATATTCTCCACAGTGGATCTGATCATGTTACTCTTATTTAAAAACTTCCAGTGCCTTCCCACTTCTTAGGACTAATACCTTTGGATGGCTGCCTATCTGCTTCACCTACACTGGTGGCCTTCTCAAACTTGACAGTTTTTCTCCTACCCAGGGCTTTTGTACAGCCCTTTTGCTTTCTGGAACACTCCCACCCTGTTCTTCACTTGCATTCTCTAGCTCTCAGCTCAAATCTCACTTGTTCAGAGAAGCCTTCTCTAATCCCCAGACTAGATCAGGTTCTTCTGTTAGATCTGCACCTGGTGTGTTTCCTTTAAGGCATTTATGGTAGTTGGAATGATATACTGTCTGATTGTATGGTTATGACTGTCTCCCCCATTATACTGGCAGTGTTATGAGGACCCTTTCACTTTGTTCACCGTTAAGTCCCCAGTATTTAGCATAGTGCCGGACCTAAAGTTGGAGCTTAATAAATATTTGTTGAATGTTAAATACATAGCTGTTGGGTGAACAATATGACCATATGACTATCTTAAAAGCGCCAGGACTAACTGTGGAGCATAATTTGATCTTACAAAGTTTAATCTTGTGGTCATATATTCATCTCACTAGTCACGACAACCCAATGATTCTTCTACAACTTTTCAAAATAATTTTGAGAAATAATTGTTTCTCATAGAAAGAAAAAGTTACTTTCAGTTTTTATTTCTGAAAACTTAACTTAGAAATATTCAAGCAAGATAGTAGCTGCCTGCCGCCTTGATGATGGTGTTTCTGCTCTGTTTTTGATAGTGGCTCAGAGTCTTTATTATACCATTTGAGTGAACTGAAAGGAATGGCTTCATGGAAGCAAAAATATGAACCTCTTGGACTAGATGCTTCAGGAATTGAAGGTGGTAATTTAATTCCTCAATAGACTGCATTAAATCCACTTTACTTATTTGACAAATGATATTTATTTATTTACTTCCTTTTAGATGCTATTACTGCAGTGGGTTCTTTCATACTCAAGGCAAATGAACTTCTTCAGTAAGTATTGGGGATACTTGAATCTTGGAATCATTGACTTGAGAATGTTTTACTTTTTACTTATAAATAAGAACCTAGCAAATTGTGATTTTCTAAAAATGAGTTTTTAAGTTTTTATCAAAATTATACTTTACATGATTAAAACAATCCAGTAGCACAGCAGTTTCATACATTAAAGTGGTATTTTCCTGTCCCGCCCATCCTCACCCCAGGTCCTCTTTCCAGGGGGAATCCTTTTAACTATTTCTGGTTTTAGGTCTGTAGGTTACTTCCATATTTCTAAATTGTATGACTGTACTGCCTTTCTTTTACTTACCAGTTTTGAGAAATTATTCTTCTCTGTGTGTCTGTCTTTCCTAGACTCTGCTTGCTTTCTCCTTGCACAGTCTGCCTTGCTCACATCCTCAGGCTCTCCGCCATCTCAGGGGCAGTGTCACACCCCTGGAACTCCCTCTGTCCCTGCTGCCTCCTCCATTACCCTCCCCCTGCCTGCACCAGCCTGCGTGCGGGCTCCCTCTCGTGCAGCCACCGCCCTGGCGTTTTCTTCATTGCTTTCATGGGTTAGATCCTTACTTCCAGGATCTCCTCTGTTTCTTGGTTCATTTAATCACTTTGTGGAAAATATCTTCCAGTAACTTAGAAAACGGATGTGTGAGGGTAAGCTTTGTGTGTCCTTTTGTGTCTTTTCTCCTTCTGCGACACTTAATTGATGGTTTTGCCTGGGTATAGATTATGAAGGGGGATTCATTTTCTCATAGAACCTTCAAAGCTTTGCTCCATTGTATTTTGGCCTTTTTGTTGCCAATGGAAGGTCTGGTGCTTCTGATTCTCATTCCTTTGTGTGCTATTTTTTTCCTCCTCTCAAAAAGCTTTATTCATCCTTGATATGTTGAAATTTCACAATAGAGTTTTAAATGTGGGTCTTCGCATTTGTTGTACTCATAATAAGAAAATGCCATTTTAACCTGAATTCTATATTGTATTATTATTTTGACAATTTCCTCTTCTCCCTCTCCTTTTTTTTAAACTAGATTTTTGTTCTAGAAATCTAGTTAGTCAGATATTAGACTTCATGGATTGATCTTCTGTCATTTATTTTTACTCTCATTTTTTTAATATCTTTTGTCTTTTCTATTTCCTGTGAAATTTTCTTGACTTAATTATCCAATGCTATCATTCATCATAGACAATTATTGAGCATTTAACTATGTTTTAAACACTATTCTAGATGCTGAGGGTATAGCAGTAAACAAAACTGATAAAAAAAATCTTGCCTTCATGGATATTATATTCTTACATGATGAGACAGACAATAAAGAAATGAATAATTAAAACATACAGCAAGTCAGATAGTGATAAGTAGTGGTGGGAAAAGCTAATGAGGGAAGGAGGACCTAGGGCATGCTGGGAGTAGGGGTGCAATTTTTTGGTCAGGGAAGGCCTCACTGAGAAGGTGATGTTGGAGAGAGGAGGGAGTGAGCCCTGTTACTTTGGGGGCAAAGGAGACAGCAAGTATGAAGGCCTTGAGTTTGGAGCATGCCTGGCGTATATGAGGGAACTCAAGGAGCCACTACAGTTAAAGTGACTTGAATAACAATGTGAGTTGTAGGGAATGAATTGAAAGAGGTCACAGAGGATGGGACAGGTTGTGTAGAGCCTGTAGGCAGTTGTAAGGACTGTGGCTTTTACTCTGGGTATAATAAGCTCTTAGGGAGTTATTAGCAGTGCAGCGACAGGATATGACTTAGGTTTAAAGAGATCCCTCTTGTTATTTACTTGGTATTGAGAATAGATTATATGAGGGCAAGGACAGAAGCCACGAGACAAATGGTGGTCAGAATCAGAAATGGTCAGAACCTGGATATATTTTGAAAGTAGAAATAACAAGATTGCTGAATGGTTGTATGGATGGTAAAAATAAAGGAGTCATGGACAATTGCGAGTTTATTAGGTCCTGAGCACCTGGTAGAGTATGACTAACATTTACTGAAATGGGGAAGACTTGGGGGAGAATATAGGAAATATATATGTATTTTATGTTCCTCAATTTGGGTTTATCTGATTTTTTCATGGTTTGATTCAAGTTATACATCCCTGGCCAGAATATTACATAATCAGTGGAATGTCCTTCTCAAGGTGTCAGATCCAGAGGCAAACAGTGTCCGGCTACCTCTTCTTATTGATGTTAATTTTGATCACATGGTCAATGTATTAGGCATACTGTTAGATACCCTGGTGGAGCTGTCCAGCGTGTTGTTGATTGTATGAGATTATGTTCAAGTGAGGGATCCAGGCTGGAAATGTAAATTTGGGAGCTATCAGCACATTGGTATTATTTTAAGCCACGAACCTGGATGAGATAGTTAGTGTGCTTAGGGGAGAGATCTGAAGACTGGGTGATGGGCTTTCCAGTGTTAGAAATGGGGTTGATGTGGCGCTAGCGAAAGAAACTGGAGAGGCGGAAAGACCAAGGGGTGGGTGTCCTGCAGTCTGAGTGAAGGACGCATTGCAAGAAGTAATGAGGGATTGGTTGTCTAATGCTGCTGAGTCAAGTAAGGTGAGGACCAGAAGTGGACTAGATCAGAATATTATCAGAATAGATGATGGGTGACCTTGATGAGAGCCACTTCCGTGGAGTCATGGGAGCAGGTATGATGCAGAATGAGAGCAGATACAAAGAAAACAACAAATGTAGTCTCTTGAGTTTTGCTGTAAAGGGAATGGCCAGCATTTAAAAATAGTCATTGGGTTTTTCTTTCTTTTTACAGTGGGAGAAATTAGAGCATATTTATTTATGGTGGGAATGTTCTTCTGAAGGGGAACAGTTGAGATGGCAAAGAGAGGGAAGATTGCTAGAACAAGAGGATTCAAGAGGGGATGGGATTTAGTGTGTCAGGGAAGGGGCTGGAAGAATAGTTCCTCCATAGTTATAGGAGAGAAAGCCAAGACAGGGGTCACACATGCTGGTATATGAGCAGATGAGGGCTTGGGGATGTTCACTTCTAATTGTTTTTGTTATCTTAGTGGAAATATGAAATGTTCTGTCATCAGCTGAAGGTAAGGATGGGGAAGTGGTATTGAGCTTTGAGAATAAAGGAAGAGGTGTGAGCCATTTGTCTAGTACAGTAGGAGCGTGAATGGGCTGATGAAGCAGGAGGATTGTCAGTAGTGCTAAGGGCTGCTTGGTTAGCGTTCCCAGGAGCGTTAAAATGAGACCAGCCAACATGGCTGTGTGGTTTTCTCCAGCCGGGGTCAGCTGCTCCACTGGGAGCACAGAATAGGTGAGCAGTTTGATTTACTAGGCTTGGTGAGTAAAAGGAAGCAAAGGGGAGTCAAGAAATTGAAGCAAGGGCATGATTAAAATGATAAACCTCAAATCTGTACTGATTTAGGAGGGAAGTGAGGACACAGAGGGGGTGCGAGACAGTGAAAGGTGGTAGAACCAGTAGGTGGTAGTCTTGGTGGGATGAATGTTGTGCTACTGGAGAAAAGTCACTGGAAAGATAGTTGCTGGTTGTTGGTGAGCAGGGTGCTTTAAATTGAGATTTAAAATGTTCACATTGGTGGACTTCCCTGGTGGCGCAGTGGTTAAGAATCCGCCTGCCAATGCAGTGGACATGGGTTCAAGCCCTGGTCCGGGAAGATCCCACATGCCACGGAGCAAGATCCCACATGCCACGGAGCAACTAGGCTCGTGCGCCACAACTGCTGAGCCTGCGCTCTAGAGAGCCCACGAGCTGCAACTACTGAGACTGCGTGCCACAGCTACTGAAGCCCGTGTGCCTAGAGCCTGTGCTCCACAGCAAGAGAAGCCACCAAAGTGAGAAGCCCATGCACTGCAACAAAGGGTAGCCCCTGCTTGCTGCAACTAGAGAAAGCCCATGTACAGCAACGAAGACCCAACGCAGCCAAAAATAATAAATAAATAAATTTTAAAAAAGGTTCACGTTGGTAATGAAGGTCTAGGTTGTGAACTTTAGAATAAATAGCCCAGGTGGGGTGGAGGACGAGATCTTTGACCTGAACCATGCTATTGAATGTCTTATTATGGCAGTCCTGTCTTTTAATTTCTAAGTGTTTTCTTATTTGTTTAATCATTTTTCAAAGCTGTGCTCTTGCTTTGTGGATGTGACATCTTCCCACAGCTCTCTGAGGACGTTAATTAGAGTTTAAAAAAATCTCTGCCGCTCCCTGAATTATCTCCTCTTTGTGTGTCACTTTGCTGTTTATTTTGGTCTCTTGTTGCCGGCTTTCTTCAAAAACCTGATGCCTGATTGTTTACTCATATTTATTCGTGAGGCAGTTTAAAGTTGCCTGGAATTGCTGGGTGCAGGGTGGCCCAAAGCCAGCATGAGTGCCAGAGCATGCGGACCTGTGCTGTGGGCAGCCAGTGCCTGCCGGGAGCCACCTTGGCTCTTCCCAGTTTATTCAGCTTCTTTGAAGAGCTCTGTTTTTGTCTGGAAGGTAGTAAATGCCTAGGCATTCATATTTTGGGGGAAAGAGTGTATTGGCCACTCTGTGTTTCAGTTTGTCCTCCTTTGTCCAGCCCCAGATGTCATCCTAATGTCTTCTGTTGAACTTGATATTTCTAAGGACTGAGTATCCTTGGCGTTCTGCCAGGCGGATGACTCGTTGCTGCTCTCTTTCCACAGTGCCTGGCACATGGCCGCCTCTGGTGACCTTCACCAATCACTAGTCTTCTGTTGGCTTTTGACATTTCTGAAACTTAAAAAAAATTTTTTTCTAGTGTCCTCTTTTTGTGTGTGAGTTTATAACACATCCACCTCTCCCCACCAATCCATCATCATTTTAATGGGCTTTTATTTTTTTTAATGAATTTATTTATTTTTGGCTGCGTTGGGTCTTCGTTGCTGTGCACGGGCTTTCTCTAGTTGCGGCGAGCGGGGGCTACTCTTCATTGCGGTGCGCGGGCTTCTCATTGCGGTGGCTTCTCTTGTTGCAGAACACGGGCTCTAGGCGCACGGGCTTCAGTAGCTGTGGCTCGCGGGCTCTAGAGCACAGGCTCAGTAGTTGTGGCACACGGGCTTAGTTGCTCTGCAGCATGTGGGATCTTCCCAGACCAGGGTTCAAACCTACGTCCCCTCCATCGGCAGGCGGATTCTTAACCGCTGCACCGCCAGGGAAGCCCCTAATGGGCTTCTAGAAGGTAGAGCTTATTACAGATGTGTGTGCTCAAAGAACAAAGCAGGAGGAGAAATGATATTCCTTTTCCTGAATGTTGAATAATTTTTTGCAGAGAGTAAACATAAAATATTAAGCTTTCTGTGATCACCTTTCAGTGAAAGGTAGTTTTTGATTTAACTTCTTCCTCCTTTGAGATAAGTAGAATATAGCATTATTTTAGGTTATAATGGAGAAACTGAGGCAGTGAGAACTTGGACGTTAGCCTATAATAGATCAGTGGTTGCCTGGGGTTGGGGTGAGAGTATTGACTGGGAAAGACAGAAAGGAACGTCTTTTCTGTTTTTCATTTTTGCTGCAAGATAATTTTGATCATAGTGCTTGGTAACGCAAGAGATGTTACAGTCTTTTATGTCAGGTGTTTTACTGTGTACAGAAAGGTTAATGATGCCAACCTACTTCTCCAGTAGTATTATGACATTTAATGCTTGGAAGGGACTTTGAGATTTAGGGGTGAAAAATGCACGTATTATTTGCTTAGAGTAATTATCTTACAGATGTGAGCTTAAAGAGGTTTTTTTAAAAAATGATATCCATCTTTATATTCAGAGACAGTTGCATCAAAGTGAAGATGACTTCCACTTATAACCCTTAATCTTGGGGGTACATTTGCGTAAAGCCCAAGGAAATTCAAATTTTGAGATTCATTACTATAAGGATAAAAAATCAGCTTCCAAAAGTAATGTCTATTGATATCAGAGGTAGTGGTAGTGACATATTACAAGTTTATAATAATGATTTTCTGTTGTGTTTGATGTTTGTTTCTTCTTCCTGATCAGTGAGTATTTTTTTTTTTAACTGAGAATGGTGCCGGAAACTTTTTTTCTGATTTCTTTTATTTCCAAAGTTAGAAAAGGATTTCATACTTTACTGAGTGCCCAGAAAGGAAAAACTGTTACACAGTTTGTGGCAAGGCTGTTATAATCAGTTAGAATCTGAGTTATTTGCTTTTTTTTTTTAAGAGAATCAGGATTTGCTTTTTTGAAACTTTATTTTTGGGTATGTGTTTTATTTGTTAAATCTGTTGTAAAGGCTTACATGTCATCCAGATAGGATATAGTAGAACAAAAAGGATTATTATATTCTACAATAATTGAACAATGATACATGAACCCCATATAATAATTTCATTTCTGATTTATTTTTATCTTCTAGAGTTATAGATAGCAGTATGAAAAACTTCAAAGCATTTTTTCGGTGGCTGTATGTGGGTAAGTGAACTGAATGAAGCATTCTTGTATTTTTAACACTTTTTAAAAAAATTGTGGGAGTATCAATTTAGCATATTTCAATTACTATAGTAAATTTTAAATACCTATTGAAGTAGAGAGAATAGTATAAGTGACCTGCCTTCTACTCGTCACTTAGTTTCAGCAGTTTTCAACACATGGCCAGTCTTATTTCTTCTATACACCCACCCATCTCCACCCCCGCAGATACACCTTCTAGCATTGATTGTCTCTGGCACTCACTGAGAATTGACCCTTATTTACCTTGTAATGTCTCCTTAGGTTAAAATAACATTCTTTAAATCTCTGCTTTGTATTAGGTATTGTTAGGTGTTAGATTTGGGGGAAAAGGGGGAGAAAAAATAAGACAAAACCTCTGCCCTTGAATAGCTTAGCTCCTGTTTTATACTTTGGTCTTCTGTTTCTAGATCTGTGCCATTCATTATGGTAGCCACTAGTCACGTATGGCTGTTTCAATTAGTTGAAATTATGTAGAATTATAAACGCAGTCCCTTGGTCATGCTAGCCACATTTTAAGTGCTCAAGAGCCACATGTGGTTAGTGGCTACCATGTTGGACAGCACAGAACTAGAACATTTCCGTTATCTCTTCTATTGGACAGTGATGCCCTAGCTAAATAGAATGCAGACCACTTGTGGCCTTTCTTTATGTCTCCACAGTATCTTTGCATTTGCAGGTAATTAACAAATAGTTACTGACTTGATATTAAATGTTTTAATGCTTACTCTACAGGATATGCATATTTTATTTAGGTCCATTTGTACTGCTGTTTTTGTGACCTCTATTAATATCTTTGAAATAATTTAGCATACATTTCCCTCCAACATATGCAAAATTTAGTTGTAAATGGAATTTACGACTCTTATATTTGTTAAAATTCTAAAGAGTAAAATAGAAAATAAATTACCTGTAATGTGCTAATATCCTTGAAACAAATGCCCAGATCTTTAATTCTCATATTTTTAAAACAGACTTTTCATATTTGTTAGCCTAGTATAATTGCTTTCAATAAAAAAATGAAAGCGATCTGTAGATGTTGACATTTAAAATTCTTATATTTTTCTCAAAACCATACCAACACTAGCCAGAATGGGGAGCCAGAGTGTTTATCAGGCTAGCCTGTTTAATATCAGAGTTAATTAGAATAAATTGCAATGTTCAAATTAAACGAAGTCTTAGAAGTGACTTTCTTTTACAGAAGTAGTAGCTTGGTTTTACTGATAATTATTGGAGTAATTAGGCAGTTTATATTTTTATTGCCTGTCCTAAATGTAATAAGAAGCTGCGTTAGAAGATAAATGAATTACTGCTCAGTCCTTATCATTAGAGCAAAGCACACTGGATTGGAGAACTGGAGACCTAACTGTAACTGGGTGCTGCCACTAGTTAGCGCTCTAACCTTGGTTTGCTCTTGGGTAAAATGCATTCTCCATGAAGGCAGGGACTTCTTTTATACTGCTGTATCCCTAGTACCTATATTACACTCAATAATTAATTTTTGGATGGATAAATGAATCAGTGGAACCTAGATTATGGCTGGTTTTTCAGATAGTTTAGAAGTTTGAATTAATTAAAAACAGTTTCTTAAAATAATCCATATTTGCAGAATAATGTCCAACATGCTTTTTCCCAGCCAAACATAAGAAGCATATTCAAACACTGTGCAAAAGCACATGCAGCATACTTCTTGACTTAGGTGGATGTAATGTATAGAAAACACGGTATTGATAAAGACACCCCTATGAAAGGACAAAAAGAACAAACCACAATATTAAAGAAAGTATATAAATATATATATACACACATGTAAGTGTGTGTTTACACATATAAGTCTTAGTGCAAATATTTTCATGTAGCAAAAAAGCCCAAGGGAAAGAAACACATCTTTTTGGTATTCTAAGACTTTTGGAGGAAAGAACTGCTTGCACATTTTAAGAGAAGAAACATCACGGATTTAGGAGGAATCCCTACACATGTAGTCTTAGCTCAAGGCAGCAGTTAGGTTTGTTTGTCCGGAGTGGCAGTAGGTTGAATTGAAGGAGAAAATGAAAAATAATAGTTTAGGATGGCTATACCAACCATTTTGAACCTGAAAATATAAATCAAATTTAAATTCTTCACCTTTTAGTTCTTCGAAGAAAAATAAGTTTTCCTTGATGACAAGAAGCTATTTAAAATGGAAAATGTAGTCCAATGAAATACATTTAGTTTTTGAAATGCATCTATAATTAAAATTATGTTTGTAGTTTCCTTTTAAAGATAGTTTTAAAATTTATATTTCCAGCAATGTTGAGAATGACAGAAGACCACGTACTTCCTGAGCTGAATAAGGTAGTATATAGTAGTATTTTTTTTCCACATCTTTATTGGAGTATAAATGCTTCATAATTGTTGCGTTAGTTTCTGCTGTACAACAAAGTGAATCAGCTATATGTATACATATATCCCCATATCCCCTCCCTCTTGAGCCTCCCTCCCACCCTCCCTATCCCATTCTTCTAGGTCATCACAAAGCACCAAGCTGATCTCCCTGTGCTATTCAGCAGCTTCCCGCTAGCCGTCCATTTTACATTTGGTAGTGTATATGCGCCAACGCTACTCTCTCACTGCATCCCAGCTTCCCCTTTCCCCCATGCCCTCAAGTCTGTTCTCTGTGTCTGTGTCTTTATTCCTGTCCTGCCAGTGGGTTCATCAGTACCGCTTTTTAAAATTCCATATGGGGCTTCCCTGGTGGCGCAGTGGTTGAGAGTCCGCCTGCCGATGCAGGGGACACAGGTTCGTGCCCCGGTCCGGGAAGATCCCACATGCCGCGGAGCGGCTGGGCCCTGAGCCTGTGCCTCCGGAGCATGTGCTCTGCAATGGGAGAGGCCACAACAGTGAGAGGCCCGCGTACTGCAAAAAAAATTAAAATAAATAAATAAAATAAATAAAATTCCATATGTATGCGTTAGCATACAGTATTTGTTTTTCTCCTTCTGACTTACTTCACTCTGTATGACAGATTCTAGGTCCATCCACCTCACTACAAATAGTTCAATTTTATTTCTTTTTATGACTGAATAATATTCCATTGTATATATGTGCTACATCTTCTTTATCCATTCATCTGTCGATGGACACTTAGGTTGCTTCCGTGTCCTGGCTATTGTAAATAGTGCTGCAATGAACATTTTGGTACATGACTCTTTTTGAATTATGGTTTTCTCAGAGTATATGCCCACTAGTGGGATTGCTGGGTCATACGATAGTTCTGTTTTTAGTTTTTTAAGGAACCTCCATACTGTTCTCCATAGTGGCTGTATCAATTTATATTCCCACCAACAGTGTAGGAGGGTTCCCTTTTCTCTACACCCTCTCTGGCATTTATTGTTTGTAGAGTTTTTGATGATGGCCATTCTGACTGGTGTGAGGTGATACCTCATTGTAGTTTTGATTTGCATTTCTCTAACGATTGGTGATGTTGAACATTCTTTCATGTGTTTGTTGGCAATCTGTGTATCTTCTTTGGAGAAGTGTCTATTTAGGTCTTCTGCCCATTTTTGGATTGGGTGGTTTGGTTTTTTGATATTGAGCTGCATGAGCTGCTTGTATATTTTGGAGATCAATCCTTTGTCAGTTGCTTCATTTGCAAATATTTTCTCCCAATTTGAGGGTTGTCTTTTCATCTTGTTTATGGTTTCCCTTGCTGTGCAAAAGCTTTTAAGTTCATTAGGTCCCATTTGTTTATTTTTGTTTTTATTTCCCTTACTCTAGGAGGTGGGTCAAAAAGGATCTTGCTGTGATTTATGTCACAGAGTGTTCTGCCTATGTTTTCCTCTAAGAGTTTGATAGTTTCTGGCCTTACATTTAGGTCTTTAATCCATTTTGAGTTTATTTTTGTGTATGATGTTAGGGTGTGTTGTAATTTCATTCTCTTACATGTAGCTGTCCATTTTTCCCAGCACCACTTATTGAAGAGGCTGTCTTTTCTCCATTGTATATTCTTGCCTCCTTTTTCAAAGATAAGGTGACCATATGTACGTGGGTTTATCTCTGGGCTTTCTATCTTGTTCCGTTGGTCTGTATTTCTGTTTTTGTGCCAGTACCATACTGTCTTGATTACTGTAGCTTTGTAGTATAGTCTGAAGTCTGGGAGCCTGATTCCTCCAGCTCCATTTTTCTTTCTCAAGATTGCTTTGGCTGTTTGGGGTCTTTTTTGTTTCCATACAAATTGTAAAATTTCTTGTTCTAGTTCTGTGAAAAATGCCATTGGTAATTTGATAGGGATTGCACTGAACCTGTAGATTGCTTTGGGTAGTAGAGTCATTTTCCCACTATTGATTCTTCCAATCCAAGAACATGGTATATCTCTCCATCTGTTCATATCATCTTTAATTTCTTTCAACAGTGTTTTATAGTTTTCTGAGTACAGGTCTTTTGCCTTCTTAGGTAGGTTTATTCCTAGGTGTTTTATTCTTTTTGTTGCGATGGTTAATGGGATTGTTTCCTTCATTTCTCTTTCTGATTTTTCATTGTTAGTATATAGGAATGCCAGAGATTTCTGTGCATTAATTTTGTATCCTGCAACCTTACCAAATTCATTGATTAGTTCTAGTAGTTTTCTGGTGGCATCTTTAGGGTTTTCTATGTATAGTATCATGTCATCGGCAAATATGACAGTTTTACTTCTTCTTTTCCAATTTATATTCCTCTTATTTCTTTTTCTTCTCTGATTGCTGTGGCTAGGACTTCCAAAACAATGTTGAATAAGAGTGGCAAGAGTGGACATCCTTGTCTTGTTCCTGATCCTAGTGGAAATGCTTTCAGTTTTTCACCATTGAGCATGATGCTTGCTGTGGGTTGTCATATATGGCCTTTATTATGTTGAGGTAGGTTCCCTCTATGCCCATTTTCTGTAGAGTTTTTATCATAAATGGGTGTTGAATTTTGTCAAAAGCTTTTTCTGCATCTATTGAGATGATCATATGGTTCTTATTCCTTAACTTGTTAATGTGGTGTATCACATTGATTGATTTGTGTATATTGAAGAATCCTTGCGTCCCTGGGATAAATCCCACTTGATCATGGTGTATGATCCTTTTAATGTGTTGTTGGATTCTGTTTGCTAGTATTTTGTTCAGGTTTTTTGCATCTATGTTCATCAGTGATATTGGTCTGTAATTTTGTTTTTTTATGATATCCTTGTCTGGTTTTGGTATCAGGGTGATGGTGGCCTCATAGAACGAGTTTGGGAGTGTCCCTCCCTCTGCAATTTTTTGGAAGAGTTTGAGAAGGATAGGTGTTAACTCTCCTCTAAATGTTTGATAGAATTCACCTGTGAAGCCATCTGGTCCTGGACTTTTGTCAGTTGGAAGATTTTCAATTACAGTTTCAATTTCATTACCTGTGATTGGTCTGTTTATATTTTCTAATTCTTCCTGGTTCAATCTTGGAAAGTTGTACTTTTCCAAGAATTTGTCCATTTCTTTCAGGTTGTCTGTTTTATTGGCATATAGTTGCTTGTAGTAGTCTCTTACGATCTTTTGTATTTCTGCCGTGTCAGTTTTAATCTCTCCTCTTTCATTTCTAATTTTATTGATTTGTGTCTTCTCCCTTTTTTTCTTGATGAGTCTGACTAAAGGTTTATCAATTTTGTTTATCTTCTCAAAGAGTGTTCTTTTAGTTTTATTGATCTTTACTATTGTTTTCTTTGTTTCTATTTCATTTATATCTGCTCTGATTTATGATTTCTTTCCTTCTACTAATTTTGGGTTTTCTTTTTCTAGTTGCTTTAGGTGTAAGGTTAGATTGTTTATTTGAGATTTTTCTTGTTTCTTGAGGTGAGCTTGAATAGCTATGAACTTCCCTCTTAGAGCTGCTTTTGCTGCGTCCCCTAGTTTCTGGCTCATTGTGTTTTCATTGTCATTTGTTTCTAGGAATTTTTTGATTTCTTCTTTGGTTTCTTCAGTGATCTCTCGGTTATTTAGCAGCACACTGTTTAGCCTCCAAGTATTTGTGTTTTTTTACTGTAGTTGATTTCTAATCTCATAGTGTCATGGTTGGAAAAGATGCTTGATAATGATTTCAGTTTTCTTAAATTTTCCAAGGTTTGATTTGTGACCCAAAATGTGATCTATTCTGGAGAACGTTCTGTGTGCACTTGCGAAGAAAGTGTATTCTTCTGCTTTCTGGTGGAATGTCCTAAAAATATCAATTAAGTCTATCTGGTCTGTTGTTTCATGTAAAGCTTGTGTTTCCTTATTTATTTTCTGTCTGGATGATCTGTCTGTTGGTGTAAGTGGGGTGTTAAAGTCCCCCACTATTATTGTGTTACTGTCGATTTCTGCTTTTATGGCTGTTGTCATTTACCTTATGTGTTGAGGTGCTCCTGTACTGGGTGCAGAAATATTTATAATTGTTATGTTTTCTTCTTGGATTGATCCCCTGATCATTATGTAGTGTCATTCCTTATCTCTTGTAACAGTCTTTATTTTAAAGTCTATTTTATCTGATATGAGTATTGCTGCTTCACCTTTCTTGTGATTTCCATTTGCATGGAATACCATTTTCCATCCCCTCACTTTCAGTCTGTATGTGTCCCTAGGTCTGAAGTGGGTCTCTTGTAGACAGCATATATAAGAGTGTTGTTTTTGTGTCCATTCAGTCAGTCTGTGTCTTTTGGTTGGAGCATTTAATCCATTTAGATTCAAGGTGATTATTGATATGTACATTCCTATTACCATTTTCTTAATTAATTTGAGGATTTTTTTGTGTTTTTTTTTTTCTCTTGTGTTTCCCACTTAGAGAAGTTCCTTTAGCATTTGTTGTAAAGCTGGTTTGGTGGTGCTGAATTCTCTTAGCTTTTGCTTGTCTGTAAAGCTTTTGATTTCTCCATTGAATCTGAATGAGATCCTTGCTGGGTAGAGTAATCTTGTTTGTAGGTTTTTCCCTTTTCGTCACTTTAAATATGCCCTGCCACTCCCTTTGGGCTTGCAGAGTTTCTGCTGAAAAATCAGCTGTTAACCTTGTGGGGATTCCCTTGTATGTTATTTGTTGCTTTTCCCTTGCTGCTTTTAATATTTTTTCTTTGTATTTAATTTTTGATAGTTTGATTAATGTGCCTCGGTGTGTTTCTCTTTGGGTTTATCCTGTATGGGACTCTCTGCACTTCCTGGACTTGATTGACTATTTCCTTTCCCACATTAGGGAAATTTTCGACTATGATCTTTTCAGATATTTTCTCAGACCCTTTCTTTTCTCTTCTTCTTCTGGGACCCCTATGATTCAAATGTTGGTGCGTTTAATGTTGTCCCAGAGGTCTCTGAGACTGTCCTCAATTCTTTTCATTCTTTTTTCTTTATTCTGCTCCCTGGCAGTTATTTCCACCATTTTATCTTCCAGTTCACGTATCCGTTTTTCTGCCTCAGTTATTCTGCTATTGATTCCTTCTTGAGTACTTTTAATTTCATTTGTTGTGTTGTTCATCACTGTCTGTTTGCTGTTTAGTGCTTCTGGATCCTTGTTGAATGTTTGTTTTATTTTTTCCATTCTGTTTCTGAGATTTTGGATTATCTTTACTCTCATTGCTCTGAATTCTTTTTCAGGTAGGTTGCCTATTTAATCTTCATTTATTTGGTCTTGTAGGTGTGTACCTTGCTCGTTTGTCTGTAACATATTTTTTTGTCGTTTCATTTTTTTTTTTTTTTTTTTTGATGCGTGGAGCTGTATTTGTGTCTTACTGGATGTTTGGCCTGAGGACTCCAGCACTAGAGTTTGCAGGCAGTTGGATAGAGCCAGCTCTTGGTGCTGAGATGAGGACCTCTGGGAGACCTCACTCCGATGATTATTCCCTGGGGTCTGAGGTTCTCTTAGTCTAGCGGTTTGGACTCGGAGCTCCCACCGCAGGAGCTCGGGCCCAACCTCTGGCCTGGGAACCAAGATCCCGCAAGCCGTGTGGCATGACAGAAAAAACAAGAATAAAACAAGGAGCAATATAATAATAACAAGGAATAAAAAGCAAAATAAAATTAGAAAGATAAAAAATATATTAGGAAAAATAAAAGTATAATTGAAACGACCGCAGCAAGGTAAAATAAAACCACAACAGAAAAAAAGGGAGGGGGAGGGAACAATCCAAAAGGAGAACAATAACAAAGTATAAAGAATAAAATAAATTTAGAAAAGTAAAAGATTTATTAGAAAAAAATAAAATATAAATGAATCAAAAAGGTAAAACAGAACCCCAGTCTAAAAGAGGAAAAAAGAAGAAAAAAAAAAGCCTTGGCTATGGGGGCAGAGTTTAGGTGGGGGTGGAACTTAGTCAGGGGTGGGGTTTAAGGTGGGGCAGAGCCTAGGTAGGGTTCGGGGTGGCGTTTGAGGATGGGGCGGGGCCTCTGCTTAGGACCTGCGCCCGGAAGGGGAGAGGCAGCGACTCCAAAGGAGGGCCTTCTGGCTGTGGAGTTCCGGAGTGTGGAGGCAGGGCCCTGGGTGGGGGAGTGTGGGTGGGGTTTAGGCCCAGCACAGTTGGAGGGGTTCTCAGAGGGGGTCTCCGAGTGTGGAGGCGGGGCCCTGGGTGGGGGTGTAGGGGCGGGGCTTGTGTCTGCAGGGCAGGAGGGAGGCTCTGAGGGCAGAGGGTTAGGCCCGGGAGCCCAACAGGCTCCCCGGTGCCTAAGTGGACAGGGAAAGCACTGGCCACATTCCCTTCCGTTCCTCCATGCCCCCCCACCAACAGTCTCCCCCATCCCCGCTGGACCCCTAACCATGGGAGGGTCCCTCTGGCTGTAGGAACTCCTCCCTCCCCCAGCCACCCCTCAGCGGTGCCGGTCCCGTAGGTCTGGCCTTTATTTTTGCTCCCCCTTCCCTCCCTCCTGCTCCCTCAGGACCCGCTGCTGGAGGGGGCCTCGGTGGGCAGAGGATCAGGCCCGGGATCTCAGCAGGTTCCCCGGGGCCCAGGTGGGCAGGGGAAACCTGGCCATGCTCCCTTTTGATCCTCTGCCCTCTCAGTGGCCCCACAATTTCCCCCTTCGGGCGTGGGATCCCTTCCCCTCCCCCAGCTGCCCCTCAGGGGCTCCAGTCCTGTCCTGCCTCCACTTCTCCTCCCCCCTTACTCCCCCCACGCCCCACATTCTCCCTGGTCGCTGGGGCTTCCTCTTATCCCCTTAGGTGTCCTTGGTCCCCCACTGTGCCTGGTAGGTGCCCTAGTTGTGTGGAGACAGAAATTCTCCGTCCTCCTAGTATGCCATCTTGACTCCGCCCCTCTCCTAATATGTTAATATTGCCCTGGTTGAGCTCAGCTTTGCTGGTCATCTTGGTAGTCTTATGCAGTTATTAGTTAACAAGATGTTAGGCTGTAGACACAAGACAGATCCTAGTAAGCCTTTTTTTAATTTGCGTGTTTGATATTTTTTTAATCTCACAGAACACCTTTATTATGGCTGTCTAAGTTTATTGTTTTCATGTTTGTATAAGATTTTGTAACCTGTATAACATAGGGTGGTTGGATTCCTTACTTTAACTTCCTAAAATGTTAAATGCATTTTTATTTTCCTTGGAAAGCTAGTACTTAGGTATTAGTACCTATGGTGAGGTCTGGCAAACACCAGTTTCTTTCTGACTCTAAGGATTGTGACAAGTAACAATGGAACGTTCTTCTAGAAAAATCTTACAGAATAAGGCAAAATTCCCACTGGGCTCCTGCAGCTCGCTCATCCTCACCCCTGCCCAAACTGTCTGCTTCAGATAGATTAGGTAATTTTGAGTCTGAAAAAATGGAGAGCATTAAGATTAGCCTTGGGCTTCCCTGGTGGCGCAGTGGTTGAGAGTCCGCCTGCTGATGCAAGGGACACGGGTTCGTGCCCCGGTCTGGGAAGGTCCCACATGCCGCGGAGCAGCTGGGCCCGTGAGCCATGGCCGCTGAGCCTGCGCATCTGGAGCCTGTGCTCCGCAGCGGGAGAGGCCACAACAGTGAGAGGCCCGCGTACCGCAAAAAAAAAAAAAATTGGCCTTGGTGGCCCAGATGAGTAAAGGATCACAGCTTTTATACGAAGTAGATCTTTTGTGCTGTGGATGACTGGCCTTGCAAACCAGAGACGTTCACCTTAGCTGTTTCTCTGATATCACTCTTAGCTTTATTTGGGGAAATATAATATGTTACTTGTTGGGAGAGCCCTCAATGTGTAATTTTTTGAGAACTGAAGAACCGGGATAGGGAGAAGGCAGGGTCATTGAAAGAAGCAGAGGGCCAACACTGAAGCGCTTTTGGGTTGCAGCCCTTAACTCACATTGAGGTTATTTATCTGGACTGACAGTCCCCTACTCCCAAAGGCAGGACTCTACACACATAGTCTTAGCATAAAGCATAAAATAATAAACAGCCTTAGGCCATAAAGAGTTCTGTAGCTATTGGCGTTGCTGATTGGAAAATGGGTTTAAAATATTTAATTACATGCTTCTTAGAGCCCTAGGATTTCATATTTTCAGAGTTGCATAATCTCCTGAATTTCTGTTGACATTTTCTTTGAAGGAACTTTGCTTATTTGTCCCATACTTTTAGTAGATAGTAGAAAAGTCACATTTATTATTACATAGAATTTTATTGGCAAGCTTTCTCTTATCTTAATTTGTTTTCTTTTTGTTCCTTTTGGTTTGATAGATGACTCAAAAAGACATCACATTTGTTGCTGAATTTCTTACTGAACATTTCAATGAGGTAGGAAATTGGTATTTCTATAGTGCTTTTTAAAAAATAATCACAATAAATCGGGATAATGGTAAGAAGTAATCAAATTTAATCCAGTTTAGTTGAAGTTCTAAGCAATTATGTATGCTTTTAAACTATTGAGCTAATTAATGGCAGTACTTATTTATTAAATGTGAAGCATATAAATTGAACTTTTGTTTGTATGTGTGTGTTGCTACATATAAAAGAGTAACTGCCACCAACAGCTTTCTTAAACAATAGAGTTTTTGGTTTAAATATATAAGATTTTTTTTTTCCTCAGTGAGTTGACTTAAGAATTAAACTGTATTTATTCTTTCTAGGCTCCAGATCTTTATAATCGAAAAGGAAAATATTTTAACGTTGAAAAAGTTGGTCAGGTATGGGCTCTAGTTACTAATTTTTTTATTTTTAAAACTTTAGCAGTGTTAGTCTTTATTATACAAAACTTTTTGAAAGTAATATAATGCCAAATTATATAGTAACCCTGCCCTTTGAGTAAAATCACCAAAGAGTAGCTTTAAACTTTTTAGTCTCAGAACCCTTTTACATTCTTAAAATTATTGAAGACTCCGGAGAGCTTTTATGTGCACTGTATCTATCAATAGTAGATATTATTAGGTATTAGAAATTAAACAGAATAAAGAATTATTTATCTCTTAATTCATTTAAAAAGAACAAACCCACTTACCATTACATGTTAATATAAATATTTTTAATGAAAAGTAACTATACTTCACAAAACAAAATTAAGTGAAGAATGGCATTGTTTCATATGTTTGCAAATCTCCTTGATGTCTGGCTTAAGACAAGGCAACTATATTCTCATATCTGCTTCTGCATTTGATCTATTTTGATGTGTTGTTTTGGTTAAGAAAGCCTGGTTTCACACAGGTGTGTAGTTGGAAAGGGTAAAGTATTTTAATAGCTTTTTAGATAACTGTGAATATTCTTGATACTACACCAGATCCTGACAAGTGGTAGTATCTTAGGTTAGTTTCAGTATGGAATCTAAATTGCATCAGTGGACTTTTCATATTCTGATTCATTAAAATTCATTCATCTACCTTGCACTTTGGATGGATCTTTTACGCTGTGCATGTGATTTTGCCATATCATGTACTGGTCATTTGGAAAATACTGATTCGCTGAATTACAACGATCTTCCATATGCTGACACCTTTCTTCATACAGTATCCAAAAGTCACATTTTGTTAATGTCATTACCAATCTCATCAGACAATATTTAACTGCTGTGAGCTTGTCAAGCACATAGTGGCAGATACAGGTTTTTCAAAATTTTTAATTTTTGCTTGAATGTTTAAATTTTATCATTGGTAATAAATACTGTCAGCTTTTTTTCTTTTTTTTTTTCTTTTTTTTTTTTGCAGTACGCGGGCCTCTCACTCTTGTGGCCTCTCCCGTTGCGGAGCACAGGCTCCGGACGCGCAGGCTCAGCGGCCATGGCTTACAGGCCTAGCCGCTCCGCGGCATGTGGGATCTTCCTGGACGTGGGCACGAACCCGTGTCCCCTGCATCGGCAGGCAGACTCTCAACCACTGCGCCACCAGGGAAGCCCCTGTCAGTTGTTTTGCTTAAAGTGACAGGATCACTTTTTTTATTTTCAAGAACATATCTGCCAAATACCCAAGAATGAGTAAGCATAGTTTGTCTGCCAGTTATTCTTTTGAGTGAAAATGGAATTCCATTAATAACAAAGAAGTGCCTGGCCTGACTCACAACTACATTTTCATAAATGCTTTCCCTCATGATAACTGTCATGCTTTGGTAGGCAGCAAAAGTGCTTTATTTATACTTCCCAATTCTGTCACTCAGAATATTAAAAAGATTTTGTTGAGATTTAATGAAATTAATCATTTTAATAGCCTCATTAGAGATTAGTGAAACTGTATGTGGCAAAAAGGAATATAGTGACTGCTAGTATGGTTTGGGGCCACTACTTTGATTCTTGGTGACAGTGCCAGCAGTTTTCTCCACCTGTGCTTTTGACTATCAGGGCAGGTGTCATTACAGTAAAAAAGGCAAATAATATCTTGATACTATTATAAAAATAGTAATGACCTCATGGATCTCTGAAAGCATCTTGAAGACTCTCAGAGTTGCATGGATCACACTTTGAGAACGACTGCCATAGATTAGACTGACAGTTGATACTTTTCAAATTAATTTATAAACTTACATGTGTAAGTTTAAAATGTGCTTCCTGAAAATAAAACATGAAACTTAAACTCAATGTATAGTCTCTAAATCCACAGCATTCTAATGTTTGCAGTTCAGTTGCTTGGCATTTAGCAAATTTTGGTCATCTCACAGAATAATGCACTTTCAGAGGACTTGGCAGTAAAACAAAATAAGTAGAATAGTGTTAAATATAAACAATTTCGGAGCCTAATGCTTTGGTTTACAAAACTTAAATTTCTAATTCTGTACTTCTAGTACTTAAAAGACGAAGATGATGATCTTGTGTCACCCCCTAACACAGAAGGGAACCAGTGGTATGACTTTCTTCAAAACAGCAGCCACCTTAAAGGTATATCATGAACCAACATGGATTTTGGCCATGTTTATATTTATTTGAGACCAGTACATCAGCAAGTGTACTTGCTGAATACTTATCTAAGTTCTTTAGATTTATGTTTTGTGTCCATTTTATTTGATTATAGAAACAGTAAAATAATAACAGTATATGACATTACCATGTTCAGAAACACTCTGATATTAACTGTGATATAGTAAGATTGCTTAAGTATTGTCTATTATAAAAAATATGTATAAAAAATAGGATATTGGGAAGAAAACTGTAGAGCCTATCAGTCAGAGAAGTCTATTTTGCCAGTTCCAATTTATTAGCTTTTAAGAGCATATAATGCTTTTAACTCCTATAATGATGCATCACTGTATTCTTCTGAGGTTGTATTTTTTTTAATTGTTACGCCTTTCATTCTCTAGGATGTTGATTTGTTAAAACTTTATTTAGCCAACATTACTGGGAATACAACACAAAATAGCAACCATTAAATATGTCGAAACGTCTCCATTTTAGATGAAAAGATTTTTTAAGCATCTGTTTCTTTGCTTTCTCAAAGAATAACCTGACCACAGTTTAGCTATTTCTTAGATCCTTGGGGTAATAGCCACATACATATATTACCTCCTTTAATCTTCACAAGAACCTATGAGGTAGGTACTTGTTATCTTCATTTAACTAGTGAGGAAACTGAAGGTTAGAGAAGGCCCCAAGATGATACAAGGTGGTAAGCGATAGAGCTAGGATTCTGCTGAGTTTTTAACTGGACTTAGTAGTGACCTCTGCTCTGTGTGGTTGCTGTGTATCTGAATGAGTGAGTGAGTGGGGGGAGGCAGAGAAATCTCAGGCCCAGAACTTTGCATACTGCTGTTTTGATTTAACCCTACAAGCCCAAATTCTTTTTCAGAGCAGGACGTATTTTACATTGTTTGAGAGTCTTAAGATCAATTGAGAGAGATGTATTGACGTAAGTTAGCTATTGAATAGAGGGAAAATAAAAGTACAGCTGACTCAGCTCATTTACCGTATTTAATCAGGATGTCCAAAGAGTAAAGAAGGATGCCTGGGGAGGGCTGATGGCAGTGTACCAGCAGGGTGGCACCTGGACCCTGTCACTGTTGGGCTAATATCCATCCTGGGGACTTTGGGCTTAAAACAGGTTCTACCCTTTTTTTCTCCCCACATCTTCTGTGGCTGAATAGAGAGGTGTAATCTTAGTTACAGGTCTCATGTTTAACTTCAGATTAACTCCATCTCTTAAATGCTTAAGAGTTTGCTAGTGTGTGACTTTGGACAAGCTCATTAATCTCCCAGTTTCTTAGTCTAGTATGAAGTAATACCGACTGTCATTATGGAGCTATTAAGAAACCTTTTTAATGAAACTTCTTCCTAGCACTTTGCAAAAATCAAGTGCTAAATGCTTAGTGCACGTCGCTTCCCAGGGGATGTGAGAGAGTCGGTGTTGTTACGTGGGTAGAGGTTGGTGTGCTGGAAGCTGGGCTGCCTGGGCTGAAGTCCTGTTCTGCCACTCCCTGGTGTGGGGCTGAGGGCACGTTGCCTGACCTCTTTGTGCCCCAGTTTTCTCTTCTGTAAAGTGAGGGTGATCAGAGCGCCTCCCTCAAAAAGCTGTTGGGAAGATGAAACAAATTAATCTAGATGAAGCACTTAGGATAGCGCCTGGCACATAGCATATAAGCAGGCAGTATGCATCTGAGCTGTTTTTACTCAAAACACTTCCGACACCAAAATAAGAGGCTTTTTTCCCTCCTGAGACCAATTCTGACACCACCTGGGTGTCCTACAGTTCGATTCTGACACTAACTCTGCAGAGTTACCACCAGACTCCACAGGGTTAGGGCTTAGTCCCACAAGACTGCCCCCACTTCAGAGTTCAGTCACAAGTACTGGGTCCCCAGGTTACCCACATTTCTGTTCCACTTGGCTACAGAGTTGGGGCTTCCCATGCTTCAGTTTTAATAATTTGCTAAAATGGCTCACAAAACTCAGAAACACTTAACTTATATCTACCAGTTTATTATAAAGCATACAACTCTGGAATAGCCAAATGGAAGAGATGCATGGGGCAAGGTATGGGGAGGGGCATGGAGCGTCCATCCCCTCTCCAGACGCACTGCCCTCCCAGCACCTTAAGCATCGACCCAGAGGCCCTCTGCTCTGTCGTTTAGGGGCTTTATGGAATTTTCATTATGTAGGGGTTAGGGGCCATTGGTGATGGGACTCAACGCTAGCTTCTCTCTCCTACCCGCAGGTCGAGGGAAGGGGCTAAAAGTTCCAAGCTTCTAATCAAGGCTTGGTCTTTATGGAGACCAGCCCCCATCCTGAAGCTATCTAAGGGCCTCATTAAAACAGAGTATGCTCCTGTCATCCTTATCACTCAGGAAATTCCAAGAGTTTTAAGGAGCTCTGGGCCAGGAACTGGGGACAAAGACCGAATATCTCTCTATGATACCACAGCATCTGTAACCTGTTGGGAGCTTAAAATGTTAACACAATTAAAGCTCCCTTTATCCAGCGTAGCTGGGAAATGAGGTGCTGTGAGGGAGGCCTACAGAGCACAGTGGAAGAGGGTAGGCTTGGGAGTTGGACCTGGGTTTGATTCAGAGTCTAGCTTCCTAGTCATTCTTACACTGGGCAATTGCCTACACCTCCTAAGCCTCATTTTTTTTCTTTTTTTAATCAGTAAAATAAAGAGTATGATGCTTAATATATACAGCTATTGTAAACAATAGAAATAACAGGTATAAAAAGAGCCTAGCATACTTGGTGTCACTAAATGAAAAATTATATATTACTTTCTACTGATAAAGTAGTCTTTTCAAAAGTAAAGAGCTTATTTTCATAGCACCAGTTTCTTGTCTCCTGTTTTTGTTTTCACTATCACACTCTTCCAAAACAAGTGCTGTTGTTATACCATTGTGGCAAAGAAGAGAGAAAAATGAACTTATTTCATTATATGTCTTATGGTTCCCAAATCATCCCTTTCTTCTTATAGCCAGCGGAAGCATACTGTTGGATTTTGGTGGGAAAAATAAAATAAGAATAATAAGCTGCAAGGACTCAGCTTGTAGTAAGTGTGGTGGTTTTCCATGGACTGGCAGCAGGGGATGATGCAAGGCAGAAGGCCACGGTCATTTTTAGTGAGGTCGTGCCAAGGTATAATGAAGTGGCCAGGGAGAAGTCCACCATCAGATAAGCTGTGTGGGCTGGCTCTAGCAGTAGATTAGTTTCTCCTAGTTAGCTGGTTTGTTACAGCTTTTTATTTTTTGTTTTTGTTTCAAACCAGAAAGTCCTTTGCTGTTTCCTTATTATCCTCGAAAATCATTGCATTTTGTGAAAAGGCGGATGGAGAATGTTATTGATCAGTGCTTGCAAAAGCCAGCAGTAAGTTTGAAAGAAATGCATATTTTTGTGTAGGAGCAAGAACATCTGTAATATGTGGCTCACTTATGTAAATGATCGTAGTTATTAAGATGAACCGTATCAGGGGCTTCCCTGGTGGCGCAGTGGTTGAGAGTCCGCCTGCCGATGCAGGGGACACAGGCTCGTGCCCCGGTCCGGGAAGATCCCACATGCCGCGGAGCAGCTGGGCCCGTGAGCCGTGGCCGCTGAGCCTGCGCGTCCGGAGCCTGGGCTCCGCGGTGGGAGAGGCCACGGCAGTGAGAGGCCCGCGTACCGCAAAAAAAAAAAAAAAAAAAAAAAAGATGAACCGTATCAAAATGCTGATATTCAGCTATTTTTGACTAACAAAAATGGCAGTTTCATATGGTTCACTCTAATATTTCCTCTTATTGTTGCTTTCTTACATAAATTAAAAAATAAATACATGGTTATTGAACGTGTTGACGTCCTTTAGTATTTTATTTGTGCCCAGAACAAACTTATTATAAATGGTCTTAGTTACAGAGCTGATGTGTCTGTTAACTACTGAATGATATATGATTGATGCTATGGGACTAGAAGAGGTGGTTTCTAACCTGCCATCACTTATCTCCAGGGTCCTTTTCAGCTTAGAACTTTCTCTCTACCTTACTTCCATGACTGTCATTAAAGTTTCTTGCATGAAGGTTGGTGATAGAGATGATTTTGCACTAGACTTAAACAGTGACGATCAGTCACTTTCTGTGGAGTATTTATTTTTGTGTATGTACGTGCTTTAATTATATTTTTAAATCTTATTTAGGATGTAATTGGAAAATCGATGAATCAAGCAATATGTATTCCATTATATAGAGATGCTAGAAGGTAATTCTATTAACCTTTTTGGGTGATATAATTCAGCAGCCAATTAAAATTTTTCTTACTTTTTTTTTCTTTTGTTTTAGTGAGGACTCCACACGTAGATTGTTCAAATTCCCTTTTCTGTAAGTGTCTCTCCCCTGTCTCATGTGAATAATACAGTTTTGTTCTATGCATTGGTAGCTAAATAATCATGTTTTGACATTAATTTTTTTCCTTAGGTGGAATAATAAAACCTCAAATCTGCATTATCTGCTTTTTACTATTTTAGAAGATTCACTTTATAAAATGTGCATCTTAAGGAGACATACTGATATTTCCCAGTAAGTATTAATCTGAAGTTTGAACCAAGGAGATAAGATTTTATTATTTCTAATCATAAAACATACCACTTCCCTTCCCTACATTTCAGGTTTTAGTTAAGCTGCCTTATGACTTTAGGCTTGCTAACTTAACTGTTCTGGTCTTTGTTTTCACATTTTTAAGGTGGTAATGCCAAATTAGGAAGCTATGTGATCCCTTCTAATTCTAGATTATTTAATTTTGTATTGGTATATAGCTGTTATGTGTAGGATATTTTTAGGGTTAGGAAAAATACAACAACAGAATAGGATTATATCTCATCAACTTGTGGAAGTTCAAAATTATATTTTGGCTTCCTTATAGAAAGGATTTTTACCTCAGGTTAAGTATGCCTGTCATTAAACAAGAAGCCTTGCATATAGAGACTTCTTTTGAGAATGCAAATAAAAGTTCTGAAAAATAAATCATATTCAGGATGTCACTAGGATCTTAAATGATTTTAAATCTAAACCTGAGGGAAATTTTTTGAAACCAAGATGTAGCCCGAGAAATAATTTGGTTGTCCCAAACATCCTTATTTTATAAGGAATCTTGCTACTTTGGTGACTAAAAGATTTTAAACTAAGTTGTAATTTTGATGTTAGTTTTATCTGTCGGGTTTATATCAGTTATCAGTATTCTAGAGTGAGTGTAATAGTATTTTGGTCGGGGGTTTGGTGATTAGGTAAATGTACTAACAATCATGTTCTTTCAAGCATATATAGATTATTGCCTATCCAACTTGTTCTACAAAGTCTCTTCCCCCACCCCCTTTTCTTTCTTGAAGATCTGTAAGTAATGGACTAATTGCTATTAAATTTGGGAGCTTCACATATGCCACAACTGAAAAAGTGAGAAGAAGGTAAATCTTGAATCTTGTTTGAGTGAGATGTATATATAATAAATACAATTATAAGAATATGGGTAGACTCAGTTACAGTGATGATATTCTTAGAAGGCCTTCATCATTTGCAACTTAGGGGGCTGGGTTGGTTATGTATTTTATACTTAGAGGATGATTTGACTTACAGTGAAAGGAACCTTACTGGCCTGCAGGAATTTTTATAGTGCGCTTTCCTACAATTAATACTTCTGAGCTCTTTGTCCACTAAGAAAGTAATGTGGGTCCAGGGGGCAGATGGCTGAAGGTCTTATGACCAGCAGAGGTGTGAGGTGGTATCCTTCTCACCGGGGTGGGATTTTCTTAGGGCACAAAGGGTAACAATACTTGATGTCATCCTGAGGCTTTTGCAAGAGAAAGAACTGACACTAATCCTAAACCAACCTTTTTCTTACTCTTTTCCTTACATAAACAAAGTTCTTTATGATAATGTCTTTGAAGTTGTGTCTTTTCATATGTAAATCTTATTTTTACTTTTCATTCTAGTAAACTCTGTTTATTGTATATATGTAGATACACACACACACACACACACACACACACACACACACACACACACACACACACATACACATATGTATATACATGCTGTCATTCATGGAATCTCCACAGGCTTAAGGCCTGACCATTGATGTCAAGAGGCCTGACCATTGATGTCAAGAGTTTTCTGGAGCTGTGAACCAAGTTCACAGGTTTTTCTTTTTTCATGATTATCTGTTTTCAGGGCCTAGCTATATTTGTGAATAATCAGTACAACAGGTAACTGTGACTTTAGTGTAAACTAATGATATATTTTAAATGTCACTGTATAGAATGTCACTTGATATTTTCATTGTCAGTTTTCTGCTTGGTACCAGTATAATGTTATATATACAGTATTTTCTCAGTCATGATAACATCTTTGCTATAACAAAACTTATTTTAATTCTAGCACCTACAGTTGTTTAGATGCACAGTTCTATGATGATGAAACTGTCACAGTAGTTCTTAAAGACACTGTAGGACGTGAAGGAAGAGATAGACTCTTGGTCCAGTTGCCGTTGTCTTTAGTGTATAACAGTGAAGATTCTGCAGAATATCAATTCACTGGGTCTTACTCTACAAGGTAACTTACATTAGTAAGATTGTCTTTCTGATAGAACAGTTAAATGTTTTTTTAATGTATATTGTACATTCTGGTTCTTTAGGTATGATAGATAAATAAAGTCAGCTGAGCAGAAATGCTTCTATTTTTTTATTGAAAATATACTGGCTTCAACAGCTCTTCTGTCAAGAATTATTTGCTGGAACAAGGTGGAGAATTATTTGGTGTGGAGAATGGAACTTCTGTTTTCAAGGATAGCATGAACCCCAGTTTATAGTAGAATTATTTTAGATTTGCCTTTAGTATTTTCCTTTCAGAATTAGGACCTCAGTAGCCACATAGAGGTTCAAGGTCAGTTGAAAGAGATGGGCTTTAGATTGAGATTTAAATAAGCAGATCTCTAATTTTTAAAATGAGTCCATGTGCTTACCTTGAAAGTGAATCAAAAACCTTACTAAGGTTTCTGCCTTAAAAAGGTATTCTGCCTATTTGGAAATGCAGTTTTTTCATAGAATATAGTATCAAACCCTGATACCACCCCTAGTAAACCAGGGAAAACAGCCCCATTTCACTCCTGGGTTGGTTTTCTCCCCTCTCTAGGCTAGATGAGCAGCGTGGTGCTATTCCCACCCGTACCATGCACTTTGAGAAGCACTGGAGATTACTGGAAAGTATGAAGGCACAGTATGTTGCTGGGAATGGTTTTCGCAAAGTGTCCTGTGTGGTAAGTATTAAATTGTTGCAGAGAGTAACAGAAGCAACAGGATCTATAAGTCCTCTCAGTGCAAACCTTTAGTGATGTCAAGCTTTTATTGATTATGAGCATGTAGTGGCCTTAGCTATTTAGTTCTCTTGTTCTGAGAAAGCTTACTAAGTAATTAATAACAATTTTAGATTTTAGTAATCTTGAAATTGTATGTGGAGATCCTTTTATACAAAATGAAAGCTGAGTTTAGTGATTTTGTTGTAAATTGATGGGAAAATAACTTTCCTATAAAACCACTTTTCTCAGATTTCTGATTTCTAATTTTTTATGTATAATGTATTAAGCCATTTTTTAAATATTTATTTATTTATTTTAATTTTTCTTTATTTTTTATTTTGCTTTATAACAAATTTAATCAGTTATACATATACATATGTTCCCATATCCCCTCCCTTTTGCGTCTCCCTCCCACCCTCCCTATCCCACCCCTCCAGGCGGTCACAAAGCACCGAGCTGATCTCCCTGTGCTATGCGGCTGCTTCCCACTAGCTATCTACCTTACGTTTGGTAGTGTATATATGTCCATGCCGCTCTTTCGTAGTTAAGCCATTTTAAAAGTTCTTTTTTTGGCCTTTTCTTTAGTTAAGCTCGAATCTCCGTCATGTGAGAGTATTTGAAATGGACATAGATGATGAATGGGAGCTTGATGAGTCTTCGGATGAAGAGGAGGAAGCCAGTAATAAGCCTGTAAAAATAAAGGAAGAAGTATTGTCTGAGTCGGAAGCAGAGAACCAGCAAGCTGGCACTGCTGCTTTAGCTCCAGAGATGGTCATTAAAGTAGAAAAACTTGACCCTGAGCTAGACTCATGATCTAGCTTGCCATTATTTTGAATGTTCTCTTGTCAGAAAGGACACAGATGATGATCAAAGATGTGTTGGACCACTTAATTTTCTTTGTGAAATAAACAGTAAATTTTATTTTTTTTTATTCTGCGTCATCTTTTAGTGGTATACCCACTGTGATAGATTTTCTTTTCACCAAGATTTCTTTTTAATACTGTGTGCAGAACTAGTGTTAAAGAAAATATAAATTGAATGTGAAGAAAAAGTTTAATCTTTTCTGTCAAAAGGTAGGTATCAGGAATCATTCCTGTATCAGGGAGAAATTACGTTTAGTCATTCATCACTGGAAGTTTTGATGCATTTAGTATTTTTAAAACACAGACAACATTTATTCCTGTTTTTCCATCTTCCTCTTCTAGTTCATTTTAGATCTCTAGAATGCTTTCAAAATTATGTTTTTATACTGACTTACTGTAATCCTAAATAAGCCAAGAGATGGGTACTATCTTTATGATCTGAATAGCAAAAACATTACTTGACACCTGCATGATTATCTTTTCTCACTGTTACTTTATCTGAGTCCTTTGAATCACCAGTGTTTAAAAGTGTACTTTTCCTCTGTTTAGAATTGGTCAAGGACATATGTGGCTGTCTGTGTGGTTGGTTCCTTGGGAACATGAGAAATAGGGATCAACTAAACATAATTTAGCATTAGTGCAAATGAGCACTTGTTGATTTCCTAATGCTCATTTCTAAAGTAGAATGGTACTGTCATGTGACTTTCAAAGTTCCCATTTCATATATGAATTCTCTTTTGGTGGGGGCTGTGTTGGGTCTTCATTGTTGCTCGTGGGCTTTCTCTAGTTGCGGCGGGCGGGAGCTACTCTTCGTTGCGGAGTGCGGGCTTCTCATTGTGGTGGCTTCTCTTGTTGCAGAGCATGGGCTCTAGGTGTGCGGGCTTAGTAGTTGTGGCGCACAGCCTTAGTTGCTCCGTGGCATGTGGAATCTTCCCAGACCAGGGCTCGTACCCGTGTCGCCTGCATTGGCAGGAGGATTTCTAACCACTGCGCTACCAGGGAAGTCCTATGTGAATTCTAATATCAGTTCACTGGTAAGTAAAAGAATCACTTTTGAAAGCTTTAAATATCTTTAGGCAACAACATATACTATAACCAGGTTAAGTGGGTAACTGCAAGATTGCTGTGTCATTTGTCTGTTTCTTTAATAGGGATCTGTTGTACTTTGATTTTAGGTGTGTCACACTTAAGATTCTCAAGGTACCTCAGTTGGACTGATCTTTGTTGGTTTTGAAGGGAAAACTGAAGAGAATTCACTGTTGTGTGCATGAGCTTGGAGATTAGAACTCTCTTCAGGAGACCAACCATGCTAGCCCTCAGCCTTGCACTTAACAGTCCTTAAATACGATTAATATACAGTTTACATAAATGTTTATTAATGGTTGGTCAGTGTTGATGGCATAGTGCAGAATGCCTTGAATTAACTTCTGTCAGCAAGAAAGGTGAACTGTCAGATGACATTACAGAGAAAGTATAGGTTGTAGGTATGTGGAGCAAATTAGGGTGAATGCATTGCACAGATATACCACATAACATTTAAATAACTTTGATGGATTTTAGGGACAAATAGTTACAGATTGTTCTTAGAATGAATTACAGTCTCAAAATAAGCAGCCAGTTCTTTGTTAGACTAATCTGTCTCATGTGACTTCATTAAATTTATAAAGATTTTTTGATATGTGAATATTTGCTTTCTATGGTTCCAGCATAGGGATAGATTGAAACTGGGACTCCTAGACTTTGCCCTTATCTTGAGCCAGGGATCAGAAATAGTTCTATTGATGCACTAGCTGTCCCTTAACATTGAGTTAAATTAATAAAGTGAATCACTCCTTCATGCATCCAGTGTTCATAGCAGGAGTGTGTACAGTAGCCGAGACATGGAAGCAACCTAAGCGTCCAACAGATGAATGAATAAAGGATATGTGTGATACACACACGCACATGCACACACGCACACACACACACAGTGGAATATTACTCAGCCATAAAAAAGAATGAAATATTGCCCTTTACAGCAACATGGATGGACCTAGAGAATATCATAGTAAGTGAAGTAAGACAGAGAAAGACAAACATTATATGATATCGCTTATATGTGGAATCTAAATAATAACAAATGAATTTATAAAGCAGACTCACAGACACAGAAAACAAACTTGTGGTTACCAAAGGGAAAGTGGGGGAGGGATAAATTAGGAGTATGAGATTAACAGATAACATACTATTATATATAAAATGTGAAACAAAGACTTACTGTATAGCACAGGGAACTATATTCAATATCTTGTAATATTCAATATCTTATAATAAAGGAAAAGAATATGAAAAAATATATATATAACTGAATCACTTTGCTTACACCAGTAACAAAATATTGTTAATCAACTACAATTAAAAAAAATGGGAATCATTCCTTATTATAGGAGTATAGTTTTTTCATTAATGCTTTTAATGTATATGATAAATCACCTATTTCGGAACTGGGTTTGTATTATATCAAAGTGAAAAAGTTTAAACTGATATCTGCATATATCTTTTTTATGTTTTAGCAAGTATAAAACAATTTTCTATTTATCATTGTATTTTTAGATGGTGCTGTCATTTCCACATCATAAGAAATTTTGCTTTTAATATTTAGAAGCAATCTGATCATTATAGATTATCACTTTATTTCTAGTATATTTAGCAGCACGTGCTGAATTTGAGTTTTGAATTTAGTGAATGACAAGTAAGGTGTGGGGACGTGAGCACCCTGGGCCGTGGGACTCCACCAGTTACTGGCTATGTGCGGAACTCTGGGCCCTGACCTTTGTACAGTGGGGATAAGTGAGAACCTGTCCAAGGTTTGAGGACTAATGAGGGCTCAGCAGAGCATTGTGGTTGGCATGTAGGAGACACCTGATAGATTAGCACTTCTTAGTACAGTATTCTGTGCTGCTCTTTTCTGTGTTAAATTGTGTTAGTTTTTTAAAAATTTAAATAGCCTTTTTTTTTTTTCTCCGTCAGACTTATTGGACTGTGCCAATAGTCTTTTTAAGTCTCTGGGTTTCTTTTTTTTTTTTCGTTTTATTGTTGACTTTTTTCCAAAATAAAAATTTTACCCTCCAAAAGATGCTAAAACATGTTTTATTCAGAGCATTTGAATATAAATGTGAAGAAAACTATTAGGGTATAGCCTGAGTTTATGATGCTGTAACTAGAGGAGTCTGTATATATCTGAATTAATCTAAATTTCCATTCTTGAGGAGGCCCAGCAAGCAGACATATGCTAAAAACTTCTAGAGGATGCTATACCTGAAATTATGGTTTGCATGATTTCACCAGGGGCAAATCAGTTTCTTTGGTACCTCTTGAAGTTGTGACAATTATCTATAGACTGTTTGCATTTATTAGAATCTGTGTTTGACGGCACATATCATCTTTAGTTCTACTGAGCCGGAGGGAGATGGTACCTAAGATTACACAAAGTTAAGGTCACAAAAACCTTATAACATGAGAGTAAGATATTAATATTTTGATAATATTAGAGCAGAAAATAGTATTTGAACTCTTAGGAGGAATATTCAGATCAGAAGTTCTCAGTTGTTGAAGGGTTAGTGCTTAGAAGTGAATTGTTAATATGGTAGATAATCAATGTTTTTCACTTTCTGAGTGAACTAGAACAGGATTTCCCATGATGCACAGGCCACCACATACAAATCACCTGGGCCAATGATTAAAAATGCAAATTTAGAGCTTCCCTGGTGACGCCGTGGTTGAGAGTCCGCCTGCCGATGCAGGGGACACGGGTTCGTGCCCTGGTCCTGGAAGATCCCACATGCCGCGGAGCGGCTAGGCCTGTGAGCCATGGCCGCTGAGCCTGCGTGTCTGGAGCCTGTGCTCCGCAATGGGAGAGGCCACAACAGTGAGAGGCCTGCGTACTGCAAAAAAAAAGCAAATTTATGGGTGCTTCCACAGGCCTGCTCAGTCAGAATGTGAAGGTGGGGCCCAGGTCTGCATTTTTAACCAACTCACCTGATCTTATGCCCACCAAGGGTAAGAACCAGCATTCTCCACAGAAGCTGTTTTTTAGTAATTAGATGTTTAGTGTTTTGTTGTTGTTGTTGTTGTAAGGTTAAAAGCTGCTCCCTTAGATGCATTGAAAATTGATGTATTCTTTTTCTTTAAAAATAACCCTCACTGGTGATGAATTTCACATGCAAGGTGCTCATACTTCCATTAAGTCTATTTAGATGGCGGTGGACCTAATTGTACCCCAACTCTCTATGTACTGCGGCATGTATAAATGCATCCCTTAAGGCCACATTTCAGCCCAAGGAAGGTATGGTTCAACCAAGTAATAGATGCTCAGTTGGGTCTCTGTGGGCCATGAGTTGGTAATAGTCCATTTCAGTTCATAAATGTCACCTTTCCTCAGGTGTGTGCAGTCAGACTGAAGTCACAGTGCCTCTGAACACAAAGTGTGCTGTGTGGTTACCGCTGTACCAATGATAAAACTGTCTCATGACGTGACTTAATGACACTGTGTTTACCGGCTTGATAGATGTTTTAAACGTTTAGGCAAGGAGATAAATCTGTAGTTCATGCCTCCTGCCTCTGAATTCCAATGTTGTCATATTCCCCCAACCAGACTGGAATCCTGATTCCGGTTGCAGAGGGAACATTATTATTTTAAATTTCCCCACTGTTCAGATGATAAAACTGGGTGTTTAGGAGCCCAGCTAGATGTGATTGTCAACATTTTAAGTGATGCTGCCCAACTTTCTAACATTGATAACAGGTTCCCCATTTTCCTTTCCACCACTTATTTTGTCCTGCCCAATTCTTGCAGGAAGGCATGTGAAGGATTTAAAAAAAAACACACAAAAAAAGATTTGGTTTGCTCTCTTGGGGTGCAAAGTCAAGATCTCCGCCCAGTGGCAGAATGTGGATAGCCAAGGGGCCAAGGCTATTGTTCTGGGTGCCATTTTCTCCCTGCTGCAGGAGGAGCCATCAAGGGAGACTTGGAAAGAGTGACCCACGTGGCAGGAGGACACCCAGGTAACTGTCTGACGGAAGCCCAGTCAGGAGAGCAGTCAGCCATGTGATATGCTGCCAAGAAGTGGAGAAAGGGCGTGGAGGAGGATTGGCTGTTACCTCTGAAAAGCTGAAAGTTGGTGGTGGTTGCTTTTCAAATAACCCTCAGTCTCCTTAACATCTTCTCTAGGGCCCTTCAGGCTCTTCCCCTGCACTCTCCCATTATCTCGGGGCTCTTTCCCATCATCTCGGGGCTCTTTCCCCAGCTCAGATGGGCTTTCTTCCTGTTTTTCTTGAATGAACCAAATTCTTTCCTACTCCAGAGCTTTGGGATATGCCCTTTGCTAGGGATGTTGTTTCCTAATCCATCACAGAGTTAATTCACACTTATTCTTAATTTCTCAGCTCAATGTCTCTTCCTCAGAGAAGTCTCCTGTGCTTTTAGGAGTCTCTCTTACCCCTTCCCTTCACATCAGTTGTCACAATTTTGTAGTTATATATTAATTTGGTGCTTAGTATTTTATTGTCTAAATTAAATTATAAACCCTGTAGCATCAGAGTATATGTCCATTTTGCTTACCTCTCTATACTCAGTATCTGGCATAGTGCCTGGCACATAGTAGGTGCTCAAAATATACTCGATTCAGTTATCAAAATATACAGCAAAATGGACACTGGTTTGAAATATGATAAATTATCCTGAAATCTTAACAGCATTGCAATGTATTGAATTTGTTCACAAATGGGCTGTATTACAAATTTTGCAAACTGATTGTTCGACACTCAGATTAGATTTCTCTATAGAAAAACTGTCATTGTTGGTCTCGGTCTGCACCTACTGAAAATAACAATTACAGATCTGCAAGCTCACGTCTATCCAAATATCAGCCTTGATTTCCAAATCAGGATTCACAGTTTTCAGCCTTCACATAATTTTTAAGGCCTTCATTCTTGTGAATTTAGGATAGAGATGATGTATTTAGAAAGGTGATTTTTAGTATTAAAAAAAAAAGTGGTGACCCTGACAGGAAGTGTTTCAGAGGAGTGCTGGCAGCAGCAGCCCTATTTGAGTGGGTGTGAAATAGATGTGAAGTGAGCAAGTGGCGACCACAGAAGTAGGCAAGTCTTGAAGAATTTTGCTGCAAGAGGGGAGAGGAATGGAGTGGTGGCCAGAGGGAGACATGGCATCAGGGCTCTTTAAAAAATATGGATGCTGTGAAGGCATATTTATACAACCATAGGAGTAATCCACGGAAGGGGGAGAGATTGACCATTCTAGAGAAAGGGGGGAATATATGAGAGTGAAACCCTCGAGAAGGCAAAGAGCTGAGACCCATTGGTCAGCAGAAGGATCTGTCTTGGGTTGGAGCACGGTGTTCCATCCCTGCACGCTCACAGGAGTGTGTGGGGACAGTTGCTGGTGGGTGCTGGAACTGTGGGTAGTACAACAATTTCCCCCAAGAGGTAAGGTCTCAGCAGAGATGAGGAGAGGAGATGTGTGAAATTGTTGACCTCCAATGGGAAAGTGAATTTTGCTGAGGAAGTGTTAGCATTGAGAGTCTGCTGGAGATTTGTGGCATAAATTCCAAGAGTCCAATTAATGGAATCATTTTCTCCCACTGCTCAGGTGTTGGGTGGGTTAGGTGGAACATTGGGTTTAATCTGGGTTGGGGTTTTGTGAAACCACTGCGACAAGGCAGAGAGGGATGAGGGGCTTAGAGAAGGTAGTACCACTGTGACAGGGCCAGTGGGTTAGAAGGTGGAGGATCATGGGGTTTTTGAACCAGAAGGATGGGGAGACAGGCGGCGGCCAGAGGGGCCGTTTGCAGTGAGTGGTACAGAGGTGGTGGAGTTGATGAGGACAAGGGGAGCTGTGGCCGTGGTGGCTGCTGTTGGGAAGGAGAAAGTCACTGGGGATCAGTAGGTCAAGAATTGGGTGCCCGGGGTTTTTGGATGGCTCATCCATCCATGTGGCTGTTCAAGCTGAGAAAGGAGATGACAGCAACCAGGTGGAGAAAGTTACCATGCGTTGGGTGCTGAGGTCACCAGGGCAGGAGGAGGATGAGGTGACAGCTGTGAGCGGAACGGGAGGGAAAGGAGAAGCTGCCTGTGCTTCCAAGGCTCCTGGGCTTTGAGAGGCCCAGAGGAGGGTCCATGACTTACATACGGTCACTTAGGAAGTCGTGAGGCAGGGAGTCAAGCCCAGGCAGGCTGAGGCAGGGCCGGCCTCCCAAGCCCCACGCCGACTGCCCAAGAGGGGCTCGAAGCAGAACCCAGGGTTATAGAGGACCTGGTGCAGGATAAGAATACAAAGCCAGCTTGTGAGCACTGCAGTGTTTTCCAGTCCTGTATCAGCCGTAGATTGGTACTTCCTCCATCTGGGAGATAAGATTGAAGGCCGGGATGGAGGTGGAGGTCAGTTCTGATTTTTAAAGCTGGACTCAGCAGCTCTCCCTGCTGGCTCTGGGAAGTGGTTGTTCATGGTTGTTCTGCCTGATCCTGTCTTGAGTGAAGGGCTGTTCTCGGAGACAGTTGTGGGTGGACAGGAGGCGGCCTGGTGTGATGGCCCAGGACAGTGGGCCTGAGTGAGCCTGTTCAGAGGCCCAGGGCGGGGCCCAGGAGGGGTGGGAGCTGAAGCATCTATCTCTCTCCCAGTGTGGGGTGTAGTTCAGGGCCTCCCCGGTGTTGGGTGCCCTCCTGGGTCATCCGAAGCATTCCTCAGAGGGGAGCTGCCTGGTCCATGGGCTCTGGCTGTTTGGGTAACCAGGCAGTTTCCAGGCCCCTACGAGATGGCACTGAGCTTCAGCGGGCTGCTTAGCAGACCCAGGAGGGCCTAGACCCAGCTGGCCCTGGGAACTTTGGCATCTGCCAAATTGTACACAAAAATCCCGAGTGCTCAGGGCCGCGGACACTCTGGGGCCAGGCCAGGCCAGACCTGAGGCCGGTTGTGATCAGAGGGTCTCTACCTGCACCTGCCGCCACCCATCCCCCTCCTCCTGGTTTGCGTTTGGCTTTTCAGTGTTCTATGCAGAAGTCTGTCATGGAAGAGAAGTAGTGCGGGAGAGACTGCACGGTGCTTCATATGCATTATCTCACATGGTTCTCTGAACAGCTCTGCAGCAAAGGCACTGCTCTCCTTAGTTTACAGAAAAGAAAAAAAGTTCAGAGAGGTTCCGTGTGTCCCAATCACACAACTAGTCGGGGGCAGGGCCAGGATGCGAAACAGATGATCTGACCCCAGCCAGTAATAATCGCTACGACAACTGAGTACTTAATAAGAGCCGGGCACCATTCCAAGCACATTCCATGAATAATTCATTTAAGCCTCACTCCAATCCTACAAGGTAAGTGCTATTATTAGCATTATCCTCATTTCACAGATGAAGAAACTGAGGCACAGGCTAAGTTTTCTTACTTTGTTCATGGGAATTACACGGGCATCAGGGGTGGGATGAGGATGTCTGGTGCAGCACCCTTGCTTTTTTTTTTTTTTTTTTAACCTCTTTATTGGAGTATAATTGCTTTACAGTGTTGTGTTAGTTTCTACTGTATAACAAAGTGAATCAGCTATACATATACATATATCCCCATATCTCCTCCCTCTTGCGTCTCCCTCCCACCCTCCCTATCCCACCCCTCTAGGTGGTCACAGAGCACCGAGCTGATCTCCCTGTGCTATGCGGCTGCTTCCCACTAGCTAGCTATTTTACATTTGGTAGTGTATATATGTCCATGCCTCTCTCTCACTTCATCCCAGCTTACCCTTCCCCCTCCCCGTGTCCTCAAGTCCATTCTCTACGTCTGCGTCTTTATTCCTGTCCTGCCCCTAGGTTCATCAGAACCTTTTTTTTTTTTTTTAGATTCCATATATATCTGTTAGCATACGGTATTCGTCTTTCTCTTTCTGACTTCACTCTGTATGACAGACTCTAGGTCCATCCACCTCACTACAAATAACTCAATTTCGTTTCTTTTTAAGGCTGAGTAATATTCCATTGTATATATGTGCCACATCTTCTTTATCCATTCATCTGTTGATGGACACTTAGGTTGCTTCCGTGTCCTGGCTATTGTAAATAGAGCTGCAATGAACATTTTGGTACATGACTCTTTGAATTATGGTTTTCTCAGGGTATATGCCCAGTAGTGGGATTGCTGGGTCATACGGTAGTTCTCTTTTTAGTTTTTTAAGGAACCTCCATACTGTTCTCCATAGTGGCTGTATCAATTTACATTCCCACCAACAGTGCAAGAGGGTTCCCTTTTCTCCACACCCTCTCCAGCATTTATTGTTTCTAGATTTTTTGATAATGGCCATTCTGACTGGTGTGAGATCATATCTCATTGTAGTTTTGATTTGCATTTCTCTAATGATTAATTATGTTGAGCATTCTTTCATGTGTTTGTTGGCAATCTGTATATCTTCTTTGGAGAAATGTCTACTTAGGTCTTCTGCCCATTTTTGGATTGGGTTGTTTGTTTTTTTTTGATACTGAGCTGCATGAGCTGCTTGTATATTTTGGAGACTAATCTTTTGTCAGTTGCTTCGGTTGCAAATATTTTCTCCCATTCTGAGGGTTATCTTTTCATCTTGTTTATGGTTTCCTTTGCTGTACAAAAGCTTTTAAGTTTCATTAGGTCCCATTTGTTTATTTTTGTTTTTATTTCCATTTCTCTAGGAGGTGGGTCAAAAAGGACCTTGCTGTGATGTATGTCCTGGAGTGTTCCACCTATATTTTCCTCTAAGAGTTTGATAGTGTCTGGCCTTACATTTAGGTCTTTAATCCATTTTGAGTTTATTTTTGTGTATGGTGTTAAGGATTGTTCTAATTTCATTCTTTTACATGTACCTGTCCAGTTTTCCCAGCACCACTTATTGAAGAGGCTGTCTTTTTTCCATTGTTTATTCTTGGCTCCTTTATCAAAGATAAGGTGACCATATTGCATCCTTGCTCTTAACCCCTACAGGTGCTGCCTTTCCGGGGTCTGTGTTGATCCGCAGCCCTGCCCTCCCTCCCTCGCCCCTGCTGCCTTGCCCCTGGCCGTGCTCCCCGGGCACAGTCTCCCTGCAGCGGCACGGCCACCGTGATGTCTGTGTGGAATGACTGGTAGCGATGCCAAGACTTCATTCTTCCCAGAGCTCCTTCGTTCATAATCACCATCAGCTCTGTGAGGAAACAGGCTGTGAAGAGGGAGCAGAGCTGCTTTTCCTGCAGACACGGAAATATGTGCGAGAACCCCAAATCCTGCCCCCCGAGATCAGTGTGGTTTCCCCCAAGACAGCAATGCCCACGGCAGTTACTGTGCCCTCTTGCTTTGCCTCCTGAGCAGGTTCTCGTGTGTGTGTGTGTGTGTGTGTGTGTGTGTGTGTGTGTGTGTGTGTGTGTGTGTTCAGGGCTCACAGAGACAGAGCAGTCCTCTCCCCAGAAAGGTGACAGCAGGGAAGCTGCCCACAGTATTTGTGCCATGAATATTCTCTGTCCCATCTCCCAATGCATCGAGGTTATTTTGCATTTTGCTGGTCTACAGACTTCCCATGGGTAAAGGCTCCCACGGCAGATGGGAAGCAGGTGAAAGGCAGAGAGATGATCTTCTGAATAAATACATGGGCCAGGCAGGGGGTGTATTTGCAGTTTGCAGCAGGGAAACTATTCAAAACACGGAATGTTCAGTGGTGAACACTGTGAGAAGGACTGTGTGACTCCATGAAATACAGACTAGAAGCACACTTGGCCTGTTAGTTGTGGACTAGGGACGATGATAATGCAGTGTCGAGAAAATAAGCTCCATCTTGTGTTTTTCCACAAAATAGCTCAGAGCATCACATGCCAATTATCCTATTTACTCATCTAACATGTAAAAGGGACTTGATGGGGTGACACTCTCGGGGTGGAGCAGGAAATGTAATAATGTAGATCCTTTTGAGAAACGGAAGTTGAAGGAACAGATTTGCAAATTGTCTCAGCAATTCAATGAAAATGTGAGCCTTAGACCTCTCACATTTCTAACCCAGTACTCTTCACTCCCCTTAGTTCCAAAATTAGTATAGTGGCCTGTTTATGTTTAATTAAATGCAAGACTAATTTACAACTCACCTTGCTCTGGGCTGGTCATTAGGCGTGTGACACCTGGTCCGGTCCATCTCCGGAAGTCGGAGGGATGGATGATGCTTTGCTGCCAAAGGTGGTTAAGAAAATGACAGTACACAAAATCCCTGGAAGAGGAAATGAAGACATGTTTTATGGGTTGAAGCAGAACAGAGAGGAGTGGTGTGGCTCTGGGGGGAGAAGGGAGTGAATTGTTATCCCTCTGTCAGTGCCAGAGTCCAGTTCAAATGCTTTTGCAAAGCTTCCGTTCACTCCTCACTCCTCCAAGCCTCAGCACCTCAACTCCAGGCCCCACCATCCCAGCCCCAGACTGGCTCTTATCTCTGCCTCAAGCTCTCACCATAACCATTGTGGTTACTGAGCACTAAGCACAGGCAAGGACCTAGACTAATAAATGCACTACAGGTATGAACTTGTCCAGCTGCCCCCACCCCATCACCCATGAGGAAGGAAGCATTGTTAATCCCTTTGTACCGAGGAGGAAGGAGAGGCCCAGAGAGGTTAGGTAATTTGTCCAAGGTCACACAGCTAGTGAGGGGCCGGGCCCGAGTTCTCCATCATACACAGTACATCCCTGGCCTCTACCACCACCTCCCTTTACTTGTGAATAACATACCTTCCCCTTCTGGCATGTGAACTCCTCAAGGGCAGGCAGCCCTGCTGCCTGATGGTAAATCCTCACTAAAGACCTGTGCCCTATAGGAAGCCCCACCCTTAAAATTTGTGGAGTCTGGGCCCCTGAGTCCTGTTTGGGAAGCCACAGCGCCCCCTGGTGCCTGAGAAGCCTAACTTTAGCCCCAAGCCGGCCAGTGCTGAAGGTTCCCAGCCTTAGGTCCAGGGCAGCAGAGCTGAGCCACCCAAGGTAGGAGAGGGCTGCTCCCCGCAGCTGGGTTTCTGAGGCTGCTCTGTGGGAATGCCTCAATCCAGGACGCTCGGGTACCACATGGACTTTCTGGCTGACCAGGCAGTACTCTGCCAGGCCCAGTGGCCTAGGAAGGACATCCCAGAGAGGAAGATGTGTGGGAGGGTCCCCATCAGGAGACCTGGGGTTCCAGAGGTCGTCTTGGCTTGCGGGTTGGAGGATGGCTGAAAACCCCTGCAGAGGGCAGCAGTGTGCTTGTTTGTGCTGTTCATGCCGGGTCGGCTTCCTGACACGTGGGTATGACAGGCCTCTAGCTCTGAAGGGCCCAGGCTTGGTTTAATGCTCTGTGGAAATAAAGACCAACCAAATGACAGCAAGCAAGGCTGCTTATTTGAGCTTCCCTGAGCAAAGGAGGCACTCTTCCATTTTGGCAGAGACTCGAAGGCAGGCAGAAGGGCTGGGGACGCTTTATAGTGGAGAAAAGGGATGGCTCCCCACGTGCCCTGACTGGAGGCTGTGGGCCCCTGGGAAGCTGGAGGAGGTTAAGTAGAAGTGGAGCATCCTATGTGGTTGCTTGGGGGTGGCTCTTTGGCCTTCTCTGGTGGGTCCTGAGTTGGAAGCAGGGACAGAAGTTAGGGAAGCTGTCAGTTATTGATCGAGTCCTGGCCATTGGGGCTGATTGTTACAAGGATGATTGGCATCCTGGATTCCCACTGTCGAGATGGCAGTCTCCCTTCCTGCAAGAACGACTTATATAAAGCAGGTGGCTTCCTGGACTAGTTCTTGCAGATGAGGAGATGGTTTGCTGGGCAGGTTGCTGTGGGCTGTGGGTTGGAGTTCTATTTTTATACATGGTCTGGCCATCAACCGTTTGTATAATCCATCTCTCATTCCACTGTCACCATCTTGAAATTCTTGACAAGGGGACCCACACTGGGTCCTGTACATGATGTGGCCATTCCTGTGTTCTTTGGACTCACGACCAAGGAAGCTTTCATGATCTAGCTGCAGTTTTCAAACTTTACTCAGAATTTGAGATTGTGCTGTCCCCAAGTACTGAAAGCCTCCTGGTGGAACCCAGGTTCAAACGCCCAGGGGAATGTCATTGGGGCCTGTTGACGAGTCTGTTTCCTTCTGAAGCCTGCAGATCCTCCGCTGTGTTTTTTCTATCTTGGTATGGTCGGGGTCTTCTGGACAGTGTGAATAGTCAGTGGGCTTGGGCTGAAACAAACATCTAACTTGGGTCAAAGCTCACTAATTTGGATCATGTTCATTTTAAATAGAGAAGTTTTGGTCTATTTTTGAAAAAAAGATTTGCTAAGCAAATGCACTGTGCAAAAAATTTTCAGGGAGGAGGGCAATATTTTATCTGTCGAGAGCAAAATTTTCAAGGACCATTATAATCAGCACTGTGTTATACAAAAACAATGAATTCCTTTGTAAGCATAAACTCGAATTTCAATGCGTTCTTTGCTGTTCATGTGTTGGAGGAGGTCATTGAGAGGACGTGACCGCCAATTGACCCTTGAGCTGGACCCGGGCAATTGGAGGCTCTTCACCGCCCCCATCCCTAGAACCTACGTTCCGCCCACTGTTCCCCCACTAGGAGCTGTTTCAAGGTTGCAGCCTTGAAATAATGTGTTGTTGAGACCATTTGAACCCATTTAAGGCCTCTACATAGACTTTTAAGACTGATGGGCCAGTGTGGAGATCTGGGGCCACCCCAGACAAGCCTCATTTGTAAGTTCCTTTGCTTATTAAACCTGCCACCTACCAGTCTGGAGCAGCTGCCTCTTTCTTGGTCTCTCCTTGCCCCCCTACCTTGTTGGGGCCAGTTTCTGATTTCACCCTGGGGAAGCTTCCGAGCTTATGATCCAGTATCATGAAAGTAGCTCCAGAACCCACTGCCTATTGCTCTGGTTACATTTTTCTTTCTGGTAAAAGAAAATTTCCCCATATACATGTCGCCTCAGACATCAGCTCTGGCTTTGAATGCCCTCAAACTCTCAAAGGATGAAGACTTTTCTCCGCTGAGGGCTTTTAAAAGAAGACGCCATGAGAGCTGGTGGCAGCTGCCAAGGAGGCCTTTCCTAACCTTTTGGGAAAACAGTACTATGGGCTGAAGCACAAGGGTGGCCTCCCAGGTGGCCATTTGCAAGGGGACAGGTTTGTTTCACACAGATTCTGAAGGGCTGTTTTGGGAGCAGTCCCATCGCTCTGCAGTCACACGTCTAAAGCAGAGTGGTGAGGACTGGCTGTGCACACGACAAACGGCATTGACTCATAAGCAGCAGGCGTGGCCATTGCGGCCTCCTTCTCTCCCTGGCTCCTCCTGGCTCCGCCTCCCGACACTCTCGGTTTGAAGACTATTGTGTCTAGCTGGTACCTGCATGGTGACTCATGGGGCAATGAAATCATGATACATTTGCCAATGCCTGATGCTCACCTTGGTTCTGAGTGGCCAGAGGCACACAGTAAGTGCTCATTAAATGCCTTACCTGGCCACGTGCCACACTGCCCTGGTTTCTTGGTGACCTTGATCCACCTACCCAGCCTTCAATATTTGGCAGTCTTCACAAAAGTCTCTGGGAGGCCTGAGAAACACCTGAATTATGGACCAGAAAACAAGATTGAGATGCACTGTTTTTTTGTTTGTTTGTTTGTTTTGTTGGGGGTAGGAGGGTTTTTAAAATTAATTAATTTATTTATTTTTGCTGTGTTGGGTCTTCGTTTCTGTGCGAGGGCTTTCTCTAGTTGTGGCAAGCGGGGGCCACTCTTCATCGTGGTGCACGGGCCTCTCACTATCGCGGCCTCTCTTGTTGCGGAGCACCAGCTCCAGATGCGCAGGCTCAGTAGTTGTGGCTCACGGGCCTAGTTGCTCCACGGCATGTGGGATCCTCCCAGACCAGGGCTCGAACCCGTGTCCCCTGCATTAGCAAACAGATTCTCAACCACTGCGCCACCAGTGAAGCCCGCACTGTTTTTTTTTTTTTTTTTTTTTTTTTTTTGCGGTACGCGGGCCTCTTACTGATGAGGCCTCTCCCGTTGTGGAGCACAGGCTCCAGACGTGCAGGCCCAGCAGCCATGGCTCACGGGACCAGCCACTCCACGGCATGTGGGATCTTCCCGGACCAGGGCACGAACCCGTGTCCCCTGCATCGGCAGGTGGACTCTCAACCACTGCGCCACCAGGGAAGCCCCTCGCACTGTTTTTTGATTGAACCAAACCCAAGATCTTTGTCCCAGGGGTTTTTCAAATTCGAGTACCAGGCTTCTTATAATTAAAGGGGGGAAGCAAGGAGCATAGAAAACACAAAACAAGACGAGCCTTTTGACCTGCTCCAGCCAGCCCGGCAGCTGTCACGGTTGGAGTCCTGTACCCCCTCACCACCATCCCCAGCATTCTTTTCACCTGTTTCCTCTTTCTCAGTCAACACCCCCGTAGGGGGGAGCACATTTTCCAGAAGCTTCCTGAGAATGGGTACACAGGAGTAATCTTTCTAAGATGTTTTATCTTTGAAAATGTCTTTGTTCTGTTCTGACATCCATTGATAGTTTGGTGGGGTGCAAATTTCAAGGTTAGAAATGATTTCCCCTCAGAATTTTTAAGGCATTCCTCCCTTATCCCTTAGCTCTCCTTGTTGCCTATGACCCGCCTGTCATGTGCAATGACCTGGTTTTGGGTTTTGTTTCTGTTTTCTCCTCTGGGTGCATTTAGGACCCTCCTTCTCCCTCCAGTATGCTGAGATTTTACAATGATGTGTCTTCACGTGGGACGATTTTCATTCATTTACTGGGCTGTTAATGGACTTCCATCTGGAAAGTCATGCCCATCATTTACAAATAATAATAAAATATACATTACTCTCTGCTCGGAATGCTTTCATTGTTGTTGTTGTTAAACTCTACATACCTTTAGCTGCCATTCAGGCATGATTTGACAAAACCAGAATAAATGAATAAATAACGAATCAATACCTGTTTACTATCCAGTTCAGTAGAGGAGGTGTTCATGTCATTGATGAATGAGTGTATGTCCTGTATAAATGTTAGTTGATATTTTCATTTATGTTAAGGAGTGAGACAAAAGTCAGGCAATGGAGATGTCGGACCTCACAGATACAATAGGCATTAATAACCTCAAAAGATGGATAGTAGTGATGTGTTGTAAAATGTAATAAAATGTTGTAAAGTAATTAGGAAGTAATTGTTTTTAATAGATCTTTTTTTTTTTTTTATGAAAGCTTCTTTCTTTATTTTTGGCTGTGTTGGGTCTTCGTTTCTGTGAGAGGGCTTTCTTTAGTTGCAGCGAGCGGGGTCCACTCTTCATCGTGGTGCATGGGCCTCTCACTATCTCAGCCTCTCTTGTTGCAGAGCACAGGCTCCAGACGCGCAGGCTCAGTAGTTGTGGCTCACGGGCCTACTTGCTCCGCGGCATGTGGGATCTCCCCAGACCAGGGCTCGAACCCGTGTCGCCTGCATTGGCAGGCGGATTCTCAACCACTGCGCCACCAGGGAAGCCCCTTTAATAGATCTTTATTGGAGTATAATTGCTTCACAATACTGTGTTAGTTTCTGTTGCACAAAAAAGCGAATCAGCCATATGCATACACATGTCCCTGTATCCCCTCCCATCCTCCCTATCCCACCCCTCTAGGTCATCGCAAAGCACCGAGCCGATCTACCTGTGCTATGCTGCTGCTTCCCACCAGCCAACTATTTTACATTCGGTAGTATATATATGGCGATGCTACCCTCAGTTTGCCCCAGCTTCGCCCTCCCACCCCATGTCCTCAAGTCCATTCTCTATGTCTACATCTTTATTCCTGCCCTGCAACTAGGTTCATCAGTACCAATTTTTTTTTTTTAGATTCCATATATATGCATTAGCATACGGTATTTGTTTTTCTCTTTCTGACTTACTTCACTGTGTATGACAGACTCTAGGTCCATCCACCTCACTACAAATAACTCAGTTTTGTTTCCTTTTATGGCTGAGTAATATCCCATTGTATATATGTGCTACATCTTCTTTATCCATTTATCTATCAATGGACATTTAGGTTGGTTCCATGTCCTGGCTATTGTCAATAGTGCTGCAGTGAACACTGTGGTGCATGTCTCTTTTTGAATTATGGTTTTCTCAGGGTATATGCCCAGTAGTGGGATTGCTGGGTCATATGGTAGTTCTATTTTTAGTTTTTTAAGGAACCTCCATGCTGTTTTCCATAGTGGTTGTATCAATTTTTATGTTCCCACCAACGGTGTAGGAGGGTGACCTTTTCACCACAACCTTTCAAACATTTATTGTTTCTAGCTTTTTTGATAATGGCCAATCTGACTGGCGTGAGGTGATACCTCATTGTAGTTTTGATTTGCATTTCTCTAATAACTAATGATGTTGAGCATCTTTTCATGTGCCTCTTGGCCATCTGTATGTCTTCCTTGGGGAAATGTCTATTTAGGTCTTCTGCCCATTTTTTAAGTGGATTGTTTGTTTTTTTGATACTGAGCTCCATGAGCTGTTTGTATATTTTGGAGATTAATCCTTTGTTTTTTCATTTGCAAATATCTTCTCCCATTCTGAAGGTTGTCTTTTTATCTTATTTATGGTTTTCTTTGCTGTGCAAAATCTTTTACGTTTCATTAGGTCCCGTTTGTTTATTTTTGTTTTTATTTCTGTCACCCTAGGAGGTGGGTCAAAAAAGATCTTGCTGTGGTTTATGTCAAAGAGTGTTTTTCCTATGTTTTCCTCTAAAAGTTTTATAGTGTCTGGTCTTACATTTAAGTCCTTAATCCATTTAGAGTTTATTTTTCTGTATGGTGTTAGGTAGTGTTCTAATTTCATTCTTCTACATGTAGCTGTCCAGTTTTCCCAGCACCACTTATTGAAGAGACTGTCTTTTCTCCATTGTATGTTCTTGCCTCCTTTGTCGTAAACTAGGTGCCCATATGTGTGTGGGTTTATCTCTGGGCATTCTATCCTGTACCATTGATCTATATTTCTGGTTTTGTTCCAGTACCATACTGTCTTGATTACTGTAGCTTTGTGGTATAGTTTGAAGTCGGGGAGCCTGATTCCTCCAACTCTGTTTTTCTTTCGCAAGATTGCTTTGGCTATTCGGGGTCTTTTGTGTTTCCATACGAACTGTGAGATTTTTTGTTCTAATTCTGTGAAGAATGCCATTGGTAGTTTGATAAGGATTGCATTTAATCTGTAAACTGCTTAGGTAGTATAGTCATTTTCACAATATTGATTCTTCCAATCCACGAACATGGTATATTTCTCCATGTGTTTATGTCATCCTTGATTTCCTTTTTTTTAAAAAAAATTATTTATTTATTATTTATTCTTGGCTACATTGGGTCTTTGTTGCTGCACACGAGCTTTCTGTAGTTGCAGCAAGCAGGGGCTACTCTTTGTTGCAGTGTGCAGGCTTCTCATTCTGGTGGCTTCTCTTGTTGTGGAGCACAGGCTATAGGTGCTCAGGCTTCAGTAGTTGTGGCACAGGGGCCCAGTAGTTGTGGCACTCGGGCTCTAGAGAGCAGGCCCAGTAGTTGTGGTGCATGGGCTTAGTTTCTCCGTGGCCTGTACTATCTTCCCAGATCAGGGCTCGAACCTGTGTCCCCTGCATAAGCAAGCAGATTCTTAACCACTGTGCCACCAGGGAAGTCCCTCATCTTTAATTTCTTTCATCAGTGTTTTATAGTTTTTTCAGTACAAGTCCTTTGCCTCCTTAGGCAGGTTTATTCCTAGGTATTTTATTATTTTTGTTGCAATGGTAAATGGGATTGTTTCCTTCATTTCTCTTTCTGATTTTTCGTTGTTGGTGTATAGGAATGCCAGAGATTTCTGTGCATTAATTTTGTATCCTGCAACCTTATCAAATTCATTGATTAGTTCTAAGTTTTCTGGTGCCATCTTTAGGATTTTCTATGTATAGTATCATGTCACCTGCAAATAGTAACAGTTTTACTTCTTCTTTTCCAATTTGTATTCCTTTTATTTCTTTTTCTTCTCTGATTGCCATGGCTAGGATTTCCAAAACTATGTTGAATAAGAGTGGTAAGAGTAGATATTCTTGTCTTGTTCCTGATCCTAGTGGAAATGCTTTCAGTTTTTCACCATTAAATATGATGCTTGCTGGGTTTGTCATATATGGCCTTTATTGTGTTGAGGTAAGTTCCCTCTATGCCTATTTTCTGGAGAGATTTTATCATAAATGGGTGTTGAATTTTGTCAAAAGCTTTTTCTGCATCTATTGAGATGATCATATGGACTTTATTCCTTAATTTGTTAATGTGGTGTATCACATTGATTGATTTGTGTATATTGAAGAATCCTTGCATCCCTGGGCTAAATCCCACTTGATCATGGTGTATGATCCTTTTAATGTGCTGTTGGATTCTGTTTGTTAGTATTTTGTTCAGGATTTTTGCATCTATGTTCATCAGTGATATTGGTCTATAACTTTCTTTTTTTGTGATATCTTTGTCTGGTTTTGGTATCAGGGTGATGGTGGCTTCATAGAATGAATTTGTGAGTATTTCTCCCTCTGCAATTTTTTTGCAAGAGTCTGAGAAGGATTGGTGTTAGCTCTTCTCTAAATGTTTGATAGAATTCACCTGTGAAGCCATCTGGTCCTGGACTTCTGTTTGTTGGAAGATTTTAATTATGGTTTCAGTTTCACTACTTGTGATTGGTCTGTTTATATTTTCTAATTCTTCCTGGTTCAGTCTTGGAAAATTGTACCTTTCCATGAATTTGTCCATTTCTTCGTGGTTGTACATTTTATTGGCATATAGTTGTTTGTAGTAATCTCTTATAATCCTTTGTATTCATGCAGTGTCTGTTGTGATTTCTTAGTTTTCATTTCTAATTTTATTGATTTGTGTCCTCTTCCTTTTTTTCTTGATGAGTCTGGCCAAGGGTTTATCAATTTTGTTTATCTTCTCAGGGACCAACTTTTAGTTTTATTGATCTTTGCTATTGTTTTCTTCATTTCTATTTATTTCTGCTCTGATCTTTATGATTTCTTTCCTTCTACTGACTTTGGGTTTTCTTTGTTCTTCTTTCTCTAGTTCTTTTAGTTCTTTTAAGTGTAGGGTTAGATTGCTTATTTGAGATTTTTCTTGTTTCTTGAGGTGAGATTGAATTGCTATAAACTTCCCTCTTAGAACTGCTTTTGCTGCGTCCCATAGGTTTTGGGTCGTCGTGTTTTCGTTGTCATTTGTTTCTCTGTATTTTTTAAATTTCTTCTTTGATTTCTTCAGTGATCTCTTGGTTATTTAGTAGTGCACTGTTTAGCCTCCATGTATTTGTGTTTTTTACAGTTTTTTTTCCTGTAATTGATTTCAAATCTCATAGCATTGTGGTCAGAAAAGATGCTTGATATGATTTCAATTTTCTTAAATTTTCTGAAGCTTGATTTGTGACCCAAGATGTGATCTGTCCTGGAGAATGTTCCATGTGCACTTGAGAAGAAAGTGTATTCTGCCACTTTTGGGTAGAATGTTCTATAAATATCAATTAGATCTATCTGGTCTATTGTGTCATTTAAACCTTGTGTTTCCTTATTTATTTTCTGTTTCAATGATCTGTCCATTGGTGTAAGTGGGGTGTTAAAGTCCCCAACTACTATTGTGTTACTGTCGATTTCTCCTTTCATGGTTGTTAGCATTTGCCTTATGTATTGAGGTGCTCCTATGTTGGGTGCATAAACATTTATAATTGTTATATCTTCTTGGATTGATCCTTTGATCATTACGTAGTGTCCCTCCTTATCACTTGTAACACTATTTTAAAGTCCATTTTATCTGATACAAGTATTGCTACTCCAGCTTTCTTTTGATTTCCATTTGCGTGGAATATCTTTTTCCATCCTTTCCCTTTCAGTCTGTATGTGTCCCTAGACCTGAAATGGGTATCTTGTAGACAGCATATATATGGGTCTTGTTTTTGTATACATTCAGCCAGTCTGTGTCTTTTGGTTGGGGCATTTAATCCATTTACATTCAAGGTTATTATCGATATGTTTGTTCCTATTACCATTTTCTTAACTGTTTTGGTTTTTTGTGTGTGTGGGTCTTTTTCTTCTCTTGTGTTTCCTGCTTAGATAAGTTTCTTTAGCATTTGTTGTGGAGCTGGTTTGGTGGTGCTGAATTCTCTTAGCTTTTGTTTGTCTGAAAAGCTTTTGACTTCTTCATCCAATCTGAATGAGATCCTTGCTGGGTAGAGTAATCTTGGTTGTAGGTTTTCTCTTTCATCACTTTAAGTATATCCTATCACTCCCTCTGGTCTGCAGAGTTTCCACTGAAAAATCAGCTGATAACCTTATGGGGATTCCTTTGTATGTTATTTTTTGTTTTTCCCTTGTTGCTTTTAATATTTTTTCTTTGAATTTAATTTTTGTTAGTTTGATGAATATGTGTCTTGGTGTGTTTTTCCTAGGGTTTATCCTGTATGGGACTCTCTGTGCTTCCTGGACTTGGGTGACTATTTCCTTTCCCATGTTAGGAAGTTTTCCACTATAATCTCTTCAAATATTTTCTCAGACCCTGTCTTTTTCTCTTCTTCTTCTGAGACCCCTATAATTTGAATGTTGGTGTGTTTAGTGTTGTCCCAGAGGTCTCTGAGATTGCCTTCAATTCTTTTCATTCTTTTTTCTTTATTCTGCTCCTCAGCAGTTATTTCCAACATTTTGTCCCTCACCCGGAAACCCAGCAGGCTTTCTGGGCTCAAGTGGATGAGGCAAATGCCCTCTTCTCCTCTCCTGCTCCTCTAGTCTGGGGTCTGGGAGGGCCCCTCCGGCTTGCCTCTCCTGATCTCCCCAGCCTCCCTCCTATGCCCACAAAGACACATGCAGCCTGGAGGGGGCTTGGAGGGCAGGGGATCGGCCTGGGAGCTCAGCAGGCTCCCCGGCCCGAGTGGGCCAGGCATTTGCCCTCCAGTCCTCTCCCGCTCTTCCCAGAGAGTCCCTGTCGCCTGCCTCTCCTGATCTCCCCAGCCTCAGGGGCGCTGATCTTGTCTGTCCTCCACTTCTCCTCCCCCCTCAGTCCCCCTACATCCTATCAGTTCACTCTGGAGTTCCTCCCGTCTCCTTGGGGGTCAGAGTTCCCCACCAGCAGCCAGCAGGCACCCTAATTGTGGGGAGACACTAAGTCTGCATCTTCCTATACCACCATCTTGACTCCTCCCCAAGTAATAAGTTTTGAGTATTCATTACATTTGCTTTTAACACAATTTACTTAATTCTAAGTTTATGTAATTTTTAATAGTGGCTTTGCTTAGCAATTAGCTTAAAAAATTCCCAAGCATTTAAAAAGTGGCTCTCCCAAGCCAGAATGAGACAGCTCCAGCTCACCACTGGAATATAATGTCCTCCGGTTTGGGGACTTTAAAAAAAATTATTATTTCTTAATTTTTTTCTTCTCTTCATTTTCTCAGTTCTCTTTTTCGGGAATTCACGTGGACTGATTTTTTTTTTTTTTTTATCTTTTCTCTCTTATTACTTTTTAAAATCTCATTGCCTTTTGCTTTATTTTTTTATTATTTATTTTTTTAACATCTTTATTGGAGTATAATTGCTTTACAATGGTATGTTAGTTTCTGTTTTATAACAAAGTGAATCAGCTATACATATACATATGTTCCCATATCTCTTCCCTCTTGCATCTCCCTCCCTCCCACCCTCCCTATTCCACCCCTCTAGGTGGTCACAAAGCACCAAGTTGATCTCCCTGTGCTATGCGGCTGCTTCCCACTAGCTATCTATTTTACGTTTGGTAGTGTATATATGTTCATGCCACTCTCTCACTTTGTCACAGCTTACCCTTCCCCCTCCCCGTATCCTCAAGTCCATTCTCTAGTAGGTCTGTGTCTTTATTCCCATCTTACCCCTAGGTTTTTCATGACCTTTTTTTTTTCTTAGATTCCATATATATGTGTTAGCATACGGTATTTGTTTTTCTCTTTCTGACTTACTTCATTCTGTATGACAGACTCTAGGTCCATCCACCTCACTACAAATAACTCAATTTCATTTCTTTTTATGGCTGAGTAATATTCCATTGTATATATGTGCCACATCTTCTTTATCCATTCATCTGATGATGGACACTTAGGTTGCATCCATGTCCTGGCTATTGTAAATAGAGCTGCAATGAACATTGTGGTACATGACTGTTTTTGAATTATGGTTTTCTCAGGGTATATGCCCAGTAGTGAGATTGCTGGGTCGTATGGTAGTTCTATTTGTAGTTTTTTAAGGAACCTCCATACTGTTCTCCATAGTGGCTGTATCAATTTACATTCCCACCAACAGTGCAAGAGGGTTCCCTTTTCTCCACACCCTTTCCAGCATTTATTGTTTGTAGATTTTTTGATAATGGCCATTCTGACAAGTGTGAGGTGATATCTCATTGTAGTTTTGATTTGCATTTCTCTAATGATTAATTATGTTGAGCATTCTTTCATGTGTTTGTTGGCAATCTGTATATCTTCTTTGGAGAAATGTTTATTTAGATCTTCTGCCCATTTTTGGATTGGGTTGTTTGTTTTTTTTGTTATTCAGCTGCATGAGCTACTTGTAAATTTTGGAGATTAATCTTTTGTCAGTTGCTTCATTTGCAAATATTTTCTCCTATTCTGAGGGTTGTCTTTTGGTCTTGTTTATGGTTTCCTTTGCTGTGCAAAAGCTTTAAGTTTCATTAGGTCCCATTTGTTTATTTTTGCTTTTATTTCCATTTGTCTAGGAGGTGGGTCCAAAAGGATCTTGCTGTGATTTATGTCATAGAGTGTTCTGCGTATGTTTTCCTCTAAGAGTTTGATAGTTTCTGGGCTTACATTTAGGTCTTTAATCCATTTTGAGCTAATTTTTGTGTATGGTGTTAGGGAGTGTTCTAATTTCGTACTTTTACATGTACCTGTCCAGTTTTCCCAGCACCACTTATTGAAGAGGCTGTCTTTTCTCCACTGTATATTTTTGCCTCCTTTATCAAAGATAAGGTGACCATATGTGCATGAGTTTATCTCTGGGCTTTCTATCCTTTTCCATTGATCTATATTTCTGTTTTTGTGCCAGTACCATACTGTCTTGATTACTGTAGCTTTGTAGTGTAGTCTGAAGTCAGGGAGCCTGATTCCTCCAGCTCCATTTTTCGTTCTCAAGATTGCTTTGGCTATTCAATGTCTTTTGTGTTTCCATACAAATTGTGAAATTTTTGTTCTAGTTCTGTGGAAAATGCCAGTGGTAGTTTGATAGGGAATGCATTGAATCTGTAGATTGCTTTAGGTAGTATAGTCATTTTCACAATGTTGATTCTTCCAATCCAAGATCATGGTATATCTCTCCATCTATTTGTATCATGTTTAATTTCTTTCATCAGTGTCTTATAATTTTCTGCATACGGGTCTTTTGTCTCCTTAGGTAGGTTTATTCCTAGATATTTTATTCTTTTTGTTGCAGTGGTAAATGGGAGTGTTTTCTTAATTTCACTTTAAGATTTTTCATCATTAGTATATAGGAATGCCAGAGATTTCTGTGCATTAATTTTGTATCCTGCTACTTTACCAAATTCATTGATTAGCTCTAGTAGTTTTCTGGTAGCATCTTTGGGATTCTCTATGTATAGTATCATGTCATCTTCAAACAGTGACAGCTTTACTTCTTCTTTTCCGATTTGGATTCCTTTTAGCCACAGCAGTCAGAGAAGAAAAAGAAATAAAAGGAAGACTTTTACTTTATTTTCTAAAAGATTTCTTCAACTTTGTCTTCCAATCTTCTAATTAATTTTGATTTTTTTCTAGCATATTTTAATTTCCAAGAGCTCTTTCCTCTTCCTCGATTATTATTATTTTCTTCCTTCACCTCCTCCTTCTTATAGATCTGCAATATCTTGTGTAATATATCTGAAAATATACATGAACATTGTGTGTGTGTATTTAGTGCGTTTAGTTTTTATTTCCATGAACTATCTTTAGCTTGATATTGGATACATGGAATTGGAGGTGCCCTTGATATATCCAAGTGTGGTTGTTGGCTATCTGGGGGTATTCAGAAGAATGGTCTAAATAGGAATATAAATTCATACCTTGGCCTTGGTGTGATGAGGTCATCTAAGGAGAGAGCAGCGAGTGAGAAGATGATGGGATTTTGGTAGAACCTGGCCACTGGCCTTCTGGATGTGGAACTCTGGAGAAGGGCCAAATCTGGAAAGGAAACCAAGAAGGAACAGCTGGGAGGTAGGAGTGAGCCTGAGAGTGGGTGTCAGGAAGCCAAGCGTAGGGCTTTTGAGGAGGAGCAGAGGTCAACCATGGACCATCCTGAGAAGCTCATGAAGATGGGCAGTGACCTCTCCTCAGCTGAGTATCCCATGGAGTCCGTGTGGTTCATCATTCAGGCCCAAGTTTCTGCCTTGGATCTTTATTTCTATTTTCTTCCATGACTGTTGAGCTCATGCTCCCGAGATGCAGTATTTCCACAGCAACACGTGCCTTGTTTTCTTGCACCTCCTGCTCTTCCTCTTCACTCATTCATTTAATTGTCTTTTCTTTTTCTTGTATCTGTATGAGAAGATTGATGAGCCTATTGTGGTAATCATTTTCCAGTATGTGTAAATCAAACCACCATGCTCTACACCTTAAACTCATACAATGGTGAATGTCAATTATTTCTCAATAAAACTGGAAAAAAATAGAGAAATAATTATAAAACTTAAAACATGAAAACAACCAAACATGCTCTCATCACTGTGGATACTGATGATACATATTCATCAACCCTAATCCTCACCCTTATGGTCTTATATTCCAATGGTGGGGGAGGGGTAGACAATAATCAAGCAAAGATATAAGTGAGCAAGATAATTTCGGAGAATGGCACCATTAATAAAGAAATGTGAAGCAGAGAATTCCCTGGCAGTCCAGTGATCAGGACTCGGTGCTTTCACTGTGTGGCCCTGGGTTCGATCCCTGGTCAGGGAACTAAGATCCCACAAGCTGCGCAGTGCAGCCAAAAAAAAAAAAAAAAAAAGAAAGAAAGAAAAAGAAATGTGAAGCCAGTTAAAGAGTTAGAGAGGGAGGAAGGAAGAGGGAAGAAGTTGCTGTTTTAGGTTAGGCAGAACATTCCAGAAGCGATCTGAAGGAGGTGAGAGAGGAGGCCAGAGAATATCTGGGATAGATTTATTCTGACAGAAGGGACAGGATCTGCCAGGGCCCTGAGGTGTGTGCAGGGGACAGGGGGGGAGGGCAGTCCACAGTGGGGGAGGCTGCATCACAGGGACTTGGGGGACATGGTGAGGCCTGTGGGTTTCTCCTAAATGAGATGGGACATTGCTGGAGGATTTTAAGCAGAGGAAGAACGTGATCTGATTTCTCTTCTGGGGCAAGTGAGAGAGACACTGCCTGCTCGCTCGAGATGATGAGGATGAGGAGTCCTGTGGAGTTTTGAACCAGAAACTGGCCTGCATCTGGTTTGCCTGTTAGGATAACTCCCCATGGAGGGAAGAGTGGGGGACCTGGTAATTAGCACTAAGTGATGCGGGTGCCATGAAGGCCAGTGTGTCTGTGGATGATGCAGAGAAGTAAGAGACAGGCAGTAAGGTATAAAATAGCTAATATTTGTTGAGTGTCAATTATATGCTGGGCGCTGTGCTGTGTCACTTGGATTATTCTGTGTAATCCTTGCATTGCCCTCGAAGGAAGGTAGGTTTTATCATCATTCCCACCTAACAGAGGAGGAAACTGAGGCTGGTTAAAGTTATAAAAGAAGCACGACACACACAACTTTGTGAATGTAATTAGTGCCACTGAATTGTGTGCTTGAATATGGCTAAATAGCAAATTTTATGTTACATATACGTTATTGCAACTTAAAACAAAATTTTAAAAGAAAAAACATAACAAAAACTCCACACCATTTTGTCTGTGAGACAGCAGAATTCAAACTCGGGCAGAATGAACCCAGTTCTGAACTCGTCCACACTGTGGTTTGTGTAAGAGGTAGACTTGGCACTTTGCACATGGTTGGAGGGTGGGTCATCTAACGAGTATTCATGTCAATTTATTAATTTGGGGCATTTTATTAAAATGCACTGTGGTCCAGATTCCCAGATCAGAACGCTTACGGCTCATCTCTTCTGTTTTCCTTTTACTGATCCACTGTATCCAGGCTGAACTGTACTTGTGAAATATTGCCTGGGTTTCATGCCCTGCTCCCCATCCACAGTGGGCCTTTCCCATCCCAGAACCTCCAGCAGCCTCCTCCTGGGGCTTCCAGGCTCCCTCCCAGGCTCCCTCCCAGGCTCCCTCCAAGCCATACTTACAGTCCTAAAATCCTGGGATCATGGTGGACCTCTTTCGTCAGAAGCTGAGAGCTCAGCTTGGTTCCCCAAGTATGATGATCCCCAGGTTCTGGAGACGCCAGAGTGACTCTTCTAACCAACACGATGCTGGGCTTTTCTCAAGACTCTCCAACAACTCCTTTTCTCATCCAGAATAAAAGAAAACACCCTAAGAGGTCGGCCGCTGAGTGAGTCTGCGCCCCCTCCTCCCGACACGTACTCCCCCTCCTCCCATTTACTCACTCACCTCCAGCCTCACCAGCCTCCTTGCTGTACTTGGAACTCACAGGCCTACTCCCCGCTCCAGGCCTTTGCCCTGGCTGTGCCCTCTGCCTGGAACACTCTCTCTCAGACTATTGGGGTGGTTTCCTCCTTCTCCTTTGACTCTTTGCTCAGTTTGACACCCTATTTAAAACTTTGATTCCTTGCCCGGGAACCCTGATCTCCCTATTCTGTGATATTACCCCCCAAAACACCCATCACCTTTGCCCACCACAATATTTTGGATCCAAGTCTGACTCCCCGCTCCTGTGAGGGCGAGGACTTTTGCTGTTTTGTTTGCTGATGTATCCCAACCCCCTGGCATATAGTAGGTGCTCAATAAACACTGTAGACTAATTGAATGAATGAATGAATGAATGAATGGATATTTTCCCAATTTCCCAAGGAAAGCCTGGGATTGTATCATTTCCTTCTTATTTCTGTTGCTATTCATTTCTCAGTGAATCTTAAAGCTAATGAGGACAGAAGTGGAGGCTGTACGTGGACTGTGAGTTTCAACCTGACTTTGGGTGGGGATGACGGCCAAGGCCTCTTCTCCAGGCTGAGGGGCAGAAGGAAGAAATGGCCTCTCCGAGCCTGGCTTCTCTGCCCAGCGCCCTCAGCCTTACTCCAGTTCTGGCCCTTCTAAGGCAGGGTAGCGGGGAGGACCCCAGGGAGGGGGACCAAAATTGGTTTGCATTTCTTGGTAGGGGTAGGGGCAGGAGGACCAAGACTTAGGCAACAATTTTTTTTTTTTAATTTGAAGAAAGATGCTTTTCTGTCTCTCCCATCTTTAACTTCTCTGCCTCTGGCTAGGTTTTCAAACCCAACCCCGTCTAGCAAGGGCACAATAAGAAGAACTGAAAAGAAAACTTTCATTTTGGTGCCTTATTGGTAAAGCTGGACTTTCCTGTCTCCCATTTTCAGCTGGATCTGGACTTCTGCATCACCTTTTTCCTGCACATTGCCAGCTGCTCTTGAGCTGCTGTTGGGTCCTTTGTCAAGGAGGAAGTTTGCATCCAGAGCGCTCGGCCACTTTGGTGACAGCTCCCGCAGTCTGAGCCATGCCAAGATGGGAACGTGGGTGACCCCTTTTCCAGCTGGCTTCTTCACCTCCTGTCTTCACAGAGCTGTCATTTTCAGAACATATAACATTTCTCCCCCAGTCCTTTTAGTGGAAATCCTAAAGGCTCTGAAAACCGAAAGTTGTTTTTTACTTTGATAACTAACTTGGCATCATAATGTGACCTGGGACTTCCCTGGTGGCGCAGTGGTTAAGAATCCGCCTGTCAATGCAGGGGACACGGCTTCGAGCCCCGGTCTGGGAAGATCCCACATGCTGCGGAGCAACTAAGCTGGTGCGTCACAACAACTGAGCCTGAGCTCTAGAGCCCGCGAGTCACAACTACCAAAGCCCGCATTCCCCAGAGTCCACACTCCGCAACTACTGAGCCCGCGTGCTGCAACTACTGAAGCCCTCGCAGCTAGAGCCCATGCTCCGCAACAAGAGAAGCCACCGCAATGAGAAGCCTGCGCACCGCAACGAAGGGTAGCCCCCGTTCGCCACAACTAGAGAAAGCCCGTGTGCAGCAACGAAGACCCAACGCAGCCAAAACAAAATTTAAAAAAAAAAAGTGACCTGAATTTGGTGGCAAAAACCTCACCTGAATGGAGGCTATTAATAGCTCTTTATTTAGTCCACTGAGCGTGAAGATTAGTATGTTTTGATGCAGAAATATGTCTAATTGTGTGCTGTCCCAGATCCCCTGGGGGTGTCATGGACCGTGCCATACTGCACTGAGTGAGCATTCTTAAATCGGAGTCTTCTGGATTTCAACCCACAGCTGACCCAGGGTTGGGGTACGGGCTGGGGATCTGTGTGTGTCCTATGACAGAGAGGCAGGGGGGAGTAACGCCTCTCAGTTGGCCGGGTCAGTTGGCCGGGCTTCAGCTAGCATGTAGTGGCTGTGCGGTCTTGGCAAGCCTTATAACCTCCCGGACCCACTGTCTCTCTCTCTTTTTTTTTTTTTTTTTTTTGAGGTACGTGGGCCTCTCACTGTTGTGGCCTCTCCCGTTGCAGAGCACAGGCTCCGGACACTCAGGCTCAGCGGCCATGGCTCACGGGCCCAGCCACTCCGCGGCATGTGGGATCTTCCCAGACCGGGGCATGAACCTGTGTCCCCTGCATCAGCAGGCGGACTCTTAACCACTGCGCCACCAGGGAAGCCCCCTCTGTCTCTTTATCTGTAAAATGGCAGCCATGACAGTGGTCTCACAGCCCTGGGAAAAGGTCTGCCCTGGCTTGAGTCACCACCTGCATCTCCCATCACGTCCTTGCTGGCCCCTCTTCTTGGACCCATTCTTCCCCAGATGTCTCCATCTGGCTCCCACCCCGTCTTCAGATGTCCACTGTGCTCTGAAGTCACCTCCCCACGGAGGCCTCCTGACCCTGTTGATGAGGCATTGTTCTCACTACTCCCACCCTCCGCCTCTTTCTCCGTTTTGCTTTTCTGCCCAGTACCTGTCTCCGCCTGCAATGATACTGTGTGACTTAGTTTACTTGTAAATCACCTGTCTCCCCCACTGGAAGGTAAGCTCCTCCAGACCTGGCTCCTTGGCCTGACTCACAGCCGCCTGCCCGGCAGGCACAGCAGCCCGGCTGGTGCCCAGTGAGGAGCGGAGAGTGGGCTGCAGCCCTGCAATGTGCCCTCAGGGAGCACGAAGACAATGCGTGCAAGACCGGAATGGACTGGCCATCGCCCCACACTCCCAGCTTCTGCCCTTTCCTCCCTGGAGAGGCTGAGTTCCGCTTCTATATTTAGAAGGGGCTGGAGGAGGTATGGGGGCTTCTGAGGCAGTGAACTGAAAGGCGATTTGGGTTTTTTGTCAGGACTCAAGACCAAGTCTGATGAGATATTTCCCTGAAGGCCTTCTTAGTGCAGATTTCGGGAAATAACTCAGAGGGCATCGCGCTCTGCCCCCACTGTGAAATTCTTGAAACTCTGGAGTTGGTTTTTGCTTTTGGCAAAGGCAGGCGGCAACCCCCAGAAACCTCCTGAGGGTAAAGATAAGCTGAGGGCTTGGAGGGGAAACCAGGCCCTCTGAGTGCCACAATTACTGGAAAAGCCTTTCCCTCTAGACCTGTGTCCTCAGGTTTCCTGGTACCTGGGACTGGGCAGAGTTCCCTGGGGAAGGAGGCAGTGTTTTCCTGAGTCCTTTCGCACAGCCTGAAACTCCTCCAGTGATGAAGCAGAAACAAGTCAAGTGTTCTTGGGGGCAGCCTGCATATCAGATGATTCTGAAAACAAACTGAAGCAAATGCTGGATTTAACAAGAGTGCACTCACCCAAATTCCGGGGCCGTGGAGTGAGGACTGAGAGCTCTCTTACAGAGCTGGGAGGGCAGGGTTTTAGAGGAGGGTCGAAGTGTTTAGGGACACGTGAGTGAAATTAGTTAATCAAAGGGGTGATTAGAAATATTGAGCCCAAGGGTCCCAGAATGAAATTCATTAAATATTAGAGCCCTTATAAATGTATGCACGATGCCAACAAGCAGAATAGCCTGGCAGCCATGCACCTGCTACCCGGGTTTATAAAATTTTACCATTTTGCCAGATTTCCCAAAAAACCCCCAAATGTTACAGGCATAATTGGAGTTCCCTATGTTCCCTTCCCTTTCCTTCCTCTCTCTGAATTTGGTTATTACTCCCAGGCTTGTTTTTATATTATTAATACAAATATTGTCTCCATAAATAATTCTATTATTGTATACGTTGTTAAAGTTTACATATCATTTATAACATAAAATTTTTATTATGTAATAATATATACTGTGTATGTACATACATTATAAACTGTTATGCTACTATGTACAGCTTTCTGTAACTTACCTTTTTTGGTTGTTCAATATTATGCTTTGGAGATTTGCCCATGTTAATCCACAGAGCTGTAGTTCAGTCGTTGCAAGTCTGTCAAACATTCCATCATGTTAATACATCACAAGTTATTTAGCCATTCTTCTGTTGATGGCCGTTCAGGCTGTTGCAAGTTTCTGCTATTACAAACAATACTTCAATGAACATTTTCATACTGTGTCCTTGTGTTCTTGCTAGAGATTCTTCTAAGTATTTATCTATGAGCGGAACTGCTAACTCAAGAGGTCTGCAAATATCCAGCCTCATTTACTTTTGCCGGATTGGTCTCCAGTTGGTCAATACCAATCTAGACTCCCACTAGCAGAGCATAAGAGTTCCCGTTGCTGTACATCCTCTCTGACTCTTCAGTGTTGCTCAAGTGTTTCATCCCCGGGAGGTGAGGGTTCCAGGCCTCGATCCCCCCACAAGGGCTGATGGCTGACGGCGGTCTGGCAGCAACACCCCCAGAAGCTGAGGAAGGCATCCTTCTGTTCTCAGAGGGAAGCAGAGGCCACACTCTACCTTCCTCCCAGCCCCCTTGCTCCTCCACCTTTCACCCTTAAACTCTTTGGGGGGCTGGCTGATCTCTATGGATCGAATCACTCTGTCTCCCTGTCCTTGGCCATCCCCTTGGGTTTGACCTGAGAGAGAGGCTGGGACAGGAGACCAGGGGATGAGAGGAGACAGAAGTCAAGGTGTTTATTCCTGCCACCCCCCTCCTGGCAGAGGCGGCCTTCTTTGGTCTCAGTCCCTGCTGGGCCAGCTCCAGCTCTGCCTGCCTCTAGGGATACTGTTTTCTCCTCTCACCCCTCTGGGCCTCAGGTGGTACCAGCTCCCCACTGATGCTGGTCTCTGGGGTCTGCACCAGCTCACTAGCTCCCTTCATCAGCCCACTCATTATAAATAGTAACTAAACCCTTGGAGTATGCCATCTCCATCCTTCCCTGAATGATATACTTTTTGATTTTTTAAATAATTCTAACATTTATGAATACTATCCTCCATCTAGTTTTCCCCATAAAAGAGAAAACAATGGGACACAACCAAGTGACACTGAGAGCTGACTCAGGCCTGTGAGCTACCGAGCCACTCGCCAGCCAAGTGACCTTCCCACAAGGATTTAGATTTAAGCTCCAGCAAGGAGACCAATTTCACATCACAGACCGGCTTTGCTTTGGGGGGTCCTGCGCAGATAATCAAGCCTGTCAATGTTAAGTCTGTGAACTCTGGGGGGCAACTGTACCTTCCTGAAAGGGTTGTTGTGAGAGCAAAAGGAAATAGGCTAGGTCAACGGCAGAGAGACCAGTGGCTCATCCAGCCCGTCTGGATGAATTAGGAAAAGGTGGGAGCTCATGGCCTTGCAAGGAGTCTGGCAGTCAGAGCCCTTCCTGGTGGGGAGCTCTTGTGCAGTCCACAACCTGTGCAACATCGTGCAATGGCCCTGCTGAAGTCCTCACCCAATAGTGGTGAAGATCCAGTGGATCCTGCATTCTGGCAGATCTAGGCTCAAGTCCTGGTCTAGCCCTAGTCTATTCCAGAGAGTTCTGTGGCACATCTGATGAATCACCTAAACTCTTTATGTCTCCGAAGAGGGTAAAAAGCAGCCTCTACTTTGGAGAGTTGCAGTGAGGACTGAATGGAGAAAATGTCTGTAATAAGTATAAAATAGTGTTGAGCACACAGTAGGTGTTCAAGGAATGCTATTATTCTGACTTAGTTGCTGTTATTCTTATTTGCAGTCAGTGTGGTCCCCACTTTTCCTTGTAGGCGGGACCTATAGTTCTCATTGGAAGGGACCTAGGTTAGGGGGAGCTGCTGTCATTTAGAGCTGGTGCTCTGAGATGATTTTCCTCCTCTGAAATCCTCCTGCTATAAGTACCCCAAAGACAGTTTTTCACTCCAAAGACCAGCCTTGACACCATCGCTTTTGCTTCTTGCTGTCTGGCTCCTTCCTCTAAACCGTTCTCCGACCCTCCTCTCTCCCTCCTTCTCCCCTTTCTTTCTTCCCTTCGTCCTCCCCCATTCTTCCCTCCCCCTCTCTCCCCGCCCTCCTTTTTCTCCTCTTCTGAACAGGCTCTGAGCTGCACAGATGCAGTGCTGGGTGCAGGGATTGGAAAGGAGCAGCACTGCCCAGGAGCTCAGAGCAATAGAAGTGTTACCGAATGCAAGTTTGTGTGCCAAACAACCCGACATGTTGGAGTTTGGAGCAGAGAAAGGTTTATTGCAGGGCCATGCAAGGAGAATGGGTGGCCCATGCCCCCAAACCCCGAACTCCCCAGAGGGTTTCAGCAAAGCATGTTTTTTCTTTTACATCTTTATTGGAGTATAATTGCTTTACAATGGTGTGTTAGTTTCTGCTTTATAACAAAGTGAATCAGTTATACATATACATATGTTCCCACATCTCTTCCCTCTTCAGCAAAGCATTTTTAAAGGCAAGGTAAAGGAGGGGCATGGTTGGTTGGTGCAAACTTCTCTGGTGTCAGAATCCTTTGTTCTTGCAGCTGTCCATGTAGGTCAGGTCAGGATGTTCCTGAAAACCTCCAACAAGACAAATATTATTCTCTGTTCTGCAACTTTGTATCTCCATATGAATGAAAAAGTGTTATGCCCTTAAAGGTCAGAGCCTTGAGAATGGGCTATCCTGTATATTTCAGGCTATAGGAAACATTCTTAACTGGAAGCAAAAGCAATAGAACACCCAGGTTAAAATAAAAGAAACAGATCTAATATGGAGTCAGATTTGTTCTTCCCTATTACAGAAGGACTTCAGTCCCGCATGAACCAATATCCAAGGGCATTGGTTACAGGTCACCAGAAGGGAAAGCTGACGGCTGGGCTGGACAGAGGGGTCATTCACAGGGAGGCCTCTGTCCAAGGGGAGAAACAGCTTCCCTGGATCACTGATCTCACTGTAACATTTGCTCTCCAAGTAGGAAATGACCACTTGGCCCCTAATGGAGCCTATGTCCTCCCCAGCCCCCTGCCTAGCCTATTCCCTAGAGAGAGAGAGAGTGTGTCCACTGCCCCACCCCCCAATACCCAGAATCCATCTTCTCCTCCCAGAGTAGAAGTCAGGTCAAGCTGCCCACAGAAGGCAGTGGAGAGAAAGGGCAGGACTCTGGGAGAACATGAGGACCTACTGGGCCTAACCTGTCAGCATCCCCTTGGCTGGGCAGCTGGTTTGGCTCAAGGTGGCATCTGGGCAAGGTGAGGCCCCAAACTCTGTAAAATTTGGTTCAAACTTGTATGATCCCATAGATGACTTTGTTTCTTGATGAACACTGTTTTAGAGAGATCAAAGCCATGTGGCTTTGCTAAGGAAGATGAGTGTTTTCCTAAGCAGGTGTGTGTGTGTGTGTGTGTGTGTGTAGGGGTGTGTGTGTGTGTGTGTGTGTGTGTGTGTGTGTGTGTGTGTGTGTGTGTGTTGGCGGGGCAGGGGAAGGACAAAGTGGCTCCCTCTACTGGGCAGCTGTGGGAACAGCGTAAACTGGAGCAGTTATTGAGCATGGGGTTAAGAGGTGGCGAAATGTACAGGAGAGTTGTAAATGTTGGCTTGTTTCCCCTCTTGGGACCCCCCTCCACCTCCACCCCACCCCTACCCACAATGGCTCCCTTGACAAATAGGCTCCTCTGACCCACAAGATATTTTAACAAATGCTCACCGTGCATCAGACCCTAAGTACTTTTCCAATAGTAATCCATTTAATACATGTAATAACCCTGTGAAGTAGGAACTATTGTTAGCTGCATTTTACAGAAGCCAAGGAACAGAGGGGTTGAGTAACTCTGAGAACACACAGCCAGTACATAGAGAAACTGTCATGCAAACGAGGATCCTCCAGCTGCAGATTCTGTGCCCCTGACCATATCCCCAGGGGCTCTAGGCCTCTGGTTTCGCCAGGTCTCTTGTTGCGTTGGGGCACTGATGATAACACCTACATCATCTCCCTTCTCACCCCTAGACTTATAGTTACCAGAGCTCTTTATTATTCATATCCTTCATCTCACTTGGTGCTCTGCGAAGTAGGAAGCACAGGCACTATCTCCTTTTTACAGATGGGGAAATGCAGGACCAGAGAGGGACAGGACGTACCCAAGGTTGCACAGCTGGTAAGGCGCACAGCTGGTGTTGAAGGCAGGTCCACCTTCTCCACTCTGTCCCTCTCCCTGGCCTCGCTGCTCTATAACTCCCAGCAGCCATCCTTCCCCACGGCAAGTCCCTGCTCCACCTTTCCTTATGTGTCCTCTCTGAACCAGTTTCCTCTGCCTTCCCCTTCCTCACCCTCACATCCTCTTGCCCTGAGGTCACCTTGTCCACCCTCTGAAATAGTTTCCATTTCACCCATTACCTTTGCCCCTTTGCTCCTTCCTTGGCCCCGAAATGTCCAGGTTTTTTGGGGGGTTTTGTTTGGTTTTTTTTTGTGGTACGCGGGCCTCTCACCGTTGTGGCCTCTCCCGTTGCGGAGCACAGGCTCCGGACTCGCAGGCTCAGCGGCCATGGCTCACGGACCCAGCTGCTCCGCGGCATGTGGGATCTTCTCGGACCGGGGCACGAACCCGCATCCCCTGCATCGGCAGGCGGACTCTCAACCACTGCGCCACCAGGGAAGCCCTCTTTTCTTTGTATTTTTAACCTCAACTTTTCTAGGAAGCCATACTGTAGCACAGTGTTGTGTTAGTGCCCACGTATGGGAAGACTTTTACTGAAGGTCATTTCAGATTCTAGGTCAGTGGGTGAAAGTCCATGTGCCCTTGGGAAGCCCACTGACTATAGGGTATCAACTACGTGCTGGGCACTGACCTGGGAATTTGGGCCCCTGCCTTCAAGGAGCTTGTTTTCTAAAGGAAGAGCCAGATAACTGATAGCAAACCAATAAATCTACGGATGGTGATAAGCACTCTGAAGAAAAACTAGATTGTGGAGGACAAGAGAAGTAGAAAGCAAAGGATATGCTGCCAGGGTGGCCAGGGAAGGCTTCTCTGGGCAGGTGGCATTTGAGCATTTCCCTGAATACCGGGAAGGAGGGAGCCATGAGGATGCCCAGCTCACAAGTACACAGGTACACAGTGGGTAAGTCAGGCCATGTGTAAAACAGTAATTTTTCAGCAAATGCTAGTGCCCTGGGACTCAGTGGTTTTAGTGGAATTGATAGCTTCTGAAGATGTGAGCATCTCCAGGCCCCCAGGATGTGAGCTTCATAGGAAGGAGGAAGAACGGAAGAGTGAAATGGAGGAGCCATGTAGATATCAGGGGAAGCTCGTTCCTGGGCAGAGAGAACAGCAAGTGAAAAGCAATGAGATGGGAATGTGCTTGACATGGTCAAGGGGCAGCTAGGAAGTGGCGTGCCAGGACGTCTGAGAGGAAAACAAGAGTGGCAGGGGTGAGGTCAAAGGCTCAGATCTCATTATACCTTTTAGGTCATGGGTAGGACTTGGGATTCATTCTAAGTAGGATGGGAGCCACTGGAGGGTTTTAGGTGCAAAAGGCTCATTCTGACTGCTGCGTGGGGAGTAGGTGGGGTGCAGGGTGGGCTGGTGGATGAGAAAGGAAGCAGGCAGGCCAGTTAGGCAATATTGCAGTGGTCCCCATGGGGCTCATGGTGGCGTGCACCAGACGATAGCAGTGACTCAGGTGAGAGGAAGGAAGTCAGCTCAGGCAAACACCTTGAATGGTCATAGGGGAATGAATGGGGCGGGCAGGGCTGGGCAGGGCTGGTGTCACCTTGTTGGTGATGGGGGTGGGAGATGGGGTTGGCTGTCACAGATCACTGTGGTTGTATAAATGCAAACTCCGGTCTCAGATGCTTTGCTCCTGTTGTCTGAGCCACTTGCTCTTCTGTGACTTTGTGACCCTGCTTGGAGGTCACACATTTCTTGAGCCTCCTCGTATGAGATAACTATTTGTTGGTAAAGCCCACCATAACCAAGCGCCATGCACCGGGGGCTCAAACCACAGAAATGTGTTGTCTCAGAGTTCTGGAGGCTGGAAGTCCGAGATCAAGGTGTTAGCAGGGTTGGTTCCTTCTGAGGGCCATGAGGGAAGGATTTGTCCCAGGCCTCTCGCCTTGGCTTGTCTTCTCCCTGTCTGCACATCATTTTCCCTCTATGTGTCTCTATGTCCAGATCACCTCTGCTTATAAGGACCCCAGTGATACTGGATTAGGGACACCCTAATGACTTCATTTTAATTTAGTTACCTCTTTAAAAACGCTGTCTCCAAATTTGGTTATATTTTGAGGTACCAGGGGGTTAGGACTTCAACGTATGAATTTTGGGTGGGACACAATTCAGCCCATAATAATGACCCATAAGCCTTGGGATGGAGTTTGGTACTGGTTAGTTGGTTCACCCAAAGCTCCAAAAGGCTAAAAGGATGTTCCTTCCACCTGGGGCCCCTTCCCAGCAGCCTTGCTCTTCCTGTAGCTTGGCCTTCCATTTCACCTCCTTCTCCCAGCTGAGCTTGGAATCTCCCCGTCGCCCTCCACCAACTAGCTTGAGTTGCTGTGAACAGATCATCGTTTCTGTTGTCTGCTTTCCCTCCTCATTCATTAGCTGAGCAGCCCAGCTGCAGCTGTGGATGGCACTTTTTCTGGCAGGGATAGCCCTGTAGGATCCTTGGGGCTTTGTCCTCAGGCAGTTTCACAAGATGTCAAGGCAGATTCCATGGCAAAGCTGGGCTCAGAGGAGCATGGGAAGCCTGATATGCTATGTGGTTTTTACCAATATTATTCTAATTTCCTTTTGTTGTTGATTTTGGCTTAGGATGATCTAAAATTCTATTGTGACAAGGCAAAGTGTGTAAAAGAGTTCACACAATGTCTGATGAATAATAGACCCCTAATACATACTACTGTTATTATTACAATCTGCCTTCACCTTCTTTTCTTTTTTTTAATACAACTGTTCTATTTTTATTTTTTTATAAATTTATTTATTTATTTTATTTTTGGCTGCGTTGAGTCTTTGTTGCTGTGCGCGGGCTTTCTCTAGTTGCAGCAAGCAGGGGCTACTCTTCATTGCAGTGCGTGGGCTTCTCATTGCGGTGGCTCTCTTGTTGCGGAGCACAGGCTCTAGATGCGCAGACTTCAGTAGTTGTGGCGCACGGGCTTAGTTGCTCCGTGGCATGTGGGATCTTCCCGGGCCAGGGCTCAAACCCGTGTCCCCTGCATTGGCAGGCGGATTCTCAGCCACTGCACCACCAGGGAAGCCCCACCTTCTTTTCTTTAGAAAAGGACTTGGAGATGGTCACATCCTCAGAGGCCACCAATTATGCTGATGCCACTGAGTCCCAAGACACTAGTATCTGTTGAAGAATCACTGTATTGTACCCGTCAGAGGATTCACACCCATATGTAACTGTACGAAGTGGACATTTTCATCCTCATTTGACATATGAAAAATTGGAAGCTCTGAAAGGTGCATCAACTTGCTCAAGTCCACACAGTTAGAAGGGGGAAGAGGAGGGATTTGAACTTAGGCAGTGGAGCTGGAACCCAAAACGTTTTCACTACGTCCTTCTCTCTCCTTGTCTGACACAGGAGCTCGTATCTTGGGTCTCAGCATTGCAAGACCAGCTCAGATTATGAGGTTGCAAAGGATAAAATGCCCCTTTGATGATTGAAAAGGAAAAATAATTGGAAGACTTCTACTATGATCACTGGCTATGTCAGCCAGGGTCTTCTACATTTTCCTCTTGGAAATTCACAAAAGCAACAAGAGCAATAAAACCCCTCTCTTTATCTCGAATCCCTTCCACAGTATACATTTTCAGAAAAGCAAGAAGTAGAAATAATCCACAAACTCTGGAATACTTGTAAGGACAGCCCAAAACATTTGAGATAAGAAGTTGCATGGAAGGAAGTACTGGAGAAGCACCCGATGTAGTGAGATGGCCCAGTGGTGGCACATCTCAGAAAGTGCCAGGAAAAATATGCTTCCTAAAGGTAAGGGGCTCATCTTAAAGAGCAAAAGCTGTAGCCCTTGTTTGCAACCACCTGTGAGGGAACTAGGATATGCTGGGAGCAAAAGCTCTCCTAGACCCAACTGTATTCAGAGAAGCAGTGGAGGCAGTGCTGTAGAAATACACTGTGAAGCCATTTTAGCAGGAAGCAGTTTGTCTTTGTGGCAGCAGAGACCTTTTGTGTTTTGAAGCCTGTGGGGCTATCCTGACCCCTTTATGCCCCTTCCCAGTAGATAGTCTGGGAAAATTCAACCCATTAAATGATTAGTATTTCTTTAAAAAAGGAACTGGCACAGCATTTATACAAAGATCTTGTACGAAAAAATCTGAAAAAGAGGAGCAAAACTAGTAATAGGCAAAGAGCACTTACCAGAAAACCACATACCAGGATAAACTCCAAAGAAATCAAAGATTTTATTATACAGAATAAAACCATAAGAATGTAGTAGAAAATATGAAATAATTTATTTCTAATTTTAAAAAGTTATTAATATTATTTACAGACAGATAATGAACCAGGAAAAATTTTAGCATAGATGAACGGCTAATCTCCCTAATGGATACAAATTCCCCAGAAATTGATGGTGACAACTACAACAGCAAAACAATGTTCAATTTTTAGTTTTTTAAGGAACCTCCATACTGTTCTCCATAGTGGCTGTATCAATTTACATTCCCACCAACAGTGCAAGGGGGTTTCCTTTTCTCCACACCCTCTTCAGCATTTATTGTTTGTAGATTTTTTGATGATGGCCATTCTGACCGGTGTGAGGTGATACCTCATTGTAGTTTTGATTTGCGATAATTCAAAAAGAGTCATGTACCACAATGTTCAGTGCAGCACTATTTACAATAGCCAGGATATGGACGCAACCTAAGTGTCCATCGACAGATGAATGGATAAAGAAGATGTGGCACATATATACAATGGAATATTACTCAGCCATAAAAAGAAACGAAATTATTTGTAGTGAGGCGGATGGACCTAGTGTCTGTCATACAGAGTGAAGTAAGTCAGAAAGAGAAAAACAAATACCATATGCTAACACATATATGTGGAATCTTAAAAAAAAATGGTTCTGATGAACCTAGGGGCAGGACAGGAATAAAGACACAGACATAGAGAATGGACTTGAGGACACGGGGAAGGGGAAGGGTAAGCTGGGATGAAGTGAGAGAGTAACATTGACATATATACACTACCAAATGTAAAATAGATAGCTAATTGGAAGCAGCCGCATAGCACAGGGAGATCAGCTCGGTGCTCTGTGACCACCTAGAGTGGTGGGATAAGGAGGTGGGAGGGAGATGCAAGAGGGAAGGGATATGGGGATATATGTATGCATATAGCTGATTCACTTTGTTATACAGCAGAAACTAACGCAACATTGTAAACCAATTATACTCCAATAAAGATGTTAAAAAATAAATTAATTAATTAAAAAAAAACAAAAACAAAAAAACCCAAAAAAAAAGTTCATCGGAAGACAATGGGCAGGGACTTCCCTGGTGGTCCAGTGGTTAAGAATCCGCCTTCCAATGCCGGGGATGCGGGTTCAATCCCTGGTTGTGGAACTAAGATCCCACATGCCGCGGGGCAACTAAACCCGTGTGCTTCAACTACTGAGCCTGCGTGCTCTAGAGCCTGCACGCCACAACTAGAGAGAAGCCTGCATGCTGCAGCTAGAGAAGCCCGAGAGCCACAACAAAAGATCTCACATGCTGCAGTGAAGATCCTGCGTGCTGCAACTAAGACCCAATGCAGCCAAGTTAATTAATTAATTAATTTTAAAAAGTCTAATAAAATTTTTAAAAAAAGAAACAAAAATTGGTTAAAAAACTAAATAAAAGAACAGGATGTTTAGAGCAAAGGCAGTACAGATGGTTCTTAAATCAATGGAAAGATGCTCAGCTTCACTTATAATAAAGTACAATAAGTGAAAATGATATTGGGCTATCATTTTCATCTCTCAGATTGCAAGACTAACAAATTTGGAAACACACTCTGCTGGTGAGGCTGGGGGAAGGCAGATGATCTCATACTTTGTTGTTGGGAAGGTAAACAAGTTCAGTCCCTGAGTGGGAATGTGTGTACAAATAATGATTGCACCATTTGACTCACCACTTCTACTTCTGGGAATCAAGGTCATTCATTGTGAAGTGAAATGCAAGATCTGTGAAACTGAAGCCTGCTAATGGAAATGCAAATGACTCAAACATTTGCATTTACCCGTGACTCACGGCTTTAATCACGAGCCAGTATGTCCCTTGTGAAAACACGTACAAACCACTGGCTTTGACTGTGGTCAGACAAACTAGTCATGGTGAATGATTTTGGCCGCAGCTCTTCCTTTCTAAGGATGCCTCCATCAGGAGCTCTGATCTTTCTCAAGTGTAAATGGATGCATGTGCATATTAAAATACTGGCATTCATAGGACACCAGCAAAGTGACTGAGCCTCTGGCGGCCTGCCATCTTTGCTTATTGCTTTAATAATGGAATGTAACTGGAAGGTCTTTTCATATCTACTAAAAATTTATGAGAATTGGCTATAAGTTAATGGAGCAGATTTTTTTTTTTTAAATAAACAGCTATTCCAGAGACAGTCATTCAAATGAATGAGCCATTTGAAAGAGCCACTTGGACCTCCTTAGGGATGCTCTGAACACATCGGAATATCTTTTTGAGAACTGCCTTCCTAGTTCTTGGCACCTTCTTTCAGATATCCTCATGGTGAAGTCTTCTCCTTTAAAGGGGTTGTAAGTTTTTGAAAAGATGTGAAGGTGATTCAGATTTCACTGAGGTAGTACCATTTTTGTTCATAATCAAGGAGTCGCTAAAATAACAAGACTATGCCTGGGTTATAAATTAGTTTGGAAGACAAACTTTAGAGAGGGATTCTAAAGCACACTCACTGAAGTGACCACTAGTTTTTTCCAGAAACAACAGAGTCTTCTATGCAGGGAACCAAATTGTCCAGGCTTCCTGGGGATGTTTTCTGTTTCAGCACTGAATGTCTACAGTCCTGGGCAAACCAGAATGATCAGTGGCCCTATTATGAGGCAGGCCTGTTCCTGCAATTGACAAGACTTTGATCTTGTTCCTGTGACTCAATAATACAGGGGTTTCTCATTCTAGCTTCTTTCCCATGGGTACAGGCTCCTAGCATTGTTGCTGGAGGACCGCAGGGATTTCAGTGCTTCTTTGTTTTTATGTTGGTACCTTTGAACTTTTCACTGTTACTTAGGGCCATGTTTGGAATTCTCTTATGGTTTTGAAGCTCCTGCCTCTTGGCAATGTTTTTGCTTAAACTGAGCCAGCCCATGTGGTTCCAGAAGTGGATTCAGGTTTCTAGACTGAGGTCTGTATTTATCAGCCATGAGTCCCTTAGCCTATCTGACCCTCAGTTTCCTTAACTGGCAAATAGAAAAATAAGTGCCTTTATTATTTCATAGGGTTAAGGTGAGGATGAAAAGAGATAATATATGTGAGCTGCAAACTTTTATTTGCAGATATAATTATATCTCAACTTTTTTTTTATTGGAGTATAATGGCTTTACAATGGTGTGTTAGTTTCTGATTTAGAACAAAATGAATCAGTTATACATATACATATGTTCCCATGTCTCTTCCCTCTTGCGTCTCCCTCCCTCCCACCCTCCCTATCCCACCCCTCTAGGTGGTCACAAAGCACCAAGCTGATCTCCCTGTGCCATGCAGCTGCTTCCCACTAGCTATCTATTTTACATTTGGTAGTGTATATATGTCCATGCCACTCTCTCGCTTTGTCACAGCTTACCCTTCCCCCTCCCCATGTCCTCAAGTCCGTTCTCTAGTAGGTCTGTGTCTTTATTCCTGTCTTACCCCTAGGTTCTTCATGACATTTCTTTTTTTTTTTTTCCTTAAATTCCATACATATGTGTTAGCACACGGTATTTGTCTTTCTCTTTCTGGCTTACTTCACTCCGTATGACAGACTCTAGGTCCATCTACCTCATTACAAATAGCTCAATTTTGTTTCTTTTTATGGCTGAGTAATATTCCATTGTATATATGTGCCACAGCTTCTTTATATATCTCAACTTTTATTGAGATATAATTGACGTGTAACATTGTATTAGTTTCCGATGTACAGCATAATGATTTGGTATATGTATATATTGTGAAATGATCATCAAAGTAAGTCTAGTTAACATCCATCACCACGCATAGTTACAATTATTTTTCTTGTGATGAGAAATTTTAAGATCTATTCTCTTAGTAACTTTCAAATACATAATGTAATATTATTAACTATACGCACCATGTGGTACACTACATCTGCAGGACTTATTTATTTTATTTTGACCACCTTTACCCATTTCGCCCATCCCCACTCCCCCCACCTCTGGCAACCACCTATCTGTTCTCTGTATCTATGAATCTGTTTCTGTTCTGTTTTGTTTAAGATTCCGCATGTGAGCGAGATCATACAGTATTTATCTTTATCTGTCTGACATTTCACTTAGTGTAATGTGACCAAGGTCCATCCATGATATCACAACTGCCAGGATCTCCTTTTTTATGACTGAATATATATATATTGTGTATATATATATATATATATATATATATATATATATATACCACATTGTATGTACATATATATATACACACCACATTTTCCTTATCCATTTATACATAAATGCACACTTAAGTTGCTTTCATGTCTTAGCTATTTAAATAATGCTGCAGTGAACATAGGGGTGCAGATATCTTTTCAAATTAGTGTTTTCATTTCCTTTGGATATATGAAGTGGGATTGCTGGATCACATGATAGTTCTATTTTAAATTTTTTGAGGAACCTCCATACTGTTTTCCATAGTGGCTGCTCCAATTTACAGCCCTGCCAACAGTGCACAAGGTTGCCTTTTTTTCCACATTCTCACCAACGTTTGTTATTAATTTTAACAATTACTGAATGCCTGTTATACGCAAGACCTTCCGGAGACTCATATCCTGGAGGGAAATAGACATACATGCAGATATATAATTGACCACTAGATGATGTCTGCAGTTCTGTGATCCTTATGTGAACAAGGTTCTAGGACTTCAAAGGGAAGACTGATTAATTCCGCTTGGGGCACTCCAGATGGCTACCCAGAGCAGGTGATGCTTGCATTGGATCCTGAAGGATGACAGAAGAAATGTCATGAGCAGGGACACGGAGGTGGCAAGTCTGGGACACATTTGGGGAACTGTTCATTCGGAGTGAGGCAGGATAGAGCCAGACCTTGAGGGACTTTAAGTGTCAAACTGAAAAATGAACTTTATCAGGGGATTGACCGAATCAGATCTTCTGGCTTAGTGTGGAGGATGGAACAGACTTTAAGAAGAAGTAGTGGTGGTGGTGGTGGGATGAATTGGGCGATTGGGATTGACATGTATACACTGATGTGTATAAAATGGATGACTAATAAGAACCTGCTGTATAAAAAAAATAAATAAAATAAAAAAAATTTTTTAATTAAAAAAAAGAAGTAGTTATTGACCTTTATTGTGTTCACCCAGGGAAGACTAGGGTAGAATAAATGAGGACAGTGGCAAGTGGAAGGGAGAGGAGAAGAGAGATTAAATTGTCCTCATCATCAATAATGTCCCCTTATTGGAGAGGCCTCTCTTGACCACTCTGTATAAAATATTCCTATCCCTCACCTCATTTGTCTTCCTTAACTTGCTATATTTTTCTCCTTAGCATCAGTACCATCTGAATAATATACACTTACTTTTTATGTGTTTATTATCTATTTCCCCCACTAGAATGGAAGTTCCATGAGGGCATGCCTTTTGTTTTATTCTTTACCACATCCTTGGTGCTGGAATAGTGCCTGGTATATAGTAGGTGGTGCTCAATACATATTTACTGATTAAATAAGTAAAATAAGTTTGGGGTCCTTCCCCCAGACTATGTAAATCAACTGAGCCATATGGTCAGTTAGCCCCTGTTTTCCCTTGTGGATTAAACTTACTTCATTCTAAAAAGAATTTGAAGTGGTTCCTGAAATACATATACTACAGAACAATTTTAAAAGTACAGAAATAAGCCAGATCTTTAGGGGAAAGAACGAATTGAATAGGATGATAAAGCACAGAGAATCAGTATGCAGATGTGGGTGCCACAAGGGCTGCACTAAAATTTTCAAGGTGAGAAGCAAATTCATGTCTGAGTTTCCTGACAGCCAAGGCAAAGAGGGGAACATGGCCAGCTATGAGACCTACAGTGTTCATTAGACAAAGACATGCCATTGTATCAGAAGCAGCCCTGGATTTTTTTTTTTTTTTTATGGATAAAGATGACACTGAAATCATCTGCTTTAGCCTTCATGATGTTTGGTAGGGTGACTACTTGGTAACCCCTTAACTGTTTTGGAGGGAGCTTAGTCCTGTGTTCAGCCTCACTCATCCACTCCAAGAGGTGACCAGAAATTTATCCTAGCCAGAAGCAGCAGTGATAGGTTAAGTGACACTCAAGGGGCATGATTGGTGGGAGAGGTATGTAAACAGACTGTTCCTGCCCTTCTGTCCCCTCTAGAACCCAGTATCAATTTCCAATCTTATGTCCACTAATACAGAGGAAAGTTTCAAAGAAATCTGGCAAAGGTCAATGACCTCTGGATCTTCAGTTTGTCTTTCTTTTGATTTCTTCAGTTCCTTTGGAGTACCACTTAAGTGAGAAGTTTGGTTTGGCTGATAGTATCTTTCTAAGAGAGACCAGGTGAGATGGGGCAAGGAAGCTGATTTGCCAAATGATTAAAAGGTGATTTTTCACTCTAGTAAAGGATTTTCTTTTTAAAAAGATGTTTAAAAGGATTTCTAAAAAAGCAATACATCCACATGGTAAAACAAAATTCCAACAGGGCGAGAAGGGTCAACCAATAATGCCATGTTTTTGTATATTCTTGCAGAGATATTCATATTTGTACAAATACATAAATGCTTTTTGCTATATAAATGAGAATTTATGACACAAACTCTTCCCTTCCTTTTTTTTCTCTTTGACCTGTTATTTCTTGGAGAACATTCCCTCTGAGTCCCTATTAAGCTACTTTATTCTTTTAAAATGTGGAATGGTGTTCTGTTATATGAGTACCATCATTTACATATCTAATATCCCAACTCATGGATATTAGGCTGTTTCCAGTGTTTTGCTATTACAAACAATACTTCAGCGACATCAGTGAAATTTGAATCTACATCAGTCAGGGTTCTGGAAGGAAACAGCACTGAAATGCAGAAGGCTCAAACTAAGAGACTTACGAAAGGGACTGCTTTACAGAGGTGTGGGCAGGATGGATGTTGAGGCACCAATGAGCTGACTACAGCAGGAAGTGGTTACCAAACCTGGGCCTCAAGGGGAAAATGGTACCATTGGAGCCTCGGGGAAGCAGGCATGTGGGGATAGGGCCACCTAGTAAGAGCTGTGGATTTCCAGAAGCATGGCATCAGAGATAGAAAGAACAGGGAAGAAATACCTCCACTGCACTTGCTTCCTGCCCTGAAATCGCTTGCAAGTGCCTCCCATTAGCCAAATCCAATCACAGAGGCCAGTAGGCAAGGGGCCCAGGTGACCAGAGTGACCCGCCCTCCTGGGATAAAGATGGGTACAGAAGAGCAATAAATGGATCTGGGGTGGGAGTGGAGCATATACACAGTATATCTGTGGTATTCCTAGAAGTGGAAATTCTAGCTTAAAGGCATGTGCATTTTTATTACTGTTTGCAAGTCAATATTCATTTTCTTTTTTTAATAGATTTATTTATTATGTATTAATTAATTAATTAATTAATTTATTTATTTATGGCTGTGTTGGGTCTTTGTTGCTGCGCACGGGCTTTCTCTAGTTGTGACGAGCAGGGGCTACTCTTATTTGTGGTGCGCGGGCTTCTCATTTCGGCGGCTTCTCTTGTTGCGGAGCACGGGCTCTAGGCGTACAGGCTTCAGTAGTTGTGGCATGTGGGCTCAGTAGTTGTGGCTTGCGGGCTCCAGAGCACAGGCTCGGTAGTTGTGGCTAATGGGCTTAGTTGCTCCGCGGCATGTGGGATCTTCCCGGACCAGGGCTCGAACCCATGTCCCCTGCATTGGCAGGCGGATTCTTAACCACTGCACCACCAGGGAAGTCCAATATTCATTTCCATTTACTCTTTCTCTGGGCTTTCTCTTTTCTTCTGTATTTCTGTATTTTTATTGGGAATAATTTTCCTTCCGTCAGAACTCCCTTCAGTATTTTTTTGAGCGCAGTTCTGACGGCTAAGAATTCTCTCTGTTTTGCTTGCCCTTTGACCTTTCATTTTGAAGGATAATTTCATGGAGCTGATGATCCTAGGTGGGCAGTTATTTTCTTTCAGCACCTTGTCTTCTGAATTTTGTCTCTGTTGAAAATCACCTCTTAGTCTTAGTGTGATTCCATGGAAGTTTCTACTTTTTTTTTTTTTTTGCGGTACGTGGGCCTCTCACTTCTGTGGCCTCTCCCGTTGCGGTGCACAGGCTCCGGCCGCGCAGGCTCAGCGGCCATGGCTCACGGGCCCAGCCGCTCCGCGGCATGTGGGATCTTCCCGGACCGGGGCACGAACCCGTGTCCCCTGCATCGGCGGGCGGACTCTCAACCACTGCGACACCAGGGAAGCCCGGAAGTTTCTACTTTTAAGCTTTTCTTTATATCTCTGGTTTTCAGCAGTTTGACTATGATATACCTCAATGTGGTTTTCTTTGTTTTCATCATGATTGAATTCAGTGAACTTCTTGAATCTGAATTATATTTCATCAGTTTCAGGAAATTCTTGTCTATTATCTTTAAATAATGACCTTTTCTCTCTTTCCATATCCTTAGTTTGCGTATATTATCCCTTTTCACTGTGTGCCATTTGCCTCTTACATTCTTTTCTATATTTTCCATCCTTTTTTCTCTTTGTCTTTAGTCTGGATATTTTCTATTGTCTTACAGTTCACTAATCTGTCCTTTCTGGGTCTAAATCTGCTCTTAAGCCCATCTATTGAATTTCCAATTTTCACTTACTGTATTTTTCAGTCCTAGCATTTTGATTTGATTCTTTTTTATAGGTTCTGATTATCTGAGAATTTATCTTTTTTTATCTCTTGAGACTGTAAATTATGTTGTCTTCCTTCAGAGGGAGTTATCCTTTCCTTAGCTGGTCAGGGAGAGTGGGGACTGTTCATCTTAAGAAAGAGACTGAACCAACTTTAGGCTGGGTTGCAGTTTTGGCAAACCTCTGCCTATCTCTATTTCCCCCTAACTTTTAGGGTAGATCTCTCCAGGGGTTCCAACTATGAATCTGGGGTATTAAGCAGAGATCCTTTCTTTTAGTAGGGCTTGAACTCTTATTCTTGCATCCTGGCCACTGTGGGACTGCCAAAACCCTGCTTTTAGTTTCTGAGACTTTATATTTGTCTTCCTAGCCTCCTGCCCAGACAGCTTCAGAAGGTAGTGGACGCTTTCTGGGAAAACTGGTAGTGTTGGAACTCAGTATTCTTCTCCTTTCTCACTGGGGTCCTGGCCCCTAAGCTTCTCATTTTATCTCTCTAGCCCCACAGATGGCCAAAAGGTTTGCTGCTTTCTTTACCTCTTAATAGAAGTCCTCTGACTGGTGTCACTGGGATTCTTTGTCACCTGCCCTATAACTAGAATTGGTAAATACTCTGAGGGAAAAAAAGACTGTAGAATGTCAACTCATCATTCTTCAGCTGCTTTTTCCCCCCAGATGTTTTACCCATTAAGTCCTAGTGCCTCAATATCTTTCCAAAGCCTCAAGTAGATTTTTTTTTGGTATTTTATTGGCTTTTATAGTTCTTCTTTATGGGAAGGTTGGTCTGCTACAATCTACTCCATTATATTCAGAAATGAAAGCCATGTCTGGTATCCTATGTTTATTTTCCTTGATCCTCTGCTACTCTCCTTAGTTCCTCCTCTCATAAGAATTTTTAAATAAACGGTTTTCTTTGTATTTTGAGATTAAATCTTACTGCATTTGATTCCAAGTGACTTGGGACTAGGTTACAACTTCAGCCCAAGATTACATGCCTTGACTCTCCCTCTGGATTAGTTGTACGTGTGCCAAATATTCTCTGACTCCAGGCAAAATAAGTCCCCATTTCCTTGTGTGTAAAATGGGAACACTAATCTTTTCCTCATCGGATTGTTTAAAGCTTGGTAAGATGATGTGTATCAAGATCTTAGCACAGGGTCTCAGACTTAGGGCAGCACTCAGTAAAAGTCACTATTAGGGAGAGATAAGAAAGGAGTAAGACATAAGGAAATTTGTAGGGGGCCATTCATGGCAATCAGTTGTCCCTTCCCTTACCGAACCAGTTTACTTTTTCATTTATTTTTTGGTCATCATTCACTTTTGCATATGAGGTACAATCTAGAAGTTCTTTTCGTGAGGGTCTCATGGCAAAATCTGTAAGAGTTTGTTTATTTTTTTTATCTGAAAATCTCTTTATTTTCATCATTATTGAAAGGTAACTTTGTTGTATATATAATTCTAAATTGGCAGTTATTATCTCTTAGAATTTTGAAAATATTGTTTAATTATCTTCTGGCTGCATAAAAGATAATCTGGTTTTTCTCTCTGGCTGCTTTTAGGACATTCTCTTTGTTTTTGGTGTTCTCTCATTTTGTTACTTTGTTACTTTCTTTTCATTTATCTACTTCAGAAATTTTTTTTTTCTAGAAAAGTCTCAGGTGTCCTCTCTTCCAACATCATGTCTCCTTGTTCTCTCTAATTCTTTCTTTAGGGAACTCCAATTCAATATGTTTTCAACCTTATCAGCCCATCCTCCAGGCTTTATAATCTCTGGTATTTTCCATTTTTATCTATGTTCTGTCCTCAGATTTATCTTCTAACTCGCTTCCTCTTCAACTGTGTTGTTGCTCTTCTTTGCACCTTGGTTTTTGGTGTATTTTGTGATTTTTGATATTTGATGGAATTTTTTTGGAACTCTGTGAAGTCTGGGTTCTCTCTGAGAAAACTGACTTCTGCTTTGCAGGACAACTCTTTTTTTTTTTACACTACAGAAGTAGTATAAATTGTTCTGTAAAAACATGAATAAACTCTGGTTTATCCATGTCAAGCTTGTGACAGATAAGTGTATTACCTCTCTTGCTTAGCAGAAGATATATATATATATAGGGAGAGAGATAGATAGATAGATTATCTTTTTACTGAGACGCTGGGAAACTGAGCTTTGTGCAGTGGTCACCAATCTGAACTTCACCTTGCCAAGTCCCTACATCATGCCTCCTCTCCCTCATGACACCAGTTAAAACTCTTATTCTGGGTCACAGAGGAGCAGGAGATGCCTCTGGTTCCAGCTCTTGCTGACTCATTTGGAATCTGACTCCCATCTCATCTTTGGCTTTTGGGTATCTCCCTTACTTTCTTTCCATCTCAGTCATGCATTTAAAAATATATTAAAAATTTTTTTATCTAGCATTTTTAAGTTTTTTTTAATAGCAAGAGATACACCAGGATATCCAGTGTGCAACAACACAGCTCATTCATTACTTTTTTTTTCTTCTCATTAAACTTTTTTAATGGGTCTCAAGTTCTGTGACAGATTTTGGTCAAGTTGTTTCCATTAAAAAGTACTGATTTTAAAAACTAATAACTTAAAACTGCCACACACAAAACAAAACATTCTCCTTTCCTTCTGAAGATTTTACGATGCATTGTTATCATTTACCAGTCTTTTGCTATTAAACTTAAATGGCCAATTGAGACAAACAGTTCTGAGACCCTTCTTCCACCACTGATTAAGACTGGGGTGGCAGGTATTGGGGATAATATTCATTTAGCCTTCTGAGCTTTCTGGGCAGACTTGGTGACCTTGCCAGCTCCAGCTGCCTTCTTGTCCACTGCTTTGATGTCACCCACAGTGACCATCTGTCTCATGTCACGAACAGCAAAATGGCCCAGAGGAGGATAGTCAGAGAAGCTCTCAACAAAAATGGGTTTGCCAGGAACCATATCAACAATGACAGCATCACCAGATTTCAAGAATTTGGGGCCATCTTCCAGCTTCTTCCCAGAATGACAATCAATCTTCTCCTTCAGCTCAGCAAACTTGCAAGCAATGTGAGCTGTATGACAATCCAGCACAGGTGCATATCCAGCACTGCTTTGGCCTGGATGGTTCAAGATAATCACCTGAACTGTGAAGCCAGGTGCTTCCATCGGTGGGTCATTTTTGCTGTCACCAGCCGCACTGCCACGATGAACATCTTTGACAGACACGTTCTTGACATGGAAGCCCACACTGTCCCCAAGAAGGGCTTCACTCAAAGCTTCATGGTGCATTTCAACAGACTTCACTTCAGTTGTCACATTGACTGGAGCAAAGGTGACCACCATGCCAGGTTTGAGAACACCAGTCTCCACTCGACCCACAGGGACAGTGCCAATGCTACCAATTTTGTAGACATCCTGGAGGGGCAAATGCAAGGGCTTGTCAGTTGGGCGAGGTGGTGGCAGGATGCAATCCAGTGCTTCAAGCAGTGTGGTTCCACTGGCATTACCATCTTTACGGGTGACTCTCCATTCTTTGAACCACGGCAAGTTAGCACTTGGCTCCAGCATGTTGTCACCATTCCAGCCAGAAATTGGCACAAATGTTACTGTCTCGGGGTTGTAGCCAATTTTCTTAATGTAGGTGCTGACTTCCTTAACAGTTTCCTCATATCTCTTCTGGCTGTAGGGTGGCTCAGTGGAATCCATTTTGTTAACTGCAACAATTAGTTGTTTCACACCCAGAGTGTAGGCCAGAAGGGCATGCTCACGGATCTGCCCATTCTTGGAAATACCTGCTTCAAATTCACCAACACCAGCAGCAAAAATCAGGACAGCACAATCAGCCTGGGACGTGCCTGTAATCATGTTTTTGATGAAGTCTCTGTGTCCTGAGGCATCAGTGATGGTCACATAGTACTTGCTGCTCTCGAATTTCCATAGGGAGATATCAATGGTGATACCATGCTCTCATTCAGCTTTCAGTTTGTCCAAGACCCAGGCATACTTGAAGGAGCCCTTTCCCATCTCGGCAGCCTCCTTCTCGAACTTTTCAGTGGTTCTCTTGTTGATCCCACCACATTGGTAGATCAGATGGCCAGTAGTGGTAGACTTCCCCGAATCTATGTGTCCAATGACAACGATGTTGTTGTGGGTCTTCTCCTTCCCCATTTTTGTTTAGGTTTAGCAGTAGTTTTCATGACACCTGTGTCCTGGCGGCAAACCTGTTGAGAAAAAGCATTTACTTTTTTAAACATTTATCATGTCTGCTAAGTGCCAGGTAACTTGTTAGGTGCTGGTGGCAAGCAGGTGACTGGAACATAGATTAATTTTCTCTTTGAGTAGCACTGACATATATATACTACCACGTGTAAAACAGATAGCTAGTGGGAAGCTGCTGTATAGCACAGGGAGCTCAGCTTGGTGCTCTGTGTTGACCTAGAGGGGTGGGAGGTGGCGGGGTGGGAGGGAGGCTCAAGAGAGGGGATATGGGGATATATGTACACAGATAGTTGATTCACTTTGTTGTACAGCAGAAACTAAAACAACATTGTAAAGCAAATATACTCCTATTTAAAAATTTTTTTTCTCTTTGATTCCATAAGGACAGACTGCCTTCCTTTAGGAAGAATTTATATGGTAAAGCAGAAGGAAAGTAGAGTAACATGCAGGAAGGATGGAGAACTTATAGTTTTCTTTAAAAATTTCATGTGCATGTAGTAATATCGGGACCTGTGGGACGGGCAAAATATATAAGCACAAATGGGTTAAGATCCTGGCAAAATTTCAAAATTCCAAAGAGTAAGAGAAAATTCTTAAAACTTCAAGAGTGAAGTGCGACCTTCTTGAAAGTAAGCAAGAAACCAATTGGCATCAGGCTTCTTCTTTTTTTTTCGGTACGCGGGCCTCTCACTGTTATGGCCTCTCCCATTGCGGAGCACAGGCTCCAGACGCACAGGCCCAGCGGCCATGGCCCACGGGCCCAGCTGCTCCGCGGCATGTGGGACCCGCCTGGATTGGGACACGAACCCGAGTCCCCTGCATCGGGCGGACTCTCAACCACTGCGCCCCCAGGGAAGCCCAGCATCAGGCTTCTTAATGACGACCCCAATGGCTAGAAGACCAGTGACGTATTTTCAAAGTTCTGAGAAAAAATATTTTGAGCCTAGAATTCTATATTCAGGTAAGGCAGCTTTCAATTAGAAAGGCAAAGTAGATATTTTGAGACATGTAAGGGCATGTTAGAACAGAAAATTCTCTTTGAAAAGACTATTTGAGGATATAGTCCAGTAAAGTAAAAAATAAATACAAGAAACAAGAAGATGAGGATTATAAGAAACTTGTAAAGTTAGTGTTAAATCTAATTGTGATCCATAATGTAAAAAACAAAAGAGTTAATAATCTAGATCTAATGGGAGGTGATCACTTTGTGGGCAGAATTGGGAGGATGTGAAACTGTAAATTTTACTATTCTGTTCAAAGTGATAATGAAGATACTGATTATTTTTAGACATTCATGGAAAATTGAGTGTTAAAAATTTAAGGGAGTGGAGTGGGATATAAAAAAACCAAAGGAAAAATTGAAAAGAAAATTGCAACACATAAAATAGGGTGGCAGAATGGTTCCAAATATAAAATAAATCTTTTCAATGAAAAGGATTTTAAAACATTAAAAATGAATTTGAAAACCAAGAGAACATTTTGAAAAACTCAATTCTTACAATTGAAAATCAAGATGAAATGAGTGACAAGTATATGTCAACATAGTAGATAATGTGAGTAAAATGAACAAATTCCTAGAAAGACACAAACTACTGAAACAGTCTCAAGAGTAGAAAATCTGAATAGACCTATGACAAGTAAAGGGTCTGAATTACTAATTTTAAAACTTCCCCAAACAAAAGCCCACTAGTAACTTCACTAGTAAACTCTATCAAATTATACAGAATAGTTAATACCAAATCTTCACAAGCTCTTCCAAAAAGCAAGAGGAGGGAACATGTCTCAATGCACTCTGAGGCCAGTATTACCTTAATACCAAAACCAGACAAAGACATCACAGGAAGGGAAACTACTGACCAATATCTCTTATGAACATGGACATAAAAATTCTCAACAAAATACTAGCAAACTGAATCCAGCAACATATACAAAGAATTATACACAATGACCAAGTGGGATTTATCCCCAAAATGCAAGGTTGGCTCAACACTGAAAATCAATCAATGCAATACACTATATTAATAGAATAAAGGGAAAAAAATCACATGATCATCTCAGTAGGTACAGAAAAAACATTTGACAAAATCCAACACCCTTTCACGATAATAACACTCAGTAAACTAAGAATAAAAGGAAACTTCCTCAACCTGATAAAAGGTGTCTATAAAAGACCCACAGTTAAATACTTAATGGTGAAAGACTGAATGCTTTCCTCCTAAGATCAGGAACAAGACAAAGATATCCACTCTTGTCACTTCTTTTCAGCATTGTACTGGAGGTTCTAGCCAGGAAATTAGGCAAGAAAATAAAATAAAAGGCATCAATGTTGAAAAGGAAGAATTAAAACTCTCTCTATGGGCAGATAACATGTTTTGGTATACAGTTGATTAGTGGTTGACTAGAACTGGGGTTGGGTGAAGTGAGAGGAAATGGAGCATGACTGCTAATGTGTATGCATTTCTTTTGGGGATGATGGAAATGTTCTAAAATTGATTGCGGTGATGGTTTCACAACTCTGTAAGTATTGTAAAAACCATTGAATTGTACACTTCATATGTGTGAATTGTATGGTATGTGAATTATATTCCATAAAGCTGTTTTTAAAAAAGATGAAATGGGTGATTTTCCAGGAAAATACTTAAAATTGACACATGAAGAAATGGAAAACCTGAATAGTTGAATAATCCTAGAAGAAATTTAAAAGTTATTGGAAAACTTATCTCACCCCTACTCTGTTCCTTCAGCTTGAGAAAAAGATATTAGGTTCAGACTATTTTAAAATCAAGTTATATCAAACCTTTAAGCTATTCCATACAGTATATAAATTGCTTCAGGGCATAGAGAGAGATGGGGAAACATCCCAACTCATTTGACTTGGCTAGCATTACTTAATAACATAATAAAACAGGATGATGATAGCATTAAAAAAAAAGAACAGAGAAAGTATAGACCAATATATTGTCTATTCTGTGGGATCAATATATTTATGAACAGATATGCAAATATCCTAAACAAGATATTAACAGATTAAATCCTCAGTGCAGTAAAAAAACAAACAAACAAAACAGTAGAGTTTATTCCAAAGTTTCAAGGATGGTTCAACATTAGGGAATCTATTAAGAAATTCTTTCCAGTAATAAATGTATAGAGAAAAAAATTTATGATCATCTGAAAACACTTTGAAATGTATTTAACATCTAGTGTACAAAGTTTCAGTTATACCATGTGAATGAGTTCTGGAGATCTAGTGTACAGCATGGTGACTACAGCTAATAATACTATATTACTGTATCGTATACTTGAAGTTTTCTAAGAGAGTAGATCTTAAGTGTTCTCAGGGCACACACACACACAAACAAAAAAATGATAACTATGTAAGGTGCTTGATATGTCAATTAGCTTGATTGTGGTGATCAATTCACAATGTGTACATATATCAAAACATGTATACCTTAAATATATACAATTCCTATCAATTATACTCCAATAAAGGTGAAAATATAAAGTATTCAACTAAATTTAAGATCAATACCTGATTAAATATCTTAGCAATTCTGAAAATGAAAGAATCTACCTTAACTTGATAAAGGATATCTTCCTTAAGCTTATACCAAATATCACATTAATGGTGAAAAACTATAAACATTCCTGTTAAAGTCAGGAATAAGACAGGAATGCCTACTACTACTACTACATCTATTCAACATTTAAAAATTTAGCCAAAGGAAGATAGTTTCTTGCCCTTACAATAAAACCAGAAAAAAAAAATTTCAAGCAAAGAAACAAACTGTTATTATTTACAAATGATATGATTATTTGCTGAGAATCCCAGGTAACTTTAAAAAGCCTATTAAAACTAATGAAAGTTTAGTAAGATTGCTGGATATAACATCAGTGTTAAAAATGTTGATGGATTATTCTATGTACCACCAACAACTAATTATAAAACTCCATGAAAAAAATACCATTCACAAATGTGTCCAAACCAAACCAAAACAAAAAACCTAGGAACAAAGCTAAAGAAATGTACACGTACACAAAAAGACATTTGGATAAACAGAGAGATGTCTTATGCTCTAGGATGGGAATATTCAATACTGTGAATAAATTAGCACTCCATAAATAATATATAAACTCACTGTCACCTCAATAAAAAAGCCAATCCAATTTTTCTTGGAACTCAATAAATGGATTCAAAAATTCATCTGGAGGAGAATATGCAGAAGAATTCTAGTAAATTATTGCAAAAGAAGTGTAATGAGAGGGTGGAAAACTTGCCCTAGATAAATCAAAATCTTCTCCAAGGTTATTTTAATTATAACATTGTGGTGCTGTTACAGGGAAGATCAAATCGATCAATTGGACCTGAACAGAGAATCTGGACATACACCTAGGCATGTATGGAGATACACATAAATAAAACTGTAATTTAAGTCAGTGGGAAATGGCTGACCAACTTGATTCATGATGTTGGGACAACTAACAATGTATTTAGAAAAAAAGAAAGTCAGATCATTATTTTATAAGAAACATCAAAAAACACACACACACACTTATATAATATATATATGAAAAATGTTTGAAAAATATATAGGAGAATAATTTTATAATATGGATTTGGGAAGCATGTTTTAAAGCAAGACACAAAACCCCAAAACCAGAAAGGAAAAGACGACAGATTTTAGTACGGTTAACATTTTTGTATGACAAACAAAGAAAGAAAGAAACAAAATACTACATTATGGACACTTGGTAATAGTATTTAAGACCTTGAGAACTTATTGTGTGTGAGACCCTGGGTTGCACACTTTCACTTATGCCATCTCATTTAACCTTCAAATCAAGTCTCAGAGGTAGCGGTGACTGACCCCATTTTACAGGTGTAGAAACTGAGAATGGGAGACTTTAAGCATTTTTCCCAAACCACACGGCTCAGAAGTGAGTAAGGATTAGAACCCCAACCTAACCTGACTCCTGCCCCCTCCTCCATCTCTCTCCGCAGGACAGCACATAATTCCTCATCCTCTAGAGTCAGTAGGCTTATTCTCAGCGGTCTTAATTTGTTTGCTTCTAAACAGCTGCTCTGTAAGGGTCTTTTCAGTATGTGTGTGGCTGTGTGTGTTCTGAGGTGAGCATGGATTCTGTCAAATGCTTTCTCATGAGCTCTTGGGGGAGTCTTCATCCTTGGTGTTTTTATTTCCCTGGGGTGCCCTTATTATCAGCATAGTCTGGGTAAACCAGGGAGATCTGGGCATGGCCGCTGCAGTCTGGTCCTGCCAAGCCTACCTCTTTCCTTTCTCATTTACTCATGACAAGGAGGAAAAGCAGTTTGGGTGAACCCTCTGGAACTTATCTGATCCTGCTGCGGATGGGCTGGACCAAGGCTCAACCTGACTGGCTCAACCAGCTTGCTTTTCCTTCTGCTTTCCCTCCCTTTTTTTTTGGCTTACTCCTTTTCTTTCTTTCTTTTTTTTTTTTTTTTTTTAACATCTTTATTGGAGTATAATTGCTTTACAATGGTGTGTTAGTTTCTGCTTTATAACAAAGTGAATCGGTTATACACATACATATGTTCCCATATCTCTTCCCTCTTTCGTCTCCCTCCCTCCCACCCTCCCTATCCCACCCTTCTAGGTGGTCACAAAGCACTGAGCTGATCTCTCTGTGCTATGCGGCTGCTTCCCACTAGCTATCTATTTTACGTTTGGTAGTGTATGCCACTCTCTGGAGGTTCCTTAAAAAACTAAAAATAGAACTACCATACGACCCAGCAATCCCACTACTGGGCATATACCCTGAGAAAACCATAATTCAAAAAGAGTCATGTACCAAAATGTTCATTGAAGCTCTATTTACAATAGCCAGGAGATGGAAGCAACCTAAGTGTCCATCATCAGATGAATGGATAAAGAAGATGTGGCACATACATACAATGGAATATTACTCAGCCATAAAAAGAAATGAAATTGAGTTATTTGTAGTGAGGTGGATGGACCTAGAGTCTGTCATACAGAGTGAAGTAAGTCAGAAAGAGAAAAACAAATACCGTATGGCTCACTCCTTTTCTGACTGATAGATGTGGGCTGTCCTGTGCTGCTGGGAGAGGGGCAGTCACCATTATTTAGAATGTCCTGGAAAGGCTTATTGATTGTTAATAAGCCTCTCCTCACCACCCCGCCCCAACTGCTGAATCAGAGGTTTAGCAAACCCTGTCCATCTTAGGCATGATCCCTTCCCCTCCCCCTCAAACCTTCCTGTGCCTTCGTACTCCTATAGTCCCCTGCCACAAGGTCAACTTCCAAAAGCACAGATTTTATCACATTTCTCTTTTGCTTAAGAACCTGTAATAGTTCCCCAATTGAATTTTCAAAATGTGGTTCACGGATGTTATACTGGGGACCAGGGAGGAAATATTAGGCTTCCTATTTGTATTGATTCTTAATCCAAAAATTAAGGAAGAAATTCAGCTTTGGTAATACATATCTAATATAGTGATTGTCCCTAGGGTCCCCACTTGGTCCTTCTGTCACATGGTTTCCTGAATCATGCTCTATGTTGGGAATGTCATAATATGGAGAGACTTAAGAGAGGAAGGCACACTTCAGTTTATTGGGAAGTATTGCAGTTTCCATTAGCCTGGTTACATGGTTGGATTTTCCAGCTCCTTTCCTCCCACCCCAAAAGATCTAGCTGAGAAAGGATTCTTGAAAACTGAACAAGCAGGACTGTTTAGATATAATCATAAAATTCTCTTTAAAAATGTCTTGGGCTTCCCCTGGTGGTCCAGTGGTTAAGACTCTGCGCTTTCACTGCAAGCAGCACGGACGGGTTCCATCATTGGTCAGGGAACTAAGATCCCACAGGCCGTGTGCTGCAGACAAAAAAAAAAAAAAAAAAAAGTCTTGTGGGATTTTCCTTCTCCCTGTCTCCAGACGGCTAGCCTGGGAGGGCGTGATGGTGGCAAGCTTCTCTTTCTGTAAGCCTCCCCTCTCCTAGGGCTGGGAGCAAGAGTTGGGAGGAGAGCCAAGGGTTGGAGATTCCTTACTTGGCTGGGGCTGGAATAATCTGACTCTGTGCTCTCCTGACCTGGGAGATTTTTGAAGCTGTCTTTCTTTTGTGGGCACTTCTGTGGGTTCTCGGGGACTCCCGTGCTAGGTCTGCCCGCAGCAACTCAGGGTGACTGGGAGTGCTGCTTCTGCAACTTGCTGCTTCCCGCCCAGCCTAAGTTTCTATCTCCAGGGGTTCCCGCCGCAGCCTCTTACCAGCTGGGTCCTCTCCGGCTGTAAGCTGCCATCTTGGGAGGATCCTTCTAAACCAATCCAGGCCAGTGTTCTTTTTTTTTTTTTTTTTTTTTGCGGTATGTGGGCCTCTCACCGTTGTGGCCTCTCCCGCTGCGGAGCACCGGCTCCAGACGCGCAGACTCAGCGGCCATGGCTCACGGGCCCAGCCGCTCTGCGGCATGTGGGATCTTCCCGGACTGGGGCACGAACCTGCTTCCCCTGCATCGGCAAGCAGACTCTCAACCACTGCGCCACCAGGGAAGCCCAGGCCAGTGTTCTTATTGCAAGTTCATGTCAGGTCCTGGTGATAGAGGGGCGTGCACTCCCGCTTTGGACCCACCACTGGAGGAGGAAAGTGCAGCGACTTTTCTGACTTGGCCACAGGGAGCCGGGCAGTCCACAGAGGCCCAGCAGTAGGTCCTTAACCAGGTTGAGGGTAGGAGGGCACTCCCTTCCAGCCCTCTCCCTTGGTGCAGGAAGTGCTATAGGCAACATCACTGTGTGTATAACGGGCAACAACCCTGAGCCTGCTGTGGGGCTGCCTGGGTTCAAATCCTACCTCGGCCTCAATCGTTGTGTCAACTTGCAGAAATTGCTGAAAAATCCCTGACCCTCATTTGTAAAATGGGGATAATATTAATGCCTGCCTAGTAGGGCTATCGTAAACGCAATATATTTCCAACACTTGGAACAGTACCTAGCACTATAAAATACTTGGCGCTGTAAAATATTAGCTGTTATTAGACACATCATCCTTCTTGACCACCATTCTAGTTAAGTTTATTAATACATCATGGACTAAAGTGATAAAAAGAGAACACTCATTCATCTTACCTAATTATTACATGTCCTTCTAGTAACAAATGATTCCAATTAGGTTTGATTAAATAAGTATACCAAAGAAGTAATTTTTGCTAAATTTTAATAATTATATATATCCTGCTCAATGTAATTCTATTTCATTGGGGGTAAAATTTAAAATATTAAAAGAGTCAAAATTACCTCAAAAGTAAGCATTTTGTCTTATGAGACACATGAAAGCATTTGCAATTTTGTCATCTCTTGTCTAATTGTTTCCACTCTGAAGACAAAGTGTACATTCAAGAGGCTTCTTGTTAAATGCGTGGCTAATTCTCAAATCAGTATTTTCGGCCTGGACTTTTTTTCTGGAATTCAAGAACATTGCTTCCTATTTAAAAAAAAAAATTAGCTGTTATTATTTTCCTAAAAACAAGACCTTTCGAGTAGAATTTTTCTAATACTTTATAATGAGATGGTGGCATCTCTGCAAGAGATGCTGCTTTTCCATTTGCAGTGGTAATACAGTGTTTATTTCGAAAATTCATTAAGTTTTTAAAAAAGAAGCCAAATTAAAGAAAAATATGAAATTAGACAAAAGTACTGAAAGACATGATAAAAGTTGTGAAGATGGTACACAATGATTGGTCTTTGGAAGACTCATTTCCAATAGCTTTTTATTTGTTTGTTTGTTTGTTTGTTTATTTATGGCTGTGTTGGGTCTTCGTTGCTGCGCGCGGGCTTTCTCTAGTTGCGGCGAGCAGGGGCTACTCTTCGTTGCGGTGCAAGGGCTTCTCACTGCGGTGGCTTCTCCTGCTGTGGAGCACGGGCTCTAGGCTCGAGGGCTTCAGTAGTTGTGGCTCGCGGGCCCTAGAGCGTAGGCTCAGTAGTTGTGGCGCACGGGCTTAGGTGCTCCACGGCATGTGGGACCTTCCCGGACCAGGGCTCGAACCCGTGTCCCCTGCATTGGCAGGCGGATTCTTAACCACTGTGCCACCAGGGAAGTCCCTCCGGTAGCTTTTGAACTCATGGTGGTACCCTAAGACTTTAACGAGCCTGACAACTATCCCTCCTGCCCCAGAAGCTCCCATGGAAGTAGCTTAATTTTTTATCTGAATTCATCAACATTTTCTCCAAAGGGGTTTTTTTTTTTTTGATTGAATACCTTCTTCAGTTAAAAACGAAACAAAAACTTGAGCATGCAACCCCCATATATGTTTGTTTAAAATTTATAAATTGTATTTATATATGAGACAGAATCGTGTAGTAGTTATAACTGTAAACTCTGTAGCCAGACTGTGGTGTTCAAATCCCAGCTCTGCCACTTCTCAGCTGTGTGACATTGGAGGAATCAGTTGACCTGTCTGTGCTTATAAAGTACAAATAATAATATCTATATATGTAAGCTCTTAGAACATTGCCTGGCATGGAAGAAGAACTCAGTTGCATTATCTAGTATTATGACAACTGTGCAATAGAAATCTTAAGATCAAGATAAAAATAAATAGGAATAGAAGGTCCAGTATGTCCCTTAACAGTCATGTAAACCATGGGGTGCATTCACCCCTGGTTTGGAGACTGCTGGCTTCAGCAATGGTAACAACATACCATGTCCCTAAGTATTCTGAACCTTGAGGTACCTTCTAAAGCTTGGAGGACTGTGGGTGGATTTCCCCACACCTGGATTATGGGCACTCTCATTTCTATGCAAACCTCCTGGTTTTGCTCTTGTAAACAGTAATCAGGTCAGGCTGACTGGGGCCAGGGAGTCCTTGGCTTCTTGGCTAGACCTGCCCAATCACTATTCCAGATGGAGCAGTGCCTGGGCTTTGCTTCTTGCTTTGCACGTGCTACCCTAGCCTTAGGCAACACCCACCCAAAGCCAGGAAGACAGTGGCCCATAGGGACAGCTGCATGTCAGTCTGTGCTGTGAAACCAGCCATCATTTCAATCAAATGTGATAACAGCTGATTAAAGCATTTCTACCTAAAGACTGGTTTGTAGCACGTTCACACGGACTGAGTCCCCTGCTGCCGGCAGCTGTTCTTGTTGACCCGGGGCCGACGGCAGGACTTGGGAAGCTCCCCTCAGATGCTCCAGCAACCAGGAAGCTGATGGCCCTGGAAATGCTGAGAGAGGCTGGCTTCACCAGGACTGGTTGAAGGACTGGCACCTTTGAATCTGTCCAGGGAAAGGGCTGGTCAGTTTTGTGTGAACAACTGGGAATAGTAAACCCAGTGGGAACTGGATTTAGTTACCAATAGCAGATCTCAGTGGATCTACAGAAATTGCCCCCAAATTCCAGCTGCTTTAGGTCAGATAATTTTTGAGTTGAAAAGGCCCTACAGACAGACCATCTAGTGAATCCCAAACCTGGCTGCTTACAGTGTCAGTGGGGACCTCCCAGTCAGACCTCCCTCTTACCCAAGCCAGAGGTAGCTTTACCCTGAATTTGCTGATTATAAAAACCATCTGTGAAGTTTGGGGCCCAGTAGGTCTGGGATGATGTTCAAGAATCTGTATTTTTAAAAAGTGCCTCCAGTGATGAGCTGGAATGGGTGGATGCTGGTCATCACTGAGGCTTGCTTGAGTGGCTTGAGCACTGGAGTTAGAGCTGAAAGACCAGAGGGCCAGCCCTGGTGGTGCCACCTTCCAACTGTGTGACATTGGGTGAGGGATGTATCCTCTGTGAGCCTCATTTTCTTCATCTGCAAAAAGGGCATAAGCACCAAAACCTCCATTGTTCTCACAATAAACTCCCTTGATCTTGTGCCTATGAACCCGTAAAATGCTACACAGACATAGGACTTAAAGACTCATGCCAATGGCTCATCCAGCCTAGGGTTGGTCACCTCCAGCAATAGGGAGCTCATTACTTCTAGAGACAACCCCTTTTTCTTTGGGAAGCTCCTGGAGACAAAAGGTCCTTCCTTACTTTGAGCAGAAATCTGTTCTTTAGTATTTATCTAAGGAAAATGAAAACACGAACTCGAAAAGATATAGGGATCCCCATGTTCTTTGCAGCGCGATTTACAGTAGCCAGAAGCAACCTAAGTGCCCAATGATGGATGAATGGATAAAGAAAACGTGGTATATATAATGTGGAATAGTTTTCTGCCATAAAGAAAAAAGGAAATCATCCCATTTGAAACAACATGGCTGGAACTTGAGGGCATTATGCTAAGTAAAATAAGTCAGGCACAGAAAGACAAATACTGTATGATCTTACTTATATGTGGAATCTAAGAAACAGAAAACCAAAACAAACAAGCAAGCAAACAAAAAAACAAGCTCATAGATACAGAGACTAGATTGGTGGTTCCAGAGGTGAGGGGTGAGGAGTAGGTGAAATGGGTGAAGGGGCTCAAAGGGTACAAACTTCCAGTTATAAAATAAATAAGTCAGGGGGATGTAATGTACAGCATGGTGACTATAGTTAATAACACTGTATTGCCTATTTGCAAGTTGCTAAGAGAGTAGATCTTAAAATTTCTCGTCCCCACAAAAAAAATTTTTTGTAACTGTGTGTGGTGATGGATGTTAACTAAACTTATTGTGGTGATAATTTGCATTACATACAAATATTGAATCATTAAGTCGTACACCTGAAACTAATATATTTATTTATTTATTTATTTATTTTTGGCTGCATTGGGTCTTTGTTGCTGCTCGCGGGCTTCTTCTGTTGTGGTGAGCAGGGGCTTCTCTTGTTGCGGAGCATGGGCTCTAGGCACGCGGGCTTCAGTAGTTGTGGCATGTGGGCTCAGTAGTTGTGGCTTGCAGGCTCTAGAGCGCAGGCTCAGGAGTTGTGGTGCATGGGCTCAGTTGCTCTGCGGCATGTGGGATCCTCCTGGACCAAGGTTCGAACCCATGTCCCCTGCATTGGCAGGAGGATTCTTAACAACTGCACCACCAGGGAAGCCCCTACTATAATGTTAATGTCAGTTATATCTCAATTAAAAAGAAAGAAATTTATCCCTTGTCACCAATAATCCTCCATCTTATCACTCAGTTTTTATGTTATTCACAGTACTTATGAGTATCTAAATTTGTCTTGTTTATTTACTTGCTTACTTACTTGTTATTCATCTCCTATTAGGATGCAATCTCCATCAGGGTAGGGACTGTGTTCACCACTTGTGTCCCTGGTACCCAGAACAGTACTTGATACACAAGAGAAGATCCATAAACTCTGGCAGGATCAGGAAAACAAAACAAAACAAAAAGTCCCAGAAATCTGTTCCCTGCAATTTTCTCCTGTTGGATTTAATTCTTCTTTTTGGGAGGTCACAGATTAAATTTAATCCCTAACCTGCAGATTAGCCCACTGAATAATTTAAGAAAATCATATCCTTTTCCACCCCCTCCATACCTCACAACTCGAGACTTCTCAACACACTGTCTACTGAGAAAGTCCCTTTATGAATAAGCAAGATCCCCCAAATCACTATAGACATGGCTACATTCCAGCAAAGCTGGAGAGATGGATTCCAGGGTAGGTAATTCAGGAAGAGCCATTTGCTTCTAGTTAATTAAATCACTTATTTACATTAATCACCAGCACTACAGGAACTACTTACTAAAATATTTACTGAGTCAAGGCATAACATTTATGGAGCCCTTTTTATGTGCAAGGCACTGTGCTAAGTGATTTGCTGGGCCTTAATTCTTTACAATAAACCCTGAGCGAAAACGCTAGTGTCATTCTCATTTTATAGATGAGGAAACTGAGGATCAGAGAGGTTAAGAGAGTGCCCAAGTTCATGCAGCCAGCAAGGGGTACATTTGGGCTCAGCTCTGGCTGACTCGAAAGTCCACATGGGTGGAAGATGGCACCTACTGTGACAGGTCATTGAAATTATGAAACTATCATTGAACTGGAAGCATTATAGTTCTTCAGAACCATTATGATCTCAAAAGGAAAGGAGAATGATACAGATACACTGGCTGAGGTGTTTTGAGGTGCATCGAAGTGTTCCAGCCTGTGGCTTACCTTAACATGTTCTTGAAGTACCATGGCATGGATTAAAAGAAAATTTGGTGAGCGGCTTCCACCTAAGTGATTTACTAGGGAAGCTATGTGAAATTATTTAAAAGGGCAAGGGTATCAAACTGTACTTATTCTTCATGCAAAAGTTGCACAGAAGTCATATGGAAATGAAAAAAGGTTTTTTTGCCCTCCTCCTCGTGTGTATCTTATGGGCAGTGGATGGAAGGAAAAAAAGGACAAATGGAACGCGATGGTTGTTCTGAACAAGAGTCTCAACCCTGTGCATTTATTAGAATAAGAAATAGTGGCCAAGAAATGCAGCAGCTAAACTGGGAAGGAAAGAACTTTTGCACGGCCAAAACATTGTATATATCTGCCTCAGACAAGAGAAAGCACTTCATGCTGTCTGTAAAGATGTTCTATGGCAGTAGTGATGACATTGGTGTGTTCCTCAGCAAGCAGATGAAAGTCACCTCCAAACCTTCCAAAAAGAAGCAGTCATTGAAAAATGCTGACTTATGCATTGCCTCAGGAACAAAGGTGGCTCTGTTTAATCGACTTCGATCCCAGACAGTTAGTACCAGATGCTTGCATGTAGAAGGAAGTAATTTCCATGCCAGTTCTCAGCAGTGGGCAGCATTTTACATTCATCTCTTGGATGATGATGAATCCAAAGGAGAAGAATTCTGTCCGCGATGGATACATCCATTATGGACAAACAGTCACACTTGTGTGTTCAGTTACTGGCATGGCACTCCCAAGATTGATAATTAGGAAAGTTGATAAGCAAACCACATTACTGGATGCAGATGATCCTGTGTCACAGTGCCATAAATGTGCATTTTACCTCAAGGATACAGAAAGAATGTACTTGTGCCTTTCTCAAGAAAGAATAATTCGGTTTCAGGCCACTCCATGCCCCAAAGAACCAAATAAGGAGATGATAAATGATGGTGCTTCCTGGACAATCATTAGTATGGATAAGGCAGAGTATACATTTTATGAGGGGATGGGCCCTGTCCTTGCCCCAGTCACACCGGTGCCTGTTGTAGAATGTCTTCAGTTGAATGGCAGTGAGGATGTAGCAATCTTGAACTTACAGGACAGAATTTCACTCCAAATTTACGAGTGTGGTTTGGGGATATAGAAGCTGAAACTATGTACAGATGTGGAGAAAGTATGCTCTGTGTTGTCCCAGACATTTCTGCATTCCAAGAAGGTTGGAGATGGGTCCGGCAGCCAGTCCAGGTTCCAGTAACTTTGGTCCGTAATGATGGAATCATTTATTCCACCAGCCTTACCTTTACCTACACACCAGAACCAGGGCCACGGCCACATTGCAGTGCAGCGGGAGCAATCCTTCGAGCCAACTCCAGCCAAGTGCCCCCTAATGAGTCAAACACAAACAGCAGGGGGAGTTACACAAATGTCAGCACAAATTCAACCAATGTCATGTCATCTACAGCAACAGTTGTGTCCCAACTACCGTCTTTTTGCTAGGACTTACACTGACTTGAGTGCGGCAAAATGTTGACCGAAAAAGAAAGAAAAAAATGAACAATCTTTTGTGGTTTCTTGGGAAAACTTTTCATACCCAGTGATACTATTCAAAAATCCCATTACCTGCAAGTGCTGATTTGAAGTGCAGAAGCCACAGTAAAACAAAAAAAAACCCCATCAAAATGTACAAACTTTTGGAAAAAAATAAAGTCCACATGCCCGTGTTCATGGCCTTGCCTCCTGAGCTGGTGCTTTACATAATGGAGGGAAAAAGAAGAAGTAGAGCTTGTTCTCTTATTTATTGGCTTATCTCTCTTTGCCTTTGGAATTTTTCCTATTCAGGCAAGAGCTAGGTGCTCTGGAGACACAGAGGACACCCAAAGTTTACCAAATCCTCATCAAACTCATTGGAAGAGCTTTGAACTTCCTTCAGGGAAAACGTTGCATCTTCTCTGTTTATATCCTGCTCCAGCCTTCCCTTAAAAGGTTGAGTTTCACAACTCTTGAGCTACTTGTAGGCTTGGAGTGAGACCGGTGTAGAATCCCTTCCTGTCCTCTCCTTGTTCTTCTCAACAGACTGGGGTCAACTCCCACTCATTTCCCTGCCGAGTGGCTCCTGGGTGGGCCTTACTGAGAAAGAGCCACCCTGGCTTTGGAGCAGCAGTTTCTGTCACCAGGGCCAGCGTGCTGCCCCGTGGAGGCTGCAGGCTGGGTGTCCTGGTGTGGCTTCTCAGGCAGATACTTCTTCTCCTCTCCAGGCCAGCCCACCCCGGGGAAAGCTTTCCTGAATTGAGTCGGAAGGCACATAAGGTTGTCGCCTACAAAAATCATGCCGACCCAACACATGTACACCCAGCTACCTGCCTCTAGGTGTAGGAGAGGGTTCATCTTTTAGCTGAAGTTGTAAAGGGCAGGTTCTTTTTAATTACATGTAAGATGAGGAAGTGATTTGTAGCTTGGAACTTAAGGTTGTGCACAGGGAAATCAGTAGTAAGGATTGCTCACCAATCAGGATGAGGATGTTAGACTGAGGACCTTTTCTTTCAGGGTGCAGCCCTTGTTGGAAAATTTATGTCAACTCCGTTCAGCATACTCTTCCGGGACCAGACAACGAACCAAACCAGGAACGCTGTTTGGTGCTAACTCACAGCAGCCACCAACTCCCCTGAGCTTCTCGTTGCCTGTCTATAAAGCTGGCTACTGGGTGGGAGGTATTTCCCACTACCATGGTGGTGGTGAGGGGGTAACCAATGGAAGAATTTAGGATAAAGGATAAAGGATTTTATCCTGACAAAGATAAAATGTAGTTATTGTTGGCTAAAGCAAACTCATTTCTTTGGTCCAAACTGATGGACGCTTTCAAGATGATCGCTTCCTTTAGGTTTTTATACTTAGGAGTGACACTTAGAAGTCTGCACTGATTAGCATACCTTTGGCATCCCTTGTTGCTTACCTGAAAAAACACCCCAGGAGCAAATACATAAGGCCAAATCTACTTTGCACACAAAGAAACAAAGCAAAAAAATCAAAACCAACAGGAACCTGTTTCTGAGCCAGACGCACACTGAATATTATGTTATTTTTTATGGTAAAAAATAGAGCCAAACTGTTTCCTCCCATCACACCGACACAAAGAAGCTTAAAGACGCTCAGGTAGATATTCTAAAATGATTCTCAAATGATATGCTAAAACCTAGGATTCCAAAATAGTCTCTGAACTGGAGCTAAAGCAAAGTGATATTTCATTCTGAATTGATTGATACCAGGAAGTTGGCCATTCTATTTACAAAAGTAGGTTTCCCTTGTTTGTTTTCAATTTGAGGAAAAATTTCCACACAGGGAAATGTACAAATCTGAAGTGCACAATTTGGTGGGTTTTGGCAAATGTATTATAAAAATATGTGTATCTTATATGCCAATCAAAGTAGCTTCAAACCTACAGAAAGTTTCCTCATGTCCTTCAGGTCAGTCCCCATCCTAGAGATTACTAACCACCGTTCTCTCTTCTAACACCATAGATTAATTTTGTCTGTTCTTGGCCTTTCTTATGAGCAGAATCATATAGTACATGCTCAGCATAATGTATTTGATATCCAATCATGTTGTTGTGCATTATCAGCAGTTATTCTTTTTCGTTGCTGAATAGTATTCTCTTATGTGAATGTACTATAGTTTGCTTATCCATTCTCCTCACAGACTTTACTTCTACAAGTCATGTAGAGGCTGTAATAAATAAGTAACCCATTTATTCATTGGGCAAGTGTTTTCCAGATCTTTCTCTATGCCAGGCACTGTTGGAGATGCTGGGAGTCTTTAATGAACAAAATGAAGCTCCTGCCCTCATAGGACTTTTATTCTAGTGAGGAGACAAACAATATATAAGCAAAGAAATGAATAAGATAGTAGTGAGAAATGCTATGTACGTAGTAAATCTGAGTGATGGCATGAAAGTAGCATGTAAGGATACTGGGTCATCTTTAGATTGTGTGGCTGGGAAAGGCCCCTCTGAGGTGACTTGGCTGACATTGGGGTGATACAAAGGTCGCCAGGTGAAGACTCAGAAAGTTTTTGGGCCAACGGAAAAACAGGTGGAAAGGTCCTAAGGTGGGACTGAAAGGGTCACATTGGTGTTGAAGAAACAGGAATGAGCCAGTGTGACTGGAGTGAAGTGAGCGAGGGTGGAGGTGGTGAGAGATGGCCAGAGAGGAAGAGGAGGTTAGAAGCAGGAGTTGCGGAAAAGGAGTTTGGCTTTTATTCTAGGAGTGATGGAAGGCCATTGGAAGGTTGAAACAGGAAGTCACACTGTCTCATTTACATTAAAAAAAGCCGTTCTGTCCAGGGGGGACGGGGGGAGGATCAGTGAGATCAGTTAGGAGGCTTTTGGAGGGAGTGTGTGAGATGATGGTGGTTAGGGTGGTGTCATCAGAGATGGGTAGAGGGCCACTGATGAATCAGGTGGGAAGAGGGGATGGGGCTGTGACAGAAAGAGAGGAACCAAAGATGACTCCTAGGTCTTTGGTCTGGCAGCACCATCTTCTGAGATGGGTAAGATGCAGGTGGTGGTGATGGGGCTGTTGAGAGAGAAAGGATCCAGAGCTGTGTTTTGGCTGTGGCGGTTTAGGATGCCTGTTAGACCTCTTCAACTGGAGATGTCCAGTGGACAGTTGGATATACATAATCTGGTGCTTAGTTGAGAGACAAAGGCTGGAGACAAAAATATGAAAGCCCTCAACATATGATGTGTGTATATATATATATATATATTTTTTTTTTTTTTAACCAGCATTGGCATCCCAAGAGGGGCATTTAATATTTTTTAAAATTAATTTATTAATTTATTTATTTTTGGCTGTGTTGGGTCTTTGTTGCTGCACATGGGCTTTCTCTAGTTGCGGCGAGTGGGGGCTACTCTTCCTTGCGGTGCGCGGGCTTCTTATTGCGGTGGCTTCTCTTGTCATGGAGCACAGGTTCTAGGCATGTGGGCTTTAGTAGTTGTGTCACGTGGGCTCAGTAGTTGCGGCATGCAGGCTCTAGAGCGCAGGCTCAGTAGTTGTGGCACACGGGCTTCGTTGCTCCGCGGCATGTGGGATCTTCCCAGACCAGGGCTCAAACCCGTGTCCCCTGTATCGGCAGGTGGGTCCTTTCACCACTGTGCGACCAGGGAAGTCCCATATGATGTATATTTAGGGCTAGGGGAATAGAAGAGATCGCCTAGAGAGAACAAACTGTTAACGACTGGGTCCTAGAGAAGAACCAGAGGAGGAAACTGAGCAAATGATACATGTGGTCCTGTTATTATTATCGTCTCTATGGCTCTTTAAAATTCTCTAGGGACTTTGACATGCATTTAGTGATTTGGGCTTCATGACAATCCTGTGAAAAACTCAATAGAACCTTTGTTGCAAATTGGCCTAAGCCAATTTGGTCATTCACGGATATCAGGCTCTTTTTGGTTTATCTTGGAACCCTTAGGAGTTAGAGGTAAGTGAGGGTTAGATACTGAGAGGGAGTAAGGAAATAAGTATCAGAACAAAAGTTACTACAAGGATAGATATTTATTTGCCTATAGGCTCAGAGGAGGCCTACAGAATAGTCTTAGAGCAGTTCTGCAAGCCCTAGCCCTCCGTCCCTTTTGGTGCTCACAAAACACCTCCATAAGAGTTCTCTTGAACAGACCACAACACTATGTGCCAGGGGTGGGCACAGGATGTTTTAGGGATCAAGTTTCTGGTGCCATCCTTGAGGGTTAAGGGTGAAGGATCAAGTAAGCACAGGAAGCGTTTCAAATATTTTATCTTGAATATTACTTTATATATTGAATATCACTAATGTTATCAATAGAGCCCATTTGGTATATCCTTTCTTTTTTTTTTTTTTTTTTGCGGTACGCGGGCCTCTCACCGTTGTGGCCTCTCCCATTGCGGAGCACAGGCTCCAGATGCTCAGGCCCAGTGGCCATGGCTCATGGGCCCAGCCGCTCCGCGGCATGTGGGATCTTCCCGGACCAGGGCACGAACCCGTGTCCCCTGCATCGGCAGGCAGACTCTCAACCACTGCGCCACCAGGGAAGCCCGGTATATCCTTTCTTTATGCTGATTAACAAATCACTAAGTACCCCCAATAGAAACTCTTGTCTGACATTCATTATGTGGATCAGCAGAGCCAAATAATGTGTTGTCATGAGCAGACAGGAAATTAGAAGTGCTGATGGTCCTGTTCTCTGGGCTGGGGTATTTGCAGTGTAGTGACAGTTTACCAGGCCTGGAGTGTGCCTACCTAATCAAGGTGACTGATTGCCCCTCCCTCATTCACATCACACTGGCTTTGCTGAAGTATTTCAGAGTAAATTATTAATACTATAATAAGATTTGTACGATTAAAAATCAATCTCAGATAATAGAATCAAACTTGGAATAGTAATAATAATAAAACAGATACTAATCACTGAACCCTTATTCTGCACAAGGTGCTGAGCTAAGTTCTTTGCATAAGTGGTTCATTTAATTCTCAAAACAACCCCATGAGTTAGCTGCTACTGCCTTCATTTTACATAAGAGAAAACGGAGACTCAGAGAGTGACTCGCCCAAGGAACCTGGCTGGTGTGTGGCAGAAAATGACTTTGAACTTGGCTCTGTCTGATTTTACAGCATGTGTTGTGACCACAGCGCTATGAGGTTTGGGTCCAAGACCGGGATTTGACACTTGCCTTAGGAAAAGTTGCTCATCTTGCTATGCTTCAGTTTCCTAATCTGTAAAATGGGAGAAGGAGAAATAATGAACTGGCTGATGCATGTGAAGGAGTTTCATAAACTGTAAATGCTTTTGTGTAAAGTCTCATTGTTGCACAGCAGGGATCCTCTTCTGGGTCCCTCACTTAAGTGTCCACAGTCTTCCTTGATGACAGAAGCGTGGCTGGGTGTGTTTTGTGCAGTGTCCAGCATAACCCCTTGGCCCGACCTTCCCTTGGCTGTTCTGCAGTCTGGGCTCGGGGCCCAGCATCCCAGAGCCCATGGCATTTTCTTGAAAGTCATTGCGTGAACAACAGTTCCTCCCTGTTTCTTAGAAACAGCCCCAGGCCGTCCTCCTTGAGTGGGCAAGGTTGCATCCTGGTGATGGATGTGCCAACTGCAGTCTTCCTCTGGCAGGTGCTGGACATCTTCGGGGGCACATGGATGTGTTATGAGAGGGCTTGTAGTGTGGGGAAAGACGGTTCAAATGCAATCCCTGGCACACTGTTCACTCATTCACTCAACACATGTGAATTTAGCATCTACCACTAGGTGGGGAGAACATGATTGTGAATAAACTAACATGGCTCCGTCCATGGAGCTAATGGCCTATGAGGGGAGAAAGACAACTAAACACTTAGAATAAATAAAATGAGCCAAGAATGCATACAAAGTACATGGACAGCCAACTTAGCACAGTTTTGGGGAAGTCAGAGAAGGCTTCCTGGAGGAAGGGATATTTAATTTGAAGGAGTTTACCTGGTAAGGAGAGTGAGGTGATGGGAGAGACTTCTTTTTAGGGGCTTTTGGATGTGGTTTAGGCTTCATAGCTTAGATGCACCTGAGTGAGAATTGGAAGGCATCTGCATGGTGCCATGCATAGAATAGCATTGCTGGTTTTTCTGCAGTGTGTTCCAGTGTCCAGACACCAGCTTACTGAGAGTCAAGAGGCAGGGTTTGGGCCATCTCTTTTTCACTAAGTTGGATCTCTCAGGTGTGGTGTGGCTCTAAATCTAACACTTAATGCTTGAAGAGGTATGTTCCTGGAGCCAGCAGCTTCAGGAGTGCCTTCTTTAGTCCTGCTTTCCTGATGTTGGCAGATGTGGCAGCTCCCTGGCAGCCTGGTTCTGCAGTGTCATCCTGGCACCGTTCCTGGGGGTCTGGTCTAGAGCCCACTGCTCCAGCCCATCTAATGATTTTTGTTAATTCTTTTTTCTTTTCTTTTTTTAAATTGGGTTATGATTGACATATAACATTCTATTAGTTTCAACATAATGATTCAATATTTGTATATATTGTGAAATAATCACCACAATAAGTGGAGTTAACATCCATTACCATACGTAGTTACAAATTTCTTTTCTTGTGATGAGGACTTTTAAGATCCACTCTCTTAGCAACTTCAAATGACAATACAGTATTATTAACTATAGTCACCACACTATACATTGCACCTATGACATTTATTCTATAACTGGCAGTTTGTACCTTTGACTCCCATTTTGCTCAACTCCCAGCCCCTCTGTCTGACAACTACCAATCTGTTCTCTGTGATTTTTCTGGTTTATTTATTGGTCTTTGCTATTGTTATAAAAGTCCTGTATTTTATGGGCAATTATTTAGTGATGTAATTGAAGAGCTTCCATTCTTTGTAAAATATTTTTTTTTAGTCTTTTTCTCAGTATTTTCTAATAATATTTCCATTACACATTTTGTTTTACCATTTCTTTATCTAAAGGTGTTTTTTTCTTTTGTGCAAGAATCCAAGTTTTTTTAAATAGCTGGCCAAATGTATAAGCACAGAACTGTTTAAATTTATTTAAACTTTTTTAAAAATTAAAAAAATTAATTACAAATAATTATAAATTTCTTGTTGGACATTTAATTCTGTGTTTAGGCAACTAAATTTATTAATTTTTTTGACCATTGAAAGGAAATTTCTTATCAAATCTATTATGCACTTGCTGAAAATGTCTCAATATTGTCCACTTTATCATCTTAATTTTTTCTTTTTTAACACAGTGATCTGCTGCAGGAAATTGCAATTGCTTTTCATCATTCTATTTTGTTGTACTCTTCTGATTGTAGTTCTAGCTACTGCATCGCCACTTGATTCAGCATCATTAGTACACTTTCATTTAAAATTTGCCCATACTTCTTTAAACTAGAAAAATTACATTTAATTAAATTATAATTTTAAAACTAACTATTTTTATTTAATTCCCAATTATGATTGACACAGATATCTTTGGACTTATTATCTGCAGAAACTATTTGAATAAACACATTACAATGTTACATAGGTGCATAGGGGAAAAAAAGAACATTTGAACTGAAGCAATTCATTGATGAGTTTATACATAAAAATAACATCTATGCCCTATGTGTGTTACTGAACCAAATTTGGGTTGGCTTGTCTGCAGTGCAGCAAAGCCAATCTACTGACATCAGGTTGTGGTGAAGGAAAGTATAGATAGCATGCTATCTGTATTGTAGGGTGCCAAGCAAGGAGAAGGGGCAACTCATGCTCAAAAGACTTGAACTCCCAGATGGCTTTTAGGGGAAGGGTTTTAAAGATGGTGTGAGGGAGAAGGTCACAGGGTGAGTGATCAGCTTCTGTACAATCCTCTGATTGGCTGATGGTGAGGTAACAGGGTGGTATTTCAGGAATCTCAATGATCAGTTTTCTGGTTCCAACCAGTTTGGGGTCTACATGCTGGTGGTCAGCATGGAGTTAAACTCTTCCACCTGGTAGGGGTTTAGTATCTGCAAAACAACTCAAGGATATGGCTCAGGATATTACCTACAGTCCTTGAGGAGGAACTAAAGGACCTTGACTTTGTTTTATGGCTCAACTATTATTATTTTGTCTTGCTTGATTGTTTTTCTTTGTTTCTGTATTTTTTCACTTCTCTGATTAAGTTTGCTCTTTGGAGCTCAAGGAAGACCTAGAAGGCTAAAGCTTTTCTTCAAACTCGGGGTGGGGGTCTGTCCCCTGGAAAGCCCTGAAGAGTTCTGCTGAGTTTCATGTGCACTACAATATTATCTTATGTGATACAGTGGCTAAGTGAAATGTAGCTTTAGCAAAATAATAACTGTGTCAATGGGAAAACAAGAATGTTTCTCACTCTAGTGAGACTGTCCTATAGTAGCCTCATTTCAAGAGCTCAGTAACTACATGTGGCTGGTGACTCCCACCTTAGAGGATTATGAATCTATTTATTATATAGTACTCTAAATATCAGGTTGAGGAATTTGACCAGTATCTTGGGCAAAGGGGTCACTCGTGAACTTTTGCAGAGGGTGCTGGGAAGATTAAGTGACGTATCATACGTGGTGGACTGGGGGCAGGAGACTCCAAAGGCCAGGCAGGAGCAAGAGCAGAAATCTGGGCTTGGGTTCATAAGGGTGTACAAAGGTGATGGGAACACAGAGGAGAAGGGGAGTTAGGAGCTACAGGGAAGGAAGAATCACCAGGCTTTGGGAGACTGGATGGTAATGGGAAACAATGAGTTTGCCAGTCAGAGTAGCTGGAGAAGAGAGGGATTAGGGACCCTTAGCTAGAAGTTGAGTTTAATTTGATCCTATTCAACTTGATATTTATTTTTATGTCTGCTCTGTCCCATCCCTGTGTCTATTCGTGGGGATCACAGTGGTGAATACCAAGGGCTCAGCTGAGATGGAATGAGAACATCTGTTATCCTGACTCTATGAACTCAGTGCTTGGAGGAAATACTGAAGGAATAAAAACGAAAGAGTTAAACCCTAAATAAATTTGACCTTGCTCCCCTTCATCCCCCTCTGTCTTGAGAAGGTACTAATTCTTCTTGAAGTGCCCATGGAACATATTTTCATGCAGAATTTTCCACCTAGATGTGGTTTTTAATGACTCAAGTTTCAAAGATCTGGCTGGACTGTGTATCTGCTATGTATACTTCTACCCTCGAATCAAACATCTTACTATATATAAATTTTGGAGAGAAAGCAGTTTACAAAACAAGATTTCAGTAATCAGGTTTTCTTTTTTAGGGGGGGTGGGTAAAACAAAATGAAATCAACAGGCAGAGACAAAAATGAATGGACAAGGTGCCCAGAAGAAACTACAGCCATGGAGATAGTGACTCTGGGTCACTCGCTCACTGCCATTCTGGTTACCCAAACGTAAACAGTGGTGAAGTCTAGATATTAAAATATGACTTCTGATTTGTTTTCTTTGCCTTTCTCAATAATCTAAAATGTGTATGTATTTTGAGAAAAATCAGGAGTAGAACAGTAAAAGTTGATGAAACAAACTGAGAAGAGCCTCCCATTGTTCTCAGCCTCACTCTAGTGATTCCAGCCCTCAAGCCGTAGACTCCTTGGTCAAAGAGGCATCACCCAGGGTGTTTTGGGGGCTGAAAAAGAGGCCAGGGACCCAGGAAAATTAGAGGGTGGTGCGAGGTCTGAATGTCATGAAAGGGGCTGGAGCACAGAGGGAGGAGAGGCTTGGAGACAAGATGGAGAGGGGGCTGCTCAGGGCTGGGAGGGGAGTGGAGGCAAGTGCTGGGAGTCAGCCTGTGTCATTGTGAGCAGTTCGGACTTGGAGAGAGGAGCCAAAGGCGGTTGGAAGCAGTGGGGTACCAAGATCAGAATTAGTTTTTAGTAAGTCAACTAGTGGCAATACAGAGACTGTGTGTGTGTGTGTGTGTGCGTGTGTAGGGGGTGTGGGGTGGGAGAGCCCAAAGACAGGGAGACCAGATAGGGAGCTGCTGAACCAGTCAGGAGAATGATGATGAAGATCAGACAGAGGGGAGTGCTGGGTTTCTAAGTTTTCAGAGTCAACAGAATTGATCATCATGATCTCCTTTTGGGAGAGAAATGTGTCTTATCAATCTTTGTATTCCTAGTTTTCTAGCACAGTATCACACATGCATTCCTTCCCTCTGTCAGTCCTTTATGCATCCATCCAACTAATACTAATTAGGACTTATTGTGAAGCAGGTACTTGCTGGGCTTGGATCACTCAGACAGATGCCGCCATTCCATGGGGGTGGGGACAGACATTAAACAAGTAAACAAACAGAAAATGTGATAATTTTCAATTCTATTAGCAAGTTCTATAAAGAAAATTAGGACAAGGGAATGTGACAGTGGGTTTGGGGTAGAGACAAGAGGGCCTCCCATTTCATGGGGCTGAGACTTGAAGGAGCCAGTCACGCAGCTGTCAAGACGCCTCCTGCCATTATTGATGCATATTTTGGCCATTATTGATGCATGTTTTGAGGATACACACCTGGGCAAGACTAGCTGCTCTTTTTCCTTTTTATTTACTTTTTAAAGTTGAAATGGCTTGAAGTAAAATGCACAAATCTCAAGGGCATGGCTAGGTAGATTTCTATACTTCAACTTGTATTGAAGTATAGACATTTTGCTTATTATTTTTAACATTTTACTTATTATTTTCATGTATATGGGTCACTACCACCTAGATCATATATAAAACATTTCCAGCTCCCCTAAAGATTCCCTGTGCCTTTTCCAGTGAATAACCCACAAGTAACCTCTTCTGACCATCATTATTATCAAATTTGCTGGTTCCCTACTTGGTGTAAATGAAATCATTTAGTATACTTTTTTTTGCATCTTGATTCTTTCACTCAGCATTGTACCTATGAGATTCATCCATATTGCTGTGTGTAACAGTAGTTTGTTTTCACTGCTATACAATATGCATTGTACAAATAGATCACCATTTAAAAAATCTATTCTACTGTTGACGGGCATTTGGGTTGTTTCCAGCTTTGGGCTATTACGATTACAGTTGCTATGAATATTGTTGTGTATGTCTTCTGGTGAACGTGAGCACTCATTCGTATTGGTTTTATACCTAGGAGTGGAACTGCTAGCTCAGAGGGTCGGCATAGATTTAACTTTAAGAGACACTGGCAAATAGTTTTCCAAAAGGCTTGGAGCAATTTGCACCCAATCCACAATGAATGGGAGGTCCCGTTGCCTCACATCCTCAAGGAGAGATGCTTTGAATTCTCTCATTTCCTCCATTTTGCAAATCAGGAACTGAGGCTCAGGGTTGCTAAATAATCCACCCAAGATAACATAGCTAGTGAGAGGTGGATCTCCACCAAAACCCAGGCATTATTGCCAATTCAGTGTAGCCCACCACACCATACTGCATATGAGGATGCTAGGTAAATGGAATAGAATATGTGTATCCATGGAATTCTAAGGAAAATGCGATCAATGTTAGGCTGCTCGGCAGAGTTGGAACTTGAACTTGGCCTTAAAGGGCAGAGGAAGAATGAGAGCCCCTGGGCAGAAGGGGAGACTTGGCTAAGGGCAAGAAGAGGAGAAAACACTACATTACATTACACTACATTATTCTGTGTTTGAGGTGTGTGATGTCAAGTAGCCTCTCTCATTTGAGAACTACTGTTCTTGTCTCAGTGACCTCCCTGGGTCCCTTGATTGCTGCCACAGTCCTAACTCCCAGGAGTGTCCATTCCTGGTTCAATATACAAACTTCCTCTTGTTAAAGAGAAAGCTAGAGCCTAACTGAGCCCACATAATCTAATCCCCCTTTTTTACCCCCTGTCTTAGTCAGTTTGGGCTGCTATAATAAAAATACCATAGACTGGCTGGCTTAAACAACAGACATTTATTCCTCACAGTTCTGAAGGTTGGAAGTTCAAGATCAAGGTGCCAGCCCTTGGGTGCCAGAACCCACTTCCTGATTTGCAGACAGTCATCTTGCTGTTCTCAAACAGCTAAGAGAGGAATCTTTTCCACTTATTCTAAGGGCACTAATCTCATCATGGGACTCCACCCTCATGACCTCATCTAAACCTAATTACCTCCCAAAGGCCCCACCTCCAAATACCATGACATTGGGGATTAGGGCTTCAAACATAACTTTGGGGAGACCCACACATTCAACCCACAGCACTCATTCTCTATTCTGTTCAGTGGAACCCTATTTTATTCATGTTTATGCTCTTTTTATTCGTGTGAGTAAGTATAGCCTTTCCAATAAGACTTTAATTGCCCTAAGGAGAGGGGCAGGGGTGTGCACTTCTTTTGGATATCAGAGAGTCCCCTGTGATTTTCTGGATGTATAGATAGTAGATTCAATGTTCCCCTGTGTGACTCATGGGCTGATGAAGTCACTCCCCCTGTCAGCTTATCCACAAGGTCCGATTCCTTTCTTCACATGTCTATGTATTGCAAGCTTGTGGTTTTTAAAGTCCCCATGTGAGAAACTTATCAGCTGTTTGGACTCCTGTGATGAATTAAACTAGGTATAATGAAATGTTCCTCATCTTCATTATTATTTTTCATAGTTCAGTGTAGCTGGGAAAACTCATAAAACTAATTCTAATTAGTTGCAAGCTGGAAATTGTGTCTGGAAGAAGGGTATTAAAAATTGCATGTAATTTCCTCTCCACTCCGACTTCCTAAATTCTGCTCTGTGCATTGATTACCATCTCCCTGGTTTCTGGCCCTGAACTTCCCTTTAAAATTGATTACAACTTGGCTTCCTTTCCTTCTCCTCCTAGTAGAGTTGTGGCTTTTCTATTTTATGATTGAAGCTCTTTCCAAAATTGCTGTGTGTGGCTTCATTGAGCTCCTCTGCTCTCATTGCTCGGCATCATCTATTGGAATCAATTCCTCCTGCTTCTTCCTAGTTGTACTATTTCACCAGACTCCTATTGGCACCTGGATTCATTTCACCTGACAGAGTCAATGTCACTCACCCTCACATTCCTTTTAACTCTTTCTTCTTGCCAAACTTTCCAATTCCAAGCATACTGGAGGTGCCCTCTTTTTCTCTCTATTTCTGCATGGGTTCAGACTGCAGCCTTTATTTTAAAAAAAAAGACTTTATTTATTTAATACAGTGTTAAGTGTACAGAATAATTGAACAGATAGTATATAGAATTCAACATACCCACCCCACCTCCACCTCAACCTCCATGCTTTCCCCTATTATTAACACCTTGCCTTAGTTGGTATATTTGTTACAATTAATGAACCACTACTGATACATTATTATTAACTACTGTTCATAGTTTACATTAATATTCACTCTTTGTGTTGTACACTTCTACGGGTTTTGACAAATGCGGTATGACATGTATCCATCATTACGATTTAGTACAGAAGTTTCCCCACCCTAACACTCCCCTTAGCCCATAGCTTTTATGAGGCATTTTTTTCCATCTGACAATACTCTACAGTTTAATTACTTTTTTGTTTATTGTCTGTCGTCCCCATCCCCAACCCCTTCTAGATTGTAAGCTCCATGAAGGTGGAGATTTCTATCTATTTTGGTCCTTGTTGTAGTCCCAGCTCCTAGACCATTCATTGCCTGCCATATTGTTGGCACTCAATAGATATTTGTTGAATGAATGAATTGATGAATGATTTAATGACCATTTAGAGCTGAGTGATTTGTTAATCTATGTGCCATCTTTGTTAGTTGTTGAAAGTATTGTTGTACAATATATTAGAATAGATTAGAACATTTATGGATTCCGGCCTATCTGAAAATGGCTAGCCGGCACTGATGGGGGAGGAGGGGCTCTGTTGATGTTGGTTGATCATACTGATGGGTGGCCACAGCTCTGGGGATACTCCAGTGGACTCAGGTGATGTTTTGCTCTAAGTCTTAACCTTGGGAATTCCCTGGCCATCCGGTGGTTAGGACTCGGTGCTTTCACTGTTGTTGCCCAGAATCAATCCCTGGTGGGGGAACTAAGGTCCTGCAAGTGGCACAGCCAAAAAAAAAAAAAAAAGCCTTAACCTTTAAACTAGTGTTTCTCAACTATTTTTCATTATTGTTCCCTTAAGGAGCCTTATTAGACACTCTTTTCTGAATACCCATTCCTCTTATGAAATTTTAACACTGCAGATGGTATACTGGATAGCTGTTTACAAACCATATGCACATCTACGTTTTATACATATGCTTTATTACCCCTCTGAGGGTAATGTCATCCTCTTTGAGAATGCAGGCTCTCAATATTCTTATCGATGACTTGGAGAGAAGGACAGGGAAGGCATCCTAATGAGACTAGGATGACGATATTGAGAGGGATGGGGGACATAACAGATGATTGAATCCAGATTCAACTGTTTAAGATCATTAGTTTCTCACCAATCAGTTGTAAATATACACTCTTGCACCCAGGTTCAAATATTCGAGTGTACAGATAGAGGAAACCAGCTTGACAGGCTGCATTGATTGAATGGGAGCTTCTCTTTCTTGGGAAGACGTGGATTCACTGTCTTCTGTGCAGACTTGCTGTATATGGAGAAACCTGTTCTGTTCTGGGAATGGTCTTAGCAAATCCATAGACAGAAAGCAGACGGGTGGTTGCCTGGAGGTGATGGGGGGTGGGGAGGTAGTGACCTCTAATGGGCAAGAGCTTTCTTTCAGGGGAGACAAAATTGTTCTAAAATTGGATTGTGGCGATGGTTGCTTGACCTTGTAAATACATTAAAAAAACATTTTTAAAAGGTTAAAAAAGAAGAAATCCTACCAAAGTTGGAAATGCCTAAAGGAGAGGGCAGAGATTCTGAGCCATCTGGAAATGTGACTAAGAAGACAGTTGTCTCCAGATGGGAGAAGGGGAGACTCAGAGGAGACATGATGGCTGAGTCCAAGTGCTCCAAGTACTGAGATCTGGAGCAGAAAGTTGACTTCTTTGGCATAATTCCATAGAGCATGACATGGGCTGAATTATATCCCCTCATAGATGTTGAACCTAAACCCCACTACCTGTAAATGTGACCTTATTTGGAAATAGGGTGTTTGCAGATGACCAAGTTAAGGTGCGGTCATTAAGATAGACACTAATCCTATATGACTGGTGTCCTTATAAAGAGGGGAAATTTGAGCACGGAAACAGATAAGCATTCAGGGAAGATGCTGTGAAAACACAGGGAGAAGAGAGTCGTCCACAAGGAAGACCTGAGGCCACCCAGAAACTAGGAAAGAGGACTGGAACAGATTCTCCCTCAAAGCCCTTGGAAGGAACTGACCATGTCACCACACTGATCTTGGACTTACAGCCTCCAGAGCTGTTAAGACAATATATTTCTGCTGTTTAAGCCATCCGGTCTACAGTACTTTGTTCCTGCAGCCCTAAGAAACAAATATAGAGTATAAGTAGTGTCAAAGGGCAGGAACTTTAGGGAAGCAGCTTTTATTTTAATGAAGGCTGGGAGTGAAGGGGAGATTCATGTAGCTCACTGCCCGCAGTGTGCTCACACATTCACCCTAACCAAGGGCTTAGGGAACAGGTGATACTGGCATCTCCACTTGCTCATTAGGAAAGGGAGGCTCAAAGAGAAAGCCACTCGCTCAAATTAGTGAATGTCAGAGCCAGGCTTCACTTTTATATTAGTTTGATTTCAGAGTCCACATCTTTTCTATGAAGCCCAGGTGAGTCTAGGAGACAGTGGAACAAAGTGTATGGTGATGATGAACAAGAGCCGATCAAACCAAGGGTGGTGGCTGGCTCAGGTGGTGTAAGGTGAGTAGCAGACATGTCCCTGGGTAACAAGGAAAGATGATCATGCATTCTGAGCGCCTCACACATTGACACGAATTTTCTCCTCTCATTCTTATAGCAGCCCTTGCAGATTAATAGTAGTTTCCCCATTTTGCAAATGAGAAAATCAAGATGCAGAGAATGACACACTTTACCAAAAGTTAACGACTGGTGAGTGGAGAAACAGGGCTACATCTGCCTAAGTGCAAAGTCCTGCCCTCTCTTTGCTTTTTGCTGTCACGTGGCAGCGGCTGAATGACATGGCTCCTGCCATCCTCCTGACTTAAGTCTCTGACTCACCCCGGGAGTTCTGTCCTATGTTTTAGAATAAATAAGATCCTACCCAGAGGAATGTTTGCTCACCTTTCTCAACCAGGCCAGCCAAGTTCCTGATGCCCAATTGTCTTGCTATTTTGTATGCTCTGCTTAGTTCCAGCAGAGACCCTGATCTGTAGTCTTGCTAGATGCTGAGTCTCTGTAGCACAGTAGTTAAGGCTGTGGTTTTCCACCCAGACTGCCTAGGTTTGTAAGCCTAGCTTTACCTCTCACAAGCTGTGTGTCCTTGGGAAAGATGCTTAACCTCTCTGTGCCTCAGTCTCTTCCCCCGTAAAATGGGGACCATGATGATTGTGTGAATTAGATACATTCTAGCTGTTACTATTATTTTTCTCTGTGCATGTCTAGCTTGGCTCCTGATTTGAGTTCAGTTTATAGGACTGCGTTTCCCACAGTAACAATAAGGCAGTCAAATTGGAGGCACAGAAAAAAAATGCAAAAATTCTTATTAGGAGGGAAGGGCACTTTAAGAGTCGGAATCCACATAAAATGAAGTAGCTCTTGTTTATTTTCTCCCTGTGGTACATTTTGCCTTGGGCTTTCAAGAGGCACCTACAGTAATTTGCAGTTCCAGTTGGTGGTAAATCCTTAAAGGACTATTGTCTTCTGCCATCTGGTTTCCAGAAGACACAAATAAAGAAAACATCTCCCAGGACGACAGGACCCTTTGTGCCTTTTATTTGTGTTGCCTCTTTGGCTCGGTCTTGGGCAGGCCTGAGTCAAGGACCCAGAGGATCTTACCGCTTAAAAGGAGAACTATTCCAAATGGTCTTAGCAGGAGGAACGAGTGATCACAGACTTTTTTTCAGTCTCAGGAAAAAGCTGTGGTAACTCTGGAGCTCACTCTGGCTATTGTGTTTTTCTTCTCTTTGGATCAGCCTGGGGTCCACCAAGGATGAGCTACAGGGGCTTCCCTGGTGGCGCAGTGGTTGAGAGTCCGCCTGCCGATGCAGGGGACACGGGTTCGTGCCCCGGTGCGGGAAGATCCCACATGCCGCGGAGCGGCTGGGCCCGTGAGCCCTGGCCGCTGAGCCTGCGTGTCCGGAGCCTGTGCTCCGCAACGAGAGAAGCCACAACAGTGAGAGGCCCACGTACCGCAAAAAAAAAAAAAAAACAACAACAAAAAAGCAGAACTTTGTAAAAAGGGCTTCCCTGGTGGTGCAGTGGTTGAGAGTCCGCCTGCCGATGCAGGGGACACGGGTTCGTGCCCCGGTCCGGGAAGATCCCACATGCCGTGGAGCGGCTGGGCCCGTGAGCCACGGCTGCTGAGCCTGCGCGTCCGGAGCCTGTACTGCTGAGCCTGCGCGTCCGGAGCCTGTACTCCGCAACGGGAGAGGCCACAGCAGTGAGAGGCCTGCGTACCGCAAAAAAAAAAAAAAAAAAAAAAGGATGAGCTACAGAATCTGAGCCCTTGTTTTATCATCTAAAAAAGGGAATCACGAGATCCAGTGATTTCACCAAATCGCTTTCTCTCTCCTTTAAGGGAGGGTGATCTGGGAAGGGGTGGGGGAGGTGAAGAGTACACAGGGAGCCCCCTTCTGGCCCTGGTGTGGCCAGCTGAGTGCACAATCTGCTGTGGAGACCAACGCAGCTCCCGAAATAAGCACTGGTTAGAGAATCAAAAAGTCTGGACACCCATGGTGTTATTTTGGGCAACTGACATTAACTTTCTGAGCTTCATTGTCCTCATCTATGAAGTGGGTGAGTTGGACTAGATCAATTTTTCCTCCCTGCTGTAGAAGCCAGTTCTTCAAATAAAATCTTGCATGTAAACCCAATATGGAAAACAGGTAGTAGCAGAGCTTCCTTTCTTGACTGGGAGAGGGAGGTCTGGGGTCCTATCCCCCAACCCTTATCCTTCCTTACCACTCCTTCCCAACTGTCGAGGAACCTCAAGCAGGCAGAGAGCACAGCTGGAAAACAACCAAAACATAATTATCTCTCGGGTTCCTTTCAGTTGGAAAAATTCTGTGTCTTATCTCAGGAGCCTTAGGAAAGACCCCCATCCTCCTGAAATTTCACTGCTAGCAGTTTATCTTTCTGTGTTGTGTGTTTCCTTGTCCTCCTTTAAGCAAAGTCATCAGGGAAAGGTGATGATTGTAAGTCACCAACAGTTTGCAATCAGTGCGTTTTACTACTCTGTTTTACTACCCTGACTTGAGGGTATTCTTTCACAGACACCAGCTCTCTGCTCGGTACCCTGCTAGACCTTGGATACAGTTATTAATGTGGTCCAGAAAGGGACAACAAAGCAGAAACTCCCAATTATGAGGCTGTGACCTAGGGGTTAAGGGACCCTGGGAAGGGAAAGGTATCTTGGGAAGATAAGGGGTGGCTTTTAGGAAGAAGGAACAATTGGTCTGAGTCTTATGCATTATTAGGAATTAACCAGGTAAAGACGGAGGAGGAGAAAGTAGTTCCAGGATGAAGGACCATCTTATATAAAGGCTGGGAGATCAAGGGCCCGGAAAGCCCCAAATGCCTTTCATCTGGGTTCAGGAGCAAAATTACAGAATTAAATTAAAAGCCTGATCTCTCTTTCTTGGGGGAGGAAAGGCTGAGGATGGAGATAATAAGGGGGCAAGTTTAATTTCTTTTTCTTAGTGTTCCTTTCACGTTAACACAAATAATGTCTGTGTGCGTGTATATACTTGCATATATACAGCCTCTTCCAAACCCTTTAAGAGGCTTATGAAATGTGTGTCCCCCCCCCTGTTTTATAGATCAGGATCACTTAGCGGCCAAGAGGTAAGCTGGTCAGGGTCTTAGATGTATGTCTGCAGAGCCCACCCCTTTGGTATTATGTCACTCTGATATATTTCTGTTTTCTCAGGAGGAGAGAGGGAAATAGGAGAGAGATGGAGAAGAGGAGAGACAGGATCCAAGAAGAGGAAAGGCTATGTGAGGGTTTGGAGAAAGTCTAAGAGGAGATGGGACTTTCACCCCTCCAAGATCCTTCTGGGCTCTGCCCTGCTCTCTGCTCAGCCCTGGCTCAAGCTCCGGGATCCTTGCAATCCTCCCCTGTGGCCACACTGCAGAGCTCTGCTAGCACCAGAAGCCCGAGGCTGGCTCTGGTTTGCTTTCCCAGATTTTTCTGGACCATCTGTATCCCCCACACAGCCCCCTTTACACCTAGCACTGGACAGGGCTCTTTTACTGGTAAGATCCAGCAACTGACCAGCCAGTCAGGCACAGCCCTGGCACAAAATAGGCACTAAATGAATATCATTGCTAGAACTGAACGATCACAGTGGAGCCGGCCACTGGTGAGGCTAGGGGTCCTAACACAGAGGATAGGATCTGAGATATTGGAGAAACATTTCTTGGCACCAAACGCATTGGACAGTGCAGCAGGCTAAATCGCGAGCTGGCAATGGAGTCCCCCGACCTATTTCATGGGGTCCCTTTCCACAACCCTTCTCTGTGCTTCAGGCTTCCCCCCCATAAAAGCAAGGGCTCTCTGATTCAGAAAGCCCCTCCTGGCTCTGCCCACCCATGACTCCATAAATCAGATTCATTCAGAGGTGAGAGGATTTCACTGTACACGGGTCATGCTGCAGAGATGTGTGTGGGGAGAGTCGCTTGCTCAGACAGGGTGGGGTCAGGATCACTAATTTCCAGAGGCAACGGGCAGCACGTTAGGATCTTGCTGTTTCTCTTGCTGGGGAGGCTGGACTCAAGTTGGCAAATTCAGGGATAATGGGTTATCTCTGAGTTTCCATTTCCCTGATGAAACAGGTGGCCTCACCGGGCACAGCTAACCCGCTTGCACCCCTGAAAAAGGCTCCCCTTTCGGATCGTTTTCAACTGACCACCTTGATTGCCCCTTTGTTTAACTTCACATCAGACAAGTTCCGTGATGCACCTGCCGGCCATGTCCAAAAGGGCAGGGAAGCAGGTTACTGAGGCCAAATGCTTGGCTCCGATCTCCTTTCACAGGTACAGATAATGGAGACGCAGAAGTGGGCAGCATGCCATGTTATCTGGGTGCTAACTATTTAACAATGTAATAGATTATTTCGGTAATTTATTACTAGAAGGGTGGAGTGATGAACACAAGCACGGGACACAGGGTCCTTGGGTGGAAATCCTGACTCTGTCACTTCCCAGCTATGTGACCTGGAGCCGGGTCCTTCACCTCATTGTCCTATCTGAAAAAATGGGAATCATAAAATGCCCTCAGGTTTTGAGGGGATTAAATGAGTTAACCCAGGTAAGGCACTTAGAACACTGTTCCACTGGTAACCATAACGGGGGGTGGGGGGAGGCATAAATTAGGAGTTTGGGATGAACTTATACACACTACTATATATAAAATAGATAACCAACAAGGACCTACTGGATAGCACAGGGAACTCTGCTCAATATTCTATAACCTAAATGGGAAAAGAATTTGAAAAAGCATAGATACATGTATATATATAACTGAATCACTTTGATCTACACCTGAAACTAAGACAACGTTGTTAATTAACTCTACTCCAATATAAAATAAAAATTAAAAAAAGGAAAACACTGCTCCATAAACATTAGCCATTGTTATTATCCGTAGCATGTAGGAGACTTGCTGCCAATGATAAAGACTAGCCCAATTCAGGTCTTGTTCTCCGGAGGTCACAGAAGGTAGTTACTGAAGCCTATTTCTCCTTCCAGGGTCTCACATAACTCCGGTTGTCCTGCAGAGACAGAACAGGAGATATCTTGGGGACACCAAACCTCTCACCCTCCTACCGCAGGGACTCCCAGAAGGAGAACTGTTTTGGAAATATTTTTAAATTTATTTTTGAAACTGAGGTATCACCTGCATGTAGTAAAGTGCATACATATGTTTACACCCACGCAACCACCACCAGGATCAAAATGTAGAGCATTACCATCACCCTGTAAGTTTCCCACTTGCCTCATCTCAGGCAGGTGGCCTCTCCTCCAGGTACTCTCCTTTCTGACTTCTAATAATCATGTATTAGTTTCTCCTATTCTTGAGTTTCATAAAAACGGAATCATATTTGTAGTGTGCTGGTGAATGTTTGACAGCAGGCTCTCCAAAATTTTTTTTTTAAAAAGCCTGATTTGTAGCCATTTTCCCTGGCTATCACCACCACTGATTTGAAGCCATTGGGGTGAGGTCCTTGAACAGAGAGCTGGGAATCAATGTGCAGTAGAACACAATTCTATAGTATTTTCACCATGGAGATACAAAAGCTGTAAATAGCCTCAATTACATAGTTAATAGTAAAAATGTAGCAAAAGAATTAGGAAGTGAAAGTTCTGAATATTTATTACATTTGTCTTAAATATAATATACTTAGCTGTGTGTTTCTATAATTTAATTTTTAATAAAGGCTGCATTTAACAACATTTATTTATTTGGCTTACAAAATCCCTGAAAACATAATAATCAGTTCTCATGAGCTATTATGAGCTGTCTTTGGCCCACTACTGAATCATATGCTATGTACTAATCTTTTGTGTCTGGCTTCTTTGCCTCATCATAATGTCTGTGAGTTTCATCCCTGTCACTCTGTGTATCAGTCTTTTTTTTTTTTTTGTATTGCTGTGTAGTATTTCATTGCATGAATATTCCATAATTTACTTATTCACTTCTCTGTGGATGGTCATTGGGTTATTTCCTGCTTTCTGCTACTAATTAGTAAACTGCTATGATCACTCACGTACATATATTTTAATAGATGTGTACCTTCATTTACTCATTTCTCTTGGATATGTACCTAGGAGTGGATTTGCTGTGTCTTAGATAGGCATGTTTGTCTTTAACATATCATGTCAAATAGTTTTACCAAGTGGTTGAACCAGTTTACCCTTCCATCTGCAATATTGGTGGGTTGCATTGCTCCACTTCCTTGCCAACACTTGTTATAGTCAGTCTTGAAAATTTTAGCTCTTCTGGTAGATGTGTAGGGATTAATTATCTCATAAGGATTTTAATTTATATTTCCCTGATAGGTAATGATGTTGAGTTGTTATTGGGTTTTGTCTGTCTTTATTCCTCTGTTTAAGAGGCATAAATTCATTTTTAGGAATTGTTCCTGGAATTATTGGTGATCTTATTCAGCTCTGCCAGAGGCACTGGATGCTATTCTGGGATTTAGGTTCCTTTCAAGGAAAGTGAGCATTGGATATTTGTTAACAACTTGGCTGTCACCAAAGGGACTATTTGTGACCAGAACAACAGATCCTTAAAGCCAACTTAGGGTGTCTCCTTATGGCCCATGAATCTCCTCAGGTTGTGTCTCTGAAAGCAAAGGAACCCCCAGGCAGCAGAGTGCTTCCCTGGAAGGCACATGGGATTTAGAACCAGGTGACCTGAGGCTCTGGTTCTACTTCTGCCTTTTTTAGCCACAGGACTTTGGGAGGTCATATAACCTCCAAATCCTCAATTTGCTGTGAGTCAAATAGGGTAAGAGCTGTTGAGGGGTTCCAACGAGGCATGAAAAACCATTGTAAAACAGTGGGTAGGTGTTAATTCTAAGTCAGTTTTGTGGGGGTCAGCAAAGCAAGGCAGGGATGCTGGGGCTGCCTCTCAGGGCTCCCTCAGGGAAGCAGCCCACCCTGGGAGATTCTTAGCTGGGTTTTGTGTAATGAGCCCTCATCCTGGTTCTCAACCCCGACTGTGGCAATTACTGAGGCAGGAGGAAAGCTGACTTCAACAGTGCTGCCTGGGAGCCTCCAGCCTCCTGCCAAGTCCAGGCAAGGGACAAGAAAAATGGTGTGCTGTTGTACAATGGGAAACCATGCCCCAAGGAGTCAGGGTGTCCATGGAGAATGGAAGGAGAGGGTGACCTGAGGTTTCGAACACACTGCGCCCTACAGAAAAAGGAACTCCAGTGGCTTGATTTTGGCAAGTGCTCAATAACAATGGAAAGCTTGACTTATCTTTTAATTCCAAAAATCATAAATGCTAATTGAAGAAAATCTGGGAAACACAAGAAAGTATAAAAAAGAAGAAAAAAATTAACCACAATCCCATTTCCAAAGTCAATTATTGTTAGTGTTATACATGCACACATCCGTTCCCAATTAGCCTTGTAATATGCCATTTGCAACTCCTTAATATCATGTTTTTAATGGTTGCATTGCATTCCATTTGGTGGATATATAAACATTTCTTTAACCACAAAGTGGTGTTTTTCATCTGTCCATCACTTAATATCTTCTGGATACTTTAAGATTTACCAATCTGGCACAGCTTATTGTGCTACAAGAAGAAGGTGCCAGAACTTGCTTAGTTATCACTTTTTGAACATTAAATCTCCCACCACTAACAGGACTGTCTGGCTAACTTGTTTATGGACAAAGAAGGGACCCTGAAAGTAAACAGGGAAAGAAACAGAGTCCCAAGTGGGACTTTACATTTCTAAAATATATAATAATGTTAGTTCATTATTCCTTTATCATTCATTCAATTTCCTCTCATTCATTCATCATTCCATATTTTTTTAGAGCTAGATATCTCTCTGTTCATGACTTAACTCTGCCACTTATCTGCTGAGAGACCTTATGCCAATGACCTGTGTTCTCCAGGCCTTTGTTTTCCCATCTATAAAATGGGTAACAATGCCGCTCAAGGTTGTTGTGAGGACTAAACCTAATTAAGGACATGGATACCTTTTCCCACCTGACCTTAAGCAGCTGAGCACCATGGGAAGCATTAATGAATTAGGTTTATAAAAGCAGTTTTGTTGAGGAGTGGAGGAAGACGCAGAGAATGCAACCGGTGGAAAACAGGGTCACTCATAAGATCAGAGATGGAGCCAGAAGAACATGGGTCCTCGTTCCTTCCAGTGTTCTGAAGTGACTCTTGTGGGTTGTTTGTCTTGTGGAGCTCAGAAGGCCATGTAAATATTTCTGACTCCTTACTGTGCCCTTGTGTGGGGAGGTCAAAAGTAATTTGAATGCCAGAGCTGCCCTTAGCAAAATGACACTTCAGATTCTTAATTTTTTCTCTATCACTTTTCCAATGTTTCTTTACTTCAGAAGTTTTTGTTCCGTCTAGCTGTTGCTTTCTGATTCTTTCCAGTGCTTTTCTCCAAGAATGAAAGCAGAGGCTCTTTTGAGGTCTCCAACACTAATGATGTCACTTTAGTGACTTCCACGGGCCATTAGGCAGCCAGTCAGCAACATTTATGTCCTTGCTACCAGCGGGACACGGAATATGGTGGGGGGTGGGGAGGAGCCATTCTCTCCTGCTGGTCTGACATTCATCACTCTTTAGAAACAGAGGAGGCATTGTTAACTGCAGCTCCCACCTGACACCAGGACTTCCTGGAAAGATGAATGTTCTCCTTAACATGAAACAAACAAACAGAAAACTCCACCTCGTCCTTCCAGGAAAGAAGCCCAAGATGTGCCCTTGTACTCACTCCCCCTTGCCCCTGCTGCCCCTATTTCTGCCACTCTGCTTGAAGAAGGATTTCTCCGTTTCTACCACGAAGAATGCTCATTATCCGGCATGTTGTGGAGATTGATTATCCTTCGTGCATGGATCCTTTTGACTACTCAGAGGCATTGGGAAACTGATACCTGCCATCTCCATCGCCTTCTGCATGGTGACGTCCAAACGGCTCACCTTCCTCACTCCTTAACTCACCTCTTCACCCACTGCCCCGTGGGCTTGGCGCTTGGCCCCCTGCCGGATCACACTGTCAGCAGACCCAGTGGTCACTCTTCTGTCCCTATCCCACCCGCCATCCCTCTGGCCTTGGGTGCCTTTGACCGTCCCTCCGTCTTGAGAATTTCCATTTCTGAGGCTTCCTGGTCGCAAACACTCCTCCTTCCTCTTGTGTTTCTGGCAGATCCTTCTCAGTCCCCTTTGTGAATTGCTCTTTTCTCTGTTCATTCTTTATACTTTTTTTTAAATAGACATTTATTTTTATTATTTATTTATTTATTTATTTATTTCATTTATTTTTGGCTGTGTTGGGTCTTTGTTGCTGCGTGCGGGCTTTCTCTAGTTGCGGCGAGTGGGGGCTACTCTTTGTTGTGGTGCACAGGCTTCTCATTGCGGTGGCTTCTCTTGTTGTGGCGCACGGGCTCTAGGTGCACGGGCTTCAGTAGTTGCAGCACACGGGCTCAGTAGTTGTGGCTCACGGGCTCTAGAGCACAGGCTCAGTATTAGTGGCACAAGGGCTTAGTTGCTCCGCAGAATGTGGGATCTTCCCGGACCAGGGCTCAAACCCGTGTGCCCTGCATTGGCAGGCGGATTCTTAACCACTGCGCCACCAGGGAAGTCCTATACTTTATATCACTGGTTTTCAAGCTTTTTTTCTTTTGCAGTGGAAACTTTTTGTTTTTACAAATGAACTTTTATGTAAAACCAAGCGTCATATAAAAAACAGAAAATCACAACTGCTGGGCTTCCCTGGTGGCGCAGTGGTTAAGAATCCACCTGCCAATGCAGGGACACGGGTTCGAGCCCTGGTTCAGGAAGATCCCACATGTTGCGGAGCAACTAAACCTGTGCGCCACAACTACTGAGCCTGCGCTCTAGAGCCTACGAGCCACAGCTACTGAGCCCCTGAGCCACAACTACTGAAGCCCGCATGCCTAGAGCCTGTGCTCCACAACAAGAGAAGCCACTGCAATGAGAAACCCACGCACTGCAACAAAGAGTAGCCCCCACTCGCCACAACTAGAGAAAGCCCGCACGCAGCAACGAAGACTCAACTCAGCCAAAAATAAATAAATAAATAATAAATAAATAAGTAAGTAAGTAAGTAAAAAAAAAAAAAAAAATCACAACTGCTGCGGTTAAAATAGAGGTGGTTCTTTGAGGCTATTGGTACTCCCTTCCCCTGTCTCCTCTCCCAGAAAACCCGAGGGCACCTCTCCAGACCCTGGGGCTCCGGGAGGTACAGTGTGCAAACCACAGCCTTGAATGCTAGGTTTTCCAGGCCTCTGACTTGGCCTCTTCACATCACCTTCTACTCACTCTCTCTGGATGGTCTCATCCTTCCCAAGAGTGAAAATCACTCTCCTTCTTCCAAATGTGGTGTGTGTGGAGGGCAATAAAGAACACCCAATGCTTCTTTCAAGCAATTGAGAAATGAGACGCAGGAGACAGGGAACAAAAGCTCAGTTTCATTACTGGCTTTAAATCTACAGCCAAATGGGCTTGCTTTCTTCCCAGAGCCAACTTGCCCACCAGTTCTGGGCTACGCTGGATATTTGCAAGCATTTCTGCCTGGCTGGAGAGGGTCCCGAATTCCTCCAGCATGGCTAGTCCACAGGAGAAGCTAGAAGGGGTGATATTCTCCCAAAGGCACCAAAGAAAAAGTCACTTCTCTTCCCAAGAGGAAGAGTCAGGAAAGAGTGGGGACAGAGACTAGGCGTATTACCCTCCACCAAAAAGGTGGTTCCATTCCCTGGGTGCTTCGTAATTTGTGGGGTACTAAAGCATTGGGGGTCAGTGATGTTAGGCGTGGCCATACATGGAACAATTCTGTACAGTAAAGAACTCACCTTAATTCTGCAATGAACCTCCAATGTCCCACCAGACATTCTTACAGGTGAATGATGGTTCTAATTAGCCACATCTGGAACATGCCTGTTTTTACATAACGGAAGTTCTTTTTGCAGAGTTTGATATACACTTTACACTAAATGTTCTAAGGAAGCAAATACTATGGGAATCCAGTGCTGATTACACTGTGGTGGATTGAGAACTTATCTGAGGGTTGTTATGATAACGACTCATAGTATTTTCATCAGATACAACATTGTCATTGTCACCACTGTATCAGCCAGTATCTATGGCTGTTGCATTCTCGGTGTTTTCACATATCGGTATAAACATCTGATGGCTCTCTTTTGGCTTCTGGTAATTTGTGCCCAAATATTTACATGTTAAAATGCATCCTATTAAATTTTATTTATTAAAATATATTTACTTATTTATATTAAAATTACCCTCTTTTTCTCCATTACAGTTAGAGTGGTTTTTTAAAGTATTTTTTTCTTAGGTAGGTTATATTACCTGTGCATTCTGTATCAAGATAACAAAGGCAGTGTTACAAATTATTTCTTTAGAAAATGAGGCATTGTGTCTGATATTGGCCTAGTGGAGGATGCTCATGGAAACGTGAGGTCAGAAAAACCTCATGGTGATTTTTAACAAAAAAAAGTCCCCATCCCAGGAGGGCTGAACCAAAGCCCTCAGGAGAAAGACCAAGCTTCCTCCCATGCTTAAAGGCCCCTCCACGATTTGGCCTCTGCTGACCTCTTCACCGTCCTATGCTCTGGGCTGGCTCAGATCCAGGAAGTTTTCTGAAGGTGCCATGCTGTCTCTCTCTTCCTGGACTTTGCACACCCTATGTCTCCCTTACTTCTCTGGGAAGCGCCCCTGACACCCCAGAGTGAAGTAAGAGTCCCTGCTCTGGGCTCCCAGGACCCTTCTTACCCTGTGTTGGCTTCTCTTTGTTTGCTGCCTCTGCCCCGAGATCTTAAGTTCTGCCAAGGGAAAGACCATATTCTTTTGGCCTCTAGTCCTAGTATCTGGTCCAGGTTCAAGCATAAGGGAAGCATCCCTTCCCTTGCTGCCCAGGACAGGGATTAGGACATATATCTTCACACCAAAATAAACAGCATTTACTTGAAAAGCTGTAAATCTCTGGTCCATCGAGCACTAATGGGGACAAATGGTGGAATCAACCCCATCAAAGCTAAGGTGATTGGGAGATTGGGATTGACATGTATACACTGATGTGTATAAAATGGGTGACTAATAAGAACCTGCTGTATAAAAAAATAAATAAAATAAAATTCAAAACTTAAAAAAAAAAAAGCTAAGGTGAAATAAAGGTCTCTGGAAAAAGGAAAACTCTCCTCCCAAGATTATCTTGGGAGACAGTGTCTTTTATTCATTAGTGTCTCTGCCAGAAAATCAATTCTAAAATTATTCATTGAGTCAGATCAGGTCATTTAGAAAGCAATCTTCATAGAGCGCAAAGCTTTATCAAAGTTGACATTCTTCCTGATATCAGAGCAGATTAGTTTCATAATTTAATACTTAATCTGTCCACAAAGCACAATGATGAAGATGTCACTGCTTCCTGAGCACTGAGGGGAATGAAAGGCCTTTTGGATTGGTTTTAACTCTCCCAATACCTTATCAAGTGAATAAAACTTGAAAGTAATAAAAATAGACTCATGAAACAATGCTCATTGTGGTTTACAGTTCTAATCCCTTAATTATCAGCAGCTTAACTGCCTTTCCTGACTTTCCTTTGACTTTCTTCTTCCCCCTGAATGACAGGGTGCACTCATTGACCTGGGGACACTGGAAGGAAACTTAGAGGTTGTTTTTACCTGTCAGTCAGAGCAGGTGGGTTAAAGAACACGAAGGTGAAGCGGGTACACCCAGGTTCTGACCTCAATTCATTAGCTGATGGCCTTGGAGGGGACCCCGCACCACTCTGACGCTTTTCTTCACTGATAAGTTAGGAGTGGAAATGCCTGCTTTGCAGAGTTGTTGGGAGGATTAAATGAGTGATGGCTGGATGGCCCCTGAAACCAAGGAGATGCTCAGTAAAGGGTAGCCCCCTCCCCACGGGGAAGGGGTACACATCCCCCTTGCTTTCCTTCTCTCCTGCTCTGTAAGAGTTATCTTTAGCCTTGGACCCCAGTGGAACATCTCATTTCTCCTGTTAATTAGATCCCTTGGGTAGAATTTGGGTCCTTCTCAGAAAGTCTCCAGGGTGTTAACTGCATATTTATCTCAGCAGGATTAGGGAGATCATGGTGTTTAATGAAAACCACGCATATGGCTCAAAGGGCGGCAGGGCCAAGGAGAAATTGTTTTCACTGAGAGTTGGAATTTGGGGAGCTTCGCCTTTTATAAAGACCTCAATTCTCTTTGCAGAGAGAACCCGACTCTACAGTTCCCCAGGCCTCAAAGCACTGTTAGCATTTTGGTCGACTAGAATTAACTCACGAGTTACCTGGTGCCATAGACCAGGATGAGAGCTCTTCCCTGTCAGCAGTATGAGGACAGAGACCATGTCTGTCTCTATACTTTGGTGTCCCCTGGCAGTGCCTGATGCCAGGAAGTGTTCAAAATACAACTGTCAAATGAACTATTGTATCTATCTCACCCATTCATGGAATCATAGTATTTTTTTAAATTAATTAATTAATTTTTTATCTTTGGCTGCGTTGGGTCCTCATTGCTGCGCACAGGCTTTCTCTAACTGTGTCGAGCCGGGACTATTCTTCGTTGTAGTGCGTAGGCTTCTTATTGCGGTGGCTTGTATTTGTTGCAGAGCATAGGCTCGAGGCGCCTGGGCTTCAGTAGTTGTAGCACATGGGCTCAGTAGCTGTGGCTCACGGGCTTAGTTGCTCCATGGCATGTGGGATCTTCACAGACCAGGGCTCAAACCTGTGTCCCCTGCATTGGCAGGCGGATTCTTAACCACTGAGCCACCAGGGAAGTCCTGGAATCATAGTATTGAAATTGACTTGTTCTTTAGTCATACGTCATCAGTAATTTTACAATCTCCAAAGCTTTCTGTAGCTCAAAGAATTTTCCATGTGTTAACCTGACAATGGCTGGTAAAACTTCTGCATTTGGGGAGTCATCTACATATAGAACCCAGTTCATTTCTGCTTTAGTGTATTTCACAGGTCACCCTTGATAAGACAGCTAAGGGAGATGCAGGAAAATGTGGGCCCATGAGAAAGTCAGTTAAAGCCCCAGTGGAAAGCATTTACTGACCCGCAGTAGTTCTGAGGTCTGAGGGCAAAGTCTCAAGTCTCTCCCTTCCTGAAGCCAAAGCTTGCTTTTCCAACTTTCTCAATGCTTTTGTAATGGGTTTTTGTTGCTGTCGTTAATGTTGAAATTCCTAGTGAAATACTGGCCACTCAGATAACTCTCTAAAGCACTTACTTTGGTAAATGAGAAAATCTGAAAAGTGTCTCTTTTTGTGTTAATTTTACCAGATTTATACCTTGGGAAGGCACTGGGTAGAATTGGAATAGTTGGGGAATCAAATATATAGTGGCTGGAACAACATTACTATTATTACCAGCTCTAAATTACTGTGATTGTTTTCACTTGAAATATTACAGGAACATCTCAATTAACTGGACATCAGCCTTCCTGGAACTTTGAGTAATTTGATGAAACGCAACACAACAATAAAACTTAACCAAATTCCCGTAGGGGTGTAGAGCTGTGCTCTATGTTCAGTGCTTCATTTTGCATATTACTATCATCAATATCTACTCACAGTATTAAATAATGAGAAGTAATGTGAACCAGGGTGCTCTTGGGGCTCTATAACTTCCCAAGAGAACTTTCTATAGTGATGGAAATGTTCTAAAGTGGCATTGTCCAATACAGTATCTGTGCTTACTGGGCACTTGAAACGTGGCTAGTATGACTGAGGAACTGAATTTTTAATTAAATTAAATTTAAATGTAAATGCACATTTAATTTAGTTATTGGAAAGCCCAGCTCTAATATTTTGAGTCAAAGATACATTTTCTATCATGAAGTATTTTTAAATATTCAGCAAAGTACAGAGGGTGCTATAAACCACCAACTGGAATACACACAGAGTTAACCTTTTGCTGTATTTGCTTCAGATATTTTTAAAGAAATAAAATATTAAAGATACAATTGAAGTTTTCTTAGGCGCCCCATACTGCTTCATTCCCAGAAGCATGTGTATCCTTCCCATCCATGTTTTTATAGTTTAACTATTTATCAACACTATGTAGCATTATTTGAGTGTTTAAACAATTTAAACAAAGGCATTATACTGTATATACCATACTGAAACTTGCTTTTTTCACTTATCAATATATTTTTGAGCCCTATCCATTGGTGATATATGAAAATCAGTTTCAGATATAAATCAAGTTCATTCATTTTAACTCTTCTGGAAAGTTCTAATTTATAAATATACCAAAATGTATCTATCCAGTCTCCTAAGGATGGTAAATTTGGGTTGTTTCTAACTACTGTCTTTGTTACAAACAATACTGTGAGGAACCTTTGGTATATTTTTTCTTGGGCTTATGTGGGAGAGTTTCTCTACTGTCATTTATATATGTTATGAGTATTGATATGTGTGGACTTGTTTGTTTTTTTTTTTTTTTGCGGTATGCGGGTCTCTCACCGTTGTGGCCTCTCCTGCTGCGGAGCACAGGCTCCGGACGCGCAGGCTCAGCGGCCATGGCTCACGGGCCCAGCCGCTCCACAGCATGTGGGATCTTCCCGGACCGGGGCATGAACCCACGTCCCCTGCATCGGCAGGCGGATTCCCAACCACTGCGCCATCAGGGAAGCCCTGGACTTGTTTTTATTAGCTTATTTTATGTTTTTCATGTCCATTCACCATGGTTTTTTTTTTTTGTTCTCCACCTATCTCTTTACCATTCACCTGTTTAGAAATTAAACATATGATTTCTATTCATTTGGTGGTTGTTAGCAAGCATGATCAAAGATTTAGATCTAATATCCCTATCATTTTTTCAAACAATACATGGAACTCAGAGTGCTTTAACTCCTAAAACCCTCTCTCATCTTCTCTATTATTGTTGGGTAATATTTTAGTTCCACCTTAAAAAACAAAAACAAAAATCTCCCAGTTGGTTATCATCATTGTTTTTATAATTTTATAGTCAGTATTATTTAGATTTATTAAATTTTTCATGAATTTCTTGGCTTACCATTGTGTTTTGCATCTCACCCCTTTCTTCTGGGTTGAGTTTCTTTCTTGCTAAGGTATTGCCTTTGGTATTGCTTTTAGTAAGGGGATGTTACAGTAAATCATCTTAGACTTTCATGTCTAAAATATCTTTATCTACTCACTCCTGCATAATGATTTGGCCTGGACTCCCAGTAGAATCTCCTGTTTTCTCTCTCCCTTCTCTGGGACTCCTATTAAATGTATGTTGAATTTTTTTCACCCTAAATTATGCATCTCAGTTTCTTTCATACATTCCACCTCTTTATTGCTGCAGCTACATTCTAGATGCTTTCCTCAAATCTATCATTCAGTTCCTTAGTTCTCTCTTCAGATGAGTGTCCGTTGAATTTTTAATTTTAGTGACTGTTTTTTATTCCGTAAGTTCCGTTGAATTCTTTTAAAAATTTTCACAGTCCCTCCCTTAGTGTCATGTTTTTTCATTTTATTTTCTTTCTTACTTTCATATATGTTATTCATTTATATTATTGCATGTTTGAATGGTATGAGTTTTAGGCCTCTTTGAGATAGCTTTATATCTGTAGTTCTTGGTTCTGAATTTTGTTGCATTTGTTGTGTTTGCTGATTTTCTCCCAACAGTTATTTACTTCATGTGATTAGTAATTTTTTTTGTGAGCTCATCTTGAGTGGGAGTGGTTTTCCACGAAACACATGTACTTGGTTGGGATTTTACATATTCCAGACCAGTTTTATGGTAGTTGCTCAAAATGGGTTCTTGTGTCTCTTTGGTAGGTATGGATTCAGATCAGATGTGTGTGCGTGATGCTGGTTGATATTCTGCTTTCTTTAGGGTGGTTTTTTTACTTTCCATGGCCCTGAAAGATGGTCAGCTTCCTTTATGCAACCCTGGCCAATAAAAAGACTTCTTATGTTGCTTGTTTCAGGAACAGAGAGCCTTCATGGCTTCTGGCTTTACTTGGGAGCCAGCTCATTCTAGCTCCCCACTTCTCATGGGCTGAGATTCTGGGTAGTTGTTTTATCACCAGTCTCTGTAATATTTACCTGGTTCCAATATCCACATGGACTGTTTCTTTTTAGTGCCTCCTCCCTGCTCTGGAACCTGGGGATATTCTTTTCTTGTTTTCAAGGTTGGCCACAGATTTAAAAAATTTCAGTATCTGGTGAATTTGTTCCGTTTGAGAGTTACCTTTATATGCTGAACAGGCTGTGTTAACTCCCACACTATGTTACCCCATATGAGAAAATTTTACAGACCAAAAACATAAGCACTTGTAAGGCACTGCATGCTGTATAACAGACACAATGAAAGACATTGTCAAACCCCAAACTGAAGAATTCTTTGGTGATTTCGACAACTCGAGGTCTATCCACACTGCACACTGACTGACCTTCCTCTCTCCTCAGACAAAAGTCTGATAATTCCAAAGTTTGATTAAAATTATTTTTGAATTACTTACAAGCCTGTTCCATTGCTAATCCATGTGAATGAAGAAAACAGAGGTGGCTGGGTGCAAGTAAGATTTGATAATATTAAATGAAGAAAAAAAAAGAAAAAATGAAAATGTAACTTATAAAGAGGTTCTCAACCTCATTTATAATCAAGGACATTCACAGTAGAACCAGAGGGAGATACCATTTTACTCTCATGAGAATGGCAAAAATTCTGGCAACAACCTGATAATACCAAGCATTGGCAAGGATGTGGAGTACCATTGATGCCCATACGTTGCTGATGGGAGTGTTAATTAGTACAACCACTTTGGGTAACAGTTTGGTATTATCTGTTACCAGCAAAATAGAGAAATTCTATCTGCCCTTCTAGAGAAATTCTTACACAGGTATACCTGTAACTTGAAGAGAATGGTCATACCAGGATGGATCGAAACAGCCCCAAACTGGAATCAACCCAAATGTCTAAAACAGTAGAATACATTTTATATTCTTCTTGCAATGGCATTCCATACAGCAATAGAAGTGAAGGTAGTTTACAGCTGTGCATTACAACATGGATAAATCCTGCAGTCAGAATATGAGTGACAGAAGCAAGTCACAAAAGGACATGTAAAAAATGTATCATTTATATAAAGTGCAAAATCAAGTAGAATAAACTATATTCCCATCCAACAGTTCTTCTGTATTCCTCACTCCTTCTCTCTCTCTCCCCTCCAGTCTTGAGATAACCTTGGAACGAGGTCTTATTCTGCTAGCACCAGCCAGCTCTGAGTGGTGCTACACTGTTTGCTTCTGGTTTCATTTGTTCATACATCCATTCAACAAGCACTAAGTGACAGCTGCATACAAGGCACTGTTCTTGGTGCTGATGGCTAAACAGACAAAATCCTGCTAACATTTTTTGGGGGGACGTGGGTGGGGAGGAGACAATAAGTAAAATAAACATGTAAATTATATAGTATAGTAGAGGGTGGTAAGTACTATGGAGAAATATAAAACCAGGAGAAGTGACAGTTTTAAATGAGGTGATCAGGGAAGAACTCTTTGTGAAGGTAATATTTAAGCAAAGAAGTCAAGAAGTGAGGAAACTAGCAATGTCAACATCTAGAGGAAAAGCTTTCCAAGTAGACGGAATGGCAAGTGCAAATGCCCTGAGGCTCTTCTTTGTCACTCACAATTTTAGAATCTTATCAACATTTACTCCAAGAATCTCTAAATTTATTTTCAGTGTTAGATGGTTCTTGCTACAAATATAAAATTCATACTGTGTTTACACCCAAAAGAGAAACTTCCTGTAATTTGTGAGTCTGTCATCCTGAAAGTGCATGAGGGAGTAATTTTGGGTAAAGGAACACTTGAAGTCACATTGTGTTATTTTATTAATTTACGTCAGTTCCTTTTGGCCAGCATGAATTACCATACAGAACATAAACACGAGACTCTGGCAGACCCAGGTTTGAACTTGAGCTCTGCCACTCTGGGGACTTGAACCACTTATTTAATCTTCCTGGGCGTAAAAAGATGAAATAATGCCCATCTCGAAGCATTGCTGTGAAGACTGGGAGAAAATACAAGTTCGAGTCTTTGTGTCCTTCAATAAGATTTAAATTTTTTCTTGGGACCTCCCTGGTGGCACAGTAGTTAAGAATCTGCCTGCCACTGCAGGGGACATGGGTTCGATCCTTGGTCCGGGAAGATCCCACAGGCTGCGGAGCAACTTTAGCCCGTGTGCCACAACTACTGAGCCCACATGCCACAACTACTGAAGCGTGTGCGCCTAGAGCCCGTGCTCCACAACGAGAGAAGCCACTGCAATGAGAAGCCCGCTCACCACAAGGAAGAGTAGCCCCTGCTCGCCACAACTAGAGAAAGCCCGTGCCCAGCAACGAAGACCCAACGCAGCCAAAAAACTTAAAAATAAATAAATAAATAATAAAATTTTTCTTTACACAGATTTGATACATTTCTAAATTTATTAATATTCTAGGTGTGCAATATTTTTTGTTGAAAGGGAGCATTCTAAAAGTTCTGAATGAGAAAAGGCCAATCACTTCACAAGAAGTCTGGGGTTAAAACTCAGACCTGGTGTAAAATGGCTCCACGGCATCGTCAGTATTTCTGGTCCTTCATATCTCTGCCTTGCCATCCTTAGCAGGTGGCTTTGTCCCCTCATGCTTATCACCTCATGGTTGCAAGATGGCTATTTTACCTCCAGCCTCAGATCCACGTAAGGAAGAAGGAAGGTGCTCATAAACACTGTTAAATCTTGCAATAGTCTTCTACAACATAACTTAAACTGCCTGCTGTTGAATACATGTGCCAAAATTTATTTGGTGTGTGTGAATTTTGTATATATATATGGAGTCTATATGATGTATATATACATGAACATATGTGCATATATATTACTAATAATAACATGTATAATAACCATAATGGTATATATGATAATATTATATATACATTAACAATGCTACAGTGAACATCTTTGTAATGAAATCTTTGCTCCTGTCCCAAGTAATTTTCTTAGCACAAATTCCTAGAAGTGCCTTTGAGTCAGAGCTTATGCCCATATCTAAGACTTTTGATGTATTTTGCACAATTCCTCTTGAGAAAGGTGGAGATTTTTACTCCTTTTTTTTTTCTTACATCTTTATTGGAGTATAGTTGCTTTACAATGGTGTGTTAGTTTCTGCTTTATAACAAAATGAATCAGTTATACATATACATTTTACTCTTTCTAGTGTTGAATGTGAGTACCCTGCCACATTGTACCCACCTCCATCACAACACTAGCCAATGTCAGCATGGTTTATTCAATTATTTAATTTATATAATCATTTAATAAATAAAAAATCATATTTTTTGTTCTAATTTCCTTGATATTAGTGAGGTTGATCACATGACTTTTAACACCTTTTTGTTCAGTTTTTGATATTTATAAAAGATTTATAAGATAGTTTCAAGCACTTACTTTTATCCTTCCAGCTCCAGTAAATCATATAAGAAAAGGAATTAATATATACTATAAGCTGACTTTGCTTCCTAGTGCTGTACTGTGAAATACCTTACCTGTGTTCTGGTCTTTAAAATCTCACCCTCTATGTCTAATACTAATGTCTTTGGTTAACACCTATTTCATTTTAGTGTATTAAGATTAGGGTGCTCTCAGGGGCTTCCCTGGTGGCGCAGTGGTTGAGAGTCCGCCTGCCGATGCAGGGGACACGGGCTCGTGCCCCGATCCGGGAAGATCCCACATGCCGCGGAGCGGCTGGGCCCGTGAGCCATGGCCGCTGAGCCTGTGCATCCGGAGCCTGTGCTCTGCAACGGGAGAGGCCACAACAGTGAGAGACCCATGTACCGCAAAAAAAAAAATTAGGGTGCTCTCAACTATAAATATAAAATAATAATAGTATACTAGTCATAATGTTTTATGCTTACATAGTTTGCTTCTTGAGAGATCAGAGAACTGTGATAATATTATTTTAATGAATCATCTTTGTTAACCCGCCTGTTATTCTATTGAATGGATGTCAGTCCTTAAACTGAAAAAATTCTTCCTTGTGTATCTGAAATTCAACTTTAACTGGGAGTTTTGTTTTGTCTTGCTTTTTCCCTAAATCTGGCAACCCTGTGTGAGGAGGGTCTAGAGGTTGAAGTCCTGGGTGGGGAGGTTTGTAGGAGTTGAAAAGACCAGAATCTGCATCAGGCAGAGGTGTGAGCCAGTGCCCAGGAGGTGAGGGCCCCAGACCCTTTTCCTCCCTCTTCCACCTGTCTCCTAGTTACCATTCCAAGTCCTCCCTGTGTTTGGGACTCGAGCTGGGGGTGTGATAAAGGATACTGCCAGTGCCCCTGAGGTTGAGCTGGCATATCCCTGTCTGTCATCCCTCTCCCCTTATTCCATCCCCAGGGAGATTCCATCTGGCATGGAAGAAAAGAATTTCGGAGGTAGGCAGTACTGGGTTCAAACACCATCCCTCTTTTAACTAGCTTCACGATTTGTGGCAAGTTGCTTAAGCCCTTTGAACCTCGGTTTCATTGGAGAAGGCTGGCAATGAGGAAAGATGGAAAATTAGGAAGACTGATGACAGATGGAACCATTGAAGCAGCCCTGACTTTAACTCCAGACTTATTAAGTGGCTTCTTGTAACACAGAAAAAAATAACTGCAAACTCACAAGGTCATTGTGAGGTTTGCATGAGATGATGTTTGAAAAGCTCTTAGCAGACTCTTTGGTACCTCATAAGCAGCCAAGACATGGGTCTGAATTTCTAGGTACAGGGACTAATGAAGGCAGAGTAATTCCTCCGGGGAAGCACAGTAGTGTCCCTGGAAGAAGGGACAACAATAACAAAGCATGAGGAGACTGCAGACCAGAGACACCGGGAATTCTAGTTTTTGGTGGCACAAGGTTTGGAACCCTTTAAAAAGAAGTTATTTCTGTTTTTCTATGCGTGTTTTCCTCTAGGAGTGAAACTAAATCTGTGAAGGTGATGTCGAATGTGAGTTTGAAAGAGAGCAGCCTGGCAGCTACAAGACATGGCGGGTCCTAGGAAACCCAGCTGCCCATCCTGGTTTTCCCAGTCAGCCCAGGAGGAAGTCTGAGCTGACTGGGACAGCCACGTGCTTTCCTCCAGGGGAAAACAAACCTGTGACCAAGACTTCTATAGACCTACCACAGCCTCAACAGCTCCCTCCTGATTCAAGATCTTACCGAAAAGCTGAAGAGTTACCTATCTGTAAATATTGCCAAGGTAGGTATCGCCACCCAGCCAAGCCCTTCCCTCTGTCTCTAAGAGCTCTAGCCAGCAGCTCAAGTGCCTTCCAATTTCCTGGACAAGGGACTTGCTAACGGTTATGTGGGGAGTGGACTTAAAAGGCCAGAGGAGCCATTAGGGCTTCTGCTGCCTGGGGTCCTATCATTAGTGGGACAGGTGGTGTCTTCTCACCCATGCAGTTATCATCACCTGCCTGACAGGTATGGTTTAGGGGGAGCTCTCTCCAGCTCACCTCTAGATTAGAGAGTGGGAAACACACCCTTTGCCTCTTCCTGAGGGCATGTACTTGACCCTGGAAATAGCACAAGCTGAAAAGGGCAGGCTAGTTTCAGGAAGGGAATGGGACTTCTTTCTTGACTGCAGAACAAGGCAGAGGTGGGCATTTGGAAGAAAGAACAGGGAAGGCACCTGCTAAAAACAGGCACTGCTTGGCTGATTTGGATCTAGAGCAGTATTTTCCAGTGTTTAGGCATTTATGTTCCACCTTAGTAGCAATAGTTTTTGCTGCAATCATTTTAAAGTCTATGCTATTGGTTACTTAATCTTTTTTTAAACTGACTCTGTATTTTTACTTAAATACCATTCTTGTCCTTAATTTAGGCAATAATAGCAAAAGTATATTGTTTCTTTCTAACATGCATTGAATTTTACAAATGCACACTATGAACTTAAAAATGCTATCCTTGTGAACTTTAAAGTCCTTTCATGATAGTAGCTAAGATGTATTGGGTGTTGTGGGCCAGGAACTGTTCCAGTTACTTCCTTCTTGGGTGTAAATTTATTTAATCCTCATGGCGAGGTAGGGGGGAGGGGGAAGAGGAGGTTAATAGCAGTGCTGACTTCTGTTGCCGTGTGAGGATTAGCTGGGTGATATATGGAAAGTTCTCAGAACTGTGTCTGCTGGGGAGGAGATATATGCAAGTGTTTGCTATTATTATTATCATTATTTCCATTTTACAGATGGAGAGGTGGAGGCAGACATAGGGACATTAGCTTCTGCATAAGGACACAAGCTGGTGGGTGGCTAAGCCGGGACTCAAACCCAGACACTGGGTCTGGAGCCCAGCCTCTTGACCTATGATGCTGTTCACCTTCCACGTTTTTGGAAACATTACTTAGGGATCAATTCCCAACCCACTAGAAGAGGTGCCTGTTATCTGAATGCAAAGTGGGGTGTGTGTGTGTGGTACCAACTTCCCTGGCCAGTGAGGGAGGGCTGAGGTGTTCATAGAGGAGCGGGGTATGGAGGGGCCAGATGTCTGCTCAGCGACGCCAGGACCACACCTACTAAGCTGGTCCATAGAGCCTGGCCAGGGACGGCCGGGGAGGATGCTGTATTCAGCCAAGAGTAAGTCTTCGTCCATTTGGGACACAGTCTCGAGGAAGGATGACCTATTTCGCATCACTGTTCCTGCAGTTCAGAACTAACTGCCCTAGCTTTGAGCAAAGGCATCAACAAAGAGTCGTTTGCTGGCATATTCCACGTGCCTAACCCAGAAGGAGGTGTGATGGGCCTTTGAAATCCATCCTGCCCCTTAAGCATGCAATGCCAGACTGTCTGAAGGAGGCTGCAAATGAGGTTTTTGATCTTTTGGGGTAGACTCTGGTTTTGGCCACCCAGAGGCAGTCATGTACACACAAACATGTTGATTTGGTAAATAAGACAGTCCCATTTTCTCCTTATAACAAGCAGATCCCTAAAGGATTGCAACCTGATGGTGGAGCCCAGTTTGAGTGACTCTAGGGACCCGAAAGTGCCTCCCTGCCTGCATCACACAGTTGGACTTTGAGCTTTCCATTAATTTAGATTTCCAGATATAAAGTACCATTAACGCTGAGTGCATTTTTCAAATATTCAGAAAATGCTTTTGCTATCAGAACCCCTGCCCTCTCTCCTCTGCCTTTCAGAGAAGAGTATTAGTTGTAAACTTCATTTAGAACATGTTTCTAATACAGAGTCGTCTCAACACATTGAGTTCATTTTATCATTGACTGGCCCCAAGCAGAGTTGTGACAATGGTGAATTGAACAGAGATCTGATACTTAAAGAGGACTGTTGCCCCTTGGCTGGTCCATATTCCCCGTGTCTCCCACGATGGCTAATAAGAGCAGCCTACTCTAGACCAGGAATTTTATATAAACTATTCTAGTTCCTACCAGAGACCCTGCAATGAGGGGCCTGTCATGCCCATTTTACAGATGTGGAGCTGAAGCCTGCCACCACTCAGCAAACTGAGAGGCTGAGCTCAGATCTGAACGCGTCCAGCTCGAAAGCTCTAGCTCTTGCCTTGAAGTGGTTCTGCCTCTCATCATAAGTTTATGAAGGGTATTTTGAGAATTTGGATTCTGCTCTTAATTCACCAGCTAAGCCACTGCACGACCTTGAGTGAGTCCCTGCATCGCTCTGGACCTCAGGGTCTTCGTCTGTTTTGACCACTCTAACAGAACCCTCTAGACTGGGTGACTTGAGCAACAAACTTTTATTTCTCACAGGTCTGGAGGCTGGGAGTCTGAGATCAGGGTGCCAGCATGGTTGGGTTCTGGTGAGGAGCTTCTCACTGGTTTATATCTGTCTGTCTTCTCACTGTGTCCCCACCCACAAAGAAAGGGCGTCTCTCTTGTGTCTCTTCTTATGAAGGGACTAGAAAACCCATTCAAGGCATCTGTTTGGGATTAGAGTTTCAACACATGAATTTGGGGGGACACAAACATTCAGTCCAGGACTTCCCTGGTGGCACAGTGGTTAAGAATCCTCCTGTCAATGCAGGGGACACGGGTTTGAGCCCTGGTCCGGGAAGATCCCACATGCCGCAGAGCAACTAAGCCCGTGCGCCACAAGTACTGAGCCTGTGCTCTAGAGCCCGTGAGCCACAACTACTGAGCCTGTGTGCCACAACTACTGAAGCCCATGCGCCTAGAATCCGTGCTCCACAACAAGAGAAACCACGACAATGAGAAGCCAGCGCACCGCAACGAAGAGTAGCCCCCACTTGCCGCAATGAGAGAAAGCCCACACGTAGTAACAAAGACCCAATGCAGCCAAAAATAAATAAATAAATTTATCTTTAAAAACCCACAATATTCAGTCCATTACACTCAGTTACCCCACTTATGAAATGAAGATACGGAATGGCAATCCCCCAAAATGCTCTGACTCTAAAATGCTTTGATTCTGCTGAATCTTCATCTGTTATGATGGGGATTCTGCCCATTAATCTGCAATGCTGAGTGTACTGCTTGGTACCTGGTAGATACTTGGTAAATGTTTACTGAATATCTATAAGGAAAAAGGCAGGAAACTCTCTTCCCCTAAAAGCATAAATACTCCCACTCCCACCAGCCATGGCTTCTTGACAATGGATCCTCTTTTTTGTGTCCAAAAACATGACCTTCAGTTGAAATTAACACAACATTGTAAATCAACTGTACTTCAATTAAACAAACAAACAAACACAAACAAAAAAACCCATGACCAATAGTGGGACCCGGAACCCAGGTGAAGGGGGAGGGCAGCCCAAAGGTAGGTTGGTGGAGCAGAAGTTTGTAGCAAGTGAGGCCTTCAAGGATGCCTTCCTGTCTGGCTGTCAGGGCAGGTGCTGGCTCCGCTGGCACAGGGAGACCAACGTCCCTGCAGTGACTCTGAGAAGGGAAGCAGATGCAGCACGGGCTCTGGAAAGCTTTCCTACAATGAACACCCTGCGGAAAACAAGCTTTCCTCTTAGATTTGGCGCCTCCAATTTGTTCCCTACTTTTTTTTGCTTCACTCTGTCTGCCTGTCTCCATTTGTACTCATCTCACCTTTCTTCCCTGTTATGGGCAAGTAGACAAACCTAGGGACAGGAAGGACCCCCTTCAGGCCAGTAGAAAGAAATATGGACATGATGCGAAAAAACAAAAAGTGTTTCCTTTTCTTTTTCTTTTTTTTTTTTAAATCATGCTTATTGAGGAATCGTTTCTACAGAGTAATATTCACATTTTTTTAGGTGTATAGTTCTAGGATTTTGACAAATGTATACAGTTGTGCCACAATCACCACAATTAAGATATAGAATATTTTCATCATCCTCCAAAGTTCCCTCATGCCCCTTTGTAGGCAGTATCCTCCCTTGCCCCTTGGCCCTGGCAACCACTGTTCAGATTTTTGCCTCTATAGCTTAGTCTTTAGAATAGGTATTTTTAAATGACAAGGCAGCTGTGGCTTTTGTTTTTCTTTTCATTTTTTTTTTCTTTTTAAATCACACTTTCCACTGTCTCTACTAAAAATGTCTGGAAAGGAGCTGCTATATAAAAATTATCTACACTCCACACTCCTTATTCCAAGAAGGATGTTAGGTGGCAATAAAATCACACAGTGAGAGAAATCACTTCAAGGACTTATAGGCAGAGAGTATCCTTCCTTCTATTAAAAAAAAATGTTTGGATCTTCAAATAAATTGCAAGATTAGAACAATGGGCATCCCTATACCCTTCACCTAGCTTTACCAACTGTTAACATTTTCCACACATTTATGCTCTCTTTCTGTATATGTATACATCCTGATTTATCTGTTTGCTTGTTTATTTTTGCCCAACCATTTGTCTTACTTGCAGACATCATGACAACATCATCCTAAATACTTTAGCAAGCATCTCCCAACAACAGAGGCATTCTCCCTCATGACCACAATATAATTGTTTCATGGAGTGAGTTTAAATTAATATATAGTCCATGGTCACATTTCTCCAGTTGTCCCAATGATATCTTTTATCTTTTTAAGTTTTTAAAAAACATTTTAAATCCAGGATCCAATGAAAGATCAGGCATTGCATTTGTTGTCTTAACTCTTTAGTCTCCTTTATTCTTCAACAGTTTCCTGCAGCCTCTCTGTACCTTTCTTTCAATTTTGCTGTGAACCTAAAACTGCTCTAAAAAAATAAAGTCTTAAACAGTTTTTAAAATAAAAGAATATCTTAAAACTCCCGCACATCCATGAGGATGGCTGCTATCAAAAAACAGGAAATAATAAGTATTGGTGAGGATGTGGAAAAATTGGACCCCTTGTACACTGCTAGTGGGAATGTAAAATGGTGCAGCTGCTATGGAAAACAGTATGACAGTTCCTCAAAGAAATAAAATTAGAATCACTGTATGATCCAGTAATTCCACTTCTGGGTATATATTCCAAAGAATTCATTTATTTGTAGACCCATGTTCATAGTGGCAAAAGGTGGAAGCAACCCTACTGTCCATTGATGCATGAATAGATTAAAAAATGTAGGCACTGTTGTTAGTTCTGTTTTACAGATGTGAAAAATGAGTCTTAACCTATTAGGATACAGCCCAAATCCAGAACATCTGACAACACCAAATGCTGTCAAGGACGTGAAGCAACGGGAACTCTCATTTATTGCTGGTGGGCATGCAAATTGGTACAGACACTTTGGATGACAGTTTGGCAGTTTCTTACAAAACTAAGCATACTCTTACTATACAATCCAGCAGTTGTACTCCTTGGTGTTTATTCGAATGAATTGAAAACTTAATGTCCACACAAAAACTTGCACATGGATGTTTATAGCAGCCTTATTCATAATTGCCAAAATTTGGAAGCAACCAAGATGTCCTTCAGTAAGTGAATGGGTAAATAATCTATGGTGTATCCAGGCAATGGAATATTACTCAGTGCTAAAAAGAAATGAGCTATCAAGCCATGAAAAGACATGGAGAAAACTTAAGTGCATATTACTAAGTGAAAGGAACCAGTCTAAAAAGATTACATACTGTATGATTCCAACCATATGACATTATGAAAAAGGCAAAACTATGGCAAAAAAATTTACCGGGACTTCCCTGGTGGTGCAGTGGTTAAGAATCCGCCTGCCGATGCCGGGGACATGGGTTCAATTCCTGGTCTGGGAGGATCCCACGTGCCACAGAGCAACTAAGCCCACGAGCCACAACTACTGAAGTCCGTGTGCTTAGAGACCGAGCGCTGCAACTACTGAGCCCTCACACTGCAAATACTGAAGCCCGTGTGCCTAGATCCTGTGCTCTGCAACAAGAGAAGTTACCACAACGAGAAGCCCATGCATCACAAGGAAGAGTAGCCCTGCTCACCACAACTACAGAAAGCCTGTGTGCAGCAACGAAGACCCAATGCAGCCAAAAAAAGAAAAGAAAAGGGGGAGGGCTTAAGCCCATCCTGCAGGAAGGTCTCAATAAAATAAAATAAAATAAAAAATAAGAAAAAGAAAATAGACTTTGAAAAAAAAGTATCATTCTGGTGAGTGATGCTGATAATGAGAGAGGCTATGCAGGTGTAGGTGGCAGAAGTACAGGGGAAATTTCTGTTCCTTTTTCTAAATTTTGTTGTAAAGCTAAAACTGCTCTAAAAAAATTCTTAAAAACTGAAACTGAGTCTTAAAAGAGTATGTTTCTATTTGAGCCACACAGAGAGAAAGTAGATTGGTTTCAGATCAAGGGTTGGTTGCCTGACTCTGGAATCAAGTTTCTAAATTCTTAATTGCTTTGCTTCATGCCTTTTCAAGTAAATGAAATATATATATTCATTATTCTCTGTATAAATATAGTTCTCTATATAGATAGATAGCTATATACATATGTATGTATTCTTTTTCAAGGAAGATAACAGGGGAACTGGGCATCAGCTGTTGAGATCCCTGTTCATTCTGGGAACTCAAGCAGGTCACTTTCCTCTTTAGGTCTTAGAATTTCCATTTGAAGGATGCCAAGAATAGACTCAACACCCTGCTTAGTCTGGGCCACTTCATCTCTTCTGGGAAGTCCCCGTTGGCACTCTTTGTGACAGCCTTCAGCAACAGCATCAGGAGGGGTTTATTGTGGATCTAGAGGGCTCTGGCAGGTTCTAGGCCAGATGTCGGTTACAGTGAGTAGAGAGAAGGTGAAGCCTGGCTTTGAAGAGGGAAGATGATGCAGGTGAGGGTCCTGGATTTGGACCTGCCATATACCTGTGTGACCTTGGGCAAGCCACTTCACCTTGATTCACTTCAGTTTCTTTAATGTAGGGAAGGAGCACAATGTTTACTTTGCCAGGGTGTGAGGACATGTGAGATTGTGTATGTAGAAGCACTTTAAGACTATAAAATATTATACAGATATAAGCTGTTCTTAATCATGTACATTTTTCTCCCTCATAAGGCAGAAAAGTTGATTGGGTCTACCCTGACAAAGTTTGGAGAGCCACACAGGAACTTTCAACTTTCTTATGACTGATTTGGTCTTAGCAAAATAATTAGTGCTCATGCTGCAGTTCACAGGCCTCCTTACTCTTGCTTGAACCAACCCAGGGCCTTTGCACAGCTTCCTGAACACCCTTCTCCCAAATATTAGCGTTGGTTGCCCTCTCACTTTATTCAGGTTCTGCTCAAAGCTCTTGTTAGAGAAGCCTTCTCTGACTACTCCATTTATTTTTATTTAAAATATTTATTTATTTATTTTATTTTTGGCCACATCAGGTATTAGTTGCAGAACGTGGGATCTTCCTTGGCATGCGGGATCTTTTGTTGCGGCGTGCAGACTTGTCTCTCTAGTTGTGGCCCACAGGCTCTCTAGTTGTGGCTCACAGGCTCCAGAGCACATGGGCTCTGTAGTTGTGGCTCACGTGCTCAGTAGTTGCAGCCACGGACTTAGTTGCCCCATGGCATGTGAGATCTTAGTTCCCCGAGCAGGGATGAAACCTGTGTCCCCTGCATTGGAAGGCGGATTCTTAACCACTGGACCACCAGGGAAGTCCCATTTGACTACATTTAAAACACACCCCACCAAAAACAAAAAAAGCAACCACACCCCACCACCCCACTCTACTACCTGCCCATCACTTTCACTCTGGTTTTATTTTCCTTCATAGCATTTAGCACCACTTAACATATTATATATTGCTCATTACTCCTCTAAGCCTACCTACCAGAATTTAAGCTCCATTAGGGTATTGAACAATGCCTGGCATGGAGTTATCTCTCCATCTCTTCAAATATTTATTGAATGAATGCTTGAAAATCCAAAGACACTGATTTAATTCTTCAAAGGCATCAGAACAAACAGGCAGGGTCAGTTTTTCAGATGATGGGGTTACTAAGGGATTTTCCCTCTTTCCAGCCCCTATGCTTAGGTTTCTGGAATGAGAAGGCAGAACTGCGTTTGAGTAGCTACAGCTTTTTCTCAAAGGATGCTGACCCTCCACTGGTTGTGAATGGCCCTGAGACATCTCTCGACTCTGACCATCCACCAGGCCATTTTAGTTAACTGCCCACTTAGAAATTAGTCATTTCCTTTCCTCCCATGACCCCTCTCATATTTTCCCGTTAATACAATATTTATTAATTTCCTATTGTGAATACAGAACTGTGCTAACCACTGTGGATGATTTAAAGAAATACGAAGTGACTCTTCATCCTCCGGTAGATAAGAGACAGTATGGCTCAGTGGTTATAGGTGGTGGGGGGGATATTGTTTACTGATGACAGAAATTCTAGGTTTACACCCTGGTTTTACAATTTACTAACTGTGTGACTTGTGCAAGTCACTTAAACTCCCTATACCTCAGTTTCTTTATCTAAAAAACGAGATAATAATAGTACCTGCTCTCTAAGGTAATGAGTTTATTAAGGGTAAGCTCCCACAGTCATGTCTGGCACATGCTACCACTTGACAAGTTTCAGTTGTTTTTGTTGAACTGTATTGTGAAGACTGGTGAAGCATCCATGGAAAGTAAAATAATAATACGTGGACTGATGACTCAGTACAATATATATTTTTAATTATTATTGTTTTTTTATCAGTACAATATTTATACCCACACGGACACAATGTATACCCTGGTATAATGGAAAGAACACATGCTTTGAGATCAGCTGACCTGGATAGCAATGCCCACTTTGTCTTCTGCCAGCTTTGAGGCCCTGAGCAGGTGACCAGACCCCTGGGGACCCCAGTTTCCTCATTGATAAAACACGGATCCTAATGTTTGCTTCAGAGGATACGTGTGAAAATTTACCAAGATGCTAGTTCCTTGCCCCATCAATGCCCACTGCTGTTCAGAAATCCTGCTGCAAAGGCAAGGACTGTCCCGATTCAGGTGGGAAATGGATATGAAGTCGATGCCTCCCTTGGCAAATCAGGAAGACTCTTTGCAGCAAGAGGGCTTAGAGTTTTGATTTAAAAAAAAAATGCCCAAGAAAATTTGCTTCATCAAAACAGGAAAAAAGGCAGAAGATAACGATTTATTTAAGGAATGTATGGACCTCTGTATTATGAACATCTTCGTCCTATACGCTGATGTCAGAGAATTCCAGAAACCCAATCACTGTGAGGGACCAGAGGGCTCATTGCAGAGACCCTCTGCCATCTCCCTAAAGGGGTCATCCCACCCGCCTCCACTTGAATACTTCCTTGCTCTTGATCAGTTCAACTCTAAGATTTGCCCCAAGCTCTCCCTTCACTGACTTCCACTCGTCTCTGGCAGAACACAGTTTCTTGTTTCTTCTCTCTGTGACTTGGCAGGGATTGGATTTTAATGCTAATCTATGGGGCAGAGTACTTTACAGTGTCTAATAATGGGTCAGTGTTCAGACAACTCAATACTAGTAACAGTTTAAGCTTAAAAAATATTCACAAAGCACCCATTTGTGGTGGTTTAATAGCATTGCATTTGTAATTCTCAGCACCATGTGCAAGGCAGAATGGTGGGACCGGTGGTTAACGCCGGTAATGATAACAGGGATAATATATTTCTTCGTTAAAATATATTTCTTTTTCTTTTTTTTTTTTTTTAATTTGGCCACACCGCTCGGCTTGTGGGATCTCAGTTTCCTGACCAGGGATTGAACCCAGGCCACGGCAATGAAAGCTCTGAATCCTAATCACTAGACCACCAGGGAACTCCCTAAAATATATTTCCTAGTATTGCATCTCGAGTCCAGTTCATTTCATCGTTATAGAGCATCCACCAGGCTGTGGAGGCACTAAATCCAACATAAGCCTGCCCAGTGCTTTTCTCCTTCAGTTTCTGTTACTATTGTTCGGAACCCTCTTCCCAATATGTGAGTATAAAGTAACATGACTGATGCTTTTAACAAAGCCAGGGGGCAGAGGAAGGCAGCCTAAACTTATGCTAGAAAATCTTGATCCAGGGCCGGGGACTAGGGTGAGGAGAGTGAGGCACCTGGGGCACAAACTCCAAGAAAGTGCTCACTGGGGATTCCTCACCCTAGTCCCAAGCTTGTCTTCATGGCCTCTTCTAGGCTTTGTGATTCAGTGCATACAAATGAGGTAAGTGGTCTTAAAAGTCACTGCCTTAGAAAGCTTCACCTTCAAGCAATACTTCTCTGGTTCCCATTTTAGAAACCCTTTCTTGAGAATTATTTTTCAGAGCCTGCAGTGCATTTTTAATTACAGTACATCCTTGGGGATGGCAAATCTTAATCTTTTGAAGGTGGATTTAATTTTTAGAAATAGACACAAACCATTTGTAGTCAAATCTCCAGACTAATAGAGGAGACAAATCATGTAATGCTACTTGGGGTTCAAAGTAGATTTTTATGTGTCTTGTAAATTGGCTTTGAAGGCCGTTGTCAAAGAGGAATTGCAGAATGTGTCTTGAGTTATAACAACACTTTTCAAATTGGAACATAGTCTCTGAAGGTATCCACTCTGAAGCCGACACTCATTCTATGGAATATTATGAAAACTTTGGAGTGTTCAAAAGTCACCCTTATTTCTTTCTAGTCAAACTTTGTATTGTTAAGTTACCGTAAATAGAAACCCTTTAACTTATCTCCAACCTTTTTTCTTAAAGTTTGGAAGTCTAGAGAGATTACATAAGAATAATATATTACAAAATACAGATGTATTTGCTTTATAACTCAAAGAGTTGACCCTCAAGTGAAACTGAGCGGAACCAAAACATCTTAAGTTCTCTCCTAACTTCCTGAACATCTCAATTTCTCTTCAGATTCGACTCAAATATTTAGTGTTGAGAAAATCCCAAGGAAAGAGTCCTTCTTGGCAAATCATCTGAATCAAAACATTTGCTAAGATATCCTGAAGGGTCTTAGAAACAGAGGGGAGAGAGCCCTTCCAATATTCCTACTGCTGATCTGAAAAAAATCTTGGTTGGCAGAGAAATGAAGGAAGAACTGAAGGTCTTGCTATCTGACCAGTAAGGCAGTTCCAACAACTCAGACTCATTGACTTCTTTGAGGTCATGCAGCTTGGACCAAATGCTGAAAACCAGAACTCCTGAGGTCCATTTCCTGATCCTGCATGGGGCTCTTAATCTCTCCAGATTTCTAGTCACCTGCGTTCAAGTCCTTATCCCTCCAACTCTCCAGAGAGCTTTCTATCCCTGGGGAGAAACCAGTGGCCTCACATGTCAATCACCAGAATTCAGTCTCAGCTTTTTCAGGGCCCAATTCTGTTGGCCACTTCCTGGTGGCATGGCCTCCAGAGGGATGTGGCCTCCAGAGGAATGTAGCCTCCAGCTGTGTTTTCCTGTCAATCGGGTTTCCAGGAAACCATTTGGTTCAAGCCTTCAAAGAACTGCAAACTTCTATACCCTCTTATTAGCCTGTAAATTGGAACCCTGAGCACTTGTTTACACGCCTCATAATTAACTGTTTGATAGCAGTTATGGCTAATGGTTTCATGGCTTTGCAACTGTGTGGTAGCTTAGAATTGGTTCGAAGCCAAGATCAAAGAATCATGTGCCTGCCTTCCAGATTTTTTTTTTTTTTCCGGTACGCGGGCCTCTCACTGTTGTGGCCTCTCCCGTTGAGGAGCACAGGCTCCGGAGGCGCAGGCTCAGCAGCCATGGCTCACGGGCCCAGCCGCTCCGTGGCATGTGGGACCTTCCCGGACCGGGGCACGAACCCGTGTCCCCTGCATCGGCAGGCGGACTCTCAACCACTGCGCCACCAGGGAAGCCCTTCCAGATATTTTGAGAAAAGAAATTATCCTTGGATTTCCCTGATGGCACAGTGGTTAAGAATCCGCCTGCCAGGGCAGGGGACACGGGTTCGATCTCTGGTCCAGGAAGATCCCATATGCTGCAGAGCCACTAAGCCCATGCACCACAACTGCTGAGCCTGTGCTCTAGAGCCCGTGAGACACAACTGCTGAAACCTGTGTGCCTAGAGCCCGTGCTCCACCACAAGAGAAGCCACCGCAATGAGAAAGCCACACACTGCAACGAAGCAACTAGAGAAAGCCCTGCGTGCAGCAACGAAGACCCAACACAGCCATAAATAAATAAATTAATTAAAAAAAAGAAATTATCCTTGAGTAGAGGGAGTAATAGAGGGAAGGTCCAAAGGTTTATGCTTGAGGACAAAAACCCTTGGAGCACCTACTATGGGCCAGGTACTGTCAAGTGATTTTCTACATTATTCTTTTTGATCCACTGCTATAAGAGGTTAGGGCTATGAGCTCCTATTTAACAGATCAGAAAGTAGAGACTCAGAGAGGTTAAGACCTTTCGCACAGTCACAGAACTAGTGAGTGGCTGAGCCATGATTTTAACCCAGAGTCCAAATGGGGCTGGCGATTGTGGCGAGGAGGGGGAAAGAAAGAAGTGTCAGGTGGTGGAAGTGGAAAGACAGTGGAAATGAAGACTTTCTGCAGAGGTAAGAAGTGTCCTGGGGGAAACGATGCTTTGAGAGAGCAGCCAAGGGAAGAGGTGGACAGTGAAGGAAAATGAAGCCCAAACCAATTCTTATTTACTCACTGTTTTGTTCAGCAAACATTTGCAATTTAAGCTGTTAAAGTTTGTTCCAGAGCCTCAGCGGCACAAAGGTAGAGCTCTGGCTGCAGAAGTGAAAGGCTATCTAGTTTTCAGATCGTCATTAAAACCCGCTAACAAGGTGTGTGTATAGGGCCCCAGCTGTGCTGAGATAAGGGCTCCACAGAGGAAGTGAAATAGATATAGCTCCTGACTTCTAACCCTTGACCTCTAATAGCAGATTAGCAGAATCCATATCTCAGCTTCCCCACTTCCTAGCTGGGCGACCTTGAGCAAGTTACTTCATCTCTCTGGGCCTCAGTTTTCTCACCTGTAAAGGGGGATGATGGCCATAGTACCTATCTGGCACACAGCGAATACTTGTTTTCTGGGCATGAGTTGAATTCCATGGCCTATAGTCTAAACTGGCTCCTGAGAGCTATCTTCCCCTCACTAACCTACAGCAGGAACTTAAGACTTTTATAATACAGATTCAGCTCACTTCACTCTTACCACCATAGCAGGAAATAAGGGGGAAGTACGTGCTGGTTTTCCCTAGAGCTGAGCAGTGTAGAAAGCTGAATTCTCTCTACCACATACATCCTGGACACATGAAGTCCAGATCTTGTGTCTCCCCATTCTGGGCTGGTGAGATGTGTGGAATCAATCCCTAGGCATACCTTGGTGGAAGGAAGATCCTTGGAAAAATGTGTCATTATCCCTCTTCTGGGGGACTCTGGGTGTCTACAGCCCCTCAAGCAAGCTGTGCCTCTGGTGTGCCCTCCTGCACTGGCAGAAGATGACCCCAAGTCCATGGGCTGCAGCCTCAGTTCACACCCTGCTGTGGGTGCTGGTCAACTGGGGCCGTGTGGGTGGGGCTGCCTTGGTGTTTGCTCTGGTTTCTGACTGAAAGATTCTCTGGGTCCAGGATGGAAATTTAGGTCATCTCTGAGGTGGACCCAGATTGTGGGCTTCACCTAGATTCAAGGACTCTATGGGTGAGAAGCAACTTGGAAGTATGACTAGTCCAGTCTCCCACTAGGGCATCCTTGTGGGGAATGCTGGATTATGTCTCACCTTAATCTGATTGCTCAAGGGGCCCTGGTGTGGCCTGGCCTTTGCAGGTATAACTTCCTCTGCTTTGAACACCCTTCTGCCACCACTTTGAGTAATGCCAACTCCCTCTTCAAGTGTCAACTTAGGTATTGCTTCCTCCAGGAAGTCCTCCATGATGGGAATTTGCTTCACCTGCTCTGTGTTTCCCACTATCCACAATTTCTTCTGTTAAGCCACATGGCATTGTAATATACTTGCTTGAGTGATGGTCTGTGTCTCCTTCCAGATTGTAGCCCTGTAGGGCAAGGATTAGGTCTGTCTCTTTCACTCCTGTAGCCCTAGTGCCTAGGGTGGTGAGCTTATAGTAGGTACCCAGTGAATGTTTGTTGAATACATGAACCAAAGATGACCTAGGGCAGGGTGAGTCTCTGGGTCTGAGGCAATAGAGATGGTCTAGAACAGTGCAGAACTTTGGAGAGAAGAAAGACAAAGGCAGAGGACCCCTGGGCGCCCTGCTTCTGACCCCTCCACCTGGTGTTTGTTTGTAAGAAGACAGAAGTTCAAAAGCAATGGACTATTGGGATAGTTTCTTATTTGGGTTTCCCAAGCCTTGGCCAATGTGGGTCAGTTTTATCAGGGTTCGAGTTGAGCATGTTTGGCTACAAGAAACAAGGATCCCCTGGAATGCTCCCCAGAAAAGAAAAAGAGCTGGGCTCAGACCTATCTGTGTAGTGATGATGTAAATAGAATCTCCTAGAAAGGTAAGAAGTGGGGCTACAGTGGGGTCCAGGGTCCCTGAGAATGGACCTGTCAGGTATCTGTATCCAAGATGGTGCCAGGCACCTCTGGCATCCAGAAATTCATGGATCTGCACCGTCAAATGTGGTGGGGCTCTCCCTCTGTGTCTATTCCTCTCTGTCTCCTTGTGTCTGGTGGGGAAATGCTCTCTCAGGAGAGGCTGGCATTGGCCCAGATCATCATGTCATGCCAGGCATAGACATAGGCTTAGTTCAGCTAACAGACTGACTGCTCTGGGGATGGGACCCATTCCTGGTCCAATGCGTTGTGGTTGGTGAGGGGGAATGCAGAAGGAAGCAGGCTCATAAGGCACAAAATGTGGTCCCCCATGCAAGCACGAGCTGCGGGTGTGTGGACCCGGGAAACATGCCTGGAACAGTCTGTTAGACCAAACTTCTACTCATCTCCCCACTCCAGGGGTCCTCTCAGAGGCTAAAGCCACAACACGAATTTCACTGACAGAGTCCTCAGTCCCACATCATAAACATCAGAACATAATATTTATTGCCCTCCTACAGACTGGGTGTCAAGATGAAAAAGAAATAATAATTCTAAATCTTACGCAAGGGCTTTGGAGATCAATGAGGTAATTTATATGAAATAGTTTGGGCTCCCTGGGAAACAAAGTATGACATAAATTTAGCCTTTTTCACTGGATGGACCCCATGTCGATAACTCACCCCATTTAATGAAAAACTCATGTGGCGGTATAGACTGTGCAGTCAGCTGTCTGAGTTCAGAATGTAATATTTTGACCAAGCGCAGATTTGTTCTAACCACGAGGCAGATACTTGTCTCAAGTCTTTTTCATCACAGGGCAGGGTAGAAATAAGTGGCAGGCACCTGTGTTTGGGATGTGTAATACAGTGGCCTCTGGGAATGGTGCCTGGGCATCACTCCATCAAATTCCAGCCATATTTTAGTGGCTTCTAACTCAACTCTAGACCCCAAGGTTCTGTTTTTCTCATGAATCCAAATAGCTAACTTAAGTTACTTGAAACTTATGAGAAAATGCTCCGTTGCCATCACTGTATGGTCCCAACGCTGTGCACGTGCCTTGTAAACTCTGCAGTTCTATATAAATAATAACTGCTGGATCTTAGGTCCATTTATGGAAAAGGGATAACCATTTATTGAACACCTCCTTTTTGCCAGGAACTAAAACTCTTCGAAAGAGGTGTTTATGCCCACGCTCTCTTACCAGCTTCTTTTGAACCCATTCCAATCAGGCTCCCTCATCGCTCCAATGAAAAGGCTCTTGTTGAGGCCATTGATGACTGATGTGTTCCTCCAGCCAATGGCCGATTCTTCTTCTTCATCTGACTCAACTTGTCAGCGGCATTTGATACCATTTATCCCTCCAAGCCCTTGCAATGCTTTCTCCACTTGGCTTCCAGAGCATCCTGTCTTCAGTCCACACTGTGTTGACCAGGGTTTGGCAAACTCCCATAGGCCAAACTACAGGTTTGGTCTGTAGGCCAAATCCAGCCCTTTGTCTGTTTTGCAAATAAAGCTTTATGGGAGCACAGCCATGGTCATTCATTTACATATCATCTATGGCTGCTTTCACGCTGTAGTGGCAGAGTTGAGAGGTGGCAACAGAGACCAGGTGGCCCACAAAGCCGAAACTATTTACTATGAGGCCCTTTATGGAGAAAACTTACCAACTGCTGGCATAGACTCCTTGGGGACCCTGATTCTCCTTCTACCACACCAGCCACTCCTAGTCTTCTTTGCTTCTTCTCTTCATCTCCTTGACCTCTAAGCCCTGGAGTCCTTGAACTCTTCTCTCCTCCATTTGTTCTTAGTCCCTGGTTGAGCATATCCAAACCCATGACATTAAAAACTGCCCTGAACTCCAGGCACATATAGGCAACTGTTGACCCAGCATTCCCACTTGGCTGTCCAGTAGACTTCTCAAACTTCAATATGCCCCAGACAGAACTGATTTCTTTTCTGCAAACCTACCCCTCTTGGTTTTCCTCATTTCAGTAAGTTGCGACTCCGTGCTTCTAGGTGTTCAACCCAAGTGCCTGAAACAACCATCATCTCTTGCCTGGATTACTTCAGTAGCCTCTAACTGTCTCTCCCTTTTTGCTCTTACCCACTACTGTCTCTTCTTCTTGCAGCAACGTGATCCTTTCTAAATATAAGCCAATCACATCCTTTTGTTGGCTTCCCAGCTCACCCACAGTAAACTCCAGATTGTCTTTCCTGCCTCCTCGCCTCAAACACCTTCTGACTTTACCTCCTTCTTCACCCCACCTGGGTCCATCTGCTCCAGCTATGTCGGTCTCCTGGTTACGTGAACACAAGCAGGCTTCTGCCCCAAGATCTCTGCTCTGTTGTTCCTTCTGCCAGGAACCCTCTTCCCCCAGATATTTGCATGATTCACTGCTCATGTCTCTTATATCATGAGCCTTTCCTGACTGCCTTAAATCAAACAGCCTCCCTCTCACTCCTGCCCATCCCCCCTCATCACCATCTGATCTACTCTGCCTTTCTTGGTTTGTGTGTTTCGTGTTCATCTTGCCCCTCTTGGTTATAAGCTCCACGAAGGCAGACCTTTGTTTTGTTCATTCTGTATCCCCATTACCTAGAATAGGGCTTGACACATAATAGGTGCTCAATAAATATTTCAATGTCCTTATCTCTTACAACTCGATGAACCCTATTTTACAGCTCAGGACACTGAGCCTTGGAGAGATTAAGGCACTCACACAGGGCAATTAGGGTAACAGTAAGGCAGAGCTGGAATTTGTACCTGGTGCTATCTGACTGCCAATTCAGTGCTCATTCAGCAACTGTGTGTTGTTCTGTCTCTGATAGCAGCTCTGAGGATTGTTTGTGAAAAGACAATTTTTCCTAGGATGTAAAGAATTCCTGGATCTACTGATGACTCACTGTGAGTCTATGTCTTTCTTACCATACTTATATTTTTGGTTCTGACCACCCTAGGGGTTTGAGGTATGTATGTGTATGTTCTATAAGTTGTCCTTAAAATAAAATTTCCCTTGGTTTATACCGCCGTTAAGCGTTTCCCCTCTCCATTAGCTTACACCATCCGTATGTTGGTTTGAGATTCAGTGATCTTGTGTGGATGACCAAATGCCTGGAATTTTAAGGTCTTTTGCCCTTTTGCCCCTCTCCAATGTACTCCATGAAGTCTAAACATATGCTTAAGTGGAGCAGAAGGGTTTCTAGTTAGAGAAAGCTGGGGTAGATTTGAACACTTTTGTGTGTGTGTGGGGGGGGGGGGTAGAAAGCAATATAACTTATTTTTAAACTTGAAACTAACTTCCTCTCTCCCTCCCTCCCTAACTCCCTCCTCCCTTCCTTCCTTCTTCCCATCTTCTAAACTCTGGTTTCCAGAACTGCAGGATCTTATATTTCAGCACGTTTCTGCCAGTTCCTACATGATAGTGTCAAAGTCCCCTTCCTCAATGTGTCCTGGGAGGAGGAGGCCTCTGGGCTCCTGGGAGGTGGGAGAGGGAGTCTAGTACCCAGGCTGTGGGCAGTCAGAAGAGGTTGGTTCCCATCTCCATTCCTGATTCCTGGGTCCTCTGCAGAAAGCTTGGCTGGGCTCCTTTTCATCCTTGCCACCTTCATCCGGGACAACTCCTTTCCCTGCCTTCTGGGCCACTTGAGTCTTCTGTCGCCATCTTGGATCAGGTTCACTGCCAATATCTTCTGCCCATAACACCTTCCCACCTCAAGAGCGCCCTCGCAGCACAAAGAACCCCCCTGGGGCACTGCCCGGGAAGGCACATTGCCCTCCCTACCCTCTTTCCACATACCAGTGGCCAGGGACAAACAGGCTGTCACAGTCAGACTTTGCTCTGAGAGTTTGACTTTAATCACAAGGGTCACATGCAAAAAGCAGGATGTCAGGGAGAGATTATACCCCAACCCTGACCCTGACTTGAAAGTTTCTGGTCTGCTCTCTCATCCCCGTTTGGTTGCTCCTAATTTCAGAGACAGGGTGGATGATTCAGGGCTCGTTGTTTATTATCCAATCCTCAGAATTTTCTAGATTCTTCTCTCCTTCTCTCTCTCTGTCCCCGGCAGCCTTTCTCCCTATGACCGTTTGACTAATATTGGGAGGCCGTGTGACGGAAGGCTCACAAGCCCACGCGGGGAGTCCTGCCCTGGCTGTGCCTCGTACCTGCTGTGTGACTTTGGAGAGATGCTCTCCCAACACCAGTGTCCTAAGATGGAGATGGGGAATCATGGCACGCACTTCAGAGGGTTGTTGAGGATTAAATGAACAGTGATCACCTACCGCTTCGCCCAAGGCATTGTCATGGCTACTGAGGTGGTTCAAATTATTGCTGGTGAATTTGAATTTTCCTCCAGGAGATTAGTAGGTAGAGAGAAAAATAGTCTCTAAGCTTTAGAGGTCCCCCAAGAGAATGGGCTTGAATATTGGAACAGAAGAAAACTGCTGCTTTTTGGGAAAATGTCTAAGCCCAGCCTATAGATATTGACTTACTCTGTATTATTATAAGGGGTTTAATGTATCATGATGGTTCACAATCACACGTCTTCTTTTTCCTCTTCACACCTGGGGACCAGAACCTGCAATTGTGTTTTGGTCAATGGCTCAGTCCTGACCCTCCCTGAACTGTCAGTTTGGAGATGTTCAAAAAGACTAGGAATCGTGGTCTTTTGGATACGACATTGGACACGTAGTCAATGCCACTCAACTGGGCTAAGCCTGGTGCATACTTGATCTCATTTGGTTTTCACCGCAAACCCATGAGGTGTTGCTGTGACGGTCACCATTTTACAAATGGCGACTTGAAGCTCAGAAAGGTGAAGTACCTTGTCCAAGTCCACGCAGCTCTTAATGGGCCTGCACTGAGCGCCCAGATGGATCCAATGCCAGAGCCCCGGCCCTTGCTCAATACTGCTTCCTGCTCAGTCTTCAAGAAGCCCCCTGCTTCGTACCTGCATTCAGTTGGGTCACATTCTGTTTTCCTCGTAGATCCAGGACTTGTACAACAAGTTACCAAAGGAAGAGCATCCTTGCATTTTCTCTTTTTACAAAACACCTCCCAACAAAGTCCTGTCAGATCTTATATTCTTTACACTTTCTGTGGAATTGCCTTCTCCTCTGGCCCACGTTCACGTTCCTTATTCGGGCAGGGTCATGGTACCCTCCTGTGAGGAAGAGAGCCACAATTTGGGCCCCAGAAATACCGCTGTTCTCGCCCAGACTTTGAGAATCTCCTCAGGTTCACATCTCTCTCCATTTATCACCCCTCTGTCCCCCCGCCCAATCCATAATCACTTCATGAAAATGTGTAGGTGTGGCATGTGGGGTGAGGTGGCCGTGCATCTAGAAGGGCCAGGAGAGAACTACGAGGTCGACGCCTCCATTTTACAGATGAAGAAAAGGCCATCGTGGTGTCATGGGGTAGAGGGGGTTCAACTTGAAAAACGGGAGGGGAAAAAAGAGGGACAATCACACGTGGGAGAAGAAGATTTTGAGGCAGAATGCAAACCCAGCAACACAGCTCACGGAAGACTCGTGGGACCTGAGATCACGCCAGCAGAGTTTTGCACAGGGAGGTGGGCCTGGTGCCTGGGCATGAAAGGTCTCACGGCTCTGGGGCCAGGGTTCTAAGAGATGGGGGTGAGCCTGGGTCTGGGGCAGGAGATACGGAGAGAAGGTCAGAGGAGCTAACCCATCTTGTCCCCATCCTGCGCAGGGCTGGAGCACAGGGATCTCCCCTTTGAAGCATCAGAAGCCGCTGGGGTGCTTGTTTTTTGTTTTTTTGTGTGTTTTTTTGCGGTACGCGGGCCTTTCACTGTTATGGCCTCTCCCGTTGCGGAGCACAGGCTCCGGACGCGCAGGCTCAGCGGCCATGGCTCACGGGCCTAGCCGCTCCGCGGCATGTGGGACCCTCCCAGACCGGGGCACGAACCCGTGTCCCCTGCATCGGCAGGCTGACTCTCAACCACTGTGCCACCAGGGAAGCCCTGGGGTGCTTGTTAAACTCAGATTCCAGGCCTCTTCTCTCAAGATTGGGATTCAGTACTTTGGCGGCCAAGACATCAGCATTTTAATGAAGGCCCCTGGGGGTTCTGAAACAGAGATTCCCAGAAAGCATTTGGAGAGACACTGACATCACTGGGCACAGCTTAGAAAAACTTTAAACCTGTTCCTGGCTACCCGGGCCTCTTGACACTGGGCAGGTCATCAGCTTCCACTGGTCACTGCTGGGCCTTCTTGCTCCCACTGTTTTGGGGGTAGACGAGCTCATCCCTGGAGTTGGCCACTTGCCTGGATGGTAGAGTAACGGTGGACAATGACACAGTGTGGAGAAGGGCCGAGCTGGGGGACCATATCTACCTGAGAAACACCTCCTCCTTCCTGTCTAGGGGGCAGCAGCGGGAAGCCCTAGGCTTGGAGGGCCTGGATGGAGGCTCCAGCTCTGATTCTTCCACTTACCTCCCTAAGCCTTAATGTCCTGATCTGTAAAATGGGTCAATGATATTTTTAGTTTAGTGGGTGGTTGAGAAGATGCCATGGAGAAATGTATGTGGAAGTATCAGGCACTGCACCTGGCAAGTTTGACAAGGAGAAATGGTGGCCTCCAGTAATAATAGCAGATAGATCAGAGCCCTCACCTTGTACCAGCTGCCACCCCTGGTGCTTTACACGTACAAACACATTTAATCTTCACAGCAACCCTGTGAGGCAGCTACTATTATCATCTGTGTTTTACTGTTCAGGAAGTAGCACAGAGACATGAGCAGTTTGCCCAAGATCACACAGCTGCGACCTAGGCCATCTGTCCCTAACATTTGTGTTCCTTAACTGTATGCTATTCTGACACTGGGGAGATCCCTTTTCATTTACTTTTCTCTCCTGCCCCTAAAATGTGTTTTTGGGGCTTCCCTGGTGGTGCAGTGGTTGAGAGTCCACCTGCCGATGCAGGGGACGCAGGTTCGTGCCCCGGTCCAGGGGGTCCTGCATGCCGTGGGGCAACTGGGCCCGTGAGCCATGGCTGCTGAGCCTGCACGTCCGGAGCCTGTGCTCCGCAACGGGAGAGGCCGCAGCAGCGAGGGGCCTGCGTACTGCAAAAAAAAAAAAAAAAAAAAAAGTGTTTTTGAAGTATTTGTAAGCCATTGACGCTTCCTTTCAAGTGAAATCTGTAAGGAAATCTGATGTAAAAATAGGTACCCGAGGAGCAGTTTTGGTTGAAAGGGGATGCTGACAGCCACACTCTGGTCCCCTTCCCCCAGCAGTGGAATCTGGATCCCAGAGGGGCTCCACAGGGCACTGGACGAAAAACAGAACAGCAACATCACCCGAGGGATAACTACTTGAGCTTCCGCTTAAGGAGTTCTTGGAATTTGTGCTAGAAACCTGTGATTTCTTCCTGACCTCAAGGCTGGGACCTTATCTGTCCACCCTGGCAATGAATACACACACACACACACAATTGTACACACATTCACACATACACACACAGTACTCTTGCCCCCATACAAATACACACTCTCACATGCACATTCACACATGCTGTCACACACAGACTTACACGAGAGCCTAATCTCTGCTTTCCCCCTCATGTCGCCCCATTTCCTGTATCTCACTGGATTCCAGCTGAGTGAGGGGACGGAGAAGCCCCCAGCCTCGTTAGTCCACACCTGCCCCTGCCCCCCGCCTCCAGCAAACTCAGAACTGGCCCCTGAGCCAGACTGGTCAGCATCCTGTCCATCACAAGCCTTTTCATCTCAGGAACTCTGTAAACAAGTAGTCTCATTGACGCCCATTTTACAGATGGGGAAGCTCTCATCATCGTAATGACCTCTCAGGGAGAGTGGCCTTTCATCTGTGGATCACAAAGGACTCTTTCTGCACACTAATTAGAAGTCCCAGAGGAAGATTCGCCACTGTTCCTGCCACTCTGTAGTCCTAGAAAGAGGAGGCAGAGGAGGAGCCTGGGGATTAGGCTACAGAAACGCTGAGCCCGTTTCCCAATAGAGGAAGCCGGCTGGCTGGCCAAGGGGGACAGAGTGTGCAGATCAGTAACTGGACCGTGAAACACCCGGGGAAGGGCTGTAGGGATGCAGAAGCCTCGGACTATTACTTGTAATAGTAATAATCACAAGAGCGACTGTGAGTGGGTGTTTCCTATGTGAGCAGCACAGTGGTGGGCAAACGTTACAAATCACAGGATTGTTTTTCCCCGGGGTAGGAACAGGGGGCAATACTTAAGCATTTTCCAGTACACCAGCATTTGGAAGACACTGGAAGTTTCTCAGCCAGTGAAGTATAATGCTTCAGGATGATGGATCTTAAAGGGGTGCATGAGACGGATTGAGAAGGGCATGCTAGAAAAGGCTCAGGGGCCATTGTCCAAGTGCTGGCTCAGGCCTGGGGTGACCCGGGTGTGATGTATTTTAGGACTTGGCATTGGAAAAAAAGGTGGTTGTAGAGCTATCACAAAGCAACACAGCAAATGGATGCTGGGAGCATGGACAAGAAAGCAGCTGTTTGCCTTCACAGTTTTGAGCCAGGTTTTCCAGGGGTCTGGAAAGCAGGTGCATCTGACCATACCTCGGGAGATCTTTAAAAATGCTTATGCTCAGGGCCCACCCCAGATTCTGATTCAATAGGCCTGAAGTGGGGTCAGATGTGCCCCAGACGTGATCCCAGAGAACAGCCAGAGCTCAGAATCACTGTTCTAAACCCTCGTTGCTCAAGGTGTGGTCCACGTGCCACAGCCTGGCACCAGTTGGAAACTTGCTAGATATCAGGTTCTCGGGCCCGGGCCCCTCAAGGTTCACTGAATCCAGATTTGTATCCTAAGTGTTTCTCAAACTTTAATCTACCTGCGTATTACCTGGGGATCTTGTTAAAATTCAGTTTCTGATTCTCGCTTAGTTCTTTTGAATGTTAACCCTGAGATCTGTTCCTGAGCCCAGAAGGTTGTCAGCATGATGACAACTGAATTTTCTAGAGACTTGGAACTCATCAGGCACTTTCAGTGAATTCTTACATTTTGCCCAACTCTTATCTTCATGCTGCCCTTTTGCAAAGCAGGCAGATGAGTCACCATTAGCTCTGCTTTAGCGGTTCCATTTTACAAACTGGAGGCTGATATTCGGAGCCGTAAAAGCACCTCTTGCTCAAGGCCTTACAGCTAGTATGTGGTCAAGTTGGGAGTTGCAATTCCATTTCTTTTGGTGACAGATACCAGACTCCATTGATTAGGGCCCCTGGCCTCCTTGCTCCTTTGCTAGTTGAATGGCAGATTATCACACTCTGCAAAGGCAGATGATTAGCATGTGACTCATGCAAGGGGAGGAGAGGTTGTAGGTCAGTGTTTCTCAATCTTAGCTACACAGTGGCATCTTCTGGCGGGGGGAGGGGACCTTAAAAAATACCCAAGCCTGTATCCCAGCCCCAGCGATTCTGATTTAACTGATCTGGGTGTGGCCTGTGCTTTGAGATGTTTTTAAAGCCACCCCTGTGAGTCTCACATGCAGCTGAGATTGGGAACCTCTTTCTGTTTCCCACACAACATGACCCAGTCCTGTACCCTCAAACGAGACAGCTTCTGACTGTTCAAACCCCTCCTCCCAGGCCTGGAATCCACACATTATCCCTGGGCAGCCTAGTGGCAGAGGGGGCCTGCTGAGAAAACATGCCCATTCTGAACCCCAACCCCCAACCTCATTTAAGTTGCCAGAGTTAGCAAATGGAAATACAGGATGCCCAGGTAATGTGAATTTCAGGTAAACAATGAGTCACTTTTTTAGCATAAGTATGTCCCAGGCAGTATGTGGGAAATACTTATACTACAGAGTTATTCATTGTTACCTGAAATTCACACTTAACTGCGTGCTCTGTATTTTATCTGGCCATCCAGATTCTCTTTCCCAGCAACCAGGCCTTCTAAAAGGAGGGTATCTGAGGTGAAGCTGTCTGGGCCTGGATTGGGGCATCCAGTTTTGTCAGATGAGGCTACTGAGAAGGATTGGTTTTCAGGTTCCTTTATTAAAACTGCCCCAGATGGACAGACACAACACCCTCCTTGTCTTTTTGGCTGCGGAGTCAGCTTTCCATGAATGTGCCCCACTTGAATGAGTAAACTGGCTTCTCCTCTCCCTGGCACCAGGCCACGTACGCCAGTGACGCAGCCCAGCTAGAAGCTGGGAGCTCAGAATTTGGACATGGAAAGATATTTTTCCCCCCTGGAACCAAGTAACACAAACCAAACAGCTATATATAAAATTTGGTAGAAATGTCATAGATGGCACGTTCTAAGAAAGTTGGTTGTAGGTGATCCTAACTTACATATGCAGCTGGTACTCACAGCCTACAACAAATGCTGTCTAATAAAAATGCCAAGTGAGGTCAGGGTGATGGGAATCTAAACTGCAAGGGTATAAATTAGTATCAGTTGCCTGCTTATTCATTAACTCATTCAAAAACTATGTCTTGGGGCTGCCCTGGTGGAGCAGTGGTTGAGAATCCACCTGCCAAGGCCGGGGACACGGGTTAGAGTCCTGGTCAGGGAAGATCCCACATGCCGCAGAGCAACTAAGCCCGTGGGCCACAGCTACTGAGCCTGCACTCCAGAGCCCACGAGCCACAACTACTGAGCCCATGTGCCACAACTACTGAAACCCATGCGCCTAGAGCCCATGCTCCGCAACAAGAAAAGCCACCGCAATGAGAAGCCCGCGCACCGCAACGAAGAGTAGCCCCCGCTCACCACAACTGGAGAAAGCCCATGAGCAGCAACGAAGACCCAATGCAGCCAAAAATAAATTTAAAAATTAAAAAAAAAAAGTATGTCTTGTCCATCTATGATGTGCCAGGCATTGGACAAAGATGCATCCTGCACTCAAGTTGCTCCCATTCTGCTGGGGGAGACAGATAGGTGGAGACAATTACAATTCAATGAGATGATGCTTTGACGAGGACCCTTGGAGGGAATTCGCCCAGAGGTGGGGGCAGGAAAGGGTCTCTAGAGGAAAACCTGAAACACAGATGTGAATTAGTGGGATGAAGAAGGTGGAAAGAACAGAAAGTACTCCAGGCAGAGGAAATAGCATATACCAAAGCAGGGAGAAGGGAGAGAACATGGCACATTATGGGGTGTAGCTGGAGAAGATGAGATTGGGGAGCCAAGCAGAGGCCAAAGAGGGCATTAGTAAGCCTGGAGTTTGGAGCAAAAAGAAAGTAATGGAAGGATATTTAAGCAGGAGAAGGATATGACCAAATTTGCCCTGGCAATAGTATGGTGGTTGGATTGAAAGGGGCAAGCCTGGAATAGAGTCCAAGCTGAAGGCTGGTATAGGCATCCATGGGAGAGATGATGGTGGACTTGCTTAGGGTGGAGGTGAAAAGGGGTGGAGAGAAGTGCATATGCTATAGAAGCTTCATGGAGGGAGGGCCTCCAGGAGTTGGAGATTCTATAGGATACGAGGGGCAATGGGAAGGGCAGTGTCTAGTATGGCTCCTGGGATAGGAGATGCATCTGGAAGTGTACTTGATGGTGTAAACCCAACCTGGCACTTGAGCTCCAGGCCTGAAGACTCAAATGACCTTTTTTTTTTTTTGGCCACGCCACACAACATGCGGGATTTTAGTTCCCTGACCAGGGATGGAACCCGTGCCCCCTGCAGTGGAAGCATGGAGTCTTAACCACTGGACCGCCAGGGAAGTCCCTCAGCTGATATCTTGACCATCTTTATAGGTGACTGACAGGCTCTTCTAACTGCACGTGGCTGTAAGGGAGGAAAAAACTGTCCTCTACCCTTTTAGGTTCAGTACCTAGAGTCCTGCAAATTAAACTGACACAAGAGAGAAACAGGAGAAAGGGCATAAAAATTTTATTGGTTGTTAATATTTTAATTTTTATATGTGCACAAGGGTCTCACAGAAAAGGAAGACAGTTAGCCCTGAGAGTTTGTATACCAGTTTAACAAAGAAAAAAATAATTGTGCAGAAGTGATAAGACGAAGGAAAATGGTTGAGGCTTCTAGAGGTGGTAACTTGTGTGAAGGGATACTTATGGGTGAAACTAATGGAAGATAAGTGTTCTTCCAGTAAGGTTTGTTAATGCAGATTCAAGTTCTACTATCTCTAGCAATGAGTCATCTCCTCTTCCTAGTACAGAAGAAGGGAGTGGAGACATCTTCACAAAGGGAAATTTATGCCCTGCCTTTTTAGACAGAAAGGAGGAGGATACAGAGCTTTTCTTGCATCTGTTGATTCTCAGTTGCCTTCAGCTCAGAATAATCCTTATGACAAAATGGTATATTTTGGGGTGGCATATTCTCATCCCCTTCATGACCAACATAAGAAGTTTTGGCCTCATCCTCCCACCTCTCCTCTGGATCTCCCTCATCTGTCCTTCTTTCTTTCCTTCTTTTCTTTCCTTTAATCCCAATTCTGCACTCATCTATTTCACCTCAGGTGGGTCACACGACCTCCTGGACCTTAGTTTCAGTAAAACATAGGCACCAGTGAATTTTCTGTAACTCATCTTCAAGGTCTCTTCTTGTTCTAAAACGTGAAGACTTGGGCCTTCGAGGAAGCAGAACACAGCATTTATAAGGGTGGGATTTCAAGTCTGACCAGCAGGGGTTTATCCTGGCTCTCCCATTGCTAGCTCTTTAATCGAGGGCCAGTCATGTCAACTCTCCAAACCTCGGTTCCCGACATATAGGTATAGAGTGGGAATAATAATAATATGTACCTCATACAGTTTTTGTAAGGCGTGTAAGAGTTAATCTACTTAGCATAGTGTCTAGCACATACTAGGCTCCCAATATATGTTAGCTATTCAAACATATGATATATTAATAATTGCCATTATTATTATCTATGCACTAGTAAATGTGAACAGGGAAGTGAGAATAACAATAAAAATTTATTGAGCACCTACATAACGTCAGGAATGTTTCTACATTTCACAGTGTAGCTGTACAATTCATTCTGTACAACTCCTTGAGATGAACACGATAATTATCTACATTTTATGTCAAAGAAGCTGAAGCACAGTGGAATCAAGTAACTTGCCCAAGGTCACATCATTAAGAAGTAGCAGAACCTGGCTTTCGAAACCAGGAAGCCTGGCTTTGAGGACCGCACCTGTATTCAGTATGTGGTACATGGACAAGTCATAATACACTCAGCATCGTACACCCTCTCTCTTTTTATTCTTTTGCAAAACTTCAAGCATTTCCTCAACCAGGAAAAAAAAATCTGACCTTCATTTAGCTTAGGTTATTTTCTCCACCAAGAGCTCCAAATAACCTAGGTCTGTGTTACTGCAATTGTGTTCCATGGTCCACTACATCTGTAACAATAACATGTTAATAGAAGTTATGCCTCGAAGGATTCCATGGCCAAACGAGTTTGGGAAATGCTAGACTAAGCAAAGTTTATTTGCTGAGTAAACTGCAGAACTTCTCAGGGACTTTAAAATGATAGTGTACACTGTGAACCCCTGGGTGGGAAATATAAAGCAGTGTTTCTCAGACACATTTCATTACGGAACCTTCCCTTTTCTTTTCACAGAACATCCCAAAGGACTTGTATTCCATGGAGCACACGTTGGGAAATACTGACCTAGGTGCCAATGGTGAAATAGGATACCAGAGAGCTGGAAAGACTCAAGAGGAACAGGGCAATTAAAATCTCTAGTTGGGGGCTTCCCTGGTGGCGCAGTGGTTGAGAGTCCACCTGCCGATGCAAGGGATGCAGGTTCGTGCCCCGGTCCGGGAGGATCCCACGTGCCGCGGAGCGGCTGGGCCCGTGAGCCATGGCCGCTGGGCCTGCGCGTCCGGAGCCTGTGCTCCGCAGTGGGAGAGGCCACAGCAGTGAGAGGTCCGCGTACCGCAAAAAAAAAAAAAAAAAAAAAAAAAAAAACCCTCTAGTTGGCAGTAAAGGCCAGTTTGAGTACCAATTCATAGAGATCGGAAACCCTGTGTAACTTAGAGGTCACAGACAAGGACAAACTGGAACAAAGATTGTATTTGACCTTCACTATTAAAAAAAAAAAAGGTGGGGGAATTTTACGTATATATCCAGTATCAGAGCATTTGATACCACTGGGTTCACATTCCTACCTAACAATAATTGGCTGCCCTACTTTCATTAGGCAAACATTCTCCAGTTTGGCACAGTTCTCACCACTCCCTATTATATTATAATTAGCTCACTCCCATCATTTATGTGACATGGAAGTGTTTGAGTTTGTGACCCCTGGTCCCACTGCATCTTGTAAACCTCACAGAAGCTGGAATAGTGGTTTATACTTTATAACTACCACTGAGGCATTTATTTTTATAACTAGTTCTTTTTTTTTTTTTTTTTTTTGCCTTTTCAAATAATCGTGTGTATTCTTCTCTGATGCTACATTGAAATTTTTTTTTTTACATCTTTATTGGAGTATAATGGCTTTACAATGGTGTGTTAGTTTCTGCTTTATAACAAAGTGAATCAGTTATACATATACCTATGTTCCCATATCTTTTCCCTCTTGAGTCTCCCTCCCTCCCACCCTCCCTATCCCACCCCTCTAGGTGGTCACAAAGCACCGAGCTGATCTCCCTGTGCTATGCGGCTGCTTCCCACTAGCTATCTATTTTACATTAGGTAGTGTATATATTTCCATGCCACTCTCTCACTTTGTCCCAGCTTACCCTTCCTCCTCCCCATATCCTCAAGTCCATGCTCTAGTAGGTCTGTGTCTTCATTCCTGTCTTACCCCTAGGTTCTTCATGACCTTTTTTTTTTCTTAAATTCCATATATGTGTGTTAGCATACGGTATTTGTCTTTCTCTTTCTGACTTACTTCACTCTGTATGACAGACTCTTAACTAGTTCTTTTTTCTCATTGTAAATGTACTCCTGCTGATTGCAAAAACTTGGAAATAGAGAAAAGTATGAAAAATAAAACAATGGCATACATAATAATGACAATTCAGAGATGGCTATTGCTAATCTTCTGGTATATTCCTTCTCATATTTTTGTTTGCACCTACGTATCTAAGTTTTCATCATATTTTGGATCATTCTGTATATGTGATTTTGTATCTTCCTTTATTCAAAGAACATTCTATTAGTTACTAAGCATGGTTTATTCTGCTAAATTGTAATAGGTGAGTTTCTAAGAAAACTCACTTTAAAAAAAAATCACTTACAATGAAACCAGAGAGGTTAGGGGCTAGAAAGCTTTAAACTCGCAATAAAAAAGGTATTTTCCCTGCAAGAATGTCTATCTTAGAGTTGTTTTTTTTTTTTTTTTTTTTTTTTTTTTTTTTTTGTGGTATGCGGGCCTCTCACTGTTGTGGCCTCTCCCGTTGCGGAGCACAGGCTCCGGATGCGCAGGCTCAGCAGCCATGGCTCACGGGCCCAGCCGCTCCGCGGCATATGGGATCCTCCCAGACCGGGGCACGAACCCGTATCCCCTGCATCGGCAGGCGGACTCTCAACCACTGCGCCACCAGGGAGGCCCTTAGAGTTGTTTTTTATAGTCATAAAAGCACAGCTCCAGAAGTTAAACATTGTTGAACAAATCCAACATTACATAGTTCAAAAGTGACTCTAATAAAAAAGAAACTAATGCCAAAGTGCATGTGAAGGGCTTGAATGTTATTTCACTAAATGTGAGAATGGAAAAAGCAACTTTTCAAAATTCACATATGATAATTTTATATAATATACAAACATGTAGCTTTATGTAGCTGATATAATAAATTGAAGGTATGAATACACATTTGAATATTCCTCCACCTTCCTAAAAGTTTATATCCTCGAATTGCTCAAAACCCCTTTTCAATAGAAAAATCAGAGATACTCTTACATACATATATATATTTTTAACAAGCATTTTAAAATTTTATTTATTTATTTATTTGGCTGCATTGGGTCTTAGTTGTGGCATGCAGGATCTTCATTGCGCCATGCGGGCTTCTCTCTAGCTGTGTGTTTCAGGCTTCACCCTAGGGCTCCAGGGTGCGTGGGCTCAGTAGTTGTGGCGCTCTGGCTTAGTTGCCCTCTGGCATGTGGGATCTTAGTTCCCCGACCAGGGATCGAACCCACATCCCCTGCACTGGAAGGTGAATTCTTTACCACTGGACTACCAGGGAAGTCCCAGAGATACTCTTATATTGAGGGCATAAATAGTAGTAGTTGTATTTGGCACTTTAGAATTCTAGCATCCTGTAAGTGAGAGGGCTAAGTGGTCATCACCATGTAATTGTGCCCTTGAAGTAGGAGTAGCAGTAGGAGTCCCCTCTACAAGAATCAGTGGCTGTCCATTCTCAACATGATCGGCTCCTGTGATGGGAAACCTCTACCTCAGAGGTGCGATTCAGAGCTTCTTACTAGACAGTTCGTCCTCACACCGAAGCCATGAATCCTCCCCTGACTTCCGCCCAGTCGCCCAATACTGCTCTTCAGTTTGAAGTCTAATTCTTTTCCCTATGACAGCTTCTTAAGTATTTTGAGAAATCTATGATTTTGCCAAGCAATCTTTTCTAAGCTAAGCATCTTTTAAACTTTTATTTAATTTTTTATTGAGATATAGTTGATTTACAATATCGTGTTAGTTTCACATGTACAGCAAAGTGATTCAGATATATATATATATATTTCAGATTATTTTCCATTATGGGTTATTATATGATATTGAATGTTTTTCCCTGTGCTATACAGTAAATCCTTGTTGTTTACCTATTTTAAGTATAGTAGTTTGTATCTGTTAATCCCATACTCCTAATTTTGACCCCACCTTTCTCCTTTGGTATCCATAAGTTTGTTTTCTATGTCTGTGAGTCTGTTTCTGTTTTGTATATAGATTCATCTGTATTATTTTTTTATTCCACATATAAGTGATATTATACAATATTTGTCTTTCTCTGCCTGAGTTACTTCACTTAGTATGGTAATCTCTAGGTCTACCCATGTTGCTGCAAATGGCAATATTTCATCCTTTTTTGTGGCTGAGTAATATATATATTTACATACTACATCTTCTTAAGCCAGTCATCTGTTGATGGGCACTTGGGTTGTTTCCATGTCTTGGCTATTGTAAATAGTGCTTCTATGAACATTGGGGTGCATATATCTTTTCAAATTAGAGTTTTCATCTTTTCTGGACATATGCCCAGGAGTGGGATTGCTGGACCATATGGTTAAGGTAAGCATTTTAATTTTTTTCAAGTTTCTAATATATCATAGTTTTGAGACATTTCTAGAAGCCCAGAATGATTTTAGAATTACATAAAAATTTTAAAGGTGTTAAATTAAGGGAATTCCCTGGTGGTCCAGTGGTAAGGACTCCACGCCCTCACTGCCGAGGGCCCAGGTTCAATCCCTGGCCAGGGAACTAAGATCCCACAAGCCGTGCAGTGCGGCCCCCCACCCTCCGAAAAAAAAAAAAAGGAGTTAAATGAAGATAAATTTGGATCAGAACAAGAACAAGGCAGGGAAAGGGAATCTGGTCCGTAGTAGGCATCATTCATGTCATCTCAATTAATCCTCACAGTTGCCTAATGAGACAGTGTTGGTCAAGGCTTACTATCCTGTAAGTGACAGAAAGTCCAACTCAAACTGGTTTAAGTAAAACAAATAAACAGATTAATAAGAAACTAAAAATCCCAAGAGTTGACCTTGGCCTTCAGTATAACTTGATCTAGGCACTCAAATAATGCCACTAGGACTTGGGTTTTTTTCTACCTCTAAACAATGCAGTCTGCTGTATGGCCTTCATTCTTGTAGAAAGTTTGAAGACTCCCTGCAACTCCAGGCTCCCAAGTTCAAGTTTAGCAGGAAAGAGCCCCAGCAGTGCCAGCAAAAGTATCATTGCATCTCATTGACACTGACTGCATCATGTGCCTGCCTCTGAACAAATGGCGAGGACCAGGGTCATGGGTGATCTTGTTACCCAGGCCTGAGACCCACATCCACCTCTGAAGCAAAGAGTGGAGGCACCACCCAGAATGTATGGACTATGAGTGGGGAAGGGGTTGTTCCCCAGAAGGAAATCTGGGTGCTGTTACCCAAAGAAGTGGGAATGGGCTACCAAGTCAACCACGTCGACTTAGTATTATTTTAATATCCCATTTAGAGACAAGGTGACCAAAGCTCAGAGACAGAAAGCTGTTTGTCCAAGGTCATACATAGAAAGTGAAAGGAAGGGGTGTGCTCCACTGCAAAGCCCTGCTCTTTTCCCCTCTCCCCACAATGCTATGCAGGGGAAGTTCTGTTGACCGGAACCGAATCATAGCAAATGTATCTCCACTTTTTATGATTCAGTAACTTTGGGTGACAGAGTAATTAACTAATTTTAAGCCCTGGGGATAAATGCTCCTGAATCCTTTCATCTTGATTTCCTGGCAAAAGTGTTGGAATTTCTCCATGATTGGTCAGTGAACTCATCAACATCTTCCCAGAACCTGGGGGACATGGCTTCGGGGACTTCATTAGCCAGTTACCCACTTCATTTTGATTTTCATTCCCTGGTAGCAAGTCTGGTTCTGTCTGTCATGAGGCCTTGGCTATCGTGGACAGCCTCTGTGGTATGTCTTGGGGACAGCAGAGTGGAACCCCATGATGATCATGCTCCAGAGATCTGCTCAGCCAAGGCACTTTTTTAAGATGTAAATGCAAATGTCTCGGTCATCGTGAGCACTAGTCCTTATTATCACTAGAGCATTTTGCACTTTTCTCTAGCCTTTCTGTTTTGAAGACATTTGAAATGCCTTAGAAAGTTAAACTATGTCCCTTATCAATAGCAGACTAAACTGTGATAAAATCATGCATGAAATACATTCATGTATGGAATACCATCCAGCCATTAAAAAAATAAAATGAGGGGCTTCCCTGGTGGCGCAGTGGTTGAGAGTCCGCCTGCCAATGCAGGGGACACAGGTTCGTGCCCCGGTCTGGGAAGATCCCACATGCCACGGAGTGGCTGGGCCCGTGAGCCATGGCCGCTGAGCCTGCGCGTCCGGAGCCTGTGCTCCGCAACGGGAGAGGCCACAGCAGTGAGAGACCCGCGTATCACAAAAAAAAAAAAAAAGAGGCAACCAAATATCAGTACTGGCAAATCTCAAAAACTTAATGTTGAACAACAAAAAGTGCTGTGGAAGGACACATGCAAAATCGTGCTATATTTGGTGCAGGACTACATAAGAAGGAAAACTATAAACACATGTATAGGCATTTCATGATGGTAGGTCCTTGGGGTCGGAGAAGGGGCTTCAAATGGTAAAAGGGAAACAGGATATCATCAATTTTATTTGTAATTTTTTTTCTTAATCTAGGTGGTGGATACAGAGATATTTGTCATATTTTTCTCTATACTTTTTTATAAAAAATATACAATATTTGATAGTGAGACATGTTACCCCTCAGTCATGGTCAAGTTTCCACCTCTCTGATGCTGTATTGGTCAGGATTCAATGGTGGAGACATAATTCACTCTAGCTCCCCAGTGAGTTTAGGCTGAAGGAGATTTAATAGTGTTTACAGAATTACTCAGGAGGCTGGAGGGACCACGCTGAGCTTTTAGGAATAGCTTTGAGAGCCATCCTGCAGTACGGAGCGGGCACCAAGGGCAGTACTGTCTTTTATAATCAGGACACTACCAGTTGGATTGGAAAGAACACTGGACATTCCAGACTCTGCAGCAATGGCACTTGTCAGCAGAAACAGTGGAAGCAGCAAAAGTGTGGCTTTCCCATCACTGCTTCTGTTACCTAAAGCTCAGCTTCTCTATTACACCGGTGCAGAATCAAATCCCCAAGACAGAGTTTTGGGTGAAGTAGAAAAGGATAGCTTTATTGCTTTGTCAGGCAAAGCGGAACACACCAGGCTTCTGCCTCGAAAAACTATGTGCCCCAACCCGAGAGGATTTGATGAAGGGTTTTATAACAGTGGTTCAAAGGTGGGGTTTCTGACAAGATTAGGCTGTGAGCAGGGCTTGCACTCCCTAATCTCATCTCAGGTGGTCCTCTCTTAATCTCGCCTCAGGTGGTTTACTGGCTGCTCCTCCCTTGATTAGCAACTGTTCAAATCCGCCCTTTGGAACTCAGGGAAGGTCGTGGAGGCTGGAGTCTTGCCTCTAAGAAATGGAGGACTAAAGGAGGCCTCCCTGCCCAGGTCCCACTCGGTTTCACTTCCTTCGGGTTGCTGGAACCCCACGTGCATCTGGGAATTATAGTTCTTAACTTTCAGCCTCTGCAGTGGAGGAAGACACATGAGGAGAAGGTAGGAAATGCTGATCCACCATATTTCTCCCAGGAGCCATATTGTTCCATCCCATAAGCTCTTACTGCACCTACACCACATGGGCCCAGCCCTTAATCCCCCCCTTTACCCCCACTCTGAACTCCTATCCCAGCCTCCATAATAGATTGGGGATTGGCAGTCAGAGGACTCAGTGAAAAACAAGAGGCAATTCCATAGGCACTGTAATAAGATGGCAGGTTTAGACATATAAGACCCAGGCACAGGATTGCAAAGAATGCGTTAGACCTGGAAAAAACATCTGGGGTCACAGTGGACCACAGTCAGCTAGATGTTCCCCAGGGGAAGGTGGTGGTACTTAGTGATGAAAGAGCTTGGCTCCAGACTGAGACCATCTCAGGCCATTTTTGATGGCCTCACTACTTACTAAAGGGCGACCATAGGCAAGTTGCTTAATCTCTCTGCCCTTCAGTTTTCCTATCTGCCAAATGGGGGTGATGATGATGATAATAAAACCTCCCTCAGTGGGCTGCTGTGGAGGTTAAATGATGCAGGATTAACAATAATAGCAAACACAGACAGTGCTTACCAGGCGCTGGGCTAAGTGTAGCATACACTTTAATTCATTTAACTTCACACCAGCCTGGAGATGGGTACTTTTTGTTGTTTGCATCTCTCAGATATGGAAACTGAAATTCTAATCCAACAGTCTGGAGTCAGACTCTGAGCTCATGATGGCTCCAGGATGCTCCTCTCAGGACACATGCAGGACTCAGGGCAGACTGAGCACCAGGTCAGACTGAAATAATCCTTAGCTGTTATTACTTAGAAGAACAGGTAGAGGAAGAGAGGTGAGCTTGGGAACTAACAACAATACCGAATTCCGTCAAATGGCAAAAAATGTCCCACCTGTGGGCCTGGGGCCAGGGCACTGTGAGGCTGAGTGTGAAGGCAGTGTCCCCACCTCCTCCGATGTTGGGAGTGTGGGTGGGTGAAAAGAAGAAGCTCTAGCAGAAGTGGTTGGCTCTTTCTAGTTCCTTAGGAGGCAGTCTCCCCACTTCCTCGATAAAAAGAGAATCTACTGGACGTCAGTGGGGCGTCCCCACAATTAGTGGGTGCCCAAAGGTGCAGGCTGGGGAAACAAGTAGGAGCCTAGGAGGAACCTGAGAGGGATGGGCAGTACCCTTTCTTCTCTTGATGAAATCCACTGCCATGGCCGCCCCAAAAGAGCATCTCGTCACCCCTTCATCTCCTGGGTGGGAGCTGAGGTGAGCCTGGGCTTCTGGCTCCCAGGGGGTGGGAAATACCAGGGTGTTCAATCCTAACCAGCTGTTTCTGCTTGGGGAAGACTCTGAGCCTGCAGCCCCCTTTCTATCCTAGACAAAGAAACACGGTGAGTGTTAGAAAAGTAGTAAAGATATGCTAGAAACCAACTGAGACTTTCTCTTGTACAAACTATGTAAAATGCTAAAATGCCGCTTTGAATTGGGGAACTCTTTCAAATAAACATGTATTTTATTAAATTCATCAATGACTAAATAGCTTTGAAAAATAGTGGTAGAGAGATATGCAGAAAGTATTCACTCAGCCTTCAGATAATGAATGCTTGGTGAATCTATACATCAGAGGACAGGGACTTGGTCTTTGTCTGTTGCCAGGGGATAGAAAGTAGGAGGATCTGAGCCCCCAGGCCCCCTGACTTGCATACTCACCAGGCAGGACCAGCTACCTAATTTGTAAGACCCAGTGCAAAAGGAAAACATTGGGCCCTTATTAAAAATGTGTTAAGGGCTTCCCTGGTGGCGCGGTGGTTGAGAGTCCGCCTGCCGATGCAGGGGACATGGGTTCGTGCCCCAGTCTGGGAAGATCCCACATGCTGCGGAGCAGCTGGGCCCGTGAGCCATGGCCGGTGAGCCTGCGGGTCCGGAGCCTGTGCTCCGCAATGGGAGAGGCCACAACAGTGAGAGGCCCGCGTACGGCAAAAAAAAAAAAAAAAAATGTGTTAAAAATTTCAACATAGTGACAATAGAGCATCAAAGCAAGTGCGGGGACCCTCTGGGTGTGGTGTCCTGGGCAACTGCACAGGTCACATGCGCAACCAGCTGACCTTGCAGCTAGGAGATTCTCCCCAAAGAGGAGCAGATCTTGGATGCCTGACAACGGCCCCTCCTCTGGGATGCCCTTTTTTCATCCTAAGAAGTTAGCGGAGCAGGGTGACAACAATTTCTTGTCGGGGAATCACAACACAGAAAACGCAGAGTGGGCTTCCCTAGTGGCGCAGTGGTTAAGAATACACCTGCCAATGCAGGGGACATGCGTGCGAGCCCTGGTCCTGGAAGATCCCACATGCTGTAGAGCAACTAAGCCCATGTGCCACAACTACTGAAGCCCACGTGCCTAGAGCCCGTGCTCCACTACAAGAGAAGCCACCGCAATGAGAAGCCTGAGCACCACAACGAAGACAACAGCAACTAGAGAAAAGTCCACGCGCAGCAACGAAGACTCAACGCAGCCAAAAAAAAAAAAAGCTCAAAGAGTTTCCTATCGCCCCTCTGGCCTTCCTTCTTCCTATGAGCATCTGTGGAGCATTTTCTCAGTGTGTGGCACCCTGGGGAAGTCACGGTTCCAAACTTCAGATCATTCACAGTCTAGTGAGGGAGATAGTTTTACAAGCAAGCAGTTAAGATCCAGTGTGATCCCTTACAAGGGAAGAGGGTGAGGGGCATTTTGGAGAAGGGCCCCTAGTTGGCCTGGGGGAGGCAAGAAGGGACCACTGATGGGTCCTTGTGAGGAGGGACTTTGTAGATCTGGGGAGCTGGGGTCCTGATGGCTTTTTAGAAAGTCACACTGGCACAGCGTGGAGGCTGGGTTTGTGGAAGGCCAGGCTGGTACTAGGGAGCCCAGTCATGGGACAGCTCGCCGCCCTAGGAGACGGCAATGGGTCCTGAACGACAGCGGAATACCTGGCTCTCCTCCTGGACAGGAGGGGGTGGAATGGAATCAGCTGGCTTTGGTGATTGGCAATGGGTGGGTATTAAAGTTGAAAGAAAATCCTAAAAAGACTAATTGACTCCTGACTTTGGGCAGATACACAGACACAGTAAGAAAGCCAGTTTGGAGGGAAAGATTATGCCTATTATTAGTAATTTTGCAAATCAGTAAAGCTATCGGGAGAGCAATATATCACTAAATGCCTTTCCGAACTTCACATCACACCTCTTCTTCCTCCCCATCAGGACCCCAGCCCCAAATCACCTCATTAACAAAAACACAGGAGAATCATCATCATCTTTTCGTAGAAATACACAGAATCGAAAAACTAGGGAGTGGAATGAAGTGAATAGATTGGTTATTCCATACCTCAGAAGCAATGAAAGCAACACAACTTGGGAAAAGGAAATTTCAGGTTTATAACTGTTTCTAGTTCTGTAATCAAGGGCAATCATCCTAATACAAATATGCTTTTTAAAAATAGAAATAATTTCCCTGGCTTTTTTTTTTCTGTTACTGTGGCTTTATTATTTCATCCCAAGTTTGTTCTGTAATGTAGAAATGAAAGAAGGCCTAGGAGGTACTCTGTTCTATAAAGTCAGGGAACAGAACTGTTTTTAAAACAAAGTTGCATTAAATTGTGTCTTCCTATCTCCCTACATACAGTAGGATCAACACAGGCAACAGCAGAGATTTGCACTGCCTCTCCTCCTAATACTAGCCCAGAGGCCCTTTGAAATTGGAAGAGTTGGTTAGAATCCATCCTGAGTAGAAGTTTGAAGAGGAAGGAGTATCTCAAACCCCTGAAGTAGAATAATCTGGGCAAGAACCAGCCCTATATAATACAAAACTTAAAGAATAAGAACAAAGGCCATAGGAAAGCCATGGTGTAGCCATCTTGTGAGATCTTCTATTAGGTTAAAGGAGTATAAAATGAATCATCTGAATGTGAGACTTCCCTTTTAAATTTTCAATTTTAAAGCAATAGAAACTGATCACCCTACCCAGAGCCAAAACTATATTATGAAGGCCCTATCCTGAAATATTCAGCTTGTACCAGAATAACTCCTACAAGCAGCACATTCACTACAAATAACTACTTTATTAGCAGTCCCACATTGAATCTACTTACTTGAAGAGCTTCTGAAATGTTTAAGATTCCAGAACTATCTTGAATTGCTCTTAGCATTAAAAAAGAGTAGATGGTGAAGGGCTGGTAGCCCAGCAGGCCTACTCAATACCCCTTATCTAAAAAAACATTCTTATATAAGCTAATTCAGACACACAAACTTTACCTGCTTCTGATTTAAGAGTTTTACTGACAGAGAAAAAAAAAAAAAACCTGTGAGGAGACCCACTCCCTTTGCCACATAGCTCAGGCATATTTTTCCCCAACATTATTCAGACAGTGAGAGAAGTCAGGTCTCTCCAGTTTTAGTTCTCTTAGAGACAGAAGATTGGCCAATAGCAGTTAGTCCTGAGTCAACCCCAAGGCACTATGATGTCAAAGGTACTTCATACCTACACCCCCAAACCAAAGAATTCACATAGAGATTAATATACTCTAGAAGGAATAAACATTTCAGATCAGCTTGTGACTACTGACCTGTCTCGTGTTTACACCATAAGAAAAGCCAATATAATAGCTGTTTTCCTGGAAGCCTTTTCCTGGCAGTCACAACAGGAAGAGGCCTGTGAAGAACCTCAGGGAGCAGTCCCCTCCATTAGGCTGCAGCACTTAAGGTTTATCACAGGAAAAAAACCAACGATTCAGTCCTTGGCATCCCCTACTCCATCCGCATTGATGGCAAACATAGCTTCAGCTTCAGGAAGACAAGGAGAGTCATAGATTTTGCAGATCCTGGTTTCCCCTCTTCCTTTTCTCAGGTACAGTCTTGTTGTTGAGGCATGAGCAATGATATTTCCTCCAATAGGTTTTTTAGGATCTGCAGCACACATGGCTGCTCCATCCACTTGGGCTACCACCTGGTTGGTGATTACCACTGCTACACCAAACTCATCAGCAAGTCACAGAAGCATCCACAGAAACCTGGCCAAGTGCATCTGCCTGGCGGAAAGCTCACCTCGACCCGAATAGTCTGTCCTGTAGAGGGCGGTGGCACTGTCTACAGTTAGCAGTGCATACCTGGACTCTACCATCATGGCTGATGCGTGATAAAGGAGCTGGGTCTGGTGGTCTGTGTTGAACCCTCGAGCATATGCTACATTATCCAGGACATCACTGCCAGAGAGGCCATATCTCTCAGCCACTACTAGCAGCCATTCTGGCCTAAAGGTACCCTCGGTGTCAATGTACATGGCCTTTCCTTCACCTCCACCTCGGTCAATGGGAAGCTGGCATGTTACAGCCAACGTATGACAGATCTGGGTCTTCCCAGTTCGGAATTCTCTGAACATCTCTGTGATGGATCCAGTCTCAATTCCTCCTTGAAGTAGTTTGTCAAGCTCTTTGGAGCCGGTAGTAATCTGTATGATCTCAGACCGCCTTTGGTGGAACCCAGTTGCAGTGGTGATACCCATTGGAACTAATTTAGCTGCCTCAGTCAGAATTTTATCAGCTTTGGCTTCACTAATCCCCTTAATATTTATTACCTCCTTCTTTGGTGCATAGGCAACAGCCTCCACAGTATGGAATCCAGCTTCTTCCAATTTCTTCTCATCATTGGCATGTATGCCGCATTGCTCTAATTGAGAAATAGGTTGTGGACCAAAGCTCTCTTCTTCCACTGAAGTATCTGCATTTGCTTCAAGCTGCAGCTGCATAGCCATTACTTAGTGTTCAATACTGCACCCCACTTCTCTACGCCCTTGCTCCGGCCTTCTGCACGAAACCCAGATGAGTTTCAGCTCCTAACTGCGCTCCTGGGGCGCGTCTCAGCTCTCTTCAGGGCTCGGTCTCAGGCAGCAGCACCCACTCCGTCTGCCGCCTTCGGAAATCCCCTCCCTGGCTTTTATCGTCAGACTATTTAGTAATTTATTTATTTGTGCCTTTAACAGACTGTAATAGATGAACTCAGGTACTTAGTTAAAAGGGATGGGGGTGGGGAGGGGGAAGGAGGATCATTGTCAAGTTCAGCCAAGTCTTGAAATAAAATTTAGGGGCTTCCCTGGTGGCGCAGTGTTCGAGAGTCCGCCTGCCGATGCAGGGGACACGGGTTCGTGCCCTGGTCCGGGAAGATCCCACGTGCCGCGGAGCGGCCGGGCCCGTGAGCCACGGCCGCTGAGTCTGCGCATCCGGAGCCTGTGCTCCGCAATGGGAGAGGCCACAACAGTGAGAGGCCCGCGTACCGCAAAAAAAAAAAAAAAAAAAAAAATTAAAGTAAAAGTACCCTTAATGGGTTAGTTGCTTAAGAGTCACCGTGTGTGCACAACATGCATCCTTGAAATAATTAGCAGGAGGAAAAGACTGGTGGCAGCCCATAAGATTCCCCTTATTTAGAAAGCATTTGGGGCAGACTCTATAATGCAGTCTTAAAAGAATTGCTAATCAGATTCTGATCTGGGGAGCTGTAAGGATGTGGAAGCTCAGCCCAGTCACCTGAGCAGTCATTAGCATTAAGCTACACTGAGTCCCTTTCTCATTTCACACTTTATAGACCCCTTAGTTCCAGCTCAGCAGTCATGGAGGGAAACTATTCAGGTATTCATATATGCCAAATCACACCGGGTACTCTCAGGGGAAAAATAGTCCTTTGAGAGAACTTGGTGAGTGAATCCTTGTCTGTTGAAATACACACCAATTTTCAAATTAACCCAGAGTTGGTCTTAAAGCAAGTCCTTTGCTTTCCTTCCATGTTGTGATGAGGACTCTGACACCTTGGGTTGCTACCTCTAAACCATGTGCTTTCTTTGGCATGGCTTCGGGGGATGGCATGGGCACTACAAGGGCTGAGACAGCTCATCTCGTAGCTTCTGAGCTCTCTTTCATGGCTTCCGTGGATGGGTGCTGCTGTGGCACTTGGCAGGGGGAGATCAAGAGAGAGATTTTTCTACTGACCTGTTATGTGATGCACAACACACTTTTCATATAAGTGCTTCCACCTGCAAGTCTGGGCCGCTGGGGAGGGTGCATTGCGCAATGAGGCCTGATGATACAGCTCCTCCCTTCTCTCTGCTTTACACATATTGGCTTCTGTCAGAGGCCAGGTGTCTAGTGGCACATGCGTGCCCTTTGGCCGAAGGATCTGAGTTGGCTTAAGAGAATTTGTATGTGGGAATGGCTGTTCTTTCTTACAGGAACTCATTTCTGTATGCTTTGAACCAACCAAAGCAGACTTCTCTGTAGGACAATATTCGATTAGGAATGTTTCCATCTCATGAACGGGACCATGCTCTAGGGAATGAAGAATGACCAACTTGACTTGGGTTCTAAAGAATTAATCAAGCATCTTCTTAAATGGGATTACACACATTCCTGAGGCATGTGAAGCGAGACAGGAATCTGCTCCAACATTCTTGCTGGAAGCAGGCGGAAGCTTTTTAACCAGCCTTTAAAAGAAGATGCCAGATGCCCAGATGGGAAAGAAGTAACTTTTCCTGGGAGGGTTGGCAGGCAGAGGACATGAATAGAGTCACAGATTGTACTTTGGAGCCAGAGTGAGATGGTTGCTGGCTCTGGAGGAATTGTTGAGAGGCTTCTTGTCAAAGTGTCAAGCTTTGTGTCCAAGTGTCAGGCCATGAAAAGTCTCTGCCCAAGGTAATTTCTGGATGACTGAGGGTAGAGCCGATCAGGGCTAAACCAGCTTCAAACCTTCTGCTGAATTAGTGATAGTCATTGTTTCGTTATCAACTCCTGGGTGTGTGGGAGGCAGAGACTTGGTTGCTAAACAAAGGGGGATAAAACAGCCTGCTCTACTGAGAACTGGTGACCTGTCGCTGATTCTGTGTCATTCATACTTGGACAGCCTTCAGGTTAACTGCAGAATGTGTTAATCCAAGCACTGCAAAAACTTCCTTCGCGAAAGCAGGACTCTTGAGTTTCCTCAAATGCCTCTTCAACAAAAGAATGTGTTTGTTTTGTTTTCTTCTCCCCACCTCAGGGAAGCCAGTCAGTGGCTCCCCAGTCTTCCAGCTGGGGAGGGGCATCTCTGAGAGCCAAGAGAGTGGGATGCGAATGCAGGAAGGGGAGATGGGAATGACTCCCAATGTCCCTCCTTGGTGAGGCCTTTCATGGCTGTCCCCACCCCAGGCATTGTCTACCCCATCATTTTGATACATCATTCTGATCTATGTCCATATATATTATAGCACTTATTTTTTATCTGAAGTTATCCTGTTCATTTAAGTATTTCCCAGTCTAAGGTCTCTTCCCCACTTAGAATGTAAACTCAAGTGGAACAAGGATCCTATCTGTCTTGTTCACCCCTCTGTCCTTCTGCACTAGACAGTTCCTGGTCTATGGCAGGTGCTCATAAATATTTCTTGAATGAATGTATGTATGCACTGGGTGTGAACATTCTACAGAGCCTCATACTTTAAAAAAATTTAGACATTTGGATTAGAAATTTTACTAAGGTGAATTATTTGGTTTCATGCTTTCCATGTATAGAAGATACCAGAAAACTAAACCTACTCTAAATGACCTGGAGCATCACCATCAATGTTGGTTAGTATACTGGACTATCATCCAGACCTATTGAATGCATGATTTTGTGTGTTTGTTTTGCATCGACACAAACTGTTGTGATTGTTGAAGTTTTGGCTCTGCCTTTAATGACTTTTCTCTCTTCATTTTGGCCAATCAGCTCTTCTTTCTATCACGGAAGCACCTACAACAACTGTTCTTCTACTAGTCATTTGCAATTTTGATGAAACAATAGTTGAGCTTGGGAGACATGAATAGAAAATACAAGTAAATAGGTCCTGCCTAGGAAGGAAGAGAATCTCTTGGCTATAGATGCGAGTATTAAGACATCCTTGGTGGCATTTACTGAACTTAATTCAATTTTTTTTCTGCCTCTAGTTCATGACTGCAAACAACAGAAACTGATGTTGGTTATTGCAAGAAAATAATGGACTTTCTGAAGTCCTGAGGGAGAGCTCATAGAAAAGGATTCTATGTCACCAAAGAGCTTACAGTCTACATGAGGAAATCATACAAAACTAGTTTGAGGCAATGTATTAGTCAGGGTTCTCCAGAGAAACAGAACCAATAAACTAGCCAGCTACCTATCCTCTATCTATGTACCTATCTATGTACCTATCTATCTAGCCATCCATCCATCTATCATCTAACAACATGAGAGGAGATTTATAATAGGAATTGTGACTATGAAGGTGGAGAGGACCCAGGATCTGCCATCTGTAAACTGGAAAACAGCAGGAAACCTGTTGGTGTAATTCAGTCCAAGTTTAAAGGCCGAGAAACAGAAGTGCCAATGTCTGAGGGCAGAAGATGGATGTCTCAGTTCAAACATGAGAGCAAATTCCCCCTTCCTCCACCTTTTTGTTCTTTTTTTAAAAAATAGATACATATTAAAAATTCATTTTTTTTATTTTTTATTTTTGGCTGCGTTGGTTCTTCATTGCTGAGCTCAGGCTTTCCCTAGTGGCGGTGAGTGGGGGTTACTCTTTGTTGCGGTGCGCAGGCTTCTCATTGCAGTGGCTTCTCCTGCTGCGGAGCACGGGCTCTAGGTGCAAGGCTTCAGTAGTTGTGGCACGTGGGCTCGGTACCTCCCCCTTTTTGTTCTATTCAAGCCCTCATTGGACTGGATGATGCCCACTCGCATTGGTGAAGGTGATCCTCTGTACTCAGTCTACTTGTTCAAATGCTAATTATCTCCTAGAGACATCCTCATGTACATACCCAGAAATAATGTTTCACCAGTTATCTGAGCATCCCTTAGTCCAGTTAAGCTGACACATAAAATTAACTATCACAGGCAATAATAGAAGAGGCATCATAATGTCCTTTCTTTTGAGTCTCCAAATTAATTATATAGACTCCAAACAAGCCAGGAATTCTGAGGAAGGAGGGATCCCTGTACACTAAGGAGATCACATTAAGCTTTAAAGAAGAGGTATGATGGGATTTGGAGCCCAAGGGGGGTTATAATTTATCTAAGAGGAGAGGAGTGTGTGTGAGGGAGGGTGATCAAGGCTCAGGGAACAGCACAAGCAAAAGAATGGGAACAGACCCTGTGCAACATTTAGGGGTAAGTAAGTAAACCAGTCTCTCTGGTGTGGAAGTTTCCAGAAAGGGAGCAGTGGGAGGCAAGCTGGAAAGGGGGGTCAGGTTGAATTAGATGGGGCCACACATGCTATGCTAAAACTTGTGGTGACATCCACAGCTGAGCAATTGACCTAGTAGGACAGAGCAGAAACCGATCAACAGTGTTTAATCAATACCTACAGTCTCTTCCATTGATAGTGAATTTCTCACCCTGGCCTTGAAGGTGTGACTTGCCTTCATTATCTCCCAAATAGAAAGTGGCCACAGGCAGGTCTGCTGTTATCTCTTCCCCAGAATGCCATAATCTTGTTTTGAAACCTCTTCCCCAATTTAGAATGTGCCTAAATTCTAAATCCCAGACAAAGTGAACTTGACCTTGAGGAGCAGGAGTTTTTGTCCTTGAATGCAGGCCAGTCACTCCCGATAATAACAATTGTAATGGCTGAACTTTGTTGAATACTGGTTATGTGCCAGCTACTCTTCTAATAGCTGAAGCATGTTTATTTAATCTTCTTTTATATTATTATATTTCCTGGTTTGCACAGGGAGGCCACAGCTAGTCATTAGCAGAAGTTGGGACTCCAACGCCAAATCCTGTCACAAATTCCAAACTTTTAATTACTGGGGCTGAGGCCCCAGAGTGCTTGAGGGTTATAGGGGGTAACTGGACTGCCCCCTGGAAGTGGAAAAAGGGGGAAGGGGTAGCCAGTTTTACTCCTTCACAGGGCCCGGCACTTGATGGAATTCTATGAATTGCTTTGCAAATGTTAATCAAGTTCCCTTCAGAGAAGGATATAGGTTTCTTGTTTTTTTTCAGAGGTTCTTCATTGGATGGATGGATGGATGGATGGACGAAAGGATGATAAATGATAGATAGTTGGGATGAGGGGCCCATTTCAGGTTATAGGGCAGCTCTCCTAATGTCTCAAGAAAGCACCATGGTCTCACTGAATAACAAATGCCCTCCCCATAACAATATTTTTTAAAAAGAGAATATAGACCAGGGAAGTAGAGAAAATCAATAACTGGTCCTTCATTCCAACTAATTCTTAGTGGCAGGCACTTTGGGTTTGAATATTCATCCTTTAATATGTTGAATCTTGACTCAAAAATGCACATGCATCACTCAAAGGAAAAGTTTTCAGTGCTTTTTCACTGTACAAGGTGCTGGAGATACAGTAATGAATAGGACAGATGTGGTTCCTGTCTTCTAGGATATTTCTGCAATTAAATAAGATATTTTATGAGAAAATACTTAGCACAATGCCTGGAAGCTAATATATGCTCAATCAGTGTTGGTGGAATGGAAAAGAGAGAGAATGAATGAATGATAATAATAAAACTAGCCATTTCTATGAAATCACCTCATTCAGTGTTTTCCAATCTTTTGTCATTGCATACCATCATCATGACTTTTACCTTATATACAAACTACATTACTATTATTTGTTGAATATTCATTCTTAAAGTCTAATCACTTAGCTTTTGCCTTAAAAAATTTATTTGAAATGAAAACACCCTATAACTACTACAAATGGAAAGTTATTGTAACTTGCTATTAAATACAAGTAACTCTTCAAATACATATAACAGAAAAAATAAAACAGTGATGTTATTCAATTCTAGCCAGATATTTCTCCTTGGCGATGGTTCTGAACCTGAGGCCTTTTTTATATTAGAGAGATTAGCAAGTGTTAGACAGGTGTTAAAGACATGCTAGTACCCAGCTGAGACTTTATCTAGTACAAAATATATACAATGACAAAATGCCACTTAGAATCAAGGAGCTCTTTCAATGAATGTGGATTTTATTAAATGCAACCTATGACCACAAAGCTTTGAAAAATAGCAGTAGAAAGTTACGTTGAAAGTACGCACATAGCCCTTAGAAAACTAAAGGCTTGGTGGATATATGCATTAGAAAACAGGGACTTGGCCTCATTTGCAGCTATTAAGTTTTCTAGGGCTGCCAAACAGCACCACAGATTGGGTGGCTTAAATAATGGACCTTTATTTTCTCACAATTCTAGGGGCTGAAGGTCTGAGATCAAGATGTCAGCAGGTTGGTTTCTTCTGAGGCCTCTCTCCTTGGCTTATAGATGGCCATTTTCTACCTGTGTCTGTCTTTACATGGTCTCCCCTTTGTGTCTGTCTGTGTCCAAATTTCCTCTTCATATAAGCACTTCAGTTATATTGGATTAAGATCAACCCTAATGACCTCATTTTTACTCAATTACCTCTTAAAAAATCCTATCTCCAAATACAGTCACTTTGTAAGCTGCTGGGGGTTAGGACTTCAGTATGTGAATTTTGGGAGGAAACAATTCAGCCCCAAACAAGATGTATCCTTCCTAGCATCTAGAACGTGCTTGGCACATAGTAGATGCTCAGTAAATGTTTGTTGAATGGGGATTGAGTGGATGACCCTGTAGCTCCTGGGAGTCTATGGTATCAGAAGATTCTACCGGATTAATATTGTTTAATCTTTTCAGGATTTTTTTTCCTGATTGCCTGTGAGTAGTTACTAGCTTGATGTCCATAAAGAAAGCTATTCCCAGTGAGTCCACAGCGGTACAGAGGACCTGCTCTTGCCCACTCATTTCATTTATTCCCTCATTCATTCATTCATTCAATACGTGTATATCTAGAAGCAATGACTAATTGGTCCTGAATTCTTTCTCTGTCTTCATTCCCTTGGTTTCACCTCTGATTATGTCATAAGTCTTGATCCACATCCAATACCCAGGAATCCCCGACAGATATCTACTCATCTGCTGACCTAGATCTGGCCAAAGCCTTTCAAATTCCAGGGGGCTCCACACCTGTCCACCCCTGGCTGCACATTAGAATCACCAGGAAAACGTAAAAAAATTTTTTCCATTGCCCAGCTTCAGCCCAGACGGATTGAATTGGAGTCTCTGCAGGAAGGGCCTAAGCATCAGTATTTTGTCAACCTTCCCACATCAATCCACTGTACAGCAAGGACTAAGAAGCAAGGGGCTCCATGCCCCTTCGTAGAACAATCAGATCATGTGATTGTGAATTCCAGAGGTCCCTACACTCTTCAGTTTCCTAAAGATGTTGCCTTCCTACTTTGACCATACTTATTAACTGTTATTTTCCTACATGAAGACACACTTGTCTATCCATTCAACCAAGACTCATTGAGCACTAATGTAGAAGCTATTGGGAGAAAAACACAAACATGACATGGTCTTTCCTGCTTTTTTTTTTTTTTTTTTTTAAGCTTACAGCCTTGTAGGAAAACCAGAAGTATGAGTATTTGCTGAATATAATAGTGCTATTCATTCATGTATTCATTCATTCATCAACTATTTTTGAGTGTCTATTAGGTACCAGGCTTGGGGATACAGAGGTGAGCAAGACAGCCAGTGCCCATCCCCATGGGGTTGACAGTCTGGCAGGTAAGAGAGGAGTTAAACAATAATAAGGTGTGGTGTATGTTATACAGAGAACAAGGTATCCTACGAACACACAGCAAGGGACTTACCCTGGTTTAGGGGAGAGGGAACATTTCCTTGAGGAACTAATATTTAAGCTGAGATCTCAAAAATGAAAACGAATCAACCAGACAAGTGCAAGCCTCATAAGAGCAAATATCATGTTTATCTTATTGAACTCCCAGTGCCTGGCTCATGGCAAGGGCCCAGTAAATCTTTGTTGAATTAATAAGTAAGTGAATGAATGGTGAAAAACCCAGGGGAAAGTTTAGCATGTCTGAAGCAGGAAGTGTTGGAGTGAAAAATCTCAAGGTTTACAGCTGGAGGGGTAGGCAGGGGCTCGATCAGGAAGTCCCATAAACCATAAGAAGAGGTTGGGACTTTATCTCGGGGTCAAGGGGAAGCCACTAAAAATTAGGCAGAGCAACAAAAGGCTTGATTTGTGTTTTAAAAGCATCCCTTCGGCTGCAATGTAAGATGGGATCGGAGGCGGGCAGGAGGTTGGCGAGCAGCAGTTGTGTGATGGGGCAGGAGTGATGGCCGTCTGCTTTAGGGAGTGGAGAGCTGAGGAGTATCCAGGCAGAATGCATTGAGTCTAGAGGTGGATTGAATGGATTTGGGGTGAGAGAGAAAGCAAGGCGAGCCCTGGGCAGATGGTTTAGGAAGCTTACGGTGGGCGACAACATTCAGTGAAGCAGGAAGCTCTGGAAGCAGAGCAGGCTCGGGGTAAAGATGCAATGTTTCTCGTCAGCCGTGAGCTGTGATGAATTTGGGCGGCCCTTGGGCCATCGAAGCGGAAATGCCCAACAGGCCGCTGGTGGCTGTGCTGGGCGCTCAGGAGAGGCCTGAGCCAGGGGACATAGAGGGGACAGTTGAAGCCATGGGAGTGGTGAGGTCACTGGAAGGACTGTGTAAAGGGAGACGAGGACAGACTGAGTTATTTCACATTTTGCAACAGCCTTGGCCACAGCCAGTTAGTTATTGTTCTGATGGAGGCCTGCACAGCCCCACCCTCATACGTGGGATGCTACCTAAATCATAAACTGACTTTTCAGACTTGTTAAATCCTTTGACTAACACACATAATAGCTACCAGTTACCAGACAACAAAACATGTATGAGGCACGCTGGCTTTTGTTAGCTGTGTGGCTTCAGGGAAATCACTTAGCCTCTCTGATTCTCAGTTTCCTAACCTTTAAAATGAGGCTAAAAGCATTTACTTCCTAGGGTTGTCGTGAATGAGTTCTATATGTAGTCTCTTTGGAGAGTTAATGGAACATCCTAAGCACTTATCTAAAAGTTATTCTTTTAGTACTTTATTATTGTTGCTATTTTATTCTTCCAATTTCTCTGCACATTAGGAATCAGTAACATCATTTTCAGGATGAGGAAACAGAGGCTCAGAGAGGTAAAACAACTTCTTGTCCAGGAGCTACCCTAACCTATAAGGACTCTTGGTCATAGGAAATGGAAATCCATGCCAGCTCACTGAAGTGGGGTGTATACCCGATGTCTCACGGAACCCAAGCACATGTTTTAACTGCAAATATCAATCAGGACTTCTTACTTGTAAACAAGAGAATGCAGCTCTGGTTTTGCAAAAATGAAAGGAAATTTAAAGGAAGAGTGATGGGGGCACACAGAGCTTATGGCTGACTGCAGCTGGGGGCAAAGCCCAAGGCTGCCTGGAAAGACAAAAGCAGGAGGCCCAGCAGGGACAGGGATAGCCTGAGCAGGCAGCCACCATCCAGTCCACTAGGGTGAACGGTCCCTGTCAGCCACTTGCCACTGTGTTTGTTCAGCTCAGGACATACGACCGTACATGGCGGTCCCTGGGGTGGGAAGAAGGATCTGGCTCCTCAACCAACACAGTGAGGCAGTGCCTGGAATGACCTGTCCCTGCAAGGTGACACAGTGGAGAGAGGCCACTCCTCCAAAGGAAACAGGGGCATAATTTGGAAAGCGATGGGCGCTGGATACTGAAAACACAAAAACCTGCTCTTTGCCAGCTCTTGAGCATGAACTGACCAGAGACAGGATTGCCCACGGGACTGTCTCCAACTCCCATTTTGAGCCCTCTTTATATTTCTGCTTCATTCATTTCTCGCTTTCCCTGAAAACGGACTTTCTCTGCATCCTAGGTAGAAAATGGCTGTCCACAGCCTCAGGATTTCTTGACTGGTCCAGCCGCGGCTGGACTGAATCTCTTAGCACGATTTCAATTTTCCAGGCAAGGAACTGATTGGTCCAGCTCAAGTCAGTTGTCTACTTTGCTCCAATCAGTTGAGGCCAGAGGGGCGGAGACAGTCTGAACGCTCCCAATGTGGATTTGGGGAGGGGAGCACTTTGCAGGACAGGCTTGGGGACTTTCCCTAGGATATGGGTCCCAGTCTGTGGAATTTGTAAGTCCCTGCCTGTATTAAACTGCCTTCAATAGTAGTGCAATGCTTTGACGTCTCCAGGCCCACCTTGGGGGGCTGGCCTAGCCTGGGGTCATCCGCAGTACCGGCAGTCTTCAGACACCCTCGCAGCTCAGCAGGACAGAGATGGCAAGACACTTGTCCTGTGAGGCCAGAGGCAGAAGTGACTGCCTCATTGGTTAAGGCAGCCCCGGAGATGTTGGAGGAGGGTGGGGGGAGGGGCCGGAGCATGTGCAGAATTTGGGACTGTGTGCTCTGTGGGAAGACGCACAAAAGGAATGAAGGCCCCGTTCCCTGCGTTGGGGAGCCGTGCCCCGGAACACAGCCAGGTAGCTAGGACTCCAGCTCTTGGGGTCCGAGACGGTGAATCCAGGGAGGGAGGAGACAGTCAGAGGACAAGCCAAGAATGAGGTGTGAGAACCCAGGAGGGGACTGAGGGACATCAGCCCAACTCCCCTACCACAGACTCAGAGGTTCAGGAATATGAAGCCTTACCCAGTGCCATGGGTTGGTAACAGAGCCCAGACCTTCCCTTAGGTCTCTGGATTCTTTGCCTGGGACACTCCTCAGCTCATAACACCATCTCCTGTGTTTTAGTTTAGAAAAATCCTTTATTCTGAGTTTCTCACCCAACCAAAAGGAAGGACGTGATCTTCCCTCAGAAGGGCTGTGGGTCTGGTGTCGCCTTGGATTCTATAGTTAATCCCAAATGTGAGCTATTGGCTGCGGTGTTCCTTTTTCCCCTCCAATGAACTGAGAGAGTGGTCAGGCCAGTTACAGCTCGTCTGCATTCTTCGGGAGCTGTCCTGTGAAGCTTGTTCTTGAGTCTGGATCATTTGGGGCCCTGAGGAAAACCTTCTAGGCCCAGTGTCGCTCCAGGTCTGTCTGTCTGAGATTAACAGAAACTCATATATCCGGGGAATCTGGAATGCGGCCCAAGGGGTGAATTAACCCGAGAGAGGATGGTTCCCCTTGCCAGCCAGGGAAGACTATTCTGGGGGACCCACTAGAGATTCTACTGAAACCGAACTTGTTTAGGGGCTAATCCACTCTGGGATTCTCCTGAAGATAATTCGTAAGTCTCTCTTTGCTTTTTCAACTTTAATATTAGCATTTATTTTGGAATAGGTAGTAATGATATTCAGATGGCTCAAAGTTCAGAAGTGCAAAAGGGTAAGCAGTACAATGTTTCCCTTTTCCCCAGGCAGCCAGCTCCATCACGGAAAAGCAGCCAGCAGTAATGGGTACTTTGCATCCTCTAGGGGAGAACCTGCCTGATGAACACTAGTTGTTGTTGGTGTCAGGAATTTTCTGTAAGACAGTATGAGCTGGGGTTCATTCCTCCTGAATCCTAGCTGCTCTGGGCACCTCCCAGAGCTGCCAAGGGGCAGTGGGACGAAGATCAGCTCCTAGGGCAGGTGTGGAATCCCTAATCTGTCTCTCGCTCCTTGTGGGATCTCATCCAAGTCCTGGTCTTGCACTGATTGACCCCGTCTAAAAGATCTGGGAGCAATGAAAGAACCTCCTTTACAAGTGGACTGGGAGGTTGAGAGGGTGACCGGACGTCACATGCGTCTACGGGACATTCTCAGACATGTGTGTTACACAAATAATTCTTTTTTCTTTTTTAACTTGAGTTTAAACTTTATTCTTTTTTTTAAGTTAACCATTTTATTTATTTATTTAATTTTGGCTGTGTTGAGTCTTTGTTGCTGTGTGTGGGCTTTCTCTAGTCACAGCGAGCAGGGGCTACTCTTCGTTGCGGTGCGCGGTCTTATTGCCGTGGCTTCTCTTGTTGCTGAGCACGGGCTCTAGGCGTGTGGGCTTCAGTAGTTGTGGCACGCAGGCTCAGTAGTTGTGGCTCGCAGGCTGTAGAGCACAGGCTCAGTAGTCGTGGCGCACAGGCTTAGTTGCTCCGCAGCGTGTGGGATCTTCCCGGACCAGGGATTGAACCCAGTTCCCCGTATTGGCAGGCGGATTCTTAACCACTGCACCACCAGGCAAGTCCCCACAAATAATTCTTTTTTTTTTTTTTTTTTTGCGGTACGCGGGTCTCTCACCGTTGTGGCCTCTCCCGTTGCGGAGCACAGGCTCCGGACTCGCAGGCTCAGCGGCCATGGCCCACGGACCCAGCCACTCCGCAGCATGTGGGATCTTCCCGGACCAGGGCACGAACCCATGTCCCCTGCATCGGCAGGCGGACTCTCAAACACTGCGCCACCAGGGAAGCCCCCACAAATAATTCTTGATATTACCTGTTCATGGTCTGACTTCCCCACTAGAACCCGGGCCCCTGCAGGGCAAGGCTGTGTCTGTCACCAGCACCACTGGATGCCCTGTCCCTGGCACAGAGGGTGGCCCGTGACAGACACTCAATAAATCACCATCACCGCTAATATTTTGAAGCACTTGCTATGTGCCAGGCTCTGGAACAAGCTCACTACAGATGAGCTCACAATTGCCACTGTCTGAGGTAGTTGCTGCTCCATTCCTGCTGTGTAGATGAGGACCTGGAGACTCAGAGACTTTGTCTCTAGCTACAGAGCAGCCACACCAGGATTTGATTTCTGGCAGTCCAGGGCTGACTGACTCTTCCCGATTTTCCCAGGACCATCCTGGTTTTAAAATGGAAAGATCCACCTCCCAAAAAAGCAGAAGGTCCAAGCCAGGGTGAAATGAGTGAGATACTCACCTTAGGCACAAAATTTAAGGCGGGGGCCGTACACTCGGTAATCAAGAGAAATAATATTTTAATGCAGCATTTTAAAAAGAATCAAAATTAATGTAAAAAATTCAAGATGAACAAAATAACACAATTTAAATAAAGAAAGGGGGCTTCCCTGGTGGCACAGTGGTTGAGAGTCCGCCTGCCGATGCAGGGGACACGGGTTCGTGCCCTGGTCTGGGAAGATCCCACGTGCCGCGGAGCAGCTAGGCCCGTGAGCCATGGCCGCTGAGCCTGCGCGTCCAGAGCCTGTGTTCCGCAATGGGAGAGGCCACAAGAGTGAGAGGCCTGCGTACCGCAAAAAAAAAGAAAGAAAGAAAGAAAGAATCAGTGTCAGTGAGGGTCACTACTCCCCTGCTGAGGGAGAAGCATGAACTGCTCGAGGCAGGTCAGTGGAGACAGGGAGGCCACCCCCTTCTCCTCCTCCCACCAGTTGGGACCCGGGACCTGTCCTTCTGGTCTTACTTTGCTTTGGGCAAGTGGGCGGGAAATCTCTAAGAGAAGTAGGAGTAGCTGCTGCAAAGCAGAAGGAATGGCTGGGCTTAAAGAAATTCCAAGAAGTGGTATTCCCTCCAAGAGAAGTGCATGGCTAGCAAGGGGAAGGCTGTAACAGGAGACAAGAGAGTGTTTTCTCTTAGCATCAGCGGGAGAGAGAACCATCTCTGTTGAGAAATGCTTCAAGAAGCCCGCTTGCTGTACAGGCTGCAGACCCAGAGCTTCACTGACAGCTGGAGTCAGAGAAAAGGGAAGGCTGTTTTCTAACAGAGGAAAGAGCGCTGAATTGGAGCTGGGCTGGAGGATCCTGGAGGGCAGAGGGGAGACAGAGAAGGATACTACTGTGGTAACTTGATGTGACCCCTCCCTATGACCTCCCATCTTCATCTTGAATTATATTGGCAGCCATCACAAATTGTTGGGGGTGAGGTCTGTCACAAGACTGCAGAAGCCAGGGTATGTGCAGTCCCCAGTACACTTCTAGATCCCGTTAACATCGCATCTGCAGGAAATGGATGCATTCTCTCTTTCTCGGAAGGTTGGCTCATCTGTGACTGTTAGCCAGCAATTAAGCAATTCCAGAGTGATTTTGCTATTGACTGGATGCCTATTTTTGTATCCACTTTAGTTCTCTGTAGATATGGGATATCAGTAGTTCTCTCCCAAGTTATTATAGTGGTTTTGCCACTTGGTAGAGATTTATGGAGCTCATTTTGGGGTGCTCAGAAAGTCAGTCTCTTGATTTTATCCCTGAACTTGTTCCTCTCTCATCCACCCTATCCCAGTAAACAGCACCACCATCTATCCAGCTGTTCAAGCTAATTCCTGGCAGTCTCTGTAGATTTCTTTCTTTTCCTTCCATCCCATCCATCAGCGAGTCAGGTGGTCTTGCCTCCAAACATGGTGGCCTAGGATGACCAACCACCCAGGCCAGGGATTTTTCCATTTTAGCACTAAAGGTCCCATGTTCCGGGAAACCCCTTAGTCCCTGGCCAACTGGAGCAGTCGGTCACCCTAATCTGCTATGGCCACTCAAGTCCAGTTTGCACTGCTGCATACTCTCCTAGCTGGCCTCCCTGCTTTGCTCTGGACCCACAGTCGTGCTCCATACAGCGGCAGAGTAAGCTTTTAGACAACTGACCCGGGATAGCACCTTCTGCTTGACACCCTCCAATGCACTTGAACCCACAGGCAGCCCTCAGCACATCCTCTCAAGGCCTTGTATGATGGGCTGTGGCCTCACTCTCGCCTCTCTGGTACAGCACTTCCTCAGTCACCAAACTGGGACCACCACCTCATTATGACAAGTCCCGTCACCCCACGTACATCTGCCCTCACTGTCCCCTCTTCCCAGGATGCTGCCCCCAGATCTCCACATGAGACCTGCTTCTTATCATTCAGGTCTTGGTGCAAATGTCACCATCCCAGAAAGGACTCTCCCACCACCCAGATCTATAGTGGCCTCCCCCCAAAATTGTCACGCTTTATCCCATAACTCTGTTATATTCTCCTTATGTATGTGCCACTACTAAAGCAGTTGTATGTGTTTTTGTTTATTTATTGCCTTTCACCTCCTCTCTGCTCCCCCCAAGATGTAAACTCCTTGATAGCAGGAGCTTTCTTTCCCTCATTCTCCCCAACATGTAGAACAGTGCCTGGCACACAGTCGGTGCTTAATAAATGAGTGGAAGCAGGGCCTCCCTTCACAGGTTTCAAATCTGCTGAGGGAATGGTTTCCATCCTCCAGGAGCTTTGAGTATTTAAGGGCTGGAGGACACAGTAGCAGAAGGAGGACATGTGATTAAGTATTATCTGAGTCATTCAAAGGAAAAGAGGGTCCCCGAGTAGGCTGAGTCCTGAAGGAAAATGGGATTTCCTAAGGCAAAGTTAAGGCCACTCCAAGGGCATTCTCCACATATGGAAGATGGAGGCGGGAACAGCTGCACACAGGAGTCTGCCCTTGGCTTGACTTTCAGAGTTTGCATAAAGTCACCAAATGCCTGGGTGATTAAATCTCTACTGGAGTAGCAGGGATCCACAGAAAGCTCTAGAGCAATATACCTGAGAGCTATGTGGGGGAAAGTCACTCAGGATGGCAGGGAGAAGCATCGGTCTGATGCAATACTGATGCTCCTGTGAGGACTGGGAGAAAGGAAAACGCAGGGAACACTCAGAGGGAAGAATCGCTAGGGTTTTGGGGGCAGTTTGGATCTTTGTGGCAAAGGGGAAATAAATAGCCAACTAATTACATAATTCTATTGATTCACAATAGAATCAATTGGAATTGATCAATAGAACAGGCAGTTGCAGAAATCAATAGGCTAGGGAAAGCTAATAGATCAATAGAATTAGGTAAATGATTAGTTTTTTGGTAAAGAAGAGGGCCCATGAAAGGTGACAGCATCTGAGTTGCAGGGTAGAGAGGGATCTCTGTGGGAGGGACTGGTTTGGGAGGGTCTCTGATAAAATGGTTTTGCAGACTGTTGCGTATGGGGTGCTGGTGGGGTGTCCAGGTGATGCTCCAGGTCAGCCTTAGGACCCATGGGGCTGGGAAAAGAGATGTACAAGTCACTCCTTCCACAGGGAGAGAGTCTTAAACTTATGGGGTCAAAGACCCTGTGGATATGAGAAAAGACCGGACCCAGTCCCTAGAAAAATGCACAGATCCACATACTCTGGAAAAACTTGCATTCAAGTTCAACTCAGTTGTCAAATGAGTGTTTTTTGTTTGTTTATCTTTTGTGTGCCCTAGAGATTGGCTTTTGTGTATGGAAAGGATTATTCTGAAAAGATTTCAGTCTTTATTTTTATTTAATTTATTTATTTTAAATAAATTTATTTATTTATTTTTGGCTGCATTGAGTCTTCATTGCTGCATGAGGGCTTTCTCTAGTTGCGGCGAGCAGGGGCTACTCTTCATTGTGGTGCACGGGCTTCTCACTGTGGTGGCTTCTCTTGTTGCGGAGCACAGGCTCTAGGGCGTGTGGGCTTCAGTAGTTGTGGCACACGGGCTCAGTAGTTGTGGCTTGCAGGCTCTAGAGTGCAGGCTCAATAGTTGTGGTGCACGGGCTTAGTTGCTCCGTGGCATGTGATATCTTCCCGGACTGGGGATCGAACCTGTGTCCCCTGCATGGGCAGGCGGATTCTCAACTACTGCATCACCAGGGAAGCCCGATTTTAGTTTTTTAAATCTCATTTTAAATTTGTTCAAGTTTCAAATTTTGAAAACTCTTCTTTTTGCTCATCTTAAATTCAGTTTATAAATATCTTTTTACTATTTATAAATCTACCAAAGTTTAAACAACTAATTTTAAAATCACTTTATTTACAGTTTAAGCTTCATTTATACTTTCAATATGTTTGGTTTCTTTAAGTTATTGCAATTGTCAAATATAACAAACCTTCCAAGATATTTACTTCATTTTTATAAATGTAGCAAATTAAACCTTAAAATTATAGATTTTAAGTACTCTTAAGTGTTCCAATATGATTTACTCACTGAATAAAATTTCAATTTTAGGGATTCCCTGGTGGCACAGTGGATAAACTCTGCACTCCCAATGCAGGGGGCCCGGGTTTGATCCCTGTTCAGGGAACTAGATCCCACATGCCTGCCGCAACTAAGAGTTCGAATGCCACAACTAAAGAGCCCACGTGCTGCAACTGAGACCAGGTGCAACCTAAATAAATAAATAAATATTATTTTAAAAAATTATTTTTTAAAAAATTCAATTTAAATTCACAAGTCTAAATCAATTATGCAATTACCTATTTTAAATGAAAATCTCTGGGTTAACCTATTGAAAATACTAATATGCTAAATTGTATGTAACACTTCAAGATATTAAAAGAACAGATAGGTACAGATTATTTCTAAATTTATCACAAAAATGTTGCTATTCTAGGTTTGATTTACTCTGCAGCTCTTCTTAATTCTAAACCTCCCCCAGGGCTAATTTTGTTTACCCATCAAGGGAAAAAAATCCATGTCACTCCAGTCCTGAGCTTTTTTTCATAGTCATTATCTTACGGGCTCCAACAATCTAGAAGGAGTAATCCCAGGAATCTGTCTCCACCCACATTGCTACACTTTAAGATTACATTTTTTTAAAAATCAGATTTTATTTCCTGAACTTCAGTTTTTTTGTTCTCAGGATACTTAAGTATCTTTTCTGTTTAACCACGAAGAAGACCTTGAACTTGATGGAATTCTTTCTTCTTTTATGTGGTCCACTCTGGTGGAACCCCACAGCTCAACAGGTAGTACCAGAATGTCAGATAGGATCCCTCAAGGCTCTGCTGAGTCCACAAAAATCTTGGGCCACGCCCATGACAGCAGCAAGGCTGTAAGAGGCCCACGGACCCCAACTTATGACCCCCAAGTGGGGTTAACATTGAATTTAGAGAAAGAGGAGAAGAGAACTTGTTCAAAGTGGGTGAACAAGTCGTGGGGGGCAGGGGTCAACCATCAGAGGCAGCACAAATTGAGCCAGAACAGTGCAATGTCATAGAAGCCACAGTCTCAAGAAAGGAGCATTTATCAGAAATGTCAATACAACTAGAAAGGTTGAGATGGATGAGGACTTCAGAACAGAAATCGCTTGGATTATCAGAGTTTGGTTTCCAAAACTGACCATTAGCTGAAGCTTCTCTGGTCCCAGGCACAAAGGTCAGCAGCCTTGCAGGAGGATGTTTGGATATATTAGAATGCCTAGGTCCCCCATACTATATTATAGTCCAAGAGGCAGCCTGTATGTTTCCACACAGGCTCCATATTGTCATATCAGGCATTTCAAATTTCTGTCAAACTCCCGTAATCTGTTATCCTGGGTTTTGGAAGAAGAAATTGATAGTTTGACCTTCCTTCAGGTCACTTTCCTATGTCTCTCTTTTTAAAAAAAATTAATTAATTTATTTATTTACTTATTTTTGGCTGCATTGGGTCTTCGTTGCTGCGTGTGGGCTTTCTCTAGTTGCAGCGAGCGGGGGCTACTCTTCATTGCTGTGTGCGGGCTTCTCATTGCGGTGGCTTCTCTTGTTACTGAGCGCGGGGTGTAGGCATGCGGGCTTCAGTAGTTGCAGCACGCGAGCTCAGTAGTTGTGGCACACGGGCTTTGTTGCTCCATGGCACATGGGATCTTCCTGGACCAGGGATGGAACCCATGTCCCCTGCATTGGCAGGCAGATTCTTAACCACTGCACCACCAGGGAAGTCCCTCCTATGTCTCTTGAAGTGAGCAATTCATTAATCTTTACACTATGAGCCTCCTAAATAGGAGTAGAGACCAGTGCCACATAGTAGATGGAACAGATTAATTAGGGCATAAATTGCAGAGTGGCAGTCTCCATTCATTTTGAAGAAAACAGAAACACTCTAGCTTGGGATTTTTCAACCTTGGCACTAATCACGTTTGTGGCTGGATCATTCTTCGCGGGGGGCTGTGCAGTGCAGGCTGTTTAGCAGCAAACCTAGACTCTACCCACTCCGTGCCAGTAGCATCCCCTCTTCCAACTGTGTTTGGGGGGGGAGCTGGCACGAGTGGGGCTGTTGAACGCTGAGGTGGGAGCTGAGTAGAGTAGATGTAGAGAGGCTGAAGGCTAGGCTACATCTTGGCTTACCCTGTGTAATACCTAATATCTTCCTCTTTCTCAGGCGGCAGCAGTTTCCAGCTCTTTCCAATTGTATCCTTCTCTTTACGAAGACAGCTGTGGGGTCCCAGGGACCTAGAACCACAGTGTGCTTAGTTTGCTTAAGTCCTGGGTGAACAGAACTGGTCTCTGGGTCGGTGGAGGAGGTTGGGATGTCAGGGGGCCCCATGCTTGGCAGATAGTGATGAAGGAAGTCAGAGTGATCCATCAAGGAGGAAGTAGAGCAAAGGGGAGAGTCCCTGTGCTTAGAATAACAGTGGTGTTCTCGTCTGTCACTGAGCTCCTCACCGGGGGACACCTGTTCAAGAGCTTGTGTCCCATTGGAACAGTAGTTAATCTGGGTCTGAATTCTGATTGGACCAGAAACTAACTTTGTAACTTTGGGCAAAATATGGAAGCCTCTCTGAGCCCAAGCTCTTCATCTGTAAGATGGAGATTAAATGACTGGACTGCTTAGGTTATGAAAATTAAATGATGAGTCCTGTGGTTTGTCACAAAGTTTAGAGATGAAAAGCAATAGGTTTTGGTATGCTGGGTTCCTGTGCTTTGCCATTACTAGGTGTGTGATTTTAGGTACTCTGCAAAATGTGGATGGGATCAAGTTTATAAGTCGATTATGAAGATTAAATGAGATAAATCCAAACCCTGGGCCATCATATGTTAATCCACTCTTGGCAAATACGGTGATTTCAAGAGCCTCAGGGTTATTCTATTTACTCAGCAGATGCTCCTGCCCCACTTCCCCCAGGCAATGTGTGGGAAGGGCCTTGTGCGAGTTGGAGCCTTGGGGATGCCCCTGGCATTGCCTCCAGAATTACATGACCTCCTTACCTCCTTCCCCCACCCCACGTGCTTTTGGAGATTTAGGATAGGAGGGGAGGATAGTCCTCCTTAGAGTGTTCAAGGCCACCTCATCCTTAGGGAAGCACTCACAAGACCCTATTAACGCAGGAGAGAACCACCTAGCTCCCCATACACAGCTCTCTTTTTGCAAGATGCAGGGCAGTCTGGAGAGGGAGGGGGAGCTCTCAGCAAGATTGGGAAGAGGCATCTGCAAGTTGTGGCCTCAATAACTTCAAAGGAAATTTAATGACAAAGAAAAATGCTCACAACATAAAAAGGGAAAAATAAGAAAATCAAAGCTTCTGTAGAGCGTGATAACTGTTCTACTAACATCTCCGTAGGCCATCTCATTTCCATGCCAGTGTTGCCTAAGTAACCTTTGCAAGCTCCCCTAATCCAGTGCCATGTTTAAGTTATATATCAGCTCAGATTCTCCCAGTAGGCAGAGGGCAGCTTAAGAATAGGAAACCTCATTGAATCTGAAGTTATGAAATTGTCTTGCCTTCAAGTACATAAATCTCAGCAAAAGCCAGCTTTGGTTCAAAGTAGAGGATTTATACTAATATACCATCTGGTGCAGGGTGGGATGGGTAAGCCAAGGGCCATCACCTTGCCCCTCCTTCCTGACTGAAGTTTCCTCCAGATCTGCTCTTCTCCACAGTTGCCAAGCGCTTTTCTGCGTTTCAACAATTCAATCCACATAACCTCTACAGGGCCTCATAAAGAATTCCTATTTCAGGTAGAAAGATGACCCCTGTGCTAGGTTCAGAAAATACTTGACCTTCCCTGGCTTGGCCCCAAATTGCAGTTACCCTGGACAAGTCACTAAAGTTTTGAACATCAGGTTGCCACAACATAATAAAGGGAAAAATAAGAAAATCAAAGCTTCTGTAGAGCGTGGTAACTATTCTACTAACATCACTGTAGGCCATCTCATTTCCATGTCAATGGTGCCCAAATAACCATATTTACATTTGTTTAATGAGGAAGGTCTCAAAGATCTTAAAGATTCCAACTCTAACATTCTCTGAGTTTTAAAATTTAGCCCCTGCCCCTCCCTTGGTAGCCTGTTGAAGGATTCTGGTTTTGTCATCACAGTGACATTTTTTGTTAGATTAGCTTTGTTTGCATGTAAGCTTCTCTTGGCATGAATATTTTAGGGCAGGGCAAGCTCTAGCCATTGCGCCTGTAGGCCTACTACTCCCTACCATCCTCCAGTGGCCACTCCTACATTGACCTACTTGGAATGGAGTCATTTGAATGTCATTTGTTTCAATAAAATTCATCAGGTTCTTATTGGGTATCAGGAATTTACTAGACCCAGTGAACAAGATAAACCCTCCCTCATGGAACTTATGGTCTATAGACAATGGAAAAAGTAAAAAATATACAACAATGTTATGTGGTGATGAGCATGAAGAAATGGAAAACAAGACAAAATAATGGGTTAAATAGCCCCCAAGTGGTCAGGGAAGCTTTTTCAGAGGAGATAATATTTGAGCAGAGATCTGAGTGAAGCAAGGAAGCAAGTTGTACAATACCTGTGCCATGCAGGAAGAGGAATCAGCAAGGTCAGTGGCCCTGGGGTAGGAACATATCCAAGTTTACAGAACAACAGGAGGGCTGATGTGTCTGGAGTGAAGGAAATGAGGTTAGACAAGCCATATGTGGAGGGCCTGGGAAGACTTTATTATTTATTTATTTTTTTAACATCTTTATTAGAGTATAATTGCTTTACAATGGTGTGTCAGTTTCTGCTTTATAACAAAATGAATCAGTTATACATATGTCCCCATATCTCTTCCCTCTTGCATCTCCCTCCCTCCCTCCCACCCTCCCTATCCTACCCCTCTAGGTGGTCACAGAGCACCTAGCTGATCTCCCTGTGCTATGCGGCTGCTTCCCACTAGCTATCTATTTTACGTTTGGTACTGTATATATGTCCATGCCACTCTCTCACTTTGTCACAACTTACCCTTCCCCCTCCCCATATCCTCAAGTCCATGCTCTAGTAGGTCTGTGTCTTTAATCCCATCTTACCCCTAGGTACATCATGACCTTTTTTTTTTTTTAACTTAGATTCCATATATATGTGTTAGCATACAGTATTTGTTTTTCTCTTTCTGACTTACTTCACTCTGTATGACAGACTCTAGGTCCATCCACCTCACTACAAATAACTCAATTTCGTTTCTTTTTATGGCTGAGTAATATTCCATTGTATATATGTGCCACATCTTCTTTATCCATTCATCTGTTGATGGACACTTAGGTTGCTTCCGTGTCCTGGCTATTGTAAATAGAGCTGCAATGAACATTTTTGTACGTGACTCTTTTTGACTTATGGTTTTCTCAGGGTTTATGCCCAATAGTGGGATGGCTGGGTCGTATGGTAGTTCTATTCTTAGTTTTTTAAGGAACCTCCATACTGTTCTCCATAGTGGCTGTATCAATTTATATTCCCACCAACAGTGCAAGAGGGTTCCCTTTTCTCCACACCCTCTCCAGCATTTATTGTTTGTAGAATTTTTTGATGATGGCCATTCTGACCAGTGTGAGATGATATCTCATTGCAGTTTTGATTTGCATTTCTCTAATGATTAATGATGTTGAGCATTCTTTCATGTGTTTGTTGGCAATCTGTATATCTTCTTTGGAGAAATGTCTAGGTCTTCTGCCCATTTTTGGATTGGGTTGTTTGTTTTTTTGATATTCAGCTGCATGAGTTGCTTGCATGTTTTGGAGATTAATCCTTTGTCAGTTGCTTCATTTGCAATTATTTTCTCCCATTCTGAGGGTTGTCTTTTGGTCTTGTTTATGGTTTCCTTAGCTGTGCAAAAGCTTTGAAGTTTCATTAGGTCCCATTTGCTTATTTTTGTTTTTATTTCCATTCCTCTCAGAGGTGGGTCAAAAAGGATCTTGCTGTGATTTATGTCACAGAGTGTTCTGCCTATGTTTTCCTCTAAGAGTGTAATAGTGTCTGGCCTTATATTTAGGTCTTTAATCCATTTTGAGTTTATTTTTGTGTATGGTGTTAGGGAGTGTTCTAATTTCATTCTTTTACATGTAGCTGTCCAGTTTTCCCAACACCACTTATTGAAGAGGCTGCCTTTTCTCCACTGTATATTCTTGGCTTCTTTATCAAAGATAAGGTGACCATATGTGCGTGGGTTTATCTCTGGGCTTTCTATCCTGTTCCATTGATCTATCTTTCTGTTTTTGTGCCAGTACCATACTGTCTTAATTACTGTAGCTTTGTACTATAGTATGAAGTCAGGGAGCATGATTCCTCCAGCTCCGTTTTCCTTTCTCAATATTGCTTTGACTATTCGGGGTGTTTTGTGTTTCCATAAAAATTGTGAAATTTTTTGTTCTAGTTATGTGAAAAATGCCAGTGGTAGTTTGATAGGGATTGCATTGAATCTGTAGATTGCTTTGGGTAGTAGAGTCATTTTCACAATGTTGATTCTTCCAATCTAAGAACATGGTATATCTCTCCATCTATTTGTATCATCTTTAATTTCTTTCATCAGTGTCTTATAATTTTCTGCATACAGGTCTTTTGTCTCCTTAGGTAGGTTTATTACTAGATATTTTATTCCTTTTGTTGCAATGGTAAATGGGAGTGTTTTCTTAATTTCCCTTTCAGATTTTTCATCATTAGTATAGAGGAATGCAAGAGATTTCTGTGCATTAATTTTGTATCCTACTGCTTTACCAGATTCATTGATTAGCTCTAGTAATTTTCTGGTAACATCTTTTTTTTTTTTTTTTTTTGCCATACACGGGCCTCTTACTGTTGTGGCCTCTTGCGTTGTGGAGCACAGGCTCCGGATGTGCAGGCTCAGCGGCCATGGCTTATGGGCCCAGCCACTCCGCGGCATGTGGGATCTTCCTGGACCAGGGCACAAACCCGTGTCCCCTGCATCGGCAGGGGGACTCTCAACCACTGCACCACCAGGGAAGCCCTCTGGTAGCATCTTTAAGATTCTCTATGTATAGTATCACATCATCTGCAAACAGTGATAGTTTTACTTCTTCTTTTCCGATTTGGATTCCTTTTATTTCTTTTTCATCTCTGATTGCTTTGGTTAAAACTTCCAAAACTAAGTTGAATAATAGTGGTGAGAATGGGCAACCTTGTCTTGTTCCTGATCTTAGTGGAAATGGTTTCAGTTTTTCACCATTGAGGACGATGTTGGCTGTGGGTTTGTCATATATGGTCTTTATTATGTTGAGGTAAGTTCCCTCTATGCCTACTTTTTGGAGGGTTTTTATCATAAATGGGTGTTGAAATTTGTCGAAAGCTTTCTCTGCATCTATTGAGATGATCAGATGATTTTTCTCCTTCAATTTGTTAATATGGTGTATCATGTTGATTGATTTGTGTATAATGAAGAATCCTTGCATTCTTGGGATAAACCCCACTTGATCATAATGTATGATCCTTTTAATGTGCTGTTGGATTCAGTTTGCTAGTACTTTGTTGAGGATTTTTGCATCTATGTGAAAGAGTGATATTGGCCTGTAGTTTTCTTTCTTTCTGGGAAGACTTTAGATTGTGTTGTAAGTGGGATGGGGAGACACGGGAAGGCTCGAGTAGGAAAGGACATGATCTAGTTCATGTCAAAATTTCTTTGGCTGCTGTATTGGAGAATAGACTGTAGAGGGATTGGAGCAGACCCAGAAAGCCCATTAAGACACTAGAAATAATCCAGTGAGAGAAGAAGATGGGCAGGCTAGCATGGTAACAGGAATGGTGAGAAGTGATTGCCTTCGAGGTTTTTTTTTTTTTAATATATTGAGCTGTATGAGTTCTTTATATATTTTGGATATTATCCCCCTTATTGGACATGTCATTTGCAAATATCTTTTCCCATTCAGTGGATTGCCTTTTCATTTTATTGATGTTTCCTTGTTGTGCAAAAAGCTTTTTAGTTTGATGTAGTCCAATTTGTTTATTTTTGCTTTTGTCGCCCTTGCCTGAGGAGACAGATCCAAAAAGATACAGCTAAGACCAGTGTCAAAGAGCTTACTGCCTATGTTGTCTTCTAAAGTTCTTATGTTTTCAGGTCTTAACATTTAAGTCTTTATTCCATTTTGAGTTTCTTTCTGTATATGGTGTAAGAAGGTGGTCTAATTTCATTCTTTACATGCGGCTGTTTAGTTTTCCCAGCATCATTTATTGAAGAGACTGTTTTTTCCCCATTGTATATTCTTGGCTCCTTTGCCATAGATTAATTGACCATATAAGTGTAGGTTTACTTCTGGGCTCTCTATTCTGTTCCATTGATCTATGTGTCTATTTTTGTGCCAGTACTATGCTGTTTTGATTACAGTAGCTTTGTAGTATAGTTTGGAATCAGGGAGTATAATGGTTCCAGCTTTGTTATTCTTTTTCAAGATTGCTTTTGCTATTTGGGGTCTTTTGTGGTTACATACAAATTTTAGAATTATTTGATCTAGTTTTCTGGAAAATGCCATGGGTATTTTTACAGAGATTACTTTGAATCTGTAGATTATTTTGGGTAATATATACATTTTAACATGAGTATGGACTATCTTTCCATTTAGTTATGTTGTCTTCAATTTCTTTCATCAATGTCTTACAGTTTTAAGAGTACAGGTCTTTTACTCCTTGGTTAAATTTATTCCTAGGTATTTTATTCTTTTTGATGCAATTGTAAATGCTATTGTTTTCTTAATTTCTCTTTCTGATAGTTTATTATCTGTGTATAGAAATGCAACATATTTCTGTATATTAATTTTTATTTTATTTTATTTTGGAGTATAGTTGATTAACAATGTTGTGTTAGTTTCAGATGTACAGCAAGGTGTGTATATTAATTTTGTATCCTGCAACTTTACTGAATTCACTTATTAGGTCTAATAGTTTTTTGGTGGAGTCTTTAGGGTTTCCTATATATAACATCATATCATCTGCCAATAGTGATAGTTTTGCTTCTTCCCTTCCAATTTGAATGTCTTTTATTTATTTTTCTTGTTTGATTGCTGTAGCTAGGACTTCTAATACTATGTTGCATAAAAGTGGTGAGCTGAGCATCCTTGTATTGTTCCTGATCTCAGAGGAAAAGCTTCCAACTTTTCACCATTGAGTATGATGTTACCTGTGGGTTTGTCATAAATGGCCTTTATTATGTTGAGGTGTGTTCCCTCTATACTCACTTTATTGAAAGTTTTTATCATCAGTGGATGTTGAACTTTTTCAAATGCTTTTTCTGCATACATTGAGATGATAATATGATTTTTATCCTTTGTTTTGTTAATGTGATGTATCATGTTGATTTGTGAATATTGAATCATCCTTACAGCCCTGAAATAAATCCCATGTGATCATGGTGTATAATCCTTTTAATGTGCTGTTGAATTCAGTTTGCTAATATTTTGTTGAGGATTTTTGCATCTATTTTTATCAGGGATATTGGCATGCAATTTTCTTTCTTTTTTTTTTGTGGTGTCTTTGTCTAATTTTGGTATCAGGGTAATGCTGGCCTCATAGGATGAGTTTGGAAACATTCCTTCCTCTTCAGTTTTAAAAAATAATTTGGCAAGGATAAGTATTACATCTTTTTAAATTTTATGCTATAAAGTTTTAGATCTGAGCAGTTGAGTGACCTATTACTGAGATGAGGAAGACTGGGGGAGTCAGGAGTGTAGTTTAGGTCAGGTCAAGTTTGAAAGCCTGGCGAGATATGCCTATAATGGGAACTGTTGAGAGGCTGTTGGAAATTCACATCTGAAGCTCAGGTAGGTCCAGGGAGGAGATAATGTATTTGGGAGTTGTCAGCATAGAGATGGCATTTAAAGGCATTTAATGACAACGGCATGACCTGTGACCTAAAGGTGGTCCTGACCAGCATTTAAAAAAAAAGAAAATAGATAATAAAAAATTTCACACTTTGTTGTACATAGTAAGGTTGGTCATTGTTTTGTGAAATATTTTATTTCAGTTGTGTTAGAGTACATGCACAAACTGGGTCAGGATATAAAATGTATTTCTTACTGTGAGTCATGGTCAAAAGTTTGAAGGTCATCGATCCAAGGGCTGAGTGGAAGAGAATTGAGGACTGACCCCTGGGACACTTTGACATGTAAAAGTCAGGAAAGGACTCCAACAAGCGACTCATGAGAAGGAATGACTGGTCATGATGTAGGAGGAACATTAAGAAAGAAACTAAGCAGTCAAACATTCGAGTCAGAGACAGGCTTCTTGTGCCTCAAAAATGCTATCACAAGGTTAAGATGACCAAGCACTGAACATGGGATTAGCAACATGGAAGGTGATGGTGATCTTGATAAAGCTCTTTTAGTGGCATACTGGGGACCAAAGCCTTGTTAGAATGGGTTCAAGAGAGAATGGGATGGAGGAAAGAAGTAAAGACAGAATGTGGATGACTCAAGGAATTTTGCTAAAAGAGGAGCAAGAGAAATGGGATGGTAGCTAAGAGAGGGATGTGAGGTCAAGGAGGAGGATGGTTTCGAAAGATGGCAGAAAACCCAGCAAGTTGTATGCCAATGGGAAAGATTCCCATGTGTGTGGGAAAATCCCCACTGAGGAAAGAACTAAATGAAGCAGGTGGGGCTCGGGGCACTTTCAGGAAAGTTGTCCTGGAGCAGGTGACAGGGGAGAGGATCTAGTAAAGGGTTGTCTGGGATAGGAGCCAGGAGAGCTCAGCCATGGACAAAGAGAGAATGCAGAGTATATGGGTACAAATTCAGGGAGATGAGTTAATTTGGTGGAGGCATGGGAAGGTCTGTTCTGAGGGCCTCCATTTTCTCATCAAGATTAAAAACAGTATCATCTGAGGGTGAGGTAGGGGATTAGGGATCCCCGCTCACTTGCTCAACAGAAAATGAGAAAGCCCTCCGGTGGTCTGCAGCCTGTCACTGGAACGCTGCCCACCTTCCTCCCCCGACCTGTGGCTGAATGCTTGGATGCCCATGTGGTGGCTTTAGCTCTGCTCTCACTTGGGGCTTAGTATCTATCAAAATCTCTCCCTAGGGCCCTGAATCTGCCGCTTATGCTCATCCGTGGTAAATAGTGAGGTCACCAAAAAGGGTGATTGTGGTTACAAAGAGAATGAAGCCAGATCTGTGGACTGAGCCTGGCATGCCGGAGGTTTGTGGACCTCCAACACAGGCCCTAGTCCTGCCTCACTTTTTCATATGAATTCGGAAAAGGTGCCCTCAATCTGGTGGCACACAGCCCCAGGCAAAAAACAAAAACAAACAAACAAACAAACAAAAACCCCTCTGTGTGTAGGAAAATAAAAAAACTGGAAGGAAATGTACCCAAACTGTCATAGTGACTATTCATTGATAGTAACTTCCCTCCTTTTTTTGAAATTTAACAATTTTCACGCAACCGTAGATTCCTTTTGTATCAGAAATCTTCAATACATGTGTGTGGTTTTTTTCTTCTTTTTTTCTGAATATGAGGACTGATTCAGGTTTTCAAACTGCAACTTGGAAATCCCAGGGGTTTCACAGAGCTCCCTCCCGAATGCACCCCTGTCCCCCCGCTACCCCCCAGGTTATTAAGGCTGAAGGGAGATTGGGAGGAGGAAAGAGCATGGGAGGCTGGGGGATCAGATCATGCAGTTCTGCTTTTATCTCTTTTATCTGTTTGCACAGAAAAAAAAAATCACTGGAATGGACGATTTCTAAGGTTTGTTCCAACTTAAATATTCTGTGCTTCTGTGTTAGCTGTAAATTGTTGAGATGATTGCAGTACTGCAATTTTATCTGAACAAAGGTTTCCATGGAGTTATACACAGGATGGTGCCTTAAATTCCTGGGAGAGAGGAAAATGCTTTGACAGGTTCTCTGTGAGAGGGCTCAGTAGGTACCACAGTGCATGGATCAGAAGGGGTTACTTTGGAAGTTTCTGGAAGGAATTGAAATTTGGCCAGATTACCGTTAAGGGCAGGGACTACGTGACTTGTGCTGTGACCCCAAATTAGAAGAGGCTCACTTCCTGAAACAAGATGAGACTAGATTTTGTTTGCTCCACTGTGGCTGCCCACAGCTTTTTTCTGAGTTACATTCAAGAGTCCCACCTCCAGCAGATCAGAAAGGATGAAATAACAGCCAACGGTAGCAGTTAAAAATGGCAAACTTCCTTGTCCTTTCTCAGGGGTTATAAAGCCTCTAGCAAGGGAGGGAAAAGATCTCAATTTTACTGAGTTCCTATAAGGACAAAGAGGCTTTATTGTTCCTGGTAACTAGCGGCTGTTCCCAGGATAAAATCCTCTGGGATTGCCCAGTACAAACATGGACACATCACAGGGGCAAGGAGCCCCTCCTCACCTTCTGCATTCTGTGATGGGAGAGAGCCAGGGTCAACCACATCGTCATTAGTAGTGGAAAGGCACTGGTGTTTTGGAGAGTCGGGGCAGGAATGTGATGTCTGCGATCAGGTGGGCTCTTGGGGACCTTCCTTCCTGAGATGAGTCAGGGTCTGATAAAAGGGGAACTGGCACAGAGACGGGCCATGACATTGATGGCATAGGGCTGTCCTCTCTGTCATTCATTCATTCCACAAATGTCAATTTAGTTCTACTCTGAGCCAGGCACCCCTCCAGGTTTGGGGGACACAGCAATGAGTAAGAGAAAAATATCTGCCCTCATGCACTATATTCTATTGTCATTAAGAACTTAAGTTCTAGAAAGAACTTAACAGTGATGCCAGGCAGAGGTAGTGAGCTAGCCAGCAGCTAGTATGCTGCATTTGGCCTGAGATGTATTTTGTTTGGCTCCTCCAGTTGAGTTTTTGGAGGGTTTTGCTTTTTTTAAAATTTGAACCAACCTCAAAAATTCTGAAATTTTAGCTAAAGGTCTTAACTTCTGGTTTCTGAGACGTGAGAGACATAGCAACACTGGCCCTCACTCCCAATAGCAACAATCAGCTGAAGCTGAGTAGTGCCTGCTGCTTTTAGGAGGAAATAAGTGGGTCAGTTCATTATTCTGAGACCTTCTGTTACATCTGAGCTTTTTCACTGAAGACTCACCTGGCTGTGGCATTGGCTATCGGCCAGGGTTTTGGTTCGGGGAGTTGTTGCACTTCTATGGAAACTCTACCCTGAGGCCCACTTTCTCATGTCTGCTTTGATTTTATTATTCAACAATATTGACTGAGAACCAGATCCTATTCTTAGGCACCAGGGACACAAAGACTAGTAAGGCACAGTGTTTGCCCGTCCCTGGGAGAGCTTTCTGGAGGAGGTGACAAGGGGAGAAAAGAGATGAGGCTGGAGGTGTGGGCAGAGCCATGGAGGTTCTCCTACAGCAGACTTTGGGCTCTATCTTACAAGCTAGCCGTTCTCCAAATTATGTGCATACCAAAATCACCTGTATGACTGTTGAGCCACATCTCCTGACTTTCCCATCAGAAAATCTGGGGTGGGGCTGAGAAGCTGCATTGTCGAAAAGGTCCCGGTGCTTTGGATGCTGCTAGTCTGGGAACCACACTTTAGGAACTACTGTTAAAATGATGAGGAGCTATTGTGAGTTCTCTGGTCTCTCCTGCCAGCTGGCCTGACTCTTGCTTTAATACCTTGGAAAGTATGAAACATCCTTGGCTGTTGGAGCCGTGTCTGATCCTGCTGTTAGACTGCTGCCCTGTGATTTAAATTCAAGTTAGCCCAGTGCATGGAGCAGCCTTTCTCTTTAAAAGACACTGGCTCAGAGATTTGTGCTGCCAGAAAACCAGGTACGGATAGGCCTCTTTGCTATGGTTTTGGAGCAGGACAGAGGCCAACTCTGAGCTGGGTTGGAGTAAACAAAAAAAAAAGAAAAGAAGAGAAAAGGAAGAAGGAGAAAGGGGAAGGAGAAGGAGAAGAAGGAGGAGAAGGAGAGGAAAAAAGGGAAGAAGGGAAAGAGAAAGAAAGAAAGGAAGGAAGGAAGGAAGAAAGGGAGGGAGGGAGGGGGGAAAGAAGGCAGGAAGAAGGAACGTAAGTCTAGGGGTAGAGAAAGAACATGTTAATTTCACAGAAAACTTCCAAGCTAGAATCTTACCAGGTGGAAGACGATGCAGGTATCAGTAAACTTTTGGGGTCCTGGAGAGAATGGAAATGTCTGCACTTGAACATGAGCGTGAGTCCCTCCTTGAGTTTTGTACTTTAAGTGCTTCATGCTTCCCCCTGTGCCAGGCCCTGGACAGAAGCATAAGCTTTGGAGTTAGGCAAACTGGATTTTTCTTCTCTAGTGCATAAACAATTAATAATTGAGTCACTGTGAGTATGAAATGAGATAATGCATGAGGACTAGATTTGGGGCTTGGAACAAAGAGGCTCCCCACCCAGAACTAAAGATAAGAAGCACAATGGAGTCCTACTGTATGCCAAGCTTTGTATTTGGCACTGTACATGCATCAGTTAAATTAGTCTTCATGACAATCCACTGCTGTAAGCTCTATGAGCGCAGGGACTAGGCCTTCATATAGAGCCTGACACATAGTAGGTGCTCCCTAAAGGCTTCTTGACTGACTGCTGTGGGAGGATCCCAGTCTGTCTGTTGGCCAGAGAGAAGTGTCAGAGGAGACCTCAAATTCCAGAGGAAAATAAAATGCAGAATAATTTGTCCCCCTAGGAGAGGTGGGAGGAGAAATTGGTTATGATAAATTAAATAGCAGTGAAACAAAAGAGGGTAGCAGGGAATTTTAAGGGAACATTTACAACTTAAAAAATGGATTCAAGGTTAAAAAAAAAAAAGAAAGCTCAAGGTACTGAGGCCTGACTCATTAAATTGATAATTATATATTGTACCTACTATGTGTTCACAATGTGTGTATAGTGTGGTAAGAAGGGTTTGAGAGCAAGAGAGGCCAGGGTTTGAGATCTGGACTTTGCTTCTAGTTGTAACAGGCCTTTAACAAGAAATAAATGGAATAATAGTTTTTCCCTGAGTCCCTAATATGTATTAGGCACTATGATAATACTTGATATTCATTAATTTACTAAACAACTTATAAAATATGCAAAGTACTGCAAACTTAGGACCTGTTAGTTATTACTCAAGCAAAGCATCCAAATCTCTTAGAAGTATTAATACTAACAATCATTACTGTGGTTGATATCCTGTGTGTCAGACATGCAAGGCACTTTACATTCACCAGTTTCATAAGGTGTGAGTCTGTTACATCTGTGACTATAACTCTCTAGGGCTTATTTGTTACTAGGCACCAGCACAGTATCTGACTATTGCAAGCACTTAATAAGTGGTGCCATTACCAATTCTGCAAGGCTTCTTGATTAATTTCACATCTTATTTGAATCTTATTGAACATCATTTTATTTAAATACTCAAAACCACCTTTGGAGTGGGTTGAGTAGACATTATCTTCTTGTTGAGAGATGGAGTGACATTGCCCCAAATCTGAGAACTCAGGGATGGAGGCCTCAGGTCCAGCACCAATTTCTTTAAAAAACATTTACTTTAAAAATCTCTGGTTACAAAAGGAAAATACGGTCTTGGAAACTATAGAAGGAAAGTCTTGCACATCTAGTTTGCTTTTACCTGATGAATGCCATAGGTTTTTTGTTTGTTTATTTGTTTGTTTGTTTATTTATTTATTTTTGGCTGCGTTGGGTCCTCGCTGCGTGCAGGCTTTCTCTAGTTGTGGCGAGCAGGGGCTACTCTTCGTTGCGGTGCGCAAGCTTCTCATTGTGGTGGCTTCTCTTGTTGCGGAGCATGGACTCTAGGCACACAGGCTTCAGTAGTTGTGGCACACAGACTCAGGAGTTGTGGCATGCAGGCTCAGTACTTGTGGCCTGTGGGCTCTAGAGCACAGGCTCAGTAGTTGTGGTGCACGGGCTTAGTTGCTCCGTGGCATGTGGGATCTTCCCAGACCAGGGCTCAAACCCGTGTCCCCTGCATTGGCAGGCGGATTCTTACCCATTGCACCACCAGGGAAGTCCCGCCATAGGTTTTTTTTTTTTTTTTTTGCGGTACGCGGGCCGCTCACTGCTGTGGCTTCTCCCGTTGCGGAGCACAGGCTCCAGACGCGCAGGCTCAGCGGCCATGGCTCACGGGCCCAGGCGCTCCGCGGCATGTGGGATCTTCCCGGACCGGGGCACAAACCCGTGTCCCCTGCATCGGCAGGCGGACTCTCAACCACCGCGCCACCAGGGAAGCCCTCGCCATAGGTTTTTAACTAGCGTTCTTTCCCCCTTCTAGTTGGTGAGTAGGAAACTAAGAGCTAAAGTTGCCTTCGCTCTAGCGAGTATAGATCTGCATTTTGTGTTAAGTTGAACCCCATGAGATTGGAGAAGATCTTTGATTTACAAAAATGGCAATTTCATATGGTTCCACTTAATACATAGCGCCTGCCTTTTTTCCTGCCTCAATCTTACTTCCCCACATTTCTCTTTGCCCCTTCTTTCCCCCTTATTTCTGAATCAATTTTCCTTTGTCTATTTGGAGGTTTCCTTAAATCCTTTTCGGAGAAGCATACAAAGAGATAGAAAATAAACTCACTCATTCCTACTATCAGAGATAGCCACTCTGAACATTTTTGTGCATTGCTTTCCAGAATTTTTCTCTGCATATTTACACACATATTTAAGCAAAGTTGAGAACAGCCTATAGTTATGTCAGTCTGTCTTCTGTTCCTTTAACGATTCCCCATTTAAACCTGATTCTTTGAAGTCTAGTGCTTTCTCACAACTATGTAGCGCATTGTTTGACATTTCCTGAATTCTGGCTGCATCGGAGGAGATAGATACCCTGTCAGTGGGCCTGGCTGAACAATTCTAAAATTATCAACACTGTCACAGGCCCCGAAGAAGCTCCTAATGGATACAGAAGTTCTAAGTGGTTTTGTTCAGGTGTTATTTTTGGAGCCACTTTTTCAGGCTTTTATGGTACAATCCACTTTAGACCTTTTTCTTGCAACGGCTGCGGCCAGGACAGCACCAGGCTGCTTGTGTACTGCCCTCTGGGGTTGGTGCCCGAGCAGACAGGCTCAGAATGCAGCTGCCTTCTCTCCAGGCCCAGTTTGGACAGCTGTGAGTCAAACAGGTATACTTGCCATCCCCTTCTTTTCTTGTTTCAGTCACTGGCAGCTTCCTAATGTTGGGGAATTGGGGATGAACAGGGCAAAGGCCAGGGATTGGTTCTCCTATCAGTCTGAGTGCCTTGGTTTTCCCAGGCCTGGTGACTCAGAGGGCAGGGCACTGAGCCGAGGAAGAGAAATGAGAGTCTGGCTCCTGGGTGCCCATCTCTCATGGCACAGCTGTCTCCCGGGCAAGAGTGTCACTGTCACCTCTCGGGAGCCTCTTTCTGCCACTTTCAAGAACACCAGCCCCACTGAGTGGATTAGGAAACCAGCAGGAATAAGTACCTGGGGGCTCAGAAGACACGCCATATACATGACTGGTGGAAAGGGGAAAGGGCACTGGGCCAAGGTCTGAACACCTGAGAACATATTCTGGCATCAGGATGAAAAGTGAATTGGCAGTCCATAGACCTGCTTTGTTTGGCCTGCCCAATTTTATTATTATTATCTTTTTTATTTTTAGTGGTAAATTTCACATGAAAAACTAGCCTCTCCAGGAAAGTCCAAAGATCTGGCAGTACCAGTGCCTGGCTCTCATGCAGAATCTGGAGCCGAGCCCCAGCCTGGGCGTTCCCTGTCCAGGCTAGCACAGAACACACCTGTCTTATCCCTGCCTGGGGCCTGCCCCTGAGGGAGTGACTCCTGTCCCACTCTGTGCTCAGGCACTTTATCTGTGTCCTTAAACAGCTAAGTGGGACTGATGATGACCTCTAAAAACAGCAGCACTCTTTAAAGATAAGATGTCTTACCCCTGGTGTGTCTTCCTCCTCCAAAGGCAGGGACATTGGGGTGGGAGGGGTTTGCTGGAAAGCAGGGACATTTGGGGAGGCTGCTGGATTTCTAGGAAATAAATCTTTCCAGAAGGAAACAGTGGGAGAGGACACTACTTATGGGCAAAAAAGTCTGAAAGCCTTTCTCTTTTAGCTGGTAAAGTGTGAGGTAGGTAACAGGGTGGGTGAAAGCAGGATGCATTTCAGAAGGAAGAGATAGGACAGCATCATTTCGGCACAGGCCAGGCTTCCCCTTAACATAACCTCGGGTTGGGTTGTTATATGCATGAGAATAGGTGCCCAAAGGGCTAGAGTTTGTGTTATTATAATTTATTATGCATTTCAGCAGCTTTTCAGGTAAAGCCAAGGGCATGTAACTGATAAAAATGTTCCAAATGCACTTCCAATCCTTGTCAATGCACAAGTACACGTTTGGTAGAGGTTATTGGGGATGTAGAGGGACTCCCCTGTTTTCTACCTATTGAACATAACAATATTTGTATATGTGTATATGATGTTGAAACAGTTCAACTATCATACATTTGTGTAACTCTTTACAGTTACAAAGTCCTTTCCTTATGTTATCTTACTAAATTTTCATCATCTATGAGTTAGGTAAGGCAGGTCTAAATGTTGTCCCCATTTAACAGGTAAGAAAACAGAGGTTCAGATTAGGTGACTTGTCCATGTCAATGAGTGACAGAATAAATGGATGGATGATGGATAAAAATTAAACTTTTATTTCTAATTTCAAAATTAGTGTATATGGATATATATATCCATAAGAATAAATTATTAAATCCTCAGGTGATCTCTGCTAAAGCTGGTATATGTCTTCCAATCTTTTTCTCTCCGTAGCTATTCTCTGCTTTTTCAGTAGTACCCCAATGGCTCACAGTTGGCTGGATATAAGGATTTCGTTATGTATGTAAATACAGCATCTAGACTATATTACAGCATTATAACAGATGTCGATGTGAAAAAGGTTGTGAAGTTTGAAGTCATTATACATTCACTTAAATGGTTTCCAATTATTTGTCAACATAAACATTGTCTTTAGGAACATCTAAATACATAATGCTTCGGGGAAAAGTCATGAGGCCTAGGAGCTAAAGCAGAGTAGGAGACCATTTTTTAAAAATTAATTAATTAATCTATTTATTTATTTATTTTTGGCCATGCCACACAGCTTGCAGGTCCAGGGATTGAACCCATGCTCCCTGCAGTGGAAGCATGGAGTCCTAACTACTGGACCACCAAGGGATACCTAGAAGACCATTTTTTAAATTTTATTTATTTATTTATTTATTTATTTATGGCTGTGTTGGGTCTTCATTGTTGTGCACAGGCTTTCTCTAGTTGTGGCAAGCGGGGGCTACTCTTTGTTATGGTGCACAGGCTTCTCATTGCGGTGGCTTCTCTTGTTGCGGAGCATAGGCTCTAGGTGCACGGGCTTCAGTAGTAGTGGCACATGGGCTCAGTAGTTGTGGCTCACGGGCTCTAGAGCACAGGCTCAGTAGTTGTGGCACATGGGTTTAGTTGCTCTGCAGCATGGGGGATCTTCCCAGAGCAGGGCTTGAACACATGTTCCCTGCATTGGCAGGGAGATTCTTAACCACTGCGCCATCAGGGAAGTCCCAAAGACCATTTTTAAGCACTACTGTCACACTGTCAGCATTGTCTCCTAAGATAATACATACGCCCCCTTTTTTTCCCCATAGCTCCACCCACATTGGGTTCTATACATTTCATTTTCTGAAGGGTGTAATACACATGATGGGAATGTGAGATGCCTTAAAGCCCTGTTAGCAGATCTTTCTGTGTGGGTGGGGTGCTTGGGAATCACTCACATCTCTTCCTTTGGCATCTCCAACCAGGCCTCTTGGTCCCAGAATCAACGGAGAATAGAAGGGAGATGAAACCCTCCTGGATGGCATTCAGGCTAAAGTTCAAATGTGATCAAAAATTATATATTCTAAACTCTTTTTTTTGGCCGTGCCACGTGGCTTGCGGGATCTTAGTTCCCTGACCAGGGATTGAACCCGGGCACTGGCATTGAAAGCACGGAGTCCTAACTACTGGATCAGGGAATTCCCTATTCTAAACTTCAAATCCTCTTGGTTAAAAAATGTTTAAGTCAAAAGTAAAATATTTAGGGAGCAATTTGGACCCCAATTCCAATCCCTCAGCCCAGGAAAAGGCTATCTCTTTGAAGGTCTGCTGTTGAAAAAAAGAAGGCATACAATAATCTGTGAAGGAAATAAAAATAGGGTGACAATGGTTGTGGAAGAAGGAAATGCTCATAGAAACAGAGAAGGTCTCTGAGACCTGAATGATAAGGTGGAGTGTCCTTGCGAAAATCTGGGAGAATGTTCCCAGCAAAGGGGATGGCAAGAGCAAAGGCCCTGGGGTAGGAATGAGTGATGGAAGCAGAAAGAAGGCCAGAATGTCAGGAAAGCCATCTCTTTCTCCACACTGGTCTCCCGGCCACCACCCAGGCTATGAGGCTAAGAGTGTGTGTATGTGTGTGTGTGTCTGTGTGTGTGTGTGTACATATATATATATATATATATATATATATACACACACACATACATACTTGTCCAGATTGGCACCAACTTGTTAGACTTATTCCTGATATGGTATGTCCTTTTAAAATGGGAGTTTAGTCGCCAAAGTTAGCAGAAGGAAAGAAATCATAAAGATCAGATCAGAAATAAATGAAAAAGAAATGAAGGAAACGATAGCAAAGATCAATAAAACTAAAAGCTGGTTCTTTGAGAAGATAAACAAAATTGATAAACCATTAGCCAGACTATCAAGAAAAAAAGGGAGAAGACTCAAATCAATAGAATTAGAAATGAAAATGGAGAAGTAACAACTGACACTGCAGAAATACAAAGGATCATGAGAGAATACTACAAGCAACTATATGCCCATAAAATGGACAACCTGGAAGAAATGGACAAATTCTTAGAAATGCACAACCTTCCAAGACAGAACCAGGAAGAAATAGAAAATATAAACAGACCAATCACAAGCACTGAAACTGAAACTGTGATTAAAAATCTTCCAACAAGCAAAAGCCCAGGACCAGATGGCTTCACAGACGAATTCTATCAAACATTTAGAGAAGAGCTAACACCTATCCTTCTCAGACTCTTCCAAAATATAGCAGAGGGAGGAACACTCCCAAACTCATTCTACGAGGCCACCATCACCCTGATACCAAAACAAGACAAAGATGTCACAGAAAAAGAAAACTACAGGCCAATATCACTGATGAATATAGATGCAAAAATCCTCAACAAAATACTAGCAAACAGAATCCAACAGCACATTAAAAGGATCATACACCATGATCAAGTGGGGTTTATCCCAGGAATGCAAGGATTCTTCAATATACGCAAATCAATCAATGTGATACACCATATTAAGAAATTGAAGGAGAAAAACCATATGATCATCTCCATAGATGCAGAGAAAGCTTTTGACAAAATTCAACACTCATTTATGATAAAAACCCTCCAGAAAGTAGGCATAGAGGGAACTTTCCTCAACATAATAAAGGCCACATATGACAAACCCACAGCCAACATCATTCCCAATGGTGAAAAACTGAAACCATTTCCACTAAGATCAGGAACAAGACAAAGTTACTCACTCTCACCACTATTATTCAACTTAGTTTTGGAAGTTTTAGCCACAGCAATCAGAGAAGTAAAAGAAATAAAAGGAATCCAAATTGGAAAAGAAGAAGTAAAGCTGTCACTGTTTGTAGATGACATGATACTATACGTAGAGAATCCTAAAGATGCTACTAGAAAACTACTAGAGCTAATTAATGAATTTGGTAAAGTAGCAGGATACAAAATTAATACGCAGAAATCTCTTGCATTCATATACATTAATGATGAAAAATCTGAAAGAGAAATTAAGGAAACACTCCCATTTACCATTGCAACAAAAAATAAAATACCTAGGAATAAACCTACCTAAGGAGACAAAAGACCTCTATGCAGAAAATTATAAGACACTGATGAAAGAAATTAAAGATGATACAAATAGATGGAGAGATATACCATGTTCTTGGATTGGAAGAATCAACATTGTGAAAATGACTCTACTACTCAAAGCAATCTACAGATTCAATGCAATCCCTATCAAACTACCACTGGCACTTTTCGCATAACTAGAACAAAAAATTTCACAATTTGCATGGAAACACAAAACACCCCGAATAGTCAAAGCAATATTGAGAAAGAAAAATGGAGCTGGAGGAATCAGGCTTCCTGACTTCAGACTATACTACAAAGCTACAGTAATCAAGACAGTATGGTACTGGAACAAAGACAGAAATATAGATCAGTGGAACAGAATAGAAAGCCCAGAGATAAACCCACGCACATGCGGTCACCTTATCTTTGGTAAAGGATGCAAGAATATACAATGGAGAAAAGACACCCTCTTCAATAAGTGGTGTTGGGAAAACTCGACAGCTACATGTAAAAGAATGAAATTAGAACACTCCCTAACACCATACACAAAAATAAACTCAAAATGGATTAAAGACCTAAATGTAAGGCCAGACACTATAAAACTCTTAGAGGAAAACATAGGCAGAACACTCTGTGACATAAATCACAGCAAGATCCTTTTTGACCCACCTCTGAGAGGAATGGAAATAAAAACAAAAATAAGCAAATGGGACCTAATGAAACTTCAAAGCTTTTGCACAGCTAAGGAAACCATAAACAAGACCAAAAGACAACCCTCAGAATGGGAGAAAATAATTGCAAATGAAGCAACTGACAAAGGATTAATCTCCAAAACATGCAAGCAACTCATGCAGCTGAATATCAAAAAAACAAACAACCCAATCCAAAAATGGGCAGAAGACCTAAATAGACATTTCTCCAAAGAAGATATACAGATTACCGACAAACACATGCAAGAATGCTCAACATCATTAATTATTAGAGAAATGCAAATCAAAACTACAATGAGGTAGCACCTCACATCAGTCAGAATGGCCATCATCAAAAAATCTACAAACAATAAATGCTGGAGAGGTGTGGAGAAAAGGGAAAGGGAACCCTCTTGCACTGTTGCATTCAGTGGGATGGGGGGTGGGAATGTAAATTGATACAGCCACTCTGGATACAGCCACTCTGTTACAGCCACACTTTAGAATGGTGTGTTAGTTTCTGTATCAGGGAATTCCCTATTCTAAACTTAAAATCCTCTTGGTTAAAAAATGTTTAAGTCAAAAGTGAAATATTTAGGGAGCAATTTGGACCCCAATTCCAATCCCTCAGCAGCTCTGGAGGTTCCTTAAAAAACTAAAAATAGTATGGAGGTTCCTTAAAAAACTAAAAATAGAACTACCATATGACCCAGCAATCCCACTACTGGGCATATAACCTGAGAAAACCATAATTCAGAAAGAGTCATGTATGACAATATTCATTGCAGCTCTATTTACAATAGCCAGAACATGGAAGCAATCTAAGTGTCCATCGACAGATGAATGGATAAAGAAGATGTGGCACATATATACAATGGAATATTACTCAGCCATAAAAAGGAACGAAACTGAGTTATTTGTAGTGAGGTGTATGGACTTAGAGTCTGTCATACAGAGTGAAGTAAGTCAGAAAGAGAAAAACAAATACCGTATGCTAACGCATACATATGGAATCTAAAAAAAAAAAAAGGTCATGAAGAACCTAAGGGCAAGACAGGAATAAAGACACAGACCTACTAGAGAATGGTCTTTAGGACACGGGGAGGGGGAAGGGTAAACTGAGACAAAGTGAGAGAGTGGCATGGACATATATACAGTACCAAATGTAAAATAGATAGCTAGTGGGAAGCAGCCGCATAGCACAGGGAGATCAGCTCGGTGCTTTGTGACCACCTAGAGGGGTGGGATAGGGAGGGTGGGAGGGAAGGAGACGCAAGAGGGAAGAGATATGGGGATATATGTATATGTATAACTGATTCACTTTGTTATAAAGCAGAAACTAACAGACCATTGTAAAGCAATTACACTCCAATAAAGATGTTAAAAAATAAATAAATAAAATAAAATAAAATGGGAGTTTAGTGCCAATGGCCTCAAGTATTTATTTATTTTTTGGTCTCTGCTATTTAGAACCCAGCCCAGTAAGTATCAATACGTAAGGGAAAGTTTTCTGATTATCCTAAGTAAAGTTATTAAGTCTAGGTAGCAAAAGATGAATATGAATAGAACTTTGCTTGACACACGGTTTCATTGACTGTTAGTGGAACAGATAAATAGATGAGGTGAGCTATTTTCTTATTCCACAACAGGTTAGAAATAGCAATGTAATAATGATGGATGATGATGATGATAAAGTAGGGCGGTTACTGCTACATGTAGTTATAGTGATAACTCAGAAAGTGCCTGTGAATGGCCTAATTGCCAACATCATGCTGCAAAGGAAGAAGCAGAAAAATTACCCAAAAAGTATATATAGGGACTTCCCTGGTGGCGCAGTGGTTAAGAATCCACCTGCTAATGCAGGGGACATGGGTTCGAGCCCTGGTTTGGGAAGATCCCACATGCCGCAGAGCAGCTAAGCCCGTGCGCCACATCTACTCAGCCTACGCTCTACAGCCTGCAAGCCACAACTACTGAGCCCATGTGCCACAACTAAGGAAGCCCGTGTGCTTAGAGTCTGTGCTCCTCAACAAGAGAAGCTGCTACAACTAGAGAAAGCCCATGCACAGCAAGGAAGACCCAACGCAGTCAAAAATAAAAAGATAAGTAAATAAATAAATTTATAAAAATTTTTTGAAAAGTATATATATGTGTGTGTGTATATATATATACACACACATATACATACAGATATATACACACAGATACACATATGCACACAGGAAAAATTTTAAAGCGCAGTAGCAGTCTGGACCTATTTAGGATATAAAAACAGCTCTGAAGTGCTTAAGGAGTTATGGGATTGTCATTGGATTTCGTAAAATGATCATAAGTCAATAAGCCATGAGGAGGTTGTTATATTCAGTTTGCTCCCGGCAGGAAAGTCTGTATGTTCTGTTTTAAAAGTTTATCACATAATTGGCGTTAGAGGAGGTAATAGAGAGGACGTGACCGCCATTTGACCCACGAGCTGGACCCAGGCAATTGGAGGCTCCTCATCCCTTCCCCTGTCCTTGGAATGTACATTCTGCCAACTGTTCCCATGGTGGGAACTGTTCCAAGGACACAGCCTTGGGAGAGTAAAGTGTTGTTGAGACCATCTGGGTGGTATATGGGACTGAGCCCATTTAAGGCTTCCATATAAACTTTTAAGATTCTGGCAGGTGGCTGCAGAAATCTACTTGTCCTGCAGCTGCCCAAGACAAGCCTCATATGTGAGTTCCGTAGCTTATTAAACCTGCCACCTATCAATCTGAAGTGGCTGCCTCTTTGGTCTCTCCCTGCCCTCTGTTTATGGGGCCAATTGATGAACCAACAATTGGTTAAGCATCCTGGACAGAGCAAGCCACATAAAAGTACTAGCTCTGCTGATGATTAAACATTTATGTGGCATAGCCAGTAAGTGGCTCAAACTTACTGGCTTTAAAAGGACTCAACTCAGTGACATAACTCAGAACGTACCCTCTTCCCTGCTTTCCTCCCTAATACCAATGAAAATTTTAATTGTGACATATTCATAGAAAAAGATACACAGGATTAGTATAACTCAAGGATTTATCACAAAACAAACAGCTACAACCAAGAAGGAGATTGTCAACACCTCAGAAATCCCCCAATGTTCCTTCACTCTTACTCCCTCCTTCCCACCAAAGTGACCATTACCTGACTTCTTTTTTTGGCAGTGCTGTGCAGCTTGTGGGATCTTAGTTCCCTGACCAGGGATCAAACCCATGCCCCCTGCAGTGGAAGGACCAAGTCCTAACCACTGCACCACCAGGGAATTTCCAGTCTATGCTTCTTTTCTTCAGAGTTTTACCACTTAACGCATGCATTATTGAACACTAAGATTTAGTATTGGCTGGTTTGGGAATTTTCTATAAGTAGAATCAAACAGTATGAACCTTTAGTTCTTTTTTTTTTTTTTTAAATATATTTATTTAATTGTTTACGGCTGTGTTGGGTCTTCGTTGCTGCGCGCGGGCTTTCTCTAGTTGCGGCGAGCGGGGGCTACTCTTCGTTGTGGTGCGCGGGCTTCTCATTGCAGTGGCTTCTCTTGTTGTGGGGCACGGGCTCTAGGCATGCGAGCTTCAGTAGTTGTGGCACGTGGGCCCAGTAGTTGTGGCTCGCGGGCTCTAGAGCGCAGGCTCAGTAGTTGTGGCACACGAGCTTAGTTGCTCCGCGGCATGTGGGATCTTCCCGGACCAGGGCTCAAAATCGTGTCCCCTGCATTGGCAGGCAGATTCTTAGCCACTGCACCACCAGGGAAGTCCCGAACCTTTAGTTCTTTAACTTAACATTATGTTTGTGAGATGAGACTTATCCATTTAGTTCCATGGAACAATAAATTGTTCATTTTCATTGAGGCATATTATTTGACAACTTTTGACTACAAAAAATGGCAATTTCCTAATAGTATTTCATTGTAGGAGTGTTTCACAGTTAATATTCCATTCTATGAATGGAAATGGACATCCAAGCCATTTTATGGGCTATTTTGTGTATGCCTTTTGGTGAACATAGGTGCACCTTTCTCTTGGGCAGAGGCCTGGGAGTGGACGTATATACACTGGGTTTAAATCTCACCATGGTTCAATTTGCATTCCCCTCAATTGTGATAAATAAACCTTTAATGTGTTTATTAACTATCTTCATTTGTGAAGTCCCTGTTGTAGTCTTGACCATTTTTCTTTTTTTTTGGCTGCGCCACGCAGCTTGCAGGATCTTAGTTCCCTGACCAGGGATCGAACCTGCGCCCCCTGCAGTGGACGCATGGAGTCCTAACCACTGGGCTGCCAGGGAATTCTTGATCATTTTTCAATTGGATTCTTTTTTCTTGATATACAGGCATTCTTTACATATTTTGGAATAAGCTTTTAGTCAGTTATATGTGTTCCAAATCTTTCCGTTGACTCTGGTTGGCCTTTTCACTCTCTCAAAATATCTTTTTCTTTATGGTTAATGCATCCTGTGTTCTACTGAAGAAGTCTTTTCCTACCTTGAGTTCATGACTATTTACCTATTTTGTCTTCTAGAAGTCCTATTGTTTTGCCTTTTACATCTAGATATATTCTTGTGTGGCGGAGGCAGGGTGTGGGTGTATAGGTGGAGAGTACTTCATTTGTTCCCATTTGGATATCCATTTATTGCAGATTTTCTTTACCCTACTGCTCTGCAGTGATATTGTTGTAAAGCAAGTATCCATATGTGTTTCTGGGTTCTCTGTCTTATCTCATCCCTTTCATCACACAAGTCCTCTGGGCAACCAAATATCCGTATAGTATAAGGAAAATGAGGTAAGAAAGTAGCAAAAAACTTTGCTGATTCTGTGGTTGAAATTGGTTAACTGGGTTAAGACCTTAATTCTGCCACCTACTAGTCCTATAACATTAGGGTAAGCTGTTTGACTTCTCTGGGGCCCCGTTTCCCTGCCTTTATATCTAGCTCATAATATTATAAGGATTAATGACTTTGTATATGTAAAATGTTTACAACAGTAATTGCACACAGTAAGCACTCAATAAAGGACCTTAAAAGTCCTCATCATAAGAAAAAAATCTTGTAACTATGTATGGAGATGGATGTTAGCCAGACTTATTGTAGTGGTCATTTCACTTTTATACAAATAGTGAATCATTGTGTTGTACACCTGAAACGAATATAATGTTATATGTCAATTATACCTCAATTTAAAAAGTAAAAAAGCTACTAATACACACCACATTAGGCTGAATGAATCAAGTCTTTCACAAGAGAGCACATATTCTACAACTCCCTTTTTTTGGAGTTTGAGAACAGGAAAAACTAATCTCTGGTGGAAAACAGTTGTAAGTGTCATGCCTTTTGGGGAGGGAAAGTTTAGATTTATTGATTGGGAAGAGGTATGAGGGGATTTCTTAGGATGGCAGAAATACTCTATATCTTGATAGGAGTTTGAGTTTCACAAGCATACGTATTTGTCAAAATATACAATTCACATTCATTTCCATAAATTTTACCTAGAAAATAAACCAGAAAGAAATAGTGAACTCTGGTTAATAATATGCATGCTGAAGAATTTATAGCTGACGTAAACTGATGAAAAATTAAGCAAAAATAGTGGACTAATAGAAGAATTGATAGATGGACAGATATGTAATGAAAGCAAGTAGTATAGTAAAATATTTATTACTAAATCTAGGTAGTATGTATATAGATGTTCAGTGTAAAAATATTTCCACTTTTCTGCATGCTTAAAAATGCTTATGGGGAATTCCCTCTTGGTCCAGTGGTTAGGACTCCACGTTTCCCCTGCAGGGGGCATGGGTTTGATCCCTGGTCAGGGAACTGAGATCCTACAAACCGTGCAGTGCAACCAAAAAAATAAAAAATTAAAAAAAAATTAAAATGTTTATAATAAAAGTATAGATAAATGGAACACATGTATAGATAATGTAAATTACCCTACATATGTAAAATATTATAAATAAATGTAAAATACTTAGCTGTGGCCCCCCCCAAAAAAGTCATGATCTCTAATCTGCAGTTTAAAAACCCATTTAATGCCCTAGCCTGATGTATAAAATCAAATTTATTCCACTTACTACCAATATTTATACATTTTTACAGTAAAAATATCAACAAGTTTGATTACAGGATGCTTCCCAGGTCCCATTAGAGTATCTGCATCTTTCTAAAAATGTAAATTCCTAAATTCTGAAATACATCTGGCCCCAGAGACTCAGTAAGGGATGTGGACATATATTAGCTCAGAGTGTTGTAGCTTTGGGCAAGACACTATGTGGTCTCTAGGTGGGCCTCAGATCCACCTTAATAATATCGTGGAATTCAGTCAATTCTACTTTATAGGACAACAGCAGGCAAACAAGGTATGCTGAAGGAAAGTAGTTTAGAAGTTTATGGGTAAACATAGGCTGTACTTTAAAATGCTAAATGGTGATAGTATCAGATTTGAAATGAAGATAGGAAAATATGTTCCACTAAAGGGACAGATTCTAGAGTTATATGCACATACACCATCCACCCTTTCTCTTCACTGTACAAAGTAATACAAAAACCCTACAATCCCAAACTAGAATCAAACAGCTATCATCCCTGATCTATAAATGAAATCCCTTCCCATTAAAAAAAAAAAAAAGCCTCCTGATTGAAACAGCATTTTGCCTTTTCAACTGGAACATAAAAGGGAGACCTGAGACCTTCTCCAAGTTTTTGAAATTCCCATCTGTCAGCTCCTTGTTGGGAGTGATATGAAGGCAATGGGAACACAGTTAGATCCATACCCCATATAAAACCCCCAGTTACTGGGGGAGGCTCAGCGGGATGAATGTCCAATTAAGGCCTGCCCTAATTGGGAAGGGAATTAAGGGAACACCCCCCGCCCCCCCCCCCAGATGAATCTGCAGCCTGCCTAGGGCTGGAGGCGGAGCTGAGCCCAGTGAGCACCTGCCAGCGCCTATCACTGGTGGAGTCTGCTTTAGAAGTCACTCCCTGGAAAGGTGCTGCTTGCTCACTGTCTCCAAGGGCCGGCTTTTAAGACCAGCACCCACTGGCAAAATCATTATCCCTCTAATAAGAACAGGCTGACCTGATTTGATTTCTAGTGCCCACTCTCCAAGCAATATGTCTTAGCCCTTGGACTGATGTGACCAGCATTTGAGTCTGTGGAGAATGACCTCAGAGTCCCAAGGTTCCAGATGAGTCTAATCAAAGCTTCCCACTCATCTCCCAACACGAGGGGTTCCCAGTGAAACTTTTAACAGTTAACATGTACTGAGGACTCTTCATATGCCAAGTACTGTTCTATGTGCTATAAATATTTTAGCTCATTTTCACAGAGAGGGTTCATTATTTCCATTTTATAGACAAGCAAATGAAGGCAGGGAAAAAGCAAGGGGCAGAACAGGAAACTGGTCTCAGGCAGTTTGACCCCAGAGTTAGTGTGTGTAACCACTGACTTCTCAGCCTCAGGGAGATCCTCGCTCTGTGGATTCCTGGAAGCAGCACTCCTGGCTTCTTCCCCCTTATGGTGGGGAGAACTCTTGGTTTTGGAATGAAACCAACCTAGTTCCAATGGGGCACTTCCACTATTAGCTGTGGGCTACTGGGCAACTCGTAAACTTGCTAAGCCTCCCTTTCCTCAGATGTAAAACCAGGACCAGTTGGCAGCGGGAGAGTGCCTGGGTATTGGAATAAAACCCAAGTTTGACCCTGGCTCAGCAAGTCCTGAGTAATCCTACGTCATGCTCGCTAGCCCCTCTAACCTCAGCTGGGAAGGGAACCACTCTTACCGCAAGGAAGGCATTGTGTGGGCCCTGGAGGAAGTGTTTGCTCCGCACATAAATGAGCTGCTGCTTTGATAAGTGTCATGATGGGCTCTCCCTGGGACAGGTCTTCTCAAAGCCAGGATGGAGAAACATGTGTGGTCACACAGGGAATACAGGGCACAGTGGAAGGTGAAATAAGGGCCACGGTTTGCCAAAGCCGGGACAGGCAGGCAGGACGTTCTGGCGGTGAGATCAGCCCTCCTCGCCTTTCTCAGCCTGGCTAAGCCAGCACCGACCTGTCGCAGACCCAGGGTTCCAGCTGGCCAAGTGTCTGACTACTGACTCCGAGCTACGAGGGCAGAAAGCATCCCGGAGCCTGATAAGGCGAACAATCCTGGCTTTGTTTGGAAAGATTTGTCCCTGAGTTTCCAGTTGGCTTCTGTCTATGTCTCAACGTCTCTGACCTCTTCAGCCTTAGAGGAGCTAAACTAGAAGGTTCAGGTTCTTGGGGAGGAGGAAGCCGGGGACACGGAGACCCCCTAAACCGCCTTGGCTGGGATCTCGGGCGGCCTGCGACGGGGCGGGGTGGGCGTGCAGCAGCCGGGGGCTCTGGGCGCGGGGACACTGGCCGCCTTTCGGGAGCGGGGGGCCGTCTGAGGTTTCTCCCCGCAGCCCGGCCGCCTCTTTCCTCGGCGCAGCGGGCGAGGTCACGATGGGCTCATTAAGCCGGCGGGTAAGTAGTGCCCCGGCGGCGGCCGCAGGCGGTCCTGGAATGTGCGAGGGGCGTGATGACTGCAGCGGCCGCCGGCCTTTTTGCGCAACACCCTCCTGATATATATCAGCGCGCCCGCGCTCCACCTGGGTGCCTGCTCCGGTCCATTACCTGCGCAGAGAGTGCGGGTGAGTACCGCCGCTGGGATCAGGGCGCTTCCTCCTCCCTTCTGGCTCTTGAAAGAACCTTAATTCACTTTTAATTTACTTAATTCTTTTAGATCTCCCTCTATCCTGACCTCAAGGAACTTCGCTGGCTTTGGGCTTGGAAGAGAAAAACATAACCTCCCCCAAATTTTCAGATTTTTCTTTTTCTTCTGACTGTTTCTACTTACTGTTGCCGCTGTTGTTTTTGTTTCAACTCCTATGACTACACTCTTAGTAGTGGCATACTTGGGGATTCTAAAATAATAGATGTTTGGGGATTCCTACCCCGTAGGAATCAGGACTAGTGTGTTCTCTTTTTGGTCATTAACTAGCTGTGTGATCTGAGGGAGGTCCCTGTGTGCCCCTGGACCTCAGTTTCTCCCTCTTTACAAGAAGGGGAACAGAATGGTCGGTCTTTTCTGCTGTCTTTCCTTCGCTGAAAATTCCAGGTTTGGGTGGCTGTCCAGTGATGCCGTGCCTCCCCCAGTGTGACTTCCACGTGCTACTGTTCTAGTTTGTAGGGTTATTTATCTAATCTGACTTGCAAGATACAGTCCTGGTTTGCTGGTCCCATCAGGGCAGGCAGCATCAGACAACCTTCCGCTTGTCTTTGGAAAACAGAGCCCACAATTTTTCAGTGTTTTCGGAGTCAAGGTACCAGGCTGGTGGGCTGGGGAGATGTGTGCAAGGTGTGGTTGTGTTGGGGAGCTCAAGCATCTCCAGGTCAGAAAGGGAGGCATGTGGAGTGGAGTTAATTCAGTCTTCAGATGCCCTGGGTAGCTGGTACTGAGGTGAAGAGAGTCTCTCCTTTTCCCTTAATGAGGAGGCAACTTTCTCAAACTTGTTGGTTTCACGGAGGTGGCTTGTGGATTTCATCACTTAGAATCCCCTTTTCCTGCCTGTTTAGGTTCACCAAGAGATTTGTGTTCGCTTTGCTTGCTCCAGCCCTGTTTGACTTTTTCCTTTCCTGGCTCCTGTGCTGGAATTCTTTAACCTGTTGTCAGTTGAGTGTTCTTGAAAAAGTTGTGCCTCATGGCAGTAACCATTGTTTCAGATTGTTAAGTGTGTTTGAATCTCTCACCCCTGCCAGGCCAACTAGCTGATAACGATCTCTTCTCTATTTTTGTAACTTTGAGAACTGCATGCTTTGTAAAGGTTTGGGTGTTAAACTGCCCCCTCCAAAATCCACCCTAAGTCACTCAACTGTTTCACTGAAACAAGTCCCCAGTGGCGGGAGGATGGATGTCTGGGTTATTGCTGCTAGACACGAGTCAGACATAAATGTAGCCTGAATTCACTTTAATGAAGAAAACATCTTCTCAGGATCAGTGATTTAGAATAAAATTTTAATTTTTAGCTACTTTCCACCCCGCCTTCCTCCTGCCTTCCCCCCAACTCCACCCTGGGGACAGAAAGGCAGTATCAGCTGGGAGCAGTCAGGGCATCCCAGAGAATTAATTCATCCCAGTGAATTTAAAAATGCAAAACAGTACAGAAAGAAGGCTGCAAAAAGATTGCAAGATGTTTATAGATGCTTATCTTTTATAAATTAGCCCTTTTAAACCTCTGCCCCCCCAAAATTACAAAATAATTGATATGGTTAAAGTTAATTGGAGGATTTATTTTAAAATATCATAAATACAGATTGAAAGCACACTGTGAGGGAGGGTGTGGTTTGGTAAGAGGGCCTTAGGTTAAAGCAGCAGGGTAAACATCTTTTTTTTTTTTTTTTTTTTTTTTTTGCGGTACGCGGGCCTCTCACTGTCATGGCCTCTCCCGTTGCGGAGCACAGGCTCCGGACGCCCAGGCCCAGCGGCCGTGGCTCACGGGCCTAGCGCTCCATGGCATGTGGGATCTTCCCAGACCGGGGCACGAACCCGCGTCCCCTGCATCGGCAGGCGGACTCTCAACCACTGCGCCACCAGGGAAGCCCTAAACATCTTTTTAAAATCCTATTAGTGCATATCTTCCAAAGTCTAAAGCCATTCATCAAGGTAAAACTGAGCCAATTGATTCTCTGTCTCACATGCTTCCCTCCTCCACCACCCTGTTCTCTGGGGATTATTTTGCTTTGTGATGGCTAGAGGAAGCTGAAGGAAAGTAACCACTGCCCTCTTGGGAATTTCTGAAGTCTTGGTCATTCTTTCAAAGTATAAGGTAATATTTCTTGAGAACATTGGAGTCAGAATACCCAAGCTTGAGTTGTCTCTGAAGGCTTAGTGCGATTTGAAGCAATTCATTTCTTTGTGCCTCGGTTTCCTTTTCTGTAGAATGGGGATAACATTGGTACTAAGGTATAAATACTTCAAGCAAATGGACAGGAATACATCAAGTGCTTGTGAGATTAAACAGGTTAATTTGTGAACAGGGCTTACTGCAGTGCCTGGCACAAATCACTCAGTAAGTATTTGGCTGGCAGACACTGTCTGCACTGTCCTGCCTGCTGGGAGCTCAAGGTCATTCTCCCTGTGCTTGTGGAGGCCACAGCCCGGTGGGAAAATGCCTGCGTATTGAGGTCTCTCAGCAGGAGGATGCCCCGTGCCTCCTTCCTCCTCTCCCCACTTCTTCAGATGGCCTTGAGCTGCTGCTGTTCGGATCGCAGGTGGCCCCAGAACAGGTCCTGGTTGGAGAGGCTCAAACAATGCAGACCATAGGGGTTGGGTGACTTCCAAGTACCCTACATTTCCCTGCTGCCCAGGTCTGAGAAGGCTGAGCAGTTTATTTTCCTTGGCCTACAAGAGTTCCTCTTGGCATTGGGTACACATGTGGATGCAGGAAATTGAGCCAAAAGAGTTATCAATACAGCCAGCTCAAATTATAGGGAGGAGCTTGGGGTGGGGGCACGGGAGCAGATGTGCAGTCATAGTCACTAATCTTGTGCCTGGGCAATAAAAAACACTCTTCTGGGTATTAGTACCAAACTGCCAAAAGGGATGACTTTACCCTTCTCTGCTTTTGGCAGATAGCAGGAGAGTGCTAGAGTACAACCTTGGGGGAAGGCGGGGAGAGGGAACAGCTGAATCAGAGGAATAGGGATGGGAGAAAGGCTTTGGAGGGGAACACAGGCTCCAAGGACCCCTCGGGCCCCCAAACCCCTTCCCAAGGGAATTGGGTTCCAGACAGGCTAGTGTCTGCCACACCCCTGGGAGTAGTGGCCTCAGATTCAGGCTACATCTGTCTGGCCAGTACCTACTAAAAGTCTTGGCATATGCCGAATCCAGGCCTCTGGTATGCCTGAGCCTTTGTAGGGAATCAGCAGCCTGCCGTTAGAGCATCTTAGCTGGCATTTCCATCTGTCTGAATGACTAGGCAAGAGTGACCCCTGCAGAGGTGTGAGCCCAGCCAGCTATCTCAGACACCTTCAGAGCCTCCACTGAGCCTGGACCTGAGGCGTCTTGCTGCCCTGATGCGGCCCAGAGCATAACTGCTCCTTCCTGTCTTGGCACGTGGCTGAGAGCTCTATCGAAAGCCTCTCCGGCTTTGGAACCAGCAGTCCTGGGTTGAAATCCTGACTATCCCTAGGTAGCTGTGGACTTTTTTTTTTCCCGGCCTTGCTGTGGGGCATGTGAGTCCTTAGTTCCCTCAGCAGGGATCGAACCCACGCCCCCTTCATTGGGAGCGTGGAGTCTTAGCCACTGGACCACCAGGGAAATCTCACTGTGGGACTTTTGAAATTTTTCTGTGCCTCAGTTTCTTTGTAAACTGGAAAGAAGACTTCCTTATTATAAGATTTAATGAGGTCACAGACCACATAGGACACTCCCCATGGCAAAACAAACGTTAGATCCTTTTTTCTTAGGTGCTTTGGATTCATTTGTCAGCACAAATATTTACCGAGGTCCACTCAGCTGTGCACTGAGATGAAGAGCTTATGCTCTGGGGCAAAGTGGAGTTGAGGCTGTTCATTGTTTGTGATGCAATTCATTTCACAAAGTTCTGAGTGTTCACTCTGCCAGACACTCTGCTCGGGGCCTCACCTACACTCATTAATCAATTAGTCTCACAACAGCTCAGTGAGTATTCTCCCCATTTTTGAGATGATGAAACCGAGGCTCAGGGTCACACACAGTGAGTGACAGGGCTCTGCAAGGCTCTCACCTACTGCATGGTTCTCTCTCTCCCAGTGCTATGTGACAAGCGCTAGGGTATCAGCGTACTGAACAGCTGCCTAGTCTCGGGACTAATCATGGGCCGTTTGCTCCAAGCTCTCCTTTACTCCAAATCTGCGGGGTGAGCCTACTTGGAGCATTGGGGCTTTGCTGGCTGGGGAGTCCGGGGGAATGGGGCTCCAGAGCCACGCTGCCTAATGCAATGGTTGTGTGCCAGGTGGCCTGCATTTCCCCACTTGCCAGGTCCTGAGAAGAGCAACTTGAGCCGGGGCGGTGGGGTGGTGTTGTTGGTGCAGGGGTGCAGGGTGGGGGAGGGCTGGGAGCCGGAGAAGGCGGGGCAGCTGCCTCAGAATGTCCTGGGCTGGGTTAGATGACTCCTGGTTGCCTGCCCCTCTGGGGGACAGTGCTTCGGTGTGTGGACCTGCACCTCCTCTCCTTACCTGCAGGCGACTAGCACAGTGAAAGTCCAGTGAGTGATGGTGGAGTAGATGAATGTACCAGGAAATGAAGAACAATGGCCCCTCGGTGTCTGCGGGAATTGATTCCAGGACTTTCCCAGAGTCCCGTGTATAAAATGGTGTAACATTCGCACATAACCAATGCGATCCTCCCATATACTTTAACTCATCTCCAGACAGATTATTTATAATACCTAATACAGTGTAAATGCTATGTAAATAGTTGTAAATACAACGTAAACACTGTGGAAATAGTTGCCTGTGTGCTGGAAATTCAGCTCTTGCTTTTTGGAACTTTCTGGAATATGTTTTTTCCCCCTGAATGTTTTCCATCTGTGGTTGGTTGAGTCCATAGATGCAGAAGCCAAGGATAAGGAGGGCCTACTGACCTGGATGAGGAGAAATGATTGCTTCATCAGGGAAAATTTGTAAAGGGGATTTGGGCTTCTGACAAATGGCTGAACTTGGAGTAGGGGAAGCAAGATTTCCAGGAAGGAAGAGTAGAGAATTTCATTAGAAAGTTGCCTTTGGTTCTTGGTGATGCTGATTAATAGTAAATGAGGACCCAGGACGTGGAAGGGAAGGAAGCCAGCACAGGCCTCGCACAGAGGAAGTATTCAAGGTGCCCTAGCTTGTGGGATCCCTTACAGCCATATTCTACTCCTTTCTGTCCAGTTCAGTGGAAATGGGTGTCTGCCCATTCTGTTGCTTGTATTATTGTGAATTACTTGGATGTCAGACCATAGACGTGTCTGTGTCTGTTTCTGAGTTCGCTAGACGCTTTGTTCACTTCTTGAAAGAAAATGATTCTGATCAGTCAGAAATCCAGTCACCGGAAACAGTTTAAATAATAACACCTTACTGCTGATGAGAATTCCCAGGTGGCACTGCTGTGACATCCTGGTTGCAGCTTCTTGATACAGTTGCTCCATCCAGCAGATCTTGGCCAACCCAACTTGCATATGATGATGAGGAACAGCACTCATCAGTAAGATTCAGGCTTGATTTGTTTCCTGGTCATGATCAATGTGGGTCTACGACACAGCAAACCTTCTAGGGTTTCCCTCAGCAAACGCTATATGTTGACTCCTCCATTCACAAATGTACAGTACCTACTATGTGTAGTCTACTGAATGCTGGGAGGAAAATCCTAACAGGGTTTCTGCCCTCTAAAACTTAAATTCTAGTTGAGAAGGCAGTATAAGTGTGCATAAATGATAGGAGAACAACCCTAGGGTGAATTACGATTATAAGAGAGAGAAAGATGGTAGAAGGTGGCAATCTCCAAATTTTTCCTTCAGAATGCCCCCAAGAGCAGAAAGGCAGATATTTAAATCCTTGGAGGTCTGTAAGCCCAGAACAGCCAGTTGCAAGCTCAAAGCAGTTTTTTGTGCTCTGTTTTCTTTCCTTAATTTTTAATTATACATCTTGCATTTTGTACTATAATATGTCCATGCTCATTTTAGTATGATCCTTGATAATCACACAAGGTTTACACTATGTCAGTCACTGTTCTGAGAGCTTTTAAAACATGACACACTTGATCATCACAATAACCCTTCATAGGATTAGTCAAATGTAAATCATCCACTGGTCACATTATTTAACATTCCCTTGCCCCAATTGTGTGGGTTAAAGCAGTGCTCCAGGAAGATATGTCTGTCACAGCCAAGGATATTGGGGATATGGCCCATAGCCTCACTGACAGGTGGAGAGCTGTGTTTAAAAACTGGCTGTGTCACTCACCTACTGGGTGACTTTGAACAAGTTGCTTAAATGTCTTGGAGCTCCAGTTTTTTCCCATTTGTAAATGGCGATGCTCACCACCCCTTTCTTGCCTAAAGACTAAATGACATAATATGTGTCAAGTACCAGCACAGCCCCTGTCACCTCTTTGGTACTCATTAAAGTGATAGTTGTTGTTATCAGAAATCAGTTAAAAGGTATTGCAGTAATGTGTGATGGAGTGCCAGATGAGTCACACCGGTAGGACACATGCTTGAGTGGCTGCAGGAGACTCTGAATTCAAACTGACCTGTGTCCAAGGCTCTACCATGTGGGACCTTGGGCAAGTTATAAGTCTCCTTGTGCTTGAGTTTCTTCATCTGTATCATGGGAGAATAAAAACACCTCCCCAAATGGGTGGCAGTGAGGTGGGGCACAGCCTGGCTCAATAAGTATTGGCTTTTGCTGGCCAGGCAGGTCCCAGTATCCTGCTCAGAAAGCGCACGAGGCCTGTTGTGTGTCAGGCCCTGTGCTGGGTGCTTCTTACGCTGAAAAGAAAGACCTGGCCTATGCCTTCCTGGAAGCCAATGACTGCAGGATGTTCCCTGTGATCACAGAAGTGTGTGCCATGCGCTGCAGCTGCATGGGGAAAGTCGAAAAGTTCCCTGGGCCAAACAAATTCACGAAGTCCTCTCATGATGGGGACTCACAGAATCAGCTTCTTTTAACTTCTAGCTTTGTCAGTATGAGTGACAGTAACAATACAGGTGTCCTGAACCATTTTACCTTTGTGGGTTTGGGGGTTGGGCTGCATCTCTTAAAAGAATATGGAAAGTTCAGATAGAAGAAAATAATCACAGACAATCCTATCACCCACTCTGAACCCCATGGAACATTGCTGGTTCCTTACTGAGATCATACTGTGAATGGGACATAAATGTGCCTTTTATTCACAATTCATCTAAAACATTTTCCTGGGTTTTTTTTTTTTTTTGGTTTGGTTTGCCGGTTCTTTATAACATTTTTAACGGCATGCTATTATGCTGCATGGATGTACCATAGTTAATACAATAGTTTCCTGTTTCTATTTTTCACTCTGTAAATTATAGTGCATTTTGGCCTGCATCACATTCATTCATCAACCAATATTTATTGGGCACTGTCAATGTCCCAGGCAGAGCTGTAGACGCTGAGGATGCAGTTATGAGTAAGACAAAGCCCCCTTTCTTGGTAGAGCTTACATTCTGGTAGGCAGGAAATAGATCCATTGAAGAAAGATAGGAAAGGAAACGCATAGACAAAGGTTCTGGGAAACCCTCTCCAAAGAGGTGATCAGAGCAAGGCAGGTGGTTTCGGTTTTCTGAGGAAAAAAAATGTTCCTAGATTCTTCTTCTTTTTTAAAAATTTTATTTATTTTTTTATATAGCAGGTTCTTATTAGTTATCCATTTTTCCTAGATTCTTAATTCCTAGAAGTGAAATTATCGGGTCAGAGATATTTGAAAAATATAGGGCATTTGAGGCATTTCGCCAACTGCTTTCCAGAGCTTCAGCTGTGCTTATTTCACTGCATCTTCTCCAGAGTGACATATTATACTTAAATTTTTATTTATTTTTTGCTAATTTGATAGTTGAAAGTTATCTCACTGTTTTGGTTTGCATATCTTGGGTCGCTGATGAGGCTGAACTCCTTTTCTGTAATAAGTATTTTAGCCACTTGTACTTCCTGTCCTGTGAATTGTTCGTTCCAGTCCTTTGGGCCGCATTGTCTGATGTGTCAGGACAAGGACTGCGAGTAGTGGACGTCCTGGCTTGTCGGGAGCCAGGCTTCCTCTCCATGGAACCGAGAAAGCCTTTGTTGAGAAAATGGGTTATGAGGAAGTCTCTGTCAAAGGCTGGGAAGAATGTAGTTCTGACAAAGGGTCATTAATTCAGGCAGCATAGCCTAGTAATCATTGCTACTATTTACCGGGCACTTTCTAGGCATCACTATTAATCTCATAACCCTGCAAAGCATGAAGAATTGTCCCCATTTTATAGATGGCTCAGAGGCATAAAGGGACTTGCCTAAACACACACCCACTGAGAAGCGGCTCCTGTGGGATTTGAACCAGATCTAATGTGTCATGCTTCTCATAGAAGACCCAGTAGCAGGTAAAGCAGGTAGAATGTGTATGAGCGTATACATAGACGTTAAGTCCACTGGATGAGGTTTGGCACAGATCTGCAGGTGAACTTGTCCCTTAATGAGCAGCAGGTGGGGAGCCCATTGGAGCGTTGTGAGGACTTGGTGGTACCACAAGGTGATGAAGATGAATGGGTCCGTGTTCCCTTTCAGACTAAGGGAGAGAGTCAAGACAGAGGCCAAGACAGACATTAGAGCAATCAAAGGAAGATCAACTGATGTATATAGATTTGTGGCTTTGGAAAAATTGGAAACAGTGGTTTGACTTAGTGACAGCCTGGGTGAGTGATTGAGGGAGGCCTACAGAGGTGTGAAATATGGTGCTTAAGGGTCCATACTTAGAAGGTATAAGGACGAAATCCCTTAACTCCCCCAAATCTTTGCAACCACTGGAACTTCTTGTCGCAGAAACTGAGTGTGCCTCCTTTCAGTGGCTAGTTCTGTAAGCTGTTTTCCCATCCACAGACCATGGCTCCTTGGCCTGAGTTGGAAAATGCCCAGTCTAACTCGGATAAATACATCGAAGGGGCCGCCGGTCAGCAGTCCACCACACCCGCAAAAGGCAAGGAGAGCGGCAAAAGTAAGTACCACCCCTCCAGCCCTGGGCTGGCCCCCTGGGAGGACACCAGGAGACCCAGGCTTGGTTCCTTATTCCTCATGGTCTTCACTGCTTGTTTGGGCAGATGACACTGACACCTCTGTCACCAAGATTGAACTTCTGCCCTCTTATTCCACCACGGCACTGATAGAGGAGCCCACAGAGGTGGAAGACCCCTGGAACCTGCCCGAGCTTCAGGACACAGGGATCAAGTGGTCAGGTAAATGAGGCCAGCCGGGGCAGGCGGGAAGGGACTGCCCGTCGGCAAGGGATTGAGGCTACTAGCTTCACAGCGTCACCTCCTTCGTGTCAGCCTCTCCCTTCCATTGTTTAAGCAAAGGTCCTGGCTAGGGGATGCCACCCAGGTTAAGAGTCAAGCATCCTGTGATGACCGGGGGATGTTTCTGTTCTTTCATTCATTCATTCAACAAATGTGGGCCGGCACCGGGGTTATAACCAGGCCAGACCCTGTGCTGCTCTTTATAATCCATTTTGTGCTGAACCCAGGTACTGTCCAGTGCTGCAGATGCAGCAGTAAATAGATGAGGCCCTGCCTCTGAGAGCCCCGGGGGTTGGGGGAGAGGAGTCCCCTCACCTAAATGTGGGCATCAGGGAAGGCTTGCAGAAGACAGACTATACAGACAGAACAGCTGGGGTGCAAGCAAATGCTGTACTTCTTTTCCAGGCAGGGTGTGAGGTCTGTGCGGATCAGACAGCTGGGAGGGTAAAGGAGCTGGGAGGAGGTGAGAACCATTTTACAAGTGAGTGTGGAAAACAGCCACCAAGGAGGTAGCCTTCCAGGATGTATGAGGGCCCAAGCCCTCCCAGATGGAGGCTGTGATGGCTGCCTTGCGGCCACTTTGTAGAAAGTATTCTGTGCGGTTCTGAAGGTGCTTAGGACAGCCATTATCTCTGACCCCACCCTTAGCAAGGGGCAAGTGCTCTTAACGGCTTATCAGTGACCCTGGTTCAGCCCAGCACAAGCATGTGCCCTGCTTGGCCTGTGTGTGCCCCAGGGCCCACTGACCCCTCCTCCCAGAGCCAAATGCTTTAGAGACATTTCACCACAGGTTTCAATTAAATGGAGTACAGTGGTAGTTGCTTTGAAAACTGCAGCCGTGGACACAACCCATCTCTAGGTCTTGTGATCCATAAGATTACAGCTGCCTGGCTGGGAGGGGAGGTGGGGGAGTTCCGAGCTCATTGTCAAACTTCTCAGTGTTGCGGACACTAAAAGCCTCCATGCCTTTTCCCCTTCCCCAGAGAGAGACACCAAAGGGAAGATTCTCTGTGTCTTCCAAGGGATTGGGAAATTTATTCTACTTCTGGTATTTCTCTACTTCTTCGTGTGCTCCTTGGATGTCCTCAGCAGTGCCTTCCAGCTGGTTGGAGGTATGGATGGAAGAGGTCAAAAGTCTGGGTTGGGGGCGGTGTTCTCATTGAATTTGGTTTGGAAAGTCACAACTCCAGCAGGCCCTCTCCAGCTGCAGCCTCCTGGAGTATTTTAGGACTGGAAGCCACCTCAGATCATCTTGTGAAGTCATGCCCCCATTTTACAGAAAGGAAAACTGAGGCCCATGAAAGAGCTATGACTGGCTGGCTGAAGTGGCTTAGGCCAGAGCCAGGGCTAGAGCCAAGCCCAAGCGATCAGCTCCATGTGTTTGTCTATGAACACTGGACAGGAAGCTGTTTGACCTAAAGGTTCATCTGAGGGATCCCTGCTGTCTTTGGGCTTCCCCACCTGAGGGGATTATTGAATAAGAGTGTTCTTAGGCTAAAGCCACTGCTAAAAATCAAAGCTGGCCCTTTGCTGGAGAAGGATAGGGGTCCTGTGCTAGGTGATCTGCATTCAGAGCAGTTGCCTAAACACCTCCCACAACTGAGTGTGGCTATGGAGGGTGAGGCGACCTGGAATGTAATCACCATACATTTGGTCACCTGTGTATCCCTGATGGGCGGCAACAGTAAGAGCCAACACTTTGAATGCCTACTGAGGTAGGCACTTCCAGGGGCATTGTCTTAAACATTCCATCCCAAAAGTCCTTCCCACTTACAGAGGAATAGGCCAAGGCTCAAGAAGGTCACCGCCCTGCACTGAGTTTCACAGCCATAATTGTCATAGTGGGATTTAAACTCAGATCCAGTGACATGGAAGACCATAGGTTTCTGCACCCTTTGGTGCCTTTCTTGAGAACTCATCTTTGTGACCTGGGAGAACTGAGAAAGTGTGAGGAGCAGACCGACTTGCTGGATGCCACTCTGGTCCCCCTGGTCCAAGGCAGCATCAGTAAGGGGACTTGCACTCTATCTCAGACAAGTCATTCCACTCTCCATTCTCTGGGCCTCAGTCTTTTTTAAAAAATGTATTGGAGGGTGGATTGATGGTCTCAGAGGCACATTCTCAAAAAGGACACTGCCAGAATTCAATTATAGGCTGGGGCTAAGGGCTGGGGTCTAAGAAGGTAGATAGAAAAGAATGAGAAGATCCACTTGGGTAAATCTTCTGAATTGGGAATACATCCCAGAGACAAGAATGAGGACATCAGGAGTTGCACTGGCACTCATCGGGCCAAGTACAGAGTTGAGGCCAGGTTCATGGAAAGAGAAGACTAGAGGGGGACTTGCTGATGAAAGTGGTTGAAGGATGGGAGGGTGTAGGGTGAAGGGACAAGAGGAACAGGGGTGGATGGGGAACTAGGTCACAGAGGCAGAGTCAGGGCATCAGAGAAGCACTGGGGAGAAGCCCGAGGAAGCAAGATGCCCAAGATAAGTCTGGAGGCTGGTACCTATGGCCAGCTGGTCTTGACAGAGACTTCTGTTACTCAGCGCCCACCTAACCCCCATCACGTGGCCATGGGTTTGTTTTTCAGGAAAGGTGGCCGGGCAGTTCTTCAGCAACAACTCCATCATGTCCAACCCTGTGGCGGGGCTGGTGATCGGGGTGCTAGTGACTGTCCTGGTGCAGAGTTCCAGTACCTCCTCATCCATTGTCGTCAGCATGGTGGCCTCCTCATGTGAGTCCAAGAACCCATGAGCCCAGATAACATTTCAGGCATTTCCCTGTTCAGCTGGGGAGGCTGGGATTTACTCTGAATGTGTCCAGGCTTATCACCATTACCTTCTTGTCTAACTATGATGTGTTCTGCTTAGATCATAGGCAGTCTCCTGTTTCCCTTCCCATAACTGAGTCTGAAAATTGGCCCCAAAGCTTGAAGACTCAGTTCTGAATTCTCTAGAACTGTGTTATCCTGTCCAGCAGCCACTAGCTACATGTGGCTATTTCATTTTATTTATTATTATTATTATTATTTGCGATACGTGGGCCTCTCACTGTTGTGGCCTCTCCTGTTGCAGAGCACAGGCTCCAGACACGCAGGCTCAGCGGCCATGGTTCATGGGCCCAGCCGCTCCGCTGCATGTGGGATCTTCCCAGACCGGGGCACGAACCCATGTCCCCTGCATCGGCAGGCGGGCTCTCAACCACTGCGCCACCAGGGAAGCCCCCTATTTCATTTTATTTAACCTTAAATTCAGCTGCTCAGCTGCAAGAGCTATATTTGAAGGGATCAGTAGTCATATGTGGCTAGCAGCTGCCATATTGGACCACATAGATTTAGAACATTTCCATCATCGCTGTCAGGGCTAAGAATAAAACCGTGTAATCACATCACACACTGGCTTTGGGGCAACTGAGTTTGGGGAGCTGACGTTCCAAACTTGAACCTGTTCAACATTTGCCCTGGCTAAATTGAGACAGACCCTCTGGGGTGGACCAGTTTGAACTGGTTAATTTTCAGCCCAAACCAGCATTTTAGCTAAAATTAACTAGAACTTTCGGGGTCCAAATTAGAAAAAGTTATTCATTACTTCTCCAAAATACTTTCATATGTTAGAACATGTGGCAATATATTAATTTTGTTAGAAAAAGAAATTATACTGCCATAAATTTGCCATAATAAATATACAAGTCCTTACACATTGTAAGGTCTCTTTTAAGCTACCCTTGCATCTGTAATAGGGAGGACAGAGGAATTTAGAAAGAAACTTTTAAACTGGGGTCCACAAAAGGGCTTTATGGAGACTCTGAATTCCCTGTAATTAAGTGCTGAAATTTTTTTTTATTTCACACTGTTTGATTTTATTTTTAATCCATAAGAATTAGACATTGAAACTGAACAATATTTTTCAGAAAGTAAAATTTTTTACTTATTTTTTTATTTTTAATTTTTTGGTACATGTGCATATTTCTGTAGTGAGCTGTCCACGCTTTTGTCAGATTCTCAGCGAGGTGCAGACCCTAAAGAGGTTAAGAACTGATGCTTTAGGGGATTGCCAGCCTGAATGTGATCAGCTTGCCTTGGGCCACACCAGGAACATGGCCAAGCTGCCTTCCTCAACTTACTAACTTGATAACTTACTCTTTTCCACCCTCCAGTGCTGAATGTGCAGGCTGCCGTCCCCATTATCATGGGGGCCAACATTGGGACCTCCATCACCAACACCATCGTGGCACTCATGCAGGCAGGTGACCGGAGTGAGTTCAGAAGGTAGGAGGCTCAGCATCAGCCTTTGCCACCACCCATTGGGATTGACCAGGTTGTCCTAACTACCGTTAACATTAGAGCATGTTTCTTATCCCTAGACCTCTTTAGAAATAGACACAGTGGAGTATGGCTGGGGTTGGGATCACATACTTATCAGTTGATTAAACTCAGTTCCCTGATATGCAGGGCTGGGATAATAGTTTCTATCACTGCCGTGTTGTCTAAAGGAATTAACACAATCATGCAGATAAATGCTTATCAAGGTGCTTGGCACACAGTCAGGGCTGCCTGAATACAAGTCCTAGCTAGAAGCTTGAGCTAGAAGCTTGACCTGTGGTGTAAAACAAGGCCAGTTAGAATAGGATTTACTGTCTCAGTTAGAAATCATCATTACCTCCTAAACCTTCCATTTTTGGCCAGCTCAACCCATACCACTTTTTCTTCTTCACTCACATGCCAATAAAAGGCAACATAGAGCCTTTGTGAATGTGTAAGATCTAAAAATGGGGCAGGATAAATACAGGCAAAGGAAACCCTTTTCTTCCAAAGTTTCATGCGAAAATTAAGCACATTTCCCAGCCTCTCTTCTAACTGGTGATGGGCTTTTTCCACAGCTTGTTAAAATAGAGAAGCAGTCCCCATCCAAAAAAACCAGACACTCTAAATTGAAAAAATACATGCCCCACAATGGTCATAGCATCATTATTTACCAAGATATGGAAGCAACTTAAGTGTCCATCAAGAGATGAATGGAAGAGTGATGCACACACGCACATGCCCACGCACACACACACAATGGAATACTACTCAGCCACAAAAAAAGAAAGAGATTTTGTCATTTGCAGCAACATGGATGGACTTGGAGGGCATTTTGCTAAATGAAATAAATCAGACAAAGAAAGACAAATACTATATGATATCACTTATATGTGAAATCTAAAAAATACAACAAACTAGTGAATATAACAAAAAAGAAGCAGATTCACAGATATGAGAACAAACTAGTGGTTACCAGTGGGGACAGGGAAGGGGGAGGGGCAAGATAGGAGTAGGGGAATAAGAGGTACAAACTATTAGATATAAAATAAGCTGCAAGGATGTATTGTGGGGAATATAGCCAATATTTTATAAGAGCTATAAATGGAGTATAACCTTGAAAAATCGTGAATCACTGTATTGAACACCTGTAGCTAATATAATATTGTACACCAACTATACTTCAACTGTGGCATCAGACATCATGAGACATCTGTGGCATCAGACAGATGACTGGCTGGCTGGGGGTCAGCTAACACCATCCCTCATCCATGGATGGCAGTGGATGTCCTCAGAGACATTCATTTTCCCTCAACCATGGCTAAAGTCTGGACCCTGATGAAATGTTCTGAGGTCTAAATAATAATACACATTACCCAGGGTGTTTGCTAATTTGATCTCCTCAAGAAGCTAAGCAGACTTTTCTATGCCCCATTTTATTAATATAGGAACACAAAGAGGTTAAGTAACTTCACTGAGGGGCATAGCTGGGACTCAGATCCAGGTTTTCTTATTGGAAATTTTGGTACAAAATTTTAGATATAAAATAAGCTGCAAGGATGTATTGTGGGGAATATAGCCAATATTTTATAAGAGCTATAAATGAAGTATAACCTTGAAAAATTGTGAATCACTGTATTGAACACCTGTAGCTAATATAATATTGTACACCAACTATACTTCAACTGTGGCATCAGACATCATGAGACATCTGTGGCACTGTTACGCTAATTTTTACCTCTGGGTGTATAAATATATGATCTATGAAAGTGCCTGCACATAGGAATATAATTGGCCTAGCTCACCCCCTGTTTGGAATATTTAAATAGATTGCTTTCAGTAACATCTTTGGAAATGTGTATCATTCTTTCCTGGTTATTTTTTCCTGGATAGATTACTGTATCAGACACACCTATAAGGCTCTTTAAACATTTTGCCAAACTACAAAGAAATATTTGTATCACTTTGCATCAGCAGTGTATGAAAATGTCTTAAATCACCCTCTCCAGGAAGAATAAGTTAACTTTGTAAAATATTAGTTAAGATGGTATGTGAAAATTTGTACTTGCAAATTTCTTTTATTACTGGTGAAGTTAAGCATTTCCCCCTGCATGTTTAATAGCTTCTGTCCCTCATGTCCCATCTTCTATTTGTTTTGGGTATTTCTTGACATGCAGAGTTTTTATAAAGGAAGATTTTTTCATTGAGGGAAAAAAACTATAGAGTTTTTTTTAATCTGGAGATAGGTAAGATGGAATTCAGGGGGGAATCAGTGAACCTTCTCCAGTAGATGCAAATTGTGGTATATATTAGCTTTATTTTCTGTAGAGACTGTTCAAATATTTGATCAAAGTCTCAAGATCTTACAGTTAAGAATTCAATTGTGTAGAAGGCTCTGATGGTAACCTTCATACTGGCCCCCGCCTTTCCAAAATCCATATGCATGATTTGAAACTGGTCTTGATGAAGTTTTCTCAAACAGTGCTCTGTGAACTAATAGTTGCAGCCAAAACACATCTAGTTCCCTTTTCCCCAAGCAGGGCAAACTGTGTACTGTCTGATCTGGTGGGAAAGGTTCTGCTGGACAGTGGGAGACAAGGGTCCTGGACCCAGTGCTCCTGCAGTGGTCTTCAATTCCTCCATGCTCACTGGCCTTTAGTTTCCTCATCTGTTGAATGGGGATCTTCATACCACTCACTTTGGGGATTGTTGTGAGAACAAAAGTGAGACTGTACACCTCTATGCACTCAGATAGGTGGCACCTGGCCGGTGATACAAGTGATGACCTGCCTAGATGGTGCCCAGTCGCTTGTTGGCTAATCAGGCTCGGGATGGGGTTCCCCTCCTGCAGGGCCTTTGCAGGGGCCACCGTCCATGACTTCTTCAACTGGCTGTCTGTGTTGGTGCTCCTGCCTCTGGAGGCTGCCACCCGTTACCTGGAGCGCCTGACCAACCTGGTAGTGGAGACCTTCAACTTCAAGAATGGAGAGGATGCCCCAGAGCTTCTGAAAGTTATCACAGATCCCTTCACGAAGCTCATTATCCAGGTAACTCGTCTTTCTGCAGAGAGGGAAAGGCCCCAACACCCTCCCCTGCTCCCCACTCACCGGGCTGGGACGGAAGAGATGGATGAGGGTCTGTAAAAACTGCCCTTTGGCTGCCTCTGAAAAAAGCCAAGGGAGGCAGAACTTCAGGGACACCCGATGAGATGGAGTAATTAGCCTTTATTATCTCCTTGATTTCAACAAGTGTATCATCTTTATTAGGATGGGGGCAGGTGGCGGGGGTGAGCGCTTCTCTAGACTCAAGGACTCTCTACTGGACACCTGGGCGCTTTGTTCCCACTACTGGCCTCAGCACCCATGGGCTCACTGATTAAAGTAGCACCCTGCTCCCAGCCAAAGAGGAAGAGTTTACTGCCTTTCCTTCCATCTCACCCCTCTGCTCACTAGGGTCTGTCCATATTATTGAAATAAATGAAAGAAGGCTTTGTGGATGTTGCCTTGGGGAGAAGGGGCCAGTTTGGACCTTGCCTTTTCACTCTTACCTTCTGTTTTTTTTTTCTGTCATTCAGTCATCTGATGAATATCTACTGCATGCTTCTTAGATACGGGTTCATTGTTCATACAATCATTCATTTATTGAGCACCCACTGACATCTGGGTGCTGCGCTCTGCCCTGAGAGTGCAGATAGAGTGAGTCCCAGCTCACCCTTTCAGTGCAGTTCACACCCTCACAGTCCGGTTCACATCCTCAGCCCCTTTTAACAGCTTAACATCTGTCCCACATCAGTTCTGAGAACGTGCTGACTCTCTTCTGTCCATTGCCTTCCTCAGCTGGATAAAAAAGTTATCAACCAAATTGCAATGAACGATGAAACAGCCAAAAACAAGAGTATGATCAAGATTTGGTGTAAAACTTTTACCAACATGGTAAGTTTCTGAGAATATTGCTGGGTGCGTGAACTCTTGTGTCTATACTTGATAAAGCAAGATCTTGCATTTAGATTGGGCATATAAAAGGTAAGGGGAAAGAAAAATCAGGGATTCCTGAAAAATCAAAACTAGCCAGTGAGAATCCTTAAGTTCTTGAATGCTAGATGGACAGACATTATACAGTAGGACAGACAGAACCAACCCACATCATGGACCCATTATTCCTGGCTTGTTATTTTCATGTCTCCTGGCTTACCTCTGGCTGCCTCCTTGCTCTCATTTATGGAGGGACCCATGGGAGCAGTGCATCATGCTTACGGTGCACGAATTGATATGGGTCTCCCCTGACGCCTCACATTTCCTGCCATTCCCCACCAGAAATGAGTGTTATGGACTGTACATAGCATTTCTCATGTTTGCCACCCAGACTGAGAGCAATGTCACCGTCCCCTCGCCTGACAACTGCACCTCTCCTTCCCTCTGTTGGACGGATGGTTTGCACACCTGGACCATCAAGAACGTGACCCACCAGGAGAACATTGCCAAGTGTGAGTGAAACTCACAGCATCAGCCTCCAGGACAGGCTGTCTGGGGTGATGATAGGTGTTTCCTATCTGTGTGGAGCCCCAGTAAATGAAGGAAAGAAGGGCAGTGAGATTCACTGAACACTAATCCTACACTGGCCAATGAGCTGTGAGCTTTCACAGCAGAGGAAACTAAGGCTTAGGGACAGGGGACAGGCCCAAGGTTCCCCCGTAAGGGGCAGAACTAGGACTTGATATTCAGTTCCTCTGGCAGTTCCAGGCGGATTCAGAACTCATCAACAGATACCAGAGTGCTCCTTCTGTGTGCTTCATACTCTCTTTGGCAGTACCTCTAGGGAGATGACAGCCTGATTTGAAGGAGATGTGGGGCACACACAGAACACATTCACCCTCAAGTCATCAGTCCCTACGGTACAGCAGGCCCCATATGGCAGGGCTATAGCACTGAACAAAGCAGTGAGCCTGCATGATGCTCCAGTTCTTTAAGAAGCTATACTGTTGCCTCTGGACTCTTTTATGGCCCTGACGTTAGTTCTTCTAATTATTTATATTCCTTATATACCCATTTGCACATCTCTTCTTCTCCTCCTCTCCGTGCACCCCACATTAATTCTGAGCCATATACCTTAATACTCCAGTTGTGTTTTACCTCACAGAATCAAGTGAACGTATCACCTCCCATGTTCTAGGTGCTATAATATCCATTGATATAACCATGTTTTTCTGGAATCATCATGGGGACACACAGGGGTTTTTAAAAAACACAAGGAGTTTTATAATTAACAATAGCTCCCACTCTGACTTGCCCATCCTACCCCACCTTGCTCCTCAAATACTTTCTTGTAGGCATCCTCATTATCATGAGTAAAACACAACATGGGATTTAGAGGCAGAAGAATGGGGCTGGAAACCTGGGTCTGCCCCTGGATTTCACTACATCTTCACCCTCATGAGATCCCATTGGCCAGAACATAGCCTCAGGGCTACACTTAGCTGCAAGGGAGGCTGGAAAGTGTGGTCTTTATTCTGGGCTACCTTGCTGTGTGTCAAGCTGACAACCAAGATTCTGTTACTCTGAGACAGAAGGATGCTGGGGAATAAGTAACAATCTGTGGCTGTCAAGGGTTCCATGCCTTCCTAACAAGGGCATGCTATGGTCTCTCCAGGCCGGCACATCTTCGTGAATTTCAACCTCCCAGATGTTGTTGTGGGCACCATTCTGCTGGTAGTCGCCCTGCTGGTCCTCTGTAGCTGCCTGATCCTAATTGTCAAGCTCTTGGGCTCTGTGCTCAGGGGGCAGGTAGCTGTTGTCATCAAGAAGACCATCAACACTGGTAAGCACACTGCCCCCCACTCTGGACCTTCTAGGGGATAGTGTCACTGTGGTCCCTCCAGGGGCGCTCCTTTTGATTCTCCTCTAGCCGTGGCCTCTGTATGGAGTTTCTCTCTGGGCTCTGATAAGTTGCGGAAGTTAAGATGCCATTCACCCTTGAAATCTTCCCTAGTGTCTTGGGTGGAGCCTGGGGAGAAAGCGCAAGCTTCCATCAGATGTTTGCAAGGTCCTGAGAGAGAGCCAGCTCAAATCCAGAGAGCTGTGAGATAGGCCTTCCTTCCTGGCAGGTTCCCTGTTTGCCCAGGACTTTACTGGGTCTGTCAGGATACCTTAGGAAAAGGTTAACAGAAGTCCATCATGGTCCCTACTTCCCTTTGACTCTTGGGAAGAAAATGTGGTTCTGGATAAATACCTCAGCATTTTGAGGCAGCCAGTCAGACTCCATTGCTGAGAACGGCGTCCTGGCCAATGAAAATATACCCTGTAAACTCTCCCTGTGAAATGGGGCCGAGGATATCTACCTCTCAGGGTTGTCATGAGGGTGAGCTGAGTACCCGTGCCCTGGATGCTTGCTGGCTGTGCAGGGCCTGATCCTGTGCTGGTGGTGCCGAGGGCGAGGTCTATAGGGCTTCCAAGCTGCTTCATATCCTCACTGCTCTTTTAGGTGGAAACAAAGGTGGAGGGTATGCAGTGTTGGGAGACCAGGACAGAAGGAAAGATAGAGGTCTGAATGCTCCAAGTGCTTTGTCGTTATTCAGCTGCTGTAGCACATTCTTGTAGGCTGGGTGGCTTAAACAACAGAAATTTGTTTCTCACAGTCCTGGAGACTGGGAGGTCCATGGTCAGGGTGCCAGCACAGTTGGGTTCTGGTGAGGACCCACTTACTGGTTTACAGATGGCTGCCTTCTCATTGTGTCCTCACATGGAAGAGAGAGTGGAGAGGAAGCAAGCTCTGCCTTCTATAAGGGTACTAATCCACTCATGAGGACTCCAACCTCATGACCTAATCACCTCCCAAAGGCCTCACTTCCTAATACAATCACATTAGGGGGTCAGGGTTTCAACATATGAATTGGGGGAGGGGGGAACGACACAAACATTCTGTCCATAACAGATGGGTTCAGCATTTAGAACTCCAGTGAAATGTACTTTTGTCTTCATAACACGTACCCACATCCTTGGTTCTACCATCTGGATATGCAAGGTGAAAGGATGCTGAAAATCCAGTTTGCAATTTCAGACTTGGTATGGGGTGGGGAGGATTTTACACAACCTCAACCTCTGGCCCAGCCGTGCACCCTGGGTCCTGTGGAGATGCCAGCTGGGCCTCCAACCCATGCCTTCCCCAGAAGGATTGTGACGCATCTCTTATCCTCTGTGTTCCAGATTTCCCTTTCCCCTTTGCCTGGGTGACTGGCTACCTGGCCATCCTTGTGGGGGCGGGGATGACCTTCATCGTTCAGAGCAGCTCTGTCTTCACGTCTGCTATGACCCCTCTGATCGGTGAGTTTCTCCCTGGGTCTCCCTCCGGTCGACATCACCATCTTCTGTCATCCTCTGGGGCTGATGCTAAGGGCTTTGTATTTTCACCCCGCCCCCAGGTATCGGTGTGATATCCATTGACAGGGCGTATCCACTCACGCTGGGCGCCAACATCGGTACCACCACCACCGCCATCTTGGCCGCCTTAGCTAGCCCAGGCAGTACTTTGAAGAGCTCGCTTCAGGTCAGGAAATGCTGCATGGGGCAGGGGCTCTGTGGGTGGGATCCAACCCTATCCATGGTCTTGTAAGCAGATGGTTTTTAACCAAGAAACCAAGCCAAGCTTTTCTCTGTTCTGTCCAAAACTGTGTTGTGGAGAAGCCACGGAGAGACAGATTTGAGAACAAAGCCATCTCCTCTTTAGAGTGGTAGTCAGTCTCCCATCACCAGTGGTTGTTTAAACAAAGGTGGGGTGGCCATTTTACTAGAGGCGGAAAGGGTATTCAGGAAGCATAGATACCACTTCCCGTCTCCTTGCCCTCCTCTTGGTGAACTCTGACTGGGCACTGGGAAGTCACCTGTGTCTTGAGCCTGGCATTGAGAAGAGTCAGGGGGACCTGCCTTGCCTGGATCAACTAGGTGACCTTGGGCAAGATGACCTTTGGTGTTTGAATCACTGTGCCACCATTTACACATGAAGTGCCCTTAGGTGACCTAACCTTTGAACATCAATTCCCTCATCTGAAAAATGGGAGCCATAATCCCTATCTCATTAGGATTATTATAAGGATCTGATGAGGCACTGTCTAAAGCCATGCTGTTGATAGAAATATAGAGTGAGGATAGAATATGTGAATCACCCATGAAATCTGAAATTTTTTAGTAGCCACAGTTTCGAAAGGTAAAAAAGGAACAGGGAGATTTTAATAATGTGTTTAATAATGTGTTTAATAATGTGTTTAATAATGTATTAATTTTAATAATGTGTTTGATTGAACCCATTATCATTTCAACATGTAATTGATCTAAAAATATGGTGATAGTTTACATTCCTTTTTGGACTAAGTCTTTGAAATCCAGTGTGTATTTTATGTTTTTGCCACATCTCAATGGAGAGTGGCTAATATATCGGACAGGGCTGGTCCAAAGCCCTTAGCATCATGCTTGGTACCTGGTGGGCACACCTAGCAAAGTGCAAAGTGCATGGCCTCTGGAGACAGGCTACCTGGGTTTGAATCTCATCTCCCACCTGTGTGACTCTAGGAAAATAGCTTGACCTCGTGGTGCCTCAGTTTCCTCCTACATGAAATGGAGATAATGTTGCCAACTCAGGATATTTTTTGAGGATTGAAGTAATCCATAAAAGGGCTTGGACTTGTTGCCTCCCCCCTAGTAAGCGCTCTATAAACATCAGCTGCTGCTGCTATTATCTTTATTAACTGTAGCCATCTTTCCTTGTCTCTCCCCTCCCTGAAATAGGGCCACTGAGCCAAGAAAGCCAGCTCTCTTGCACACCTTTCCTTCTGCCTCACCAGCTCTTAACTGCTCAGCTGGAAGCAGCAGGGTCAAGGCACTGGGTGGCAGCGGGCACATTCATGAAGTTCATTGTTAGATTTGGCCTAAAGGACTTCAGGCCCTGGAAACTGAGCTGTGATTCAGCCGGTCACCCACCTTGCCCTCCCTCGCCCTCCCTCCCTTACCCTCCCAGACACGTAGTAGGACCTCAGGTAATACGGGTCCCACTCTGGGCTGAGCTATGAAGACGAGGAAGACTCAGGCCTCTGCTACTAGACGACGCCCTCTTCTCCCCAACCCCACAGTGCAGCAGACCCCTTCACCTGTCCAACCTCTTGCGTTTCAGATTGCCCTGTGCCACTTTTTCTTCAACATCTCAGGCATCTTGCTGTGGTACCCAATCCCATTCACCCGCCTGCCCATCCGCCTGGCCAAGGGGCTGGGCAGCATCTCAGCTGAGTACCGCTGGTTTGCCGTCTTCTACCTGGTCACCTTCTTCTTCCTGATCCCTCTGGCAGTGTTTGGCCTCTCGCTGGTCGGCTGGCCAGTGCTGGTGGGTGTGGGAGCGCCCATCATCTTTGTGGTCTTCCTGGTGGTGGTCATCAGGCTCCTGCAGTCCCAGTGCCCGCGCGTCCTGCCCCACAAGCTCCAGAACTGGAACTTCCTGCCGCTGTGGATGCACTCGCTGAAGCCCTGGGACAAGCTCATCACCACGTTCACCGGCTGCTGCCAGAGGCTCTGCTGCCGTACCTGCTGTCTGCTGTGTGGCTGCCCCAAGTGCTGCCGCTGCAGCAAGTGCTGTGAAGACCTGCAGGAGGTGCAGGACATCCCCGTTAAGTCCCCTGAGGCTTTTGCTAACATGGCCATGGACAAAGAGGCCCAGGACGGGGTCCCCAAGTCCGAGGTGGATGCCTCGGGCACCAAAACCATTTCCAGCATCACAGCCTTGTAGGTAGGAGCTGCCTGGAGGCTGGAGGAGGGCCCCACCTCCACCTCTTCCTCCACCTCGGGAGGATTTATTCCCCGTTGAGAAATGACATCCATCCCGACTCTCATTCCCTGGCCCAGCGTATCAGCCTGCACAGCAGTTTCATCTCGGCCCCATGCTCCCTGGGTCTTCCAGGCCTGGAAAGGCACAGAACAACACTGAAAGAGAATTAGATAGTGAAACCTGGCCAGAGAGGTGATCACACCTGCTGCCACACACAGCTGGGTTGGTCAGTAGGACTTTTTTTTTCAGACCTTCCCCTTGCAAAGGAAAAGCCCCAAGGGAGGAATTTATGGCAGGTTCTTTGTCAAAGGTGCATATACACATACACTTTTCTTTATTATGATCCAGCTCAGACTTCTCTCTTTTACCAAAGACCAACTTGAACCAAGAGCAGCTGCCCCCATGTGTTCCAGAGCAGCCCGATTCAGGGGAAATGGTGTAATTGTTGGGGACTTGGGTGAAGACCATAGATGTGGGCCCTTCCCCCTTCTCAGTGCTCCCCACGTCCCCTGTCAGGGTTTTCTCACCCGGGCAGGGAGGGTTAGTTCCAGTAGTTCAGCTGCTGTGCCCTCAAGTTTCCAGGATGGGAGCCACATCAGAGCTACAGAGAGGGTCTCAGAGAGCTTTGGTTCACCCGGCGCTCCGGTCTTCATAAGAAGAGAGTGGTCCTATCCCTGAGCTGGCAGGTGGAGGATGAGAGCTGGGAAATGGGAAACATCTGGGGGAGATGTTTCATCTGCCACAAAGGACTCGGGTGCTTCTTAACCTGGCTAATTTAGAAACCAAATTGGCAGACATTCTGGCTAAAGCTTAGTGCTGATAAAAATCATCCCTGCTGAGTCTTTCCGGAATAAGATATGCAGGTTCTGAATCCCCTCCACTGTGCCCCCTTGAATCACAGGAAGCACCTGAGCATGGAACAGCTCTGTGCCTCTCTCTGTCCTGTGCAAGATGACTATCCGGGTCAGCTTTCGGTGGTCAACTTCTGTCCATACATCCACCCACCCGTCCATCCATCGAAGCCAGAACCTCTTTCCCAGCATCCTCCCATACTCCCATAGATAGAAGAACTTTGATTTTCTGCCCACTCTCCATGCCTGCAAAGCTCAAAACTGAGGGCAGAAACCAGGGCATGTCATCAAGTGGCGGTGGGGTCCTTGTGTGTCTGTGGGGCCAAGAAGTGTGCTCCTTCTTGCCCCAGATGCCTTCTCTGTGCCTTCAAGAGCCCCCTGTGGTATGTATACCTCCTCTTTCCCTTGCTTCTCATCCTCAACAACCCCAGGTCTCCTCAGAGAGTGAGTGAGCTTCAACCGAGTCTGGGAAAAGGGGTCAGTGCAGACGTGCTCCCAGACCCTGCCCTCCCCCCATCCTAGCTTCTCCATCACTTTCAGAGGTTGTAGTACCAAACTGAGCCTTCCCCTGACCTTCCCTGTGTAGATACGGATTCCCAAACAGAGCCGTTGATACTCTATATTTATACTCATGCAATGTACAGCATTTTTCATAAGTTATATAGTAAATAGTTCTGTGATTTGTGTCATGAAGCGCTCATTTGGAAACAAGGCTGGCTTCTACTAAGAAAGACCAACTTTGTATATTTTGTAATCCTGCCTTTTAAACTGCTTCTGCAGCCACACCTGTGTCACACGACCTGTAAATATGTAAGTTAAGCCTGGGCAGGGCTGTGGCCTTCTTTATACTCCGATGATTTTTAAAAATTGGATCCTTGTACCTGCGTTGACTTTTTTTTTTTTACTGGTTGTGGGAAATGAAAAATAAAAAATGATAATCAAGCCCAAAAGGAACAGGTTGCTTTCAATTACAGGGAAATGAGGACCTCCTGGATCTATTTCCTAAAAATTTGTGGTCTTTCTCATTTAATATCACTACTGACCAACAGCACCAGCTATATAATTTGTGGAGCCCCTCGTTCAAAAAGTGGGAAAAGTGCCATCATAAGTACTAAAAATATCAAGCTTTCCTTTCTTCCACGGTTTCTCTCTTGACTTGTCGTTTTTAAAAATTGCTATTTATTGCTATTCTAAGTTGAAATTTAGAAATTATTAGCATGAATTTTTTTTCTTTAAGATCTTTATTGGAGTATAATTGCTTTACAATGTTGTGTTAGTTTCTGCTGTATAACAAAGTGAATCAGCTATATGTATACATATATCCCCATATCCCCTTCCTCTTGCATCTCCCTCCCTCCCTCCCTACTCTACCCCTCTATGTGGTCACAAAGCACCGAGCTGACCTCCCTGTGCTATGCAGGCTGCTTCCCACTAGATATCTATTTTAAATTTCGTAGTGTAGATATGTCCATGCCTCTCTCTCACGTTGTCCCAGCTTTCCCTTCCCCCTTCCTGTGTCCTCAAGTCCATTCTCTACATCTGCGTCTAGGTTGATCAGAGCCATTTTTTCTTTTTTTTTTTTTAGATTCCATATATATGTGTTAGCATACGGTATCTGTTTTTCTCTTTCTGACTTACTTCACTCTGTATGACAGACCCTAAGTCCATATGCCTCACTACAAATAATTCATAGCTGAGTAATATTCCATTGTATATATGTGCCACATCTTCTTTATCCATTCATCTGTCGATGGACACTTAGGTTGCTTCCATGTCCTGGCTATGGTAAATAGAGCTGCAATGAACATTGTGGTACATGACTCTTTCTGAATTATGGGTTTCTCAGGGTATATGCCCAGTAGTGGTATTGCTGGGTCGTATGGTAGTTCTATTTTTAGTTTTTTAAGGAACCTCCATACTGTTTTCCATAGTATCAATTTACATTCCCACCAACAGCACAAGAGGGTTCCCTTTTCTCCACACCCCCTCCAGCATTTATTGTTTGTAGATTTTTTGATGATGGCCATTCTGACTGGTGTGAGGTGATACCTCATTGTAGTTTTTTTGGTTTGTTTGTTTGTTTTGGGTTTTTTTTGTTGTTGTTTTTTTGCTCCGTGGCATGTGGGATCTTCCCAGACCGGGACACAAACCCATGTCCCCTGCATTGGCAGGCGGACTCTCAACCACTGTGCTACCAGGGAAGCCCTTCTCTAAATGTTTGATAGAATTTGCCTGTGAAGCCATCTGGTCCTGGGCTCTTGTTTGTTGGAAGATTTTTAATCACAGTTTCAATTTCAGTGCTTGTGATTGGTCTGTTCATATTTTCTATTTCTTCCTGGTTCAGTCTCAGAAGGTTGTGCTTTTCTAAGAATTTGTCCATTTCTTCCAGATTGTCCATTTTATTGGCATATAGTTGCTTGTAGTAATCCCTCATGATTCTTTGTATTTCTGCAGTGTCAGTTGTTACTTCTTTTTCATTTCTATTTCTGTTGATTTGAGTCTTCTCCCTTTTTTTCTTGATGAGTCTGGCTAATGGTTTATCAATTTTGTTTATCTTCTCAAAGAACCAGCTTTTAGTTTTATTGTTTCATTTATTTCTGATCATAGCATGAATTTTTATGGTTCCTCTTTATATTGCGTGGTGCCAGATTTAAATACAAGCAAGAACTTTTTAACTCAAATGCAGTATTGCTGGAAGTACACAACTCATATGTTGTGGCTCATTCACGTATTTTGCTCCCACCAGCAGGGACACTGCACAAAACTCACTCAATTTTAAAAATTTCTTTTCTTGTTCGTGCATATTCTACTGACATTCCTTACCTTACTGATGAGTGAGGAAGCAATGGAAGGGAGAAGAACTCCTGGCTGTCCTTTCCTTCTGCATCAGCATTTTCAGCCTTGAGTGGATTGCTAATGCAGGAAAGTAACACCAGTGAGGAAGGATGTGATAGGGCTTCTTAGTTATTTCTTTTGTTGTATTTGGACAAAATTCTGGTTTGGATGGAAAGCATGATCTCTTGGGGCCCCTGCTTTATCAGTTGTAGATGTAACACACCTGTAGTTTGAGTCTTGCCGTACTCCCACTTGTTGTGGGTCTACTGGAGTTCTGTACTCATAAGGCATTGCAAATGCTCTATGCAAATGAGTGGGGTGGCAAAGAAATGTGGACACACACCATGCCCATTTGCCTCTGCTCACACGCATGCTCCATTGCCCTGTTGGACTTAATTTGCAAAACTAAATTAAAAGATAAAATTGTCAAGAATTTCAGGACCCCAACAGCAGAGCATTTCAGCCAGGAATGAGGCCCTGCTGTGTGAGTGCATGCTCAAGAAGCTGACCCTGCCCACCACCCCATGCCAATCAAAGTGTTAAGGAAAAGTAGACTTAAATTAAGGAATGTGAGCAAGAAGACTATAAATTGGTAGCAACTCTCTAGGGCAGCTGAAGCATGTGCAGAGGGCTGGGTCAGCACCACAGAGTGATGCTAAATTGGAGGTTGGGATCATTTGAAGAGTTGTGTTCCATCTCTGGTTGTGTCATTTGCTAGCAAACCTACTAGACTTTCTCAATGTCAGTTTCTTCTTCTGGAATATGGGACAGAAACCCTTGGCTTCCTATGGTTATTAAAATGAGGCAATGTATATAAACGTTTAGCCCTGGGGTTGGTTTACTCTAAGTGCTTGGCATATAGTTATGCCTCAAAAGTGTACTGGACTAACACCCATGGCAGTTGTACAAGACACACTTCCCACGCTTGTTTGCATTTTTCTTGAGTATTTCCAAAGTGTCATACCAAGTTAAGAAAGTTACCATCAAACCCAAGCCACAGAGGCCAGAACTGGCCTTGGATTCATTATTAGCATGAGCTAGACTAGTGTCATATGATGAGTCTCCAAATGGACCTGGGTCAGTTGAGGGACAGGGCTACAAGCAGGTGGGGGGAGGGGGGATACAGGATGCAAAGAACCCTTAGCCTTTAGGAAACTGTTGTATTATCCTCTGACTGACTCACTTTCTAGTCCCAATCAAGGACATGGTAGTGGGCTTTGTTTTACAAGGATTTTTACATTATTTTTGTTAAAAATCCAACAGTTGGAGAGAGTTTATAACTGTCGACATTGTCATTTGCCCCATCCCTCCACATATTCCTGTTTGGTTCCCCAGAGGCTACCCTTTCCAATTCTTATAGTGCTTTCTTCTGGAATATTGCTCCATAACCATCATATGATTATAATGGCTTTTTCTCAATGTATCTATTCCTGTTTTTTGGTATATGAGATTTAGCTTTCACACCATCCCTCCACTGCTGCTCATTTTCCAAACCAATAATCAATATTCATATTATTGTGATTATATGATTATGATAAATTGCAGAACTAAATAGTGAGCCAACATTATTTTCTTTCTTGAGTTGAAAATAATTCAATAACACATCAGTGCTGTCATATCTGTAAATATTTTTTCTTTATTGTTCCAAAGTTTCTGATTACATTTTGGTTTCTTTCTTTTTCTCTTTTAAAAACTCTTATCCTCTTGACTCAGTCTGGAATAGTGATTCTGTCTGCCTTTCAAACAACTGTCATCTTGGGCTTTGCCACTCTCCTAGGATGGCTACCCTGTTTTCTCGAGTTCATATTTGATTTTTTTACTCTCTAGTTTGCTTGGATTACCCAAGACAGGGTACAAAAGAAAGAAAAAGTTTGAGTCCATACTTACATGAGAATTTATTTTGTCTTCGCAGCCCAAAAAGCCCATCCCAAATTGCTGACCTATAATGTGGGCAAATAAAATCATGATTTTTTTTCTTTTTTAGGATTTCCTTCATTTTTTTAAAAAGTATTTATTTTATTATTTATTTAGGCTGCAACGGGCCTTAGTTGCGGCATGCAGACTTCTTAGTTGCAGCATGCAGGATCTAGTTCCCCAACCAGGGATCGAACCTGGGCCCCCTGCACTGGGACCATGGAGTCTTACCCACTGGATCACAAGGGAAGTCCCATGATTGTTTTTAAGGCACTAAGTTTCGGAGTTGTTTGTTACACAGCATTAGATAACTGATACAGAACCCAACTGTCCAAAGCGGAGACTTTTCCTTAAGTCCAGTGTTTTTCCTGCACTTCATTTTCAAGCACCCCTTCTTACTATGTCTGTTTTGGTTTAATTCCTTCAGAGAATGTCTCCTATGTCTGGCCTGGAGTGGTAGGGCAGACCTACAGTTCCACCAATGGTGCATTATTTAATCATTAGCTTCAGTTCAGTGTTATTGGGGTGTCATATTAGAATAAATCATCCTCCTCAGGTACAGGCTAACATATTGGCTGCAAATAGAGGATAAATTATGCTGCCATGATATAAAATTATGCTTCCCCAGGAAACTCCCTGGTGGTCCAGTGGTTAGGACTCAGTGCTGGGGCCCAGGTTCGATCCCTGGTCAGGGAACTAAGATCCTGCAAGCCACTTGGCACAGCCAAAAAATAAATAAAATAAAATACAATAAAATTATGCTTCCTTATTTGGTCCAAGTTCATTACATAGGATCCAAAGGGGTTCTGAGATCTGCCTGTTAGTGCTGAGGTTTTAGTTTTACATTCTTCACTGGAGTCTTAGGAGTTAGTAAATAATGTCCCTTTTGTCCCTTACAGAATTTGAAATCAATTGAAAAATAAGACAGAAGATAGACTTATGGAGATGAAAATATCCATTTTATTACTAAGGAAGCTGATTGTAAGACGTGACTTTTAGCTTTGCAAAGGGGGAAAAATCTTGCTAACATTCCACCCTGGAATTAAACCAATTTATTAACCCAGCTACAGGCAGATATAAATGCCACAGGTGTCCCCCATGGGGCGTTATCAAACCCCCAAGGCCAGCTCCCTAGTCCTCACAGGTGCCCTGGTCCTCAAGTGAAGTATCTGTGGGACACATCATGAGTCAAGGCAGCAAGTCGCTCCCCAAACACCCAGGGCTGAGGCGAAAATGAATGCATGTTTCTTCCCCCCTGGAGTTTTAGTCCCAATTAGCCAAGAGGGAAGCTTTGCTCAGGGAGTGTGTACATCCCCTGCCTTGATCCTACCTCTGGCTCTCCTCATTCTGTCTGAAAACAGTAAAGAAACCTTATTCCTTCTTTGTTCTTATGACTCTCATTTTTGCTCCTCAAGATAACTTCCTTGAGGAAGTTAAGAATCTAGGTGTGGTAGAGGGAAAATATTATCAGGAGACTTTTTTTAGATAGAGCAGCAAGTTACAGTAGAAGCAGGTCTAGTAGTTGGTGGCCCAGGTGGAAGCTGAGGAGTGTTGGCTGTGACCATTAACTCCTGCTCTCCGCCCCCCTCACATGCTTCTGTCTGAATGCTGGTCCAGATGGGCTTGCTTCCTCTCTCACTCAGGTCTGTGGGGTGGCTTCGATGGAACCCTCAGAGAGCGAGTGAGGAGTGTCCTGCAATTGGGGATGCGTCTTATGTCAGAAAAAGTAGCTGGTGGCAGCAGAGAAAAAGGCTGTGTCTGAGAAATAACTGCAGTCCCCTCTGACAGACAGTTGAATGATGTCCAAGATGGCTCACTCACATAGCTGCTGGCTGCCAGTCTAGCTGGGACTGTCAACCAGAGTGCCATAGTTCTCTTTCATGTGACCTCTCCATGTGGCTTGGGCTTCACAAAACATGATGACTGGTTCAAAAGGGGAATGTACCAAGACTGGGGAAGAAGAAGCTCTGGATCTCTTACATAGGGCCTTGCTTCAGAAGTTATATAGCATCACTTCTGCCACATTCTATTGCTCAAAGCAATGCCAGTCCCAATTCAAGGGGAGAGGAATAGACTCCAGCATTCCATAAGGAAGAATTGCAAAGAATTTGCAGCCATCTTTAATCCACCCTGTTAGTTTTGTGACTTAAGTGATCCTAAGACTTTTTAATTTGTTTATTTATTCTAATTTTATTTTGTATTTTATTTCTAGTTATGCAAACATTTTCATTGTAGTGTTTATCCAAATCTGGCAGCCTTTATTCATTTGTTCATTCTTCGAATGTCTACAGCACTGAAAGTGGACACTGCGCAGAAAGATTATTTTTTGTCTCATTGCATTCTCTAATCTTTTATGCGTATTTAGACTTTTCATCTCCATGATAAACCCCTAGAGACCAAGGACAATATTTGAAGCGCTGCTTTGGGTTCCTCCTGGGACTGAGAGGAATGCTAACTAGTGGATCGGTTACATGATGGAATTGCCGTAGGGGATCTTTCGATTGGACGTTTCTAATCTCAATATTCAGAACACTTCAAGCAAATTTTTAGGTATAGTTTAGGCAGCAGTGAAGTTCACCTTTGTTTGAAAGGCCCTCCTTCTTAATACAGGTTAATCATTTCAACAACATCACAGGGAAGAACGTTCAGTACCTGAGGACAAAGAAAGTGAGCTCAAGAACTTCACAAGTTCTCATTTGTTTCACGGTTGACAGGTCATCATGGCTCACTTAAAAGGGGAGGAAAAGACCCGTAGTTTTTTCTAACAAAACTTTTTGGAACACTTTGAGGCCTTCCTCTTTTGAGTGCTTTTGATAAGAAATATCTTATTGAATTTTCCATTTATCAACAAAAGCAATATAGAGTCAGTGCCCCCAAGCAAACAACACAGAGACATTAAAGGAAAAACCGAAGAAAAGAACTCATTCCTTCCCCTTCCTAGATAACTGGTGCCAACATTTTGAAGTATACTTTTTTTTTTTGATGCTCAAACATATCAAGACATGTTTATTCACATATAGTTTTGCTTTCTGTTTTGTTTTTGTTTCCTTTTTTTATCATTTAATGGTTAATTTATTTTTTCCTCTTTTTTACTTAATTATTTTTTATATTACTATATATAATACAGTCCTTGTTGGTTATCTATTTTAAATATAGCAGTGTGTACATGTCAATCCCAAACTCCCAATCTATCCCCCCCGCCCTTCCCCCCAGGTAACCATAAGTTCATTCTCTAAGCTAAAACTTTTTTTAAAAAAATTGAAGTACAGTTGATTTACAATGTTGTGTCAGTGTCTGGTGTACAGCAAAGTGATCTCAGTTATATATATTCTTTTTCATATTCTTTTCCATTATGGTTTATCACAAGATATTGAATATAGTTCCCTGTGCTATACTGTAGGACCTTGTTGCTTATCTATTCTATATATAATAGCTTGCATCTGCTAGTCCCAAACTCTCAGTCCATCCCTCCGTGGACCTCCCTCCCACTGGTCAAGCATAAGTCTGTTCTCTATGTCTGTGAGTCTGTTTCTGTTGCATAGATAAAGTAGATAGGTTCATTTGTACCATATTTTAGATTCCACATATAAGTGATATCATATGGTATTTGTCTTTCTCTTTCTGACTTACTTCACTTAGTATGGTAATCTCTAGGTCCATCCATGTAGCTGCCAATGGCATTATTTCATTCTTTTATATGGCTGAGTAATATTCCATTGTATATATATACCACATCTTTCTCCATTCATCTCTCAGTGGACATTTAGGTTGTTTTCACGTTGACTTTTTTACTAACCTAACAAGGACTAGAAAAACTGTGGGGTTTTAGGAGGAAGCAAAGAAAGAACTTTCCATTGAACAAGTTTTAAAGATCAGTGGGAGAAAAAAAGTAAAATATATTACTCATTATATTTATTTAATTTCTCAGTTATGATCATAAAATTAAACAGAAAATAATATAGCACTGAAATACATAAAGCAAAATACAGGAAACTTTTGATAGAAAAAATTCATAAAGGGAAAATATTTAATCCAAAATGTTTTTTAAAATTTCTTTTATAATGAAAATTTTCAATCACTTAAAAAAGTAAACAGAAGGAGCTTCCCTGGTGGCGCAGTGGTTGAGTCCGCTTGCCGATGCAAGGGACACAGGTTCGTGCCCCGGTCCAGGAAGATCCCACATGCCGCAGAGCGGCTGGGCCCGTGAGCCATGGCTGCTAAGCCTGCGTGTCCGGAGCCTGTGCTCCACAATGGGAGAGGCCACAACAGTGAGAGGCCCACGTTAAAAAAAAAAAAAAAAAAGTAAACAGAAAATTATAATGAATTCCAACATGCCTTTCACTATGCTTAAACAATTATCAGCTCAGAGCCAGTATTTTTTCACCTATACCCCAACCCACTTCTTCCCTTCCCACATTGTTTTGAAATCAAGCTCAAAGATCATATAATTTCATTCATAAACATTTCAACATGCATTTCTAAAAGATAAGAATGCTTAAAAAATATACACAATGATGGATGTTAACTAGATATTGTGGTGATCATTTTGTAATAAAAACATATAATGAATCATTATGCTGTACATGAAACTAATAGAATGTTATATATCAATTGTATCTCAATAAAAATTTTTTAAAAATACAATACCATTAGCACATCTAAAAAAATTAACAAAAATTTCTTAAAAGTAGTTGAACATTTTAATACACCTCTGTTTAATAGATCTAGTGGTCAAAAATAAGTAAAATAAAGGATATAGTCCTGCACTCGCCAGTACAGCAAGTAGCAGCCACAAGTACTGGGCACTTGTGCTTACTGTAACTGGGAAACTAATTTTTTTAATTTTATTTAATTTTAATTAATTTATATATAATTTTTAAAATGATACTTGATTCAGTATTGATGATTTTTAAAGAATGTTTAGATCAATTTGAATGTGTGAATCTACTTTTTCAACTGTAAATTTTATGGAATCTAAATATAGAGCAATTACTGACGACAGTTTAGCATCCAAATTGAGACATGCTGTAAAACACACCTTGGATTTTAAAGACCTGGTATGAAAAAAAAATGTAAAATATCTCAATATATTTTATACTGACTACATGTTAAAATATTTTAGATTTAGTAAGCTAACTAAAATATGATAATTAATATTAATTTATCCTATTTTTCTTAACTTTTTTATCATAGCTACTAGAAAATTTAAATCACATATGTTGCTCACAGTATATTTCTATTAGACAGTGCTGATATAAAAAGTCTGAATGGTATGATCAATAAGATCAATTTAATAGATAAATATTGGACTTCCTTTTTCTACAAACATTAGCTCTCTATTACTCACAGATTATTTTGAAATTAATTATATATGTTCAACAAAATAAATTTTAATAAATTCCCCAAAGCACAAATTATTCAGAGCACTCTCTAACCAATATTAGTAGCACAACTAGAATCAACAGAAAGACCCAACCATACAAAAATATACGAATTCTCTCCTAAGTAATTCTTTTGTCAAATATGAAACCAAAATGCAACTGTAAGATATTTAGAAACCAGCAGGAATGAGCATAGTATCCAGCAACCCTACAGGACCTGACAGAGCTGTAATTAGAAGCAAATTCAAAGTAGCAAATGCTTTCATTATTAAACAGGCAAGAATGAAGCAGTAAATTCAAAAAGTTAGAAAGCAAAGTAGCTTGAAGGAAACCCAGAGAAAGGAAATACAAAGATAAAACAGAAAGAAATTGAATTAGAAAAAAGAAAGGATAAGTAAATAGTCTTAGATTTTAAAAAACAACAATAAAATAGATAACATTTCATATAAGGCTTATTAAAAAGGCCTTATAATAAAGAAAAGAGTGAAAACTCAAATACCCAATATTAGATGCATAAAATAGCTCACATTTACCAACTATTTCCCATGTACCAGGCACTAGCTAAGCACTTTACCTTCTCCAGCTCACCTCCCAGCATCCTTATGAAAGACAGAATACTAATAGCTCTATTTTTCATTTTCTACATTTCAAGAGCCAGGATCAAAGAAGTCAAAGTAACTTATCTAACTAAGCTCATCATAGGAATAAGAAATAGAATGGGCACTTAAAACCAGGACCTCTAAACCTTAGGCCCTGCCATTTTAAATCTCTACACAGTACTGAGTAGTGGATAAAATTTCAGATACAGAAAATTTTTATATTCTGCATGCAACTCAGTGCTAATACATTTGAAAATCCTTATGAAGGGTATGATTCCTGAGTAAAATGTAAATTACCAAGCTTGACTCAAGAAATAGATAACCTAAACAAAGCAATAACCATGAAAGAAAAGTTGATTGTCTCCACAAAAAAATACTGGGCTAAATAATTATAAAAGAACTTTCTTTTAAAAAAAGACATTTGAGGAATAAATAATTCCCACGATAAAGAAATTTTTCTAGGACAAGGAACAGAGGAAACTATGGGTTGTGTCATAATTCAGTTTTAAAGCAATTCAGACAAAAAGTTTTAAAAAAATAGATAATGTTTTCTTATATAGAGACAAAAATTTTAAACAAAACTCCAGTAAATAAGCCAAGCAGTATAAAAAATGCCAAATGATGTTATGTCAGAAAGGTAAGGAAGGTTTAATATAAAACTTCTCATGAAATTCACATCAATATCTGTCCTCTCGACAGACAGTTTTGAAAAAATTTAATAAACTCCAATATCCATTTCTGATTTCTTAAAAATAAAGTTTGATTTAGAAAACATACTTTCTTTTCATGATATAGAACATCTGTCTCAACATCCAACATCTAACAGGTATAAATAAGAATTAATATCATGCTTAAAAGTTAAACACCAAAAGCATTCCCATTAAAATCAGAAACAAGACAAAGATTCAGGTTACCACCACAATTATTTACCATGATTCCAAAAGTTTTAGCCATTTCTAAATAAAGTGCAAAGAAATATCATTCACAATAGCAACAATGACATTAGCTATGCAGAAATAAGCCTAGAAAGATATATGGAAAAATGGGGAATCAAAATTATATGCAATGTAACCTTTATTAAAGAAAAAAGTGCATAGGTAACAGGCAACTTTTTTATTATAGCTTCCTAAACTTTCCATTTAGCATAAGCATAAACTGTATGGTCATAAAAAGATAAACCACAACAAGAAAATTAAAAAATCCCTAGAATTGGAGTTGAAAATATGATGAGTTTGCAATGTCAGGAGAGAGAGGCAAGTTGGGAAAGGAATAGAGTGGGAACCAAGGTGCATACCCTCCTCTCCCCAAGACTCTTTAGGAAATACTACTTCCTGGAATATGTCTCTGTTCATCCAGACCTGAGTGTGACATTCAGAGCTGCATGATTGGGGTTCAAATTCCTGTGAGTCAAGCTGAAACTTGATGGCAATTAGATGGCTGTAAAAGACACCAGAGGGCAAGCAGTCTGTGTGATAAAATTTTTCCACCTGGTTAAAGTCCTCTAATCCCAGATAGTGTGCAGACTGGGCTTCTGGGGCCCTAGGGCTTCTAATGGCCCAACTATTCTCAGTGAGTGCCTGGCCCCAGCCTAGGGCAGGAATGAGTCTTTGCTGGCCAACTTTACTTTTCACCTCCTCTTTCCTAGGGCCCACCTGGAGAGAGGGAGAAGTAAGGGGTGTGTGTGTGTCTGTGTGTGTGTTTTGGGGATGTGTGTGTTGATACACAGTTGTCACTATATTCTCCAGACATTTCCTTTAAAATTCACCCTCAGGGCCTCCCTGGTGGCGCAGTGGTTGAGAGTCCGCCTGCCGATGCAGGGGATACGGGTTCGTGCCCCGGTCCGGGAAGATCCCATATGCCACGGAGCGGCTGGGCCCGTGAGCCATGGCCGCTGAGCCTGCGCATCCGGAGCCTGTGCTCCGCAACGGGAGAGGCCACAACAGTGAGAGGCCCGCGTACCGCAAAAAAAATAAATAAATAAAATAAAATAAAAATAAAATAAAATTCACCCTCAGTCCAGGATAACAGGAATTCTGGTTCATTCCTGTTAAGTTCTATGGATCGCCAGCAGTGCTTATACCTTTGGTTGTGACTGGTCACCTTTCCTTCCAAATTGCACCTTCTGTCTCCTGCCCATAGCTCCAGGTCATGCTACTACTTCCTTACTTGGTGTCAACTTTACCCTTTCCTTCCTGCTCCCAAAGCACCAAGACTGTGTTAAAGTCACAGGCTTTCCTAAAACCTTGAAAATGTCACAGTGCACACAACGCAAAAAGGAAAACTTTCATCTCAACTCAGTCTGTGAGCCTCATTTGGTCACCTGTCTGGCTTGTTCCCTGGCCTAGCTCCCTGGTGCTCTTCAAGCTCTTTGCTCAGATCGCAGCCTCCTTTCAATTTCCCCTCCTCTGTCCAGGCCCAGGGACCTCCAAACTCCCTGCATCTCAGGTGTCCACAGAGGAAGCCCCAAATCAATGAGCATCCAGGCAAGCCAAGGCAGGCACAGTGACCCTGGGCTCTGCAGGACGGTGGGGCTCTTCCTTCAAAAATGCAGATGTCCAGGCCAGGCCCTGGCGTGAGCACTGGAGAGGTTATCCTCCACCTAAAGCAGCCCCTCCATCGTTCCGTCTCCAGGATGACTTCTGTGGACCACTTGTTCCTGGAGTGCTCGCAACTTCACAGAACCTGTTAAAATGCAGAATCCCAGGCCCCATCCCAGACACTGCAGCTCAGGAGATGGGGGGCCAGGAGTCTGCATTTCGAGAAAATATCCCAAGTGATTCTGATGCTGGTAATTCTCAAATCATACTTGGAGGGACTCTGCCCTCAGCAAAGGGCAAAACTTAAGATGTTTTTTCCTTTTTGGGTACGTGGCATGCGTTATTTTACTTCCCAGGCGAGGGATCAAACCCTTGCGCCCTGCAGTGGAAGCATGGATTCTTAACCACTGGGCCGCCAGGGAAGTCCCAAGATGCTTTTTTTTTTTCTTTTTTCTTGCGGTACGCGGGCCTCTCGCTGTTGTGGCCTCTCCCCTTGCGGAGCACAGGCTCCGGACGCGCAGGCCCAACGGCCATGGCCCACGGACCCAGCCACTCCGTGGCATGTGGGATCCTCCTGGACCGGGGCACGAACCCGTGTCCCCCGCATCGGCAGGCGGACTCCCAACCACTGTGACACCAGGGAAGCCCCCAAGATGCTTTTTCATATAGTTTGTCAAGCCTTCTCTTTTTCTCTCCCTCCCTCCCTCCCTTCTTCCTTCCTTCCTTCCTTCCTTCCTTCCTTCCTTCCTTCCTTCCTTCCTTCCTTTCTCCTTCTCCTTTTTCCTACACTCACAGAGATGCTAACAGTCATTTCTGGGTTGTAAGAAACATTTATAAAGAAAATTATATATATTATATATTTATTTATAGTTATATATATTCATTATATATGAATATATAAGAAAACAGAAATGCCTGTATTTATATTTTTTGGCCTTTTCCCAATTATTTGAACTTGTTTTGTCACTAGGAAAAATATATAATAAAGAAAAGAAAAACTTGAATGACTCTTAGGAAGTGTGTCAACTAGGAAACTGGATATGACCCTGGTGTCTCTCCTTGCTCAAGAACAAGTCTTCATCTCCTAATATCTAAGTAACCAGGGAGCTGTTCCTGGGACTCCAAAGAAACCTCCCAAGTGACTGTGCGTACTGCCAGGGCAGGAAGTTCCTGTGGCTTGGGCCTGCTGACCTCCGAGCCTGGAAAGGAAAAATGTGCTGGGGGTTAAATGTCACCTGCCTTAGGTCTGCAGGGTACCACCCCTCTCCACCTCCCACCTCCTGCCTCACGAGACTGTCCCCTGCGGCTCTGCGGCAGCTTGGTGAGTTTGATCCCACTCTGCCCCTCTCTTAGCTTGAAGGCAAGACTCTGATCATCAGCACTCTCGCCTGTGAAGCCGGCAAAGGAAGCAATCACCTTTTCTTTGCGAGAGGGTTGGGAGAATTAAATGCAAATGCTTGTGAAAATGCTTTGCGCATGGTGCCCAGCAGTCACTCCTGCAGCCCTCGGTGCTTTCCACAGAACCTTAGTAACTTCTGCTGTGCATTGGGATGCCCTGGGCGTGGTCCATATACACAGTGAAGGCACATTCCTGCTTTCAAGGCACTTCAGCTGCCCAGGGAGAGAAACTGACACTTAGACAAAACCAGCATGTGAGTTTTGCTAGGACAGGAGGAATCAAGCCAATCTCAGAGCAAATTCTAACCTTCCTTAAGACCTGTGACCTGAGGCAAGTTATTTGGCCTCTGTGGGCTGCTATCTCAGAAATTTGAAGACATCTGTTTCACAGGGTGGTTCTAAGGATTAAAATGCGATTGATCGATCGCTGCAAGCCTCAGGAATTAGCATCTCTCCTCTAGAACGCTTGCTCCATCTCCCTGCAACTTCTACATTGATTTCATTAACGTTGCCATCCACTTTTCTTCCTAAGCATCAATATTTGTGAAATCATGGTTTTGATGTGTGAGTCTTATTTTTTCTTCTAATGAACATTAAAACAAATGCATAGCTGTAAAAATTCAAGTCCACCTAGCAAATTTCCATGTGCCTGCTGGGGCATAAATACCACATTTAGGTAGGGAAATACAGATAATCTTGGATATTCTTAATTATATTGCTTCTCGAGAGGCTTAAATACACGCAATTTTGTTGATTTGGAGAAGCGTAGAGTAGATGAGAGGACCCGATGCCTTAGGGCTGGGGCAGGGGGAGGCGGAAGGCTCCCCAGAGGGGTGACATCTGAACACTACAAGGAAGCTGGAGCTACCTGTCATCAGACAGGTGAAAGGACTTGAGGAAGGGAGGAGGGGCTAAAGGAGGTGCTTTCTAAGAAAAGGGAGACAAAGGCTAGGAGCAGAACAGGACATTAGAACGTTTTCGAGGAATTGCCTGCAGGGTAGCAGGTTGGGCTATAAGTGGAAGCGTGTGAGAGATGAGCTTGGAAGCGTAGATAAGCTGGCTCAGATACAGATAAAGAAGGGCATGCATGCTCTCTGAGGAATTTGGACTTGATCCTGGTGGATAGGGTGAAACCCTGAGGAGTCACATGTTTCCATTTACAGCCTAAGAAGATCTCAGAATTATTTAGAGTAGCTCAAGATGGAAGGTCCACAAGGCTGCCTGATAAATCTGTAGAAACACCTCTCACACCTCCCGGTTCTCATCCCTTCATTCGCTAACTGAGGTTTCCACCTAAATCATATGGAACTATTTATTTCAGCAGAAATGAGCACTTTGTTTCTGATGTCAGGTTCTACTGTCCCCAAAAGCCATAGCTGTTAGAATTGTCGTGCACTCACCTAGTAGTGAAAGCCGCAAACCTGGGAGCTGTCTTCAGTTCCCTCCTCTGCTTCGCCTTCCACAACAAGGCTCAGCAGCCTGTCAATTTCCCTTTTGCGATACTGATCAAATCCTGTGCCCCCTCTGCCTCCCACTGCCCCTGAAGTTCATACCTTCTTCATCTCTCACTTCAATGCTTTGTAATGGTCTCCAAACCATTTCACTGCTGGTTACATCTGGATTCCTCCATGTAGGTAGCGACAAGATCTTAAGCAAATTCCTTAATCTTATAGATCTCTGTTTCTTCATCTGTCACATGGGGATGATGTATTCATATACCTATCTGTCTCACAGGGTTGCTGTGAGGATTATGTAAGCTACTGAGTGTCAAGCATTTCCTATACTGCATGGTACACAGAAGTTCAATATGGATTTAGCATTATTCTTATATCCCTCTCCCATTCTGTAATCTATAGCTGCCTTAAAAACCCAAACTCTATACATGAATAAATTGGCCTTCTGGTGTTAGTCACCAGCCTCCTGGACAGGGTCCATGGAGTCCCTGAGACTCATAACTGCTCTCTGTGTGCAGATGACCAAGCCCTGCAAAGATCAACTGGGACGAGGCTGGGGTGAGGCGAGAGAAGCACCTGGGGTGCAAAATTGAAGGAGACGCTAACTCTCAGGGTCGTGCAAATGCTCCCTTAAATTCTGTGCCCGGGCTTCCCTGGTGACACAGTTGTTGAGAGTCCGCCTGCCGATGCAGGGGACACTGGTTCGTGCCCCGGTCTGGGAAGATCCCACATGCCGTGGAGCGGCTGGGCCCGTGAGCCATGGCCACTGAGCCTGCGCGTCCAGAGCCTGTGCTCCGCAACGGGAGAGGCCACAACAGTGAGAGGCCTGCAAAAAAACCCCAAAAACAAAAAACACAAACAAACAAAAAACCAAAAAATTCTGTGCCTTAGTTCCAAAGGTGGGTTTACAATTTGCTTTGTTTTGCTCTAGTTGAGTGATCCTCTACAGGTAGAACCACACTCTCCAGCCACAGGTAAAACGCAAGCAATCTCCAGTGCAGCCTTCCAGGTACTCTGAGACCCGAGAGGGTAGAAGGAAGAGGGAGAGCCCAGGGGAGGCTTAGGGCTACAGTGACAGCGGTGAGGGCAGTGCCAGGAGGAGATGAGTGTCTGTGTCCCAGGCACCCAGACTGCCCAGGGATAGGGATTTGCCATCAACCCGGAGCAGCCACAGGCTGCCTAGCAGGCTGGTATGTTTCATTATTAAAGTGTGGATCTGTAGTTTCTCCCACCCCCAGCTCAGCGAGGGAGCAATGTCCCTGCCTCCCTCTTGGTTGGTCCCGGTCCTAAGCAACTAAAGCGGGTGCTGATGAGCTGAGGTCAGCTTTATATTGCTGATTCTCCAGGCAACTCTGGATCCGTTGGGGTGTTGTGCGGAGGGGGGCGGGGCTGAGGGCAGGGACGGGACATCATCCTATGAAGAGGTGATCCGGGCAGACACGTCTGTCTTGACTCCGCACACCCAGCACGAGCAGAAGCTTCCAGGTGATGCGGTGGGCGTGGAGTAGGGGCGAGGTGGAAGTAGAGGGCAGGGAGAGGTCTCAGATTTCCCATGCATCTGTCCTGCCCAATATTTTAGAACTGCTTTCAAATCAGCAAGTGAACGTAGCGAGGTGAGACCACATCACGCTGGTCCCAGTCTGGTGCTTGCAATGAATGCATCGTGAAAGGAATCGAGGATGTTGCCAAGGCCAATTAGAAAGTCAGCGGTGCTGGGAATACCAGTCGGCAGGGTGTGCATCCCACTGCCCCTCCCCCCACCCCCCACCCCAAGAGGGTTTTCCCTTTGCCCCGTGGTTCTTTCTTCCTCTTCCTCCTTCACCCGGGTCCCCCTCCAACAGGCTTGGCCCAGAAGGAAGCTTATACGTTTGGGTAAATGCCGGACTGGGTTTGAATTCTGGATCTACCACTGACCATTGGTGAGGTATTGGTCAAGTTATTTAATCTCTTTGAGCCTCAGTTTCCCCAGCTGCTGTATACCGACCCAGAAGATGGAAGGATGAATGTGGTAGTGTTTGCAAAGTACCTGACAGTAGTTTCCACTGATGCTAGTTAACACTCAGGTTAGTTCTGTCCCACTTTTTTTTCAAATGCAGAGCTGTTGATTTTTTATAATTTTAACAGGAATGAAGGAAGAAATTTTTGTGTTAGGACTTTTGAGGAAGCTTTCTAGTGGGTTTCTTAAGCAAGAATTATTAATAATGATGATAGAAAACATGTATGGAGGGCTTCCCTGGTGGCGCAGTGGTTGAGAGTCCACCTGCCGATGCAGGGGACACGGGTTCGTACCCCGGTCCGGGAGGATCCCACATGCCGCGGAGCAGCTGGGCCCGTGAGCCATGGCCGCTGAGCCTGCGCATCCGGAGCCTGTGCTCCACAACGGGAGAGGCCACAGCAGTGAGAGGCCCGTGTACCGCAAAAACAAAACAAAACAAAACAAACATGTATGGAGTATTTCCCATGCTCACGGCTCTGTTCTCAGTACTTTACAAGGACTAACTCATTAATTCCCCCACCAGCTCTGTGAAGCAGGAACTACTGTCATCCTTATTTTATAGACCAAGAGAAATACCCTCGTCCCCTAGAGAGTGAGCTCACCTATCTACTCCTGCTGGATTGTTTGTTTGATGAAGAATGGCTTTGGACTTCTCATGATTTTAAAAAAATAATAATTTATTGAGGCAAAATTCCTATAACACAGAATTAACCATTTTAAAATGAACAAATCAGTGGCATTTAGTACATTCAGAATGTTGTGCACCCACTACCTCTGTCTAGTTCCAAAACATTTCCATCACTCCAAAGTAAAACGCCTTATCCCTCCCCCAGTCCCTGGCTACCATCTATCTGGGTTCTGTCTCTGTAGATTTATCTATTCTGGATTATTTCATATAAATGGATCATATAATATGGGACTTTGTTGTTTCTGACTTCTTTTCACAAAGCATAATGCTTTCATAGTTCATCCTCATTGTAGCAGGTATCAGTACCTTTTTATGGCTGAATAATTCTCCATTTTATATACCACAATTTATATGCCACATTTTATATACCACAATTTGTTTATCCACTCATTTCTTTTTTTTTTTAATAAATGTATTTATTTATTTTTGTCTGTGTTGGGTCTTCGTTGCTGTGCAAGGGCTTTCTCTAGTTGGGGACCACTCCTCATCGCGGTGCGCGGGCCTCTCACTGCTGCGGCCTCTCCCGTTGCGGAGCACAGGCTCCAGACGCGCAGTCTCAGTAGTTGTGGCTCACGGGTCCAGCCGCTCCACGGCATGTGGGATCCTCCTGGACCGGGGCACAAACCCGTGTCCGCTGCATTGGCAGGCGGACTCCCAACCACTGTGCCACCAGGGAAGACCCCTCCACTCATTTCTTGATGAACATTTGGACTGGTTCCACCTATTGATTATTGTAAGTCCTGCTGCTACGAACATGCTTGTACAATTAATCATTTGAGTCCCTGCTTTCAATTTTTCAGGATATATATTAATGGGTGGAATTGTGGGATCATATGCTGATTCTATGTTTAAATTTTGAGGAACTATCAAACTGTTCTCTACAGCAGCTGAACTATTTTACATTCCCACCAACAATGTGTGAGGGTTCCAGTTCTTCCACATCCTCGTCTACATGTGTTATTTTCCATTTTTTTAAAATTCTAGTGAGTGTAAAGTGGTAACTCACTGTGCCTTCAATTTGCATTTCCGTAACGACTAAGCACATCTTTTCATGTGCTTTGTGCACTCTTTGTATATCTTCTTTGGAAAAATGTCTGTTCAAGTCCTTTGCCCATTTTTTAAATTGAGCTGTTTGTCTTTTTGCTGAGTTGTAAGTGTTCTTTATATAATCTGGATACAAAAACTTATCAGATGTATGATTTGCAAATATTTTCTCCCATTCATATACTGTCTTTTCACTTTCTGATGATGGCCTTGGATGCACAAAAGTTTTTAATTTTGATAAAGTCCAATTTATCTATTTTTGTTGTTGTTTTTGCTCTTGGCTTGGCATCACATCTAAAAATCTATTGCCAAATCTATATTTATGAAGATTTACTCCAGTTTTCTACTCAGAGTTTTACAGTTTTAGCTGTTACATTTAGGTCATGTACCCATTTTGAGTTAGATTTTCCATATAATGTGAGGTAAGAGTTGAGCTTAACTCCTTTGTGTGTAGAAATTCAGTTGCTCCAGTACCAACTGTTGAAGAGACTATTCTTTCCCCATTGAATGGTTTTCCCCTTGTGATTTTAATCTCTGTGGAACAGGCATGAAGACAGTTAAAGAAGAGCAGGCATCTCAAGCCCTGGTCTGGGAACAAGGGGAGCTATTGGAACAGGTTGCTTAGCATGTCAAACAAAGGATTGGGAAGAACCTTTCTAGAACTATAGCCTTGCATGTAAGTGGGGGGACTTCTCACTGTTTATGATTTCATCAAACATGAGTTGACTGACTTTTCAAATTGATTTGATTTATCCAATGCAATGGAAAGAAAAAATGATGCAAACCGTTGAGGTTACATCCAAACCCCCAATTCAGAACTCAGTGCAGCTGACTACCAACACACCAGGCTAACCTTTGTATGGGGAGGCCATGTGATTTCCATCACTTGAGTAATTTACTCCCTCCGCTCGCTTTTCTAATACTCCTGAATGTGAAGAACATTATCCAAGCTGGTAATTACAGTACAGTATTTTACAGTTTTCAAAATGTATTCATATTCTATTTCAGTGAATTATTAACTGAAATAAGATCTCACTGTAATCTGAGAGAGTCAGTGAACTTGAAATTGTAAATAAAACACTTAGGAAGGACTCCACATTTATAATACAGAAACCACAACAGACTTGCTGTTGAACTAAGAGAACGGGAAAAGAGGATTAATGTCTTCTAAGTTTTTACTATATGTTAGACACTCAGACAGATGCACAGTCTTTTTTTTCTCATTTAATCCTTGCCACAGCCTGAGAAGCAGATATTCTGATTCTCATTTTACAGATGTGAAAACTGAGGCACAAAGAAGTTAAGTCTCTTGCCCCAGGCAGATCTCTAAGAAGCGTAAAAGTTAGATTTTAACTCAGATCACATGGTCTCAACGTCCACCCACTCTCTTTTAAAGACTGAAAAATCATTGGGAACAAAGTTTAGTTCAATTGTAATAAAAAAATAAAAAGCCAAAAAAGACCCAAGTAATCCAACTGAAGCTTCTCTTGTTTATGTACATTTAAGATGATCGAACTGGGATATCACATTGGCCTCCCATACACTTGACCAGAAGTTTCTAGGAAGCCAGCACCTGTTTGAGAATCATTTGACTCCTTTATTTAAAATCGACAATTTCAAGAAGCAGTTTCATCTTTCTCTTTCCCTCAAACAGTTCCCCAAGAGATCTTCTGAGCTGGTTCTAACCTGGACTTGTCAGTTCTTCCTGAAGGTTCTAGCAGTTCTAGATTTTAGTTAGTTCTGGGTTCTGAACCTCTAGAGGTCACAGGGCAAGAGAAACATGTACAGGAGTGTCTGGTTACCTAGAGTTACAGAACCGCAGGCCAGCAGGGCAAGCCAGCTGCTGAGCCCTCAAATGTAGCTTTGCTCCTGGAGGCCACAGTTGCTGAGAATCCTGCTGGAAACCCAAGCACCTTAAGCTGAATGGTCAAGCCAGCCCCAACCTGAGGTGCTGAAAACAGCCAGCCACATACAACAAGTCTTAAACTGTAATTCTTTATTTATTTATTTATTTTGGCTGTATGCAGACCTCTCACCGTTGTGGCCTCTCCCGTTGCGGAGCACAGGCTCCGGACGCGCAGGCTCAGCGGCCATGACTTACAGGCCCAGCCCCTCCATGGTATGTGGGATCTTCCCAGACCGGGGCACAAACCCATGTCCCCTGCATTGGCAGGCGGACTCTCAACTACTGCGCCACCAGGGAAGCCCTGTAATTCTTTTTGATCCCACAACTCCACTTCTGTTGATTTATCCCAAGGGAATTAATATGAAAACTACAGATTTGGCTACAAGGTATTTTCCCCCCTCAGCATTTATTGTAATAAATCAAATATAATATAAATATCTTGCATGTGGGGATTGGATAAACCAAACAAATATATCCATTTAATGAAATACAGTTCAGCTATTTAAAGTATGACAAAGAAAAACTAATTTTTTGACATAGAAAGTTGTTAAGTGAAAACAAGAGCTAAGTCAAAAAGATTACAAAGCAGTATCATCTGTCAATCTATTAGCTCTAGCTCCAAAACCTGAAAATATAAACCCTACTAGCAACAGGAGAACTCAGCTATAGGAATTATGGACATTTTTGTGCTTTTCCATATTCTCCAGATTTTTCTGTGATTTACTTGTTACTTTTGTAATTGGTAAAAAATATTATTTAGGCAAAAATTAAAACAGAGCCTGAATCTTGTAGCTCTGTTTGGAGAAGAACATAAAATTTCAGCACTTCAATAGAATTTGCTTTCCAAAGGATGAGATTTGCAATTTTAAACACATATTTAGTCCATCTCACTGACCAACCTGGATAGCTGAGAGCAGATTATGTCATGGTTGTCATAGTCTGGGGATTGTCTTTCCCTTTTACCTAGGACCACTGAATCCCATGGGATCAGACCCCTGTGATGGGCACATCCCTGAGTAGCTACAGAGCAGGTACTAACCAGCCTAAGAAGTATGGGAAGGACCTAGTGCCTTGCACACTATTTCTATTCGTTATGTGTTTGTTAGTTGATTGACAGAGCTCCTTGACTCCCTTCAGAGGTCCCTCCAAGAGCCAGGAGGGAATTCTAGCTATAATCTCCACATTCTTTATTAACTTCCTCAAATAATGCATTACAATAGGTGCAAGAAAAGCATTTGACAAAATTCGACATCCATTTATGATAAAAAAAAAAAATCTCAACAAAGTTGGTATGGTGGGAACATACCTCAACATAATAAAGGCAATATATGACAAGCCCAGAGCTAGCATTCATACTGAATGGTGAAACGCTAAAAACTTTTCCTCTAAGGTCAGAAACAAGACAAGGATGCCCACTCTTGCCATTTTTATTCAACCTAGTATTGAAAAGCCTAGCCACAGCAGTCAGACAAGAAAAAAGAAATAAAAGGCATGCAAATTGGAAAGGAAGAAGTAAAACTGTCACTATTTGCAAGTGACATGATATTATATATAGAAAACCCTAATGACTTCATAAAAAAACACTTAGAACTAATAAACATTCAGTAAAGTTTAAGAATACAAAATCAATATACAAAAATCTGTTTTGTTTCTATACACTAATAATAAACTATTAGAAAGAACAATTAAGAAAAACCATTTACAATTGCTTCAAAAATAATAAAATACCTAGGAGTACATTTAACCAAGGAGGTGAAAGATCTGTACTCTGAAAACTATAAAACATTGCTAAAAGAAATTGAAGACAACACAAATAAATGGAAAGATATTCCATACTCATGTTAAAATGTTTATACTACTCAAAGCAATCTACAGATTCAGTGCAATCCCTATTAAAATACCCATGGCATTTCCACAGAAATAAAGTCTCTTCAATAAATGGTGCTGGAAAAACTGGACAGCCATATGTAAAAGAATACCATATACAAAAATAATTCTTATACCATAAACAAAAATAAACTCAAAATAGACTAAAGACTTAATGTAAGACCTGAAACCAAGAAATGTTTAGTAGGAAACATAGGCAGTAAGCTCTTTGACATTGGTCTCAGCAATATGTTTTTGGAGCTGTCTCCTCAGGCAAATACTTTTTCTTGTGAAAACTGTAACACATTGATAAAAGAAATTGAAGATGACACAAAAATAAATGGAAAGATATTCCATGCTCAGCGATTGGAAGAATTAATATTGTTAAAATGTCTATACTACCCAAAGCAATCTACAGAGTCAATGCAATTCCATCAAAATTCCAATGGCATTTTTCACAGAAATAGAATAGTCCTAAAATGCATATGGAACTACAGTAGACCCTCAATAGCCAAAGCAATCTTGAGAACAAAGAACAAAGGTGGAGACATCAAACTCCCTGATTTCAATTGATGAAGAGAAGAAATTGTGGTATATATTGATATATATAATGGAATGCTATTCATCCATAAAAAAGAGTGAAATCTGGTTACTTACAACAACATGGATCGACCTTGAGGGCATTGTGCTGAAATAAGTGAAATAAGTCAGGTGGAGAAAGACAAATACCATGTGATCTCACTTACATGTGGAACCTAAGAAACAAACAAAAACCAAGGTCATAGATAAAGAGAACAGATTGATGGTTTCCAGAATCAGGAAATAGGAGTTATGTGAAATGGGTTAAGGAGGTCAAAAAGTACAAAATTACAATTGTAAAATAGGTAAGTCAAAGGGATGTAATGTGCAGCATGGTGACAATAGTTAATAAGACTGTACTGTATTTTTGAAAGTTGCTGAGAGAGTAGATCTTAAAAGTTCTTGTCACAAGAAAAAACATTTTGTTTAATTTAGCTTTAATTATGCATGGGGATGATTAATTAGACTCATTGCGGTGATCATTTTGCAATATACACCAATATCAAATCATGAAAAAAATTTAGAAGAGAATTAAGTACAACAGCAGTTTAAAAAAAATAAAGATGAGGCATTTTCTTTTTTATGCTATTTGTATTCATACTTGGCATTCTAGGGCTGGTGGTGTTGGTTTGGGGTTACTAAGCCTCATACTCCTGAAAAGTCATGCAAGAGAGTGACTCTACTAGCTCTGGAGTATGTGAGAACAGCAACCACACAACACGGGGTTTGGAAGTGGGCGGGCACACACTCACATCACACTCCACATCCAGCCTGCAAAGTAATCGGGCAAATTACTCATCTATCCGAGTCTTGGTTTTCTGCATTTTAAAAACAGGAATAATAATCCTCACTTGGCAGGATTGCTGTGAGCCCTAAATCAGATTGAAAATACGTGACCCAATCTGTGTCACAAAGCACATGTTCTGTAAGTGTCTCCTTCCCTCCTGGCCTTTATTTGAGTTTTCAGCATAAATAAGTGTGTGGTATTTTAAGATTTTTAACATTCATTCTCCAAAGCTAGACTGATGGGGTGTGAATCCCAGCTCTGCCGTCTACCAACTGGATGACGTTGGGCAAGTTCATTTCTCAGTGCCTCTGTTTCTTTGTCTATAAAATGGGAATAGGGACTTCCCTGGCGGTCCAGTGGTTAAGACTTCGCCTTCCAATGCAAGGGCTGCAGGTTTGATCCCTGGTCAGGGAACTAAGATCCCACATGCCTCGCAGCCAAAAAACCAAAATACGAAACAGAAACAATATTGTAACAAATTCAATAAAGACTTTAAAAATAGTCCACATCGGGCTTCCCTGTTGGCGCAGTGGTTGAGAGTCCGCCTGCCGATGCAGGGGAAATGGGTTCGTGCCCCGGTCCGGGAAGATCCCACATTCTGCGGAGCGGCTGGGCCCGTGGGCCATGGCCTCTGAGCCTGCGCGTCCGGAGCCTGTGCTCCGCAACGGGAGAGGCCACAGCAGTGAGAGGCCCGCGTACCGCAAAAAAAAAAAAAAAAAAAAAAAAAATCTTTAGGAAAAAAATGGGAATAAACCAACCTAATAGGGCTTTTCTGACAAGCAAATGAGTTAAAATATGTAACATCCTTAGAATAGAGCTTAGCTGTATAACTGGTAACTATAAGGTTGGCCAAAAAGTTCGTTCAGGTTTTCTGTAAGATGGTACAGAAAAACTGGAATGAACTTTTTGGCCAACCCAATATTATTACATTATCATTACTGTTATTATTATTTTTATCATTTATGTTCTCCTCACTCTTTATGCAAGAGAAAAAAGGCACAGTTTACACACAATATCCACAAAACAATAATATGTCAAAGAAAAGATGTAACAAAAGATTTGTTAAACCTTTAGGATAAAAATGATAAAACTTCATTGAGAGCCTTAAAAGATGATGATGAATAAATGATGTATACCACGTTCGTGGATTGGAAGACTCAATATCATAAATACCTCAAGTCTCCAATAATTAATCTGTACATAAACCTGACTTTAAAATTCTTTTGGAAGAGCAAAGGGACAAAAAGGAGTTAAGGCAATTTTGAAGAAAAACAAAGAGGAGTGACTTGCCTTACCAGTTAAACATCAAGATTTATTATTGAGTATAGAAATAAAGCAGTTTGGTATTAAGGCAAATAGACGTGATTCTCTTCCATTGTGTTAAAAAAAAATGCACTGAGATATTTATCCTGTCAGGTCTTGGGGTGGTTAGGTGAGGCCTGGGGCAGCCTTTTCCAACTACTCCAATGTGCTGTATGAAGATGATCATTTTCTTTGTGTTCATGATGTGAAAAGGTTACAAAGCACTGGAATAGACCAGTGGACTAGAAAAGAGAACTCAAAGAGATTCTCATATACATGGAAATTTTATCATGTCCAAAAGTAGTGTAATTACTAATCTCTTAGGACTGAAAGGATTATTCAAGAAATGGTACAGCTAGTTTTATATATATATTTCATATATATGAAAAAATTTTTAATTGTTTTTCTACCTTCACACCATAAGCAATAACCAATTTCACATGAACTGAAGATTAAAATATAAAAAAGAAAAATACTACAAAGTTTTGGAAGAAAATTTAGGGGAATATTTTGATACCATGAGATCAGAGAAGAACTTAGCAAAAGCAGAGAAAGCTCAAACTATAAAATAAAGTACTAATAAATTTGACTATAGACATGACCAGAACCACCAGCAGTATAATCAGATGACCAGTGAACCATCTGGAAAAAAATTTACAACTTACATCACAAAGAGCTAACGTCACTAATAAATAAAAAACCCTCTGGCAAATTAATAAAATAACAATAATTTCATATGAACAGATAGATCACAGAAAAGTATACGTAAGTGGTCTTTTAAAAACCTAAAAATACTTTATTTCTGTGCCAGAAGTTCACCTTCACTAATAGTAACAGAAATGCAAATTAAATCCACATTGAGATACTACTTTTTACCTGTTAGGATGGTAAAAGTCCAGAAGTCTGATTTATGGTAACATCCATGGTGTAGGAAACACACCCTCTTACAACACTGTGGGGTATAAATTTTTACAACCCCTAAGGAGGGAATTTGGCACTATCTATTAATTACAGTCTCATTTATCCTTTGATCATGCATTTCCATATCTAGGAATTTGTCCCTTAGACATTTGCGCATATGTGTGTAATGATAAAAGAACAAGGTTACTCAGGGCAACATTGTTTGGAAGAGCAAAAGATGGGAAACAACCCAATATTAATCAGTAACTGGTTAAATGTAAATTACAGTACATTCATACTACTGAATATTATGGAGCTGTAGAATGAGAAAAATCTATAGTATAGTACTAATACGGAATAATCTCCAAGATATACAGTAAAGGAGAAAAACCCCTCAAGATGTGTAATAGTATATACAGTATGTTAATATTTGGGTTGGGGACTTCCCTGGTGATCCAGTGGTTAAGACTCCAGGCTTCCACTACAGGGAGCGTGGGTTCGATCCCTGGTTGGAGAACCAAGATCCCCACTTGCCACATGGTGCAGCCAAAAAAACCCCAGAAAAACAATATTTGGGTTAAAAGGTAAAAGAGACAATTTATCTTTTGCTTTTTTATGTACATAAAATAATTTTGTAAGTATATTGAAGGAAATTGGGTGACTAAGAAAGGAAGAGCCAGAGGAGAGACATCACTATATGTTCTTCTGTACCTCTTGAATTTTGAGCAATGTGCATGAAATGAAAGTTTTGTTTATTTATTTTTTTGTTTGTTTATTTATTTACTTACTTATTTAGGCCGTACTGAACGACTTGCAGGATCTTAGTTCCCTGACCAGGGCTTGAACCCGGGCCAGCGCAGTGAAAGCACCGTCCTAACCACTGGACCACCAGGGAATTCCCATATTTAAATTTAGCAAATTAACTATTAATACATTGAAATTTAAAAATTTTATACAATTAAAGACATCATAAATATATGAAGAGGTAAATCACATACTAGGAGGCTGTATTTTCAACAGATGTTACTAACAAAAGATTAGTACCCAGAGTTCCAGTTCAATAAGAAAAAGACAAACAAGTCAATATTAAAATGGACAGAAAATAAGATGAAAACATTCACAGAAAAAGAAACATGACTGGTCAATTAACATCTTTAAAAGACATGTATTCTAACAATTAGAAAACTGTAAATTCAAATAAATTGCCATTTACTGCCATGAGATTGGAAAATATTAAAAATTCCGACCATCCCAAATGTTGGTGAGGATACAGGATATGTAGAACTCTCAGGCCTGCTGGTGGGAGTGTAAATGGGTGTTAACACATTAGACAGCTACACAGCTATAAAGTAGAAAATATGCATACCGTTTGACACAGTAATTGAACTTTTTGGTACGTATTGTAGAAAACTTCTAGCACTTGTGCATGAAGAGACACATGCAGAAAATAGTCATTGACATACTGTTGGTACTAAAAAAACAACAGGACAATGGATAACTAATAGTATAGTTACAAAATGAAATATTACATACCAATATTCCAGTTCTAATATTCCTATATATATTTATATATGTACATATTTAGATATACATACATATATATCAACATGGATAAATCTCAAACACACGAGGTGGAATGAAAAGCCAATTTTAGAAGGATATTATTTAAATAAAGTTTTAAAACATTCCAAATGATTCTATATAATGTTTGTCCTTATTTACATATACAGCAAGTCTTAAAAGTACACTGGAATTAGAAATTCTAATTTCAAATACTGGTTCCCCCTGGGCATAGGGGGAGGGCATAGGAGGAGGGAGGGGTACCTGTGGGATGGTTTCCATGTCTGCCATATTTTGGGTTTTGTTTCAAGTCTATCACTGAAAGAAAAAAAAGAAAAAGGTAACATTTTATAAAACTGGTTGGTTGTACCTGACTATTATTTTCTGTACATTTTAATGTCTGAAATAGTTCATTAAAATAAAAAAGAACACAGAGATTTAGCATAGAGCACTAAAGACCACAGATTTTTCTGGTTAGGGTTGATGTCCCATCTCTAACATTTGTAAGCACTGTGACCTGGAAAGTCTCATAATCTCTTTAAATCTCATTTTCTCCAGCTGCAAAATGGGGATAATTATAACAGTTATAAGATGGGGTAAGATAAAGATTGAACAAGGTTATGAATGAATAATCCTGGTACATAGTAGGTGCTTAGTAAATATTAACCAGTATTACCATCGTCTCTGTTTGACTAGGGGAAGGGCATTCTTGAATCACTCTGACTCTTCATTTCTTAACTCTAGAAAGTGAGATTTTGTGCATTAGATCCCCAGAACTTATTCCTCTTCTAACTGCCAGTTTGTACCCTTTGACCCACATCCCCCCAATTCCCATACCTGCAGCCCCTGGTAACAACACCTTTACTCTCTGTTTCTATGAGTTTGGCTTTTTTAGATTCCACATGTAAGTGAGATCATACGGTATTTGTTTTTCTCTGTCCAACTTATTTAGCATAATGCCCTCAAGTTCCATCCAATAAAAATGACCAGATTTCCTTCTTTCTCATGGCTGAAAAATATTCCATTATATATTTATACCATGTCTTCTTTAATTCATCCATTGATGGACGCTTAGGTTGTTTCCATATCTTGGTTATTGTAAATAAAGTGACAATAAACATGAGAGTGCAGACATCTTTTCGAGATCTTGCTTTCATTTCCTTTGGATGAATAACCAGAAATGGGATTTCTGGATCACATGGTAGTTCTATTTTAAATTTTTAACAATACCGTATTATACACTTGAAAGTGACTTAAATGTTCGCACACAAAAAAGAAATGATAATTACGTGATGTGATGGAAGTGTTAGCTAACTCTATGGTAGTAATCATATAGCAACATATAACTGTATCAAATCAACATGCTGTACACCTTAAACTTCACAATGTTATATATGTCAATTATAGCTCAACTTAAAAGAAAAAAGGAAGTGAGATTTTGGTCTGTTGTCTGGATGAAACATAACTGAAAATAAGGAGATAAGCTTGGAACACTTTTTTTTAAGTCTGCTTTTAACAGAAAGCTTAAGTTTTGACAAAAGCTGCTAATCAAGTCTGCAAAGAGGATACAGTACTGATTAAGTCAGGTGTACCTGCTAGTGGAAGATCCTCTGAAATAAATGAAGAGATATCAAATTCTTCCAGCACTGTGGGGCTGCAGTTACATGATCAGCTCTTTTGGGCTTGTTCTCATGTAATCTGCCAGGATACCCATAGTGGCACTTACTGCAGACTTCTTGGTAGGAAAATAGGGAAAAAATACCTGAGCAGTCCTTCTATGATTATTCACTGTGCTCCTTCTCAGTACCATCATTGTACAGGGGCTAGGAGTGACCCTGAAGTGCCCCTGCTTTAATAACTGAATCATCTCACTGGGGAAACAAAGCAAATACCAAAGCACAAACGCCTGAACAATGCGACAAAAGTATGTGATTAATTGCTTCATTGAGTGGTAAACACAACAAGCCTGGGGAATTCACAGAAGAGGGCAGTGGATGAAGGCTGCAAGAAACAGCTCCAGCTTTGGTGTCAGACAAATGGAAGTTGAAAGCAAGTCCCCTCCCACCTCCACAGGAGGCGTACTCTTCCTTACCTTCATGGTTACCCATATGACTTGCATTAGCTAATGGGATGTTAGCGGAGGTGATGTGAATGAAGGCTTCAAAATGCTTGCCCAGTTGGGTTTTGAGCCTCTTGTCATGAGATTGTTGGGGAGGATAAACTTCTCTACCCTCTTCATTTCAGTGTATGGGGGCCTGCAGATTAAAACAATAAAAGACAAAAAGAGAAAAGGCACACACTTTTTTATTAATATTTTACACATTTGAGAATTTACAGAAAAAGAGAAACACAAAGAAGTGGTTAGACTCAGAAGCTCATATACCATTTTAACAAAGGAAAGGGGGTTTGAGATTTGAGGGATGATGTTTTGTGGGAAGTACCTAAGAAATATATGGGGAAACTAATGGAACATAAGAGTTATTTTAGAAAGATTTTTTAATGCAGATTCATCTCAGTGCTGACTCTCCATCTCCAGTGAAAAGAGTTGCTCTCCTCTTCCTGGTATGAGAGAGGAGAGGACACCTTCACAAAGGGAAATTTATGTCCTAATTTTGGGCAGAAAACAGAAGGGCAGAGAACTCTTCCTGCATCTTCTGATTCTCAATAACACTTATGCCAAAGTGGTATATTTTGGGGTTGCATATCCTGATCTCATTCAACGTGCCCAGTTACCTGCTTACCCCAGATGAATAAAAGACACATGGAGCATGGTTGGACCCACCCTACAGCCTGGAACCAAGCCCAGACTAGATCAGCTGAACCACAGCCAACCTACAGGTGCCTGAACGAGAAATAAATGCTTATCTCTATGTGCCACTGAGATTTTACAGTTACTCATTCCTCAGTATGATTGCAACAGTAGTTTATTCATCTGTAAAATGGGGAAAATGTGTATCTTGTTTGCAGTGGTATCATGAGAATTAAGTGAAATACGAACCTAATATCTCATCCTGAGGATACAAATGAGGTCATGTTAATATTGATACCTGACCTGCTCATGAGGACATTCCCTTCCTGGAAGTGGGTCCATAAGTAGACCTTATGTTTCTCAATGTTGGGGTGTGCCCCTTCACTCATCAGCCCCTGGTCCCCAAAATTCTACCAGGGTACCACTCTAAGCTCGGGTTCTTCATTATTTATTGGTTTGGGCTGGTCATTTGGTGGAAATGCTGTGGAGACTCACCAACAGAGGATTTGAACTTCATGATGCAGGATGGCTTGGTTCATTTACTTACTTAACAAACGTCTATAGAATACTGAGCAACATATTTCAGCAGCATGCTAAGCCGGATTCATGACTTAGGGTAATGGTGCTGATGAGAAGAATGAGGATAGAAAATACTCTCTCCCTCATACTGGGATTGACATATATACACTATTGATACTATGCATAAAATAGATAACTCATGAGAACCTACAGTATAGCTCAGGGAAGTCTACTGAATGCTCTGTGGTGACCTAAATGGGAAGGAAATCTAAAAAAGAGGGGATATATGTATATGTATAGCTGATTCATCTTGCTGTACGGTAGAAACTAACACAACATTGTAAATCAACTATATTCCAAAAAAATTTAATTAAAAAAAAAAAAGAAAAGAAAATACTCTCTCCCTCACTTAGTATAAGTCCATTAGTGGACTCCACAGCCTGCTAGGGCCCCAGAGAGTCAGAACTGAAACAGCTCTTTCAAATGTGAAATATTTCCAGAATGGCAGAGTTGAGAAGAGATTATTTGTAAACCCAATCTAGTTCTCCCCAGTAGCCCTGAGGGCCTGTTGCCCAGTCTGGACCCCTAGGGTCAATTTCCTCCCTGGCTTCTAAAAGGACTTTCCAAGCCATGGCCCTCAATTCTGTTAGGCATGTCTGAGCCCCAGACATGAACCGCAAATCAAGACATATTCCCAGAAGACATTCCAGGCTCCATGCAAATCTGAGTTTGCAAATGGTTTCTTGAAAGAGTGGATATCCTTTGACTACTCCCAGTGGATAGATGGGATCCTACTTGGACCTCTGCTTATAGAAATAATGTCTGGAAAATACTAGGTGAATGGTAGGTAGACAAGAAGTGTTGGTTCTCTTCTACTTCCTGGAAGAGAGGAAATTCGAGCTGGATTATGGAGCAGCTGGAATGAAAAAGAGAGGGGCCAGAAGTCTCCAGGCCCACTGTAAGGAAAAAAGTCCAATCATTGTATATCAGACCCTGAAGATAGCTCAGAGATGACAGCTAGACCAGTAAAGTGGGCCCAAATGGCCTGCTGTTTGCTCAGGGCTACATAGCAAGTAGTTCAAGCCAGGTGTCCCTGCTCTGGGCGATTGCAGACCTGTGGACCCAGAAGACATCCTTTTGGGGATGAAACTATTTTAAGGTCTCCCAGAATCCCCAAATTTCCTAAAGTCCTAATGAGTACTATTTTTCTTACATTTGTGACTCTTCTTCAAATGTTAACATTATTCATTTAAAACTATTACTGATCTCTGTTAGTTTTAAAAAAAATTATTGAGACTATTTCTTTAGATCAGTTTCAGGTTCACAGCAAAATTGTAGGGAAGATACAGAGATTTCCCATAACTCCCAGCACCCCACACATGCACAGCTTTTCCTATCATCAACATCCCACACCAGAGTGGTACATTTGTTATAACTGACAAACCTACATTGACACATCATAATCACCCAAAGTCCAGAGTTTACATTACAGTTTAATCCTAGTGTTGTACATTTGACGAGTTTGGGCAAATGTATAATGACATGTGTCCATCATTATGGTATCATACAGAGGATTTTCACTACCCTAAAAGCCTCTGTGCTCCCCCTATTCATCCCTCCCCACCCCTCTCTGATCTTTTTTACTGTCTCCATAGTTTTGCCTTCTCCAGAATGCCATATAGTTGGAATCATACAATACGTAGCCTTTTCAGATTGGCTTCTTTCACTTAGTAATATGCATTTAAGTTTCTTCCACATCTGTTTACGGCTTTCTAGCTTGTTTATTTTTAGCTCTGAATAATATTCTGTTATCTGGATGGACCACAGTTCATACATTCACCTGCTGAGGGGCATATTGGTTGTTTCCCAGTTTGGGCAGTTATGAAAAAAGTTGCTATAAATATCTGTATGCAAGTTTTTGTATGGAGCAAGGTTTTCAGTTCATTTGGGTGAATACCAAGGAGTGCCATTGCTGGATTATAGGTTAAGAGTATGTTCCATTTTGTAAGAAACCGCCACACTGTCTTCCAAAGTGGTGAACCCTTTTGCATTCCCACCAGCAATGAATGAGAGTGCCTGCTTCTCCCATAGAACCAACACCCTTTCCTGTTCCGTGACCTCTTGGCAAGGAGTTCTGCCTGGCTGAGTGGCTCGGCCACAGGAGGTGGCGAGAAAGGTGAGCCAGGCCATTTCGCACAGATTGACCCAGTACATTTTCTTCCTGGAGTGAATAGAAACTAGAAAATAAGAGCTCTCCTTACAGTGTACCAGCTAGCCTTTGTTCCGAGTCCCCGGTTTCTTGAAGATGACCTACTAGGAGAACGACCCTTGGTGTTTCTAGTGCCTTAGACAAACCCTCTAAAGAATCATCTCAATCTGTCTCAGTGACATGTCGAAGATGTCTGCTACCCTGCAGCTTCTTGGCCTATTGAGGGGCCAGCTAACATTCTCTGGCTTTCTTTTTGAAAAGTCTCTAGAAGGTATGTCCAGGTCTGTTCAGAGCCTGCCTTTTCTGAGCTTACTCATTGCTGAATACCCAGGTTGCGTTCACCAACAGGGGCACCACAGCCCAGCAGGAGCTCTCTGTTCCATGTGCCCACCCTCACTTCCAGGCCCTTGCTCACGAGGTTCTCCTCACCTGACATGTCCCCTTCTATCTGCTTGGCCCCAATTCTGCCCATCCCGCAAGAGTCAACCCCACCTCTGAGACTACCTGGCATTTACTGGCTACCACTATTGCCCTTGAGCATCGAATGCCTTGAAACATCCCTTGTCTTGTCTTGGTAATGGTTTACAAATTTATTACGCTCATGTGTGTTGGAAATATATTTTTTTATTTTGTCTATAATCTAGCCTTCCTTCTGAGTGTGTGTCCTCTGGGTATTGGTGGGTGGCGGGGTAGAGGAGTAGAATCAGGAAACTATTTATTCCAATGTAATAAACTAATGTTGTGCCATTGGGTAGTTTAGTTTCTTTAGGTAAAATGCCTGCTCTCTCAGAATCCCCCTCCCCCTACACATAGACACTCTATTCCTCTGTAAGATGGTATCAGTGTTGGAATTTGTGGTGTCAAAAAAATAACTCAGGAGGCTGCAAATAAGAAGAGTTTATTTAGGGTCTTAAGAATTACAATTCAGGAGGCACAGATTTGGGTAACCTGAAACAGTGTTTTGAGGAAGAGAAAGAAGCACTTATAAAAACAAAAAGCCATGAAGTTTTTAGAAGTTGCCTGGTAAGAATTGTGACTGACTCTGACCCTGAGTCAGAAAATATTTGTCCTTAAGGAATCACAAAATTGATTTAGGGTAGGGGTATGAAACATATATAGACTGTCACGAGTTATTTTAGGGTAAAGATTCAATAAGCATCTTGAGTTTCTGGCAGTTTTTCTGGGTCACTTCCTCAGGTCAAAAGGTCAGATTCCATCCAGGCTGATGTGCCTAAGTCACACTTCCTTAATGACCTCCCAGTTCCATTTTAGAGAGCTCCTTAGCAATACCGACTCCGTTTTGATTTTCCTTTCACAGTGGGATGCTTGTGGTGATGTGTACAATGTCTTCATACTGTCTAGTCATAGGGCCAGCCTCTGAAGCTAATACCTGCTTCAGGAAACTTGTGGTCGTTTCCCTCATCTTGGGCATTGCTTCCAGACATCCCCTCCAGCTTCCTCTTACTGATGGGCTCCACTTCCAGCTCTCATTGGTATTTAAAGATTCCCCCCCCGCCCCAAAAAAGCTTGTAGGACTTCCCTGGTGGCACAGTGGTTGAGAGTCCGCCTGCCGATGCAGGGGGCACGGGTTCGTGCCCCGGTCCAGGAAGATCCCACATGCTGCGGAGCGGCTGGACTCGTGAGCCATGGTCGCTGAGCCTGCGCGTCCGGAGCCTGTGCTCCGCAACGGGAGAGGCCACAACAGTGAGAGGCCCGCGTACCGCAAAAAAAAAAAAAAAAAAAATTCCCATAGCTGCAGTCCCTGCTAGAGTCCTGACAGCCAGCACCCTCAGCGACTTTCCACATCTTCCCCCTGGGGCACATAAAACTTTCTGGACACCTTTTTTTTTTTTAATGTTACCTTTTATTTGAAAATGCTTCCTGTGTAATATAGTATACCAAATATGCATCATTAAGTATCTCTCTTTGAGATGCTTCAGGACAATATCACTTCATTTTCCCTTAATAAAATCCATTTCCTTTCTTCATAACTTTGTTTACTAGAAACACGCATCTTAGTTTTCTTCTATACTGAAATGTTTCCCTTATTATTTCTAGTAGTTTAAATACATCCACATAATAATTTTTAACCCTTAGAAACCTTAATCTCTAGCAAAAACCAGGAAGGAAGTAACGGTGAACTGTTTGTCATATTAGCATTTCCTGATTGGCAAGCTTATAAACATATTCCACAACCTCTACAAATACACATTTTCTCATTGCATAATTTCTTTTCTCAATGTGGTATAAGGTGTTTGTCTGGACACTTTCTAACCACACAGAAAGCTGGCAAGACTCAGGGAAGCCAAACTCAGGCTCTTCCCCTTGGCTACAGCAAACAGAGGCACTGGTTGAGCCCCAGGTATGGTCAGGGGTCATGGTGCCTTCCAATGGAAGCAGGACAGATCTCTCTATGCCCCAGGATTCCCCTGGGTTTAAGTTTGAGGGTCAGTCCTCCTGGGGGCTTGAGAGGATATAAAAAAGGAGGACTATGGCATCTGTCTTCCTCCTCTAGACTCTGTTTTTCTCTTCTTTCTTTTCCCCACCACCCTTCAGGCTGGAAGGAGTGGATCTTTCTCTTACTTCCTTTATTATATTCTTTTAACCATAGTATCTAGTTGTCACAAATGGAAGGGATACTGTTTCTACACTATTGATAGAAAAATCTATGAACTAGTCCTCCAAACCTATCCCTTGATATACTAAAGATTGTAGGAAACTGATCTCTAGCAGGCTTAGTTTGCTAGTCAATTATCCTGTTAATCTGAAATCAAACATCTGCTTTATTCTATCCTCTAGTTGTAAGCTTCAGGGCTCTCTCTGAGGGAGAAGGCTGCAAAGGAACATGAGTTGTAGGGGAAATTAAAATATACTGGTTCAATATTTGCAAATATTAACTCAAATTTCATCTTGTTTAACACTTGTGCTTTTATTTAACTTTTTATATTTGTTGGTCTTGTCTCTACAAGTAAGTTAAATGCTTGTTTTATCCACCAGAGTTTCACACACTGTTATATATAGAGTAAAAGAAAATTAGAAATAAAATTTTACAGCTTCATTGAGATATAGTTGACATATAATATACTGCACACACTTAAAGAATACAACTTGATGAGTTTTGAAATATATATACACAAGTGAAACCATCATCACAATCAAGATAAGGAATATATCTATCACTCTGAGAAGTTCAAAAAGCATCCTTCCCCCTACTTTCATTCCAATCCCTACATGCCCTAGGCAGTCAATGCTCAGCTTTCCGTCACTATAGATTAGTTGGCATTGTCTAGAATTTTATTTAAATGGATAATTTTTAAATAATTTGATATGTACTCTTTTTTTTTTTTTGGTCTGTCTTCTTTCACTAAGCATAATTACTTTGATATTCATCCATGTTTTTTTGTACCAATAGTTCATTCCTTTCTATTACTGGGCAGTAATCCATTTTATAGATATACCATAATTTGTTTATCTATTCTTTTGCTCATGGACATTTGGGTTGTTTCCAGTTTAGGGCTATTACAAAGAAAGCTATTATGAATGTTTGTGTACAAGTGGACATATATTTTCATTTTATCTTGGGTAAATAAATACCTAGGAATGGAATGGCTGGGTTGTATGGGAAGTGGAGCTGCCAGATTTAGTAAACAAAAATACACAACACCCAATTAAAATTGAATTTTAGATAAACAACAAGTGGGCTTCCCTGGTGACGCAGTGATTAAGAATCCACCTGCCAATTCAGGGGACATGGGTTCGAGCCCTGCTCCAGGAAGATCCCACATGCTGCGGAGCAACTAAGCCCGTGTGTCACAACTACTGAGGCTGCGCACCACAACTACTGAAGTCCGAGTGCGTAGAGCCCGTTTTCTGCAACAAGAGAAGACACCGCAATGAGAAGCCCGCACACCGCAAGGAAGAGTAGCCCCCGCTCGCTGCAACTAGAGAAAGCCTGTGCGCAGCAACAAAGACCTAATACTGTCAAAAATAAAATAAATAAGTAAAAATTTTTTTAAAAGCCATATAAGTATATAACTTAAAACAGAGATGAACAACAAGTAATTTTTTTAGTATACATATGTCCCATGTGATATTTAGGACATACCTATATTAAAATTTTTTCACCGTTTATGTGAAATTCAAATTTAACTTGGTGTCTTTTATTTTATCTGGCAACACTAAATTAGGAAGTGTACTACTAACTTTTTAAGGAGCTCCCAAACTTTGTTTCTGAAGTGATTGTATCATTTTACATTCCCATGAGCAGTAAATGAGAGTTTCATTTGCTTCATGTCCTTGTCAACACTTAGGATAATCAGCCTTTTGAATTTTAGCCATTCTAGTGAATATGCAGTCATATTACAATGTGGTTTTAATTTGCCTTTCTATAATGACTAATGATGTTGAGTATATCTTCAGTGTGCTTATTTGGCATCCCTATAGCCAGCTTGATGAGGAGGTTTTGTTTTTTGTTTTTTGTTTTTTGGGTTTTTTTTGGTGGTATGCGGGCCTCTCACTGTTGTGGTCTCTCCCGTTGCGGAGCACAGGCTCCGGATGCGCAGGCTCAGCGGCCATGGCTCACGGGCCCAGCCGCTCCGCGGCATGTGGGATCTTCCCAGACCGGGCACGAACCCACGTCCCCTGCCTCGGCAGGCAGACTCTCAACCGCTGCGCCACCAGGGAAACCCAGGAGGTTATTTTGTTCAGTTTGTTTCCCCTTTTTTTGTATTGCGTTTCTGGTCTTCTATTATTGAGTTACAAGAGTTCATTCCATATGCTATATTCAAGTCCTCTGTCATTACATTTTTTGCAGATATAGTCTCCCAGTTTGTGGCTTGCCTTTTCATTTTTGTAACAGTATCTTTTGAAGAGCAAGAATGTCTCATTTTGATCAAGTCCAATTTACGGATATTTTTAATTTATAATTCATGATTTTGTGTCCTACATAAAAAAATCTTTGCCAAATTCAAGGATATTGGTATTTTCTTCTACAAGTCTTATAATTTTAGTCTGTACATTTGGATCTAGGACCCATTTTGAACTAATTTTTATATATGGTGTGAGGGAAGGATTAGGTTAATTTTTTTATTTTTTATTTTTTTGCTTTTGTCTATCAAGTTGTTTTATGAAAAGATCTTTTTTTCTCTAAGGCAGATACAGTTTTTGGCAAATTTGTTGAAAATCAATTGACTGTATATATGTGAGAATTTCTGGAATCTCTATTCTTTCCCATTTATTTGTCTATTTTTATGGCAATACCACACTCACTGTCTTAATAACTGTAGCTTTATAATAAACCTTAAAATTAAGTAGTGTAATTCCTCCAGTTTTGTTCCTTTTTTTAAAACCCTGCTTTAGCTATTTTATGTCCTTTGCATTTCCATATAAATTTTAGAATCAGCTTGGCAATTTCTACCATAATATCCTGCTGAGATTTTGATTGTTATTGCATTAAATCTGTAAGTCAATTTGAAGAGGATCAACATTTTGAAAATATTGTCTTTTGATCCATGAACATGGTATATATCTCCATTTTATTTAGGCTTTGCTTAATTTTTCTCAGTAATGCTCTTAGTTTTCAGAATACAGATCTCATGAATTTTTTGTTAAATTCACCCCTGGGTATTTTATATTATCTGAGACTGTGTGTTGTTTTTCACTCCATCCATCCACCATATCCATTCTCCAACTGATGGACATCCAGGCTGCTCCATCTCCTTGCTCTCTCAAATAATGCTGTGAGAAATATCCTCCCTCATATTGGACCTGTGCAGTTTGTGGAACCCATACTCAGGACAGCTTGCTGAGTCATAGATACTTAATTTCACCATTACTGTCATATTACTCACCAGTTCGCCCTGCCAGTGGCTAGGCATGGGAGTAACTATTTCCCCATATCCTCAGGGTATTATGTGTCTTTCTCATTTTTGCAAAAATGATGGATATGAAGTTATAACTTTTGATTTTAATTCATATTTCTTTGACTTCAAGCCAGGTTGAGCAGCTCTTTATCTATTTGTAAGTCATTAAATTTTCTCCATTCATGAATTACCTGATCATAGGTCTCTAATATTTTTTCTACTGGGTATTCTGTTTGCTGTCATGGTTGATTAGCATGCATTCCTAGTACATTTTGGATATTGACCCTTTGTGGTGTTGGATGTTGCAAATGCCTTCTTCCAGTCTGTCACCAATCCACCAAATTTGACTGTGGTAGGATTTTTGAATAAAAATCCTTCATTTTTGAAGAGAGAAAATCTATATATTGTTTAAAAAAATATTTTCTCATTCAAAATGTGTAAAATATTCTCCTACTATTTCCCCTACCAGCCTTGCAGGTCTACTTTTCACAGTTAAATCTTTAATTTCTTTGGGATTTTAAAAATAAAGGACATGAGGTACCGTTTCAGTCTTATTTTTCTGCATATGATTGGCCAATTTCCTAACTCTACTTATTTTTTAATTTACTTATTTATTTTTGGCTGCATTGGGTCTTTGTTGCTGCACACAGGCTTTCTCTAGTTGAGGAGAATGGGGGCTAGTCTTCATTGCAGTGCATGGGCTTCTCATTGTGGTGGCTTCTCTGGCTGTGGAGAGTGGGCTCTAAGTGCGCGGGCTTCAGTAGTTGTGGCACACAGGCTCAGTAGTTGTGGCACACGGGCTTAGTTGCTCCATGACATGTGGAATCTTCCCAGACCAGGGCTCGAACCCGTGTCCCCTGCATTGGCAGGTGGATTCTTAACCATTGCACCACCAGGGAAGTCCTCTACATACTTCAAATTAAAAAATTTTCTTGGTAAAATCAAGTGAATTCATTGTTAGGTTAATTACTAGACTTTTTATAACTGTATTACTATTGTAAATGAAATAATTTAATTTACAATATTTACTATTTTATTAAATATTTGTTTTTAACAAATATAATTCCTTAATATTTTATCTTTTAGTTACTTGTTGGTGTAGGAAAATACTATTTTTTCCCTTTTTTTTTTTTGGCTGTGTCACGTGGCTTGCAGGATCCTAGTTCCCTGAACAGGGATCAATCCCGTGCCCTTGGCAGTGAAAGCACGGAGTCCTAACCACTGAACCACCAGGGAATTCCTGAAAATACTATTTTTTAATTGACATTTTATCCTGCAACATTTTTGGGCACTTTATTGGGACTTCAAATGACTCACAACTTGGCACTTCCCTCTATCAGAGAGTGGAAAGAAAGACTACCATTTCCCTAGTTCCCAGGGGCTTTACAGTGACTAAGCAGTAGATGAATTTGGGGGTCTCTCTCAAACTTGCCAAAATAAAGTCATTATGAATGAAGACAAGCAAGTCCAAAGCATGGATAATAAATTCAATTACCTACGTGGGCTAAGTTTAAACAGCAGGGAATAGTGGAGACTGGGGCAAAGCAGAAAGCACAAGCTCTGTCTAAACGGAGCAGACCTACTCAGCTTCAGCTAATTCTTACCATGCAGCAATGAAAGCCCAGTTTTTTCACATCTGTATATTTTTCTAGGAAAAGCCTCAAATCATTGATTTTAAGATAACAACTTAATCAATTTTTTAAAAATATTGGCTGGACCAAAGAGATCACATCTATGTGCTAGCTCTGTTTCACATTTACAGGGCTGCACCCTCTGGTCTAAGAATGTCCCAAGGGGAGGGGACAATAGGGAAGTAACTGAATATCATCTTTGGACCCCATCCTCCCATTCCCTTTTTCCTCCCCCACCCCTTCCCCATTGTCTTCACTGTGCAGGGTTCTATTCCAGCTAGCTTGGACATCAGCCTTGTGGGAACTGAGTTTAGAACTTGAGGAGAGAAGATGGAGGTTGAGGCTGGACCCACATCATACTGCCTGAGAACTCCCAAGAGAACAGGAGCCTAAGCTGGAACAGGACTCGATAGGTGACCTACCAGCTTCACCTGAAGTGGTTTGGCACTGGAACCACACAGCTCTTTCCAGCATCAGCTGGGGTGAGCATGTTTGGGCAATTGTCTCAGATCAAGATGGCTCCCACAAGTCCACATTCTGGACATGAACCAACCTTCCCTGGTGTTTTAGGTTGGTATTATGGGCTGAATTGTGTCCTCCCAAAAGGCATATATTTAAGTCCTAACCCCCAGTACCACAGAATGCAGAATGTGACTGTATTTGGAGGCAGGGCCTTTAAAGAGATCATTAAGGTAAAATGAGGTCACTAGGATGGGCCCTGATCCAATAGGACTGGTGTCATAAGACGAGGAGATTAGGACCCAGACACACACACAAGGAAAGACTGTATAAAGATACTGGAAGAAGACAGCCATCTACAAGCCAAGGGAGAGGCCTCAGAAGAAACCAGCCCTGCTGACACCTTGATCTTGGACTTCCATTCTCCATACTGCGTGGAAATGAATTCTGTTGTTTAAGCCACCCAGTCTGTGCTATTTTGATATGGCAGCTCTAGCAGACTAATATAGTTGTGTTCTTGTAAACAGATTCTGAGTGTGAAGGTTTACAGGAGCAATGTCAGGAAATCCCGTGTGAAAACAAGGAAGGCAGAATTGGACAGAGGGAGAAATTGAGCTATAATGAGTGTGCCGCCAAGGTGGTGTTCTGGAGCTGGGATGGCCCTTCAAGGACTGTTCCAAATCGAGGAAAGGGGCCTTTGTTATCCTGCATCAGTCATTGTCAAGGTGAAGGAGGGGTGGTTATTTTGCCCCTCCAAAGAACATTGGGTAATGTCTGGAGACATTTTTGGCTATCACACCAGGGGATTGGGTGTGTGCATGTACACTGCGGGAGCGGGTGCATGCACTACTGGCATCTAGTGGGTAGAGACCAGTGATGCTGCTGCCATACATCCTAATGCCCAAGACAGCGCCCCCCCACCCCCACCCCGTCACCCCGCAACAAAGAGCCACCTGGCCCTGAATGTCAATAGTGCTGAGATTGAAAAAGCCTCCTGACATCAGCAAGCGCTGAGCTGCTCTGGCCAGGATTTAACCTTGGGCAGACTCCTGCTGCTGATGGCAGTTCCCAGTGAGGGGTGCAGCTGTGAACTTTCAGCAGCCTCTGCTCCCAGCAGCTGGGGAATGGCTGTGTTTGCCATGAAGAGGATCTAGGCAGACCAAAGAGCACTTGATCTGGCCCCTCAGACTTCTCTTTCTAATAACGATAACAACCAACCACGATCAGGGCACTGTCCTGTGAGTTTTATATATGTTATCCTCTTAAGCCTCACGAAAAGCCCAAGAGGTGGACTTTATGGCCCCTATTTTGTAAAACAGTAATCCAAGACTCAGAGAGGTTAATCACTCACCCAAGATTACTGAGCTAGTAAGCTACCGAACCAGAATTTGAATCCGGGGCTGTCCGACTCCAAAGTCTGGCTCTTTCGCAAGCAGGAAGGGCAACCTTTCCTAAAACAAGAGCGGTACACATAGCATACATAGGAGAAAGAGGATGGGCCACAGACTTAACCCAGAACTGATAGAAATCCAGCCTTACAACAGCCAGAACCCTGAAACAATGACTGATACTGTGCAAACATTTCAGGGGCCAGACCCTGAGCTCGGGCTTCCTGGAGAGAGGCCTCCTGCCACCTCTCTATCCAAAAACGTTAATGGTTACCAGAATTAATCCCTCTGATGAGGGGACTTTTTTTGCCTCCTTGAGGAAAATGCATGGACCTTAGGACTTTGTGTGATGACAACAGTAACTATGAAAAAGGAAACAGTAACTATGAAAAAGGAAATAAAGACACTTCCCAGGAGACAATGGTATAAAAATAATTTTTATTTGCTACTGTAAATAAAGTAGTGCAAAGAGTAGTTTGGACCCACAGTATTGCAATTTATTTACTACCTTAGCAGCATACAGCATAGACAGTCTGCTCTTCCCCTTCCTCCCTCTCTATCTGTCCCCCCCCAGACACACACACACACACACACACATGCCCCTATGCAGACGCAGGCAGGCATATAGGGTGGGGAATGAGACTATGAGCTAAAGGCTTGTTTCCTGCATATTCCACTGCTGCCAGTCTATTCTAATGGGTAATTCATGGAAAAGACTAGACCTAAATACTAAGAATTTTCTAAATGTTATTTTATGGATTGCAATTGAAAGGTAAATGATATCCAACAGTGTCATTAAATGATTTGGAAGCACTACAACCCTAGAAAAATTCAAGGAGAAAAATGTAAACCCAATCTACAAAGCCATCGCCTTCCCTGTATTTCCAGGCTTAACCCATTTATTTCAAGGTGCCTTAGAATTGCTGGGTCTTGGATGTCACATGGAAATCTGTCCATGGGACTGCGAGGGGTAGGGCAGTGGCAAACACACACACCAAATATTATCTAACTGGTAGAGAAGTCACAATTTTCTGTTTTTTAATAAAAGGGAATGAACAAGGGGCTAAGATTCTTAAAATACATCTCAGTGTATAAGGATTCGGATACGCCACAAGGCACACTCTGACTCCCCCATACACACAGTCATTAGAAATGGACATCTGCAATGACCCACATGTCCCTGTGATCAGGATGCTCCTTGTATTTGTTTGATAACCTTTGGTATAACCACTGTCTGCTCTGTGTATTTCTTTGATTAAAAAAAAAAAAAGACACCAAGTACAAAATTCACATCCAGTTGACAAGACATTTAAGGTGTATAAAGCCCCAGCCCCAGCTATCCAATACCAGCTGTTGAAAGGATTCTCTCTCAGCTGGAGAGACATGGAGTGCACAGTTCACCCACGTGGCTCCGGGTTATTGGTGACGGTGGGCTGGTCCTGAGCAGAGGCGTCTGCAGCTGGAGTCACAGCTGGACTTGCAGTGGGGGTAGTAGGGTCTGGGGGGGCCCGGGCTGGTGTCGGATGGGAACCACTGGCTGCAGAGACACATGTACAACAAGTGCTGAATATTCAAAACAGTATGTGCAGGACACACAACCACACCTAGACCCTTGCAAGCCAGGAGAGATGCTTCTAGACTAGTGGTCCTGGCACTAACTGGATGAGCAACTTTGGACCCATTATCTAGGTTCTTCGGACTTTGGTGTCCCCTCCAATAAAATGGCAGGTTGAAACAGATGTGCAAAGATCTCTGGGATTCTAAGTCCTGCATTTATTCTGTAACTTTACAGGGGTGTGTAAATATTAAGAAAGAAAGAAAGAAAGAAAGAAAAGAAAGGCAGGGGAGAGGAAGGGAGGGAGGGAGGGAGTGAGGAAGGAAGGAAGGAAAGAAGAAGGAACTCCTTGGTCTATGTTTCCTATGGTCATATCTCTTTTTTTTCACCTAGTATTGATGCAATGCAAGCTCTGGATTACACCAATCAATCAGAGTGTTGGTTTTATTCACATTCTGATTCCATTTGGATGATATGCCAAATTTGATTTAAATTGAATTATTTAAGTAAATGTGTATACATGTTGGAAAACATAATTGCTAGGTTTAATTGTTTTCCAACCTACCTTTAGTAAGGAGGTTGAACCACAATAAAGGTTAGGGAAGCTTATAAAGTTTTATACTTTATGTCAATAGTTTTCAAGTGGGGATAATTTTGACTCCCAGGGGACAGTTGGCAATGTCGGTAGACATTTTTGGTTGTCACAGCTGGAGGATGGGGTGCTACTGGAATTTAGTGGGTAGAAGCCAGGGATGCTACTAAGCATCCTAAAATGCCTGGGCCAGCCCCCCTCCCGAACAAAGAATGATCCAGCTCCAAATATCACTAGAGCTGAGGCCCACACACCTGCTTTATGTACTAAGGCTGCGAAGTATCCTGTCCATAAGATTGTGGGCTCTGGGACCCGGCTGCTCTGCCCTTTATCAGTTATGTGACCTTGGACAAGTTACCTAATCTCCTTCTGCCTCTAAAAAATGGAGAATATAAGAATATCTGTACCTTATTTTGCTCTTATAAGGATTAGATGAGTTAATGTATATATGGTTCTTAGAACAGTGTCTGGCTTGCCTAGGTACTCAACAGATGTTAGCTCTTACTACTAGTGACCTGGTTTACCATGGAAATGTGTTGATTTATCAATTTCTGGGCCCTCGCTTGCAGGACTGATGAAAGAGTTGGGGCGTTTGTTTCTGGGATGCTTATAGTCCACTTTTAGACCCCGGTAGCCTATGAAAATAGCCAAAACTTTGAAGCCAGAAAGCCCAGAGTCACATGGTCCTTACAGTTACCAGCTGAGTGATCTTGAGCAAGTTACTTAACCTCTCTGAGCTTCAGTTTCTCTATCTGTAAAATGGCGGTACCAGTTTGCAGGGGTGTGTGACATACAGCTAGCACAGTGGCCATGGTTTGTGCGAACAATTGCCAGTTTGCCTTTAAGCAGTGCTCTTAAGCTCAGCAGTCCTTGAGTCTCATACAATTTTCAGTAGATGGGACTATTTTTAAAGGTTCCCAAATGTCCATCCTGAAATGTATCGACTTACAGAAGATGTCATCACTTGTTGACCATCTGACTTCTAGATAAGCTCTTCAAGATTTCCACCTGCAAGAGGCTATACTAGGAAATTCTGGAATGGGCTCCAAAGCCTCTGACCTTTTTGAATATGTAAAGGAATTCTCCAAGGAACCCCTTCCAATAGCTACAGAAAACCTTGTGAATCCAGATACTGTTCTGAAAGAACAGGACAGTGGTAGCAGTGCACAGGGGACCCAGGTGTTGCATAATGATGTGACGCTTCTAGGTCAAAGCCATCACTCTGGCAGGTGATCTAACCGTGGCAGGGACCATGAGACCCAGTGACGCGGTACAAAGACCATTTGCTGGAGTCAGGAGACCTGTTCTGGGCAAGTCTCATTTATCTACCACTAATAGGTGACTTTGGGGTAGATACAGAATGGCAGACATTTCAGTCCTAAAATGCTTGAATCTCATATGCTTTGGCTTCCTCATCTGTGAATTGAGGGGCTTGGATTAAATGGTGTCCAAGACTTCTTGGGCCCTAACAGTTATCTTTCTGATGATTCTCTGAGGAAGTTAATGAAGTACTAAGGCACATATTTTTCCTTTTCAAGCTCAGGGAAATGTTTAAATCACCATGGTAACAAGATAAATCAGCAATCAGTTTTCTGATTAAAACAAAAAAAGTGCCACTGTGTAAATGTAGAAGGAATGCATAATTAGCATCTCCACCACTGAAATCTTCTTGTCAGAGCATAACAAAAATGCTCAATGTTTTGGCAGTAAGTTTGTTATTATCCATGTGAGAACTCTCCCATTTCCAGCAGCAGTTTGCAATCACTGGACAAACCCCCCAACAGCCCATCATAATTTTAAAGTGGCCTCTTTGTCTCCAATCACCTGGAATCTGTCCTAATCTGATTACCGGATTAGAATCAAGGTAATGAGGAAAATCAGTGTGCTGCTTAAAAAATTACAGAGTCTATTCCTGAGTCAAAAGCGATTTTTGGATTATTTGCTGCTTGAGGGACCATTTTCTGTACATTAGTGAGAATAATAAAGAGCTGGCCCTGAGCTGGCAGACTGCAGCCCATGGGCCTCAGGTGGCTCGCTGCCTGTTTCTGTATGGCTTGCAATCTAAGCATGGTTTTTGCATTTTGAAATGGTTGAATAAAAATCAAGAGAAGAGTACTATTTCGTGACATGTGAGAAACATATGAGATTCAAATCTTCATGTCCATGGTAACGTTTTATTGGAGACCAGCCATATCATTTGTTTTCCTGTATTGTCAATGGCTGCTTTTGCACTATAATGAAAGTAGTTGTGACAGAGATGGCCCTCAAAGCCCCAAATGTCTATTATCTGGCCCTTTACAGAAAAAATTGGCCAACCTCTGTTGTGGACCACTGCAGGAGAAATATCTGCTTGTCAGTTGACCAGATGGGAGCATAAAGCAAAGGCGAATAGGAGAGAATATATTGGGTGAATCCAGAGATAATAGACTATTTACAAAGATGAAGAGGGGGGTGGGTAAGGAGGGAAGCTCTGGAAATCATATACTATGAATAAGATCTAATCTACTTCATTTGGGCCTCTGGATCCAGCAGGGACCAGTTCATGTATAAGATCCATGTCATTTAAACATTTCTTATGAGTAAAGATACCGGGAGGGCAGCAAGGGTAATGAGATAGGAGAAAAGTAAAATCTCACCATTAAATCACTCTGACTTTAAGGCTGCTGCTTTTTGCATGAGTACCACTTTGTGACATTTTACTGTAATTTTAGTACCTCATTAACTGGAAATGTAGAGGACAGGAAAAGAGTAGGAAAAGGTTTAATTGATCTTGTTCATATCATCTTACTCTTTTTAAAAGACCACTTGGCTAACCACTTAGGCAAAAAGGATGAGTTGGCTTAAATTATGAATGTTTTGAATAGGCTGACATTGGTTTAAAAGGTGACACGTCATGCCCAGAGCTGGTAGCTCTGCAGATCTTGTTCTATACTCTGTATTCTATTTAGACATAAAGTTTACACTAACACGAGGATGGCAGGACTCTCTCTCTGAAGCGGTCTTTTACATTTTCTCCCTCTATTCTTCCCTTTACCTTCCGCCAGCCAGCCAGGCTCCATGCCTTTTCAGTCTCAGGGGAGATTTATGGCGGGGACAGATGGAGATGGTTCTAGACATACTTTACTTTGGGATTTTTTGTTTTTCCAAAAGCCTGGGTCCATTAAAGCAATTATGCTTGGCATCCTTGACAGGGAGGGGGAGAGGAAAGTGCTTTAGAGAGGCAATGAGGCAGGGAAAGGAGGTTTCTGGAGTGTGGGAAAGTGGCTGAGCCTGGCTGTGGGTGTACCCCAGCGGAGCCCTCACCTTGCCCTTCAGCAATCTGAGAAAGGAAGACCTGGCAGAAAAAAAAAGGCTAAGGTGCTCAGCTTTGGCAAAGACAATGGGACTTGTAGGTGACCCAGAAGCTGTGAAGCCAATGGACCTGAAAGGATGGCGTAGGCCCAGGGCAATGTGTATTCTGCTATCAGACTGGTGACCATCTGAGTGGTTAGTGCTACCAGAAACCCAGGGACCTTTGCACGTCCCTGGGAAACATCAGCTTCAAGAAAGACTGAGCTGCTTGGTAGTATGCAAGCTAGGAATCAAAAACAAGTTCCCTCAAAGGAAATAAAAGAGATTTTTTTGCATACATAACATTTTTTGTGGACTTGTTTTGGGACGCTAGCTAGACTAGTCAGTATTTTTGTTTAGCTGTTTTTTAAAAAAGAGTTTTATGTTTTAGAAAGAGTCTAATAGCATAGCAAAGCATGCTAGGCTCTGGTAGTGGTGTCTGCTACTTACTGAGGTAAACCAAGCTCTTTAAGCGTAGGCGCTACCTGGTGTCAGCGTGCTTTAATTGCAAGTAAAATGCCCTAGAGGGCATTACTCCTTAGGAGCTACCGGGCTAACGTTTCTTGAGTTCTAAATACTTTACTCAGTGTTCTCTCATTGGGTTCTCTCAACTACAATACAACATTATTCTACTAATTCTGCTGTTTTAGAGAACAGGAAACTAAGGCACAGAGAAGGTCTCTCCCTCGCCCAAGGTCACACAGCTAGTGACAGGCCAGCATCTTAGCGGTCTGTGCTGTTAGCTACTGTCCCACACCGCTAGCCTTCTGAACGCAGGACAGTTTACTGTGGCAAGTGTGGTGAAGTGTTGACTATATATCACAAAGCATATAAACTCAGGAGGAAAATGAAGGTAGTTGGAGCTGAACGCATAATGGATGGACAGCTCAATTTAAAGGTCTGGCCATAAATCATTAGTTTTTAAAAACAACTGACTGGAAAAAATGCAAATCACAAAATGACAGAGATCCCTAGCTTAGAGCACACTCCTCCTACCCAGCACCTTAAGGGAGGCTCTTAACTCTCAAATCCTGTCCCTCTCTACTCTGGCAGTCAGCACCTAGGCTGCGTTCCTGGGCTGGCTTAACCGAGGCCAGGGATGCCACCATCATCTACGACATCCGTCACCTTCCCACGGGGTGGCTCATGGACCTCGGGCACCAGCTCCTCGGAGAGACGCCCGTGGTAGAAACTCTGCCCGCTGAGGGACCCCTGCAGTGCTTCTCTCCTGCTTTTCTATGCTTCCATACCCCTTGCCCCATTGTCCAATCACTGATGGAGTACCCTCTTATTTCAAAGTCATCGACACATTTGCGCTTATATGGAGGACTTTAAAAATGTGAAAATAAGTTATTACATATTTTAATTCAACACTAGTCCTAACAGGGCTGGTATGTACCACTGTAGGGGCACGTTTTGGAAATATGTGGAGACTCCTTTTTTTTTTTTTTAACTTCTATGCCCTTACGACTCTAAGTGTGTGGAAAAGCATCGTGAATGTAACCTGAAACCTTGTGAGAAATGCAGGGTCTCAGAGGCTGCCCACAGACTGACTGACTTAGAATCTGCCTTTAACCAGATCCCTGTGTCATTCCTGTGCACACTGAAATTAAGAAGTGCGGGGCTTCCCTGGTGGCGCAGTGGTTGAGAGTCCGCCTGCCGATGCAGGGGACACGGGTTCGTGCCCCGGTCCGGGAGGATCCCACATGCCGCGGAGCGGCTGGGCCCGTGAGCCATGGCCGCTGAGCCTGCGCGTCCGGAGCCTGTGCTCCGCAGCGGGAGAGGCCACAACAGTGAGAGGCCCGCGTACCGCAAAAAAAAAAAAAAAAGAAGTGCGGGGCTAGAATTTACATATTGAAATACATATTATTTTATTATAATTACTTTCTTTTTATTTCTCCTTTATATTGCTGTTTAGGGCATTATTTTTAAAACTAAGTGTGTAGGCAGATTACTTGTCATTCATTTCAAGGTACCAAAAAATGTGTTAAAAAATACATCTTATGTAAGGGGACAGAGGCAGATGGTAGCCACTGTTTTAGAGCATCAGAAGTGTGAAAAAGTTCAGAAGTCTGCTGCCCTACATCCTTTCACGGACTCTATTTTGTGATTTGGGGCAGACCACGGCATTCTTTTAGCCCCATTTCTTCATCTGTAAAATGAAGGGCGTAGAATTAAATTATTTTTAAGATCCTATCCAGACTTCTCCAATGCTCACTGAAGGGAAGAGGTATGTACAGGAAGAAGCAAGTGAAAGGGTTTGAAAAAAATGAAAAACAAATGAGTGAAAGAGCAAAGGATACATAGGAAGGGGAAAGTATATCAAAAGGCAGGAGGGGGGCTTCCCTGGTGGCTCAGTGGTTGAGAGTCCGCCTGCCGATGCAGAGGACACGGGTTCGTGCCCCGGTCCGGGAGGATCCCACATGGTGTGGAACAGCTGGGCCCGTGAGCCACGGCCGCTGAGCCTGCGCGTCCGGAGCCTGCGCTCCACAATGGGAGAGGCCACAACAGTGAGAGGCCTGTGTACTGCAAAAAAAAAAAAAAAAAAAAAAAAAAAAAGGCAGGATGGACAGGGAGATGGGAATGTGTAAGGACTGATAATGAAGCTATGGAAAAAGGAAAAAAAGACGACTTCTGATAAAAGCCATTCCACCAGCCCATAAATTTTCATGGTTACCAGCTGGCATAAAATCATAAAGACAATTTTCAGCTCCTCTAATGCATTTGTAATAATCATAACAATATTTCTACAGAGGAAAAAAGACAAAGATAATTTGAAATGGAAAACACTGACAAGATGCAAAATAAATACGCTATACCTGGGAACAAATTTAGGAATGGGACAGAATTTGCAATGAGGAAAACTGATCAGCCAGCGTACTACAGGGCATCAACCCAGGAAGGGCTTTTTTTTTTTGCGGTACGCGGGCCTCTCACTGTTCTGGCCTCTCCCGTTGCGGAGCACAGGCTCCGGACGCCCAGGCTCAGTGGCCATGGCTCACGGGCCCAGCCGCTCTGCGGCATGTGGGATCTTCCCGGACTGGGGCACGAACCCGTGTCCCCTGCATCGGCAGGCGGACTCTCAACCACTGCGCCACCAGGGAAGCCCTGGAACGGTTTTTGATGGGTCCTTGTTAACCTCCTCAGGTAAGTGGGGGAAAATGACTCCGTATTAGCCTCTCAGAACAGTGGCTTCTGTCTCACCATCAAATCTGTGCTGAAATGCACTTCTTTTGCTTTTCATTATCTGCTACACAAATAACGGCTGTGCCAATGCTCAAATGCCATGTCCAGCCCTAATGTATCCATTTGTAAATGTCCCTGTTGGTCTTCGTGAGTGATTCTGTCCTTTTGTAGCTTCCAAGATGGTTGGGAATTGGAATTCTCCCCTGAGAGATGTTTGCAAATTTGAGTACCTACTAAGTGTGAGATCATAAACGATGGGACTAAGGCCTTCCTCTCACTCAGCTTATGGTCTCATAGGGAAGATAAACATGACAGTTAACATTATTGAGAGGGTTATATATGCCAAATAAATACAACAGCTAACACTGAACTACAGTAGTCATTTTGCTGTCATGTGTATTTTTTTCACTGAACCCTCCTAACAGCCCTGAGAAGTAGCTACTATTATAACTTTATTTTACTGATGAGAAATTGGGGGATCAGGAAAGTGAAGTAACTGGCCATAAGTCACACAGCTAATGAAGAGCTAAGCCTGGACTCTAAACCTAGCTAGAAAGGACTGGGGTGCCTATGTCCTTAACTACTGCCCTACACTAGCTCAGAAAAGAAATAGTGACTAGTGGAATCCTCACTAGACTAACTGCTGGCTCTATTGTCGCCCTCGGCCCCTCCCTCTGAATCTAATTGGTTGGGTATTTTTACTCATCACAAGTGCTTGTTTATCATCCTACACATTTGATTCCTCGACTGGGACAAATAGGAAGACTTCGTGCTGGAGGGGGTCTCAGAACTGGGTTTTAAGACACACAAGGTATAGTTTTGATAGCAGATGTATTTTGAATTGGAGAAGACATTTTTGTTCAATTTCTTAAGCACCTTATTTTTAAAAATCCTTGCTTACTTTGAAAAATGTAACAATAATTGGATCCTTCCATCAGCCAGAGATTATAAGACAGTCCTAGGGGTAAACACCATGTGAATGATCCTCCTAACGAAAGGAAGTAGAATGGCTAAGGAGGGAGAGTGTCATTTTTCTAGTAAGGAAAAAGAATCCCTATATTTTTTTCTAAGATTTTTAAAAATTAATTAATTTATTTATTTATTTTTGGCTGCATTGGGTGTTCGTTGCTGCACGCGGGCTTTCTCTAGTTATGAAGAGCAGGGGCTACTCTTTTTTGTGGTGTGTGGGCTTCTCACTGCAGTGGCTTCTCTTGCTGCAGAGCACGGGCTCTAGGCGCACGGGCTTCAGCAGTTGCAGCATGCGGACTCAGTAGTTGTGGTGCACGGGCTTAGTTGCTACGTAGCATGTAGGATCTTCCCAGACCAGGGCTCGAACCCGTATCCCCTGCATTGGCAGGCGGATTCTTAACCACTACGCCACCAGGGAAGTCCCTCCTACATTTTTTATATTGCCCTGGCTTTTTATAAATCTTTACCTGAGACAGACTGGCAATACTGCACGGTCCAGGCGATCAATGCAGACAGCAGGAAGGTTCCCAGAAAGTAGATCTGCAAACATCCAAAGCACGTGTCAGATGACTGACAAAGGGTAGGGACCATGAGGACAGGGCTGAGGGGAGACAGTTCCTACCAGGGCAGAGTGCAGGGCAGCACCCCAGATAAGCCGGAGGTTAAGGTAAAGCCAGGCCAGGGAGCAGGGGCTGAAGGACTCCTCGCTGCTGTGGCTCCAGCACCTGCAGACAAAAAGCACAGTGTTGCCAAACTTTGGTAGCACTACTTACGACCGATATTTACAGATCCTCAAACCCACATCCTTCTGCTTTGCGCCAAATGTAAAATGACAGAAAAAAGAAATAAAACCAGTTCTGAGGGGTGTGAGCCTGCGCTGAAATTCTGGGATCCTGGCAAAAATCTCAGAAAAAGGTCAGTCTTGTCCTTCATAAAAAGACAGGTCAAGGAGGACCTTGTAGCATAGGAGCTGCCAAGTAACATTTTTATCTGAGTGTCTGTGTCCAAAGTCCAGACACTGGGATGCCTCCCTATCTTGCAGAAAAGCATCATCTTATTGGACACTTTATTTTTTCCACTCTCGTGGAAAAACTTAGTCAGCATTTTAACTTCAAATCAAGCACATTCTATATCTTAATCCTCAGATACTAGAAAAGGGAATTAAGTTTGGGTCCAACTGAGTGTTCTCTAATCAAAACAAATCCTGAGCCCTTTATAACCACTGACATTAGAAAATAAGACCAAGGCTAACTTTAACCAAGAAGCAAACACCACCCACTTGGGTTCCTCCAGCTGCTACAGTATTAAAGAGGCTCTGAACTCACCTTTCGTACAGTTCTTGGAGGATGGAGATGTTATTAGAATGGATAGTTGGGTCAATTTCCAAGAAATCCAAAATATGATGTGGAATTATAGCACCTTCCTCAATTAGCAGGGCCAGGTTAAAAAATCCCTGAAAACAAGCCACAAACCAAGCTCATTCACTCCTTATAATAAAGCCTAGATGGACACCCTTCATCAGAATGTAAACTTTTACAACCTCTAGATTTTTTTTTTTCAGTCCCTAGAGCCAGATGCTTTTGTCGTCTTCACTGATGAATTGTTTCCCTAAATATATGCATCTGAGAAACTTATTTGCAGGAGAACCAGGAGGCTTTCAGAGGATGCTGTGTCCCATCTGCTCTGAAGCCAGTCAACCGGGGGAATCTGTCCTTTCCTGCTCATTCTCTCAAAACAGAACTCACTGGAAAACGTGCCCTTGTATCATCAACAAACCCAGAATATCAACTCAAAGGCAGTGTCCGTCGCTTACAGACTATACCCTGGGTCACCATCGGTATGTCAGAATTCTAACAAATGTGGCCGTGGGTGTGCTCGGGGCTGACATTCTAAGAGGAGAGGGCCTCTGATGTGCACAGTAACGTGCAGGTGTGTGTCCGGTCTTTCCTAGGGCAGCGAGGAAAACGTCCTCACCTGATTCCTCTTGGTACAGACCCTCCACTCTGGTATGCTTCCCCACCTCCTGCTCATTATATATCTTGTTCTTGACCCACAGAGGTAGGAGCTGCCTTACTGGGCTGTGCAGGTCCAGTAAAATAACACAGTTAAGAGGCTGATGGTTGAAGTGCTTCATAGAGAATGGAAACTATTATAGGACCTGGAGGAGATGTACTGGGCATCATGAGCTGAGCATGTGGCCAGACCAAGAAATAAACAAAACATGATGTGTCACTTCTTATTACGGCTTTACAAATTCCACTGAATTGTTGCCCTTCAAAGAATTCATAGTCATGCTTTAATGACTTATATTCTCCCTTTCCTTTCATTTAGTTGATTCTAAATAAAAATCACCATCCCCCAGGTTGTAAAATTGCAGGAGTCTCACAAGCAGGCTATGTGATGATCATGATAAAAATAACAGCAGCTGGCATTTTCTGAGTGATGCTATATATGAGGCTTTGTTCTGTTTTATATATATATTCACTTAATCCTCACAACAACAAATTGAGATAGATTCTGTTATCCTCTATACTATTATTGCTAGGAAGTTGAGGCACAGAGAAGGTAAGGAATTTGCCCTAGGTCATACAGTTAGAAAGGGGATTCAAATGTAAGCAGACAGGATTCAGAGCCTCAAATCTTAAGTTCCACCCTGCTGCTAAATAACCTCTAAATAGATACAAGTATTAGTTGTCTTAAAATTTCACACACACACACAAGCAGAAAATAGACTGTTTCTCCACTTTTTGAAAGAAAGGTTCTCTTAAAACTCGAGGTATTAGAAGAAAAGAAGAAAATGACTTTATAAAATTTTAAAGTCTCTGAACAATGGAAAAATAACAAGATTAAAATAAATGGGAAAATGGACTAGGGGAATATTTGTATGCAATGTAATAGCTTAAGGTTCATTATCTACTGGGCAAATGTATAAAGAACTAATTACAATCTAAATTTTAAAATATCAAAACTCCAATAGATAAGCAGACAAAGAGTAAGAATAGAGAATTCACATAAGAAAATATAAAGGGTAAATTATCATAGATGAGTATATGTAAAAGTGTCCATCCCCAGTAGTAGTCAAATACATACAATTTGAAACAATAAGGAAGGATCAACTTATAATCATTCAATTAGCAAAATTAAGTCACGAAAACATCCAGTGCTGACAAGATTTCAGTGATCCTTTTATACTAAGCACTGCTTGGTGATACATTAATTGGGAAACAGTTTCAGAAAGCAAATCAGCAATATACAATTATTATGTAACCATGAAACCATTTAGACTGTTTGACTTAGCAATGCCATCCCTCAGATTATAAAGAGATTATTCAAACGGAGGTAAAAGATGGAAATATGAGAATGTTCATTGTAGCACTTGCTATAATTGCAACACAATGGGAAATGACCTTCACGTCTTCCTTAACGGACTATAAATCCCATGAAGGCAAAAATATTGTCTATCTTTTAATCTTGTGTCCCCACCACTAAGCAGTGTCTAAGACATGGCAGGACTACATAAACATGTGTCAAATCAATCAATACATTAGCAAACAAGACAATAAATGTCCATCAAAAGATAAAACTTAATAAATTACAGTCTATCAGCTCAGCAGGATATGGGGCAGCAGTTAAGAGTAATAATTACAGAGACCATGCAATAGAATGCACCCATTCCTACAATGTGTGAGAAGCAGATTTTTCAAGTGGCCCGTGTGCTCTAGTTACCATTAAAGAGACCCACTGGCCTGTGGCTGGGACTAGAAAGGGACATGAAGACTGAAGGGATTAAAAAAAAAAAAAAAAAAGAAAACACAAAGGAATAAAGCCCCTGACATGGAATTGTGGGTGCATTCTTTGATTTGTTTTCTCTTGAAAAATTATTCTTGGGCTTCCCTGGTGGTGCAGTGGTTAAGAATCCACCTGTCAATGCAGGGGACATGGGTTCGAGCCCTGGTCTGGGAAGATCCCACATGCCGCAGAGCAACTAAGCCCACGCGTCACAACTACTGAGCCTGTGCTCTAGAGCCCGCGAGGCACAACTACTGAGCCCGCGTGCTGCAACTACTGAAGCCTGCGTGCCTAGAGCCTGTGCTCCGCAACAAGAGAAGCCACCACAATGAGAAGCCCGCACACCACAATGAAGAGTAGCCCCCGCTTGTCGCAATTAGAGAAAGCCCATGCACAGCAACAAAAACCCAACACAGTCAAAAATAAATAAATAAAATAAATAAGTTTATTTAAAAAAATTATTCTTTAACATTTTTATAACATCGTCTTGTGAAAAAATAAAAAATCAGAACTGAAAAAAAAAAAATTAGGTCCAGGCCTAATTTTGAGTAACAACATATATCATCTAGGGGAGTTTGGCTCACCAGCAAATCCTTTTAGTACCAACTCCTATTTCATTCTAGGAGAAATAATAATAAAAGGATAGATCATATCCACTAAGCATACTCAGTCCTGGGCTTGGTGGTTTACGTCCAGCATCTCATTGAATCCTTGTAACCTATGAGGTGGATGTTATTATTATCCCCAGTTCACAAATGAGAAAACAAAGAGTCAGTGATTGAGTGACTTGCCATATACAAATAGCTGTGAAGGCACAAAGACGTGGGGTAAAAGTAAAAGTAGTACCTCCTTTAAAAAAAAGACTAAGATAGGGATGAGTTTCCAACTTTTGCTTTGTGATCAGATCACAAATCACACAAGAAACCTGTGGCATAAGAGGGTAACAACTATTCCAGCTTCCATCATGAAATAGCCCTGAGATCCTCACAAGAGAAGTCCAATTAGCAAATGTAGAAGGAAGGAGAGAAACAGAAAATCATTATTGGCACACTACAGTTAGTTGTTGCAGGCAAGATTTACTGAAGGATACTGAAATCAGTGGGCAGAAGTTGGAGGAGAAATCAAATATTTGCATCATTGTAAATTATCTCCCCAAGATATCTATAAATTAGAAAGAGAAAAATATTAACCTTACATGGGAGAAACCTAGTAGAAACCTCCTTCACCGAGTGATTGAGATCAGCCTCACCAGTAATAAGACATATTGACACTATGTATGCCACATATGATACACTGAGAAGGACATATAACATCTGGGCTATCCTTGCCCCAAATGCATAATCTCAGTCTATTCACGAGAAAACAGAAGACAGACCGAAATCGAGGGACATTCTACAAAATATCTGACCAGTATTCTTCAAAGGTATCAACGTCATGAAAGACAAGCAAAGACAGAAACTGTCCCAGATTGAAGAGGACTAAAGAAATACGACAACTAAATGCAATGTGGGATCCTGGAACAGAAAAATAATGTTAGTGGAAAAACTAGTGAAATCCAAATAAAGTCTGAAATGTAGTTAACGGTACTGAACCAACACTGATTTCTTAGTTTGATAATGATACTGTGGCTATGCAACTTTTCTATAACTCTACAAATATTCCAAAATAAGAAGTCTCCCCCACCGCCCCAAAAAAAGGTCACTGAGAGCGAAGTCCTATCACTAAAGTATTGGCTCCGCTATGCAAGCAAACTACTTCCCATTTTGACCACTTCCAATTTCTTGAGTTCTTACCTGGTGAGCTAGTTTGATGGAATCTGGTAGAAAGACTCCTGGGTTTGAAGCCAGGAGACCTGGGTTTAGGCTCTGGCTGCTTCACCTACTACCTGCTTGTTTGGCCTTGAGCAACTTACCACCTTGTCACAATCTTGATATTCTTTACTATAAAATAGGTCTAATTATCCCCACTCCCACGAGATTGCTGTGAGAATGGCAGGGGAAACGTAGTAAGTGCTCAATAAAGGTTCGCCATTCTGGTTAGTGTCTTCAGAGAGGTTTTGTGAGGGGCTCGTGAACACGGGTGAGAAGTGACTTTGCAACCTCACAAAGAAGCATCACCAGGGGCTCATTTCTGTTGCCGTTTACCTGTGAGTCTCCATCCAGCGCTGCTTGGGCATACATCTGCACAGACAACTCAAGGTCTTGTGATTGGTTTTGGTGGCCATAGTAGTAAAGGTCTCCCATTTTCAAATACGCTGCAGGACAAGAAGGACAAGTAGTTTTATTTCAGACGGACCTTTTAAATGATTGGCCCATTTGCATGACTGCGAGTTTTTCCCACCAGAATCTGGATACGGATACATCTTTAGGCTTCCTTGACGTGGGGAGGGAAAAAAATATTTTTGCACTGAGCACTCCCATTTCTAGACACATTTTCTTGCTTCGCTGGGTAGTTCTCCTAAATGGGTCTGTTTGTGAGAATCATAGTCTGCAACATCACAGCCCCAACAGCCAAGGTTGTTTGGGGCACCGAGATTTTGCTGCCCGGGTTTGATGACTGATGCGTATTTCTTTACTCTGTTTAAGCCATATATGTTATCTTTCCTCTGAGGAAAAAGTTTTGTTTGAGTGTATGTATCACTCAATGTCCAATCAGAAGAATAGAATCCTCTTCAGGTAGTTCAAAAAAGGGATTTTAACACTGGGAACTGGTTACCAGGGTGTTGGAAGAGTTGAAAGGGCAAATGGGGAACAGTAGGCAACCCAGAGATTAGCAATGCAGGAAGCCACTACCTTCCTAGGCCTGGGGGCCAGCTGAGACCACAGAGGATGGACGGCCAGGCAGGAGTTGGAACCATGGAAATGCAGCCATTGCCAGAGACACAGCCCAAAGCAGAAAGAGAAGGGGAGAAGTACTTGCGCTTCTCACCTCCTCCCACCCTGCAATTTCCTGCCAGCGCCTCCCATTGGCTGAAAATAATCAGATGTCACTGGGCAAAGGGGTCTGGGAACTGTAGTTACTGAGGGTCAGCCCTCTATCACACAGGGCAGAGCCAGGAAGACAGGGAATCCATCTGAGGGCAAAAAGGCAAAAGGCTGGCCCAGAGAATCTCTCCCGAAAAGCTTCTTTTGAATTCTCTCTGATTCCTTAGAAATGGTGGGTCCAAGCATTTGATAGACAATGGATGAAGAGAAATGTATTGCTTGAGATTGAGAGCAGAGTTTAGGGAAGATCTTAATAGCTGAGATTTTTCACTCTGTTTCTTAATTGTTTAGACATGCTACACTTCACACAAAGCTGTTAGATGTTCCCTGTTACTAAAGATTAAAAGCCTCCAATGCTTCAAGTTAGCACCCATTTCTCTATACATACCAAATGAAGGAGCATCGATTTGGAAAACAGAGAAATTATAGTATCTCCAAACACAATTAACATCCAAGTACCTCTTGGCCAGGTCCTAAGGGGATGAAGGGGGAGAAAGTTAACTCATTAATATTTCCGCCAAGTGATTAATTTTGCCTCCATAAAACCCAATTCATTATCCTTAACCTTAGAGCTTCTAGTCTGAGGAGAATACATTTACTTACTGGCCTCTCCTCACAGATGTGAGCTAAATTTGTCTGTGACACTTCAATTCCAGTTTCTGCTGCTAAAACATAATACAGCAAAGCTTCGTGCCTAAAAATAGATGATTAATAATAAATTTCATAGAGTGGCTCTTACTAATACTCACAGAGAGCTTTATATTCACACGTAAGAGGGCACAAAATAAGCAGTTTTTTTAAAACCACAAAATCATGAGGTTTTTTTTTTTTAAATAAATACTGTTGTTAAAAATACTGCATGCACTGATTTATTTTCTCTCTTAAAAGGCTGAACTCACAGATAAGGTTGGGGAGCTAGTTGATACAACAGCTACCTCTACTGGCCGAATGGTACGTCGCGTGCTGGCTGGGGAGCTGTCTATTAGCTTTGGGTCCTTGAAATCCTTCCATCCTCCATCCTCGTTTAGAGGAGATAAGCGGTATTAAGAAAAAGCTCTGCACTTTTGGGTCCTGTTTTGTGAAGGGCTTTATGGGGCTTATGACTCTGAACAAGCTTAATTAAAGCTGAGCTTCTGTGGTACATTAGAAGTTTGGCAAAGGAGAGGCAGTTTGCAAGGGGCTTGATACCAATGGCCAAAAACACATCTGAAAAAAGTAAATATTCGACACCCCTGGTAATTGAATAACTGCGAAACAATGAGACCACTTGTCATTTGTTGAGACTGGCACCTGCTTCATAATACAGATAACGGCAAGAGCTTGGGGAAAAATGGACCTATTCCTACAACCACTGTTAGTGGGAAGCCAATTAATGTGATAGTTAAATGTGAGGACTCTTACAAATGTACATACCACCTGGCCCAACAGTTCTGCCTCATGAGGGTTTATTCTAAGAAACAATCAGAAATATGTGCAAAGATTCTGTGGCAACAGAGGTCATGGCAGAGCTGTTTCTATGCATTGGGGGAAAAAAAGAAACAAATATCTGAAAATCAGTGACTAGTTCAATTAACCCATGGTACAGCCACTTTCAGATGAGGCCCTTAAAAATGATGTTGAAGAAGAGTATTCAAAGACGTAGAAAAATGTCTATGCCAAAGTTTCCACTGTGTACAAAAAAAAAAAAAGGATAAAAAACAGTGCAATTTCATTTTCGTAAAACAAAAATAAAACTGAATCCACACATGTACACACACACGCGAATACATATATGCAGGAGAAAAAAAAAAGATCTACCAAAATGCTAACGGTACTTATCTCTAGGTGGTGAGAATGCAAGTGATTTTTATTTTCTTCTTACTTATCTGATTTCCTCCATTTTAACCATAAATTGTTGTTTCTAAAGCTTATTTTCATTTTCAGTAGCTAATATTAAGAGCTATTTCTTAATTTTAGGTCCATCTAGGAAATGGTTTAAGAAAGGGTGGGGGGAGGTTGGGTCGGGGGAATAAGTAAGCAGACCCAGAAGTCATCTTTTCTACATGGCTGAAGCATCTCCTGGCAGGCCATCCCGTGGGGACAGAGGCAGGTGACTGGGGGGTCAAATTAGGACAGGCAGACCTTCCATCAGACATACTGCAGGTCACGGCCATGTGGCTGCTGAGCGTGCTGCTTCCTGGCCTCTGAGATACCCAAGGCAGCCGACCAATTAGGCATGACTCATGCTAAAGAGACAAGGCTGGCTAAGCAGCTTCCTCTGCGAGGACAAGCCACATGAGAGAACCACAACTGTAACTGCAACAACACAAAAGGCCCCCAGGCATTTTCTTACATAGCTTGCAAGTGTCATGTTTGGTTACAAGAATCCTCGGAGCGGACCCCAAATGGGGGAACTAAATTTGAGGGAAGTTCAGCAGAAAGACGCCATCATTCTACAATTAGGTCCCGTTCCAAAGGTCTTATAATCTCAAACACTCAGGTTTGCCCCAGTGCCTCAGTTTCCCCCACTGGATGGATGAGGGAAGGAGATGGTGAAGACTTGCCGGCCCAAGGTCAAATATCAGGTCAGCTCTCTCTGCTGCCATAACTGGATGAAATGGGGTTCATATAAGTGCAATGTAATAAAATGAGGTTTTCTTAGATAGCAGCTGGGCAGACTGTTAGAATTTTGGAGTGGAGGACACAAGGTTGACACTTCCTGTAAGAACAGTCACTACGATAAATTTTATAAAGGCAATACCTTGCCTCTAAAGTTACTTGGAAGATGGGGGAGGGAAGGGAGGAACACATTTTATAGGAAGACTTCAATTGACCAATTATTGTATAACCTGGGAGGAAATTTCACAGAATTCTCAAGTATTTCCTTTGAGGAAGCACTGAAATCACCAAAGAGATGTCTAAAAATATTGATGTCAATAGAAGCACTGAACAGAAATCCACCTCTGTCTTCCATCTTGCAGAATCCATCAGCAAAGGCCGTAGACTCCAAAACCACCACCATCTGTTTTCATATATTTAAGTGTGAACTCTAGGCAAGGGTCAGAACACTGAAGAACAGACTTTCTCACCTTAAGACTTCGGAGACATGACACTTCTGCAGAAACCCTATCTGCACTTAGCCTCCTAGCACTTTGCTCTTACTTGTGTCTCAACTGAGTCTGCCTGAAAATATTAATTACAGATATTTCTATCCTTATATTCATGGAATAAACATTTGCTCAGTATGTGCTCTGCGCAGGAGGACCAAAGCCACAAAGCTGTACTGTCCTTCTGTGAATTTCCTCAAGGTTTAGGAAGCGACCGGAGGTTAGCTTTATTTCCGATGCACTGAAGTGAAATAGTCCCCAGTCAGTCATTCTGATGGGGGGTGGGGGGCTGGGCAGGGATGCAGAGAGGAGGGGATTTAGAGTAAAGGATGTGTGTAGGGGCACACTTCTTACTCTCCCACTTCAGACTCAGCACATCCATTTATAGAACTTTTATAATGATACTTCTTAATAATCAATCCTTTGGCTGCTTTCTGTGAATTGTGAATTTGAGTAACTCTGAGCAGTTTCTCAAACAATTCTATTGTTTTCTCTGGGTTCTTTTCTGCCAATGTCTAAAGCAGCCCAAACTGGAAGGATAAAAAAAGAATCCTGGGGTCTCAGTGGAACTTAGGACCCTGCTCTAAGGCAAAAAGATGAATCTCTTTCAAGTGGAATCTTGCATGCCTGCTTGTCCTGCCTCAAGCTTACTAGAATCTGGCTAACCTCCTGGGTTAATTAAGTATTTGGGGTATATTTAAGACAAAGGACAGTAAAACACTTAGCTCACAGATGAAACACACAGAGGGGTAAGGCAGAGAGAAATGAAACACGACAGGCGACCTCTCCTTATCGGACTTCTCCTGGTGTCCAAGGATAGCCTCGGGCATGACAACATTGTCTTCAGTATTTTGCCTAAACAGCAAAATGCCCTTTTTTTTCATTCACGCTCCTCTTTCAAACTATCCCATATAAATCTTGGGACAACACAGAAAAACACAAGCTCATCAAACTGACACATGTAATTTGAAAATAACGTCCAGAATAAATTCACTCACAGAAAATGAAAAAAGGGGATGGACTTGGGACATTGATGGATGACTTAGTTTTATTATAACAAAATAGATGGGACCCAAAAAATTCCACGTAGCGGTGTGGGGAAGCCAACGCTCATATATTTCCAATTTAACCCCTGAGGCATTTGGAGGCACCGAGAGAAGGAAGAGAGAAAAGCACTTTGTCTCAAATATATTTTGACAAAGGTAGTCCCACTATAATGGATACTAAGTGTTTCTTCCTGTTGATAGGAAATGGTCTCAAGTCCAGATTAAGACATATCTTTAACAATACTTAGCAACAGCATCAAAATTGGCAAGGATATGAAGAAACAGATATTTATATGTGGTTGATAGGACTGTAATTTGGTAAAACATTTTGGAAGACAGTTGGCATTATCTTGTAAAGTTGAACATATGGTTAGCCTGTGACCCCACTCCTAAGTTCATATTTTATAGAAACTTTTCCTATTTGTGGCAGGATATGCATAAAAAATGTTCATGGCCACATTGTTCTTAAAAAAAGATGGGAAACAACCCAAATGCAAGTTAATATGAGAATTGGTAAATAAATTGTGGCATATGACAGCAGTGAAAATGAATGACCTACAGGTACATGTATCAAAAGATATGAATCTCAGAAACATCAGGTGAAGTAAACAATAACAAAAAAAAGCAGTGAGGAATTATATATAATATGATTCTAATGATATGAAGCTCAGAAACAAGTCAAATCTATTGCTTAGGAATATATCCATATATAGCAAAACTATAAAGAAAGCAAGGGGCAGAGAAAAGATAAGATTCAGGACAGTGGTTAGTTCTGGATATTGGGGCCACAGGTGGGTTTAATATGGGAGGAACATGCAGGGGGCTTCAACAGTTCATTTTCTTAAATAGGGTGGTAGGGCTATAGGTGTTCATTTTATTGTTCATTTATGCTCTGGAACTTACATACATATCACCTACTATTTGGTATGTATCAATTACTGTGTGATAAAAGAAGCGAAAACAACTTACCTGGCTCAGGTCACAGCTCCAGCTCAAAAGCTCAGCTCCTTTAACCTGGATTCTGAACTAGCTCCCCCTTTCAGGTTCTCCCTTCTCTTCACCATCATTCACAGGTGTTTGGTTAGGAATCTCAGAACCCAGCTCTGTCATGTCACTACCCTCTCCCAAAACCATCAAGGGCTCCCCACTGCTCCACAAGCTGAGTAAAAAGTATATGACCTGCTATTTAAATTTCCATAATGCAGCACTTCTTTGGTCTTGTCATATAGCACTCCCTTTTACAAATTTTACCCTCAAGGTAAACTGGTGGCTTAAAAATTTCTAGACATACCCTGAATTTTCCTATTTCTTTGTTTTTGTTCCTGCGATTCCCTTCACTAGAAGTGTTGTTCTCTGCATGACTGAGTGGAAATTCCACCCATCCCCCAAGGCCATATCATCTATTACCTCCATTATAAAGGCTGACCTAAGTTCCCCAAACCAGGTAGCATCTTTCCTTCCTCCAAATCCCTGATGCTCTTTACATACTGCTCATGGCTCTTGAGTTACAGTTGTTCCATCTATTTGCCTTAATTCATTCTCTCAGTAGTTTTTGAGTACTTCCCAGTTGCCATTAAGTGCTGGGCACTGGGATACACATCACAGGGCAATCAACAAGTAAACAGCCATCATGACCCATCCAAGGACAAAAGGGAGTAAGGAGTTAAGCAGGATTTCTGGGCAGAGGGAACAGCAAGTGCAAAGGCCCAGAGGTCAGAGAGAATATCAGCCATCTGAGAAACTGCAGGTAGTTTAGTACCAGGAAGAGATGAGGCAGCAGGCTTCCCCAGCCCTACTTGTGGCATCCCCTGCAGCTATGGCAAGGCACCCTGCATTTAAATGTACCCACTAAAATCTGATGAACTCAACCCAGACTCACCAACAGTGTAGAACACATGTAATCCCTAGCTCCCCCTCCCCCAAAATCAATCATGTGATGTGGCTGAATATTCTAAGAAAGATAGCAGGCCATGAAATCTTAATTCCTCTTGACCTTCACAGCAAATTTTTAAATGCACTCCCTGAAGTGCTTTGTGATTTTAAATTCAAAAGTTGGCAAGAAAGATAAGCTATTAGCAGATACTCTCTTTGTGGGAAAGTGTCAGACATCTTGGGGTGTGTGTGTGTGTGTGTGTGTGTGTGTATGTTGGGGGGTGTTTACAGATATGCTCTCCCTTTGGGAAAACCCCACATATAAACATTTTGATATTTGAATGCTTAGTTTCCCCTAAGAAGTTGTGGGGAGTAAAGGGTGGGAAATTTGGAGGGTGAAAAGTAGAAATGGGCAAAAGTCAAATTTGGGAGTTTCATGAACTGAAGCTTACTTGGGAAACAAATAAAACAGCCCACAAATTGTAAGGTGTATCAACTGGAAAATGATCATTTCATTAAAAAATTTCTTTCTGATTATGCAAAGTAAGGCTACAGATGATAAACTTTTAAAGGATGATAATAATAAACATTGTTATTCAGTGCTGTTTTCCCTGGGCTCATTTTCCCTGAATTCCCTAATTTGAGATTCTCATTCACTGAGGTGCTATCTGTTGATTATGTGGACACGCATGGACCAAAGAAGAAAATGGCACTCTCTTGGACTTATATTTTAATTTTTAATTAAGGTTCAGATCCAAGTATGATCAGTGGTAGATCTGCTCTAATGTCTTTGAGGCAGTGGACCGATGGGATATGTGCTGATTTGCATATCCTTTTTAGTTATTATGGAAATACCCAGATCATTTAGGCAATAAACGGGCCAAGAAAATATGGCCCAAGGAAAAGTAAGACAGAATTCGAGGGCTGACAGAAGAAAACAGAAAGACGGACTCAGGTAGAGCTTGGAGAAGTGTGCCCTTATTTGTAAAATCAAGTCACTGCAAATAGGGGGCATTTACAAGTCCTCATGTGCGGGGTCTCATCCCATTCAGCACAGGATGAAATTTGCTAACTCCACCAGAAGAAGCTTAGAAAGAGTGAGTCTGTTTGGCTGTGACACTGGAGGTCTGGTGAGTGACTTCCAGAAATCCTAGGGAAGATGCGATAAAATATCTACCGGAAGATGTAGCCTGAGCCCTAAACACACTGCTTTCGCTCTTTCCCACAAACAAGGTGGAAATCCTGGACTTTCTGTGGCCTGCCAGTGAGAGGCAGAGGGTCAGCTAGGATCCCCTGTGCTGTCTCCAGACTCTGAAAGCAAGAAGAGCAAGCTTGAAGGGAAGAGAAGTCAACGTATTCATGTGTCTCTCAATTTGATGAATGTGGATGCTCCCTCTAGAGAACTAATTTTTGTGTATAATTAAACATGGAAATGATGTGTTTTCTAATCAACAGCCAATCATTCGGTGATACTCTGAATATCATTACCGGGAGGCTGTGATTTCCCTGCAAATTGCTTTTTCGGTTTCATTTTAAGACTCCATCTCATAAGACTACACTGACAGATTGAAAGGTAAGGACTAAGAAAGTTTAATCTAACTTACCACGAGCCCTCCAGGTAGGCGTTGAGGCCTTTGCGAATGACGTGGCCCAAGTAGCCATTTTTCTCGGCTACATGCTTTGTCCATCTGAAAAGGAAACAGAAGAGAAAATATACAAACTATGGCAAATTAAATAATTGCTTTTTACTTCGTATGATTTCAATAAATCCCACTTGGGGAATATTTTGCTTCTTAGAATTTTTATGGAGCAACAAACCAGAACTGAATGTTAAGAACATAAAGAAAGATACACTTTGAGAGCCTTGCATTCAATGCCCTTTCTAATGAATGCTTAGGAGTTGTCACTTTGGGGGAAAAAAGATGTGAAAAGTACCTAATGAAAAATGTCTACGAACATGGAAAAAGATAATCTTTATTAAGAGTTCTAGCAAGTTGATTTCAGAAGGACAGCTCTTCCTAAACAAAGACTCCAACAGAGACATTGCCAAAAAGATTAAATCAGTAGAGTACCTGATGGGTGTAGACATACCAAGAGGAGATTTAGACGATGGAAGGAGAATGTGGAGATTGAGTACATAGAAATGATAAATACACAAAGAGAGCTAAGCAGATAAATAACAATAAAAAATAATTATTATTCCATAGAAAACAAAAAGTTATGCAAGAAAGAAAGAGTAGTCACAGTATACTACATGGCTCAGCTGTGAATAGCGTTCAATTGTCATAATAATGTAAACCCTGATACCAATCCAACCAAACCAGTGATATATTTATGGGGAAGATGGGAGAGGTCAGGAAGCATGAACATGCAGGGTAGCAAGAGGTGGCAGAGTGAAAAAACTATATCTCTTTATCTTTCCCAGTGAGACTTCATTAGACAATGCCTATAATGAGTATAACAAGAAATAGTGGTTTAAGCATGTTATTTAGACATAGAGGCAAATAAAAAAGAAATAATTAAAAGATGAAAAGTGATTTATTCCAGGGAGCAGGAAATGGAGTGTGTGGGAGGGAGGCAGAGATTTCCTGTTTTTTCTTGTCAAATTATTACTTTTTTTTAATTAATTTTTTTTTTTTTTTTTTTTTTTGCGGTACACGGGCCTCTCACTGTTGTGGCCTCTCCCGTTGTGGAGCACAGGCTCCGGACGCGCAGGCTCAGCGGCCATGGCTCATGGGCCCAGCCGCTCCATGGCATGTGGTATCTTCCCGGACCGGGGCACGAACCCGTGTCCCCTGCATCGGCAGGCGGACTCTCAACCACTGCACCACTAGGGAAGCCCCTAAATTTTTGTTTTTAATTTTTGTCTTTTCAAATGACTTGGCTTTTTATGTGCATGTGTAACTGATTAAAATAAAGATGAATTTTTAAAAATGCAAGAAAGGGCTTCCCTGCTGGTGCAGTGGTTAAGAATCCGCCTGCCAATGCAGGGGACACGGGTTCGAGCCCTGGTCAAGGAAGATCCCACATGCCGCGGAGCAACTAAGCCCGTGTGCCACAACTGCTGAGCCCACGTGCCACAACTACTGAAGCCCACCCACTCTAGGGCCTGCATGCTGCAACTACTGAGCCCGCATGCCACAACTACTGAGCCTGCGTGGCGCAACTACTGAAGCCCGCGCGCCTAGAGCTTGTGCTCCGCAACAAGAGAAGCCACCGCAATGAGAAGCCCGCGCACCGCAACGAAGAGTAGCCCTCGCTTGCTGCAAATAGAGAAAGCCCGCGCACAGCAATGAAAACAGCGCAGCCTAAAATTAAAAAAATGTTTTTTTAATGTGGAAAAAAAGAATAAAAGAAAACTCTATTTTCTCAGGCATGGTGAATATAGTATTGAATATATGGCTTTCCCTTCATACGCAATATCTGGCAGGTTCTTACACAACAGCCTTCTCGGGATCTCGAGGGAATGTCTCCAGGTTGCCTGTGATATAGTAGAGAGAACACCACAAGGTTCCTTCTATGTGTCCGCCTTGTGCAGCCTTATGGAAATATTCACCAGCTAACGTCTGTAAAGAGATGAGCAAACGTCAGTCTCATTAGTGAGAAGTCCTTCTGGGCTGGTTTCATCAGAGCTAAGGTCCTGAGGCACTTAACGTCTGATATCATCACAGGTTTATAACTTCTAACATCTTTAAGAAAACCAAGTCAAGTTCCAGGAAGACAGCCAATCACAGAAGCTGGCCCCACTACATGATAACCTTGACCGCAGCTATTCTGTTAAGTTTACCCAATAAATAAGATAACAAGACACTACGAATATCATTATCACCTTATCAGATCCTCACATAACCCCTGCCAGCCAGACAGAAGACAGCATCGAAAGTCACACCAGGTGAAACTTCAGGCATTTGCTTCCCTAACCTTGCTTAATACCTTTTTTCAAACTCAGACACAAAAACTTCATTTCCAGTAGGAAGGTGAGAATTAGAATATGACAATAAAAAAATCCATTCTGGCAGATGTGTGGGAGGGCTAAAAGACATTTGCAATGCATAAAAATATACAGCTTCCTAGTAGTCAGAGAGAGGTGGAGGGAAAAAAGAAAACAAACGCTTAGACAGGTATACATTCCACTGATTCCTATTATTTTTCCCAGGCAGTTAACTGCCATTTTTAAGTATGGGCTTTGGAGTCAGACAGGCCTGGGTTCAAATCCCAGCTCTGCTGCTTACTAGCTGCGTGACCTTGGGCATGTTAGTTAATCTCTCCAACTAAGAGAATGACTCAATTTCTGCAACTGAAAAATGTGGCTTCTGATAGTAGCTAGCATGAAAGTATGGTGTGAGGATTAAATGAGATAACATGTATTTGAGGCTTGGCATGGCGCTTCACAAAAAATTTTTTTTCTGATTCCCGACCCCCAACTCTGCTGCTAGAGCTAGCCCATCCCATTAAGTGCTACCTTTTCTTCCAATCTCAATAAATGCCAAACACTCAGGAGTCATCCCGACTCCTCTCCCTGACTCACACCTCACATCCAATCATCGTCAAATCCTGATGCCTTGACCTTCAAAATATACCCAGAATCTAGTCACATCTCAGCACCTCTTCTGATATTGCCCATCCTTTCTCACTTGGATTCAATGCATTAACCCCCTTGTTCTTGCTCTGGTCTCCTTCAAGCCCAGTCTCCACCAGGATCCAGGAGGAACCTGTGAAAACACAGCGTCTCCCCGCCCTGTTCAGAGCCGTCCCATCTTGCTCAGCGTAGCTGCCTCCTTGACCTGATTTTCCACCTCCTCGTGCCTTTCTTGCTCTCTGATCCTGACAGTTTAGCCTCCCTGCTATCCCTGAAGCACACCAAACCTGCTTTCCTCTCTGGGCTTTTGCCCTGGCTATTCCCTCTTTCTGGGCTGTTCTCCCAGACATTCACAAGACTCCTTTAGGAGTTTGTACAGTGTCACATTATCAGAGAGACCTTCTCTGATCTCCCTTATAAAATAGCATCCCCCAATCTCTACCCTCTCGGTCCCCCTTATCCTGCTTTATTTCTCCCTATAACACTTATCCCACCTGCCCTCATACTATATATTTGTTTGTTTATTATCTTTCTGCTCCACTGGAATGTAAACTTCCCCAAAGCAGGGACTGTTTTGTCTGCTGCCGTATCCCCACTGCCTGGGAAGAGTGCCTGGCATAGGGTGGGCATTCAATTAATGTGTTGAATGTAATGGTGCTCAGATTATTATTACCATCATCAATATTATTATTAATAATAACAAGGGGTTTCCATTTCACATGGGGACCAGGTCTTGACTCCACTTAAGTGTATGACTCTAAGTTATGAAACCTTTCAGAGCCTCAGTTGCTTACTCTGTTAAATGGTTGTAATAACAGTAACTATCCCAGAGGGTAGTTAGGATGACATGGGATGGCACACAGAAAGTGTCTGTGAGTGTCTGGCCTAGAGGAAGTGTTCGGCAAACACTGAAGATTGTTATTGTTATTTACATTACCATTAAATCTGGTCTCATACCAGGCAACCCTATTTGGACCCAGTTTTCTTTGCTTCCAGTAAGATCAGTCATCAGTCTCTGCACCATCTCTCTCTCATTGTCACCTTGCATCATCTCCCTCTCCTCTCCCCAGCTTAGGCTTCCTCCTCCATGAAGCCTTTCTGACTGCTTTGGCCTTCACTATTTCCCCTTTCCAGAACTGTTTGGGTCACAGCAATTAGCACACACTTGGCGTTTGGCTAACGCCAGCCTTTGCTCTTCACCATCTTGTCTTCCTAACTGTGCACTTGAGTTCCTCAAGATCACGGTCTGCGTCTTGGGTGGTGTCTGCACCACCCATGGGGCCTTGTCTGGGCTGGGCATACAGTACACCTGCTTCATGACTAAGTGACTGACCAGCTGCGCAGCTGGTCTCAAGTCTTACTCACTTGATTCCTTCCAGGAACTCCTGGGAAAATGCCATCCAAGTACAGGACTCCAAGATTGTACGATGCATCTGGGTTCCCCATTTCTTCTGCTTTTAACCAGTACTTAGCCGCTTTGGCATAATTTTTCTTGAACTTGTGGTAATACCATCCCAGGCCATTGACTGCCTGATGCAATCCCTGGATTTTAGAACGACAAGAAAGGAATTCCTTTTTTAAAAAAAAAACAAAAACAAAACCAAACCCAGAGAGAATCAACTGTTGTGAAAGTATTCTGCCTGAGTCTGAAAAAAACCTTTCCTGTCTCTTTTTTGGGGGCAGATGGCATTAAAGAAAAGTTAAGTGCTGGAAAACATGAGGCTGCCTCAGCGCCTTCCCAGGAGGATTTCACCGAGCTGCTGCTGGGATTTCTGCCTTCCAGCTCAGCAGTGATGCTGGCCCCCAAATCATCTCTCAGCCCCTATGGGCTCTTATGCAATGCCCTCATCTACAGAAGGCCTCTTACTGCCCTGCAGTATCAACAATGCCCTTGAAATTCATGACCGCTCAACTGTGACAGGAGGCCGGAAACCTGCCCTGGCTGGGATGATTTCTAGGTGACCTGCCTGCCTATCTTTTGATTACTCTGCCCTGAACACCAACAAATCCTCTGTGGGAAGCAGCCGCAATGGCCTACTTGTAAAGCACAGGTGCTGTGGGACTGCTTGGCATCCCAGCTCCGACAGGTAGGGTCTGGTTGGGGCTGAGGCAGAGGGGAGTGGGGTGGTCTCAGAACTGTGTCTAAATTGGGACTGTACCACAGAAGGCCTGGTTCATGTGAGTCTAGTCTTAAGCCTCCTTGTTCTTGCTGATTCATGCTCTCAGGGCCCTGCCTCTGCTCTCCCCAGATGCTCCCACCTGCTCCAGTCTGGCTGATGAAGGCTCAGGAGCCCTGCAGGGGTGTAAGTGTGCAAACCTGGGCATTCGGTGCTCTCATTCCCCCTTTCCTGCCAGATCCACAAGACCATGGACAAGCAGGGGAGAAAAGGACTGGAGAAGCAAACAGTGAGTGCCCTTGCATCTGGGAGACAGGTTAAGTTAGGGTCCAAGTGTGGAACCAAATCTCTTTTGCCTCCCCTTTCAGAAGTGAAGGACAGGTATCCCTCAATAATGGATGCCAAGATACCAGCCTGCAGCCTTTTCAGTCTGCAACAACTCCTAAAATGCTCTACCTCCTACTTTTCACGTTGGACTCCAGGTGCCAGGAAGACCAGGAGAAAGAAACTGACAAGGCCCATTAGAACAGATGCTCCATGAGGGCAGGGATCTTTGTTTTGTATTCCAAGCACCTATGTTAGTACTTGGCGTAGAGTAAGTGCTCAATAAATACTTGGCCAATGAATGAAAGCCATCTTTTGAATGCCTATGACACACAAAACAGAATCCAAATCCTACACCCTGAGGATCAAGAGTAGGGTTCAGATTCGTAGGCCCTCAAGATAGTCAACACTTGGGATGGTGTCAGGGCCGAGGATCAGTCATAGAGGCATTCTTCTTGAGCCTTGCATGGTACCAGATGCAAGGCGGCCTCCTGAGAATTTGCAGGATGAATGCATTTCCGTGAAGTAATAGACCACATCATATATAGTGGCAATAACCAGCTTTGGAATAAGTGTACGGAATACATATCAAAATGGCTTGTGCAATGCTCACCTCCAGACACACTGGTTTATTCAAAGGTACCTGTCATCACTCAAAACATTCCCAGAATGTCCTTTAGAAATTGTATTTGGACCCAGATCAGGAGCACCACAAGAAATCTTGTTTTATTTCTTAACGCTTACACCTTATTCCGGACATTTCCAGCTGTATCCAAGTGACTTTTAGCTAATTCCAAAAATCAAACTCTATGCTTCACCAAGTGCCTGACAAAGAGGAAGGGCTTAATAACTCCCTGCAGAATGAATGGGTGAGAATCATGTAATGCTTTTAAGAATGCGAGTATTCCAGGCCATAAAACTGCATTTCCTCCAATATTCATCTCAGCTCTGCCAAAACTACATTCAGAATAAAGCACCTTAGACAACAATTCACCACTAGCATGCTAAAGAGATGCAAATTTCACACCTGCCAGGAATCCCCATTACTTCCCCATTTTAGGATGCTCTGGAACCATGCCCTCAATGACCACCATTAAGCTGCTTTTCTATTTCTGCTCTATAGTCTGTGTCAGGGTCAGGAGCTGGCATGCGCTTCAGTGGTTCCCTTCTCCTGGGTCACATGTCCTCTAGAAACCACACAGGTGGAGAAAAAGCCTCTTGGCATTCTTACTCCATGCTCCAACTTCCTGTTCTACAGAAAAAAAGACACTCTGAGCTCCCTAAAGAAAGGGAATTGAGGAAGAAAAAATGGCATGGTTACTTCAGGAGTCTTTGTTGATAGGGCAAATATTATCAGCCTTGGGGAGGGAGGCACATTCAAGAGCCTGAAGGGCTATAAAGGGCCCTGTCAAGGTTGTAAAATTACGGTTTCTACCAATCCGTTTATTTGCAAATCTGTATGCAAGCACATGTGAGTGTGCACGTGTGGATGTGCATGCATTGGGGGTTTGCACACAGGGATATGTATGCATGCATGCCTGTGTGCATGCGTGTGCGTGTGTGTGTGTGTGTCCCCTCACAGGTGATATTATAACCTCCATTCTGTAGTGCAATATTTAAAGTAGTTGGCTTGAAGACAACTTTGAAGAGTAAATAGTGACAAAAGGAAAATAATTCCTAAACTCGGCAATAAACTTGATAAACAGCCCCTTTGTTAAAGCACGGAGAAGCAAATGAGCATTGGACACAACAGGGTTAAACTTAGAGGATTCAGGCTTTAGGTTTTCCTAATTCAATGGCATTTATACCCATTCAGTTTCAAAGAGCCCCCCTGCTGCTGCTTGTTATTAGGGCAGCCCTTGATTATAATTTTAGCCTTCAAACAAAATCGGTCTGAATTCTATTGACTGGAAAGTGAGTTTGGCTTTCGAATTTTGCCGTCCTCACTGTGCAGGTTTCTGTATATGTTGTAGCTCAAAAATGACTAATCACTGCAATGCCAGCGACCCCTCCCTCCCCACTGCATTTCTACCTTCTTCAGAAGGCTGGCCATTCACTCTCCTCGACTTAAGAGTATGGGTGTGTGTGGCGGAAATGTTTCCCTCTGACAATATGCACAAGTGTTACCTTGGAAGCTGCTTTCTTCATCAGCTGTAAGGCAAGCCGTCTGTTCTTTTTTACTCCTTGACCCTAAACAATGATAAACAGCAATGATCACGAAGAAAATAAACGCAGAGTTGCACGCAAAACCATCACACCCATCTGTCAGTGTTCAATAGAAGATACTAAAGCCCAAGCCTTCTCAATTAAAAATCTAATCTTGAAGATTTCTATATACAGAGCTGTTACATCATCATCATCATCATCATTATTTTGCATAGATTTGTAGAAGAGAGGCAATAAACCTCACCCTCCCAGCTTAGCATCCATAAAATTCCCCCATTGATGGTCCAGGGAATCACATTCCCGTCAATCCGCAGGTGCTGTTGGGAGAAGCCATGAAAAAGGTTAACTGAGTCTGGTCATCCTGGTTGTGTTTCTCTGGGGATTGCCTAATATGCGAGCAGACAGAGCACTTTATCTGCATCGGACAGTCAAGAGTTATTAGCCTGTCATTTGCAACCTTCCAGCGTCCTCGTGGGAGTCCCCAAGGTGGAGCACTGTGGCTTCAGAAACAGCTCGAGAGCCAGTGGTGAGGGAGACAGGACCCCTTAGAATCTGTTCCCTCAGACGCTACCAAACTGACAAGCTTCCTCTAGCAAAATCAAGTTTTTCCAGCAGAGGTGGTTTGTGCATCACAGAGAGAGATGTGGCCTTGGAGTTCTTGTTACAAGAGCAGAACTCCGTGGGACCATGCTGGGGTGTCTGCAGGACCACATGGGAAAATGGTGGGTGTGAGGGTGGAGCGGGGTGTGGGGGGGTGACCCTGAGGGCTCTCTCAACATAGCGCTGACCATGCACATGGCAAGTGAGAAGAGCCGGATGAAAACCCTGATGCTTCCAAGCTCACTTAGAGTCTGTTATTGACCTACACAGCCCATGGAGTCCTCCTGGTCTCAGACTCAGCGCTTGACAGGGTCACATGTGATATAATGTTAGAGGGCTTTGCAATGAATACAGCTATTAACTCTATTTAAATTCTTAGCTCTACAGTAAATGAAGAGAGCACTAGCAAACATTCCTGTGTTAACTAACGTGGGCCAAGAACTCTCCTGCCATATCAAATCCTCCCAACCCCAGCTGGGGTGCTGCTATCATTCTCATCAGAGAAACTTGCCCAGAATCACATAGTGAGCAAGGAGTAGAGGCAGGATGTGAACCCAGGCTCCAGAGTCCAAGTTTATAACTGCCATGCTGTATTTTCTCCTATATATTTAAATTCCCATGCTGAGAAAGTATAATGATCTGTAACCTCCTTACAGGATACAGAAAACATGCTGCAGAATCTGTCTTTGTAGTTTTCCAGGACCCAAAATAAAACTGTGAATCCAAATAAAGGTTAAATTACATACAATGAGTTTCTACTTGATTTTAACTTACCTATTTCATAAAACCGATGAGCTGAAGCAAAGTGGAAGATGAAAATATTTTTCAGAAGTGCACCATTACTTCGTTTAATTAGAGAGGGAGAGGAAAGACAAAAGGACATGAAGGCTGTTTGTAGTAACTGGATGGAAGCAATGAGACAAGCTTTTTGGATTTCGGGGAAAGCAACAGAACGACCAGGATGACGAAATGTCAGAACCTGGTTGCACTCAAAGTTTTTCTCCAACTTCTTTGTTTTCAAGGAATAAAACTGGGGCCCAGAGGGGTTGACTTACCCAAAACCTCACAGTTAGATCTGCAACCAGAACTCAGATACTCTGAGTTCTAGGCCAGGGATTTTCCAGTGTAATTATATAATCAGAAGTGGGGTGAGTTCTTGCACAAAGACTACACACTATGCACAAGTCTGAGTAGTACTGGAAGTTGTAAAGTGAGAGAAGTATAAAGTCGTGATGCATAGCAAGTGCTCAATAACTTCATCCACTGAATGAATCCATGGAGGACAGTTGCTGCAGTAAAAGTCCAAGCTCCATCCTCATGTGGATGTGAAATGGGATGTATCTGACCATCTTGGACAAACTATAGCTGTCATCATGGCGCCATCTTTGAATACAATAAGCCGAACATCCACACAAGACAACAAGCCGAGAGCATGTTGCCATTCTTCATGTTTGGAAAGTTCATTTTTTTGTATGGGTTTTTTTTACATTGAAAATACTTAAAGACACCTTTGGCCAGAGGTAAAAATCTGCCTTGAGATGTAGATAAAGGGCTTCCTTCCTCCCGCTCAGAGATAACTTAGAATGCAGGAAAACCAAAAAAGCTTTAAGGTTTGGGAAATCAGACCCTGAAGAAACATCCTGTCACCTCCCATATCATTTATTTATATATTTTGCTTTCCCTCTAGATTTCAAGCTCCTGGTGGGCAGAAGTAATGTCTGAGTCATGCCTTTTCTTCTCTGTACTTTGGGCAGTGGCCAGCTCCAACTCTGGTGGACTGGTGCCTCTCCTCTGTGCCTGTCTCAGTCCTCTGTCTTGCCCACGAGTATCTGAGACCCCTGAGGTCAAGGATGAGGCTCATGCATCCATATGTCCCTCCATCTAGCACAGAGTCTGGCATTTTGTCAACCCAGAATGGGTGTTTATTATATAAATATACGAATGCATTGGCATATAGCTAAGAGTCAAACCATTTCTATGTTGATTTAACGACTACAAAGAAAAAGTCTGGGCTCTAAACTTGGAAACCGTAACAACCAATAGGTTTTTAAGACTTGGAGGGCCAGAAAGGTAGCAAGAGTCATGGTTGTTAATTAGTGAGTGGCCACAGCTGTGGTTCTGGAGATGAGCCCAGCCACGTGTATCCACGTCCTTGTTTGAAGACACTCGCTCTTTGTGGGCAGCTGCCTCCATTGGGTCTGGACATAGGGACCAAGGGTTTCCTTACTAGAGCCAACAGCTTTCCCAAGATTGGTGAATTGATGTCTCTGCATTCAGGGATGAAGAGCATCCCAGTCCCAGGTCTGAAACACACCAGTTGTTCAACCTTGGGCAAGTTACAAACCCTTTCTGAGCCTCTGTCTCCACACATATGAACAGCTATCATAATACACCGTGATACCTACCTTGCAAAGTTGTCTCGAGGATTGAATGTGTTAATACATGTACATCAGGTAATAAGCACTGCATCAATCAATGTGAAATATTATTATTTTGTAAAGCATTTTACAGTTCTTGGAGCCCCTTCCTTAGGTTATTTCACTCCATCTGTGGTCATTACCAGTGTCTCATGAGATCGGATAAGTCCAAGGATGCAGCTAATCGTTGCAGAGGAGAGATTTGAACTCCATCCTCTATCTCCTGGGCTAATGCACTTCCCATCCGTCCCACTGCTCTCCTGTTGGCTTAAAACCAAGATCTTTGTATCGATCAATGGGACTGTTGGGATCCAGCCCAAACATGCACTTGGTCTTAGCTATAATTCAATGATAACTCTGCCTGATAGAGAACTTGCAGCACCTTTGGGGCTGCTGGCCGTGTACCAATCTGTAAAATATGGGTGCCTGCTCCAGAATGTCAGTTCTTGCAAAAGCAGAGAGAATCCAGGTGTCAAACCTAAGACAAATGATTAAAAACGAGACCAGGGAACTGCTTCTGACTTTGCCTTTTCATACCCCTTTCCATCCAGACTGACAGAAGCATGTCCTAAGGTTCTTCAGTTACAGGCTCCCTGATTCACTGCATGCCTACAGGAAACCACTTGGGAAGTCTGATAGAAATTGTGCAATTTCGGCACAAACTGAGTGATTCTTACCTTAAATAACACGATGGCATAGTCGTATATTAACGCGGGGTCCTCAGTCTCCAGGGCACCCTTGGCGTACCACTCAATAGCCGCTTCTGGGTTCTTGGCCACGCCTTGCTGGCCCCAGAACAGCATCTGGGCCAACCGTTGCTTCAAGAGAATAGCAATTTAGAATAATGACTTTCCTGTGTTATGCTTAATAAACAAGACTTTAAAAAGGGGGGAAGGCAAACCTAGTTTACAATGTTTTTATATTGAGAACCAAGATTTAAGTAGACACATGTTATCTTCCTTCTGGGTACAAGAGCACTGAAGATGAACTGGTGTAAATACAAGTCATTAACACAAGTTGGAAATTGTGTGTGTGTATGTGGACAGGGTGTGTGTGTGTGTGTGGGTGTGTATGTGTGTGTGGTGTGTGTGTGGTGTATGTGGGTGGGGTGTGTGTGTATGTGTGTGGGGTGTGTATGTGTATGTGTGTGGGGTGTGTTTGTGTATGTGTATGTGTGTGGGGTGTGTGTGTGGGGTGTGTGTGGGGTGTGTGTGGGGGGCGTGTGTGTGTATGTGTGGGGTGTGTGTGTGTGTGGGGGGGGTGTATGTGTGTGTGTATGTGTGGGGTGTATGTGTGTGGGGGGGTGTGGGGGGTGTCTGTGTGTGTATGTGGGTGGTGTGTGCATGTGTGTATGTGTGTGGGATATGTGTGTGTGTATGTGTGTGGGGTGTGTGTGTATGTGTGTGGGGTGTGTGTGGGGGTAGGGGTGGGTGGTGTGTGTGGGGTGTGTATGTATGTGTGTGGTGTGTGTGTGCGTGTGTGTTTATGTGGGTGGGGGGGTGTATCTGTGTGGGGTGTGTATGTGTGTGGTGTGTACGTTTGTGTGGGGGGTGGTGTGTGCATGTGTGTGTGGGGGGTGTGTGTATGTGTGTGTATGTGTATGTGTGTGGGGTGTGTTTGTGTATGTGTATGTGTGTGGGGTGTGTATGTGTGTGGTGTGTACGTTTGTGTGGGGGGTGGTGTGTGCATGTGTGTGTGGGGGGTGTGTGTGTATGTGTGTGTATGTGTATGTGTGTGGGGTGTGTTTGTGTATGTGTATGTGTGTGGGGTGTGTGTGTGTGGTGTGTGTGGGGTGTGTGTGTGGGGCGTGTGTGTGTATGTGTGTGGGGTGTGTGTGTGTGGGGGGGTGTATGTGTGTGGGGTATGTGTGTGGGGGGGTGTGGGGGGTGTCTGTGTGTGTATGTGGGTGGTGTGTGCATGTGTGTATGTGTGTGGGGTGTGTGTGGGGGTAGGGGTGGGTGGTGTGTGTGGGGTGCGTATGTATGTGTGTGGTGTGTGTGTGTGTGTGTGTGTGTTTATGTGGGTGGGGGGGTGTATCTGTGTGGGGTGTGTATGTGTGTGGTGTGTACGTTTGTGTGGGGGGTGGTGTGTGCATGTGTGTGTGGGGTGTGTGTGTGTGTATGTGTGTGGGGTGTGTGTGTGCATGTGTGTGTGGGGTGTGTGTGTGTGTATGTGTGTGGGGTGTGTGTGTGTATGTGTGGGGTGTGTGTGTGTGTGTGTGTGTGTATGTGAAGGAATCTATTGCGCCCAGGCCAGAGCTGATGGATCAACAACCACACTGTTTCCTCTCGTGAAATGCCCTCTCCTTGGGAGGTACTGTGCGTCCTCTTGGCGCAGTGAACAGCATGGAGGCCTGTGCACATCCATATCAGGGCCTCTCCCTACAGCACTATCCCAGCATCTGTCTACATGGCTGGCTCCACCATTAGACTCAGTCGAAGCTGGGGGTCTTTGGTGTAGGAATCTCAAGACATTATTTGTCTGCCCTTGTGCCCCCAGCTCCCACCCAGCAGAACTCAACAGAAACTCATAGAAGCAACGCAACAAAGATTTGCTGAATGAAGGAGGGAAGAAGTGTCTTTGTTAGGAATGTTCACACAAGCTCTGGAGCACTCATGAAATCTGGCAGCAGCATTTCCTGAACTATGCACTGGAATTCCTTCCTGAACTAGAAAGACTGCAGGCTGGGACAGAGCCCAAGACGGAGGCACAGGCAACATTGCTATCATTCTGGCCCCTTGTGGGCCCTGATTTTCTTTCCTTCTTTCTACTTCTCCTCTCATCTCCTTCTCTTCCATCCTCCACCCCCGAAAAGAAAACCTTATAACTTCCAGGAAAGCATCTTCTGAGATGCTAGGAAGACCTCTAAGGAGGGATGGGAGACCCGTTACTACAGGGTCTCTGAAGTGTTTGTTTGTCAATGCGTTCTTTGGTTTTCTTTCTCCTTCCCATCTCTGGTCTTCTGCCTGCTTGGCAGACCCAGAGCAGAGGCTCTTCCTGACACTGTGCTCACTGGGAACACAAAGCAAAAGCTAAATCCATCCTTAGGGAAGGAGGTTTCCTTCCTCCAGTGCAATCAGCCTTAGCTGGCTCCCACAAGGACTTTTCTTCATAGTGAAATCAGGGCAAGAAGTCAGATGGGGTGGGGGGGTCCTCCCAGCCCTCTGCCCTTTCTTGTACCTCTTACAGGTCTATCCAAAAGACAAAACATGTTCAAGTGACAAGGTCAATCCTTTTGGTCTTACATGCAACACAGAGTTTCTATTATTCCCCTAGCTGATTTTGTGGCCTTCTCGATGCCCACCTAATCTCTCCTGCACTCCAAGATGCTTCTTTTTATTTCTATCTGATGCACTAAAATGTCTGATGGTAGTCTTAGGACTGATCATAAATATCATGGCTCTCTCTCCTCTGGGTCCGGTTGGACTACATTTCCGGTTCACTCAAGTCAAGAGTGACCAGCTGACTTCCTTTGGCCGATGAAATGTGAGAAATGACTCGTGCCCCTTCTGAGCAGAAGCGTTAAGACTCAGCCTGTGATGTGTCGCAGCGTCATCCTGCGGCAATGGCTTTGGAAGCATGTTTTGGTGAAGCCTCTGTTAGCTTGGGCTCCTAGGGGACTATGAGAGCACAGCCCATGCCACCCCCATTGGACATGTAGTGAGAACAGCAGAGAACAACAGTACACTGGTGTTGTGTTAAGCCACTAGGTTTGGGATACTTTACTATCACGGTGTAACCTGGTCTGTCGTGGCTGAGAGACTTTCCAAAACTGTGGAATGCATTTTTACCTGAGCCGCCGCATTGCCTCGAGTAGCTTCATGCTTCAGCCACATGAAGACGTCTCCATCTTCTTTGGTTTGTACCTTGAGAACTTCATCATCTTTTAGTCTAATTGTCTCAACGTATGCCTAAAAGGGAAGGAAGGAAGAAAAGAAGGAGGGAAGGAAGGGAGGGAGGGAAGGAGGGGAGAAGAAGGGAGAATGAAAATATCTAAATGATATGGGCATGCAAAAGGCATGACATTGTTCTTAAAGCAGCAACTGCTCAAGTAAAAACCATATGAATAATTGAAATATGAGGTGTGTCCACAGAGCCATGAGATCAAATTCTTTTTTAAATGAATGGATCACATGTCCTATATCTAAATGGGTATTTTTGTTCCTATCAAAGTGTTTTCCTTCGGAGGACAAAATTTATCCCACTTCCTCTTCCATCTCTCAAGCTGGTTCAGAAGTCCACCTCTGTGCTGCTGATTGCAGAGTCAGATTACACGGCATCAAAAAAAAGTAAATCAATATTTTCTAAGTATAACCTTATTATTTTTTTATTCCAAAGTGTCAGTATCCTGCATGACTCAACCCTTTTTATTTAGCAGGCTCAGCCTCCGATATCTTTCGGCTATTTCAAAATGAAATCTACACTGAAAAGAGGAGGGCATATTAACTCTGAGGATGTGAGCAAGAATGTGCCAGAGGCTCTAAAGAGGAATCCAAGGGAAAGTTCACAAAATGTTTTGAATTTGCACACAGCCTCCCAGGTATCTGCCTCCTTTGAAGAAAATAAGGCTCGGGCTTCCCTGGTGGCGCAGTGGTTGAGAGTCCGCCTGCCGATGCAGGGGACACGGGTTCGTGCCCCGGTCTGGGAAGATCCCACGTGCCGCGGAGCGGCTGGGCCCGTGAGCCATGGCCGCTGGGCCTGTGCGTCCGGAGCCTGTGCTCCGCAACGGGAGAGGCCACAACAGTGAGAGGCCCACATAACGCAAAAAAAAAAAAAAAAAAAAAAAAAAAGAAAATAAGGCTCATTATTATTATTATTATTTTTTTTTGCGCTACGCAGGCCTCTCACTGTTGTGGCCTCTCCCGTTGAGGAGCACAGCCTCCGGACACGCAGGCCCAGCGGCCATGGCTCACGGGCCCAGCCGCTCCGCGGCATGTGGGATCCTCCCAGACTGGGGCACGAACCCGTGTACCCTGCATCGGCAGGCGGACTCTCAACCACTGCGCCACCAGGGAAGCCCCAAGACTCATTTTTATGTATAAATTTTGGCTGTTTATCCAAAAAATGGCCTTGTTGTTTGACAGTCTCCCCTTATACATGATGAACGGTCTAACAGTACCAGGAGCGCCTGGGAAGGGCTTCAAGGCCACAAGCAGATGGTGATAAAATTGAATCTGCATGCGTTTGGGAAGAAGCCTTAGAGAACAAGGAGCCAGGCCTGATTTCCCTGCTGACCCTTTCTGTTTGTCAGTGAAGAAAACGACTTGGATTCACAAGCACTAGCCTGTAGCCCATTCCTGAGAGGGTCACCCAGCTGTGGCCATGTGGAGCCAAAGGTCCCTCTCAGGGGCAGTAGCAGACAGACTTGGGGACAGAGCTAGGAACCCAGTGGTATCAATTCCTGCTGGATGTCTAACCTTGAGACGCCCCCCAGCAAACAGCAACAATTGGAATAATGATGCCCACCACCTTTGACTGAAACCAAGTATGTGCGGGGTGTTTAACAAATGTTTTTCTCATTTAATCCTCACAGCAGGGCTGTGGCCCAAATATCAGTGTCCTCAATTTATATGTAAAGAAACTGAAGCTCAGAAGGTGAAACCATGAACTCAAGGTCACGCTGTAGAGCTAGCCCTGGAAGCCAGGTTGGTCTGACTCCAAAGACAGGCTCTGATGGGCTCCCCCATGATGTCGCCCTCTAGCGGGAAGGCTCTGGAATCCTGGGCTGAAGCCCAGGCTGCTAGAACAATAGAATTCTCAGCTAGAAGTTTTTCGTTCAACTGGAGAGTTTGGGTGTTTTGATTTGGGGTTAATTTCCTTCTTTTCCTTATTTTGTTTCTTCTTCCTTAACTTTGTCATGGGACTTGAATGAAACACAGAACACGTGAAACCAGAGTTTCTATCCTGCAAGGATTTATACTCTTAGGTGTTTCTGCTACTCTCTGGCAGTGGTAAGATCATAATCACCAGCGAGAACTGTGTGCGGCGACCAACTGCTTGGTCCAGAATGACTCACTGAATCTTTGCAACCTTACAAGACATTCACCATCAATATCCCCATTTCACAGATGTGGAAACTGAGGCCCAGAAAGGTTAAGTAACTTACCTATGTTCTTCAAACTTTGGAATCAAACCCAGGCTGGCTGGCTGTGGGGTCCATAGTCCTCACCTAGCTGCACCACCCTGTGAATGACTCATGCATCTGGGAGAAGCAGATGGGGGCTGTTTCATTGTCTCCCCTTATACATAATGAACTCCATCTAACAGTGTCGTGAGAGGGGTCTTGGCAAAGGCCACGTTTGCAGGGCACCTGGGCAACCATGCATCACTCTGAAGAAGGAACTCTTTTGTCTTTTATCTCACTGTCTCCTGACCTAGCCCCTTCCTGCTTCCCTGGGTAGTACCATTGAGCTTTGCAGTAGGGCAGGGCCATTAAGAGCACAACTTTTCGCATCAGACCCAGTGGACATGAATTCTAACTCACCACTAACTACCTGTGGGCCTTGGGCCACTGACTTTATTTATTTGAGCCTTAGTTTCTATATCCATAAAAATGAAGCTTAGAATGGTATCTGCTACATCAAAAGCACTCCACCTATTAGCCATTATTTTTTATAGTGTGAAGAGTTAGTAACATCCAGGTTCAAATCTAGGCTGCATTGCTCATTTGCTGTGCAACTTTGGGCAAGTTCTTTGGCTACCCTGAGTCTCAGTTGCCCCATCTGTACAATGGGAACAATACTTGTACTGACCTCACAGAGTTGCATGAGGATTAAATGAGATTGTTTGTGAAGATCTTACCAGAGCATCTGGCATATGGGAAGCTCTCAGGAATGGTAACTCATCATTTTTTAGGTCTTTAGTTCATTCTATCATGTAAAGAGCTGATAGGAGTTTAGAATGTTAGCCCTCTTATTGGTATTTGCAGTTTTGTACAGCTCAAAGCCTTACACTGGGGGGATGAAGATCTATCTAAGAGAATTCGGTGCTTTTGAAGATGGAAGGGACAGATTTAAGGAGGGAGTGCTGGGGCTGGAAACATTTGAGAGCATCCACATTGTGTGCTGAGGTCCACTCAACACACATCATACGATTAATTTATACATGCTATAAGCTATGTGAGGTGCAGACAGTCATGGCAGTGTTTACAGGTGAAAAAGCTGTGCAGAGACAGAAAAGTGAGTGCGATTATCCAAGATTTTACACCCGGTGAATGCAGACCTGGGACCTGAACCAGGCAAACTGGCCCTGGAGCCACACCACAGCTGCCTGCCACACCTGGGCCGGTGGTTGTGTCTTCACAGCTCTGGGGTCCCCAGAGTGGCATCCAGCACCAGTCAGAGCCACGTGTCCAAGGCCTTCCATGAAAACCAACCATCTACGAAGACATCTGATGAAGGAACAACCCCTAAAAGGGAGCAGTGTTGGGTTGTTCATCATCAAACATTTTGAGACCAGGGAATGATGCCTCAGATGGGAAAGTGACCAATCCCAGAAGAAGCTTTAGTGTGGAGAAGGAACGGTGGGGACCATGGTGGGGGGCAGAGCTGGGGAGAAGCTGACAGGGACCCAGAGTCCCAGACTGACCTGTTCTGGAATCTTCTGTGCCTTCCCGGGGAGGTGGATTGCTTTTGTTGCTGTGTTGTAAAATCAACGTCTCTAGAATGAGCAGTTCATAGCCTATACCGTAGGGTTAAAACCAGCTGACCAGGTTAGAGGAGGTCCAATGTCCAGAGACTCTACAGTCCTCAGATGCCCCTGGACCCAGTGTCAGAGAAGGCATCACACTGTCCCACAGACCCTGACTCTTCATACGCTTTACTTCCTTTCTCTCTGCTCAGCCTATAGGCTGCAAGGGCAGTGTTCACATCATATCAGCTGTCTGCAATGAATCACAGGAAAGGCAGGATGGAGCGCAGAGCCGGGAGGGAGTAGGGAGGGCGAAGGATGTGGTGGAATTTGGACCTGGAGAGAAAAACCTCTCAGCGGCCCCCCATTTTCTGGAGCATCTGCATTCTCTCAAGTCGTGAACTATAACGCTCCAGCCAGTGCTCCTGGGAACTCAGGAGCAGGGCAATTTCAGAGCCTACACTTAAACCACTCCTTCCGTCAGGGCCTGTAGACACCACCATGAGGAACCTGCCTCTTCGGGTGTTTAAAATCAGCTATAGGGCTTCCCTGGTGGCGCAGTGGTTGAGAGTCCGCCTGCCGATGCAGGGGACACGGGTTCGTGCCCCGGTCCAGGAAGATCCCACATGCCGCAGAGCGGCTGGGCCCGTGAGCCATGGCCACTGAGCTTGCACGTCCGGAGCCTGTGCTCCGCGATGGGAGAAGCCACAACAGTGAGAGGCCCGGGTACAACAACAACAACAACAAAAATCAGCTATAATGTTTGGCTTCCAATGGGGGGGGTAAGTTTTCTTTGTTGAAATTTAACATTTTAGGGATTTTAAAGTAAGAATGGAGGCATATCAGGTGTAATGATGGAGAGACAGGGAAGCAAGTACCCAAGATTCCCCAAACGGGGTGTTCCTCATACAAAGGCGGTGCTGAATGCAAGAGGGGCAGAGTTGAAAGCCAAGTGCCTGGGTGCTTGCCCTCAACAATGAACCCTGGTTGCATCAAAAAGCACCAGAGAATCAAGGAGACGTGATCGCTTTGTGTTCATCACTGGATACTCAGCACTCTCATGCTGTCCACCATCCCATCAGTAAACAGTGAGTGCCAACTACATGTCAAGCACAGGGCTGGGCACTGGGGTCACCGACGTGAACAGACAAGGTGCCTGTCTCAGGGAGCTCACAGTCTACTGGGAGAGCTGGCTCCGAGACCTGTACACAGCACCCATCATAGAGCAATGGCGGGGATGTGCCCGGGTGCCATGGCGGCGCAGCAAAGGGAAGATCCAAGGAGGTGGTGGTGTCTGAGCCCAGCATCCTAGTAGGAGCGGGGGTCAGGAGGCAGGAAAAGGGGGTGGGAGTGGAGAAAGCAAACCAGGCAGAGGAGACTGAGCAGGGCCAGGAATTGTGGACAGCATGGTGTGACCAAAAGCTTGGCATTGCCAGGGTGGGCAGGCCAAACATGGAATCGCTGAGAGCTGAGGTTGGGGAAGCAGAGAGAAACCAGATCAAGGAACATCTCCTATGCCAAGTGATGAGCTGGACTTAGTGCTTCCGGGTCAGTACTTCTCAACGCTGACTGCACGTTACGCCCATCTGAGGAGCTATTTAAATACACACATGCACATAGACATATATACGCCTATTACATGCCTGGACCCTCCCTCTGTCACTTCAATAAGACTGTGGGGTGGAGCCTGTGCAGAGGTATTCTCTGAGTCCCCATGTGATTCTGATGTGCAGTCAGGTTGAGAACCTCCACTGTTGACTGCCCTCTTTGGCCTCCGTGGGAAGAAAATGGGAAGGGGCAAGACTGGCAACAGAAAGGCCAGTTAGGAGGTGAATTCATTTGCCAGGACTGCCATAACAAAACGCCACAAACTGCGTGGCTTAAACAACAGAAATTAATTTTCTCACACTTCTGGAGGCTGGAAGTCCAAGATCAAGATGGTGGCAGGTTTAGTTTCTTCTAAGGCCCCTTTCCTTAGCTGTGTCCTCACGTGGCTGTCCCCCTGTTTCATCTACGTCCCAATCTCCTCTTCTTGTAAGAACACCAGTCATACTGGAGTAGGGCCACTAATGACTCCATTTAACTTAATCCTCTCTTAAAGGTCCTAGCTCCAAATGCAGTGTCCCATTCTGAGGTACTGGGGGTGAGGGCTTCAACATATGAATTTAGGGGTCAATTCATTCCATAACTCAGAGTAGAACAGGAGGCTGTCAGAGTCACTCAGGGGAGAGATGATGAAGGAGAGCTGCATGTAACGCTGTTGGGGATTAGAGCTGGTAGGATGATGGGGGGATCAAAGGTGACTCCCCCGTTGCTGGCATGGACAATGGTGCCATTGGTTGAGGTGTCTGTGGGGAATAGAGAGGAGGAGGTGGTGTGTTCCCTTTGTGGTATGTTACGATTGCAGATGGGGGTTTTAAGAAAGACCTCAGCCTGAGAATAAGATGTGCATGTCATCCGTATGTGGAGGGCAGTTGAAACCAGGGATGTTGATGAGACCCCCTGCCCTCTAGAAGGTGTAGACAGAGAAGGCTGAGGACCAAACCTTTCAGAAGAGCAAATTCTGAGGTGTGAAGAGAATGAAAGGAATCCATTTGTGATTAAGCCACAAAAACAAACCAAAAATCAAAAAAAACTCTACCATCTTCTTTCTCTTTAACCTGAAGCAGAGTCCCCCTAAATCATAAAGAAGTGACATGAAGCAAGATTATGAATAAAGAAGATGAAGTTGATGGGAACCACGAGTTACATAAAAGAGAAAATGAAACAAGAATCAAGAAAGAAGTTACTGACGGATCCTTGGTTTGTTAATTAGGGGTCTGGCTTTCCATATCTCCTCATTTGTTATGTGCTGCTGGTGAATTAATAGATCTCTCAACAAAAGGACATTTAAATCAATGTATGACACCTGCTTAAATTCTCAAGAAACCATTAATTACACATTCTTAAGAAAATGAGCTATGATACAACTCTTCTAACTGTATAATTCCTATCTATGGCTCTTAATCACACGACTTTCCAGCTGCAAGATGGATCTTCTCTATTCATCTTCTCTGGTTCTGACCAATTAAACATTTTCTTTCATAATCATAAACACTTCATGGGCCAAATCTTCAAAAGAAAAGGAGCTTGTTAGCAACAAACCGTCTCCCCTTGCTAAATTATGCTGAATTAGAATTCCTAAAAGTATAATATATACATACAGGGCTTTATTAACACATTCAGGCTTAGCAGAACAATGGAAATATTATTTTGTGGCTTGATTTTGTTTGAATGTGTTTTCAGAAGAATTCTTAAAAAAAAACCTTTATCAATTAATAAATAAATTCCTGTCAAACTGAGGTCAGATTTTGCACATAGCCTATATACGCTGAGAGAATACAGATGACAATGATAAGAGTGTGTAAGTTTTTTCAGAAGAAATCATTATTTTCTAAAAGAATTAGAATGTCTATACAGACAGCCTTTGGGCATTTTATAGCTTGATTCATGTTTAATGTTCACTGACAACATGTATCATAACTATACAGTGGTCACTGTAGATTTCTTTTCCAGAAACCATTCATTTCCAATGATCAAAGCACAAGTTTCCTCCACTGGGGGTTTCTGAGTGCAATACAGGAGCAGCACAGGGAAGAGTGAACGGTCTGGTTCCCAGTTAGCTGCTCTGCCTAAGATTCCACAATCCTGCTATCAATCCAGACTCACCAAGCATAAGGGGGAAAATTAAGGGTTTATGGCCTAAACCAGGGCCAAATCTGACCATGCAGTAACCTCCTGTCTATGGCTGCACAAACCCAGGCACCCCATTGGTTTATATATTGTCTTTGGCAGAGTTGAGTAGTTGCAATAGTGACTGTAAAAGCAGAGCCTAAAATATTTACTATCTGGTCTTTTGCAGAAAAAAATTGCCATCTCCTGGTACAGACTACTTGCACTTAACTCAACTACCTCAAGTGCTGTGACCATCAAAACATCTTAAAACCATTCTGAAGAAAGAGATACAGAAAAATACATGCCAAGAAGCCAACCATGTCATAATCTACTCCTGCTCGATGCAAATCTACATCATCTAAAGGTAGCTTTCTTTTTATTCTTACACTATCACCTTTATACACCCTTTTATTCATGGTCCCCCAAACAAACCATCAGTTGGTCCAATGTAACATGTTGTTTTTTGGGCAGATGTGAACCACTGATTTCTTTGCCTAATGAGTCAATAAGATGTGGGAACCTGCAAAATTAGGGGCTGGAGTTAGTGCCCTTCATCCAGTCCTTAATCCAGGATGGGGCAGGGTCTTCAAACATCTCCTGCTGTCCATCACTTGTGAGCACTGAGGCTCATGCGATGGGCAGACACTTCTCAAGGTGTCCAGCAGCGGGAACACAGCTAGGGATGGACCTTCTTCGTTATGTAGACCTCACTTGCTTGTGACGTATTGAGGAGCCCTTGGCTTACTGCCCTCGCTTAATTTGACTAACATCGCCAGACCCCACAACTTTCACATGGTTTTGGAACAAATACAAAATGCCTATGTTTCTGGTACACATTTTTTTCAAAATCAAAATCTGTCCAGGGCCGTTATCTACCCTCCCCATACCGGTCCTCTCACTCATGAAAAGCTTTTCACGCTTTTCACACATAGATGTAGGATGGTCCTTGCATTCAGCCTGAGAACACACTGAGGAAATATGAATTGGAGAATGCAAGAAAGCTTTTCTCTCCATTGGATTATGCCTGTACTCTAAAGGCCAGCGAATTACCCAGCCACAGGTGCAGACACTTAACAAAACTGTTCAGGAAGCTCTAGTAAGCAGGGCCATAACCGTTTCCACACACTTCTGTCTCGTACCTGATCTCCTTGTAGCGTGTGCTGGTCAAGGGGTGTCTTGGTGGCAATGTTGCTGTAGTAGGCGTAGGACAACTCCCAGTCCAGGGGGTAGTGATCAATACCCTGGTAGTGTTTGTACCCAAGGTTCATCGAAGACAGCCTCTCACTGCCCTGGCCTCCAACCAAACTATACAACATGCCCTGTTAAGAAGAAATGGACAGTGTTCACAAGATTATAGAAAAGGGTCATAAAATCCTAAACATAGAAAGGTCATCTGGCCTCACCTCTACATATGAGCCTAGTCATTCCAGAAACAAGTTAACATGTCTTTTTTAAAAACGTTAGAAAAGAAGACACAAGAGCTTTCTAATGGCTATCTGTCCTTCTCAATGTCTAACAGCTGAAAATTCCTTTGTCCTTTTCTCAGTGAAGATTGGGAGTCCTCCCCTGACTTATCTCACAGCATCTCTTTGTGTATCTGACAACTGTTCTAAGGATCTTGGTCCACTTCAGTTACATCACCTACAGTCAGATGATCTGAATAGTGGGCCACGTCCCAAACTCACACTCTCAGAACGTTAGTGTTGGGAAGGGTCTTTAGAGATTGACTGGTCCAACCATCTCATTTCAGAGTCGAGGAAATAGAGGCTCAGAAAGTTGAAGTCCTATGTCTTTGGTCAACCAGCCATTTTGTGACAGAGACGGGGCTAGAATCTTCTACCCTATTCCACCTTGGTGGGGACTGCCTCAGGGACTTGGGAAAGCATGCCACCAATCATGAGCTTCTACAGCCAGAGACACACACAAAGAAGTCAAGTGAAAGGAACACAGAGCCACCTGGGAAGGTCTAAACAGTCTGTGTCTCTTCAAATCCAGGATGAACAATCCCATGTGCACAAACAAAAACTAAAAGTGATCAGGGACCATTTAGCAGCACTTATAAAAATGTGATTCCAAATGTTAGGCAAGTTGCATAATAAATTTGGATTCAATACCACAAAACCGTCTAGTATGACATTTATTTTAATGACAGGAGGCTGGATGTGACAATACTTTGCTTAGAGGTCCAAATGATTTCACTTAGCTAAAAAGTCATATGGGATGCTGGACCCACAGCCAGAATAGTTACAAGAATTGGGTAAGAGGCACGTGTTCTTGAATGACTGGGATTCTGGTGAGCCTTGCCCAAACTATTCCTTAGACAGTATACCAATCATATCCCCATGCTGTGTCTAGAAATGGATAAAGTGCCCTTTTTCACTCACTGACAGTGGGAGATCCCGTATTTAACACAGCCTTAGGCTGTTTTTCTTGAGTGTAAAGTTTTTTTACAGGCTCTGCACATGCAGGCTCATTGGCCATGGCTCACGGGCCCAGCCCCTCCGCGGCATGTGGGATCTTCCCGGACCGGGGCACGAACCCGTGTCCCCTGCATTGGCAGGCGGACTCTCAACCACTGCGCCACCAGTGGTTGCCCGAGTGTAAAGTTTTTAAAGGACTCCAGGGAAAATGAACATGTCCAGTTCCACCCGAGGCATGAGAGCCTTACTCTGCAAATATAAGGCAGGTAACTGATGTTCCTGGAGCCTGTGAATACTCTACCTGCAGCTGATCCCGAGGTACATTTAATCCAGTTTCATAAAAGACTGCGAGGTAGTAGGATGCTTTATGGTATCCACAGCAGCTGGCATCCATCAGAAAGGGGACGACAGAGCTAATTTGGTGAAGACCATCAACAAAGGAAAGTCTCTTTACAGCCTTCTCGAATATCCGCCCACCAATTTCTAATACGGATTCACTTTGGTTCCTCAGCACTGTAAATAACACAATTCACAGAACACAAAATTAACTACCATGGGGTCGACAAAATAAGTGGGAACAGCCAACTAAATCACCTGAGTTAATATGGTTGGTCCTGCAGTGACTTGATATATACCAGCTTCTGGGGAGGTAAATCAAACCCGTTGGGGGTGTCATTCTGTAAACAGCTTTTCCTTTGGCACTAAATGACAGCCTAGTATCCTGGAGAAAAGGATGTGCCTTCTATAGCTGAGAGAGCGCCTCAAGAGAGTAATTTACTCAGTGTAACTCACCACCAAGTCAGGACCACTAAAACTGCCAGAGAGATTTTTTTTTTCCCTCTAAGACTCTGAAGGAGGGTGTGTTTTATCTCAGAAATAGTTCCTAGGTGCTGCTGTAAAAAGTTGAGCACAAGAACCTTATTTTGAGATGCTTTCTTATCATCTTTTGCTTCCGGTTTTCCTTGTGGGTTTCTAAATACAATAAAAAGAATGAGTCAACTTTTATTGAGGGCCTATAAAATGCCAAATACTGGGTTGAGTGTCTTATGCAAATTATGTCATGTAATCCAAACATATTTTAAGAGGTAAGTACTATTATTAGCGTCCTCATTTTTCAGATGAGGAGACTGAAGCCTGGAGAAGTCGACTAACTTGTCCAAAGTTACCAAAGCTGGCAAATGGCTGAGCCAAGCTTAGAATCCAGCTTGGTAGGTCACAAAAGCAAGATTCCTACTCACTCTGCTTCACCTACCTCCTGATTAATGGGCAGCCAGTTGTCTTAATAGGTACCTTACCACCATGAGTAGAGACCTCTTTACGCAACTGCTTTAAGCTATGATACTTCCTTTTACCTAATTCTCCCATAAATTGTTAAACTCTTAAGTCCAAATGGGCAAGTTATATGGCCCTATAATCTGCTACAGTCTTTTAAAGTCCATCTACATTATTCATCTCTCGTTTTATTAATTCAGCCAATGAATGTTTACAATTCTATTCTGTGCATCTACTAGATGCTATGTTACAAACAGCTATATAGGATTGCGTAGGTACAATTTCCATTTAAAGAGATGTGGTCAATTTATTTAAAACTAAAATTTTCTCCCCCTAAGAATTATACCCAACATTTTTCTTTGATTTTCTTCATTCCATCCCAAATTAAAATGTTACTAACAACTTCCAGGAGGCAACAAGAGACTCACTCTATCAGCGCTCCATCAAGGAATGAACAGAGGTGAGTTTCCAATGCGGGAAAACTCTCAATGAGAGGATTTGAGATTGGATTTAAGGGCAATTCCTCGGCAGAGGTTGATACCTCTTCCAAGGCATCAATACAGAAGCCAGTGGAATCCACGGATGAAACTGTGAAACCCAAACCATGGATTATGAGCTAATGCCTATCCCTTTGGGCGCACAGGCAGGCTGGCTGCCCCTGGTAGGGGGGCACATGCCTTCACTTGCTGAGCTGTGGAAAAGGAGCCCACCTACCCCCTCACCCAGCGCTAAGGCAGTCCCATCTCCTGGCTCCTGGAACCCCTCACCTCCGCCCTCTCCAGGTTTCTGAGAGGCAGCAGCTTGGATCTGCTTTTACTTACTCTCCATCCCAAGAGGTAGGTGCTAAAAACAACACCTTAACTAAACACATGGAGTTTGCTCCTCTGTTTTGTTTTTAATCCCTAAAGAAATAGCTGCCTGTTGTTAAAAAAAAAAAAATCAAATAATATAGATTTGTATAAAACAAAAACAGAAGTCCTCTCTCTCCCAAATCTTCTTTAATAGTGAAGATAAACTGTTGAAAGCTTGGTGTATATACTTCCAGACTTTTCCTTGGCATAGACAATAATTCATTACACATCTATCTGCCTATATACATATACATTTTCTTTCCAAAAAGCCCCTATAGGTTTGGACTCTCAACTTTTTTTCCCTTATGAGTGTAATTTTTTATCAAACTATATTTGATTTAAAATATTGTGTTAGTTTCAGGTGTAGAGCAAAATGACTCATATATACAGATTCTTTTTCAGATTCTTTTCCTTTATAGGTTATTACAAGATATTGAGTATAGTTCCCTATGCTAGACAGTAAATCGTTTATCTGTCAACTTTCTTTTTTAAATTAACCACATACCACGAATGCCTGTCCACAGCACTCAGAAGCTCATTCTTCCTAAAGTTTCAATAGTATTGCATTCTATAGCAGTGCCGTTCTTCCAACCGGTTCTCTATTTTTAGACTCTTGGGTTGCTTCCACTGCTTTTGCTATAACCAGCAACACAGCAATGAACATCCTCGAGCATTTCCCTCTGCTCATCTGTTGGGATGTATCTGAATAATAACCCTCTTTTCCACCAGGAGGCCGGGGATCTCCTTTTGGATTCTCCCTTTGCATAGCTGAGAGGAAAATTCCATCCTACCCAACCATTAGATAGGATAAGAACTTTCTCTGCTAGATTTGGTATGTACTGCAGTACTCAGATGGAGTTGCAAAGTAAATCCTACTCTTACTTATTCATATATTTACTTTTAAATACATACTCATCTCCGATACCCCTCTGTGCACACTCTGAGCAAAGCAACATTGACAATTTGTTAACGATTCATTCCAGCCTTACCTGCTCTGCCAGATTCATCTTGCTGTGCAGTAGAAGCTAACACAACATTGTAAAGCAACTATACTACAATAAAAATTAATTAAAAAAAAAGCCATTTCACACAAAAAATAAAATAAAATAGGCATTAGAAAAATATCTAATATGATGAGTTTTGCCTGAGTACCCACAGACATGGGCTTTGGGGGCTCAGAGGAGAAAAGAGACTCCAAGCCAAATGCACGTCCAAATGAAACACTTGCCCTGCTGACCTCTGGCACAGAATCCAAGCAATCATTACTGTGATCGCCCAGATCGCTGGGACTGCAGGAGAATAAGGATCAGGAGGGCGATCCTTCACAAAGTTCATATCCTTAGCAAACACACAAGAAAACTTTGCAGACTGAAACGGAGGCAGGTTGAAAAACCTTCATTATTTCTTTTACGTATTAAAATTCTTAACTCCCCCCAGACATTACCAATCAGTATTTTCTCTGCAAAAGAATCTAGACAATTTTCTGCACTAGTGAGTATAATAATAAAATAATAATACTTCTAAAGGAAAACCACTCATTTTGCACATTCTTTAAAGTTTGAATTCCAAATGTGGCACAAAATCAAAGCTCTGATGTCACTGGTGGTATTGTAAAACTGGCAATTGAAAAATCCATTTAATGAAACTATTAATTTCACCCAACAGGTTTAGCATATGCATTTTTTCTAGTAGATCTATAACTAAAAAACATGCCTTATTTATGGAGATCAATGGAGTAATGAAAAACAAACAAACAAAATAGAAGTAGGAGCCATTTTCCCATTTTTCTTTCTTCCTACACCAGAAGCTAAGGAAACAAAGGCACCACCACCATTAACTCTTAATCTCCCTGAGTAGCACAGTGTCGTTTATTTTGCTCTTTTTTCCTTTTTCCAGCAATACCACAAGGTCACCATTTGTGCGCTCATCATTGGTTTTGTTTTGTTTTGTTTTGTTTTGTTTAATTTTTGGCTGCATTGGGTTTTCGTTGCTGAGAGCGGGCTTTCTCTAGTTGCGGCGAGCAGTGGCTACTCTTCGTTGTGGTGTGCGAACTTCTCATTGTGGTGGCTTCTTTTGTTGTGGAGCACAGGCTCTGGGCACACTGGCTTCAGTAGTTGTGGCATGCAGGCTCAGTAGTTGTGGTGCACGGGCTTAGTTGCTCTGCCGCATGTGGGATCTTCCCGGACCAGGGCTCAAACCTGTGTCCCCTGCATTGGCAGGCGGATTCTTAACCACTGCGCCACCAGGGAAGCCCACACTCATCATTAAAAGAGGCAAAAAGCAGAAAATGAGAAGGTAGTCACCTACTGAAGGAACCAGAGCTGCCTCTGATGGAGAATTTGGGAGAAGAAAGGCAGACTTATTCCTTATGGGGGGAATGAGACAACAACAGGAAAGTTATTTTTAGTTTCAAGCTTCCAAAAGGTGTAATGCATCCAGGGAAGAAGTTTGAAAAGGGAAAAAAATGTGAAAGGAGAAAATATCATTTACCCAGAAAAGGAAAGATCTTCACCAAGTTTACTGATTTAAAAAAACACAGCACATCCTTCATTTGCATTCTCATTTGATGAGCTCCACTGGGCTCCCGAGACTCAAAGAAGTGGCCTATTTCTCTCTCAAAAGTAAACTACTTGTACTTTTCTGTCCTGTGCACATTGTCTGGTTTTATACATGTAACTTCTCTCCCTCCCTCCTCCTCGCCCCCTCCCTCCTTCCCTTTCCCTCTTTCTCTCTCTCCGTGGATTTTTTTTTTAACTATAAAGATGCTTTCTTAAATTAAAAAAAAAATAAGATAAAGGTCCTTTAATGAACAACAGTGAACATAGCTCTTAAAGGACACAGGATCCTGGCGTTAGTAAATAACCCCATTGTGTTTCTACCATTTTCATGCTCTGCGTTTTAGTCTCCAAATAAACATTGCAATTGTTGGCAAAAATAAGAAGAGTTAGAAACAAGCTAGAGGGACGATAGTGCAGCCAGCACCTGTCTGCATATTGTGTAGAGGAACCTTGTCCCCTGCACTCTGCTCTCTGAAGCCTGGGGCAGGAGTCAGGCTGTGGCCCTGAAGGAACAATGCAGATGGTGTCAGCCCTGGGAGGGGAGCCCAGCCTCAGACCTGGCTTCCTCCCGAGAACCATTTGCTGGCAGACCTTGGACTTTCTGTAGCCACAGTCATCAGCTACCATGGGCTCAGAGGTGCCCAGTCCAGCATGAAAGGAAGAAAGGAAATAAACAGTTCTGGCCTCAGGGCAAATGTCTGGAGGGTGTGCTGGTCCACTCACCTGTCACGCTTCCCTGGGGCTCCCTACCTTCGAGACCCCCTGCACGTGGGCCATTGTGTCCTTCCTTGTTCCTTCCTGCCATACCAGCTCTCTGGCCTGGAGCCCCACCTAGCTCTGCCATTCCTGCCACCTCTTACCAGCTGGTTCTCACCGTTTCTCTTCCCTGATGCCAGAGCCCCATTCAGAGGGTTTTTGAATTGAAAGCGCTCCATTTTGTCAAGAAAGGTGTGAGAGGAGAGTAAAAAGAAACAGCCAGTATACTTCTTAAAGGATGAAAAGGCATGCATACTAAAATACTACCAGCCTAGCATTAGAAAAAGCCCCAATGCAAATAGGGCAATTTCTATGCTCTGACAAGAGCCATTTTCCTAAAGAACTAGAGTTTCCCCAGGAAACAACACAGAGGTTGACCAAGCAGAATGGTCCCCCTGAAGTCTTTTTTTTTTTTTTTTACATCTTTATTGGAGTATAATTGCTTAACAATGGTGTGTTAGTTTCTGCTTTATAACATAATGAATCAGTTATACATATACATATGTTTCCATATCCCCTCCCTCTTGCGTCTCCTTCCCACCCTCCCCCCCCCGAAGTCTTGAACATGGGGTCTTGTGTCAGATGCCCCCCAGAGCCTGGACAGCAGTGAACTTCAGGACAGAGCATCACAGGAGCATTCCTGGGCCACTCGAGGAAATCAGGATGCAGAGCCGTGGCAGGAAGGGTTGGTTGCTACATCTGTGTGCGCTGCAGCTGGGTGCCCCAAGAGCACTGATGTCTTTACTTATTTATTTATTTTTATAAATTTATTTATCTTATTTATTTATTTTTGGCTGAGTTTGGGTCTTTGTTGGTGCACGCAGGCTTTCTCTAGTTGCAGCGAGTGGGGGCTACTCTTTGTTGCCGTTACGGTGCGTGGGGGCTACTCTTTGTTGCCGTTACGGTGCGTGGGCTTCTCATTGTGGTGGCTTCTCTTGTTGCGGAGCATGGGCTCTAGGCACGCGGGCTCAGTAGTTGTGGCTCGCGGGCTCTAGAGCTCAGGCTCAGTAGTTGTGGCGCACGGGCTTAGTTGCTCCGCGGCATGTGGGATCTTCCCAGGCCAGGGCTCGAACCCATGTCCCTTGCATTGGCAGGCAGATTCTTAACCACTGCACCACCAGGGAAGCCCCTGGACCACTTTTGTTGTCAGGGGAGAGTTGAGAGACAGCATCCTGGCTGACCTGGCACCAGGACTGTATTTGCAAAGGTGTCTTCAGAGCCAGGACAGCAGCTTCTGAGGGAGAAGCAGGCTAAGGAAGCGTGAGAGAAGTGAAAAAAATGTGGAGGAAAGGCAAATAAGCCCACAGACTCCATCGGTCTGGATTGGTGCTATGGCTTAGCTAGCGCAGACCTTGAATTTGTATCTCCTGGAAGTTAAACTCCTTGTTCCTTCACTGATTCACAGACCCAAAAAGACGTTTTTAGTATTTCCAATGAGATAACTTATTCATCTGGAGCGTGTTCAGTGGCTCAACAAATACTTATTGAGGGTCTTCAAAGAAAACCTAGATTCTGTTGCTGTCTTTGAAGACGTCTGAGCTCCACTGTGGAATCAGACAGGCAAATCAATATTGTAATGTGGTAAGACAGGTACTGATAAGGGGACACCTACAAAATGGCAAGGGTGGCAGGGGAGATGGAGCTGACTGCCTGGGGGGACAGGAAAGACGATGTGAGCAGGCAGTGTTTGAGCTGGGACTTGAAGGCTGCTTGCAAGGCAGGCAAATTGAAGAGCATGGGTGGCTGAGGTGTGTTCTTTGAGGGGAGGGGGGCATAAATGCACTGTATAGGGTCATATGGAAGAAAGATTGATAACTAAGCAGCTAACGTATGCCCAGCACCGTTGCAGACACTGTGAAGGAATAGGAAGCATAGTGGGATACTTATACCTCTCGCATTACCCTCAACAAGCTTGCAATCAAGCGAGTAATGGAGACACCCATAGGATCAAAGTGCTGTAAGTCAAGGCAGATGAGACGAGCCCTATCCGGGCGACTCTATCTCTCATATCCATAGGGTACCTTTCTGTCTGTGAAGCTCTTTCGTAGACACTGTCACTTTATGAGAGCATTACATTCTTCATTCCTATGAAACCAGACTTTCCCCGGTATATAAGTTACAAACATAAATTACCCGTCATACCCATAAGGATGGCTATTATCAAAAACCCAGAAAATCACAAGTGTTGGTGAGAATGTGGAGAAATTGGAACACTTGTATGCTGTTGACGGGAATGTAAGATGGTGCAGCCCCTATGGAAAACAGGATAATGGTTCCTCAAAAGATTAAACATAGAATTACTGTATGATCCAGCAAGCCCACCTCTGAGTATACAGCCAAAAGAACTGAAAGCCGAGTCCTAAAGAGATACTTGTACACCACGTTCAAACCAGCACTATTCACAATAGCCAAGAGGGGGAAGCAACCCAAGTGTCCATCAACAAATGAATGAATAAACAAAATGTGGTATAGACACACAATGGAATATTATTCAGCCTTAAAGCGGAAGGAGATTCTGACAGATGCTATAACATGGATGAACCTTGAGGACCTTATGCTAAGCGAGATAAGCCAGTCATGCAAAGACAAATACTGTATGATTGCACTCATATCAGGTATCTAGAAGAGTCAAGTTCATAGACACAGAAAGTAGAATGGTGGTCACTAGGGACTGGGGGTGGGGGCAGGGGCAGGGTGGGGAGTTGTGGTTTAATGAGTACAGAGTTTCAGTTTTGCAAGATAAGAAAGTTCTAGAATCTGTTGTGCAACAATGTGAACGTACTTAATGCTACTGAAGGGTACACCTAAAAATGGTGATGATGGAGAATTCTAAATTATGTGCATTTTACCACAAATTTTTAAAAAAATTACAGTCCTTACAGAGGGTGGGTGTAAATATTTGGGGATTCTCTTTTGCAGTAGAAAAATAGAGCTCAATCTTTTGGGAACAACTAGAAGGTGGTGACCACTCCTGACCTCACTGGGCGGAATGCAGAGGACACTCCTACTGGTTGTAAGCTTCCGACTCTGCACTCCCTGCACCGTTCTCATGGCTCCTTTGAAGAACATCGTTGGCTCAGAGGGAGAGCAGATGATCCATCTAAACTCACACAGTGTCGGGGGAAAACGCTGCCGTCTGAAGCGTGCACGTGCAGCAGCCTGGCAGTAGAGTTGGCTGTATATGTGAGGAGAGGCTGCCAAGAAAAGGGTGAGTCTGTCGCAAAGAACCCGAAATTACAGGCCATTGTCTCATGCTGTCGTATATATTTTTTTAATGCCAGGAAAAAAATAATTCCACCAATTAATTCCCTTTGTGGGAGCTACGGGAGCATTTTTCCTAATGCTTTGCACTTAACCTAAGTCACTCTCATTCAAAACATGGCCTCATCTTTGTCCTATCCTGGGCCACTTGGTCAATACTTGTCTAGTGAATGAATGAATGGAAGGTTGTGATACGAGTGACTTAAGCTACTCACACGGTTTCATTCCTTATCTCTGTTACTGCACCTACTCAGTTCCTACAGCAAGAATTCTAAGCAGCCAACATCTGATCCTTGAGTCTGTTCTTGTAGCTTATCTCAGATACAAGAAATGTAACATGATGAGGATGTTCTAGTAAAGTCTACTGGTCAACAGGACCAAACAGCTCAGGCCAGCAGCAGAAAACACGATGCAAACATAGTTCCTATTGACTAGAGTTGTCCAAAGCGCTGCAAAGCCAGCTAGACACTCACAGCAGGATAAACTTGGATCAAAAGTTATGTGAGGAACCAGGAATAGATACATAGTCACACCAGTCTGACTACTCTTCTTTTTATAGGAGACCAGAGTAAAGATATGTAAATAATGTAATTTTTTTCCCCCTCAATTTACAAAATCAAATTTTCTGCACTTCTCTCAGGATTGTTAGAAACTGGGCACAATATCTGACACCAATCTCTCTCCAGGGTTAACCACAGAGATTATCTAGTTAACTATGATGGCCCCAAGCAAGGGCAGTGTGCCAGGTAGAGATGAATTTAAATGGGTGTAAGCCCTACCCCTGCAGGAGGCCCCCAGTCCCTATGGATGGGACAACGTGAACTAGAAAAATAGGGGGTGAAGGCAGAATGGGAGCCTGAGGTTGGTTCTGGAGATTTGCCTACCCTGACTACCCTCCCTCCCCACCTGCTTCTGGGCCCCAGGAAATGGCAGGGAGAGGCGGGATGCAGGTGGCTGCATGCCCAGGCAGATAGGGGCCCCTCCGTGTATGCTCCCTGGCGCTGATCTAAGCCGACTTGGCACCAGAAGGACCTGACCGGCTGCTCGGGCACCAGCAGTGGGCCCTAAAGCGGCAAATCTGGCTTTGTGCTCCCCTCCCCCCAGGCATGGGGCCCCGGAAGCCTGACCGAGGGCAGGTGGACACGTGTCTATGCTGCAGTGTGACAACTCCCCAGCACTGCAGCCCATCAAGTCTCAAGGTTTGGGGGTTCATGATGTGGGTTAATTAGCTCCCTTTCTAGGCCTCCACAGAGAATAAAATCATTCTGCATTTTTTGTTTTGCGGTACGCGGGCTTCTCACTGCCGCGGCCCCCCCACCGCGGAGCACAGGCTCCGGACGCGCAGGCCCAGCGGCCATGGCCCACGGGCCCAGGTGCTCCACAGCATGAGGGATCCTCCCGGACCGGGGCACAAACCTGTGTCTCCTGCATCGGCAGGCGGACTCTCAACCACTGTGCCACCAGGGAAGCCCCATTCTGCATTCTTTAAAAGAAACTCCTGAGCAGTAAAAATAACGCAAAAACATTCTTTATTGAGAGTATTTGCTTGAAAAAGAATGTTTTGTGAAAATGATTCACTCCTGTTCCTAATCAATAAAACTATATTTAAATATATCTGAAATCTCATAAAGCCAGTTTTGAGGTGATGTGGTCTTTGCCCGTTTAGCCTACACTTTCCAACATGCATCACCCTCTTCCGTTCACCTGTCTCAGGGGGCAGTTCAACCACCTCCCAGAGGGCCCACGAAAACCCAGAAATTGTCTCTGCCTGGTAGTAATAGTGTAACACTTACACAGCAGTGATTCTCCACCGGGGGCAATTTGACCTCCCTGGGGACACTTGACAATATCTGGAGACATTTTTAGTTGTCACCCTTGGGTGGAGGTTTATGGGAGGGGACAGAGTCCTGCTGGTATCTAGTGGGTAGAGACCAGAAATGCAGCTAAACATCCTACAATACACAGGACAGATCCTTCACAACAATGAATTATCCAAAATGTCAGTAGTGCTAAGATTGAGAAACGCTGTTTACATAGAGTTTACTAAGTGCCCATACTCTTCTAAGGGTCAATTCCTTAACCCAACACTAGAAGAGAGGGACTATTGTCATCCCCATTTTGCAGATGAGGAAACTGAGGCTCAGTGAAATGAAGTGGCTTGCCCAAGATCACACAGCTAGTAAGTGCTAAGTTAATATCAGAATCAGGTCACTTGGCTGCAGAGGCTATGCTGACACCTGACTCCACATGGCCTCCCTTTCCCGGATCCAGGCAGTGATGAAGTCCCTCAGAGCCAACCCCTTATATCCTTTGGCTCCATCTACATCACTCTGTCTCATTCGGGCCTCCATCCTCTCCTCCCCGGGCCATGCAGTGGCCCCCCTGCTTCCAGCTCCACAGCACTCTAGTTTACCTCCCTCAGTCTCCCACTGCTGACAAGAGTGACCTCAAAAACCCAGATCTGATCACGCCTCTAGCCCCTGCTTGAAACCCTTCAACAGGTCCCCGTCACCTACAAGGTAAAGCTCCAACTTGTTAGGATGGAGTCTAAGCTCTAGTAAGAAGCCCTCCCATGTTGTTGGTGGGAATGTAAATTGGTGCAGCCACTATGAGAACAGTATGGAGGGTCCTTAAGAACTAAAAATAGAACTACCATATGGTCCTGCAACCCCACTCCTGGGCATATATCTGGAGAAAACCATAATTCAAAAAGATACGTGCACCCCAATGTTCACTGCAGCACTATTTACAATAGCCAAGACATGGAAGCAACCTAAATGTCCATCGACAGATGAATGGATAAAGAAGATGTGGTATCTATACACACTGGAATACTACTCAGCCATAAAAAAAGAAAAAAAATAATGCCATTTGCAGCAACATGGATGGACCTAGAGATTATCATACTAAGTGAAGTAAGCCAGACAGAGAAAGACAAATATATGATATCGCTTATATGTGGAATCTTAAAAAAAAAGATAGAAATGAACTTATTTACAAAACAGAAATAGACCCACAGACATAGAAAATAAACTTAGGGTTATCGAAGGGGAAAGGAAGGGGTGGGATAAATTAGGAGTTTGGGATTAACATATACACACTACTATAAGTAAAATAGATAACCAACAAGGACCTACTATATAGCGTAGGAAACTATATTCAATATCTTGAAATAACCTATAACAGAAAAGAATCTGAAAAAAAATAAATATATATATATATAACTGAATCACTGTGCTGTATACCTGAAACTAACACAACATTGTAGATCAATTTTACTTCAATAAACAAACAATTAAAAAAAAAAGAATAACCACTCTCCAGGCCTTCTCCTGCTTCCCAAATTCCTTTCATGTCATTAAAAATGACATGCTGTTCCCATCCCTCTGCCTCTACTCTGCCTGCAATACCTACCCCCACCTTGCTTATCTGGCAAACATCAGTTGACCCTTCAAGAATCAATCCCAGTGTCACCTCCTCCAGGAAGCCTTCCTGGAGCACCCTAGACTTCCAAGTAGAACTGACCACTCCCTTCTTTGTGCCTTTGCCAATTACTCCCATAGCTTTTATTTTTAAAAATACATTACCATTTTTCTTTCCTTTCAATTCGGTCCCTCAAGGGCAGAGAGAAACCTTGTACTATTTTACTTACCTCTGAAGTCCAGCCAAGTAACTGAGCAGTCACTCAGCAAATATCAAATGAACCAAAGAGGAAATATCTTGTATGGCTTGAATTCTTTCAAGATGGGGTGAGGGTGAATCACTATCTGCAAAGAGAGTCTATCCCACTGGACACTGCCATTTTTAGGAAGTTCTTATATGCAGCAGCAGTCAGTTTCTGCATTGCCTTGACCCAAGGGTTTGGTCATACGCCCAGGAATACCATGGGCTGCCGCTGACCGCTAAGATAGTTCTCATTACCCTCCTTCTCATTCCCTCCCCCAGGCTGAACACCTCCAGCTTCTCTTCTCTTCCTAACAGACACTGTTTCAAGATTCCTTGTAGTCTTACAGTATGTACTTAATTACTATGCAAACCTAAATCACAATGGACTTAAGCTGGACACATTTGCAAAATATACACAGATTCCTGAGATGCTGCTTAAAATGTACTTCAAATCAAAGGTCTCAAGTTCAAGGGCCCGAGGGCCCAGGCAGGTAAGATCCATGACTGAAGTCGGCAGGAGGTGCTCAACCAGAGGCAGGAAGGGGTGTGGATGGACAGAGCCTGCCTGTCCCAACCACACACCTCTGGGATTGCTGCCACTCAGGAACGGAGGCCCGGTGTCGCCAGATCTTTGGATCTTCTGAGAAAAGCTAGAAATTTGCATTTTCATGGAAGTTTTTAGATCCCTGTAACTAATTTTTTTTTAATTGACAACAATGTGTATGCCAAAGCAACCACATTTGGGGGCCATCTCTGGCTGTCAGCAGCTTGTTTGTGGCCTTGGCTTTAAATAAAGAATTGCTCAAGTGATTCCTAAATTTAAGTTTTTGTATTTAGGGTTGAAAATGTGCACAGATACATTGAGTGGTGGACACATTAAGGGCAGAATTTAAATTTGAAATTAAGCTAGAACACTAGGGTTAAAAATAACTTCAAGGCATAAATCACTAAAGAGGGTGAGGGAAAGCAGAAAAACAGGGACCTTCCTAACCAGCGTCCAAAGGCGAGCGAGGCACAGACTCAATTACCTGTCACCAGACCCATCTCCAGCAAGGCCTGGAACAAGCTTTGGTGCTTGGCTTTCAGCTCCTTCTCCCAGAGGAGGGCTCTGCACATCGAGGGCCGCCCGTACCTGAGCTTCAAGTCCAGGTAGGAATTCCGGAGGTCGCCTACAGGAAAGGGAAGCACAGGATACCATTAGAGGGAAGCCTTGCCTCTCTAACTCCCTTCCTCTATGGGGAACTAGAAATAAGAGGTCAGACTTAGCATTACTGGATGTTGGTTTGGGTGCATCCGGGATTTGAAATTGGCTACAATGCCTCTGCCTCGAGGTCACAAATTCAAAGCCAAGTCCAAGGGAAATGTGCCAAAGTTGCTGAAGGCTGTTGAATAATTCTACAGAATGAGCAGATGGCCTCGGACTGGTCCCCAGGAGGACAATATCTAGGCCATTTTCTTGGCAGTGTGAGTCAACAAAGCACAGGGACCCCCCCAGGGAGGAAAGGCAGTAGAAGATGTTAGGAGAATCTTCCCAATGCCCCCAAACAGATCAGCATGCAAGACCGGCCTTCTGACTCTGGGTATCTCTCCTGAAATTACATCAGCTTTCAAAATCAGTTTCTTTCCTGTTTGGGACATTACTATTCCTATATATCTTCCCCTCTTCTGACTGCATCATATTTTCTGGATGATTCAGTGATGAGAGCAGCAGCTGGGAGACTAGTATAGCCTATTCTTAAATTAAATTGCAGAAGTGCTGCCTTTCTACACTTACCTATCACCATCTCTAATCACTTCCTATGACCATTTGATGTGAACCCTATCAGAATGGGGTATGTTCAACATGTATCCATTCCTCCATGGTCTGAAATGGGAAGCTCGGCTCTGGAGATGTTGAGATTATTTAGGCAGGACTGAAATACTTGATTTACTTTTGCTGATGGCAAAGGCCCCACAGGAATTTCTCTTCCAGAAAGAACATATGTGACTAACTCTAGTGCCACCATATCATGCAAGAAGATCTATAGCTAGAGAAATTTATAAGTGCTGGAACATTGGAAGACAAGACGGGATGAGTTTTATAACAGATACACACTCCGTATGAATGAAAGGATGTCTGTAAATACGGGCAGGCACGGAAGCAGTCTATTTGAAATTCATTCCTTCTGTTGAAAAGTTACCAATGTCTTCCAGAATGAGTCAATTTCAAAGATTTGAAAAATAAAACCCAGCCCCAAACAACAAAGCCATTGTTCAACATTTCTGAAGGCTAATATTCAGATATTAATGGTCCAAGACAAAAGTGCACCGACGGGGAAACATTTTTAATGATTAATTTATTTTCCAATTCATTTTTATTTTCTTAGACTGGCCTAAGATCCCATTATGGATGGGAATAATGCAATTTGGGAAGGCACACTATCATTTGCATCCATCTGGGGAGGCCATACTTGCCCCCATTGGTCAAGTCACATATGTTCTATTCCAACCCCTTCGTGAAAGAAGCCAAGCATGCTGCTACAAATGCCTGGAGCTAAAAATCGCTCTCCTGAAGTTCAATACTTACATGCTTCTTGTCTCCTGTCCCCCTGCTGTACCGTGGATGTGTACACAGATACTATTTCTTGAACCTCTGCACACCTTTCATAATATAACTTGATATGTTCAGCAAGTTGCTTCTCAAGTAGGGGATTGAAAATCTACAAGAGGGCAAGAAAACAGAATGAACAACAATTGTCATCAAACACCCATGGGTACCCATGAGGCTATGTTCAGGTGGATTTCCTTCTCCCACTGATAGCACCAGGTGGCTTGTCTGTACACAGATCATCTGCTTTGGATTCTCAAAGGAAGGGTGTTACTAGTAATTCAAGGACACGCCAGCTCTGACTGCTTCCCTCTAGCTTCTTTTTGTGGCATCTTCTCCTCTGCAGAGCTTCTTAAGTGTTAGGATTTCCCAGAGACCAGGCCTTCATCCTCTTCCCTTCCCCGCCGCTATGTGCTATCCCCAGAAAATGACATTTATCTCCGCTGAGTTCCCAAAGGACCCCAAGTCTACCAGTGCTGCACCTGCTGCCTGGAAGCCTCCTCTCCTTTTCTTCTGTTTAGAAGGCTCCTACTCAACCTCCAAGAGCCAGATCCAAGGTCATCCCTTCAGGGCAGCCTCCCTAACAGCCTACCCCCCCCCATACATGTACCGATGCAGAGGACCGCACCTCGGCACTGCCAGACACAGTGCTCACATCTTTATTAAAGCATGTACCCCATTCTTTCATGACTTATCTGTTTAAGACCCAGGCAAGGAGCTCCTCAAGATCAGAGACCTGATCTCAATTCAGTGGTTTTCAAAATACGGGTTATGACCCATTGGAGGGTTGTGAAATTATTTCAGTGGTTTGTAACCAGCAGTGATTTTGTTTTTTATAGAGCAGAACACAGAACATCAGAGTACACTGAACATAGCAAGGATCTATATCGTTAGTAAAATTCTTATTTCAGTTTTGTGTTTTATATATATATATATATATATATATGTATGCATATATTATGTGTGTATGTATGTATATGTGTATTATATATGCTTATGTACGTACTGCTCATGCTATTAAATAGAGTTCTTACTGTGGACCACCTTCAAAAAAAAGTTTGAAAGCCACCACCTTAATTCATCTTGGACACCTCAGCATCTTGCACAGAGCCTGGCACATAGTAGGTGCTTAATAAGTATTGGCTGCACACATGAATAAAAGAATTTCATTTTTTTCCTCTTATAGAGGTATCTCAACAGGGGTTCTAAGATGACCTATGGGTAACAAGGTGCCCCATTTTTCTGAATTGACTTTGCCTAGTGACTCCTGCTTTTCCCAGAACAAATCCCACAAGGTCACAGGAATGAAAGAACGTTCCTTTTTTAGGTATCCGGTGATCTCCTTACCAAGGCACAAAAAGCAACCAGGGTGAAGGTTCCCTCATGGGGCAGCCCCCCTCTAATACCCGCCAGCTCTGCTGGAGCTGGCCTGGAGACTCCGACAATTCCATTCATTTGTGGGTGGGTTTTGGACTTGAGAATTCAGTGCTGACTACAAAGCCCTCTATGATCTCCACCACTGCAGCCCACCCACCCAGTGTGAGCCAAAGGCCCACGTTTCTGGAGAGAGCAGTAAGCAGAACCAAGAGTCCTATTTGCTGGACTGTCTCCTCTCTGATACTTTAAATAATAGCATATAAAAGAAGCTTTACCAAATAGCTAAGACTCTCTCCTTTCATTAGCTTAATCACTGGATAGGCAACAGCCTGATAAAAATCGACTCTATAATTAAGCTACTAGTTATTAAAACGGAGGAAGTAAATGGTTTCCATTTTATGAGTACTAAATGAACCAAACCTTAACAAAAATCTATTATCACGTTTGCAGGGTGGAGGGGGAAGCCTCAATATTACTTATGTTTGGTGACAGAGCCGATGTGAGGTCCGGCTTAGATAAATCTTTTGTTTACACTGGACTGGTTCCACAGTCCTGACCCACATGCCCATTACCCATAAGCATTCGAAAACTCCTTGGTCCCCTGGGCTCACCTGTGCAGGGTGCAGAGCATGGAGGCGATAGTACTTCAGGGGTCCAAAAAACCCTTCAATGCCGGCCACATACCTGCTCCCTCCAATAATGAAGTACCCAGCAGTGTCATTATAATGGAAATCCTCTCGGAAGCTAGAGAAGAACAAAGGGTTAAAAGAGTTCTGGGTTTGAACAGATTTTTTTTTTAAAGACTCTTTCTCCTTGACTTAGAACTCCAAATTTCCGCAAACCCTTCACTCTAGTTCTAGAAGATGAGACCATGGTGGGGTCAGGCAGACTTGGGCTAGGATCCCAACCCTGCTATTTACCAGCTGTGTGACTTTGGACCAGTTGCTTAACCTCTCTGAGACTGAGTCTTCTTATTAGTAAAATGAGAATTCCTCTCTTACTGGATTGATAAGAGGATTAAGTAAAGAAGTACAGCATCTAGCAGCACCTGGCCCACCATAAGTACCTTTTTTTCCTTTTTATTTATTTTTTATTTGACTTTTTATTTTATATTGGAGTATAGTTGATTAACAATATTGTGTTCATTTCAGGTGTACAACAAAGTGATTCAGTTATACATATACATGTATCTATTCTTTTTCAAATTCTTCTCCCGGTTGTTACAGAATATTGAGCAGAGGTCCCTGTGTTACATAGTAGGTCCTTGTTGGTTATCCATTTTAAAGATAGCAGTGTGTACATGTCAATCCCAAACTCCCTAACTACCTTCCTACCCTTCCCCTCTGGTAATCCTAAATTCCACCATAAGTACTTAATACGTGCTGCCTTTTGATATTGGTGAAATTGTTTAGCATCATTGGAATTATTTGGAATTGCTGATCTTAATTGGAAGTATTTTGCTCTAAAAGGAAAAAAAGAAAACTTGTTGAGTAGATAGAAGGTGGATGTGGAGGAAAATAAAAACATACCCTATTAGATAAGAACTGAGGTCAAATTCAGAGTTAGGAGAAGGAGGCCACAGCAAGGTCAAAGGGCTTGGCCAAAGATAAGCGGTCAGCACAGGTGATTTGTTGGAAGTCCACTTTGTCCTGAAAGACTTAAAGGATCAGGAAGGAAAATGGAGGGAAAAAATGGGTCAGCATGAATAAAATGCACAAGTTGTTCCTGGCAGCATTATTTATATCCACCAAAGACTGAAAAAGTTTAGGTGTCTGTCAGTGAGGACTGGTACCCACATCCATCCAATGGGCCCTGGACATCTACACAGCTTAAAAAAGGACAAAGGGCTCTGTGTACTGACCTGGAATAATCTCTAAAATACATTGTTCAGTGAAAAAATAAAAATGAACGAGCAGAACAATAAATATATTTTTATCCAAGAAAGAGGAGAATGGATTTTTTTTGTATTTGCATTAAAAAAGACTCTGGAGGTATATATAAGAAACTAATAAAAGTCTTTCCACATGGCATGGAGGTTAGGGGATTGAGTGGATGGAGGCAGAGCTGGAAGCAAGACATCTAACTGTAGACCTTTTCACATTGTTTTGGTTTTTTATACCATGTGCATTTATTACCTATTTAGAAAGTAAAATAGGAATGGGTGGACAAGGTGCCATCAGAGCATATGTGAACAGCAAGGAGGGATCAAGATAGGCATCAAGTGAGAAGCCAGGCAAAGACAAAAAGAGCCAGGGAGCACAGAGGGCAGATGGCAGCAGAAGGGAAGAACACAGCATGTCAGGCAGGCCGCCAGGAGCCCGGCAGCCTCAAGAGCAATGGACCAGGGTGACACGGACGGGACAGAGCAGCCACCAGTGGTTGGGTCAGAGAAGCCAGGCAACCTGGGATCATCCCAGGAGAGAGGATGGGCTGTTAGGCAGAAACCCAACCCTGGGCAGGTGCTCCCAGCTGGAAGGAAGACAAAAAGGTGAAGAAATGGGCACTCTGACAACATCAACCGATGGTGGCAAGAGGGAACACTTAGAAATCAGCTTTCTACAAAGGCAACTAACATGGAAAAGAAATGCATTATTTCCTGCTATTTCTTTCTCTGGAATCTCAGGCTTGAAGGGCACTAAGAAGTTGATGGTCTCTTCTCTTTTTTTTTAACGTGGGACCACAAAGTTATTATCTCTGAGAGCTGTGAATTGATTAAATTTTTCAAGACCTTCGAAAGATTTGAACATTCCAACTACTCTCATGAGGTATTACCCAGCACTCAGGGGACACAATGCAATGCTTCTGCCATAGAAGCTCTCATAATAGAACTCTGCTCAATCAACTCACCAGCTCACCTCACGGCTCATCCCTACAACACGCTGGATGTTTGCCAGCTGGAGGTTCCTCTCTGGAGGCTTCTTCTCATTTTTTTTTTTAATTTGAAAAAAATGTTTTTTTATTTTTTGGCTGCACCATATGGCTTGTGGGATCTTAGTTCCTCAACCAGGGATCGAACCCGGGCCCCTTGCAGTGGCAGCACACAGTCTTAACCACTGGACCGACAGGGAATTCCCTGTCTTCTCATTTTTAAATGGAGATAAAAATAGTACCTATCTACAGGGTTGTTGGGAAAATTTATTTAATATTTAAACAAAGCATTTAGAACAGTGCCTGGCACATGGTAGGCACCATAGCAGGCACCATAGCTGTTAACTACAGTTATTATTATTGACCTAGTCCAACTTGGACTTTTGCTGCCACTTTTTTAAATTAAATTTATTTATTTATTTTTGGCTGCATTGGGTATTCGTTGCAGCATGCGGGCTTCTCATTGTGGTGGCTTCTCTTGTTGCTGAGCATGGGCTCTAGGCACGTGGGCTTCAGTAGTTGTGGCGCAAGGGCTTAGTTGCTGTGTGGCATGTGGGATCTTCCTGGACCAGGGATCGAACCTGTGTCCCCTGTATTGGCAGGCGGATTCTTAACCACTGCGCCACCAGAGAAGTCCCTGCTGCCATGCTTTGAGTTGCATGCTGACGGAAGATGTGTTTGCTCCCAAACCTGTCAATTGCCAACTGTATGGTCATTGTAACCATACAATGTAATTCAATCTTATGTGATCCAATAAAATAGGGATGGAGAAGAAAGAGATGTTCATTCTTTAAAAATTAAGTTGAATATTTTCGGTAGACTCAGTAAAGAATGGTTACTAAAAAAATTGTTGTGGAATTAGGACAGCTGGAAAAAGAAACTGAAGAAATCTAGATGGATTTTGGGCTCTGATAGTTTCACAAGTGTCTTTGTTTTCTTTTCATTTGGGAGAAACAGAAATTGGGTACTGTTTATGCAAGAAAGATCACAGGGAACTCCAATCAGTAGACCCATACTCAAAGGCAAGGCTCTAGCTAGAAAGACTGGCAAATTAATGTACATTTCCATATTTTAAATTAAAATATTTACACACTTCTTTTTATGGATCTTTGCTTTAACTGAATTCTCAACTAATCAATAAATTACTTGGTCCCTATGGTACTAGATTGCAATTTTTTACCATCATTATAATACAACTAACAGATCTCTCCAGCTCAGTCTCCCTCCACATCGGTGCCTCCACATTTTTCTCCTCTAAAATTCACAGTGGCTGCACCAAGACTGCAAGAGATTCCTTGCACTGTGCGTTGTTTGATGGTCATCAATTTTGCTGACATAAAAGCTGAGCTAGACAGTTCAAAAGCCCAAGCTGGTCCTTCCCGCAAGCCTCAGACAAGCTGGCAAACTATCTTTATTCTTATCTGGATGTGGGAGAGTGCCCCGGTTTATTACTGTGGAGGACCCAGCAGCGGGGAAGGATTGCCTGCCTCTGTCTTTAACTAGGCCTCACTCAGAATTGGGGAACAGTTTTGGCTCATGGGTTCTTTTTTTTTGGCCACAACACATGGCAGGGACATGTGGGATCTTAGTTCCCTGACCAGGAGCCAAACCCGGGCCCCCTGCAGTGGAAGCGCGGAGTCTTAACCCCTGGACCACCAGGAAAGTCCCTGCTCATGGGTTCTTTAGCAGGGGAATTTAAAGCCTCAAAATAGCTGTCCCTCCTACCCCTTAAAGTAATTCTCATCTTAAGTGTCACTTCCTCAGGGCCTGGTCTAAATTCTGGCTCCTTTGGGATCCTCTCAAGCCAACCTATTTATTTCCTTCCCTGCATTCATCACAATCTGTAATTTTAAATTTATTTGTGAATGTATTTGTTTAAGATCTGTCTTCCCCCCACTAGATTTTTTAGTTCCATGAAGGCAGGGATGGACTGTATTCTTGTTTTTCATCGTTTTATTCCCAGAGTCCAGCACGTTGTCAGGCATGTGGTAAATGTGTTGGGTGAATGAATATATACTGGATGGATGGATGGATGGATGGACAGATGAATGAATTCGACACTAGACAAGTCTGCAGTTGTTACTGCAGGCTTTCATGCGGTGCAGCAGTGAACTTCTGAGCACTTAATCACTGATCTTCGTACACCACTTTTGCGGGATAACAGCTATCATTATGTTTACTTTACAAGAACAAATAAAAAGGAGGATTAAGAGGCTTTCCTTGGAACACCTATAACCATCTACAATATTTGATGTTTAGGGCTTCCCTGGTGGCGCAGTGGTTGCGAGTCCACCTGCCGATGCAGGGGATACGGGTTCGTGCCCCAGTCCGGGAGGATCCCACATGCCGCGGAGCGGCTGGGCCCGTGAGCCATGGCTGCTGAGCCTGGGCGTCCAGAGCCTGTGCTCCGCAATGGGAGAGGCCACAACAGTGAGAGGCCCGCGTACCGCAAAAAAATAAATAAATAAAATAAAAATTGATGTTTAGTTTACTACCTGGCCCATTCTGAAATCTCTCTGGTGAATGAGATTCCTAATACCTAACCACTGGAATCCCAGGTGGGCCCAACATTAATTCTTTAGTTGTTCTATTGATGGAGGGGGTCCCAGGAGTAGGGGAAGGGCAGCTGAGACAGTGGTAAGGGGACGTCTTGGGCCTGGGGACTGCTCGTATTACCAGGTAAGGAATCATTTCAAAGCTTTCACCAGGATGTTGAATTGGTATGTACCTGAAAATCAGTCCTGAATTCTGGAATCTTACATGATCATACTGACTCCGTCTTTACTTAAAATTTTGTAATTTTGTTCATCATGGATTCTTTACATTAATCTTGATTTTTAAAAATACTGTATTAAATGTTATTTATCATGACTATCGTTATGAGCTGAATTGTGTCCCCCCCAAAATTCATATGTTTAAGTCTGAACCCCCAGTACAGCAGAATGTGACCTTATTTGGATATAGGGTCATTGCAGATATAATTAGTTAAGATGAGATCATACTGGAATGGGGTGGGCCCTTAATCCAATATGACTGGTATCCTTATAAAAAAGGGAAATTTGGACAAAGACAGACACTCACACAGGGAAAATGCCACGTGAAGTTTGGCATTATGCTGCCACAAGCCAAGGAACTATTAGAAGCTGGAGAGAAGCTTAGAACAGATCTTTCCCTAGAGCCGTCAGAGGGAGCATAGCTCTGCTGACACCTTGCTCTAGGACCTCTAGCCTCTAGAACTGCGAGGCAATACATTTCTGTTGTTTAAGTCACTCAGTTTGTGGTACTGTGTTCCAGCAGCCTTGGCAAACTAATATAATTACTAAGTTTTGTTGGTGTCTCCTTACATTTTATGTGGAAGGTGCCTCCCTTGCCTCACCTATATGCCCTGGATCTTACTGTGATTCACTCCGCTTGTGTCAGCATCTACATTTCTGGGATTTAAGAGGAAAGGAAACCCTGACATAGAAAATGAAAAAAAGCTTATGAAATTCAATCGGTTGTCAAAAGTGTCTGAGGTTGCATGTGGGTGTCAGGGGAGAAAGGGCAGGTATTATTTTAGACCGCACATCCTGAAATGCAAACCCTTAATTTCTGGGGCAGAACAGGCACTCGAAGAGATTTCTAAAGGGGCCACACATCAGCTGTTTCTCCAAAGCAAACTCTCAGGCCTTTCCTATTCTCAAACTCTTCATAGCAGATCCCATGGCCGCTGGTTATATAACAAAACACATATCTGTTGAATTCTTCCTCACTGGTCTAAATCCACCTGGTGCACTTAAGGCTTCTGCTCTGTTCTAAGGCCTCAGTCTCTATGCTTCAATATAGCTATCAAGTCACTCCCTGACTTTCTCTTTGCAGGCTAAGGAATAACACTGCTTTAGCCTTTCGCTATAACTCTAATCCTTTAATCCAGTCATGAAAATAAGAATTGTTCTATGTGCCCAGAGCCTAAAAGAAATTGTTTGACTTAAATGTAAACAGAAATGGTGGGGAAAAAAAAAAAGTAGAGTGTATGTCCCCTACTCTGCTGTCATCACCCCTCTTTGCTTTCCTTTCTTTAATAATTGGTTTCCAAGAAAATTTGGATTGTGTGGAGACTGAGTGAATGTAGCCTGTTTGGAGAGATGGTTTTTGGCTGAGCGTAGTGAAATGACTAAAGGATGAAGGAATGAACCTCCCCCCATCCTCCAGCCAAAGTCCCCAACAGTCCTGATACATTTTTTTTTTTATACTTTTTTGGTTTTGGCCGCACCGTGCAGCATGCGGGGTCTTAGTTCCCCGACCAGGAATTGACCCCGTGCCCCCTGCACTGGATGTGTGGAGTCCTAACCACTGGACTGCCAGGGAAGTTCCCTGATATATTTTTTTTTAATTATACATATGAAGCTGCTAATTTTTGTTTCTGTTCTTTACTTATTCTTAAGCATTTGAATTTACACATATACATATACATTATATATATTGATATATATATAAAATCTAGCTGTGATGAGATATCCCAAGTTCCTAAAGAAGAGCTCATGCCCCACGTTTCTGACACTATATGACCCACTCTTAAACAGGGATGTAGAAGCAAATTAAAAATATATGACAAATGAGGAAAAAGACCCAATTCTCAGTTTCTGTAACTCTTGTAGAGAATCGTTATATAAGATTGAAAAGTTATCCCAATATCAATAGTTGCATACGTTTCAAATTTACATTATAAACATAAATATGAAGGCTGTCTGCTTTTATGTTTTATACTAGGCCAAACTTACCAAACCCTCTCAATAAGCAACATTAATACTTTTATTTTTCCGAATCCTTTGTAGAAGATAATTTTCAAAGAAAACAAATTATAAAGTGTCATGAAAGGAAGAATTTACAGTGAGATCTGGAGAAAGAACTAGTTTCTCTTGCTTGGAAAAAAAAAAAGGTTGTGGGGAAAACATGGAGAGTTTTTGTACATTTAAAAAAGAAAAAAAATAGTACAAAGATTAGCTACAGGGCAGACTAGCCACAGTCCATGCTTGAAAAAACTGAATCAGACAGGGTGGGAATAACTTCAGGGTTAAGGGCTAACATATGAAGGTTCCTTAATCCTCATCCAGCAAATTTTGAATCAAAAGAAAAATCACACTTACTTAATGGTCTGATTATGGTAGTCTTTCAAATCCTGTCCAGTGCTGGTGGTTACTACTATCTATGTTGGGAGAGATACACAAGGATCAGTTATGCCTCAAGACCCCACATCATAAATACAGTCCTGGATATGAGTTATTCGTAAAATAGGCTTCATAGTCTTTCACCTGATCAGTTTCTGCAAAAAATAAAAGGAGCAGTTTACTAGCCCTGTGTATATTTTGAGACTTAAGACATTTAATTTCTCCAAATGACTTTTTTAAAAATAAATTTATTTATTTATTTTGGGCTGAATTGGGTCTTCATTGCTGAGTAGGCTTTATCTAGTCACGGCGAACAGTGGTTTCTCTTGTTGTGGAGCACGGGCTCTAGGCATGAGGGCTTCAGTAGCTGTGGCACAGGGACTCAGTAGTTGTGGCACGTGGGCTCTAGAACGCAGGCTCAGTAGTTGTGGCGCACGGGCTTAGTTGCTCTGCGGCTTGTGGGATCTTCCCGGACCAGGGCTCGAACCCGTGTCTCCAGCATTGGCAGGAGGATTCTTAACCACTGCATCACAAGGGAAGTCCTGACTTTTTTTTAAAGAAGTATTTCGGTCATTTTATTTTTATTTATTTATTAAAAAAATTTTTTTTGGCCACACTGTACGGCATGTGGAATTTTAGTTCCCGACCAGGGATCGAACCCATGCCCCCTGCAGTGGAAGCTCTGAGTCTTAACCACTGGACCGCCAGGAAAGTCCCTCCAAATGACTTAATGTGATAAAAACGTCTATAGTGCAGTTTCCCCCAGTGGGTTGTAGACACTTCCACACTACCAGCCAAAGGTTCATTTGGTGTATTCGTGCTTGAAAACTTGTTGCATAAAAAGACAAGGAAATGTGTAAGATATTACAAGGAGTTCTTGGAATTTGTCTTTGATTCCAGGAGAGCCTTGGGGGAAAAACAAGACAGGGGATGAATGTTCTTCACGCACTGTGGCTTCCCAACCTCTCTCCCTCAGCACTGAGAATTGTCGCTGTCATTTCAATGGTGACAATGTCTTCATCGCAAATGTTGTTAGCTGTCGTGTATTCTTCTCGTGTCTGGGACTACAACATAAGCCTCTGGGGTTAAGGGACTCCCTTTATTCCCTCCAGTGCTAGCGCAGAACCAGTGTTCAGAAAACACATTCTGGCTTAACTAGATTGTCAAAGATGTGGCTCCAACACCATGTCTATGAAAGAAAAGCTAACCCATAAAATCCAACCCAATTCAGCCATATAGAACATGTTGGTTCAGCGAAGAAAATGACTCAGACCAGTTGTTTCTCTAAACCAACCATTTACTTTAAGCCAATGTGTCCATTTAGTCAAAGCAATGAATATAGTAGTCTCACCACAGAGCTGGATTTTGTGTAGAAAAACAATAAGTACTATTTTGGAACCTATGTGATCAGAGAGACCAGATGGGATGGAAAGACGAAAGGGCAAATGGCAAAAGTTTACTAAAAAAAATCTACTTCTTTTTTCTTTCCACTGCATCTGGTCTTCCTAATTCTTCTCTCCTGTTTTACTTGATCATGTACTCTGCCGTTAAATTCGTCTCTTTAATTAAAGAACTACTTTGATTTACTCTTCTGCTCCGAAAGCTTCGATGATGTTGTGCTGCCTTGCAACTAGAAATTTAAATTCCATGATATTCAAGATTCGCACATTCTAGCCCTAAAGACATTTTTTTTCTATTAGCATTCTATAGGCATCGAATTTCTACTCCAAACTTGTTTAACTGCCAACCTCCAATGATGTGCTAAAGTACCCCCTCCTTGCTTCTCCATTTAAACTCTGCCCATTCGTAGGAACCTTCTTTACGAAACCTCCCCTGAGTGGTGAAGTGCTGTCTCTCTTCTGTGAATCAATACGAATCATTTGGCAATTAAGCTCGCCTTATGACACCCCTTCACCTGCTTAATGTGACTTCTATAAATAGTCTGTAAGCTCCTTGAGCATAGTGCCTTGCATACAGCTGGTGCAAAATAAGATCTGTTATTTGCTCTCATGATTTGATACCCAAGTGACACATGGTACTGAGCTGACCTTAAGAGAAAGCAGCAACCAAGCTATGCCACCATAATCCTCATGCAAATGAGAAGCTAAAACATGGACCACAGCAATGTCACCTAACAGAATTAAGGAAACAAACATACAAAAACTGCCAGCTAACATCTTACAGACTCTTCTCAGGAAAGCTACAAGGACTGACTTGATTTCTTTTCTCTTCAGAAAAAGGAAATGTGATAGACCTAACCGCCAAGGGAAGTCTGTGTATTATCTAATACACAAGACAAGCAAAATGTCTTTTCCAGTTTTATTATCGGAAAGTTACAAATCAATAAGAAAAGCTGATGAGAAAATAAAGTAACCAGAAAGGAGTAGCATACTGACATCGTATATTTGAAGAAATGGAATTATCTTCAATTATAGCAATGTCACTATGTCACTAATTAACAATGATCACAGAACATGTGTCATACCAGAGAGTTTTTTTATCATACACAATGCATTAGTGGCTGCAGGAATCTTCCTCCAAGATTTACCGTCAGAAGGCAAGCTGACAAACATCCACACTGCTGGTGCCATAATCCATAAAATCTGTGTTATGAAAGCTTGAAACTATTATGTGCAGTGTTTTATAGTACAAAGTAGTTAAAGAACCTCCATCTCACCAGAATTATCACTTAGGTTTGTTGGTTATTTGTCGGTTTAATGCCAAGCATAAGCAATTGTTTTAACTGCCCAAAATAGTCAAACCATTTCTTGGCTGAACTAACAAATAAATTTCCTGTAAAAAAGTTGTAGATTTGATAACACTATATAAATATGGCCAAGGCTGTCTTAACATTTATCTCCCCAAAGCCTATCTCGCTAGGAGAAAAGGCTTCAATTGCTCAGATAATTGTGGTTATGTAGCTGGCTATATTATTTACTCATTCACAATAGAGTTGAAAGAAGCACTTTAAAAGTTAATTAAATGGGATAGAATTCTTATGATTTAAATTTCCAACTATAAAAATTTGATTAAAAAAGTGTTATGGTTGTAAAAGTTTATCAGATACCACAAATTTGTTTTTGCAGATTTCCTAGCTCCCTGACTTTACAGCAATGTTTAAAGCTAAGTGATGATGCTGATATGAATCACGGTGGAGCGAGCTTTCAGTACCTGGCCACCATTAAAAGAGATATCCAGGCGAAACCACTCTTTCAAGGGTATGGTGAATTTCGTTTTTACAGCAAGGTCTTCTCCTTTGACAAGATGCATTTGAATATGCAAGTGGCCTAAAAGGAAAATGCAAGCTTGTGAAAATGACAGAAAATCCTTAGGAGTGAATGAAGTGGCTATATCTTTTCGGCGACTGTCCTAAACAGCTATAAGACTAGATCACCTTCCTTCTTCCTTTAAATAAAAGCAAAGCAAAGCAAAACAAACAAAACACATATGTGCATTCATCTGTATATGTTTGTTTTAAGCTTCCAGAAAAAAAGTTTAACTTGAATCCCATATTTGGAAACCATCATTCTCATTGAATTGCCACGTTAACAACATTCCTTATTCTAGACAGACGTATCTGCCAGTAGACAGAGCATAAGAAAACTACACTATCGTTCTAAAGGTTCTGTTTCATACTCACCCTCTTCAGTAAGAAATACAGAAGGCGTGCCGTACATCTCATTAGAATCAACAAAATACAGAATCCCACAGAGATTGGCCTTGCAATAATGCAGTAAATAAAGCCACAGTGAAACAGTAAACCTATAAGAGTGAGGAGAAAAAAACTTCTGCAGATTGATATCATCCAAGAGCAGGTAATTACAGTTAACAATGACGGAGTGAATTGCTTTCTTTCCAATGAAGGGATGAATTTGCCTTCGTGTTTATCATGGGAGATCAGCTTGCAAAGCTTGATTTTTGAGACAAAGGAGGTAGTTATAGTAACTGCAAAAGACGGGGGTTAACTAAGCGTCGCTGTACAAAACTAGCAGACATTGTACCTTGCACCAAAAACTCTTCCTGTGCCTTTTCTGAGCTTCACACAGGCCCACCATTTGAATCCTTGATTAAGGCTTATAAAGCCAGACACAGAATAAAAATCTGGATTTTAATAAGAGGTGACTTGATAAGAAGCTGTTCTAATTTCAATGACTTAAAAAAAAAAACATAATTAGGGCTTTTTGAGCAATTTTGTTTCTTTCAAAGATAAAAGCCCTAAGGCAGAAAAAATGCCATAATTTGCAAATGGCATCACTATATGCTAATCAGGACACACAGATACAATTTTAATGCCCATATTAGGTTATTCAGTATCACAGTTCTGGCTGACCAATGTGGAACAACTACTCTAATTGTTCCATTTCTGGGCTAGGGTTATTTTAGTTGAAAAAATATTATCCATCTGTGATTTGTGGAGTGAGGATAAAATAACAATGGTCAACTTAACTAGGACACATTTAGCCAAGCTATGTGATCCACCAATCATTCAGCAAATATTTGCTGTTAGAACATTTGCTTGATGCCACACATTGGGCTAGTGACCAGTAGTTCAAAGATAAGCTGGGAGTCATGCATTTTGCATGTGAAACATGAATCAAGGTCAAAACCTGTACAGAGAATGTTCTCCATTACCCCCAGTAACCAATTCACAGTTTGGGTTAAAGTGGCAGCGGCCCCAGGTTCTTTGGAGACTCAACCCAACAAGACCTTTAGAATATTCTGGGCTTTATAAACTGGCCTTCAAATCGGTGGTAAGATATGCAAACAGATGGTACCACACAGCTCCCTCCTGACCCACCCAGCTGAGCAAGCTCATGAAGATTAGTTATTACAAGGAAGCTTAGCAAGAACATACGCTTAGTAAAGTGACTCAAGATCTTTCTACAGCCAGCAGCATGGGAAGAATTAAATCACTCTGCTAAATCCATCCAGTCTGAGGTAAACCACGAACAATTTTCAGCATCTTCAATTCAGCAGAAGGAAAAAAATATATCTGGGTTTTGCTGAAATCAGTGGAGGAGATCAGAAGTTGTGAGATTTCAAGCAGCTCATCCAATCTTCCAAGACAGAAAAGGCAAAGTGAAGGCTGCAATCTGGCAGGACTGTGGCTGGCTGCACCTGACACCTTGCAAAGCCTCAGGCTCCAACACCTGACTCACCTACTTGGGTCATTCCCAGGACCAACATACAAGGTCAAGCGAGGATTGATTGCTAAATGCAAGAATAATTTCAGAATTCTTTGAGGTTCTCAGGTCCACAAATTCTACCTAAGCTATGTAGATCTCACCATTTTTCCAAAGCATATTACAAAGGTAGGTCTACCTAACTGGCTCCACTAGCCTGCTCTGGTCCTCAGATAAAAAGAGCACTACCGCCCCACCGGCCCCCATCACCGGCCTCTTCTTACACTGGGTAATCTATCCGCTGGCGTCGGGTGGCCTCTAGCTCTCGATTCCGAAATCTCAGGAACTTCTTCACAATGCCTGTGTTTTCTCCACTGGAGGCAAAGAGAAAGCCCAGGAGGGTGACCACATCTGTAAACAGCAAGATGGCTGCCTTTTAATTATTTCCAGAAAAACACTGCTTCCAACATCACATTCTTCCTGGAACCCACTGCCTAGCTCCCATCAAACATTTAAATGAAGAGTCTGAAAATATTAGCAAACATTTATTGCACACTGAATATATGCCAGCCAGCTGAGAAGCACTTTACAGAGCTATCTCAATTTGTGTTCATAGCAACGCTATAAAGGAGATTCTTTCTTAGTCCCATTCTACAGATGAAAAGCCCGAGGTATAGAGAGGTAAAATAACTTGCCTAAGGTAACAGACCTAATAAGTAGTAGAGCGAAATTTCAAGTTTCCAGCTCAGGGTCTATGTGCTTAACCATTTTACATCCTGCCCTTCTAATGCTAAGAAAAGCATTTTGAATTTATGTAATAATAATAACAGTTAACACTTCAGTAGCACTCACTATGGTCCACACTACTGTATAAAAATATATGTATATATATTTATATATAAATTCATTTAATCCTCATTATTATCCCCCGTCTATAGATGAGGAAATAGATGCACAGCTGCTAAAATACTAACATTTATTTAACACTTAGAATATGCCAGGCAACATGCTAAGCACATTTCAGGAATAATCTTGCTTAATTTCACAATTTATGAGATAGATTCTATTATTGTCCCCCTTTAAACTGAGCCTTAGAGAAGGTTGAATAATAAGAGGTGGAGCTCGGATTCAAACTCGAGCAGTCTGGTTTCAGAATCTATGCACTTAAAATTACACAGTTTTTTTTTTTCCGTCCGTGCAGACTTTCCACATAACCTCAACATGTTACCCTATGCAAATATTACTAACCATACTCCTTAAAACTAGGGAGGCTTCCACTTTATTTTGCAAATGTGTGAGAATTCTGTGGTTCTAGAAAAGAGGAGCATCCGTAACAAATCTGAAAGGGAAAACTGAGTTATTTCATCTATATTTAATGCCTACAAGGCTAATATGGATTTTTTTATTTCCAATACCCCACCCCCCTTCAAAGAAAAAAATTCACCAATACAACCTAGAAATAAAGATCACCTTTTTCTTTCTTAAAATGTTCCTTGGTTTAAATACCCATAATTAAATGGTGGAAATAATCTATTTTCCTGGGCTTCCTAGAGTTGACTTCTGCGCAAGTTACCGAATGCCAATATTGGAAGAAATTACAGGAGCCTCAGCCTGGGATATTGGACACCCCAGCTCTCATTCCTCAATGGGGAAAAATGTTTTATTATATAAAGAGGTACCTCTGGTTCATTACAACTTGGAAATCATAAGAGCAATGTTTTCAAAGTCTCAGAGGTGCATTTGGAAATCCAAAAGGGTGGAGTTATCAATTCCAACAAAAATACTTCAAACCTTATTTCTTTGCAATTTGAGCTCAATTTGCGCACACTGGACTTGCTGGTTAGTTACGGGAGTGGAGAGAGGGGATCAGAAATGGAAATACTACAAGGGTGTCTTCAGAATCCAAGGAAAAAATTCACCAAGAGGTTGATATCAGCCAACCTTGGTTGGCTTCCACCATGTCGAGTGGAACGTAAGAGACCAGACGGTCATGTTAGCCCCCTGGGAAGCCTTCTGCTAGTGATTGCTGTTGAGTTATCTAGTGTATAGTAGAAACATTTATCAAAATGAACAGGATTTGATTCTGCCCAACCTGACTCCAGTAAAAGGAGGCTTCATAAGGAGTTTTCCAAAGTGAAGGGAGTTAAAAGTGAATGTTAATGAGCCATTCCTTTATCCAGTGATCAAAGAAAAGCTAGCTGAATAGGAGAACTTGCAGCAAAAGACTGTGGAGGGAAAATCTAAGACACAAAGATCTAAAATAATTTTTATAAACACATATCTTTTGTATCCAACCAAACCAAAGTGATGGTGGTTCTCTTGTAAAATCAGTAGCTTTAATAGTTCTTTGATTTGGAGTTCCATTACAATTTTCCCTCAGTATAATACTGTCTTTCCTTTTCATTAGAAATAACTAATATGAATGAAATTTTGGTGCAGGGAAGGACTTCAGAATTCATCTAGCCCAGGATAACATTTTCTAGTAACTGACTGGCTGCTTGGAGTGCTATAACTGATTAGTGATGGCTGTCATAGGCACCAGAATGGGAAGTAACAGTACCAGTGCCATGCCCCATTAAAGAACTTACAGGTAGGGGCTTCCCTGGTGGCACAGTGGTTGAGAGCCCGCCTGTCGATGCAGGGGACACAGGTTCGTGCCCCGGTCCGGGAAGATCCCACGTGCCGTGGAGCGGCTGGGCCCGTGAGCTATGGCCGCTGAGCCTGCACGTCCGAAGCCTGTGTTCCGCAACGGGAGAGGCCACAACAGTGAGAGGCCCGCGTACCGCAAAAAAAAAAAAAAAAAAAAAAAAAACTTAAAGAATTTACAGGTAGGAACACTTAAGTCCAGAACTTGGGCCCAAACAGGTTAAATGGCTCACTTACATAGAATGTAAGCTCCAAGAGAGCATGCACTTTACTTCATTCATTATTCCATCCTCAGCCAGAATAGTGGCCAACACTTGATAGAGGCTCCATAAATATTTAGGGAGTGAATGAATGAATGGATGAATGATCCAATGAACATAGTTGTGGCCAAGTCAGAGTTTGAACCTGTCTTTCACCCAACACGTTCCATAATTTTATAATGTGCCCCATGCTGCCCAAGCCAAAAATTAAGTCTCTCTTTTTTCAGGTCCTTCCCCCAGATCCATTTCTCTGGCTAATCTTGAACGAGGAAGTTAAGTAGGGAAAAGGCATCATTATGACATAAACACAAAATGTCAGGAAAACAGTTCAGGTTTGAAACCTACCCTCTTGGTCATTTTGCTTCTTTTATTTCCTCAGATTCTAGAGCAAAAAGAGGCATTAGATATAACATGGTGCAAACTCCTTCATTTGGCGACAAGAAAAGGGTTAGTGTCTTGTTGAAGGTTGTATAACTAATAAGAGACCCAGGTATGACTCAAACCTGGTCTGCCACTGCAAAACAATGAGCTTTTTATTAAACCACATCACATCTCACAAGTCCTCACAGAGAGAGCTAGGACTGGTGTTCAGCTGGCATGCCCCTGAGCGGCTGTACTAGTTGTTGAAGTACTGAAACATGTCAGTGTATTGGTTAGATGATTGGTGTTGCCTTGAACCTCCAAAGCCCCCACCCACTACCCACCCACGCTGGCTTCTCTTTCAGAGTAGAACCTGGCTCAGCAAGGGTCTCCAGCACCATCCTGTTTCAGCACCAGGGCCAGCGCCCGGGGGAGCCTGACTGGGGCCCCCAGCTCATACTATTTGTTAAGTATTTTGAGTATCACCCTGAGTGGAGTGGCTGGTGGGGTGTGCTTACATAGCCCATTCTCCAGTTCAGCATAGTGATCAGAGCCCTGACAGGACACCTGCTCTGGGGAAGGGCCCGTTTCTACATAACAAAGCCCTATTCAGGATGAGCTTCAAATACATCACAATGATGCAGCTGAGACCCTCAGTCCCTTTGTGGGGAAGTTAGAGATAGTCTTGAGGCAAGGAATAACTGTGGCTAAAAGTTTGTAAGGGGAACCTGGAGGAAAAGAAGCTAAGATTTTCCCACCCAGAGAAGTAAAGTTGGAATGTCGATAACTCAATCTGCTTTCCAAATGCAGGACACTAAACAGGCAGAGGTGATCTGGAGTTTTATTTTCCTCAAAGCCAAAGCCTGAGAGCAAAAACTCTACCTTCTAGCAAGTATGATTTAGGTCAGAACTTCCACCCCAAAGGATACTACGTAGTGAAGTGAGTGACTAAGGAAGTCTGTAACATACTCAATAATAGGAGTCTTAAGAATAAATAAATTCCACTCCCAGTAATTTATCCTCCAAAAATATTTGTTTGTGTGTACAAAGATGCATGTACAAGGATGCTTGGAGAAACCTTGTTGTTAATGGTAAAAGACTAGAAATGACCTGCATGACCATCAGCAGGGGACAGGGTAAATAAATTATGAAGTGTCAGGCAACACAATGCTAAGAAGCTACTGAAAAGAATGGGGTCATGTAGCAAGTACTGACATAGAAAAATCTCTGCCGTATTGTTAATGAACGCAGGGCCGAGTCTATAGTATCCTCCAACGTGTGTATGAAGAGAAGGGGCTATCAACCTAATGCTTATATGGGCAGAGAACATTTCTGGAAGGAGACACAGAAACTAGTGTTATTGAGTTTGCTTCTAGAAATAGGACCAAAAGAATAGGGTGGGTGGGAATTTACTCTTCCCTAAAACCCTTTTATGCTCTCTGAACTTTCCTCCAGGTACATGTATTACTTTTTTGGCTACAAGGGAAGAGAACAACATCTCTGAGCATTTCCGTGCAAGCGGGTAGGAGCCAGCCACATGCAGAGGTCTCCCCGTGCTGGGCGCTGTGGTGGTTCAATCCACTTCAAAGAGGCAAAGTCCAGTGGGTGAGGAATACAGGGTGATCCATGTCAGTGAAAATTCAACTTATAAAAAAGTGTATTCCTTCTCATTTAGAAGCTGGGTTAGGACTGTATTAGCATATTTCAGAGAGGTGGCTTAGCAAAGTTGAAAGAATCAAGAACTGGGACTCCATTAACAAATTCCCTGAGCCTCAGTGTTCCCCTCTGTAAGGAGAGAATGAGAATACTGTCCTTCCCTGGGGCTACTAAGGGTTAAATGAGACATTCTGCATAAGAAAAGTGGTTCAAAAATCATAAAGGGCAATGTAGATGCTAGGTACTCATTAGCACTATTACTGAAAAATCCAGTCTACAGTGATTAACTGGGGTAAGTAAAGAACTGTGTCTTTTTTTTCCAGAAGTATCAAATGGGTAGTTCTTATAGTTACAGAAAGTATTATCATGTCATTAACTTGAATTGTCTCACTGAATAAGCTGATATTTTCACAGAGACATGTAAAGTCTGTCTCCAAAATTTGACTTAGTCTTCTATGATTTTGTTGTAAAGGAATTTTGTTATAAGAAATTCCACTTCCAATCTCTTGGACCTGAAAATGAGAATGAATTGTTAGTGAAAAGAGAGTGGAGAAGAAGGAAACTTCCAGGTTCCCCAGTTTCTGACTCAAGAGGGAACGTCAGAAAATGTTCATATAAGTAGTAGGACAGAATGCTTACTGCACCTAACCCTGGCATTTCAGCACCTCCAAAGTGTGGCCCCAACCTGCCTTCCCAGTCTTATTTCCTGAATTGCTTATCTCACACTTGAGACTCTTACCTGAACAAATAATAGCTCAAGGGCTGCTACTCTACACTTCACCTGTGGCAGACATCGGTAATCAATCCACATGGCACTCTTTCTCACTAAGCACAGACTCGGCCTCAGAATCCCTCTCAGCACTGTGCTCTAGGTAGCCACCCCCATCGCTCTGAGCTGGCGTGCAAGATGAAACTCATTTGCCATCCCTCACACCAAGGGATGTAGGCTCGTCCCCACTCCCCCATCAGTCGGCGTTGCCTCCTCTTTTTTTCCCTTCTGCCTGGATGCCTTTCCTTTATTCCTTTTCTGACAGTGAAAACTCTATTCCTCCTTCAAGTTTCTGTTCAATTGGCACTTCCTCTGTGAAGAACCCTAGCAAAGTGCCTAACACGCAGACTGCTCAGTAACTTTTTTCAATGAATAAGTGACTTAAATAAGTAAATAGCTTCATGATGTCATCTGGCAGTATAGCTTAATGGTTAAGCATGGTGTTTGGGAACCAAACGACCTGGGTTCAAGTCCTAGCTCCATTATTAGCTGTGTGACCTTAGACAAATTACTCTACCTCTCTGAGTCAGTTTCCTCCTCTGTAAATGACGACAGTAGAGCACTGGGCGGATTAAATTAGACACTCGCACAAAGCACTTAGCCCAGTTCCTGGCACATAGCAAGTGCTCAGTAAGGGAAAGTAGCTATTATGATTGGTAGCTGTGTTTACTTCCTGTAAAACCACCTTGAAGAGAGGGACCATGTCTGCATCTTTGAGGCTCCAGACTTAGTAAAGAAATTGGTACATGATAGGTGTTCAATCAATCTTTATTGAACTGAACATGATACACATCATAAGGAGGTGGTGGGTACCCACAGAGAACTAGGGGAGGCTGGAGGGTAGAAAGTTAATTTCTGATGTAGGAATCAAAAGAAAAGAAAAGTGCTTTGGGGGAAGGAGGGGAAATTTGAGCTGGCTACTGAAATATGAGTATAATTTTGCCAGGAAGACATGAAAGATGGCACTGGGGGTGGGAGAGTGTTGGGGGGCAGCCAGGGACGGCAGCTGCCTGTAAAAGAAGCTTCTTTACCGAGGCATAGGGGTGGGAGATCACAGACTCAAACTAGAGGGCATGTGCAGGGTGCAGGTAAGCTCATGTGTGGTTGCAAAGGAGAATCACTGCAGCTTTAACCAGCTCAGCCCAAATGGGCTCCACCCGGGAAGCCTCAGAGTGTGCTGGCCCTAGGGAAGGCTCGGGGCTGCCGCCCATCCCCACATGCTCCCTACGATAGCCGTGTGAGGGTGCTGTCACAGTGTGATGGTCACACATCCGCTAAGAGAGAAAGGGTCCTTGCCCTTTGGCTGACAGCATTCAACACTCAATCAACAAACAGTCACCGCGAGCCTGCTGTGTGCAGGGCGTCGCGCTGGGCACTGGAACCAGACAAAGCGGGACTTATGGAGCCTGTGTTCTAGTATGGAGACACTCAACAGGCAAATAAGCCATTACATATATTTAATTACAAGGTCCAGCGGTGCCAAGGCTGTGAAGGAAATAAAAGGTGGATATCGATGGGACGGGAGTAACAGGGGTGGGGCTGCCGCCTTAGATAAGGTGGTCAAGGAAGCTGTCCCGGATGAGACGACATTTGTGCAGAGGTAGGAATGAGATAAGAGAGCAAGCCATGTAGTGATCCGGGGAAGTAGCATCTTAGATGGAGGGGACAGTAATGCAGATGTCCGAAAATGGGAGCGAACTTGGTACATCAAGGGAGAAGCAAGCAGGTCTGTGTGGCTGGGACGGGTGGGCAAGGGTGAGCGTGGCAGGAGATGAGGCCAGCAAGGGGACAGGGACAGATTCCACAGGCCACGCTAAGGGACATGGCTGACCCTTCCTGATGTGATGGGAGGAGCCGCCTGCAGGGGGTGCGGTGAGCTGCTTGCACCGGCTGCCCTGTGAGGAACGAGGGCAAGTGGGGAGGCCATTTGCAGCTTATGGACGGAGTCCAGACAGGGACGGTGATGGCTTAGACTAGGATGACAGCAAACACTGGTGAGAAGCTACTGAATATGCAGTGATGGGCCGAAGATAGAGGCAGCAGGGCTAGCTGACCTGTCAAAATAGGACGTCAAGTGCAGGTGCGCCCCTAGAGCTACCGGCCTGTGTGGTTGATTTCTTTCTCTGGGTGAGTCAGGCACACGTGTGGCTGGTGAGGGGCAGCAGCTAATGGCCGGTGCCCTCCCCCAAGGGAATGGACAATAAGTGGCCTCAGGCAGGGTGGACCTAGCCGCCAATGGCCCACACGCCCAGGATGCAGCAGGAACAGGTGCATCAGAAGGGCACGTGGCCGAGCCTTGGCACGCACGTGTCCTGAAAGGCTGCCGGCTTCTGATCTGGGGTAGGTTTACTCAGCGGGGCGGGACAGAAGCCGCTGCACCTCCACCGACAATCAGCCCACCGGCCCGGCCTGGCACAGTCCCAGCCCAGGAGGTAAGCGGCAGAGTGTCTGGGCACACACAGCTCAGGCCCTGGGAGCCGAAGCTAAGGCTTTGATGGAGGGGCACTGCAACCACACTCACAGAACATCGGTGCGTGGGGACTGGGCTCTCTCTTTATAAAGAAAAAAAGAAAAGGCAAGCGAGTCAGGGGGTACTTAGTTCAGACGCAGACCTCTTGTATGACATCAGGCACTTGACACAGAAAATGTCTCCCTCCACCCCACACCAGGGCTGGCTGCAGACTGTGACAAGGCCAGGCCTGAAAGCTCCCCCGTGGCGCCCTGATGCCACCTTGTTGTTCCCACTAGACTCTTGTTCTTCAAGAGCCGAATAAAGAAGCCCCTGCTGGGAACAAGCCAGAGACCTGGCCCCCTTCCATCATGCAGACAATATCAAGAGCAAAGGTCGTGGACACTTTGACAGGGCTGCTGCAGACACTCTTTGATTTGTCTTTTTAAGAGAGGGAGGGGAAGTGCTCCCCTTTTCTTAGCCATACAAACAGTTGGTTTTGAGGGTGGATGAAGCTCCCCACGCCTATTTCCAGTGACTTTGACTCTTAGAAAAGGTTTTCCTCTGCATTATTAGACTGGTTCTCACCCCAAAAGTAATGGTCTGAAGGAGGCTGGGAGAAAAAAATCCCTCTGTGCTGTTCCTGAGCCCTGTGAATAGGGGAAGGAACAACAAAAGAAAAGAAAAGACGTTTCACAGTTTAAGGGTATGTTCAGGAGCCCTAAGTACTCAACCGGTTCATAAATGACTTCATTTGAAAACTTCCAGCTTATAATTCAGTCATTCTTCAATGAGAAATATGTGATTTGCCAAACATGAAATGGAATCATTAAGCCCTGACAAAATCAATCGGAGGCAAAGCAAAACTGTGGCTGCGTGTGCCCCATGCTTCCTTCTCCTTAACAAATTAGATATCCCTGCGGAAGGCATTCCAGATGGATACTAGCATGGGGTTCTGCCTGGAAGAGGGATGCACACTGATCTTCAAAACGCATGCAGCTCGACGATTTCAGAGGCTTAACTCCCCACCCCACCCTACCCCCAATGTGCAGACACACACACAGAAAGGGAATTTGTCTTCTTCTTCTAGATATTTCTGTATGTAAAGCACTGCACAAACATAAGCCAGACACAGAAGAGAGCTATTAAAATAAAATGTAGGATGAAATTGTCTAGAACTACGCACACACAAAAATGCACGTAAAAACCAGTGTAAGCTGAATAAGGTCTGCAGTCTAGTTAAGAGTATTAGATCAACGTCAGTTTCCTGGTTTTGACATTGTACTATAGTTATGGAAGATGTCACAATTAGGGGAAGCTGGCGGAAGGATACAGGAGACTCTCTCCCATTTTTACAACTTCTTACAAATCTCTAATTATTTCAAAATGAAGAGGGTTTTTTTTGTTGTTGTTGTTTTGTTTTGTTGTTTTTAATGCCAAATGTGTTGGTTCTACAGCAAGTGGGCTCTGGCCCTTTCAGTTTTCATTATATGCAGGGGTGTTTGGGGGTAGCCCCAGGAAATACTCACTGCCAGTGTTCTCACTGTGTCCTTAAGTCGCCTTGCTCCAAACCATTCCTCTTGGAGACTAAGAGGTGTCAGGCACATCCCTGGGTCTGCTGTCACAGGCCTGTGGATTTCCTCCACCCACCAAGCCTGCCTGGGGGTCCAGCCACTGCAACTCAAAGTCCCACCAGCTCTATCCCTGCTCTAGAGGTTCTCAAGCTTTAAGGTGCATCAGTCATGGGAATGTATTTAAAATGTGGATTCTAGGGCCCTGCGCCCCACAGATCCTGGCTGAGCAGGAAATAGATGAGGACTGGAAATCTGCATTTGCAACAAGAGCCCTGGTGATTCTGTTGCAGGTGGTCTTAGGCTCCCACTTTAGGAAACACTTCCCGACTCCAGGCGGGTGCCTGGGAGCATGCCTGGATAGGTCTTCCGTTGCAGGATATGGAGAGGAGCTGGCAGGCGCTCAGCATCCATACAGCAAGGTGCCTGTGCAACAGTGGAGAGAACTTCAGCCCCCTTCTTCTAAATGCACGCAGCCAGAGAGCTCCAACCCCAGTGCTTAAAAGAGGCTGAGAAAGGGCACAGGAGCCTCTTCTATTGATCCTTCAGTGGCTGTGACCCTGTGACATTTAGGATAAAATACAGAGTTTGCATTCTATCATCACTATGGCTACTATTTTTTACTGAGTGCTGATTATTGTGCTGAGCACATTTCATTTAATTCTCACAATACTGCCCTGAGGGAATTGTTATTTATTACCCCCATTTTACAGATGAGAAAACTGAGACTCTGTAAGTTACACTGGCAGAAAGTGGCAAAGCCAGGAGTTGAACCCAGGTAGGCTTGGCTGAAAAGCCAATGCTGCACAAAAACTGACACATGTGGGATTTTTGAGGGAGACGGGGAGGAAGATTCTCCTGATCCTCATTTCAGTGGCACTAAAGCTCCTTTCCAATGTAAAGCAGATCCAAGCCTCTCAAGGTTCCCCTTTCCATGGTTCTTTGTCCCTCTCTCAACTCCCTGTTCAATCCTAGTCTCTGCTACTCTGTCTCAACACCTTTTCACTTTTCCTCTTTTGTCCCCAAAGTCCAAAATTATAGATTCCATTTGCTTTGTCCCCCACCACTAATACAAGAATTTTCCCCTGCCCTCCTCTTATGATCCAAGCCGTCTGAAAAAAAAATGAGAATTAGGTTCCTAGCAAGGCAAACGACCTACCATTCTCGAGAGGACACTGGGGAATCTTGTTTGCTCGAAGGTTCCAAATATAACCCATGTTCCACTCAAGGCACACCTGATGATCTTTGAAAGGGCGTTCAAAAGGTGGGATGGTCTTCAGCAGGGTATAATTCTTTGCTACAGCATGTAGCAAGTTTTCCTCCCATTTAACATTCAAGTCTCCACCGCTATATCGGTGAGTAATCCAGGCGCGTAGTATCACCACAGATACCGAAATGGAGTGTCTGATGAAATAATCATCTCTATAAACCATGATGCTTGGAAATTTCACATGTACTATTTGTGTCCTGCTGGTGTGAAGATGTTTCTCATTCTTCCACCTTTTTTTGTACACGGGAATGCTACTTCTGAACTCAGATGAAACCACTGCTTCCAAATTGACAACACAAGGCTGAGAGCATAAATACTCCACCGAGACTTCAGAAACGTTGCGAACATTTCCTTCAAAGACAGTGAAATAAATAAAGTCTTTGTAAGCCACGCTCTGCTCAGCTCTGGGTATCACTGACGTCGTCAGGGAAGTCTGCCTACCCAAAGATGGTACAAAATTCTGAAAAGAAAAAAAAAATAGAGAAAGCTTAAAAATGATCATATTAACAGATAGGTGAATCATTATTTTCCTGGAAGAAAAAAATATCCATTTACATAATGCAATGAAAGTGGAAGATAAAAGATGTCGAAAGCACTACCGAATAATTGGAGAAAAACCAACATACACACAAATGAAAATTAGGCCACATTAAACTCTCTCTCCAGACTCAGTAGCATCTGCTCATCAAGATGGGACTTTCAAATCTACGTGGCAAACATTCCAGAGTTGGTTTCCAAATGATGGAGCTAGTTCACAACAAATCCAGGAGCAGTGAACGTGCCTTAAAGTGAAAAAGAGGCAATCCAGCCCCAGACATTTCCAAACTATTGTCCTGACTTCAAATGGTGGTCAAATGCACCCAAATCAAAGGATGGGAGAAGAGTTCAAAGTGCACCGGAGAGAACACATATCAGGGATGCCAGCTGGGGTGCTTTTTCTCCATAAGTTCTGAGCTAGGACAAGCATGCATGATGAATGGGCCAGCAAGAGGTTTCTATTGCTCCAAATCACACACAGGCAGGCTTGGACCACAAACCGTGCTGTCTGATTCTTTCACCATGGATGGCGCCACAGGTGCCAAGAGAGATTTTAGCTGCATTTTTATTTATCTAGTTCTTCATTTTTTAATTTTTATTTTATATTGAAGTATAGTTGATTTACAATGTTGTGTTAGTTATCTAGTTCTTTAGATGATGAAGCGCTCTCAAGTGTGGACTTTCCTTCCAGAAGAAATCTGGAAAGTTTGGTCCTGAAATTAAGGCAATGTTTTGATCATGAGGCATGGATGGATGGATGCTAAGAGCTGTTCTAAATGTGACTTTGAGATTTAGACATCCATAACACAATAGCAAAAATGTTACTTTGGACCAATTTACACCCAGTAGAATGGCTACTATTTTTTTAAAAAAAGAAAACCACAAGTGTTCGAGAGGATGCAGAGAAATTTGGAACCCTTGTGTATCGCTGGTGGGAATGTAAAATGGTGCAGCCACTGTGGAAGGCAGTACTGCAGTTCCTAAAAAATTAAGCACAAAATTGTCATATGACCCAGCAATTCCACTTCTGGGTCTATATCTAAGTTGAAAGCAGGGCTTGGAAGAGATATGTTCATAGACATACACCAGGTTCACAGCAGCATTATTCATAATAGTTAAAAGGTGGAAACAACACAACTGTTCACTGATGGATGAACAGATAAACAAAATGTGGTATATACACACAATGGAGTATTATTCAGCCTTAAAAAGGAAGGAAATTCTGACACATGCTATAATATGAATGAACTTTGAGGACATTATGCTAAGTGAAATGAAAGTCACAAAAGAAAGAATACTGTCTGATTCCACGTATATGAGGTTCCAAGAGTAGTCAGATTCATAGACAGAAAGTAGAATGGTGGTTACCAGGGCTTGGTGGGGAGGGGAAATGGGGAGCTGTGGTTTAATGAGAACAGTTTCAGTTCCACAAGGTGAAAAGAGTTCTGGTGATGGACGCACAACCCTGTGAAAGTACTTACCTGCACCGAACTATAAATTTAAAAATAGCTAAAGTGGTAAATGTTATGCTATGAATATTTTAACCACAAGTTTAAAGAAAAAGGTCACTGTGGTCTTCTCCAAAGAAGGAAGAAATAGGGACCTCTTTCTTCAATTCTGGCTTAGGGCTGTAGGAGGGGCAAAGGTGAGTAACATGCGACGTCTGGAATCAGAGAATCATGTTTACAGATAGCAGACACATGGCAGAACATGGCCTGAACTCCAGTCAAACTAAATGCAAACCCTAAGGGAACACAGCACCAAATGACAGTAATTCTGACTGGGGGCTCTGGGAAAGGCTTTATGGAGGAAATGGCATTTCAGTTGGGCTTCGATGGATGAAGAGAAGCTCTTTAGGTAGAGAGGCAAAGGGAGGTCACAGGTCACTGCAAGTGGTGTGAACAGCTTAAGTAGAGACATGAAAGGAGGGACAGGTAGCTGTCCTGGGGGTCTAGCAAGCAGCCGGGTTTGGCCAGGGGACAGAAGGGGGGTAAATAAAGACACAAAAGGACATGGGAATATGAGGGTCACAAGCCCTTGGTGATAAGCCAGACCACCCCGGTTTTCAGATGAGGACATGGCAACCCCGAGGGTGTGTTCTCCAACATCCCGCAGCTGCAGGTTTAGCAGAGGCCGGCCCGGAAGCCTGGCTGCTTTTCCTCATGCCCACTCCGACATTCTCCACCCCACAGCACACACCATGAAACCAAAGATTTGCCGTTCCATGGCTGCCTGGGAACTCCAGGCTGATTCTGCTTTCATATGAAGAGAGATACAGCCAGCATTTGTCCACAAGCAATGGTTTATTCATTTGGCCAGATGTGCCGAGACGTGGCCGCCTCCTCAAGATTCAAATCGAGCTATTAAGCCCATAGCAGCGTTTAGCCGAAGCCAGAGACTGCTGGTGCTGATGGGAGCTGGACCAGAGTGGTGCCCATGGGTGACCTGCGCTCCTCAGTCCAAAAGCCCCCAAGGCTTCCCTTTCTCAGCTCCCCGGAAGGAGACATTTGCTTATTTAGTGAGACAATAGGGAACAGAGTCCAGGATATGCTGTGGTATATTAAATATCACATTGTGTCCCTTCTCAAAGAATGACTTAAAACCTCTTCCTCGTTCTTTTCATGTATACCTTAATACCTCACCCAGGCCCTGTTCTCCCACTTCAATTTTTTTAAATCACGTTTTTTTTGCTGATGCTAGGAACTCCAGTGAAAACCTCTTTTAAACAGAGCTGTTTGATTTCCTTAAATTTCATTGGAAAGTGCAGTTAATTCATTTACATCTTATTGCTAAAAATGCCCCAGCCCACTTTTCCACGTTAATAAGCACAGCATCATGCTAAATATAGTTTCACTTTTGCTTGGTGACCCACAGATTTCCAGACTCCAGGCTCATCATTGTGGAGATGGGTGGTGACAGATGAGAATGAAGAAGGTATGGGACACCTGACAGTGTATTCTCTCCAGGACCTTCTCTTGAAATTCTGTTTTTAAGGAAATCTCCATATACTCATATGAAGATCATTTTGTTTTCACTGGCTTCAGAGTCTCAAGTGAAGTAAAAGTAAATTCCAGGTTGACAGGTCCTAGATGTATGCTATCTGATATGGTGGCCACAAGTCATACTAAGCACTTGAACCGAGATGTGCTGTGAGTGTAAAAGATACAATGGATTTCAAAGACTGAACACAAAAAAGGATAAAAAAAATCTCATTAATAATTTTTATACTGATTACATGTTGAAATGATAAGATTAAGATACAGTGAGTTCAATAAAATACATTACTAAAATTAATTTGACCTGTTTCTGTTTACTTGTTTAGTGTGGCTACTAGAAAATGTGAAATTACATATGTGGCTCGAATTTGTGGCTCACATATTTCTATCCAATGGTGCTATTCTAGATCTGAGGTCAGATACTTTTCCTGTAAGAAAGGGCCATATGGTAATTATTTTGGGTTTTTCAGCTGCTTGATGTCCATCTACTGTGGTATCAAGAAAGCAGACATTGACAACACACAAGCCAGTGAGCATGGCTGTGGTCCAGTGCAACCTTGTTTACAGAAAAATGTAGCTGGCTGGATTGGCCCGGGGGCCATAGTTTGAAGATCACTGTTACAGACTATCAAGCTTTTATTCTAGATAGAGTTTTTGTATTATTAGATATTATTTATTTTGTCATTTTTATGAAAATGTGTTCTCGTCATTATTTTGGATTACAGCCATTTGGAAAGATGACAAGATCATACAATAATCAGCTGAATTAGAAGACCACTTAAAGTGCTATAGAGTTTTAAAGAACACAGAGTGACAAAAGATATACTTTTTAAAGGAATAATCACATAGGAGAAATAAGATGAATAACCCAATCAGGCGTCATTTCCTATACATGTGGTTGATGGGGCTTGATTTTCTATTTTGCCAAGGGCCCCTCATGGGTATGTTGACACCTTGTTAATGTTTCTTTCAATAAAGATCTAAGTAGGATGAGAAGTTGGAGCTAGGCTAGGAAAAGAGGTAGAATTTCATGGTCTGACGGGTCTTCCCTGGTGGTCCAGTGGTTAAGACCCTGCGCTTCCACTGCAGGGAGCACAGATTCCATCCCTGGTGGGGGAACTAAGATCCTGCAAGCCACTTGGCGCAGACAAAAACAACAACAGCAACAACAACGAGAATTTCATGGACTGAAATAGATGTTTAAAGAAGTGAGAGAAACATTAGTGACAGCTGGGGAACAAGAGAAGAGCAACTTCAGGGATAGGGTGATGTTCTTATATGATGGGGGTATGCCAGCCCCAAAGAGGACCTCAGAGTTACTGTATGTGATTTGAGGAGCCTGGTCTAAATCCCTCAGGAAGGTTTTGCAATCTTCCTTCTCATGGGCACCTATGTAACACAGGAAGCTGGCATCTCGTGGATTGGAGCAGACCCAGCGGGCAGCTGCTACACCATGAGTCGTGGCTACCTCTGTTATGTACAAAACCAACACCGATTAGAGACACATCACATTCTAAATATTGATTAAGCTGAAGCTGATTTCCTGGCTCAAGTTATGCGTGTGTTATGAGCTATTTCCTGCCAGGAAAATAAGGCAATGAAGAGTTTCAGCTACGGGCATGACACGTGTCCAAACTTCATAGGCATTTTCACATGCCAGGTTGCATTAACATAAGCTAAAAATTACCCAAACGTTCCTTTGTTTAGAAATTATAAAGTCAGAGTCCATGTCTTGTTCATTGTTACGTCCCCGGCTTATAAGATAGAGCTCGGCACATTGTAGAGTTTGGCTAAGGGTTTTTTGCTGAAATAAGTACCAGGTGTGGACATTTCTACCAGGTGCCTCAGTGGTCCAACTCAGATCAACTGCCCCACAGCGCTGGGGGCACCTGCATATAAACCAAAGCCCTCGATCCAATCTTAAGTCCCCACCAAACTTTCCTGACATTCACAAGTTCTTTGGGGCGGGTGGGGGGATGGGGGTTGGCACTCCTCTGTTTTTCATCCAGCCTCATTAATCTCCTTCCAAAGAACATTTCACTGGGCCCATGGGGGTCAGAGTTGACCCGGGGGACTGTGAGGTCAGAGAAGGTGGCACTTGCACCCACCTTGTCCCTTTAGGGTGGACTTCTCCCTTTCAGACAACGGCCCTACATTCTAGAACTTTTCCATTTCCCCACACCAAAAAATATAAAATAAAAAATTTAAATTTCCTGCTCCTCCACCCCCTGTTGGACTCGTGCTCATCTGGCGAGTTCACCCATGTTAATGTGATAATGAAAAACACTGTGGTAATGTCACATATCTGCATTTCTAGGCCAGCCTGATGGAGATAATGCCTTTAACAAAAAAGGCCAAGTGTACTGCAGCTGTAAGCAAGATAGTTGCAGTGTAAAGGGCACCTCTGTGCCCCTCAAATTATGCCATTTAGGCAACCACATAGATGTTTCACCTCGGAAGCTGCTGGTCCACTCCGCACACAATGGAGCTGGGCTCTGAAAGATGCCTGAGCCCTCAAACATCTGTTTATACCAGAATGAAGCCCTAATCAAAGTCAAATTTGACAACATCCCACACAGTCACAAAACATAGATTCCTTTGCCTTTGTGTAATTGTGTATGTTTTGTCATTTTTTAAAAAAAACAAGACAGAAATGTGTCATTTCGTGTGTGTTCCTGATAAAAGACCCAAAATTGGAACTCTAAATGCATTCCGTTCAGCCTGGGAATCAAGAAACAGATGAACTTAATGTATCTTCTGGATGGAAAAAATAATCTATCAAAACCACCTGAACTTTTTTTAGGATGAGTCCATCTCATTCCTTTAAAAATCAGTAAGAGGAAACGCTATTCAAATAACCTTCCCTTGTTCCAAAGATGTGAGAAAACTTGGCTCTTTTCTCTATATGATCCACTTATTTAAGGAAACAGAGACATCAGAAAATCTTAACTCACGTCACTTGTCTATGGGAAGTCCATTTACACTTACGTGTGCATGTGGGTATGTCTGATTGCAAACAATAATTGACTATTTTTCTCATCCTTGTCCATTCTGCCATGCCACAGTCACCTAAGGAAACCTTGGCTTTTGAGCACCCTCTCTCCAAACTGGCTGGATCAAACTTTCCATAGGTCAAAAGGTAATTGTATTGGCTTAAGAGGCCTACGTTTCCGATTTCTGCCAACTAGAAATAAGCAAAAATTCTGTTTATGTCAACAAAGCATGCAATTAAGCAGAATGAGTGATGACATCAATATGGACTTCGAGGTCAAGATGAGCCTTGGGAAACATTTCCCAGCCAACCCGTGTGCCTTCCCAAACCTGAGAGCTGGCTAGAGAAACACCATTGCAATAATGATCAACACTCTTTGCTGTGTTGGATCCTCTCCCCCTTTTAATACTGTTTGATATGCTATTTCTTTTTTTTTTTTTTTTGCGGTATGTGGGCCTCGCGCTGTTGTGGCCTCTCCCGTTGCGGAGCACAGGCTCTGGACGCGCAGGCTCAACGGCCATGGCTCACGGGCCCAGCCGCTCCGCGGCATGTGGGATCTTCCCGGACCGGGGCACGAATCCGTGTCCCCTGCATTGGCAGGCGGGCTCTCAACCACTGCGCCACCAGGGAAGCCCTGATATGCTATTTCTTGCTAACACAAATTATGAGAGGGTAACCAAGTTTGGTGCAGTTTAATTTCATTGAGTACCTACTATGTGCTAGGCACGGGGACAAACGCAGTAAGTCTTCTCATTCACTTCTAACCTCATCCTCTCACACTGAATTTCATAGAACTTCTCCCCTCTAACCTCACAACAGCTCTCTGAGGCACACAGCATTCCAGTTAACAGCTGAGGAAATGAAATGGATTCAGAGAGGGTGAGTAACTTGCACAAGATCAACCAGCTACTAAAAAAGCAGAACCAAAATTCAAATCCATAGCTGCTGACTCCACAGCTGGTGATGGTGTGCCTGCTGCCTTCCAGAAACACCCAAAATGATGCCCTCAACTCATCCACTTCTACACCCGTCACTACCTTCTGGTTACAGGTGGGGAAATCTTGGGACTTTGCTCACTCCCGTCTTGAAAGTGTGGGGTGAGGGGCTAAAATCACATCAGATCACCATGCATTACGTCTCGGGAGGGTAGATGTTATCTTACAAACACACACGCTGCACTGAGCCGACTCCCCAGCTTGGTTCAGCCCTTCTTCGGGTGAGGCTGGGGGGCAAATGACAAGCCACCAAAGCAGAAGCTCCTCAGCAATTCCTCACATCCCGCACGCCCTCGTGCCCCTCCGTTCCTTTCTCCAGGGAATGGGATGAGCCAATAAACAGGGTAACTGAATTCACTTCAGGCTATTTATGGTCTACTCCAGTCTATCCAACTTCTCCGTGAATTGCCTGGCCTCTTTACGCCTTCTCTTCTACCTGCCTTCCAGCTGCCCCGTTCAGCCAATTGATGGCTCCCACACTTTTGCCAACAGGCAGCTGGAAGGAAGAGAAGGCAAGAGGCAAACACCGCCAGTTGGGAGATTTTAGGGACTCTGGTTGGAATGAATGTGGAAGCTATTGGCTGATGTGAAGTTAGAGGTTGGGTCTCTGTATTTCAAATATCCATAATAATTCTTGCACAAACTGGATAATTGAAGATCTCTATACCTCGTTTTGAAGTTCCTAGGTCCTGTGTTACACAAAGCAAGGAGTTAATGAACACTTCTGGATGGATAACTGATGGTCTGTGGTCGCTTACAGAGAATTCTGTACAAGACTCTGTCACAGCCACTGTCTGCCAATGAGCCCCACACACATCTGTGCCGCTAATGCCCTCTTGTTTCTTTGTCTTCTGGTTGTCTCACAAGTGCAAATGTCCACTCGGAATATTTCAGCTCTACAGCTGACACCAATACCAGCCATTTTGAGATTTATTTTCTCATTTTAGGAAAAAATTATACTTCGAGACCAGAGTTCGGAAGAGACAGAATTGCCTTCTCCAAGTGCCATTGTCACAAATGGAGCTGGGCAGTCTCAGGCTGTTCTAGCCAAGTCTGGTGGAAGGTAAGAGTTAACGATGGACGAGAATGGCTAGGGGGTCTCTGAAGCAGAGAAAGACCAGCATGGACCCCACCACTCAGCACCCATAACTTCAGTGGAAGCGGTTTCCGTGACCTTTTGCTTTCAAGGCCCCATCCTCTCTGAGGAGGCTCTCTGCATCTTGACCTTTGGTGACTTCAGAATTTGGGGGGCAGCTGCTGGAACCAGGGATCATCTTTTCAGAAATCTGCTTGGCATCGTTCCGTGACTTATCTTTCAGGCCTCGTCACAATTATTCATGCTTTGGCAGTATCCTAGCTACAGTCACAGAGCTGTTCTTGGGCTGCTACGGAAGGTTATTCTGTCCCAGCCAATGGAGCAGGAATGTGCCATCACCTCAGGACCCTGTTCTCCATCAGGGTGGCAGGGGCTTAAAGGCATCTGTCTAGAAGGCCTCTCTCAACCTCCAGCCCTTGTGAACCAGCAAATAGGTAGGGATAACACAAAACAGGAGTCAGTCCCCAAATCACAGACAATTTGTCTTTGTAATACATTCCAAGGCACACTTGGCTATACTCTTGGACACATGCTCACACAAACTCAAGTGCTAAACTCTGCCAGCTGCCTCTGGATTATACAAGAACCCCATCCTTTACCTCTCCATTGTGATGGCAAATATCTTCTGGCTTTACTTATTTTTTTTTTCCCCCTCTTTAACATCCTGCTTCTACTCTGTGGCCTGGGCTTCCTGCTTTGTATATTTTAGGCTACTTTAGACATGACCTCACATCCTGGTCAATTTCACAGAAGCTGCTAATTTTGAGAACTTTGCTAATGGCCCATACATCTATGAATAAGGGGAATGGGTTACAAGCAGCAAAATCCAGAAGGCAATGAATGGCTAGAACTGGGGCTCTGGAAGGAGACAGAATTGGGTTTCAAACCTGGACTACCTGTGTGGCCTAGTACAACTAACTTAACCTCTCTGAGCCTCAGTTAACTCATCTGAATGGGGATCATACTAGCTCCTACCTCACAAGGTTATGGTTAAGATTAATATTGGGGGCTTCCCTGGTGGCGCAGTGGTTGAGAGTCCGCCTGCTGATGCAGGGGACACGAGCTCGTGCCCCAGTCCGGGAAGATCCCACATGCCGTGGAGCGGCTGGGCCCGTGAGCCATGGTCGCTGAGCCTGCGCGTCCGGAGCCTGTGCTCCGCAGCGGGAGGGGCCGCAACAGTGAGAGGCCCGCCTACCGCAAAAAAAAAAAAATATATATATATATATATATATTGGATAATGCATATAAATAACCTAGCACAATGCAAACTATTATTACTATTATTTAGGTTTCCAAATTATGGGATAGCTTTCTTCCTCTAGTGTCTACCTGTTCCTGAGGTCCTGCTTAGCTATTCTGCTCGACTTCTACCCTCTATCTGTCCACCCCCCTGCCCTGACCAAGCACTTTCTCTAGGAAGTATTCCTTGATGTACAAGACACACACTTATGCATTTTTCTCAGTAGTTTGTTTTTCATGTGTTCATGCAGCTGTTTTACATTTTCCCCAATTTGCAACTGAATTTCTCCAAGGTCAAGAAGGCTTACCTTTCAGCAGTTTCTCTGGTAGCACATACCTCTCGAGCAAAATCCCTACCAATGGCTAGACCTTTAGAACAAAAGGTGAAGCCCACCTTCCAAGTCACAGTTTTGCTTCCCTGGGTTTTGCAAAACTTTCTCATTCAGTTGAAAAATGGTTTTCTTGTTTATTCAAATTGTTGTTTTTTTTTGTTTTTTGTTTTTAACAGTAACATATCTGAAGCCCATCTGAAGGAAACACACATACTCAGGAAGCACTGACATTTCCCTCTCCATGGTAGTTCCAAAATCCATCCCTTCCTTGTCTGCCAAGACATTCATCCATGCTCTAGTTATTTTCCACATTACAGTATTTTCTATAATCTCTCTTTTTGGAGCCCTACCTCACCACTAACTCACCATAGTCTGTCCATAGCATCATTTTCCTCCTCTCTGTGATCTGTTGTCTCAAATCCCCCTTGGTCCATACAGAAATTTTATAAATTTATTTTTTTTAAATTTTATTTATTTTACTTTTGACTGCGTTGGGTCCTCATTGCTGCACGCAGGCTCTCTCCAGTTGCGGTGAGCGGGAGCTACTTTTCGCTGCGGTGCACGGGCTTCTCATTGCGGTGGCTTCTCTTGTTGCGGAGCATGGGCTCTAGGCGCGCGGGCTTCAGTAGTTGTGGCACGTGGGCTCTAGAGCGCAGGCTCAGCAGCTGTGGTTCACCGGCCCAGTTGCTCCGCGGCATGTGGGATCCTCCCAGACTAGGGCTCAAATCCGCGTTCCCTGCATTGGCAGGCGGATTCTTAACCACTGCACCACCAGGGAAACCCCATACAGCACTTTCATACTTTCTCCATCATCTGTCTTTGCTCCTGTGGACCACTTAGACCTTTATTGCTCTTGTTTCTCTGATTTCTTGTAACTGTCAAGAAGCAGTCTCTGCTTGCCAGGTCTTGGTATTTCCACGTGGAACTTTCCTGACCAGTTGCACATTAATGTTTCACACACTGCTCTACTACATCATTTCTGCCTCTGTGGGTAACCAGTGCCTTGTGGATGGGAATCATCTGTTTAAACTGCAACCCTGTCATCTGTTATGGCAGTTTTATTTATGAGCCTGTGTGTTGTAACCCTGTGGCATAAATATTAAATAATAATATCTCCTGGGTGAAAAAAACCATTCATGTTAACTGACAACTTCTTACAAAAATATGAACTAAAGCCAACCACAAAATCTGATACTGGCTTATTTTACAATATGAGGAAAAGCATGGATTGCTCAACAGGTAGATGAAAAGGCAGAATTACAATTTGCATTTTTACATCCTCTTGCTTCAAGAAATGAAACATTCAACAAGTAAAGGGTATCAAAAGAAACTTGGGCTGAGTGGCAACTTTCTTTGGAATCAAATTCTAAATCCTGCCAGTGTCTCCTAAGCAGTTTTTTGCCTCCAAGAAGAAAGTCTCCAAATAATGGCAATGCCACATAAATGAAAAGAATTCTGGACAATGACACTACTCAATTTTTTTTTTTTCCAGCATTCTGTGAATTTCCTATTACATCAGTTTCATGATTCAGCATTTTCCATTTCATTTATTTACAGTAATATATGGCGAGATAACCCAAGGTTTCTGCAGGACCCTGGAACATAAGGTAGGCTGGACAGAAAGGGTGTCAACTCCTGTAAATTTACTGTTGTTTAGGAGAATTCAAAGCAGAAAAGAGCAAGCCAGCAAAGGAACTGGGGAATATTCCCCCACCTTGTTCCGAGGGTCTAAATTAGTCTGGTATTTTAAATGAGTTGGTTTTGAAAAATACGTTACTGCCATTTAGTTGATGACTAAAACAAAAGCCAGGAAGTGTGCAAATTGTAAACGGACACGCATGAGCCAAACGCGTTCTCTGAAATGACAATGTTCAAGACGCAGCTAAAGTCCCCACTCCGGCGGTAAGCGTGTTACAAAGAACTAGATTTCTTTCTGGCAGCCGCAACTTGGCTGGAGGGACCATGGAGGAGTTGAAGAGCGCTGCAAATACGAGGTTCATCGCCGGGTGCGTCCGCACAAAACGGTCCGGGCCATGAGGACCGGGTGGAAACTAAGAGGAGGGGCGAGGCGGGTGGCATTCGCAGAGAGAAAGAGGCGAAGTTGGGCACGGGAAGGAAAGGAACCTTGAGAAGATTGTGAGGGACGCCCAGGACCGGCAGGGAGGGAGCTGGAGAGCTGTGCGCAGCGGGGAGGGAGAAAACGCGGGGTGGCGAGGCTCCCAGGTGGAGTGGGGAACAGGACTGGGTGTCGAGGGGAACCTGACCCGGGTCTGGAGCGGGTCTCGGAGGGAGAGGAAGGGACCCCGGCGAGAGCGCAGCGCCGCAACTCCGGTCCACGCACCGCTCTCCGCGCCCCGGGTACCCGTCCCAGGTGCCGGGAGCGCCCAGGGTGCGGCGGCGAGGAAGAGACAAAACTAGCCGTGCCGCACCTGCCCGCGAGGTGGAGGTCCCCGGCCGCCCCCGGCCGCCCCCACCCGCGTCCCCGGGGCCCCGCGCGGAGGGGAGGACCCGGGCAGGGTCCGGCGCTCACCAGGTAGCAGAGCAGGAGCAGCGCGCAGACAGGGCGCCCGCCGAGGCCCGGGGGGACGCCGCCGCTCGGGGGGGCCATGGCTGCGGCCCGGGGGCCGGCCGCGAGCGGCAGGGGTTGTTGCTGCTGCTGCCGCCGTGGACACCCGAGCCCGGCGCCTCGCCGCTGCATGGCGAGGCCGCCCGGATCCGGGCCGGAACAGGTCACCTGGTGCAGAGACCGGCCCCCGCCCAAGGCGCCACCTTCCCGCCCGCCCCCGGCCGGGCCGGCCGCTGCGCGCGGGGCCACCTGCAGCCGCCGCCGCCGCCTCCACTGCCGCTCCCGCCGTCGCCGCCCCCGCAGCCCCAGCCGAGCGCCAGCTCCTCCCAGCCTCCCAGTCCCCGTCCCCTCCCTCCCCTCCGCTCCCGGCCCAGCCCGCCTCCCGGCCGCTCCCTCCGGCCTCCAGGCTTCCACCCCGGCGGGCAGCAGGCGCCCACGCAGGTGGGGACTGACCCGGGCCCCGCCCCCTGGCCGCCGCCCCCCCGCTCCCGGACAGACCCCCTTTCCCTTTCTTTCCTTTCCTCTTCCTTCCCCACCCCCCTTCCGCGCCCTTTCTCTCCGCGATCCCTCTCCCCGCCCTCCGCTTCCCTTTTTTCCTTCTCTACAATTCTCTCACTCTCACCTCTCTCTTCCTAACCCCCTCTTTTTTCTTTTTTCACTTGCTTCCTTCTCTCTCAATCCGTTTCCTCTCTCCACTCCCTCCTCTTCTCATTCTATTCCTCTCTTGCGCATCCTCTCTCTCCCACCCACTCCTTTGGCGGGTCCTACAGCCTAGTTCCCGCCCGTGCAATGGGTTTTTGTTTGGTTGCTTTTTTGGCGAGGGCGCCATTCCCGTCGGGCGCAGTGCGAGTGTGCCCCCGTGGAGTCGCGCTACGCAGTGGCCCAGCTTCCAGTCTTTAAGGGTGGATTTTGACCCCTACCGACCTCCACCTGTCCACCTGCAGGCGCGGGGCCTCCTCCCTGCGGGCACCGTTTTAGCCCGAGTTGCGCCGCACCCTGCCGGCTGGTTCGCGGCACGTTCTGGATGCTTCCCGAGGGTTTTGTGCCGGGCCGGCGCCACTGCCGCCGAGCTCTTTGTTTTAATTGTCCAGAGTATCGGCGCCCAAATCGCGTTTGTATTTGATTTGCATCCCTGTGTCCTGGCTTCCACTTTGGACCGAAAAGAAAATGAATTAATTAGGCCAATTCAGTTGTGCTCAAGCCCCAAGTGAAAGGGGTGAGGCTCTTGAAGTGTACAAACAGCTTTAAAAAAAAAAAAAGAAAGAAAGAAAGAAAGAAAAGAAAATTCAGGCACATCCTCGGCCTTGGGGACACAGGTTGGGACTGGCTGCTCGGCGACCCGGATTCTGCCGCCAGGACGAGTGGCCCGGCTGGACAGAGGGATTCCCAGCTCGCGCCAGCCCTGGCACTCTGGAAAGAGAGTGGCTGTGTCTAGCGACTCAGATAATTGCTTGGGCCCGCGGCTGCTCTGAAACAGTTAACCCACCTTCGAAAGTTCTCAGAAGCTTCCCTTTGGCACTGGTGGATTTGTGCGGATTGGAACTAATAAAAGATTGGGAGTCTGAGAGGATACAGCCCTTTCCCAGTGGAGGTGCCACCATAGCAGGTCAAGTCCCGACAGGTGTCAGGAGAGGCTGGTGGTGAAGATAGGATGCCCAGGGTGGGGTTAGAACAGCTTTGGAATCGCCCGTGCCTGGATATGCCCTCAGCCATCTCAGTACAGCCCTGGCTACACTCAGCACCTCAGCTGAGTCATCCCTTACTTTTTCTAGGTCACCTAAGGACTGTGGCCCTGGGTCAGGCTCCTGGCTGCAAATTCATGACTTATGTCAACTGTTCTCAAACTTCAGCGTGCATCCCAGTCACCAGGAGGGCTTGTTAAAACACACATTGCTGGGCTAGAATTGCAGCTTCAGTTGGTCCTGGGTGGGGCTTGAGAATCTGCCTTGCTAACAAGCTGGGAGGTGATGCTGCTGCCAGTCCAGAGACCCCATTTCCAGAACCACCGGCTGATAAGAAAGGGTCACTCTGCTCCTCTCTCATCCACAGGCCACCACATTAAAGAATTTGAGGGTTTCTTTGACAATGCCTTGTCCCACTTCCACAGACCCAAAGCTCTTAAAATTCTCCTGTGTGATGTAGAAAACCATTCCATTTATTCTACTGAGTGTCCAAGGGGATAAAAGATTTGGTGGCTTTGTCCTAGATCATGTCCATATTTTTTCTATCAGTATGGTAGACTATACTTTTTAATGTGTGTGGAAGGAAAACTGTTCCAGAGAGAACAGGACTTCACAGTGTTTCTGGGGTTTCCACCTGTCTTCCTGGGCCTTCCTCTGGATTTTCTCTCCTCCTTCACTGCACCCGGTTTGGGCTGGTCTTCAGAGAACTGAGTCCCTCAGGTTGTTTGTATTCAGGATTTACGGAATTGGAGTTTTCAAGCCTGTGAGCTTTAAGGGTTTGAATTTACCTAACTATAGTCAATGTGGAGGCACCCACTAGGGGCTTGGGCTATTTTTAACCTGGTATAGCCAATGTCTCACTTATTCATCTTCTACTGTGTTCCTACTGTGCATCTGGCACCACCCCAGACCCTGAGAATCCTGAGGAGCATCAGTCATGCAGAAAACTCACCAAAACACAATTCCATCCTTTAAAAGTTACTTTCATCTTGCTCTGTGGCCCAGGGCAGGGGGTGATGGGATTGACTAATTCTGTATTGCAGAAGGGTAGAGGAAGAGAAGGTCAGAATTTCTACTCACAGTGGAGTGTGAAATTTTGATCCAGAAGACAGAATCCGTTATTGCCCTTGCCTTCTCTCTAGATGTTTGTGTCGGTAATTTGAAGGGTGTGGTCTGATTTCAGAGGGCCTTTATTTAAAAACAGCCCCCTTTTCCATTGTCCTGTGGAAGGGCTTAAAATTCCACTGTTACAATTCATTGGTTTGAGTTAAGCTTTAATACTCCACTGAAATGTGAAGGCCCCTGGGGAGAGTATATTGCTCATTACTGCTGAAGTATAAGTCAGTTCATCATGTCCCCTCTAAAGAGACAGTGAAAGGTAAATGATGCCACACCTGAACACGGGAAAGGACAAAGGCCATGGAGTCTGGAAGGAGGATGGCGGCCTCGCTTATCTAAGCTCCGTGGAGGAGCACCCAGGGACCTAGAGGGAAAGGGGCTGAGGAGAAGCTGCTTGCCTGGCTGGGCACTGAATAACATCCGAGGCCAGTAGTTCTCAGACTCTGAAATGGTTGGAGATGAGAAAAATCTCAGGGACCAATGCAGTTGGCCAACTATTAACTTGCCAAGTAAAAATATTTAAGCCAAACCAACCAACAAAAAACAACCCCCCAATACACAATCTTCTATCAACATTATTTCATTAAAAAGACAGGGCATTTTTACCAGCAAAAAGTTAGGAAAGACCTAACATCATAATAAAAGACAGTCCTTTAAATTGAATATCATTTGCTTGTGAAAAACTCCTAACTTGTCTTGGTCTTATTTTGCTGTGGACGAGTAGCAACTTACCTTCAGATCAGTGCTGCCCGTTGCTGGGCACTTGGAAACCACATTTCTAAATATTAAGGATGTGTCGGGTCAAGAGATCTGCTCTTACAGAGAGAGCTGACCTAGGGGTTACAGAGGTGGCGGAGAGGCCCTGCAGGAGGCCTTGCACAAACCTAGGGCCCCCAGCTCCAGGGAGCTCCCCTCATGACCTCAATTACAAACTTCAATATCTTGTAATAATCTTTAATGAAAAATAATCTGAAAAAATATGTATATATACAACTGAATCACTTTGCTGTATACCTGAAACGAACACAATACTGTAGATCAACTATACTTCAATTTTAAAAAGCCACTAAATAAAACTATATACATATGAAAAAGAAAAACTCAATTGGTCATTTCTCTCTGCCCCATCAAGCATTGCCTGTAGCCATCTAATCCTGCTTTATTTATTTTGTAGCTGGTTTGCTGGCCAGTTCTCCTCCTCAGATAGACTATAAGCTCCTTACAAACAGGGATTGTTTCTTAGTCAGCTCTGTGTAATGCCTTCATGCCTTGTATAGAAAGTTCCTAGACAAATTCGCTAAATAAAATTGAACCCCTCATCTTCCTTTTTCAATTTTTCTTCCATCCTCCCTCTCCTGTCCCTTTTTATCTTCCTTCCTCCTTTTCCTTTCTTATTCATTACTCTTCCCCCAATCTTCTTCCAATAGAACACAGTTTTTCCCCACAATCAGGGGTCTCTGGAATCCTGCAGCCTCTCCTCTCTTCCATCCCCAACTTCCTTCCTGCAATTTCTGATATTCAGAATATAGACTGAACTGTGACATTTGCCTTTTACATCAAAATAGAAGAGAAGAAAATAGAAGGCGACATACTCACCGCAAGACACGTGGGATCTTAATTCCTCGACCAGGAGTTGAACCTGCACCCACTGCATTGGAAGGTGGAGTCTTAACCACTGGACTGCCGGGGAAGTCCACTGCACACTGTTCTTAATGTTCAGTACTTCTGTTTTTCTCATAACACCTATTCTTTACCTTCCCTACATCCCTTTTCTATCTCTGTTCTTCCTGTTTTGCAATCTCCATATTGATCAATTACTTCCTACCTTAGAACATTCCACCAGATAGCATCCTCACGTCTTGGTCTCCAGACCTTGTCTTTCAAGCCTCAGGTCTTTGACTCTGCAGATTCTCTTCCTATGGGCCCCAGAGCCCTCACTCTGAGAAGCTGTAGTGAAGAGGGGATGGTATTTTGTGTGTCACCTCAGAATTTTTCTGTGGGAATTTGAAGGTGTATTTCTATGGGGATGGTGAAGGTCTTGGAATCACTCGGTCTGTAGCTCTGAAATGAGCTCTATTTCTGGGCCTGTCAGATGAAATGCTGTTGCTCCTAGTTATTTTTGGCTCTTTGCCCTTCTGAATAGGTGCATATTCAGCTCAATGTTCCCCCAACCCTGAGCTAGGAAAAACAGGCAGCTTCCCTTAGCCAAGCCTCCTCCCTCCTGGGTCGGGAACACTTGTCCCCTTAAGCAGCAGCTGTCATCTACTCTCTGGACTGCGCCCAGGATGTCTGTGCAGTGTCCAGGTGGGCAGTAGGGAAATCCACTCTCTGGCCACTGATGAAGAGCTGTGTGGGCCAAACATCCCTGGACAGGTGCAGCCAAGTGTCCAGAGCTTCCTCACTCATACATAGGTCTGCATCCTGCCCTGTGTGGCATGGCTGCAAATCCTCTCCAGCATATCCCTGGGGGGACCTGGGATGGAGGGGACATTTCAGGCTCAGTGAGCACAGAAATATTTGTACACTGGGGGTATGAGGAAGGAAGGTGCCCTGGGATGCAGAAGGTCCATAGGTGCAAGGATGTCTTTGACTGAGTGTGTTGAGAAGAACATGTGTGTGGAAAGCAGCAGAGTGGAGAGAAGCTGGGTGTGAATGTGCAGATCTGCTTGGGATGGAGAGTGAGAGGAGAGAGCCACTGGGCACCAAAGGAGAGAATGTCAGTGTAAATAACTGCAGAGGGAAAGTGAGTGCACACTAACGCTTGGGGAAAACAGCTTGTGTCGACAAGTCCTGACAATATTTTATAACTACATCTTGCAGCTGAAATCGTGATACTCAGTCAGGCAATAACATTGACTTAGGGCTTTTAGTCTATCTGATAATATGCAATATCCAGCAAAGTAAAATGTCAGTATCAGCTGGGGCGCTTAGTATGGTCCATATAAAATCAAGAAAAGCATAAAGAAGAGAAAACTAGACCAGAGTCTTCTTAATAGCTACTTATCTCTACAGTTTTTCACTGAGAGATTTCTTTTTAAAGTTCTTATCAAGTATGACTTTGATGCATTAATTCATTTAATCCTCATGACAGCCCTGAGAGGAAATAAGCACCAGCATCATCAACAACCTCATTTTACAGATGAAGAAGCTGGGTCGTCTGAAAGATCCCAGCTCCACAGCTAGGAAGCAGCAGAGCCAGTTTGGATTCAGTTTTGCTCAGGGACTCATGCTCGCACCACTGCACTAAATTCCTGCTGGGAATGGGTGACGGAGAGGCAAGCAGGTGTTGTGCAGCGTGTTGGGGAGTCACACCTGAGTTTCAGGCTTAGGGCTCTGTCTTGGCTTCACCCAGTGCTTGAGGACATAGATTGACATCTCAGACACCACTGTCCAGCTGTGCTGTCCCACCACTTCCAGCTGTGTGATGTTGGGCAAATCACTAATCCTTTTTGAAACCATCTCCACGTCTGTAAAAATAAGGATAAAGTCACTGGATCTGCCCATTTACATGGTGTCATGAAGGCCAGGTAATGTAGCACAGGTGGGTGCATTGTCAGTTATCAAGCCCTAGACCAGAGTAAAGCATCATATAGATATTATTCATGCTCGCCTGCTTCAAAAAAAAAAAAAAAAGGCTCACAAAGAAAGGTACATCCCTGATAAGACCATGAAAAATAATAAAAGGTTAATAAATAGCTGTGGTAACATGTCTCCAAAGATGACCCCACCCAGGGACCACATCTCCCATTATAACCTTGCAGGGGAGGAATAAATCCCCCCAGTATGACCTCTGGGGGAAGCCAGTGGCCATGTGTGAACTGCGACCACTGGCATGATGTGAGAAAGCCCAAGCTAGCCATCTGGAGGGAGAGAGACAGCCAGCCTCCAGTCATTCCGGCCCTCTCAGCCCAAGTGACACACCTGTGAATGAGCAAACTGTCTTGCATGCTTACCCCAGTTGAGCTTTTAGATAACTCCAACTCCAGCCACCATCAGGCTGAAACTGCATAAGCATCTCCAAGCAAGAGCTGCCCAGCTGAGTCCTGTCAACTCACTGAACCATGAAAGATAAAAATAGTTTTGAGTCACTAAGTTTGGGGGTTGTTTGTTCAACGCAATAGATAACTAAAACAGTGCCCTAGGCTAATTTTAATGTTTTAACTGAACAGTATAGTTGGCTTTGAGCTTCCTGGCATTCAAAGCAAAAAGGGAGCAGGGTGGATTATACGCACTTCTTATTGTCTTGAGGTACTATGATTTACTTGAATGGATAGTTCATCTGACCCATCTCCTTGCAGTCAAATCATAATGAAAATTAAACTATCTTCCTTACATGAGAATCTCTCCTACCTGTACCAAAATTACAGTTGCGCAAATTCTATGATCTGCCTTGCTAGAGCAGACAGAAGAATTGCAGTTGTCATTAACGAAAAAATGTCCCTTGCATCTGGCCCAAATCTTTCAGAATGGAACTCAAACCCATTTTCTCCTGTTTGATTCTCAGTTCATCTTCTGCCTCCTGCCTCATCCCCATCCCAAATTCAGTCACAAACGGGCTCGGTGACTCCGGGGTCCTAAGCAGCCAAAATTAATGATTAAAATAGAAATGCTGAAAATAGTTGAAACTGAAGAAGATTAGATGATTTATTCAAACCTTCAGGAAAAATTACTATTCAGCCCAGAATTGAAATTTAGACTTGTGGTTCCTAATCAGCTAGAATGCAGTGCTTCCCTGGTGCTAACCCTCCAAAAAGGGAAGGAAAAAAAAAATACATAAAATATATACATGTGCTTGTGCCTTGTGTCCTTTAGAACCTGTGCTCTGGAAGGTCAGGAACCATATCTATCTTCTGAATAGTGCAATGTTTAATGCCTTACTCGTGCTTATTAAAGCTTTTCTTCATTAAGTGACCTTCCAAGTCTATGATAAGACTGGAGATGAGTGTGAATCAGTGATTTCCATTCTCTCCAGTGTGGACTTGACAAATGGGACCAGCAGGCAATCAACGCCCGGAACATTCTGGGAAGTCTGGGTTAGCAGGTGGGGTATTTGAAGTGACCTCACTCACTTGGGACCTGAACTAGGCCCAGGCAGCCCTGTAAGGTAGCGAATCTTGTCTTTTGGGCCCTTGACCTCGTTTTCTATACTCTTCCCCTTCATTTGTCTTCACAGTTGGATTTCAGTGTCCTTATGTTGAAACTCTTTGTGGATAGCCTAATGGTTGGGAGAAGGCGCCAGACTCAAATCACAGCTGAGTTCCTTATCCTACATTTGCATAAACACTTTCTAATCATTAATACATTTCATACATGTGTTTCAGTTCATTGTGTCAACAGTCCTGTGGAGTAAGTGGTTATGGGTTGAACTGTGTCCTCTGAAAAGATAGGCTGGAGTCCTAATCCCTGGTACTTGCCAATATGACTTTATTTGAAAATAAGGTCTTTGCAGATATAATCAAGTTAAGGTGAGATCATAGGATGGGCCCTAATCCAACATGACAGCTGTCTTTACAAGAAGATGGAAATTTGGACGTAGGCATGCACAGAGGGATGGCAACGTGAAGACACAGAGGGAAGATGGCCATGTGAAGACAGAGGCAGAGATTGGAGTTTTTCTGCCATGAGCCAAGGAAGGACTGGGACTACCAGAAACTGGAAGAGGCAAGGAAAGACCCTTGTCTAGAGGCTTCAAAGGGAGCATGGCTTTGCCAGTACGCTGATTTTGGACTTCTACCTTCTGGAACAGTAAGACAATAAATATCTGTTGTTTCAAGCCACCCAGTTTGTGACACGTTCCAGCAGCCCTAGAAAACTAACATCCAGGTGTTATCATTTTTCTTATTTTTTTAATCCAATGTCATTGGGTCCCTACTGTGTACCAGTCTCTGTGCTGAGCTCTGGAACCCAGACACAAGGCTATAGGTTAACACAGAGCCAATCAGAGCCCTTGAGACATCTGAGGAATTCCCATGTACGGTCCCGTGTGTCTCAGGCTCTCTCAGCCACCCCCCACCCACCTGGTGTGTGCCTGTTCCCACAGCTGGCTGAGAGGTAGACAGTGCTGGCACTGGAAGTGACTTGGGAGATCTCCTGATCCATCTTCCTGTTTTTCCAGGTGTGCCCGCTAAGGTTCAGAGGGGTCTTGCCACCGGCAGAAAGGCAGCCTTGGACTCCACCACATCTTTGCACTCCCTGACTCTGACTAATTCATGTTATGAATAACTTCAACAAACAACTGTCTGTCGAATGAACACTAAATTAATGACTGGTAAAGAGAATGCGTTATACTTCCCAGAGGTATTTGAATGTGGAGCAATGCCTTCACCCAGAGAAGGGAATTTCTGAGCGTGAAATGTGGGATGGGGGCGGTGTAGGCCAAGCAGGGCGGGGAGATTTGAAGGCAAGGGCAGAGTCCAAGGACAGAGTCTTTTGCCGATCCTTTATCTTATATCCCTAAAGCAACTTCTGTGTCTGCTCAGGATAAGGCTGGCTGCCTTGGAGAGTTCTGGAAGTGGACTGAGGAAGAGCTGGGTCTCCTCCGTACTTTGAGAGGTCGTGCAGCGCTGTGACCAGTGCCCTCCTGGATGCAGAAGGAAGCACCGGCCTCATTACACGCATGTACCAAGACTGCTGTTTTAAACTCCAGTACTGCTGAACAATTCAGAAATAGATCCATTATGGGTCTGTTTTAGCCCCAGGGCTTTAACACAGGTTACTAGAAAATCCAAGATTGCACAGTAATTCAAACTGTGGATAGAAGAAAATTCTCTTCAGCACTTCCTCTCCCACCTCCCCGCAGCATAACAGAGAGTGCCTCTTCATTTCTGTAGTGCTTTGGAATAAATAGCTCTTACAATGAACTTGAAATCTAAATTTTTCTTCAGCTATTAATTGATAAGAGATCTCATTTTACCTCTCGTGCTCTGAAGTAAGATTACAGTGTAAATAAAGTGGGTCAGGTTTAGCAGGATGCACGTGAACTCTTCCCTAATTCCTTTTAATCTCTGGTAAAAGAATAACTAGGATTTGGACGTCAACATTCAATAAGCAATGATGTCGCCCCTTTAGACCCCATCTAAATTAGTCCATTGTTCCCTCAAAGAGAATCCAACGAACCGCCAAACTGTGCTCTTAAATTGCAATCTCCTCGTTTTGTTTTAGTCCCTGAGAGGAGCAGAGGCTGTAGGAGGGATTTGATTTGATTTCTATTAATTTTTAGAGTATCAGGGATCTCGTTTTACTTGAAACGGATCAGGGAAAAGGGGTCAGTAAACAAGGTTTTCTCGACTACTGATCGCCACCTCAGGAGGCTGGTTCCTCATTTTCACAGTGCCTTAGAATCATTATCTAATTACTAATCTCACCCTAGAGTTCTGAGGAGCTTATGACTCCCCGTTGAAGTTAATGAAGGCTTTTACCTATAGATCAGGCACTAAATCATTGTGATTGACTGAGTGGCCGCAAAATCTGGTAGGCACTGATAGAACTGGCAGAAGGGAAAAGGAATTAAACAGAAGGAAATTAAGAAGAGGAGAAAGAGAAGGTGCCGTGAAGGAGGGTCAAGAAACCAAACCCAGACTGGAAATTCAAAATACCTCATTAGAAAAATGGGGCAGGTAAGGAAGAACTCACCAAGTAATCTGCTTAAACTTTAGTTAATTATTCATTTATATATATTTATGTGGCACACTTTCTCTAGGGAACCCAAAGTGCTTTGCAAACACATTAAATAATTAACTCTCTCAAATCTGAGTGAAGTGGAGAGACAATAAAATTACTCCAGGAAAGGCCAAGCGGGTTGGTGAGTGATGGCCAGATGTCTCGCTTTGAAAAGGCAAATCCACGTGGTACTCAGCAGAGGCCACAGAGCACAAGACTTCTTCTGGGGGCTGATACTCCGGTGGTCTGTCCTAGCACCTTCCAGATTAAGCAGCTTTTGTTTATGTAGATCAATGATGCTAGAAGGACAGACAGACAGGCAGACAGACACATAAATAGACATAAATTACTAGAGAAATCCTGTATTTTTGGGGAGAGGCTGTTATTAGAAGAAAGTCAAATGGAGAACATTAAAAAAAATACTGCTTTCAAAACGAAAATAAAAGTAAATATTTCAAATCAAGAACATCGAATATGGCATTAAATAAAATGAAACTGCAAAGGCCAAACACCAAATGATGAGCCATAACATTTACTAGGTTGTGTTTAAACATATTTTGAGTTCCTAAAATTGTATCCTCACTCTACTGTTGACTGGACACACATTAAAAAATATACCTCTAGGGCTTCCCTGGTGGCGCAGTGGTTGAGAGTCCGCCTGCCGATGCAGGGGACACGGGTTCGTGCCCTGGTCCGGGAAGATCCCACATGGCGTGGAGCAGCTGGGCCCAGTGAGCCATGGCCACTGAGCCTGCGCGTCTGGAGCCTGTGCTCCGCAACGGGAGAGACCACAACAGTGAGAGGCCCGTGTACTGCAAGAAAAACAACAACAACAACAACAAAGACAACCATCCTCTTGATCCCCAACCCCACCTGGAATCCTGACTGCTTTCAATTTTTATTTTATTTTACCTTTTTTAAAAAGGGGATTTGTTTTCCTTGGTGTGTGGGATAGAATTTGTTCTCCACCAATTCCCAGTCAAGGACATTTGAGCAAGTCCCTTCGCCCTTCTGAGCAGGCTTTATCCATTGAAAATGATGCCAGGCGCTCTCAGGATTGTTCTGAGGGGTAAATGAAATGGTGGCTGAGAAGTGCTTTGCAAACTACACAGATGTGGGGTCATTTGTATCATTTTGGACAGAGATGAAGTCTACTGTTCAGGGCACACACTTCTGAGCATCAGGAATAAAAACCTCACAGGTCTCTCCCTCCCACCCTCTTCCTTAGACAAACATCCCATGCTGCTGCCCCTGGCATGTTCCAACATCATGCTCCAGTTGCAAAGATGTTGGTCTCACTTTTTTTGTTTTTAAGAATTTTATTTTATTATTTATTTACTTATTTTTGGCTACGTTGGGACTTCGTTGCTGCGCACGGGCTTTCTCTAGTTGCAGCGAGCAGGGGCTACTCTTTGTTGCGGTACGCGGCCTTCTCACTGCAGTGGCTTCTCTTGTTGCGGAGCACCAGCCCTAGGCACACGGGCTTCAGTGGTTGTGGCACATGGGCTCAATAGTTGTGGCTCGCGGGCTTTAGAGCGCAGGCTCAGTAGCTGTGGAGCACGGGCTTAGTTGCTCCACGGTATGTGGGATCTTCCCGGACCAGGGCTCGAACCCGTGTGCCCTGCGTTGGCAGGCGGATTCTTAACCACTGTGCCACCAGAGAAGTCCCAATGTTGGTCTCACTTTTATTACTTGCTTTCCCCCTGGACTCACCCTAGTTTATGTGGTGAATTTCAACCTCAGGGAGCAGTCTTCAGCCTTTATATAAATGGACCAACATCTTCCTGCCTAACCCTCCTCCTTCCAGCAGCACAGACCACAGAACCAAACCAAACAAGCCCTGTCTCTGTATTCTTTCAGGAGCTGTAGATAAATTCTTCTTCCCCAAGATAAACATGAAGCCTGCCTGGGGTGACTTTTGTCTAGCGCTTTCTGATATTCAGACCAGCTAAATTTTACTAACTCTAGTCACATTTTCAGTAGATATAGCTTATAACTTCTAATCTAAAGTACCAAAAGCCTTTTCAAATCATGTAAGCCATTAAGGTATTATTAAGGTGTATTATTAAGGCATTATTAATATTTTAGGTAATATTTTATTATCATTTACACTAGGAATCTATTCAAGGATATTTGCTATATACATAATACAGTTTGAATCTATTTTGTATATTACATATAGAAAGCAAACAACTATATATTAGAGACAAATTTAAACTTCTTTTGTATATATGTTTATATAATCTATGTATTTTATAAATACATGAAACAAGTTTATATTTGTCTATATCTAATCTCAACTCACCAGATTTAAATTTAGGGTGGTTGACAGGTACTTCCATGACATTTCTAAATCCTGCATCTCCAGTTATATAAAAGAAACATCTGCCTACCTAACCAATTTAACAAAAATAGGCAAAATAAGGGGAAAGCCCCGGCAGCATCAAGGTGGGAAGTAACATTCCTTAAATGATAATACCAGATCCCCCAACTGTAATATTAAAACTCACAACACTGGGATGAGAAATTCAGTCGCTGCTTTTATTTTTATTCTCGGAAAAAGGACAGTGGAGATCCAAGGAGATTTAACCAATTTTCAAGGTCACTCACGTACAGCACAGTAAAGAGGCTGAAAGCCAAACATCTTCAATCTTCCTGGTTGCGGCAGTCCCAGCTGGACAGTGATGTCTGTTCCAGCAAAGGACAGGGAGCGCTGGACCCCTGTCAGGGCACTTCACTCTCTTGGGAAATTTTACAACGCTTTTCCAGTTCCTCCAGACTATGGGTAAGCATCCAAATGATGGTATCACAGCTTTTAATATTCTCCCATCTCCCACCAAAACTGAGATGGGGAGAAATATTTAAAGTTTCAAGAGCACAGAAAGTGAACAACTGGTTCTTTTTTGTTGCTGTTTTTCCTCTACAAAGGAAGAAATGGCACAGGTGTTTTTGTACTCCCGACTTAAAATTAAAAAGTGGACTTACAGAATCAAAAGCTCAACTTCCCTCAATGAATGGAAAGGCATTTGCCCCTTAGCTGGGAGTTTCAAGTACAGTCATTTTCATATACATGCTATATGTCTAAATTGTTTGAGAAGTAAAACTGATTTCACATTGAAAATCTTCCGGGCACAGTCTATAGAAAAGTGTAAACATTGTTAGATGAAAAAATCTTCAGATTATTGGCAATGAGTATTCTTATCTCACAAAAGCCTCTATACCAGTGTATTAATTATGGGTCCTCTAGTAGAGTGGTTCAGAAGTGGGGACGGGGCTTCCCTGGTGGCGCAGTGGTTGAGAGTCCTCCTGCCGATGCAGGGGACACGGGTTCGTGCCCCGGTCTGGGAAGATCCCACATGCCGTGGAGTGGCTGGGTCCGTGAGCCATGGCCACTGGGCCTGCGGTCTGGAGCCTGTGCTCCGCAACGGGAGAGGCCACAACAGTGAGAGGCCCGCGTACCGCAAAAAAAAAAAAAAAAAGTGGGGACGGTGGGTGGACTTTACCCCCCAGGGGACATATGGCAGTGTCTGGAGACAGCTTAGCTTATCACAAGCCGGAACGGGGGATGTTTTGCTGTTGGCATCTAGTGGGTGGAGGCCAGGGATGCTAGCAAACGTGTGACAGTGCACAGGACAGCCCCACAGCAAAGTGTGATCCAGCCCCAAATGTCAACGGCGCCGAGGTTGAGAAACTCTGCTTTTTGACAATCACATTCAACACCCAGGAAGTAGGTGCCCCTCCCCTTTCTTCCCCCGCCCAGAATTCTGCCTGAATTCTTATTGTTATTATTGTGTCTTAGCATGCTCTGCTTTAGAATACTTTTCCAGATCTTTTGCATCTCCAGATGTTGAATACTGGAGTCTGAAAATGCCATTTATGATGTAAATTATGATTAGCATTATAAATGGGGTCAAGAACGGTTATATTGTGAATTTGTCTACATTTAATCTCAGTTGTAAATGGAAGCTTCAGCACACAAAGGCCACACATTACCTTTCAGGGGAGAGATTATGTCAGTTGGTTGGGTGCCTTGTGTTCTATTCAAGTTGAAACTGGGCTTCCCTGTCAGACTGTTACAGCTCAACAGGTTCCGATCTTCCAGCAGTAAGCACAGGCTTCCTGCCCAAATGGCTCCTTGTGTGTAGAGGGAGCAGATCCGGACCACTGGAGCATATCCCTCCACCACCCCTGATCATCCTCCCTATTATCCGCTCAGACCTGGGAGACCAGCCTGCCTGACAGCTAACAGCTGTCAGGGGACACCTGCAATTGAATCAAGTTGATGCCCAAGGACTGTGTAAGGCAAGAACAAGAAGTTCAAAAACCCTCTTCCTCACATGCCTCTGAGTCCCACAACTCACACTGTGAAATCGAATCTCTTCCTGTCCTCCGCCTATTCTTCTCCATGTGTCAACTTTGCTCTTAAGATAAGGACAAAGGGGACTTCCCTGGTAGCGCAGTGGTTAAGAATCCTCCTGCCAATGCAGGGAACATGGGTTCGAGCCCTGGTCCGGGAAGATCCCACATGCTATGGAGCAACAAAGCCCGCGAGCCACAACTACTGAGCCCGCGTGGCACAACTACTGAAGCCCGTGTGCCTAGAGCCGGTGCTCCGCAACAAGAGAAACCACCGCCATGAGAAGTCTGTGCACCGCAACAAAGAATAGCCCCTGCTTGCCGCAACTAGAGAAAGCCCGCGCACAGCAACGAAGACCCAACGCAGACAAAAATTAATTAATTAATTAATTAACTAATTTTTTAAAAAAGATAAGGACAAAACTCCTTTAGAGCCCACAAGGTCCTACCCACTCCGTTTGCTCTCTCCACTCCTGCCACACTGGCCTTCATTCTAATCCTCACGTAAGGCATACTGTCCCACCACAGGGCCTTTGCACAAGGTGTTCTCATTTCCTCAAGCTCCCCTCCACTCCCCCCTCTTTACTTAGTTAATTTACTTGCTCATTTAACCAACATCAGCTCAACCTATCACTTCTGTAAGAACTCTTCCCAGACCTCCGTAAGTCAAATCCCTCTAACACACATTTCCACTGTACCTTGCTCTTCCTTCAGAGCGCTCACTGATGCAGTTTTACAACTCTTTGTGTAATTATTTGACTAATGTCTGGCTAGGACACATCATTGTACTCTGAGCACCAAGCACAACACTTGGCATATCATAGATGCTGGGGAAGTATTTGTTGCTTGACTATTTAATTAAACAAATGGACAAATGAATGAAACAACAAATGAATGAATGAATGAAACTATCCTAAAATGTACAATCAGCAGCAAAGCCATAGGTGTGAAACTGTGTGTGTGCTTAGGTCCAGGTAACCATCTGGATTGTCAGTATTTGGTATTTAGATTATTGCAAGGAGCAGAAGAGAAAACTTGCCTACAAAACAACTGAGAAAAAATTGTATACCTCACTTAGAGCGTCATTGAGTTAGAGAACAACTCCCACACTGTGCTTTAAAATGAAGCCAACATCCAGATTCTCATTGCAAAGTTGGCTCCCCTAGAATTCTCCTCTTCTCTTCCCTGATCCTGCTGCTTCCTAAAAGTGAAATATCCATAGCTGCACCATTCCTTTACTTTTTTCTTTTTTTTTTGCTTTGTTAACCTTCCTTCTTCAGTTGTATGTTGTGCAATACCCAAGAGGCCAACAGTACCATGTGAGATATTTAAATACAACTTTGAGAAATGAGTCTGTCTTAGATATAAAAGCCTACAGTCACCATGATGAACATGACTGCAATGTTTAAAATCCCTAAATAAAGAGATGCAGAACTTTCTGCATATTCATTGCTGAAATGAATATTATATATGATTCCTGATTTTGTAAGCATTCAAACAAGGCAGGAGAAGGGAATGTGGATTTACTTATTTTTATCAATGAAAACAAACGGCACTTGACCAAAGAAAGAATTGTTTCCTCTAGGATAAAGAGTGAGGTGTATGTGGAAGGCAGTTCTGTGTATTAGTCTCTGAGCAAAGCTTTATTTATAAATTATTGTGTCATTTTATGCACAGTCCCCAAATGCCTTGTCAGTGACAGCCACTCATTAAATCACTTAAACTACCTTATTTAAGCTACACTGAGCCAGGCAGTCCATTAGCAAATCCTGACTGCTCCCCATGGGGTCCCAAGAATTCTTGCAGGTAATGGAGGTATGTATTAAGGAAGTATATGGTCCGTTTCCTTGAAAGGACTTAGAGGCAAATCTAAGTGACAAATAGATGAACGTGTGATCAAAATAAGATTATTCAGATAAGTACTGTCTCGGAAAAATAAACTAAAGATCAGCAGTGGATCCTCTTCACTGACAAAGGAAGGAAGCTGGTCCCTGAATATGAAACAGTTTGGTGAAAGGCTAGAAGATCATGACTCTGGATAAAGAATCTCCAAGAGGTCAGTTTGGTTGAGCTTCTTCACTTTGGGACAGGTGAAGCCACAGAATTAACTTGGTACATCTTCCGGAAGGGTCATCTTCCCTTTTTGGCAAAAAAGGTATAACATTTTTCAACATGGAAACAAACATGGCTATATCATGAGGAATAATTTTTTTTAAAAAACCTATGAAAATGTGGAGTCACAAGAACTCTCACAGACTGAAGGTGGGCGTACAGATGGGTTCAGTCACTCTGGAAAACTGTTTGGGAGTATTGACTAAGTTGAAATATGCAAAACTCACCATCCAGAAGTCCATTTCTAGATATATACAATCCCAAATTCGTGCTCAGGTGCACCAACAGATATTTACAAGAATGTTCACGGAAGTATTAGTCATAATAACCAACCTATCAATCATGACATATACAAATACATTGTGGAATACTCACATAATGTACACATGGCAATGAAAGTGCGTGAACTAGAACTACACAAAGCATCGTAGATGAATCTCACGTTGAGTGAAAAAGCCACATACAAAGGAATAAATAGTGTTCGATTCCATTTACATAAAATCCCCAAATAGGCAAAACCAACAATAGTAGTTGGTTTCCTTTAGGGTGAAGATAGTGAGGCACAAAGGGGTAGGGGGTCTTCTGGGGGCATTTGTTTACCTGGTGGTCATACCCCTTGTGATAACTCATTAAGCTGTCTATTTATGTTTTGTGTACTTTCTGAAATGTATGTTATACATATTTAATTTAATCATATTCCTACGATTAAGACTTTTTTCTTAAAACATGTGACCCTTTGAAAATAAAAACACTAGCTTTCAGAGAAATATATTGCTTGTGGGTGGGACTACCTCCCATCCCCAGGGCCTCCAATTTGCTGAAGTATGTATTCATCCTTTGTGATTAAGTTCAAGAGGTATTGGCAAGGGAGAGGGGTTATCGTAGAAGACCTGGGAGCTGGAAGGTAGATGGGAATTGGCCAGGTTCTGTTTCCTAGCCTTAGGGGGAAGTCCATCAGGGACACTGTCACCTGGGGACTGCCAAATGTAAGCACTAGACCAGGGTTACCTGAAGAGACTGGAAACAGATTAATCCACAATGCAAGAAGAATTGGGTTTAAGTATAGAAGTCAGAGGGTAGAGCCAGATAAATGGCACCAAATGACAGCTATAACAAATGAGACAGTAAAGAGGAAACAACTGGAGAGAAGTTGCTGAGGAGTTTAAGTGAGATCAGAAAATAGAAAGGTGGGTTAAGAGCTGGGACCTGGGGGACTAGGGCTGGCTCTCCCATGCTGCCATGATTCCAGCATTAAGACTCTGAGGACTCAGAGAATCTGAATTTGAATCTAGGCTTCTAGGTGGTGTTAAGGTAGGAAGATAGAACATATTTTGTCTAGAAGCTTGTTAGACTGATTTATAACTTCTAAATATTTGGATATATGGTATGCTGGTCTTCATTTGTACTCTCACCCCAGGGCCCTGGAATGTTAGGGGTGGACCCTTAGGAGCCTCACATTTCTCCCTTAGGGAAGCACATTTTGGTCACTGCTCTAGCTTATAAAGAATTTTTTGGAACAGTGATGCCAACATATCGATGCCAGTTATTAGCTGTTCCCCATCCCCCAGCTATGGGCAAGCTTCACATTGATAACATGGCTTCTGATTTATTCGTGCCAGTAAAAATGCTAAGCAGGACAGGAGTTGGGTCCAAAGTCTTGTGTGTACTTGTTAGAGATCTCCACGATTGATGTCAGCCTTTTCATCTGTGTGTTTTGGGCCATTGTTTGACCATCAACATAACCACCTAATCAGTTCTGCCCTATCTATAAGGACGTGGTGGGAGGTTTTTGAACTCTGATTCAAACAATATACTTAGCAGGCTGCTGACTCATACTCAGGGACTCCTGATGAGAAGACATGGAGTGGTTTGACCAGACTTGCCTGGCTCCTGGTGCTCAGTGTTTTGCTGCCTCTTTTGTATGTGACTCTCCACTCTGTTTCCTGCTACTGACTTGAAGAGCACAGTCAAACTTGGCCACTTGATAAAGGCGGAGGTAAGCAGTACATAAGGTAATGAGGCAAACCTTCATGGTGATCTCTGAAGTTTCTGGTCTGATGGGAAATTTGGCAAAGTCTTTGGAGAACCAAAGGACAGGGGTCAGCACACTTTTTCTGTAAAGCACCAAATCATGAATATTTCAGACCTTGCAAATCATAGTCTCTGTTGCAACTACTCAACTCTGCTTTGAAATCAACCATAGTGGGAAAACAGCCATAGAGAGCACTGAATGAAATGATGAGGCTGTGTTCTAATAAAACTTTATTTACAAAAACAGGTGGTGGGCCAGATATGGCTGGTGGGCCATAGTTTGTAGACCCCTGTTCTAGGGTATAAACATCCCCCTGGGAATAAACAAAGAACTTTAGGAAGTGGATTCATTTTCTGAATCAGTGAATAAAACAACACCGTATATCACCTTAAGGCGGATCTCACTGAGAGGCTCTGCTCTGCAGATCAAAGGCCATCAGAAGAAACCATCTAAAACACCCATCTGTGCCTTTCTCAGCCTGAAAATCTTCAGGGCTCATATTCACATGGAGCCTGGCCCAGCCACCCTGCCTTCTTTTCCAGCTTCATCCTTCATCATTTTCACATACACCACACTGTCCAGCCATGCAGACCTTTTTCCTGATCCCTCATTAGCTGGGCAGAGTCACATCCCCCAACCTTTGCCCATGCTGTTACTCTGCGGAGAAGACTCCCCGTGCCATTTGCAAACTCTTATTCATCCTTCAAGACACCGTTCAAATGTCTCTGTCTTGACATTTCCCCAGTCCCCCTAGGTTGGGTTAATTTCCACCACTTCTATGTTCCCAGCACACTCTATACATAATCTATTCTTCAGTGCAACTTCAGAGTGATCCCTTCTAATTGATTTCTAATGGTTTAACCTTGTCTCGTCTAGTATTTTTTAAATCTGTTTGCTTCTTCCCCACTTGGTTGTGAACACTTTCAGACACGGTGTTGCCTTGTGAAACTTCCTTCACCTGGAGTTAGGAGTGGATCTGCCATGCAAAGGAAGGTGAGTTCATGTTTGCACAACTGTTTAACTCAGTGCAGAATCCAGTCTGGGCCACCAGGGGTTCGTGAAATGATTCACAGTTTAGATTGTCTGTATTTTTATACTTTCAGTGGCTTAATAAGCAACTCTTTTTGACAAGGCACTTGGGAACTGTTCATAAATGACTGAATGTCATGAAAATCAAGTCAGGTTCAGAGGTAAATATACGAATCTCTCCTCCACCTACATTATACACTCCCTTCAAATCAGGAAAGATGATTGTTTGAGTTTATACAGCTGTTGTGTGTTTCTGCACAGGCATTTTTCTCTTTGAAAGACATCTCATGAAAATCTCATTCTCGTATTAGATATGGGACCATGTTGCATTTTTTCTTCTTTTTTTAATTTTTATTTATTTATTTTTTTGCAGTACGCGGGGCTCTCACTGTTGTGGCCTCTTCCGTCGCGGAGCACAGGCTCCAGATGCGCAGGCTCAGCGGCCACGGCTCACGGGCCCAGCCGCTCCGCGGCATGTGGGATCCTCCCGGACCGGGGCACGAATCCGTGTCCCCTGCATCAGCAGGCGGACTCTCAACCACTGCGCCACCAGGGAAGCCCCCATTTTTTCTTCTTTTAATGGATTTTGTTGATTTGTTGATCTTGTTGATTTGCTCTCCAGTTCCATTTAGAACACTAAAATGATCATTTATTCAGGGGAATCCTAGCAGCTCAAAGTGTGGCTGCAATTTCTCAAAGTGCCTCCTGGATGATCCCTCATAGGGTTAAATCCAGGGGAGAAGAGAGCCCATAAAATGCCAGGTGTCCCCAGGCCTACTGTTACATTATTTTTCCAAGGGAAAGACAAATTGGTATTTGAGATGGACACACATTAAGTACTTAGTTGAACCCTGCCATGTCATCAGGTTTTCTGCAGCACCCACTTTCCAGATGCTGCTTTTTCTGCAAATTAATGAATAGGGCACACAGGACTGGGGGTGCAGGTAGGGCAGTTGTACAGGTGTGTTCTACCCCCAGGCTCATCCAAGAGGGCAAGTGGGAGGCTATTCACGCTGCCCTGACATTAGTCCTAGCCTTGGGCTGCCCAGGGTGGGGGGCCAGGGGCAGGGGGTCATCTTTTCGTAACTTACACACAGGCACCTTATGGACCAGGACTGGCCCCAAGGAAAACCAAGGCAAAAATTCCGAAGACTGAGCACACCCCACACCTCAATAAACCCTCACTTCCTGTAAAACTTCAGACAGCCTCACATTTTTCCCCTTATTTGCCCCAAAAATTCTTAGGGAAACAGTAGGTCTATGAGAATCCCCGCACCTGACCAGGTTGACTTGGTCCTGCCCCCGGTTAGGCGATGGCATCCTCACCTCTCTCCCTTCATCCCAGTCTCTCCCTCACCAGCCGCTCTGGCTGCAGTGAAGAATCCACCCTGCCTGGAGCGCCACGGCAGCCTGAAGCCCGCGCAGGCGAGCTCTGCAAGGTTAGAGAGGCCACGAAACGAGAGAGAGGAAAAGGAAAAGCGGTGGAAATCAGTTTCTTTTCGGCTTGCCTGATTTCCTCTGGGCTCTGAGTTTGGCAGAGCATAAATAGATGATCAAAGATTTTTACTTTCCCAAGTTGGAATTATGTAATCAGAGGCTGCTACTCCTTTTGTTTTTCTGAAAGTTCACTGGAAGGAAATTCCCCTTGCGTTCTCAATCACACTGGGCATTTCCCCTCTGCTCTTACTTGGACATCTTCAAGTCAACAGCCTCTGAAGCAATCAGATAATTCTGTGTAAATTAATGCACATACTGGAGTTTTAAAAATATATCCTTTATGATCCTTTGGAGTGTGTGTGTGTGTGTGTGTGTGTGTGTGTGTGTGTGTGTGTGTGAGAGAGAGAGAGAGAGAGAGAGAGAGAGAGAGAGAGAAGAGATATCATATACCGACATGGATAACCCATTTCAAAAATAGCCTTGGACTTCCCTGGTGGCGCAGTGGTTGAGAATCTGCCTGCTAATGCAGGGGACACGGGTTCGAGCCCTGGTCTGGGAGGATCCCACATGGCGCGGAGCAACTAGGCCCGTGAGCCACAACTACTGAGCCTGCACGTCTGGAGCCTGTGCTCTGCAACAAGAGAGGCTGCGATAGTGAGAGGCCCATGCACCTCGATGAAGAGTGGCCCCCGCTTGCCACAACTAGAGAAAGCCCTCGCACAGAAACGAAGACCCAACACAGCAAAAGTAAATAAATAAATTAATAAACTCCTACCCCCAACATCTTCTTTAAAAAAAAAAAAAAAAAAAAAAAAGCCTTGATTCCTTTTCCCAGATCCACTGAACCCAGGAACTTGGCCACACCCCCCTCCACCCCAGAGCTTCAAAGATGCGTAAGTGCTCTCTCCCCGCTCCCATTCTGAGAACCTTTTAACTCCTTTTGACGGAAGAAATAATTTCTTCCCTTAATGCATGGATTCTGACTCTCTGAGGCTTCAGCCTCCATTGCTAGTGACTCCCAACTCTACCTTTGGCTCCTGAGACCCACCCTCCTCCTGGACATCTCCACATATTTATCCCCAGCCATCTCCAGCTCCACCTGTGTGTCCCACCATCAGCCCACCAGACCTGCACTTCCTCTGGCATTTCCTGCAGCGTTGGGAGTATGCCCAGTCATCCAAGCAGGAAATGCAATGCCCCTGGCCAGGAATTCTTTTCTGGTAAACAAGCCTTACTCCTATTGTGTCCCAGCCCTGAGCCCAGGTCCATACGCATCAGGATAGCCAGGGGAGTCTCCTCCTTCCTGCTTGTCTCCGCATCCAGGCAGTTTTAGCCTCTCCATTCCTTCTCCCCTTGCTCTGGCTCGGGTCCTTTGCTTCTTCCCCAGACCTCCTTAAGTTAGAATGATGCCCCGTGGGCATTTGGAAAGACAGGGGTTGGCAGGCTTTTCCCATAAAGGGCTCAGGTAGTATTTCCGGTTTTGTAGGTGAAGATGCAAAATTAAGGCTACGATATAGGTACTTATATAACTAGAGAGAGAACAAATTTCCACAACATATTCTACTGACAAAATTCAAAATATAATAATAATTGAGGACTTTTTAAAATAATATAGATCTTCTATTTTAATAATACGGAGAACAATGGAATTCTATTGGGGGGGAAAAGATAGTATTTTGCTTAATTAGGTTCAAAGTTAGGGTTCCCTATCATCAAAATCTTTTGCAAATGTTCATCTGTGAAAACGCATGCTTAGCTCGTGGGCTAAAAAAAAACAACAGGTGGTGGACTAGATTTGGCCCATAGTTCTTCTAAATACTTCAGGGAAAGAATAAGAGATAGTGCAAAGTACTTAACACACTATGAGTATTCAAAGGATGTTGGCTATTGTAATTATTTCTTATCTTCCTATCCACATTCACCCTTGGCTTCAGCCATGTAAATACTTGGGGTTCCTTGAGCTGTTTCATCCCTCTGAGCCTTTGCTCATACTGTGCCATAAGCCTTCACCTCCTTAGGAATTCTTTCCTGTTCCGCTCCCTTCTTCCATGTCTTTCCATCCCTCTCCCCCGTCAAGGTCCTGCTCAGAGGCACCCTTTACAGATCCCCCTCCTTGCTGTTGTAGCATTTGATGGTGTACTTCCTCCCCTTTAAACTGTGAATAGAAACCATGCATTACTCAAGAGATCCCCAGCTCTGGGCCCAGTCATATTATGTGTTCAACAAATATTGGCTGAATAAATAAATGAACCTCTTCCATGCAAATGCGAGACTCAGCAGAAACCTTCCTTGACTGCCCCAGTTCCCAGGGAGCTCTTCATTCTCTGCATACCTAAAGCCCTCATGGATTTTCTGATAGGAACCCTTGGCTCTGGGTACAAATCCCACCTCCATCACTTCCTAGCTTTGTAGCTTTGTACAAGTCACTTAACTTCTCTGAGCCTCCACTTCCTTGTTGGTAGAATGGGGATAACAATGGTACTCATCTCACATGCTGTTTGCAGATTAGATGAGATAGAGCATAAAAAGCTCAGCACACTGAATACTCTACAAGTGTCTGTTGCTTTGCTCACATTTATTGAGTAATGATCATGGTTTAAGTCCTTTTGTTAATATGTTTATTCCTCACAAGGACCCTGCGAGGTAGGTATTATTGTTATCCCCATCTTACAGAGGAGAAAACTGAGGCTTTAGAGGTTGTATAACTTGCCTAAGGTCACACAGCCCATGTGGCAGAGCCAGGATTCAAAACCAAGTTGTCTGCCTCTAAAGCTGTGCTGCTAACCCTGGCTGGTAGACATGTACCCCTTCTGCAAAACTGTAGGCTCTTTGAGGGTCAGGATTGTGTTCCAGAATTCTTTGTATCTTTCCTAGCTACCAGCACAGCACCCTGCATGAGGTGAAGCTCCACAGACACCTGCTCATTCATTTACCCATCCCTCCTCCACCCTGATCCAGAGGAGGGTGTTGAAGTGTTCTAGAGACATTTCTTCTTATCCAGGCTTGACCACCAATGAGCACCTTTGTGTCTCAGAGATGGCGATAGGAAGGGAAACAGAAAATAATAAACTAAGGAAGCAGTGCAGATGGGGTCTGGGGAGAATTTTGCCTGCTCAGAAGGTGACAGTGGGCTCTCAGCTTATCTCGCAGAACTCACATTCCCCTTGGGAGCATCAACCCCACCATCAGTAAGTGGCTCTAAGGACACTGACCAACGCAGGCTGACTCCACTGATTGTCTGTAACGTGACTGTTCCTCTTAATCAAAGTGATGTCCTCCTTTGATTTCAGAAAGTGAAGGAGAGCAAAATTAATGATGGCTCCAGTAGGCTTCTGATGGCCACAGCCGGCGAGGGGTCATAGGGCTTCGGAGCCTACTGCATTTCAATGACGCGCACAGGGATTTCATCATTAACAAGGGTGCTGTAAGTCTTAATTACCCAGAACCGAAGCCTCACCTTGTTGCCTGTCCCCCCGGGAGCTCCCTGTGAAGTCAACGGGAGCTTTGCCTTCAGTTCAGCCTGGTGAAAACTTGCCTGTAAATGTTTGCAAATTACCTTGAGCACCTCGGATAGAAACAGGAGAGAATTATTTATTTTTAGAATGTTGGCATAGCCCCGTCACTGCCTTGCCCGACATGTACCGCAATGCTACTCAAATCCCACTCCCCCTACCTCTGATTAATTCTGGACTGTGGGTCTCTTTTCTTCCTAGTTGATGATACACTTCTCTGGTCTTGCTCTTAGACAAACCACTGGTAATCTCTCACTGTTCTCACCCCTCGCTTAGCAGCTCCTTCTAGAAAGCCTAATGCATTTTCCATTAGAGGAACCAATTTGCCCTTTCCTTTCCAGCAACGACAAGCTGAAATCTACCCCCTTGGAAGAAGTCAAGACCCCCTCTCTGGCTCTTCCTTCCCTCTGGGAGTAGGTGCTCTTGGTGCCCTACCCCTGTCCCCCGACCGGGAGCTGCTAATAGCTCACAGCTGCTCCCTTCTCCTGAGACTTGCCCTGGGAGAAAAGCACCAGGCATTTTCACCTGGAAATGCCTGGGAGGTTTTGTCTCCCCTCTGGGGACAGACCACAGCCAGGACGGCCTGATAACGGGGCACAAGGCCCTCACGTCCCAGAGCTCCCCATGGGATCAGGCTGGGGCTAGACCACATCTCCGCCTGCCCTATTCGTGCTTCCTGCACATCTTGTCGGGTTTCACCTGAAAGCACTCCCCCCAAGAAGCTGCTTGCCCAGAAAGCCAGTCTCAGGCTCAGCTCTTTGGCATCCCAGCCTAGGACACCTCTCTACGCCACCCTCCCCACTGCAAGCAGAATAGTCTTCAGAACCTCAGCCTGATCTTGTCACTTCTTTTCTTAAAACTGTCCATGCCAAGCTTCCCTGGTGGCACAGTGGTTGAGAGTCCACCTGCCGATGCAGGGGACACAGGTGTGTCCCGGTCCGGGAAGATCCCACAGGCCACGGAGTGGCTGGGCCTGTGAGCCGTGGCCGCTGGGCCTGCGCATCCGGAGCCTGTGTTCCGCAACGGGAGAGGCCACAACAGTGAGAGGCCCGCATACCGCAAAAACAACAACAACAACAACAACAAACTGTCCATGCCTCCCATTGGCCAAACTCCATCACATGGGTCTAAATCCCACAGACCTGGTGCTGTTTATCCCTCCTGCCTCACTTCTCATCACACCTTCTGCCTCACCTGAGAGGTCACTTCCTCCAGATGGACCCACCCAGACCTGCCTGTATCGGGCCTGAGACATCTGTGTGTGTCTACACAGCCCTCTGGGCTGACCCCTCCCATAAATCCCCTCATATTGGAACTGCCTGCCTGCTTGTCTTTCTCCTCCTCTAGAATGCAAACCCCTCCAGTATTCCCAAAGCCCACCATGCATCTGGCCCACATGAGACTTTCAATAACTATTTGTTGATTGACTAAATGAACCGATGCATGATTGAACTAGATAGTTCATAAAAGTTTACTAGTGAGAGCCAAATTCCCATTTCAAGTTGATATGTCAACATTGCCTACTTGTGGTTTATCTAAAGTTTTCCTAGATAGAAGAATTCACTGGAAATGTATTAAAAGGATGCAATGTCTTCAATACACACACACATATGCAGTCTGGTTAGGGTGTCTAATATAATCAAGGGATGACTAGGCCCAGATATTTCAGAAGGTTTCCATTTCTTTTGGACCCTGAGCTTGACAATCAAAGATTTCCCAGTCCTACCGGTCTCTAACTCTCAGTGGTCCTCTGCTGAATTTTAAATCCCCTTGCCTTCCCTGTCTGCTCCCAACAACAACAAAAACAAACAAATAAGAAAAAAAAGCCAAAAAAGTGTGCAATTCCAAGTGCCAGAATAGCTCTGCTCATCTGAGGAAGAAACCGTTGAACATCAATGAACCATGATTTTAAACTGCCATTTCACGGCCAACTTTTCAGAAAAGCATCACCCTGCGAAGAAGTTGCTCTTGAATGCAAATCTTGTGACTGCCGGGATCGTCCAAGGTTCTGACTTGCCTCATTCTCTCTTTGGAACTGGGTGTATTAGTCAGTAGGGGTGCATTAATTCTCGGCATGACTGCAGACGAAACACAAGCAGCATTAACAAATTACCAGTGATGGAGAGGCAAATGGAGAAAGGAAGAATATTCAGACAGCCCTATTGCTCTGTGCTGCTACCTCATCTTGTCCAAAATTCACAGAAATATTAATCGTCCTGGAATGCTTAGCAATGCATATACAGTAACATTCCTGAGGAAGCTAATAATTATCTCTTGTTAGCAAGATCAACTTACTGCAGTCTTTCACTGCAGGGACAGAAAAATATTGTGACTTGTTATGCTAAGTGAAACACGGCGACAGGATAAATTAGGACATTTAAGCTAACAGTAATAAAGACACACAGCTCTGGTTCCTCTCTACATATAACTGATAAAATTAACGGAAAATAGACACCATGGTAATGGAAGAATGCATTGTGAATGGTTGGTTGAAACACAAAGGGACAAACTTTTTCCATTGCTTACGTTGTTATAGCTAATATTTATTAGGTACTCACTGTGCATGGCACGACTCTTATCAGGGACAAGGATAATAATAAATTACTACCTGTCAGCCATGTGCACCGTAACTTCATTATGTGACTAGGCAGCACTCTTATTAAGTCTTTGGAATCTATTAAAAGTCTCATTTTGAAACAATGAACCACGAGGAGCAAATTTATGAATTGTGGATCCCTGGTATTAACCCAAAGACTCAGCCTTGGAGAAAGAAAAAAAAATTCTTAAGAAAAAAAATTAATTTCTGCCAAGGAAAATCTAAGAACATACATTAGCTGACCCAACCAGATGCCTCTGGCTGTGCTGTAACAGAGATGAGGCAAATATCTAATTTCACAGGAAAAAAATTTATAGACTAGACTTTGAATCAGGCAGAGTCCAGAAACCTTCCCTGCCGGGTTCTCAATCAAATGGCATAATAAATAGCCATGCCCTCGCATGTCCGAGATGGCCCTCTGATCCCTGGCTCTGATCAGTATCATGCTGTCACCTCCAGAAAGAACTTGTCCTTTACATTCACTAGCTTAATTTGCTCAGTGAACATTGTAGATTGTTTGCAAAATTGGTTGCAATAAATCCTCACATCAGTGCATGCACATCCCTTTGCAATGTCACTTTGAACCATCTCCTATTGAATGGTGGGGTCTATTCCTCCTTGCCCTGAACGTAGGAAGGCTTTGTAACTTGCTTTGACCAAAGGAATACGATGGAAATGATGTTTTGGTGACTCCTGAGCCTAGGCCTTAAAGGGCTTTGCAGCTTCTGCTCTCACCTTCTTAGAGCCCAGGACCACCAGGTAAGGAAGACCCAGCTAGCCATCTTGAAGATGAGAACTTCGATTGTACAGCCAACAGCCAGTACCAATTGTCAGATGTGTGAGTGAGGTCATCTTGGACCATCTAGTCCCAGTGCTATGGAGTTGTGTCCCTCCAAATTCACATGTTGAAGCCATAATCCCCAATGCGATGGTATTTGAAGGTGTGACCTTTGGAAGGTAATTAGGTCATGAGGGTGGAGCCCTCATGAATGGGATTAATAACCGTATAAGAAGAGACATGAGAGAGATGGTCTCTGTCTCTAACATGAGAGGACACAGGGAGATGACATCCCCTGCAAACCAGTTAGAGAGTCCTCACCAGGAACTGAATCATCTGGTACCTTAATCTTGGACTTCCTAGACTTCAGAATGGTGAGGAACACATTTCTGTTGTTTAAGCCACAAAGTCTATGACATTTTTGTTACAGCAGCCTGAACGCAGTCATGCTGCCGGGTGACAGAAGCTGCCTCAGGGACTCCAGATGACCTCCTCATTGAGCCCAGCACAAACTGCTGACCCTCAGAGTCCTGAACAAATAAAAGAGTTACAATTTTAAGCCTCTCAATGGTTTGTTATACAGCAATAGGTCACCAGACCATGAACCATGTAACAGACTTTAACATTTCATGCATTGTTTTAAAAGAGTGATTCTGCTCTAACTCCTTGTACAGAACAGCAGCTTCTAGAACTGTATTAACTTGTGAAGCAAAGGAATTTCTTCTCCCTTCTTCCCCATCATCTCTTTTTTTTTTTTTTAAAGGACAGTTAGGTTTCACTTTTGTGGATCTCAATCTTTTTTTTTTTTTTAGCATCTTTATTGGAGTATAATTGCTTTACAGCGGAGTGGATCTCAATCCTTTTTTTTTTTTTGCGGTATGCGGGGCCTCTCACTGCTGTGGCTTCTCCCACTGCAGAGCACAGGCTCCGGACACGCAGGCTCAGCGGCCATGGCTCACGGGCCCAGCCACTCCGCGGCATGTTGGATCTTCCCGGACCGGGGCACGAACCCGTGTCCCCTGCATCAGCAGGCGGACTCTCAACCACTGCGCCACCAGGGAAGTCCTCCCCATCATCTCTTACAGCAATTCACACTGAGACTGAACTGTTCAACCTTCCTTTGTCAAGGGAATAATAAAGATTGAAGGCTCAGAAATGCTTGTTCAGTGGGTGATTGATAGTTTGTTTACAATGAAGTGGGTTGAAAGGCAGTCTCAGGTATTCAGCTCTGTCTAGGTGAGGCATTGCTAGCCCTGCCAAGATCCTGAGGCCTAAGGAGGAAGGGGTCTGGGGACGGGGACCCTTGGATGGTGCATTAGTCAGGGCTCTTCGAAGAAAGAAACCATGTATAAATATATTTCTATCTATGTCTATATCTATATGGACTGGGTGTGCAAGAGAGAGAGAGAGAGAGAGAATTTGTTTTAAGAAATTCACTCACATGATTGTGGAGGCTCAGCCAGTCCAAAATCTGCAGGGTAGGCTAGAAGGCTGGAGATCCAGGGAAGGATTTCAGCTGGAGTCCAGAGGTGGTCTGCTGGCAGAATACCTTCTTCTTCCAGGGAGATCAGTCTGTTTCTATTAAGGCTTCAGCTGATCAGATGGAGGGTAACCTGCTTTACTCAAAATCTCCTGATTTCAGTGTTAATCTCATCTGGAAAAATAACTTCATAGAAACATCTAGAATAATGTTGGATCAGATATCTGGGTACCATGGCCTAACCAAGTTGACACACACAATTAACCATCACAGATGGTGTTATGAGTTGAATTGAATCTCCCCCAAAAAAAGATATGCTGAAGTCTTAACCTCCAGTACCACAGGATGTGACCTTATTTGGAAACAGGGGCTTTACAGAGGTAATTCAGTTAAAATGGGTCTTTGGGGTGGGCCCTGATCCAATAGCACTGATGTCCTTGTAAAAATGGGAAATTTGGGGCTTCCCTGGTGGCGCAGTGGTTGAGAGTCCACCTGCCGATGCAGGGGACGCGGGTTCGTGCCCCGGTTCAAGATGATCCCGCGTGCCGCGGAGCGGCTGGGCCCGTGAGCCGTGGCCACTGGGCCTGCGTGTCCGGAGCCTGTGCTCCGCAAAGGGAGGGGCCGCGACAGTGAGAGGCCCGCGTACTGCAGAAAAAAAAAAAAAAAAAAAGGGAAATTTGGACACATGTCCAGATATGCACAGAGGAAAGACCACATGAGGACACCCAGGGAGAAGATGTCATGTGACAGAAGTGGTTCATTTACAAGGCAAAGGAGGCCAGGGAGTGCTGGCAAATGGCAGAAGCTCAAAGAGGCAGGAAAGGGTTCTCCCCTGGAGTCATCACCATGGCTCTGCCAGCACCTCAGTGCTGGACTCTAGCCTCCAGAACTGTGAGACAGTAAATTTCTCCTTTAAGCCATCTAGCTTTGGGTACTACATTACAGCAGTCCTAGGGGATTAATACTGATGGATAACTGGCAACCTTGCTTCCGCATCTGAGAGACCATGGGCACCTGCCCATCTGGGGAGGCAGAGAGCTAAGCAGAACCTTAAAGTGGTCTTCTCTCCTTGAGCTCCTGTCCTTACACCATGGGCCTTTGACAAGCCCTGGGGGAGAGAGAGACCTAAAGGACCCTGGAAAGCTACCATTTCCCCCCAAAGAGGCAAGGACATTCCCTAGATTTCTGGATCATCAACTGGGGTGGGAGGATGGGGGTTCTCGGTCGTGAGTTGATGGGTGGCATATGTGCCCAGCCATCTGTGGAAGGGATTTAGCAACAACCAGCGACCAGTGTGGCTCTTACAGCAAGAGGCTGCTTGTCCTCCATCATTATGACTTCCACCCTGTGGTGGAGAGCAATCCAGTAGAAGTCACGCTGAGTTCCCAAAATGGGCAATGGTGGGGACTCTGGAGCCAGACAAGCCTGGGTAAGTCCCGGCTCTGTCAGTCACTAGTTAATAATAGTAATAATGGCTGTCATTTTCTTGAATGCTAAGCACTTCAGGTACATATCTCATTGACTCATTCTAACAGCTTATTTAACAGATGAGAGGCTGAAGCTCAGAGAGGTTAACAAACTTTCCCAAAGTCACACAGCCAGCTAGCATTCTAATCCAGGCAGTCTGACTGCCAAGCCCCAAATCCCAAATTCTTAACCACCATACCCGAAAAAAGCATACTGGGGATACCATGGCCCAAATTAAATCTCTGTACTTAATCAGGCCTACCAGCAGGCCAGAAGCACCCACTCTGTTAGATGTCCTTTTTTTTTTTTTTTTTTTTGGCGGTACGCGGGCCTCTCACTTTTGTGGCCTCTCCAGTTGCAGAGCACAGGCTCGGGACACACAGGCTCAGCGGCCATGGCTCACGGGCCCAGCCGCTCCGCGGCATGTGGGATCTTCCCAGACCGGGGCACGAACCTGTGTCCCCTGCATCGGCAGGAGGACTCCCAACCACTGCGTCACCAGGGAAGTCCCCTGTTAGATGTTCTTTTCTTTTTTTTTTTTTATTATTATTATTATTTTTTTTTGTGGTACGCGGGCCTCTCACTGTTGTGGCCTCCCCCGTTGCAGAGCACAGGCTCTGGACGCACAGGCTCAGCGGCCATGGCTCACGGGCCCAGCCGCTCCGCGGCATGTGGGATCTTCCCGGACCGGGGCACGAACCCATGTCCCCTGCATCGGCAGGCGGACTCTCAACCACTGCGCCACCAGGGAAGCCCAGATGTTCTTAAAGATACCAGAAAAAAAGCAAGATGGGGCCTTGGTCTTGAGGTGTTGATGATGTAGTGACAGAACACCCATTTGGGAGTAATTATGACTGCCATCACCCCCTTCTTCGGGAGTATGGAAAGTTTAAGTTCACCCACAGGGAAAGCTTTAGTTACTAGGAGCGTCACTATTTTTAATGAGTTGGCATTTTGCCCTCCAAACACATCAGCAGCTGAATGCTTTTTATTAGAAGAGTTCTGTGGGCACTGCGAGGCAGTTGGCAACTCGAGGAAGTTGGGCCATTGCTTAAAATGCTAGGCAAAAGGTCCAAATTGTTGCTCATCTCTACCCTAGGCAAATCGTTGATTAATTCAGACTTCATTTCGCCTTGTCTTGCATCTTCTTCCACATCTGTGCTGCTTACCTGACTTGCAGGAACAGGCGTGGGTGAGGGCTGGTCAGATAAAAGCGCTGCCACATTTGCCAACCAAAGGCTGTGTGCCTTCACCAAGTTATTAAGAGAGTACATAGAGACACGGCTTCAACATTCATCACAAAGGAGAAATCACAAGACCGTATCCTGGAAACGGAACAGTCTTGGAATATAAAGGAAGGGCAACACCCTGGTATTAGCTGTCCGCTGCCTCCAGGCACTTGCCCATCCAGAGCAAACAGTGGGGCCCCAGGCAGCCACTGGGGCCAGAGTGTGTTCAGAGGACAGAGGAGGGAAGAGCTGCCACAAAGGGTGGGTCCTGGAGATGGGCACTGCACGACCTGGTGGCTTCACACACCTGTGGCAAAGAGGGCAGGGAGCTGTGGCTAAGAGGATCCCACCTGCAAGGTGTGATGGAAGGGCAAGGTGGGACTCCCTGGCTGCAGAGACCTGTCCCTGGTGGTGGGGGGATCTGGGGGGGGCCACAGGCAGAGCAACCTTAGGTGAGATTCAAATAAATGTAAGTTGCTAGGGACAGGACCCTGGGTGACTGTATGTGTTTCCTGGGGCTGCTGTAACAAAGTATCAAAGACTTAAAAACTGAGTGGCTCGAAACGATGGAAAATTCTTGTCTCGCAGTTCTGGAGGCTAGAAGTCCTAAAGCAAGGTGTTGGCAAGGTTGGTTCCCTCTGAGAGCTCATAGGGAGAATCTGTTCCACGCCTCTCTCGCAGCTTCTGGTGACAGCAGGCAATCTTTATGGTTCCTCGGCTTGGAGATGCATCACTCCAAGATGGAGGCCTTGAAGAAGGCCTCCATCTTCACGGGGCCTTCTCCCTGTGTGGCTCTGAGTCTAAATTTCCCTCTCTTAAGGACACCAGCCATACCGGATTAGGGCCTGCCCTAATAGTGAGCTCATTTTAACTTGATTACATCTGCACAGACCCTATTCCCAAAGAAGGTCACATTCACAGACACTGGGGTTTAGGGCTTCAAGATTATCTTTTGGGGGGAGACAGTTCAAACCAATGAAGACCCTAATGAAGGTCCCCCAATGGACTGTAAGCAGCTGAAGGATGTGCACTATTTTATTTATTTCATATCCCCAGCGCCTAGGACCACCCAGCAAATACCTAATGTCTGATTCGTGCTGAATGAGTGAATTAGCAATAATCTTGGCCGGATCTGTGTGATATGGCTTATCTGGCCCAAATTCTGAGTGTAAAATCCTGGCTCCATTACCTTCTACCTGAATGGTCTTTGGCAAGTCTCTTAGCTCCCCTGAGCCTCGATTTTCTCCTTTCTAGAATGAGTATAACATGCAGGATGGTGGTGAGAAGCCAAGAGATAGAGTATATGAAACAGCTGGCACGTAGTAAGTGTTCAGTAAATGGGAGACACTATTTTTAAAGGAAATTCCAAACTTAACCCTACATGCTACCCTCTAGTTCACATTTCTTTCCACTACATTCATTCCATCGTATCAATTCTTCAAGATTTTCAAAAAGCCTAATATACATGCTAATCTAACTGTGTTTTTCAGGATGCTTTCAGTGGGAACTGGCAGAAACTCCATTCAAACTCCATTCAAAAAGCAGAACGGAAGGTATTTATTAGCTCACATAATACCCTACTGTTTGGCTTCAGGCAAGGCTTGATCCAGAGTGCAAACAATGCAATCAGGGATCTCCTGTTTCTCCAAGAGGCCCTCGTTCTGTGGCTAGCAGAGCCTCAGACTGAAATCCTCCCAGCCTAACAACCCCAGGGGAAAGACATGGCCTTTCCTGATTGCAGCATCAGAAAAGATCCAAAAAATATCCCAATTTGCTTGATTTGGATCATGTGCCTGTCAGAACCAGTCTAATGACTGGTTAATTATCCAAGAGCGTAGGATACGCGAATTGGGCAGTGCCAGACTCCTTTGAAATGGAGTCCCTACAGAAAAAAAGGTTCTGTTACAGAAAGAGATGCTGAAAAGATTTAAATAAGAAATGCCCCTGATCCTTAAAATTGCCCATAGAACGGAAAATTTTAAATGAGGCTAAAAACCATCAGGCTTCTGGAAAAGTACCCGGTGTAGTTTTTGAAAAAAATAAAAACAGAAACCATAGCTTGTATATAATAACTTGCTGCTTCAATATAAAAATACTGCCTTTGTGGTCCTCATAGCACATCAGTTACTGCTGGGGATAAGGAGGGCTGCTGGGAGTGACATAGAGTGAGAGGGCCTATCAACGTATCAGCTGTTAACACTAGGATGTCCCTGCTAGGGAGACTGGACCACAGCCAGGTGAGGCAACTCCTTATGAATACACCGAGGTCTCCCCAGGCTGAGGACGTGGGGTGGGGTGAGAATAAGAAGAGGTTCTGTGGCAGGAGTACCGGTGTGCTCAGAAAAGCCCTGCCTGAATCCACTTAGATTTACCTCACAGTGTTTTTTTAACTTGTTAGTTTTATACTAGACTTTGCTTTATGCAAAATACCCCATAACTCAGGTTTAATTTCCCTGGGGGAGACAGATTTTGAAATAACAATCAAATCGGTTTTTTTCTCCTCTTTTTGCTGCTCTAAGCAAACTGGGAAATATTTCCCCCTGAGGGACGATAGTCCGGCCACCCATGCAGTAATCATTTAAATGCTATTTGCTTTTCTCTTTTTCTTTTTTTTTAAAAAATTTTCAGCAGTGTTTGCATATAGCCCTCCCCATTTTATATTTCTACATTTTAAAAAACTGAGTAAGAGAGACAGCATGTCCATGTTTAGGGTTTCATGAGAAAGTCAACTTAACTTAATGGCCAGGGGTAGATGCAGATGACTCATTGATGAAATTAGCTAGGATTTGTACAGTGCTTTTGACTATTTATCTTGCATTCTTATTTCATCGTCTCACAATCACATTATCCCCATTTTATAGATGAGGAAACTGAGGTCCAGAGACGTAAATTAGCTTGTTAAGGTGTCATACACAGACTTGAACCCAAATAATATCAGCTGACATTTACTATTCTAAACAATTGCATGCAGTGTCTCATTTAACCCTCTTTAAAAAATTGTGTGGTAGGTTATAGTTATCGTCCTCATTTGACAGATGAAGAAATTGAAGCTTAGAAGGTTAAATAAAATTGGTAAGATGCAAACCCAGATCTATCTCACTGCAAAGCTGCATCCAAATACAGAACAGGCCAGAGGGAGTGGTCAGATTTACCCCATGCTCCACTGAGAAGCCTTCACCTGCCAAGCCGGGTCTGTGGATGAACTATTTCCAGACATTGCTCATTCAGAAGTGCTGAGGCAGCCTAGATGGAGGTCTTAACACTGAGACGAAGGTGCCCAAATGACAAAGCGTCAGAGTGAGCTGCTGCCTGCTAGTCTCACCGGTGAAAACTTGGGGACCCCCACATCCACAAGGATGCTGTAGACAGAAAGAAATGTCTGATCAGCACAGGTCCCAGCAAGTCCAACCACCCACTGCAGCCAACAATCGTGTGCGTGTCCATCCTCCCACGTGGGGTGTGGACCACGTGGATACAGGGTGGAAGCAGCTAGAACACACCAATTCCTTCACCAGCAGCTAAGGGAAGCCCTGGCATCTCTCATCAGCCCTAAGCACCCTCCTCCAGACTCCTCTAAATGAAAAGCTCCCACTTACAAGTTAATCAAAATCCTGACCATGAATGAGAAAGAAAAAAAAATACTCCATTAATTAAAATCTCAAAAGATGCCAATGGTAACAGTCTGCAGACGCTTTCTTGCTGTACTAATCCTTTCAGGAAACCAGACACCACCAAGCAGTATAGAGTCACAGTATAATCAAAATCCTGACCATGAATGAGAAAGAAAAAAAAATACTCCATTAATTAAAATCTCAAAAGGTGCCAATAGTAACAGTCTGCAGACGCTTTCTTGCTGTACTAATCCTTTCAGGAGACCAGACACCACCAAGCAGTAAAAGAGTCACAGGTGCTATGATTAGGCCTGAGAGCATATAGCTGTGATAAGAGGAATAGGGGGGTTTTTTAATCTTCCTGAAATCCCAAGCTTTGAAGGTAATTAAATAATTAATGAGAAGCAAAACTTTCCCTGCCTTCCCAAGAGAGGTTAAATTTCCAACTATCTTCCCTGTACAAGAGTTTTTCTAAAATGCCTGGAGAACATAAGAAAACAGATATCTTCAGTCATTCAACAAATATTTATTGAGCATCTACTATGTGCCAAGTATTCTGGAAGGTGCTAGAGACGCAGTGGGGAAGTAGATAACGTTTCTGCACTCATGATGCTTACATTTTAGAGTAAGGGGTGATGGTGAATGTGTCAACAGGTAGGTTGAGGGCACTGTAGAAAAGAGAGCAAGGAGACGAATGGAGGGTGAATGGAGGGAGATGAGATTGGAAGAGGTAGGCAGGGGCAAGTGATCTAGAACCTTCTAAGGACATGGTAAGATGTTTGGATACTATTCTAAGTGATTGGGAACACTTGTGGGTATTTTTGCAAGAGGTCATACAATCTGATTTCAACTTGTCAAAGTTAGCTCTGGCTTATAGGTGAAGAATTGTTATGCAGGTGACTGGCAGGGATAAAGGGGGCAAAAATATTCAATGGGACCAACAGTCCATGTTAGATCATATTGCCTCTGATAGAGCCCAATTTTCTATTGACTTTCCTACACAACTAGTTGGTATTTTCAGGACAAATTTTCTCTGTTGTTTGGCAGAGTTCCATCATTTCAGACTTTCTAGGGTCTTAAGGCAGTATTTTTATAAGCTGACCTACCCTTTTATCCTTCTCGGGGCTCAGGGGTGGACCTGGAACAAGGAGAATTGACTGTAAAGGATTAAGAATGTCGGCTGACCAGGCCGACCAGTGAAATTCTTTTTTCATTTCCAAGGTACATAGAGGCTGCATGACTGTGTCCTTGAAGCAGTACAGACACGCCTGCATTGTGATGTCCAAGAACTTTCCAAGGTGATGTTCTTCAGGCATGGTGAGCCTGTGGGCAGGGGACCATCAGCTCTATGAATGTGGGAGTGACAGGAGAGAGAGGCTAAAAAAATCTGTCTCTGTTTTCTGCACCGACTGTTCACATTCTCATTGAGGAACTGCTATGGTCTGAATGTTTGTGTCCCCTTAACATTCATATTTTGAAATCCTAACCCTCAAAGGTGAAGGTATTAGGAGGTGGGGCCTTTGGGAGGTGCTTAAGTCAGGAGGGTGGAGCCTTCATGAATGGGATTAGTGCCTTAAAAAAAAGAGGGTTCAGAGAGATCCCTACCCGCTTCCACCACATGAGGACACAGCAAGAAGGACCCAACTTATACAGAATTTGGGCCCATACCAACCATGCTGGCACCATGATCTTGGACTTTCAGTCTCCAGACCTGTGAGAAATAAATGCTTGTTGTTTATAAACTACCCAGTCTATGGTATTTTTTTACAGTAGCGTGAATGCACCAAGACAGGAACTAAGGCTGTTTTTTGGACTTTTGGCCCATCGATGCCCTTATGTTCACAAAGAACAGAGGTGTAAGAGGTGGTTTAATGTAAGAAATATTGAAATTTTATTTGTCATCTCCCTGGATATGAAGTTTCCACTTATTTTTTGTTTCAGTGTCTCTTCTTCCACAGAGAGGGGCCTTCTACACATAGATTGATGTTCCCAGGATAAAAGTGGAGTCTTCTAAAACTAGGATCTCATGGAGCACGGAGGTTGTCTTGTTCCTGATGGGAAGTAAATCTAGATTCACTTCTAGCTAGAAGGAAGCAGGCTAGAAATTCAGAATTGTAGGTCCCTGGGCTGGGTGGATATGCTAGAATGGGAACCATAAACCTCCATCACTTATCTGGGCAGACAGAAAATTGAGATTTGGGAGGAAAGTTTTGCATCAGGTGCTCAGACCGAATAAATACTCCCGCTTCTTGCTGAGATCCCAAACGCTCTGCACTCTGTCTACCAGGCTGCAAAGGACTCTCAGCACTGGACTCCTGGACCACATATTGACTGGAGCCACCTGGAGCACTTGATGACAATTCCATGCCATCATTCACTTTCTGTATTGCTTCCTTTCTTCTTTCCTTTTGTTCTTCTGCCCAGCGACACTTCTGTAATGCCAACACAGATTGACTCGAGCACATTTCCTTGGTGCCAAAACTGTAAGATGACAATAGAACAGAGAATGAGAACACAGATTCTTCAGTAGGTTCAAATCCTGGCTCTGCCACTTACCAACTATGTGGCTTTGAGCAAGGCTGAATTTCTCTGTGCCTCAGTTTCCCCATCTGTAAAATGGAGATAACGTCTACCATATCTGGGTAGAGATTAGATGAGATTATATCCTTATTTAGATGAGATCAAGTACATAGCAGGCACTTAATATTTGTTATTGCTATTGTGGTTATTATATTGAAAGAATTGGGTTAAATAAGATGTAATCTCTCAGCAGGGACTTAAAATCTAGTATGTGAGGTAAAAGACACTTAAATAATTTTAATATAGGCAAAAGGAGATAAACATTCTAATCAGTATGTGGGAAAATCACCATGCGAGCTATGGTGGATTAAAAATAACTGCAGGGCCTCCCTGGTGGCGCAGTGGTTGAAAGTCCACCTGCCGATGCAGGGGACACGGATTCGTGCCCAGTCCAGGAAGATCCCACATGCCGCGGAGCAGCTGGGCCCGTGAGCCATGGCCGCTGAACCTGTGCGTCCAGAGCCTGTGCTCTGCAACGGGAGAGGCCACAACAGTGAGAGGCCCGTGTACAGCAAAAAAAAAAAAAAACTGCAGAGCTAGGGACTAGCCCCCATCCCATGCCCCACCCCCAATCCCTTAAAACTAGTCCAGCCATGACCTTTGACCAATAGAATGTAGCTGAAATGACTCCAGGTGCCTTCCAAGTCTAAACCATCAGAAGTCTTGTGGCTCCCTCCTGATTTCCTTGGGATGCTCCCTCTTGCAACAGAGCCTCCATCTGAAAAATGCCACCTATGGGTGCTCCCATCGGCCCGGGCTAAGCATCAGCTGTCAGCCATGGGAGTGAGTCATCTTAGATGGTCCAGTCTAGCTAGGCTCCCAGACGACTTCAGCTGTACCAGCGCCCAGCCACACCTGTGATGTGCAAGAACACCTAGCAAAGTCACAGCATTTCAAGAGATAGTAAATTGTTGTTTTAATTCTTAAGCACTAAGTTTTGGGTCATTAGTTATGCAGCCAAAAATAATACCCATGGGAGTTTAGGAGAGAAGAGTCCATTTCCAGTCAAGTGATCTAGAAGGTTTCCTAAAAGACGTGGGATTTGAGAACGTCCTAGGAGAGAAGGAATGCGACAAGGGGCTCTGGAGAGAAAGTCATCCAGAGACAGGGAAGAGTTAAAGCAAAGCTTGGAGGCAGGCAAAGGCGGGCTGCATATAGCACCTGGTAAACAGATCCCCGGCTGAAGTGAGGCCCTGGGACAGATGGGTGAGACAGAGAAAGAGAAACCCAGAGCATCGTTCAGGGTCAAATCATGGGGACGCGCTCACTTTGTTGCCAGGAAGGAAAACTTGTTCCTTCTCTCCTGAGTAAAGGGGCGTTGTGGGAAACAACGGGGCCCCATGGGTAAGGGAGACAGGCGTCTGCGGGAAGAATGCAAACTGCAGAACAGATGGACTTCCCCCAGAGACCCTGGCACTGGAAGGTTGCTCCGGATCCCCCAGTGGCTCTCTACCGCCCCACCACCGACCCCAACCGCACGCACAGTGACATCCTGAGCGCTCCACAGCCTCCGAGGTCCCGGGCACGGTGCTCTTGCCCCGGCCGCATCCATGTCCCTTCCACTCACTCAGCTCCAGCCACACCACCTCCTTGCTGCTCTTGGAAGAGCAAGCACATCTTGGGCTCAGCACTTTTGCACTGGTAGGTCCCTCCACATGGACGGCTCATACCCCAGATATTCACATGGGCCACTCCTTCCGTTCATTCAGGGGTATGCTGCCTTATTGGAGAGACCTTCCTTGACACCTAAATAAAAACAGTTGTCCCCCACCTGGCCCCCAGTCCTCTTGCTGGCTCTGCTTTTCTTCCCAGCACTTACTAATCCATTTATTTGTTTATTTATTTATCTATCTTTCTAGGTAGTTAGTTATGATTGTTCCTTTAGTTTCTTTTAATCTGGAGTAACCCCTCCCCACAGTGTTTTGTTACGAAATAGATTTTTTTCCCTCCTCAGAATCCATTCCTTCCTCCTATGGCTCCATGATGCCAGAGCTTACTAAACCTCTTCTACTTTTTGGGGGGTGGGGGAAGAGGACTTTGTTTTTGCATAGACTTTATTTGGTAGAGCAGTTTTAGGTTCCCAGCAAAACTGAGCCGAGAGTACAGGGAGTTCCCATATACCCTCTGCCCCCATATACACATACCCTCCCCCACTCTCAACACCCTCCCCCAGAGTGGAACATGTGTTACAAACCATAAACGTACATTGACACATCGTTATCATCCAAAGTCCATAGTCCAGAGTCATGGTTCACTCTTGGTGTTGCATACTCTGTGGGATGGGACAAATGTATAGTGACAGGAATCCATTATTATGGTATCATAAAAAGTATTTTCCCTGCCCTTAAAATCCTCTGGGTTCTGCCTGTTCATCCCTCTCTGTGCCCTAGCCCCTGGCAAATACTGATCTTTTCACTGTCTCCATAGTTTTGCCTTTTCCAGAAAGTCATGTAGTGGGAATCATATGGTATGTAGACTTCAGATTGGCTTTTTTTTTTTTTTTTTTTTTTTTTTTTTGCGGTAAGCGGGCCTCTCACTGTTGTGGCCTCTCCTGTTGCGGAGCCAGGCTCTGGATGCGCAGGCTCAGCGGCCATGGCTCATGGGCCCAGCAGCTCCGCGGCATGTGGGATCCTCCCGGACCGGGACACAAACCCGTGTCCCCTGCATCGGCAGGCGGACTCTCAACCACTGTGCCACCAGGGAAGCCCTCAGATTGACTTCTTTCACTTAGGCTCCTCCATGTCTTTTCATGTCTTGATAGCTCCTTCTTTTTAGTGCTGAATAACATTCCATTGTCTGGATGTTCCACAGTTTATTTATCCATTCACCTACTGAAGGGCATATTGGTTGCTTCCAAGTTTTAGCAATTTTGAACAAAGCTGCTACAAACATCCATGTGCAGGTTTTTGAGAGGACACTCCTTTGAGATTTTATGGGAAGAGTATGTTTAGCTTTGTAAGAAATTGCCAAACTGTCCCCATTTATTTTTTTAATCTATTTATTATTTACCTCCCCAACTAGAATACAAGCACCATGAAGGCAAGGACTTTGTCTAAAGCTTAGAATAGTGTCTGGTATATAACAGGTGCTCCATAAAACTGGTAGAAATCAATGGATGAATAAATGAATCCCAGGCAGTCCGCAGGCTTAAGGTACCTCGTTACTTCTCAGCAGCAGGGATTTGTGGATCTTGGGTTTCACTCTCCTCCACTGTGCTCCACTTCTTGTTATTCCCAGGCAATTCCTTCTCCATCTACTCAGCCCAGCTTTTCTGTCACAGCTTCTGCTAACTAATCACCATGGTTTACTCACAGTTCCTCTCGTGTTGCTACCGCCTCTGCCTGTGCATCTGTCCAACCTCTGCTCTCTCTGCCGACCTCCCAACTCTCCCTGACCTTCCAGCTGAAATTCCAGAGGCAGAGAGTCTGACTGGGTCAGCCCATTCCCCATTTAGGCAGAGATTTGGGGCATTTGACTATGTTCTGGGTCTTACATACCTGCTGATTCAATCAGCCATGGCCATGGGCACAGAACATGGCAACCAAGACATAGAGCACTACTTTCATGCAGCAGAAGCCCATGGATGCAGCAGTGGCCTTTAATGGCCTGTTGACCAGAGCCTGGGGTCCAGGATGAATAATTCATCCTTTAGAGAGATACTGAAGGCTTCTGAGAAGAGCAGTGATTGACCAGATCTATGGTTTCAGAAAATAACTTCGGCTGCCCTGTAAATGAGACAGTTAGTGACTGAAGAAGATGACGCATGCAAGACAGGTTGGGCCGCATTGGCCAAGTGAGCAGGTGTAGCCTCAAACCAAGCCAGTGACCTTGAAAATGAGGAGGAGGGAGCAGAAGCATGTGGGTCTTGGACCTGAAGATGGCCATCAGGCCCATGAGGCTGGAGTTTAGCAGAAAGGCTGCATCTAGACACCTGGAAATCATAAAGATACCAGTTAAAACTGTAGGGTGGATGGTGTGGCAAGAGATAAGCCAACATGGACATTTGGGGAGATCTCTTAGCTGTAAAAAACAGATCAAAGAAGAAAAACTTGACAAGTAATCTAAATTGGAAATATTTATACAGATGGGTAGGGACTCAGAGAGTCACAGAGCCCAAGAGAAATAGGGAAGCATTTCCCCAGCTTACTCTCATATTCTCAAAAGCACAGGTCCAGAGGGTCCTGTATTAGATCTCGCCCCACTCCAAACCCCAAGCTTCTAGTCTGTTTTCCCGCAGAAGGCAATGATACTTCTTGGGAATCCACAATAGTCTAAAAATACAGCAGCTGGGCTGCAGTGCCACAATTAGTGGAGCTGCTGTCCCAGGAAACCCTCATCACATTTTGCTTAGATCAAAGAGCAGATTAACTTTGAGGTCTGTCTGAACTCTGCAAGACACCACTGGTGGTCTGCTTCCTGCAAGCATTCAATCTTCACATCCAAGGGAAGAAGGAGGAAGTGGCGGATAGGAGCCCAAAGCAATTTTTCTCTCAGTGACTGAGATGAAAATATGCACCCTAGGACTCCTGACATATTTGATTTGCATCCTATCTCCCTACGTCCCTTGAGCTCTCTCTCCCTTTACATGAATACCTTCCCCAGACCCGAACCTCCTTTGGCATTCACAAACATTAGCACAGCTATGAAGCCCCAAGCCCTTCATCTATGTCATGTGTTGGAAATAAATGTGGGAATTTCTTTACCTATTAGGGCTCCTAATAGCATGCAACTGAAACTGACTCTGACTACCTGAAATCCAAAGGGAGTTTACTGGAAGCATACGGGGTGACCTGCAGAAAGAATACAACGAACAATCGAGAGTCAGGCTGCAAGGCGGGAAAACAAGGGAAGCTCCAGGACCCCAGGCAAGCAGGAGATATGCATTAATCTTACCAGAACATTAGCAATGGAAGAAATCCACTGCAACAGTGCTGTCTGTCCTTGTGTCACCATCCTCATGATCCTTATTTCTGGGAGAAAGAGAAAAATTGGACCCGGTTGGAATTGAACCCATACTCAGACAACATGAACTCACTAACTTTGCAAAGCAGTTTGACTGATGGTGAGAGCGGGTCTCTGGTGCCTCATGGATTTGAATCCAGGCTCTACCACTTACTAGCCATGTGACCTTGAGGTAGTCCTTTTTGCAATGATCCAGCTTCCCTCTCTGTAAACGGGGATGCCTATCCTTGGGGATTGGTGAGTACTAACTGGGTAAACCTGTGAGAGTGACTGGCACAAAGGAAGTGTTCTACAGCTTTGTTGCTAATACTGCTAGGAACGCACAGGGTCCCTGGATTTACAGTCCAACCAAGAATGACAAGATGAGAGGTCATTCTCTGAAAGGAACCAGGTCCAACCAAGAATGACAAGATGAGAGGTCATTCTCTGAAAGGAACCAGGAGCTATTATTAGGGGAGGCTGAGTGTCCACAAAGCAATTACTATCCACAGCCAATATCTTATCCCTCCGCCAGACTGTAGCCACCATGAGGGCAGCAGACTCTCTTCTTAATTCACCGCTGCATCCACCAGCACCTGAGAAGTGCCTGGCTCAGTGAACCTTTGTCAAATATACAAATGTTGACTGCTTCTTTTTTGTGCTCCTGATCAACCAGCACAGTGCTTTGCCTGCACACAATAAGTATTTGCTGATTGAATCTATAGGTCAGTGGGATTCTTAGAAAGGGGAAGAACATTGGGATCAAAGAGATGAACTTGTATTTAATAGGACTCAGTGGCAGACAAGTGATGGTATAATGATGCTAATAAGCTATAGATGGACTATATAGTTTGTATAGATTAGTGTATTTGTATAGATTATAGGCTGGCTGCTGGCCAGTCTAAAACCTCTAGATCAGCATGAGGGGACAGAGAAACCACCAGTTACTTCCCTCATCACCTTGGAGAGGGGGTGGCTCATCTGTCCCACATTGGTCCTGTCCCTGCCTTGGAGGCACTGCTGGTACCTCAGGAGGACACCCTGGCACCCTCCACACTGGCTTTCAGAGGCTCTGAGGATAGGGCTCAGCCAGCCATCTGCCAAGCTTGCTCGCAAAGACAGTAGGATGTCATGGAGGAGCATATTCGATTAGGAATCATGAGAGCTCAGTCCTGGTCCTGGCTCAGCCAATGGTGTGAGGTCTCTTGCTCTCAGTGACCTGATCTAAATCATAGAGTAATCCTTGACTTGGAGCTCATGGAGATGTTGAGCAAATGAAATCACACCTGTGGTGATTTCATCTGGAACTCCTTCTGTTTTAAAAGAGTCATGCACCACAATGTTCATTGCAGCACTATTTACAATAGCCAGGACATGGAACCAACCTAAATGTCCATTGACAGATTAATGGATAAAGAAGATGTGGCACATATATACAATGGAATATTACTCAGCCATAAAAAGAAACAAAATTGAGTTATTTGTAGTGAGGTGGATGGACCTAGAGTCTGTCATACAGAGTGAAGTAAGTCAGAAAGAGAAAAACAAATACCATATGCTAACGCATATATATGGAATCTAAAAAAAAAAAAATGGTACTGATGAACTTAGTTGCAGGGCAGGAATAAAGAGGTAGACATAGAGAATGGACTTGAGGACATGGGGTGGGAGAGCGAAGCTGGGGCGAAGTGAGAGTAGCATCGACATATATACACTAGTGAATGTAAAATAGTTGGCTGGTGGGAAGCAGCCGCATAGCACAGGGAGATCAGCTCGGTGCTTTGCAATGACCTAGAGGGGTGGGATAGGGAGGGTGGGAGGGAGGCTCAAGAGGGAGGGGATATGGGGACATGTGTATGCATATGGCTGATTCTCTTTGTTGTGCAACAGAAACTAACACGGTATTGTGAAGCAGTTATACTCCAATAAAGATCTATTTAAAAAAAAGAACCCAACTCAAACTGGCTTCAGTGAAGAGGAGACTTTACTGGTTCATGTTACTGAGAAATCCAGTTTGGGGCACAGCTGGCTTCAGGGGCTCAAACGTAGTGTCAGCATCTGATTTCTCTCCATCTCTCAGCTCTCCTTCTGCTATAATGTCCTCATTCTCAGTCTCTAAACCATGGTCCCCAGCAGTTCCAGAGTCTCATCCCTTCAAGTTCAAATCCAGCCTCCCAGCAGCTGGGATAGACTATGGTTGGCTCAACATGGGTAATGTGGCCAGGCTGGACAATCTGGATGCAGCCACACTGGACAATCAGGCCTGGGTCCAGTGCCCATCATCCCCATGATGAGTGAGGGAGCTTGGTCAGGCCTGGTTATATGCATAACCTTCAGAGCTGGGAAAGAATAAGGATTGGGGTTGCGAGGAGAAGCCCCAGTTTACCTCACAAATCGGGAGAGGAGTGGTTTGCCAAAAGATATTTGGGGTACTATTAACAGAAAGAGAAGTGGATGCTGGGTGGCTAAAACAACAAATGTGCCCTACATCTGGGATTTTTATATCACGTGATATAAAGCATGCATTGCAGCTTCCCTCTTTGCTATGAAGTCTTTTGTCTTCCCCCTAACAAGCTCCTGCAAGCGCCTGAGGAGCAGCTGTCTTACCCTACAGTCATCTGTCTTCCTCCTCTGAACTTGGTAGCCCACAGGACCGTATCACCCACCAGCAACAGGTGGCGTCGGGTCATTAGTTATCTTTGAATGTACATGTCCTGTCTCTTCATCCATACAGCAGGATCCTGGAGAACAAGGGTCACGTCTTATTCATCTTTGTGTCACCCAAAGCACTTTGCCTGATGTTTGGGGCATAGCAGACAGTCCCTAAATCTGCTGACAGATCAAACACCTGGTTTATATGCTTCTGGAACTACGGAAGTAAATAGCTTGACTCAACTACAAAACTACAAAGAAAGAGGAAACCTGTGTCCTCTACACCATTTCTGAAAGGTCGTAGATCTTTTCTGGACTAACTAGTGATGCTGGGGTCAAGATGTGCTGGGGTCTTTTTTCCTCTGCAGCCCCCAGCCACTGGTATCATTCTTTTTAATAAAGGACTGAATGAAGGCCCAAGGAATCTTAGTCTCAGAGGCCCAGGACCCTTGCGTGGGTCGTATGCCGGCACAGCCCACCTGAAAGCACGGAGGATGGCAATCTCAGGAAAAGGAAGCAGATGTCTGTTCTCAGTGGTTCCCACCTCAGGCCACAAGGCAGAGCCCCAAGGTCCCATCAGTGGGACTGGCTGCTGGCTCCCCGACCTGTGCTGATCTCTACTCCCCACCCTCATTCGTAACCCTGACATCCAGCAAAGGGAAGAACGAGAGAGGAGGGCATGGAAAATCAGAGTCCGATGTAGCTTGGATGTTGAAACCATCCTCCCAGGTGGTTCATAAGCCCCTGTGGTCCCGATTTCAGAATCCCCTGCGGGCCATCCTGGGCCAGGCGATTTGCACCTTTGTCTCTAATCCCCTCAAACCGCCCTTTAGGCCAAGTGACTTGTCCAAATCCGCGCAGCCAAGCCAGGATTCCCTCACCCGTAAAAAATACAAGGATTAAATCAACGAGCCATAGAGAGCATCCACCTCCTGGTATAGTCACAAAAATCAAACCAATGGGGGAAGAACGAAAAAACGTGGTTGGTAAAGGAGGGGGTGGTAAACGAGGTCAGAAGATTGGTGGGTGGAGCGGCTGAGAGAAAAACCAGGCTGGGGGGTCGGGGGCAGAACAGGGAATCAATTAAAGCTCCAGTCTTTGGCCGCGGCTCGCGCTCGCCCCGCGCTACGAGCTGCCAGGGAGAGCCCGGGAGGCGGTGCACCGGGTCCCTGGCCCCGCCCCTCCCTAGCTCCACCCAGTCCTAGGCCCCGCCTTTGGCCCCACCCCGGCCCCAACCCCACCCCGGCCCCGGCCCCGGCCCGCCTCCTAGCCCCGCCCCCAAGGCCCGGAAGCGAAAGCAACTCCTCCTCTCCCGAGCGGGGTCACGATACCGCCGGCGGGATCCGGGTTTCCGAGAGTGAGGGCTGCTCGGCGTGTCAGGGTGCCCACCGGCTGGAGCCATGACCTCGAACCTGCGCACCGCGCTCATTTTCGGCGGCTTCATCTCCCTGATCGGCGCCGCCTTCTACCCCATCTACTTCCGGCCCCTAATGCGGCTGGAGGAATACCGTGAGTGACCTCTGACCCCACGCGGTGGCCAGGGCCCAGTAACTGAGAGTGACCTCTGACCCCACGCGGTGGCCTGGCCTCAGTAACTCCCCTCCCTTCCCCACGTGGGGCCATGGTCAGAGCTTGGTTCGCCAGTCAGGGAGACCCGGGTTCGAATCTCGCTGTGTGCAGCTTTGTGACAGTGGACAAATGACTCAATCTCTCAGAATCTCAGCAACCCCTTTAGTAGTTATCTGTTTGTATAATAAAATCATCTAGCCTCCGGTGAGACTCAAAGGTGGTAATGAAAGCAATCTGCACATAGTAGGTCGACACTAAATAGTAGTTCATACTCATAGTTGTAGTCACTGAAGTCTTTATGTATCTCATTAGGCACACATTGGACCATTTAATTTACACAACCTCACTTTGAGGTAGGTATTATTATCTGTTTTACAGATGGGGAAACTGAGGCTCAGCGAGGTTGTTCAACATGCCCCAGGACACACAGCTAGTAAGTGGCAAGACAAGTATTCCTACTCCCGCCTCTGTTTCCAGACCTTCCAGACACTGAAGCTGGGAATGATGATGTTGAGGGGAGGGAGATAGACCCTAATTATCCTGAGCTTGAAGGTGTTTTTATTGCACTTCATTTCCACTCCCAAAGATGTCTTTGAGTGGAAATGTTTCAGACCTAAACTGTTAACCTGGGTTTTTGAGTTTTTCCTCTCCTTTCTCCTCAAATATTTTTTCAGATTCTGCTGTCTTCATTTTAAGCTGGTTGCTCACATGACAATGGTCAGTATCCTGCGAGTAATTTTCTTCCTTAATCATTCAAGTCCTATCATTCTAAAAGCCAAGCTCTCCTTCCTTGAGACCTATACCCCAGCAAGGATTAGCACTTTGATACGTCTGAAACCATCTGTCAGGGAGAAAATATTAGGCATTAGAGGCTCATTTTGTTCTCCAGGAAACCTGAACCGTCTTGAAGATGGAAGAGGGCCAACTGTGCCCCTTGACAATATTAGCGCAGGCTGAAGGCTTGGCATTTTGAAGGCGAAAGCTCTGTGTAAATGCTCTGCCCATTACAAATGCTACAACATTTGGTTTCTGAGTTAGAGTGTTTTAAGTACACAGATTTCCTTGTGGCTTCTTTTCATCAGCCAAGATTGAAATGACCTCTACATTCTGCCTTCCAGGCTGTCTCCATGCACCATGCATGAGGGTGAACATGGGGCTGTGTGAAGCCGTGCATAATCTATCTGCATTATCCATCCTTACTGCATCCTTGCCCCACGCTGTTTTTTGACAGCCTCTAGAGTTGAACTTGGGACAAGGGGGTCTGCTTTGGATCCCACTAGAAAAGTTTCAGTCACGAAGACTAGAGCAGTGGTTTTCAACTGGGGATGGTTTTTGTCCCCCTAGGGACAATTGGTTCTATCTGGAGACATTTTTGCTTGTCACAAAATGGGCGGCATAGGGCGGGGTGGTGTGAGTGTGCTACCGGCATCTAGTGCATAGAGGCCAGGGGTGCTGCTAAACTTTGTGCAATGCACAGGACAGCCACCCCTGACAAAGAATTATCCAGCCCAAAATGCGAATGGTGCCAAGGCTGAGAAACCTTCCTCTGGGTCAGATGCTCAGGGTGTCGGTTTGCACTGTGTCTCCCAACAACAGTCTTATAGGGGTAGTCCGGAGTCTATGGTTGTCTGAGTCGCCTTGAGACAAACAGATTAGGCCTTTTAAGTGAACATTTAGTGCGTGTGGCTACAATATCTGCATTTTTAACTGTAAGGCAGTCAACACCTGCCCACTTTTCTGGTTCAGTTTTAATTAATTTGGACACTCTTATCTGAGAGTCATAACTGATTCCTTAAACAGGTAATGATACTAAATAGCTAATATTTATTGAAAGCTTATTATATGTCTGACACTCTTCTAAACACTTCTTATATATCAATCCATTTGGTGCTCATAACAGCCCTTCATTGTAGCTGCTGTGTGATCATCATCCCCATTTTATATGTGGACAGACTGAGGTATGGAACAGTTAACTTGTACAAGGAGCCACAACCGATGAGTCCCAGATCTGGAATTTGCACCAGTGCCCTTAATCGTGACACCAGGGCACCATACTGCCTCTCTAAGAGGGTAAGAGAAGTAAGTCAGATGCGGGTCTAAACCCCTTACTAGAAGAGGACCTTAAGGTGCGTTACTTAACCTCTCTGAGCCTGGCCTGTTTCCTCATCTATAACAGTGGAATTTGCAGGACTGAATTTACATGTTCTGGGGTGAATTAAATAACAGGTGTAGAAACACATAGTATATTTTTACACTAGGCATCCCATAAAAACATTTCAAACATAAGGAACCACAAGGGCAGGGAAGTGAGACAAGGAGATTTAAGCAGGTGGACTGACCCAGGTGAGGCATTCGTGACCGGGTCATGGGGACCCCCTGTGGGGACGGAGCTTCAGTTCATTTCAGCGCATTCAGCTAGCATTTAGTTAGCTTCCTTTTCGTTTTTTTTAAACCTGGATTTTAGCAATTACTGTGTGTCTGGCACTGTGTTAGGTGCCGGATGTATGTGACCGGACAAGACGGTCAGAGCTCTTCTCTCATGTCACTGTCCTCACACGTGCCTAGTCCCCCACCCACTCCCTGCACTCTGAGCTGGTCTCCCTGCTCCACTGGTCCCCAGGACCACCCATTCTTTACCCAGCAGCCACTGTGGTCTTTCTGGTTAGTGTGTTGCTGCTGATCTACCTTCTTTGCGTTTGTGGTCAAAGAACTCAGACTATATGATTTTGATTTTTTGATAGGTCAAGATTTGCTTTGTGGCTTGGTACAAGTCAGTTTTTGCAAATGTTCACTGTGTGCTGGGAATGATGTATATTCTCTTGTTTGGGAATACAGAGTTCTGTATATGATGGTTCCAGATCATTCTTAATTCTGTTACTTAGATATCTTGAGGCCATATTATTCTGTGCACACAATCTAGAATATTCTGGGGGATGGTTCAATTATTATTATATGAGTCCTCTTTACCCCTAACATTTCTCCCGAACTCTGTTTTATCTGGTATTATCATAGTTACCAGCTTTCTTTTGGTTAGTGTTTTCCTGGTGTGTGTGTGTGTGTATCTATATGTATGTGTATATATATATAGATACAGATATGCTCTTATATTTAGCCTTTATTTGTCCTTAAGTCTTATAACCAGCCTAAACTGGGATTTTTAAAAAATCCAATCTGATAATCTTTTTAAACTGTTGGATTGAGATCATTTTCACTTATGTTTACTGATATATTTACATTTATTTTTCCTATCTTATGTTTTCTATTTATTCTTCTGTTTCTCTACTTCCCTTTTTTCTCCTTTTCTGCCTCCAAGGCTTCTTTATTTAATTCTCTTCCCCCCTACTAGTTTGAAAGTTTTACATTCTCTTTTTCTTTTGTGGTGACAGTTTAAAGTTAGTCAATATCTTTACCTCCTATGAAATATACAAAGACCTTAGAATGCCTTAGCTCCTGTCCCAGACGCCCCACCTGTCCTGGCTTGTGTTTATGACTCCCCAGATCACTTAGTACCATCAGTGTTTTATACAGTCACTGATTGTTTCTCTTTACCCTCATTCTTTACTCACTGATCCTTCTTTCATCTCACACCTTTCTAGTTTCAGTTTTCTTCATTCTGAAATACATCTTTGTGTTTCTTTGCTGAGAATTTGTAACTGGGAATATCCATTCTTGTGTGTCAGAGAATGATGTATAGAACTCCAGGTCTTCCATTGTGGCTGTCGAAAAGTCTATTGTGCTGTTTGCTCTTTCTCACTCGCTTAGTCAAAATACTTCAGTAACCCTCTGCTGTCCTCAGAGTCCAGCCGGTGGAAAAGCATTGAAGAATTTGAATCTGGAGTGCAAGGTGATCAGATTCACTCTTTCCAGGAATCTCTGACTGTGTGTGACAGAGGGGCTGGGAGGGTCAAGGTTTTAGGTAAGAAGGCCAAGTACGGGAAGGCTGTGCTTCCTGTGACCTCAGGGAGAGGTGACTGTAGCCTTAACCAGAGTGGTGGTGGTTATGGGACTGGGGAGAAGGACTGAATGCCGGAGCCAGATTTAAGAAATAAATCCTCTACAGGGATTTGTGACTGATTAGCTCAGGGGTGAGGGAAGCAGAGGAAAGAGATTGACACCCAGCTTTCTGGGTCCAGCAGCTGAGGAGATATGGTACTAGGCATTATGAAATACAGGAAGTCTGTTTGGGGGACGAGAGGACATGCTAGTTCGGCTTGGGGTGTATTGAGTTTCAGGTACCTGGATGTGCTCCTGGAGATTTCCTTATAGGCGATGGGAGCTGAGCCACAGGATCTGAGCTGGAGCTAGAGATGGCACGTCACTGGCATTGGATGGGAAGCAGAGTCATTGCAGTAGGTGGGGCTCCCGGGCAGCATTCAGAGATTGAAAAAGACAAGCTGGTCCAAGGCAGAATGCAGGTGAACACTAGCATTTGAGGGTCTGAAGAGCAAGTGGTCAGAGGAGGAAGGGTCCTCAAAGGAGTGGCCAGAGCACGAGGATTAAAACCAGAAGAGGCTGCAGTCTCAAGCCCCAAGAAGGTAGCTCTTCGTGAAAAGGGTGTGGTCAGCAGGGCTAGGCTGCTTGGAGACGGTAAGAAAGAAAAAACGTGAAAATATCCATTGGATTTAGCAAAACGAAGGTAAAGCTCATTGTTTTGTTAGAAGTGCTTGCAATGGTTTGATGGCAGAAAGCAGATAGCAGTGGATTGAAGAGTAAATCGTATATTAGGTTGACTGTTTAAAGATGTTGGGCTGTATGGAGAGGGGAATGACGAATTATTTTGCAGCCGATCAAGGGGGCTGTTGTGTTTTCGTTTTGGCTGGGAGCAGTGGGAGAGCCAAGAGAGCCTCTGGACAAAGAAGACTGCTGGAGAGAGAAGACAATCCATAGAGGGGGAGGTGGCATGGGATCTTGAGATCAGATGGAGGAGGGAGACTTGGACCAAAGGCAGGACACCTCTTCCAGCAACTGAGGAGGAAGGGCAGGTGTGGATACCGCTAGATGTAGCTGTGATGTTGGGAGGTTGTAGATGCTTCCTGTTTGTTGTGGCTTCTGTTCTCTTTGTGACGCAGGAGGTCAGGTGACTATGCGTGAGAGGCACAAGCCCCAGCCAGACTCTCCCTCCTTGAGACACTCTCTTCCCTGAGCTTCGTGACTGCCCCTCCGCCAGTACTCCTGGCTTTGCCCTTTTGCTCCTGCCTTTCATCCACTCCTTAGCCTCTCTTGTTGGCTGTTTCTCGTCTGAGCGTCCTTCATACATTTATGGTCCCCAGAATTCTGGGCAGACCGAGGAGAAGCCCACAGTCCTTGGAAGGGCCGGGCAGACACCCAGTCCTTGAGAAGGGGAGCCAGAGGCTAGCCAAGGAGCCCAGGCCATGTAGGGCCCAAGTGTCGAGACACTGCTGACCCTTCATCTGGGCCAGCCTGACTGATGCTGGCCGGCCTGGGTATGGGGACAGGTAGGCTCTAGGGCCCCTGCTGGAATAAGCCTCAAGGCAGTAGAAAAGAGGCACAAGGCTGCTTAGGTAAAATAAAGCCAAGGAGATCTTCTATGATTTAAAAGCAGACAGGCCATTATCACAAGACTGCTGTGTTGAATTTCATTTTGACATTCAGTGTGATCTCTAGCTCTTTCACTAATTCAGCCAGACTTTACCAAGTATTTACCACTAACTCAGCCAGACTCTACCAAGTATTAGGGGGAATACAGGGTCAGTTCCACACGTGATACCTGAGTGCTGAAATGAGCACTGGGGAGATGGCAGTTGGCATTGGCAGTTGTCAGTCCCACCCCAGAAGTATGGGGACAGTTCTGCTGTGCTTCTGGAGGGAATCCAGACGTTGCTTATTAGCTTTCAGCCTATCGGCACAGCATGGTTCGTAGGAAGAGCCCACATTCAAGGAAGCATACTTGAAGCTATACATAAAGCGCACATTCAGGTGCTATAACTTGAAGCCTGGTCTGCCTTTTGCCTCTGCATCCTGGAACCAGACAGTGATCCTGAATGTGGCTTTAAAAAATAACAGCATTTCAGGGCATCCTGTGAAATGAGACAGAATAAGATCATTTTCTGTGATCCTGTTCAATTTTAACTTTAGTTAGATGTGTAGAAGCACAAAGGGTTTTGCCAGAAATCTTGTGTTCATTCAGTCCCCTCATTTAGGTGACTTGTCCAAGGTCACTTAGCACATTTATTCCTGGATAGACACTAGACCCTAACTCCCCAGCCTTGTCTGCTGCTTAATGATGCCCTGTTTCACCTGCTTTTAGGACAGGGGAGAGTGTCTGCCAGTAAAGCCAAAGGTTACGTGGGAGAGCTGTGATACCTCACTTCTCCTATTCCCCTTCTGCCCCCAACCTCAAGTGTGTGGTACAGAGTCAGAGCAAGCCTGCGAGAAATCACTTGACTCAGAAATGCCTCTTACCTTGGAAGGGCATTTTCCCGATTATATGGCAAGTGCTCAGAATATGCCTTTTATTCCTTTCACCTTAGAGTCAAATGAAATGCACAGACTAAAGTCTTATTTTCTAACAGGCCTTACAAAGCTGCCTGGATTCTACCACACACCCTGGTGAGAAACTAAAGTGTTCATGGTATTGGAAGGAGTCCATGCTTCCGATGGCCGTTTGGTCCCCTCAGCCGCTGGCTCACACTCACCCCCAATACACACATCTAGTTCTTGATCACCCCGAAGTCAGACTGCAGCAAAGTGGGAGCACTAGAAAAGTATTATTTTATTTTATTTTTGCTATTTTTAAAAGAGACTTTCAATTAATCATCATGGAATAGTCACAGTGCTGTTGGACTTCCTTATACTTGTTTTGCAGTTGTGTATTTTTGTTGTTAAAAAAAAAAAATCCAAACCGACAGAGAAGATCTAAGAATAGTACAATAAATCCCTTTATGTCCTTCACCTAGATTTACCAGTTGTTAACATTTTGCCACATTTGCTTTCTCTCGCTATATATATGTTACACATCTATACATACATACATACATATGGACACGCATATGTTCATATATAATTACATTACATATATCATCGTTACTACTATTTTGCTGAACCATTTGAGAGTGAGTTGAAGACCTTGTGAGCTTTGATGCCTAAACACTTCAGCATGTATTTTCTGAGCACAAGGACATTCTCTTACATAATCACAATTGTCCAATCCAGGAAATTTAATATTGACACAATGTTATTATGTAATATACAGTCCATATTCAAATGTTGACATTTGTCCAATTACCTCAGGTTGTGAGTTGCTTTTATTTTAACTGTTCATTGGCAGGAGGAGATGGAGGGGTGTTCCCGAGGTGATGGTTTCACTGTGTAGGTCCCCCGAGGTCAGATTCTGCACCTGCTTTTAGGTTTTTATCTGCTGGTCCTCCCCAAGAGCACCCTCAACTAGTCAGTAACAAGACCACTGAGGGGGCTGGCGTTTGGGCATGCTGTATCAATTTGCTGTGAATGTTAAATAAAGTAGCAAGTCACACAGATTTCACAGTATGGACATTTAACATAAGGATAGGTTTCATGTTCAAAGACTTAAACATTACGAGGTAGATTCTTCTGCTACCATACAAAAGTGAGCCCGTCTGCATGTATTACTAAGTTTTAAATAATCTACCTTGGCCCTTTGAGTAGAGCTAAGGCTCCTCAATTAAAACTGCAAATCAGCTCACTGCCTTAGCACCAGGGGGCAGAGTCGGGCTTGCTGAGACACTGGAGAGGGAACTTCTAACAGGCATCGCAAAGCTCCAGGCCCCATGCTGCATATTTGCGGTTCAATCATTTTGTTCCTGATAGAAGCACGCTCAATACTAAAAGGTCAGTAATTAGCTTATCCTGATTTGCCCACATAGTTAAACCCCTGACTTCTGTGTTGCCCTTTTTTCCAGAGGTTGAGAGACATTTGCTGTTTCTCTAATGATAGCAAAACAGAAACCTACTGTCAACCTCATCAAGATGTGCTTGCTGAGTCCCAAGGGACCAGTTTGTTTTCCCTTTAGCATATCTCGCATTCACAAATAAAGTGTCTTTGTGTCATATCATGAATTTATATAAGACTGCTTTGGCCTTAGAGTATTTATAAAACATTAATGGATTAAAGAACCAGGGGATGTAGATAGGATGCTAATACCGGTTATCACTTGGTAGGAACTCCTTCTGCAAATCGGTTTAAATTGCCCATCCAAGCCAAAAAAGGGGGTTGCATAAGGATAAGGATTATAAAGAGATTATGGTCTATTTAAAATAAATCCTCAGCCTCTCTCCAACCCCATTAGCAATTAGCAAGGAAGTGTGAAGACAGGGATTCTTTTCACTTGGTTCTCCATTTCATTGTAAGAGGTGAGAACACAATTAGGCATTCCTTTGCCACCAGAAGTCAACTTCCTTTGATGCTTGGCAGCCTGCCAGCTTCTTTGGCTTTGCAGGACCTGCCTCTTGGAGAATGTGTTCCGTTCACCAGGTTGTCTGATTCTCTCAAACCTGGACATCTAGAATGCTTTCTGGCAATCAAGCATGTGTTAAAAATTCATCTCTTCCTTCTTCCATGAAGCTGGAGAATGGACCTTTTAGGTGTGAAAAATGATATCTGTTTTTGTTCCTGGCACGATCGATGACTGTAGTCTTTTACTAGTTGGCATTTTCTAAGAGCATGTTTGAGACACATCCATACTTGGAGCCTTACATGGTGCCAGCATGGCAGGGCTCACTCCTACAGGAATTTAACTTCTTAGGAAATGAGATCGCCTTTTGTGTTATTTTAGGAAGTCTGACACCTCAGAGGTCCCATTGTCACCCACTCTTTTGGCATCTCTTGGTCCACAGGGTCTTGGTTGTTGTTTACCTGCTACTTTTCAGAGAGGCCCAGTGGAGCCATCAGACCATTCTGTATAAGCAGCTTCCTTGTGCTGTGTCTTCTCTGTCTTGCTTAGAATTGGATGTCAAGATTCAGATAATCCCTGTTGCCCGGTATTTTATTTGCCAAAGCAAAACTTAACATTGATAAAACTCTCAGACAGGTCACTTAGGATTGACTTTCCGTCACATCACCGGAGAAGCAAGTTCAGTGAATATTTGATTTGGAAAAGCCCTGTTTCCTATACCTTTATGCTTGTGTATCTTTATGAGAATAAAGAAAACTGCCTAATATTAAATAAGAGCTAAACGTGGATTTAAAGAAACACTGTCAGCCTGATTAAAACAAAGGTTTGATTACAACACTTAATTACTATAATATAGTAGTAAACATCCTTTGGCTGCAAGTCTTTCTGCTGAAAAGCCACGATTTGTTTTTCAAGATACTTAAAAAGTCTTTGTTTTCACAGGCCTTAGGTTTATTCGACACCACTTAGAAAGATGTGTGAGGGCTTGAAGCCCACAGACGTAAAATGCCCAGTTTCTCTTGGCCTTCACCTGTGGGACATCTCCAAAGAGACTGGCTAAGCTGCTGTCGCTAAAACGCGCTTACTAATTGGCGTAGCACCTGCAGTCAATTAGGGAAGCTTCAATTATCCAAACCAAAGCCACCCACCCAAAGATTAATTTTCTGCTCTATTTCCTATCAAAAACATAGCATATTTAGCTCTGGGTCTAGGCCCTCAGTGGAGTACATTTTAGACACCTAAACTGCATCGTTTTCTCGTGAATTGTACTTGTTCCTGCAATTCAGCAGCCTTGCTCTCCTCGTATCGCACCCACCACCACCACCAGTTCTTTCAAAATTATTCTTTCGCTGTTGTTTTTGTTGCCTTTCCAAACTGCTGAGATCACCGGGAAAAGATGGTCGTTAGGAGCTTTTCTTCTGAAGTGCAGCTTGCTTTCTTTCACTGAAAATATCCAGTCTTTTTGCTTGATAGGATCTAACTTCTGTAAGCTAAAAGCTTTGGGCAATGGCAGCTCTGAATTTAGCAGCACTCAGATATATTGTTTCCTAATTGTCCCGTGTCATTGTTCCACACAGATACAGAGATTTCCACTGCCCTGCCCCACAGTCCCCTCTCTAATGAGTAATTTTTCTGTTGTGTTTCTCAGAGAAGGAACAAGCCATAAATCGAGCTGGTATTGTCCAAGAAGACGTGCAGCCACCAGGTAAACGTAAAAATCAAAACAGAGTCTCACGCGTACTAGTGTGTTGTCGTTGGGAGTGGTGCTTTGCAGCAGGAGAAATCTTCGCTTCAAGGCCAGATTGTTAACCGTGCTGTTATTTCCCAGCAGTTGCCGTTTTAGAGGTTGCCACCCCAAGACTTCCTCTTAATATGTCACTCCAGAAGAGTTTTTGCAAGTTTGCACGTTTCTCTTCTGCATTTGATAAGTGGGCATAAATGTGTAACAAGTGTGCAATTAATTATGAAGCATAAGTAGATGTTTTGCAGACGTATTTACCAAGCACCTATTTAAACACCACCCTCATGGGAAAATACTGTTTACTTATGAGCTATTTTAATCGATGTGGGATTCTGCTTTATACAGAAGCTCAGAAGTTCCCTGTATGGCTGAATGGTTAGTGACTTTGAGACGATCCAAGTTGGCTGAGAATGAGAGGTTTCTAGTTTATTAGTCAAAACTCTTGTAATCTGTGGCAGCGGTCTTCTTTTTATTCATTTATTTTTTAACTAGGCCAAATACATATCTCCCTGCTGTGGGGCAATTTCTGAGCCATTTAAAAGTCTCTTGTCAGCTGCCACGGCTTCCCAGCCGTCCTGTTCCTGGGTTCCGGCAGCTTGCCCGCACTAACTCCAACTACATGGAAATTGCACAACTTCATTCTGATGTCATCTTATTTGTTTGGGGTTGAGGGAAGTGGTAAGAAATTTAAAAACGAATCCTGTTTTTATTCGTGTTTCTTTCTATAGGGTTAAAAGTATGGTCGGATCCATTTGGCAGGAAATGAAAAGGCTATCACCACCTCTGATTATGAAAGTAGACAGTCTTCATGCTTTCAGTTCTGCAGCAAGTACAATAAATCACCTGGCTAAAGAACGATGTCTGGAGAAGAAACCTCTAGAAGGCTGTAAAGAAGAGTAGTGTGCACCAGGATTAATTCCCTTCCTCAGTATCAAAAGAACCCTGAAACAAATCACACCATTACGAAGGTTTTCATGATTTGGTTTCCTTTCTAAAAATGAAGCTTTCTCACCCAGCTGCATTTGGAGGTGATCTGCCTATTATTCAATCTCTACCTCTTACCCACCTGAGCTGTGATATGAATACAAGCAACCAGTAGACTTGGGAAGATCCTAGTCTGTTTTGCCATCTTCCAAATAAGAAGTTTCAGCGAAAAACCACCATATTGAGCAGCCTCATAGGGCTCTCTGAAAATGTTAAAGTTGATAAAACTCTTTGAGGACAAGGTACACTGTACTCTTTAAGAATAAAGAGTTCAACTCAACTGTCTCATTGGGAGGGTTGCTGCATTTTGAAAAATAAATAACTATGAAGCAAATCAAACTAAATGGGTATGCATGCCTAGTAGAAATCATGTTGAATTAACTGAGTGAAAATACGTATATTAAAATGATTTCTTTTTACTTCACAATGGTGTAAGATTTTTTGTAAATCCTTTTTTGTATGCGTATTAAATGATACCCAGAAGTATTATTTGACTACATTATATTTGACTAGGTATTTGACTGGTGTTTGTCAGATTGTATACAAGTAAAAATCTTAAAGGTAAATAGCAAATGTGTTGAGACAAATATTTACTGAATGAGATTTTCTACCAGATACCTCACCAGGTGCTGCAAAGATGAACATGAGAATACGAATTTCTTTCTCTAGTGCTCTCTCTGGCCCCTTACTAGATTATGTGCTTTGGAAAGACACATCTTTTTCATTTTTACATTTCCCAGAGTGCCTTGCACATTACTGTATGCTGTCTTTTAGATGAGCTGCCTGATGACGTAATTTTATTATTGTGAACTGGGAGATGGCTTAACAGACAACTGGCATAATTATGTTAATTACTGTCCAAAAAAAATTGATAGTTCCAAAACTAAAGTCATCATTTTTGGTAGGCATTCCCTAACATTTAATTGACTTAATTGACTTAACAACCCGATAAAAGAACTGACTCATCTGGGGTACATTTGACCACTCTTTTCCTTGGAGGGGGCACCAAAAGGTTGTGTGACTTAGAGTCAAGCCTCTTGTGGGTGCTTAATTGAGATTCCTCTGTGACTGAGGCCAGTGCCTATACATCTGCTTTGGAAGATACCCAGGCTGAAATGACTGTGTCTGCATGTCATAGACAAGAACTTTGGGGCCTCGATGGCCTGTTTGTCGGCTGGAACAGACTCAGTTTAGTCTCCTGGGACCTGTGTCCTGGCCTTGACCCTACTCTTGGTCTACCTCTTTGCAGAGATAAAGAGGCTTTCTGTCCTGCTCAGCTGCCTTGATGCTTATAAAAGGATTGCTCTTGATGTTCTCAGAGCTGTAGTGTCAGTCTGCTGCCCACACTTGACAAAAGCCAGGTTGTAAGAGATGCTACTTGTGAGGACTGACTGAGGGCCTGGTGGTTCATCCACACTCCTCCCAGGTGTGTCTCCAGGATGATGAGGAAAGCACTCGAAAGAGGGGATCTTAGTCAAATACAGTTAGGAAACATAGAGTTCAAGTTAATTAGGTTTATTTGCTTCTAATTTGACAATTTCCAAGTGTATTTGATCACAGAACATTTTTTTACCGATTATCTTCTGGGCCTAGTGACCAACAACATCCTTTTGGGAACATTCTCCAAATAGTCTCAGGACCCTTTAACACCCAAAAATTTTTGAGAACTCCAAAGTGTTTCTTCTTAGGTAGGTTATATCTATAGATGCTTACTGTATTAGAAATTAAAACAAATTTTTCATTTAAGAATATCAATAATAAACCCATAGGTTACTATGACATATTTTTGTGTGAAAAATTTATTTACCAAGATGAAAACATAATTTGCAAATTTCTTTAATGTCTGGCTTAGTAGAAGATGCTAGATTCTCATATCTACTTCTGCATTTGATCTGTTACTGTATCACATGTCTTGTGGCCTCCGGAAAACTACTGTACACCCTCATAAGAAGAGAGTAAAAATAGGCAAAAAGCCTTTGATAGTACAGTATTATAAAAATACTTTTGATCATGCAACCCCCCTAAAAAGATTCCAGAGACCCTTCCAGGTACCTCCAGGTACCACAGTTTGAGTCTCATCTGTTTGCATTAGTTAACCCTCAGAGTTGCCTGTTGAGGGAAATTACAAGAGGAGAGGAGAAACGGACAAAATTTCCCATCCTTTTTGCCAAAATGAAGTTGTTGGATCCTTTATTTTCAATGTCCTCTTTAGGAAGACTCTGGTTGACTTTATTTTAATCTCAGTACCGGAAATAGCCACACTGCTGAACAGTTGATACACTTATCCCGTGAACATTGATTTGCGTAACTTGTTTCCTTCTTTGTATTGGCTGATAGGAAGCTCAACCACATTTGTGGTCCAGATTTTTAAAAAGTACCTTGTGGAATGAATTTGGGCCATTACATTACCTTCATTCTTTTTTTCCCCTGACCTTATTTTCCTTTCTGCTTTCTCACTTCAGTTTCCCATCTTATATTGTATGTTAGACCCATCATTTAAAAATGAGCCAGGGCACAGACAGTGTTCATTCAATTGAAAAACCACTTATAATCTAGTAAGGGAAATGATGTACATTCACAGATAAGATTAAAATAATGTGGAATATTAGAAGGACCTTTAAGGAGGTTTGGAGTGTCTACTGACACTGGGCACATGCAAACCCTGTGTCCCTGCAGTTCTACTAGTTATTTATGCAGCAGAAATGCATCCATAAATCCACCAAAAGACATGGACTAGAAGGTTCCCAGCAGCTCTGGAAACTCCCCAAATGCCCATCAACAGTACAATGACTAAATAAACTGTGATATATTCACACAATAGAATACAATATGGCGATGAAAATGGACAACAATGCAGTGAATCTCACAAACAATACAGAATGAACAAAAGCAAGTTGCAAGAGTACTTTTAGATTCCATTTAGAGAAAGAATAAAAATGGTAAATTAAGCCATACAGTTGGAAGTCAGGATAGTGACCACTCTTAGGAAGAGGCGTTGCTGTAGCAACTGGCAAGGGATACAGGGGGTCTTCAAGGCGCTGATATGCTACTTTTTGATCCGGGAGCAGGGTACACAGGTGTATTGAGTTTTTGAGTGCTTCCTTGAGCTGCACAAGTTCACGTACTTTTCTAAGTGTATGTTGTACTTCAGTAAAATTTTTAAAAAGAGATGCAAAGATTGTGGAATCAGGAAACTTTCCAGAGAAGCACATTGTCTGGTGGGAGGAACGTGGGTTTCGGCAGGGCTGATAAAACGTACCCCTGAGGGTTGTTGGGGAAATTAGGAATACTGTATGTGAGATGCCTAGCAAATACCTGGACCTGGCAGAGGTCAGATTAATGATAGCTATTATCATTGATGGAGTAGCTGACATTTAAACAGAGCTATGAAAAAATGCCTGGGACTCAGACACGCGGTGAGAGTCACAGGTGCAGAGGCAGCAAAGCTAAGCATTTGAGGGATGGCTTGGCTGGGATGTGGCGGTGTGTGGGGAGACCACTGACCCAGGGGCGTTGCCCGTCCTGTGCACCACCGGCCCGGGCTTGACATACAGCAGGCACTCGTCAGTATTTGGATGGATCAAATGAGTAATTGAAAAAATGACTGAGGGAACAAATGAAGGGAATGGTGTTTAAGACCACGTGGCGGTCACCCTTAAATGTCAAGCTGACAAGCTTTACTTAATTTACAGACATGGAGTACTGGAAGCAGGCAGTGGTCTGAAAACTTTCCAACAAAGCCAGAGTTCTCTCCCCGGAGCAGTGCAAGACTGTTACCTGTCCGCGTGAGGAAGGTACAGAAACAAAGAATAAGTAGTGAGAAACATCAATAGCAGTTGGACAGAGTAGTTTTTATCTTTTGAATCTGATGTTTAAGAATGGGGCTTTCCTTAACAAGGATTTACTGTATAGCACAGGGAATTATATTCAATATCTTGTCATAACCTATAATGGAAAACAATAAAAAAAAGAACATAGATACATCCATGTATCTGTATAACCGAATCACTTTGCTGCATACCTGAAACTAACACAATATTGTAAATCAACTATACTTCAATTTTTTTTTAAATTGGGCTTTCCTTTTGTACTTTTTTGCTTTTTAAAATTTTCTAATAAAATTAATTTTATTGTATTTTATAGGTCTTCAGTAGATTGGTGGTTAGAAGCAAACAACTGGGCTTCACCCCAGGTAGTGTGAAAAGCACTGACCTGGAGGACGGAACTGAGAGGGTGTTCACGGGTCCGGCCTTGAGGTTCAGAAGCCTGTGTGCTCAGCTGGTGAAAGAACCCCCTGCCTGCTGGCGGCTCTGGGTTCTGAGGCATCAGCAGATGAAACACCCTGGTTTCTTAGCCCAGGGCCGGCCTCCACGGACAAGTGATTTCACTCTCCCAGACTTCACTAGCACCTGCTGAGTGTGGGAGGCCTCCTGCAGTTTATTCTAGCCTGTTGGTAACAAAATACACAGTTCACTGGCAACCCCTGTGCCTGGGAAGGTAGCAGGAGCACTGGGGGGCCTGCTGCTCCACTGAATGTGGCCTGAAGAGGGACATTAACTCTGCCATCGTCTTCCCTAGAGCAGGACAGCCAGGCAGTGGCAGTAGGTCGCCCTCCCCGAGGATCCCCCAGCTGACTGGAAGCAGCAGGGTGCCTTTCACTCCTCACTTCTGCTAAGTGGTGTTACCCAGACTCCGATCATTTGAACACGATGGGGAGAAACGAGGAGTCACTGCTTCTTATAAGAGTCAAGCAACGGTGCGCTGCAGTCTCTGCCTGGGGTTCTGTGTGTCACCTTATGTGATTAAAATAAATGCCAAAAAAAAAATGGGATGCTTTATCCAGACCTTTTTGGTTGCGAGTGACAGAAAACCAACCTCCAAATAGTGCAAAAAGAGAATTCAGTCATGTAATTGAAAACTCCAGGGTCACAATTATTTTCTGTTGTCACGATCATTTCTTAAACTGTAAAGGTCATTAAGTCACAATCATTTGTGAATGTAAAATGCAATTATATCCAGCGCCTTCAAGAAAGAGTCATGCTGGATATCTTCAGTAGCTACAGGTTTTCTCTTCTGGTTGACATTAGCTGCTCTCTCTGTCCAACATCTTACTCCCTCTCTCATAGGGACATTTACTCCCAACTCTAAGTTTTGTTCATCTTCCTCCCACTCTGTCTCCCTGTTTTGGATGGAGCTGACTTCATCCCATGCACCAGGAACAGGCGTCTGGTCCAAGTTTGGCCAATCAGAACATTGGGCAAACTCCTGGCCACAGAGATTGGATCTGAGATGAGCATGGGGCCCAAACCAAGCTAGTCAACTTAATCAAGCTAGTAGAGTTAATCTTGCTTGTTGGCTTGTGTGGTCAAACTAGAGGAGGGTCTCTCTTTCACCACATTTGGAGCTATTGGCAGCCACCTTGCCACCATGAGGGCTGATTTGAGACTAACACCATCGTAGAAGGAAACAAGAGGAGATGGAAACCAGGTCTTAATGATGTTGTTCATACTTCCTGAGTTCATTTGTGTCTGAAGCAAGGATATCTCTGGATTAATAAATAATGTTAGTAAATTCCCTTTCTGCACCAGTTTAGATTGGGTTTTGTCACATGCAACCAGGAGAATCTTGACAAGGCATCTCAACCTCATATTTTAATCATTTTTTTTTCTAAAATGTATTCCACATGTCATTTCCACCTTAAATAAAGCATGTTGAACATAAGTCAGCCTCCCTTTATGACTTGGGCTTATTATTATTATACAGTTGTCCCTAAGGGGCTATTGGGGTGGGTCAGACATTTACCTGCTGTGCTTGTGAGATTTCTGGCTTTTCTATTTTTCTTATCTCTGCCTTGCCTCACAGCTATAAGGAGCAGACTCTGGCTTCACCTTGAATTTGCTGCTTGTAGTCTGTAGTGATATTGGAAAGCATTAGCCAAAATTCAGGAATCTGGCATCAAATGAAAGTAAATGCCTTTAATGTGGATTTAGAGGCTCTGGTAAGGATAATGGCAGGGCCTTGTGACATTTTGGCTGCCCTGAGGTGTTTTTTTCTTTTTCTTTCTTTCTTTCTTTCTTTCTTTCTTTCTTTCTTTCTTTCTTTCTTTCTTCTCTCTCTCTCTCTCTTTAATGGTATTTGCTTTCTGTTTCTGCATTGTTCTGAGTGGATAAGGTTTCTTGATGTTTCTGTTGGTTGAGAATTTTCCCATAACAAAATTATTACACTAAAGGATTGTGCCATGTGAGCAAATGAATTAGGGTTGAAATGTCTTATAACTTAGCAAAGTTACTTAGTTTCTTTGAAGAGGGAACAGTAATACACAGCAATATTATGAATCTCAGGCTGACTTTTAACTTGTTTTTCTTCTTTTCTAAAATAGCCTCCTTATTTTCAACCTCTAATAGCATACGCTGACTTGCAAGGGGAGGAAAAAAAAAAACAAGCATGTTTGTATCAGAAGGAGCAGGTTTACTTAAAGCAGATGTGGAATCAATTTGGGCAAATGTGAGTTGCCAGCCTCTGAACTTTGCTGCTAAGTACATGCACCCTGGAATACATCAGTCACTTAAACCTCATAAATGTGGTGCTGGAATACAGCGTAAACGTGTAGGGGGCACACAGCTCGCTGCCCTTGCAAAGTTGAGTGAAAACCCCAAGGGGCACACTCCTTCTGAGAAGTTCAAATGAAGACAATTGTGTTTGGAAAAAAATATAACCAATGTCTGGTTTTGAAATTACTAGGAAAATGGCAGCTCTGGTGATTTATCTTGCGGAATAAGCAAAATCTGCTTTCTAAAATGGCTATTTTTATTTTTATTTGTGCTGCCACTTGATGTGGACTCACATTACAGACACAAAATACCGAAGCACAAAACCATTATTTGGTTTCTGTAACGAAAAGAGCAGGACTTAATTTTTGCCAGTCCCTGCCTTTTGAACATTCAGTCTGCAGCTTTGGAGAACAAGTTAGGCAGCAGACTGAGACTCCAGAAGGGTGACTCCTGTTCTTCACTAACTGAACACGTGACTCCTCAGCCCGTTGGGGCTCCCCATTAACGTTTGCACCAGCTCTTGCGAAACACAGTAGTTTTCAGTGATGATGAGAGTGATTGCAGTGAGCGAGTGTCAGAGAACACAGGACAGCCAGTCCCCAAGGCCCTGGCCTCCTGGATGTGTTTCCAGTAAAGGGATGGGAAGACAAGGACGATGGTTGCTTCTCTAGTCTCTAGATGCCTAACACGATTACACGGACTAGTAGGTATGATGGGCTCAATTGCATCCCCTCAAAATTCATAGGTTGAAGTCATAACCCTCAGCACCTTAGGAAGTGACTGTGTATGGAGATGGGGTCTTTAGAGAGATGATTAAAAAAAATGAGGTCAGGGCTTCCCTGGTGGTGCAGTGGTTGAGGGCCCACCTGCCAAAGCAGGGGACATGGGTTCATGCCCTGGTCCAGGAGGATCCCACATGCTGCAGAGCGGCTGGGCCCGTGAGCCATGGCCACTGAGCCTGAGCGTCCGGAACCTGTGCTCCGCAATGGGAGAGGCCACAACAGTGAGAGGCCCGCGTACTGCAAAAAAGTAAAAAATAAAATAAAATGAGGTCATATTGTGGGCCCTGACCCAATATGACTGGCATCCTAATAAGAAGAGATTAAGACATAGACCCACACAGAGGCAGGACCATGTGAGGACGCAGGGAGAAGACAGCCATCTACAAGCCAAGGAGAGAGGCCTCAGAAGAAACAAACGCTGCAATAATCTTGATCTTGGACTTCCAGCCTCTAGAACTTCAAGGAAATAAATTCTGCTGTTTGAGCCAGCCAGTCTATGGTACTTTGTTATGGCCGCTCCAGGAAACTAATACAGTAGTTGGCCAGTAAACACTTGTTGGATGTTGTTTTATCATCTCTTGTGAATAGTTCTCTAGAATAAAATCTCTTTGTCCTACAGAATCATAGCCCTAGTTTGAGGCTGAATTTCCTCCAAGGTTTACACTGCCTCCCTTCCCATATTGCTCACCCACGGGACCCTCCAGTTTAGCCCCCTTAATCTATTCATGACCCTCAAAATACCATTAGTGCCCTCCTGCCCCCTCCACCCCTCTGCTCACCTTAAGTCCTTGTGGAACACCCTCCTCCCTTCTCTTCACCCATCTAAACACCGCAGTTGTTTCCAGACCTATTTTAAATTTGTCCCCACCCCCAAGGCTTCCCTGACATTACCAGTCTGGAGAGACTACTTTCTCCTTTGTCTCATTGGTTCACACTGTTCATTCAGCATAAAGTGGCATGGCTACCTTGGGCTGTGATTTTATTACCAGCAGATGGCAACTCCCTCCCACCTTCAGCTCAGGATAAAATCCTTGGCATCGTCCTTGCCTACTCTCTTTCTCTCACAGTCAGTTGGACAAGAAACCAATGGACTCACCCATCCAAAACCTCCCGACTCTGAACTGTCTCATCCCCTCCACTGTTACATCACCAATGTCTAAGCCACCATCTGCTCTTGCCTGGATTATTGTAACTGCCTCCTAACAGCACCCTCAGCTTCTATCCTTGTCCCCTGTGGTAGGCAGAATTCTACGCTGGGCCTGCATACTCCCCTCCCCTGAGTACAGGTGGGACTTGTAGATGTGATGGATGTCAGGTTGTGATTAGGTTACTGATCAGTTGACTTTGAGGGATATCTTGGTTGGTCCTTACCTAGACAGGTGAGCCCTTTGGGGGCTGGGTTCTTCCTGAAGGAAGAGATTTGAAACGTAAGAGAGATTCCCCTCTGGCCTTGAAGAAGCAAACAGCTATGTTGTTAACTGTCTGCAGAAGGGACCACACGGCAAGGACTTGAGAATGGCCTCTAAGAGCCACCCCCAGCCAACAGCTGGCAAGAAAATGGGATTTCAGTCCTGCAACCACAAGGATGTAAATTCTGCCAACAACCAGTGAGCTTGGGAGAGGACACTGAGCTCAGGATCCTGAGATCATAGCCCCAGCTGACACCTTGATTTCAGCCTGGCAAGATGGTTAGCAGAGGACCCAGCTGACCCAAAACTGGACTACTGCTGACCCAGGAAACAGAGACTATAAATCTGTGTTGTTTTAAGCTGCTAAGTGCATGGTCATTACTTATGCAGAATGGATAACTGATACACCCCACTTCAGTCTATTCTCCCCGCACTGGTCAGAGTGAGGGATCCTCTTGGGACACACAGCAAAGCGTGTCCCTCTTTCTCTCCGGAGCCTCCAGTGTCTCCTATTGCCCTTCAAATAAAAGCCACAGGACACCCTCCGTGATCTGGCCTCTCCCCACCTCCGACCTTATGTCTTCTTATTTTCTCTCATCTTCTCTCTGCTCCAGGCACAACAGCCTCCTCACTACTCGGGGAGCACACCGGGCCTGCTCATGCTTCCACCTTAATGGGTCTGTTCTCTCCACCTCAAATTCTCTCCCTCCAGATTTCCCCATGGCTCCTCCCATGACCTCCTTCAAACCTTGTCTCAGAGAGGGTCTCCTCGTTCCCACAGTTAAAACTGTAGCCTCTCCTCACAGAACCCAGCACTCCCAATCCCTCCCACCCTCCACTGGCACTGTATACTTTACAGTAAACAACATGTGAATATTATTCTGTAATACTCTGCATATAATTCACTTATTTATCACGTACAGTATGTGTTTTCTTCTTCTCCTTTTGGAATATACACTCCACACAAGCAGAGATCCACGTCACTTTTGTTCACTGATATATCCATGTGCCTAAAACAGCATCTAACATCAATCAATACTTTTCAATCAATACTTATTGAAAGAATGGATGGATATTGTTGTGACTTTTAGCAGTGGGATGCTTTCTGTTTAGTCTCCCTGGGAAAGCTGTTGATGGCCCACTGTTGATGGTCCTCTGCCCACCCTAGAGGTCACCTACGGATAGTTCCCAGCAAGCAGATGCATCCTGAGTCATGGGGCAAGTCAGAATTGTCAGGGAGCTGACCCCAAGGAGCACCCCCAGTAGAAGGGGATGGCAGTTGGTGGAGAAACACCCCAGAGTTCTTATCCCACCATGGGACTGAGCCCCAGATGTACATAGCAGCAGTCCACTCACTGCCACCACTTAACTGGCATCCTTCTTTTCCCTGTTCCATCTCTCTCTTCTTACATCACCTTCCAAATAAATGGCATGTCTTTAAACCCTTATTTCAGCATCTGCCTTTAGCCTAAAGGAACCTAAACCAGTTTCCTGGTTTGAAGTATTAAGGTTGCAAGCCATCTTCTTAAAAACAAGCTTTGAGCTTGACCAGTAGGTGAAAACTCAAATACTAACCCCTGAGGAAGATCACAGTATTCACCCCTGTAATAATTTTAGAACCAGAGGACTAAAGAATGTTTTAACCCAGTGGATCCCAAGACTTCTTGGGATGGGTTAGAGATGGAGTTCCATCAAGGTAGGAGGGGAGATCTACAAACTGCCCTCAACATTCTGATAACCTGAGAGAAATCATCCATTTACCAATGACCAAACCATGCGGGTAAATGCTTACGTTCACTATTGGGGTCTGGAGGCCTCTCTCCTTCTTATGGCATACAGTATTATGCTGATCAAAAGTGATTACAATAATGGATCTGTGATTAATTTCTACAAAGAGGGGAAACACCTTATTACTTCATCAAGGGCATTGGTGTTTGAAGGAATCTTTCTAAGCAGAGGCTTTTGGTGTGAGCACAGTTGGAAACCACTAAATTAACCCAAACCCCATGTTCTACACAGGAGGCATCTGAGGCCAGGGGAGACCAAGGGGCTTAGCCAAGGTCACTCAGCTCAAGATGAAGGGCCAGGGCTACAAGTGGGCCTCTAGACTCCTATTTTCACACTGCTCACTTCACACAGGAAGAGAATGGTGTACTGTGGAGAATCTGGGATTGTTGTTTCATCTGGAGAATATTTTGACAGAGCTAAAATTTTCCTTAAAAAGCACAGTAAATGAATTTTACCCACTGGGAGATAAATTAGACACAATGACAAAATGCTGAATATTTACGACAGCAAATGAGCTTCTCTGTGGGAAACAGCTGCATGGCATCCGAAGACTAGTACTAAAAACACATTCACTCATTCCAGAAGCAGTGTGGTGTAATTACATGCCTGGCACGTACCTGGCACGTACCTGGCACATAGTAGGCAATTAGTGCTTAACTCTTTGACCTCGGACAAGTGACATGACCCCCTCCAGACCTCTTTCTCCTAATGCGGAAAATGGGGAGGGGGAGCTCATGATATAGTGGGAAGACCTGGTTTCCAGTCTTAACTTTGTCATGAGATCCTGGGTGAATCACGCCATCCATCTGAGCCTCAGTCTCCACATCTGCATAGAGAGAATCGATTATAAGCTCTCTAACATGTCTTTTAGCTCAAAAATTCTGAGTCTGATGGCCTCAATGTCCTCACACATCCCTTTCCAACTCTCACAATCTCTGATTGTATTGGATTTAGAATTGATTTGTTTCTGAGATTGATTTTTTTTTAGCCTGAGTAAAAATGAAATGACACCTCCCCTTCAGTCGGGCTAATCCCAAGCAAGCAGCTCAGAGATGAGCAAAGAAGTGTCAAGTAGACAAATGGAAGTGAGGGCAATCACAGCAGGGGTGTTCTGAAACCTGTCTCCTTTCAGCCAAAGGTGATCGTTGGGCAATTACTTACTCTCACCAGTGTGCTAGCTGGTAGGAAAGGAAGACCAGAGGCCTTGCTCTGATAAAGCCCAGGCAAGCTTATGAGCTAGAGGGTTGTTAAAATATGGATTTCCTCAAAGCCTTGTTTTTAGATTCCTTTTTGAAGACAGCAGACTGCTTCAGGGGTGTCTTGTTTCTGATCATGACCTTCCCAGAACTCTTAGCAGGATTTCATGTCTCTACCCCAACCTGACGTCTCTCATGGTGGGGTGGTGGGTGCTCCAGGGGCAGAAACATAGGTTTTTTTGTTTGTTTGCTTCAATTTTTAAAAAAAAAATATTTATTTATTTATTTATTTATTGGGCTGCATCATGTCTTAGTTGCGGCACGCGGGATCTTCCTTGTCGCATATGGGATATTTTGTTGCGGTGCGTGGGCTTCTCTCTAGGTGTGGCGTGGGCTCCAGAGCGTGCAGGCTCAGTAGCTGTGGCATGCTGGCTTAGTTGCCCCGTGGCAGGTCGGATCTTATTTCCCCGACCAGGGGTGGAACTTGCCTCCCCTGCATTGGAAGGTGGATTCTTAACCACTGGACCACCAGGGAAGTCCCAGAAACATAGGTTTTTGAAAAAAAAACACTGCATAAAATAAATTTTGCATTAGGATTTAATTCCTGATCCGTTTGCAATATTTGTGTGTGTGTGTGTGTGTGCATGCATGAGTGTGCATGAGGGTGTGGTAGTTAAGTAATGTGACTGATTTCTGTTTTAAAGAGAACTTTTAGAAGTTATATGCCCAAAAAATCAGGCACCTTGAACAGCCATGTACTTATCCCAACGATGCCACCCCTGGGGAAACAATTTTGACAATTCCCTTTTCATTCTTGCTCTCTGAGTCGAAGTCACAGTCTCTGGAATTTCCTCAATGGTAGAGAAACAAAGTATTTTAGGAGTGATTTTGAGTCTAAATAGCCTTATGTAATTCAGAGCAAGACTTGTGGGTAAAGTGGATTCTCCAGCTCTTTAGAAACAGGCAGAATTCTGCCTGATGAATGTGGAAGGCATGAGAGACTTAGAAAATCATCATTTTGTAACTCCTAGGGAAATCATTGATTCAGACAATGGTCATCAATGCATGAACTCGTTAGATGAAAGATTGGTGGGAAAGTTGACCACAGAGGGATCAGCCTGTCACTTCCTGAACCAATGATTAATCTTAGTATCACTGAAAGGAGGACATTGTGTGTTTCTCAATGTGATGTGATATGTAGCATGCGGCATCACCAGAAGGGGTTCCTGCCACAAATGCCAGTTGTGCCCCTAAAGCTCGTTTCCATTTACAGGACTTATGGAGGACTAGAACAAGTAAGATAACTTAAATGACACTACAAGAAGACAAAAAACAAATCCAGAATGTGGGTCATTTTTTAGGACAACTGGCCCAATTACTACAAGTTAGTGGTGGGACCTAAAGATGGTGGCGGGAATATTTAAGGTTAAAAGAGAACGGGGGGAAAAAAAGATTAAAAGAGTGAAGAGACATAAGAACTAAATGTATGAATCATTTTGAACAAACCAACTATAAAGGGGACAGGTTTACAACAATTGGGGAAATTTGCTTATGGACCGCATATAAGGCCATATCAGAGAATTATTGTTAATTTTGTTCAGCGCAGTCATAACTTTGTGAAACGGTGTTGACATGTTTTAGAGCTGCACAGTGAAGAACACAGGGGTGAAATGATCCGATGACAGCTTTGCTTTGGACTACATCAACCGAGAACAAAAGACAAAGTGAACTTTTAAATGGATAAAGTAAATGTCACAGAATTTTAATAATGATTGCATCTGAGTGATGGGTGTATGGGGCTCCATTGTACTAGTTTCCTTACTTTTGTTGAAAATTTAAAAAAGTAAACACTGGGAGGAGGAAGTGGGGGTGACTTTCAAACGCTTGTCTTCCTAAGTGTGGGGATCAGACCACAGGCTGTCTGTGGTCTCTTCCATGTCAATTAATTAAACATATTTCTTTACAAGGGAAAGAGGAGAAGAAAAGGAGGAGGGAGGGGCAAGGAGAAGAAGGAGGCGTATCTGCATATACAGGATATAATGATCGCCAGGGTATATTTTTAGTGATAAAGCAAGAGATAGAATAATGGGCTTAGAATGCTACCATTTGAGTTTAAAAAAAGGGGGGGGGCCTTGGTGGCGGGGTGTAAATCTACCTTCCTCTGGAAGGATGCAAAGAAAATCAATGGTTGTTGCTTCCAAGAAGAGAAACTGGTGGCTGGGCCAGGGGAGAAGGAAAATTTACTTGTATACAATGTACCTTCTGTACTTTTTGGATTTTGTACAGTATGCATGTATTACTCATTCAAAACTACAATTGAAAAGAAAAACAACCAAAAAGGAGCATTGCTTTTATCCCTCTATTTTAAGCAGGGCATTTCTAGTCTAGAGCAGGTCTTAACCTTTGAGGGATTTTAGGTTTGGGGAGTTATCTGCTTCATTTATGCCTCTCTTCTTCAAGAAACTCCTCCCCCAGAATGTGCTGAAGGAATGGCTTGGGCTACACCGTTTACAAGGCAGCTGCAGCTCACTGACCACAGCTGAACAGGAACTCCCCCACACCCCAAACCCGGCCTTGCGATCTCACATGCGTGTTCGCTCTTGCTCTCGCTCTGTCTCATCAGTTTTATTTCTCCTCCTCCTCCTCCTCCTCCACCTCCACCTTCTTCTTCTTCTTCTTCTTTTTCTTCTTCTTCTTCCTTTTCTTCTTCCTCTTCTTCTTCTCCTTTCTCTTCTCCTCCTCCTCCTCCTCCTCCTCCTCCTTCTTCTTCTCCTTTTTTTGCTTCTTCTTCTTCCTTTTCTTCTTCCTCTTCTTCTTCTTCTCCTTCCTCTTCTCCTCCTCCTCCTCCTCCTCCTCCTTCTTCTTCTCCTTCTTTTTCTTTTTCTTCCTCTTCTCTTTCCCCTTCCCCTTCTCCTCCTTCTCTTTCCTCTTTTAATTAAAAAACTTTTAATTACTTTTGGTAAAATGTACATAATATAAAATTTACTGTCTTAACCATTTTTAAGTGTAGAATTCAGTAGTTAGCACATCCACATTATTGTGCAACCAAACGCTTCATTTTGCAAAACTGGAACTGTAGGTTTTGAGGGAAGAGCTTAGCCCAACCACTTCTACCATATCTAACCTGAGGCTGGAATATTCCACTAGCCATTTTAGGGAAGTACATTCTTGTATACTAAGATTTGCATAGATACCATATACATTTATACAAAATAAGAGTTACATGTGTGATTGGTTCAAGATAGCAGAGTATAAGGATGTGCTCTCACTCCCTCTTGTGAGAGCACAGGAATCACAACTAACTGCTGCACAGTCATCAACAGGAAGACACTAGCACTCACCCAAAAAGGCACTCAACATCCAAGACAAAGAGAAGCCACAATGAAATGGTAGGAGGGGCGCAATCACAACAAAATCCAATCCCATAACTGTTGGGTGGGTAACTCACAAACTGGAGAACACTTATACCACAGAAGCCCACCCACTAGAATGAAGGTTCTGAGCCCCACGTCAGGCTTCCCAACATGTGGGTCCTGCAGCAGGAGAAGGAATTCCTAGAGAATCAGACTTTGAAGGCTAGCAGGATTTGATTGCAGGACTTCGAGAGGACTGGGGTAAACAGAGACCCTACTCTTGGAGGACACACACAAAGTAGTGTGCGCATTGGGACCCAGGGGAAGGAGCAGTGACCCCATAGAGACTGAACCAGACCTACCTGCTACAGGTGGAGGGTCTCCTGCAGTGGTGGGGGGTGGCTATGTTTCACTGTGAGGACAAGGACACTGGCAGCAGAACTTCTGGGAAGTATTCCTTGTCATGAGCACTGCCAGAGTCTACTATTAGCCCCACCAAAGAGCCTGGGGTAGGCTCCAGTGTTGGGTCACCTCAGGCCAAACAACCAACAGGGAGGGAACCAAGCCCCACCCATCAGCAGACAAGAAGATTAAAGTTTTACTGATATCTGCCCACCAGAGCAACAGCCAGCTCTACCCACCACCAGTCCCTCCCATTAGGAAACTTCCAAAAGCCTCTTACATAGCCTCATCCACAAGAGGGCAGACAGCAGAAGCAAGAAGAACTACAGTCCTGCAGCCTGTGGAACAAAAACCACATTCACAGAAAGATAGAAAAGATGAAAAGGCAGAGGGCTATGTACCAGATGAAGGAACAAGATAAAAGCCCTAAAAAACAACTAAATGAAGTGGAGATAGGCAAGCTTCCAGAAAAAGTATTCAGAATAGTGATGGTGAAGATGATCCAGGGCCTCAGAAAAAGAAAGGAGGCAAAGATCGAGAAGATGCAAGAAATGTTTAACAAAGACCTAGAAGAATTAAAGAACAAACAAACAGAGATGAATAACACAATAACTGAAATGAAAAATACACTAGAAGGAATCAATAGCAGAATAACTGAGGCAAAAGAACCGATAAGTGACCTGGAAGACAAAATGGTGGAATTCACTGCCACGGAACAGAATAAAGAAAAAAGAATGAAAAGAAATGAAGACAGTCTAAGAGACCTCTGGGACAACATTAAACACAACAACAAGAGGGAGGGAGGAAGATGGCGGAAGAGTAAGACGCGGAGATCACCTTCCTCCCCACAGATACATCAGAAATTCATCTACACGTGGAACAACTCCAACAGAACACCTACTGAACGCTGACAGAAGACCTCAGACCCCCCAAAAGGCAAGAAACTCCCCACATACCTGGGTAGGTCAAAAGAAAAAAAGAATAAACAGAGACAATAGGATATGGACGGGACCTGCACCAGTGGGAGGGAGCCGTGAAGGAGGGAAGGTTTCTACACACTACAAGCCCCTTCGAGGGCGGAGACTGCAGGTGGCGGAGGGGGAAAGCTTCGGAGTAGCGGAGGAGAGCACAGCAACAGGGGTGTGGAGGGCAAAGCAGAGAGATTTTGGCACAGAGGATCGGTGCCCTCAGGCACACACCAGCCCGAGAGACTTGTCTGCTCGGCCGCCGGGGCGGGCGGGGCTGGGAGCTGAGGCTCGGGTATCGGCTTTCAGTCGGAGCGCAGGGAGAGGTCTGGGGCTGGCGGCAGGAAGAGACCCTGAAGGGGTTAGTGCTAGCCCGGAGGGAGTCCGGGGAAAGGGTCTGGAGCTACCGGAGAGGCAAGAGACTTTTTTCCCTTTTGTTGCCTGGTGCGCGAGGAGAGGGCATTCCCCTCCCTCCCCTCTGCCTGAGTGAGCCAGAGCCCCCGAATCAGCGGCTCCTTTAAACCCGTCCTGTCTGAGCGAAGAACGGACGCCCTCCGGCGACCTACGCGCAGAGGCGGGGCCAGGTCCAAGGCTGAGACCCGGGAGCTGTGAGAGCAGAGACAGGGAAATCTCTCTGTGCAGCCTCCGAGGCAGCGGATTAAAGCTCCACGGTCCATTTGATGTGCCCTGCGTCTGTGGAGTGCATGAATGGACAGCGAATCATCCCAAATTGAGGAAGTGGACCTTGAGGACAAGATTTAAGACTTTCCCCCCCCTTTTTTTTCCTCTTTTTACAACGAATTATCTCAAATTAAGGAGGTGGACTTAGCAAGATTTCAGACTTTTCGCCCTTTTCCTCTTTTTACAACGAATTATCCCAAATCGAGGAGGTGGACTTGGAGAGCAAGATTTTTGATTTTTCCCCCTGCTCTCTTTTTGTGAATGTGTATGTGTAATCTTCTGTGTAAGATTCTCTCTGTATAGCTTTGCTTCCACCATATGTCCCAGGGTTCTTTCGGTCCGTGTTTTTTTTCAATAATTGCTTTTTAATTTTAATAACGCTACTATATTTCATACTTTATTCTATTTTACTTTACCTGCTCTTTCTTTTTTTCTCCCTTCCCTTCCTCCCTCCCTCCCTCCGCTCCTCCTTTCCTTCTTTCTTTTTCTTTCCTCCATCCCTCCCTCCCTCCCACCCTTCTTCTTTCCACTTTCTTTTTCTTTCCTTCCTCCCTCCCTCCCTCCCTCCTGTCTTTTTCTTTCTTTCCTTCCTCCCTCCCTCCCTCTCTTCTTCCATTCAATCTTCCTTTTGCTTTCATTCCTCCCTCCCTCCCTCCTTTCTTTCCTTTCTTTCCATCCTTCCTCCCTCCCTCCTTTCTTTCTTTCTTCCTTCCTTCCTTCCTTACTTCCCTTCTTCCTTTCTTTCAATCTCTCTTTCTTTCTTCTACTAATTATTTCTTTCTACTTTTTCTCACTGTTATTCTGAGCCGGGTGGATGAAAGGCTCTTGGTGCTGCAGCCAGGAGTTAGTGCTGTGCCTCTGAAGTGGGAGAGCCAACTTCAGGACACGGGTCCACAAGAGACCTCCCAGCTCCACATAATATCAAGCAGCGAAAATCTCCCAGGGATCTCCATCTCAACACCAGCACCCAGCTTCAGTCAACGACCAGCAAGCTACAGTGCTGGTCACCCTATGCCAAGCAACTAGCAAGGCAGGAACACAACCCCACCCATTAGCAGAGAGGCTACCTAAAAACATAATAAGGCCACAGGCACCCCAAAACACACCACCAGACGTGGACCTGTCCACCAGAAAGACAAGATCGAGCTTCAACCACCAGAACACAGGCATTAGTCCCCCCCACCAGGAAGCCTACACAACCTACTGAAACAACCTTAGCCACGGGGGACAGACACCAAAAACAACGGGAACTACGAATCTGCAGCCTGCAAAAAGGAGACCCCAAACACAGTAACATAAGCAAAATGAGAAAGCAGAAAAACACACAGCAGGTGAAGGAGCAAGATAAAAACCTACCAGACCTAACAAATGAAGAGGTAATAGGCAGTCTACCTGAAAAAGAATTCAGAATAATGATAGTAAAGCTGATCCAAGATTCTATTTCCCAGATCCAAAATCTTGGAAATAGAATAGACAATATGCAAGAAACAGTTAACAAGGACCTAGAAGAACTAAAGATGAATCAAGCATCGATTAAAAACACAATAAATGAAATGAAAAATACTCTAGATGGGATCAATAGCAGAATAACTGAGGCAGAAGAACGGATAAGTGAGGTGGAAGATAAAATAGTGGAAATAACTGATGCAGAGAAAAATAAAGAAAAAAGAATGAAAAGAACAGAGGACAGTCTCAGAGACCTCTGGGACAACATTAAACGCACCAACATTCGAATTATAGGGGTTCCAGAAGAAGAAGAGAAAAAGAAAGGGACTGAGAAAATATTTGAAGAGATTATAGTTGAAAACTTCCCTAATATGGGAAAGGAAATAGTTAATCAAGTCCAGGAGGCACAGAGAGTCCCATACAGAATAAATCCAAGAAGAAATACGCCAAGACACATATTAATCAAACTGTCAAAAATTAAACACAAAGAAATCATATTAAAAGCAGCAAGGGAAAAACAACAAATAACACACAAGGGAATCCCCATCAGGTTAACAGCTGATCTCTCAGCAGAAACTCTACAAGCCAGAAGGGAGTGGCAGGACATAATTAAAGTGATGAAGGAGAGAAACCTGCAACCAAGATTACTCTACCCAGCAAGGATCTCATTCAGATTTGATGGAGAAATTAAAACGTTTACAGACAAGCAAAAGCTGAGAGAGTTCAGCACCACCAAACCAGCTTTACAACAAATGCTAAAGGAACTTCTCTAGGCAAGAAACACAACAGAAGGACTATACCTACAATAACGAACCCAAAGCCATTAAGGAAATGGGAATAGGAACATACATATCAATAATTACCTTAAATGTAAATGGACTAAATGCTCCCACCAAAAGACACAGAGTGGCTGAATGGATACAAAAACAAGACCCATATATATGCTGTCTACAAGAGACCCACTTCAGACCTAGAGACACATACAGATTGAAAGTAAGGGGATGGAAAAAGATATTCCATGCAAATGGAAATCAAAAGAAAGCTGGAGTAGCAATTCTTATATCAGACAAAATAGACTTTAAAATAAAGACTATTAGAAGAGACAAAGAAGGACACTACATAACGATAAAGGGATCGATCCAAGAAGAAGATATAACAATTGTAAATATTTATGCACCCAACATAGGAGCACCTCAATACATAAGGCAAATACTAACAGCCATAAAAGGGGAAATCGACAGTAACACAATCATAGTAGGGGACTTTAACGCCCCACTTTCACCAATGGACAGATCATCCAAAATGAAAATAAATAAGGAAACACAAGCTTTAAATGATACATTAAACAAGATGGACTTAGTTGATATTTATAGGACATTCCATCCAAAAACAACAGAATACACATTTTTCTCAAGTGCTCATGGAACATTCTCCAGGATAGATCATATCTTGGGTCACAAATCAAGCCTTGGTAAATTTAAGAAAATTGAAATTGTATCAAGTATCTTTTCCGACCACAATGCTATGAGACTAGACATCAATTACAGGAAAAGATCTGTAAAAAATACAAACACATGGAGGCTAAACAATACACTACTCAATAACGAAGTGATCACTGAAGAAATCAAAGAGGAAATTAAAAAATACCTAGAAACAAATGACAATGGAGACACGACGACCCAAAACCTATGGGACGCAGCAAAAGCAGTTCTAAGGGGGAAGTTTATAGCAATACAATCCCACCTTAAGAAACAGGAAACATCTCGAGTAAACAACCTGACCCTGCACCTAAAGCAATTAGAGAAAGAAGAACAAAAAACCCCCAAAGTTAGCAGAAGGAAAGAAATCATAAAGATCAGATCAGAAATAAATGAAAAAGAAATGAAGGAAACGATAGCAAAGATCAACCAAACTAAAAGCTGGTTCTTTGAGAAGATAAACAAAATTGACAAACCATTAGCCAGACTCATCAAGAAAAGAAGGGAGAAGACTCAAATCAGTAGAATTAGAAATGAAAAAGGAGAAGTAACAACTGACACTGCAGAAATACAAAAGATCATGAGAGATTACTATAAGCAACTCTATGCCAATAAAATGGACAACCTGGAAGAAATGGACAAATTCTTAGAAATGCACAACCTACCAAGACTGACTCAGGAAGAAATAGAAAATATGAATAGACCAATCACAAGCACTGAAATTGAAACTGTGATTAAAAATCTTCCATCAAACAAAAGCCCAGGACCAGATGGCTTCACAGGCGAATTCTATCAAACATTTAGAGAAGAGCTAACACCCATCCTTCTCAAACTCTTCCAAACAATATCAGAGGAAGGAACACTCCCAAACTCATTCTACGAGGCCACCATCACCTTGATACCAAAACCAGGCAAGGATGTCACAAAGAAAGAAAACTACAGGCCAATATCACTGATGAACATAGATGCAAAAATCCTCAACAAAATACTAGCAAACAGAATCCAACAGCACATTAAAAGGATCATACACCATGATCAAGTGGGGTTTATTCCAGGAATGCAAGGATTCTTCAATATACGCAAATCAATCAATGTGATACACCATATTAACAAGTTGAAGGAGAAAAACCATATGATCATCTCAATAGATGCAGAGAAAGCTTTCGACAAAATTCAACACCCATTTATGATAAAAACCCTGCAGAAAGTAGGCATAGAGGGAACTTTCCTCAACATAATAAAGGCCATATATGACAAACCCACAGCCAACATTGTCCTCAATGGTGAAAAACTGAAACCATTTCCACTAAGATCAGGAACAAGACAAGGCTGCCCACTCTCACCACTCTTATTCAACATAGTTTTGGAAGTTTTAGCCACAGCAATCAGAGAAGAAAAGGAAATAAAAGGAATCCAAATTGGAAAAGAAGAAGTAAAGCTGTCACTGTTTGCAGATGACATGATACTATACATAGAGAATCCTAAAGATGCTACCGAAAAACTACTAGAGCTAATCAATGAATTTGGTAAAGTAGCAGGATACAAAATTAATGCACAGAAATCTCTGGCATTCCTGTACACTAATGATGAAAAATCTGAAAATGAAATCAAGAAAACACTCCCATTTACCATTGCAACAAAAAGAATAAAATATCTAGGAATAAACCTACCTAAGGAGACAAAAGACCTGTATGCAGAAAATTATAAGACACTGATGAAAGAAATTAAAGATGATATAAATAGATGGAGAGATATACCATGCTCCTGGATTGGAAGAATCAATATTGTGAAAATGACTCTACTACCCAAAGCAATCTACAGATTCAATGCAATCCCTATCAAACTACCACTGGCATTTTTCACAGAAGTAGAACAAAAAATTTCAAAATTTGTTTGGAAAAACAAAAGACCCCGAATAGCCAAAGCAATCTTGAGAACGAAAAACGGAGCTGGAGGAATCAGGCTGCCTGACTTCAGACTATACTACAAAGCTACAGTAATTAAGACAGTGTGGTACTGGCATAAAAACAGAAAGATAGATCAATGGATCAGGATAGAAAGCCCAGAGATAAACCCACGCACATATGGCCAACTTATCTTTGATAAAGGAGGCAGGAATGTACAGTGGAGAAAGGACAGCCTCTTCAATAAGTGGTGCTGGGAAAACTGGACAGGGACATGTAAAAGTATGAGATTAGATCATTCCCTAACACCATACACAAAAATAAGCTCAAAATGGATTAAAGACCTAAATGTAAGGCCAGAAACTATCAAACTCTTAGAGGAAAACATAGGTAGAACACTCTATGACATAAATCACAGCAAGATCCTTTTGCACCCACCTCCTAGAGAAGTGGAAATAAAAACAAAGATAAACAAATGGGACCTAATGAAACTTCAAAGCTTTTGCACAGCAAAGGAAACCATAAACAAGACCAAAAGACAACCCTCAGAATGGGAGAAAATATTTGCAAATGAAGCAACTGACAAAGGATTAATCTCCAAAATTTATAAACAGCTCATGCAGCTCAATAGCAAAAAAACAAACAACCCAATCCAAAAATGGGCAGAAGACTTAAATAGGCATTTCTCCAAAGAAGATATACAGACTGCCAACAAACACATGAAAGAATGCTCAACATCATTAATCATTAGAGAAATGCAAATCAAAACTACAATGAGATATCATCTCACACCAGTCAGAATGGCCATCATCAAGAAATCTAGAAACAATAAATGCTGGAGAGGGTGTGGAGAAAAGGGAACACTCTTGCACTGCTGGTGGGAATGTGAATTGGTACAGCCACTATGGAGAACAGTATGGAGGTTCCTTAAAAAACTAAAAATAGAACTACCATATGACCCAGCAATCCCACTACTAGGCATATACCCTGAGAAAACCATAATTCAAAAAGAGACATGTACCAAAATGTTCATTGCAGCTCTATTCACAATAGCCCAGAGCTGGAAACAACCTAAGTGTCCATCATCGGATGAATGGATAAAGAAGATGTGGCACATATATACAATGGAATATTACTCAGCCATAAAAAGAAACGAAACTGAGCTATTTGTAATGAGGTGGATAGACCTAGAGTCTGTCATACAGAGTGAAGTAAGTCAGAAAGAGAAAGACAAATACCGTATGCTAACACATATATATGGAATTAAAAAAAAAAAAAATGTCATGAAGAACCTAGGGGTAAAACGGGAATAAAGACACAGACCTACTTGAGAATGGACTTGAGGATATGGGGAAGGGGAAGGGTAAGCTGTGACAAAGGGAAAGAGAGACATGGACATATATACACTACCAAACGTAAGGTAGATAGATAGTGGGAAGCAGCCGCAGAGCACAGGGAGATCAGCTCGGTGCTTTGTGACCGCCTGGAGGGGTGGGATGGGGAGGGTGGGAGGGAGGGAGATGCATGAGGGAGGGGATGTGGGAACAGATGTATATGTATGACTGATTCACTTTGTTATAAAGCAGAAACTAATAAAAAAAAATAAAAATAAATAAACACAACAACATTCTCATTATAGGGGTCTCAGAAGGAGAAGAGAGAGAGAAAGGACGCCAGAAAATATTTGAAGAGATTATAGTTGAAAATTTCCCTAACATGGGGAAGGAAATAGCCACCCAAGTCCAGGAAGCACAGAGAGACCCATACAGGATACACCCAAGGAGAAACACGCCAAACACATAGTAATCAAACTGGCAAAAATTAAAGACAAAGAAAAATTATTGAAAGCAGCAATGAAAAAACAATGAATAACATACAAGGGAACTCCCATAATGTTCACAGCTGATTTCTCAGCAGAAACTCTACAAGCCAGAAGGGAGTGGCATGACATATTTAAAGTGATGAAAACGAAGAACCTACAACCAAGATTACTCTACCCGGCAAGGATCTCATTCAGATTCGATGGAGAAATCAAAAGCTTTATACAGAAGCAAAAGCTAAGAGAATTTGGCACCACCAAACGAGCCTCTACAACAAATGCTAAAGGAACTTCTCTAACTGGGAAACACAAGAGAAGGAAAGGACCTACAAAAACAAACCCAAAACAATTAAGAAAATGGTCATAGGAACATACATATCGATAATTACCTTAAATGTGAATGGATTAAATGTTCCAACCAAAAGACACAAGATCACTGAATGGATACAAAAACAAGACCCATCTATATGCTGTTTAAAAGAGATCCACTTCAGACCTATGGACACATACAGACTGAAAGTGAGGGGATGGAAAAAGATATTCCATGCAAATGGAAATCAAAAGAAAGCTGGAGTAGCAATACTCATATCAGATAAAATAGACTTTAAAATAAAGAATGTTACAAGAGAAAAGGAAGGACACTACATAATGATGAAGTCTTCACTCTAAGAGGAAGATATAACAATTATAAACATATATGCACCCAACATAAGAGCACCTCAATACATAAGGCAACTGCTAACAGGTATAAAAGAGGAAATCGACAATATACAATTATAGTGGGATACTTTAAAACCTCAGTTACACCAATGGAGAGATCATCCAAACAGAAAATTAATAAGGAAACACAAGCTTTAAATGACAGAATAGACCACATAGATTTAATTCACATTTATAGGACATTCCATCCAAAAAAGGCAGATTAAACTTTCTTCTCAACTGTACATGAAACATTCTCCAGGATAGATCACATCTTGGGTCACAAAAGAAGCCTCAGTAAATTTAAGAAAATTGAAATCATATCAAGAATCTTTTCTGACCACAATGCTATGAGATTAGAAATCAATTACAGGAATTAAAAAAATCATAAAAAAACACAAACACATGGAGGTTAAACAACATGTTACTAAATAACTAAGAGATCACTGAAGAAATGAAAGAGGAAATAAAAAAATACCTAGAGACAAATGACAATGAAAACATGACGATCCAAAACCTATCAGATGCAGCAAAAGCAGTTCTAAGAGGGAAGTTTATAACAATACAATCCTACCTCAAGAAACAAGAAAAATCTCAAATAAACAATCTAACCTTACACCAAAAGGAACTAGAGAAAGAAGAACAAACAAAACCCAAAATTAGCAGAAGGAAAGAAATCATAGAGATCAGAGCAGAAATAAAAGAAATAGAAACAAAGAAAACAATAGCAAAGATCAAGAAAACTAAAAGCTGGTTCTTTGAGAAGATAAACAAAATGGATAAACCACTGACCAGACTCATCAAGAAAAAGAGGGAGAGGACTTAAATCAATGAAATTAGAAATGAAAAAGGAGAAGTTACAATAGACACCACAGAAATACAAAGCATCTTAAGAGACTACTACAAGCAACTCTATGCCAATAAAATGTGCAGCCTGGAAGAAATGGACAAATTCCCAGAGAGGTATAACCTTCCAAGACTGAACCAGGAAGAAATAGAAAATATGAACCGACCAATCACAAGTAATGAAATTGAAACTGTGATTAAAAATCTTCCAACAAACAAAAGTCCAGGACGAGACGGCTTCACAGGTGAATTCTATCAAACATTTAGAGAAGAGCTAACACCCATCATTTTCAAACTCTTCCAAAAAATTGTAGAGGAAGGGACATTCCCAAACTCATTCTATGAGGCCACCATTGCCCTGATATCAAAACCAGACAAAGATACTACACAAAAAGAAAATTACAGACCAATATTATTCATGAATATAGATGCAAAAATCCTCAATAAAATACTAGCAGACAGAATCCAATAACACACTAAAAGGATCATACACCATGATCAAGTGGGATTTATCCCAGGGATGCACAGATTCTTCAATATATGCAAATAAACCAATGTGATACACCGTATTAACAAATTGAAGAATAAAAATGATGTGATCATCTCAATAGATGCAAAAAAAGCTTTTGACAATATTCAACACCAATTTATGATAAACACTCTCCAGTAAATGAGCACAGAGGGAACCTACCTCAACATAATAAAGGCCATATATGACAAACCCACAGCAAACATCATTCTCAATGGTGAAACACTGAAAGCATTTCCTCTAAAATCAGGAACAAGGCAAGGATGTCCACTCTCACCACTATTATTCAACATAGTTTTGGAAGTCCTAGCCACAGCAATCAGAAAAGAAAAAGAAATAAAAGGAATAAATATTGGAAAAGAAGAAGTAAAACTGTCCCTGTTTGCAGATGACACAGTACTACACATAGAGAATCCTAAAGATGCCACCAGAAAACTACTAGAGCTAATCAATGAATTTGGTAAACTTGCAGGATACAAAATTAATGCACAGAAATCTCTTGCATTCCTATACACTAAGGATGAAAAATCTGAAAGAGAAATTAAGGAAACACTCCCATTTACAATTACAATGAAAAGAATAAAATACCTAGGAATAAAAGTACCTAGAGAGACAAAAGAGGTGTATGCAGAAAACTATGAAAGAAATTCATAGAGAGAAATTCATTCACTGATGAAAGATATTAAAGATGAAACAAAGAAATGGAGAGATATACCATGTTCTTGGATTGGAAGAATCAATATTGTGAAAATGACTGTACTACCCAAAGCAATCTACAGATTCAATGCAATCCCTATCAAATTACCAATGGCATTTTTTACAGAACTAGAACAAAAATCTTAGAATTTGTGTGGAGACACAAAAGACCCCGAATAGCGAAAGCAGTCTTGAGGGAAAAAAACGGAGCTGGAGGAATCAGACTCCCTGACTTCAGAATATGCTACAAATCTACAATAATCAAGACAATATGGTACTGACACAAAAACAGAAACATAAATCAATGGAACAAGATAGAAAGCCCAGAGATAAACCCACACACCTGTGGTCAACTAATCTATGACAAAGGAGGCAAGGATATACAGTGGAGAAAAGACAGTCTTTTCAATAACTGGTCCTGGGAAAACTGGACAGCTACATGTAAAAGAATGAAAATAGAACACTCCCTAACACCATACACAAAAATAAACTCAAAATAGATTAGAGACCTAAATGTAAAACTGGACACTATAAAATTCTTAGAGGAAAACATACAAAGAACACTCTTTGACACAAATCACAGCAAGATCTTTTTTTTTTTTTTTTTTTGCAGTATGTGGGCCTCTCATTGTTGTGGCCTCTCCCATTGCAGAGCACAGGCTCCGGACGTGCAGGATCAACGGCCATGGCTCACGGGCCCAGCCGCTCCATCTGATGCCCATTCTAACTGGTGTGAGGTGATAACTCATTGTAGTTTTGATTTGCATTTCTCTAATAATTAGTGATGTTGAGCAGCTTTTCATGTGCTTCTTGGCCATCTGTATCTCTTCTTTGGAGAAATGTCTATTTAGGTCTTCTGCCCAATTTTGGATTCGGTTGTTTGTTATTTTTTATATTGAGCTGCATGAGCTGTTTATATATTTTGGAGATTAATCCTTTGTCTGTTGATTCATTTGCAAATATTTTCTCCCATTCTGAGGGTTGTCTTTTCATCTTGTTTGTAGTTTCCTTTGCTGTGCAAAAACTTTTAAGTTTCTTTAGGTCCCATTTGTTTGTTTTTGTTTTTATTTCCATTACTCTAGTAGGTGGATCAAAAAAGATCTTGCTGTGACTTATGTCAAGGAGTGTTCTTCCTATGTTTTCCTCTAAGAGTTTTATAGTATCCGGTGTTACATTTAGGTCTCTAATCCATTTGGAGTTTATTTTTGTGTATGTTGTTAGGGAGTGTTCTAATTTCCCAGGACCAGTTTTTCCAGGACCATTTATTGAAAAGACTGTCTTTTCTCCATTGTATATCCTTGCCTCCTTTGTCATAGATTAGTTGACCATAGGTGCGTGGGTTTATCTCTGGGCTTTCTATCTTGTTCCATTGATCTATGTTTCTGTTTTTGTGCCAGTGCCATATTGTCTTGATTACTGTAGCTTTGTAGTATACTCGGAAGTTAGGGAGTCTGATTCCTCCAGCTCCGTTTTTTTCCCTCAAGACTGCTTTGGCTATTCAGTGTCTTTTGTGTCTCCATACAAATTTTAAGATTTTTTGTTCTAGTTCCATAAAAAATGCCATTGGTAATTTGATAGGGATTGCATTGAATCTGTACATTGCTTTGGGTAGTACAGTCATTTTCACAATATTGATTCTTCCAATCCAAGAACATGATATATCTCTCCATCTGTTGGTTTCATCTTTAATTTCTTTCATCAGTGTCTTATACTTTTCTGCATACAGGTCTTTTGTCTCCCTAGGTACTTTTATTCCTAGGTATTTTATTCTTTTTGTTGCAATTGTAAATGGGAGTGTTTCCTTAATTTCTCTTTCAGATTTTTCATCCTTAGGGTATAGGAATGCAAGAGATTTCTGTGCATTAATTTTGTATCCTGCAAGTTTACCAAATTCATTGATTAGCTCTAGTAGTTTTCTGGTGGCATCTTTAGGATTCTCTATGTATAGTATCATGTCATCTGCAAACAGGGACAGTTTTACCTCTTCTTTTCCAATTTGTATTCCTTTTATTTCTTTTTCTTCTCTGATTGCCACGGCTAGGACTTCCAAAACTATGTTGAATAATAGTGGTGAGAGTGGACATCCTTGCCTTGTTCCTGATTTTAGAGGAAATGCTTTCAGTGTTTCACCATTGAAAATGAAGTTTGCTGTGGGTTTGTCATATATGGCCTTTATTATGTTGAGGTAGGTTCCCTCTATGTCCACTTTCTGGACAGTTTTTTATCATAACTCAGTGTTGAATTTTGTCAAAAGCTGTTTCAGCATCTACTGAAATGATCATATGGTTTTTATACCTCAGTTTGTTACAATGGTGTATAACATTGATTGATTTGCGTATATTAATGAATCCTTGCATCCCTGGGATAAATCCCACTTGATCATGGTGTATGATCCTTTTAAAGTGTTGTTGGATTCTGTTTGCTAGTATTTTGTTGAGGATTTTTGCATCTATATTCATCAGTGATATTGGTCTGTAATTTTCTTTTATTGTAGTATCTTTCTGGTTTTGGTATCAGGGTGATGGTGGCCTCATAGAATGAGTTTGGGAGTATTACTTCCTCTGCAATTTTTTGGAAGAGTTTGAAAATGATGGGTGTTAGCTCTTCTCTAAATGTTTGATAGAATTCATCTGTGAAGCCGTCTCATCCTGGACTTTTGTTTGTTGGAAGATTTTTAATCACAGTTTCAATTTCATTACTTGTGATTGGTCGGTTCATATTTTCTATTTCTTCCTGGTTCAGTCTTGGAAGGTTATACCTTTCTGGGAATTTGTCCATTTCTTCCAGGCTGCACATTTTATTGGCATAGAGTTGCTTGTAGTAGTCTCTTAGGATGCTTTGTATTTCTGTGATGTCTGTTGTAACTTCTTTTTCATTTCTAATTTTATTGATTTGAGTCCTCTCCCTCTTTTTCTTGATGAGTCTGGACACTGGTTTATCCATTTTGTTTATCTTCTCAAAGAACCAGCTTTTAGTTTTCTTGATCTTTGCTATCTTTTTCTTTGTTCCTATTTCTTTTATTTCTGCTCTGATCTTTATGATTTCTTTCCTTCTGCTAACTTTGGGTTTTGTTTCTTCTTCTTTCTCTAGTTCCATTAGGTGTAAGGTTAGATTGTTTATTTGAGATTTTTCTTGTTTTTTGAGATAGGCCTGTAAAGCTATAAACTTCCCTCTTAGAACTGCTTTTCCTGCATCCCATAGGTTTTGGATCATCGTGTTTTCATATTCATTTTTCCTTATGTATTTTTTGATTTCCTCTTGCATTTCTTCAGTGGTATCTTGGTTATTTAGTAATGTACTGTTTAGCCTCCATGTGTCCGTGTTTTTTACATATTTTTCCCTGTAATTCATTTCTAATCTCATAGCGTTGTGGTCAGAAAAGATGCTTGATATGATTTCAATTTTCTTAAATTTACTGAGGCTTCATTTGTGACCCAAGATGTGATCTATCCTGGAGAATGTTCCATGCGCACTTGAGAAGAAAGTGTAATCTGCTGTTTTTGGATGGAATGTCCTATAAATATGCATTAAATTTGTCTGGTCTATTGTGTCATTTAAAACTTCTGTTTCTTTATTTATTTTCATTTTGGATGATCTGTCCATTGGTGTAAGTGAGGTGTTAAAGTCTTCCACTGTTATTGTGTTACTGTCGATTTCCTCTTTTATATCTGTTAGCAGTTGCCTTATGTATTGAAGTGCTCTTATTTTGGGTGCATATATATTTATAATTGTTATATCTTCCTCTTGGAGTGAACACTTGATCAATATGTAGTGTCCTTCCTTTTCTCTTGTAACATTCTTTATTTTAAAGTCTATTTTATCTGATATGAGTATTGCTACTCCAGCTTTCTTTTGATTTCCATTTGCATGGAATATCTTTTTCCATCCCCTCACTTTCAGTCTGTATGTGTCCATAGGTCTGAAGTGGGTCTCTTTTAGACAGCATATAGATGGGTCTTGTTTCTGTATCCATTCAGCGATCCTGTGTCTTTTGGTTGGAACATTTAATCCATTCACATTTAAGGTAATTATCGATATGTATGTTCCTATGACCATTTTCTTAATTGTTTTGGGGTTTTTTTTTGTAGGTTCTTTCCTTCTCTTTGTTTCCCATTTAGAGAACTTCCTTTAGCATTTGTTGTAGAGCTGGTTTGGTGGTGCTGAATTCTTTTGGCTTTTGCTTGTCTGTAAAGCTTTTGATTTCTCCATCGACTCTGAATGAGATCCTTGCCCGGTAGAGTAATCTTGGTTGTAGGTTCTTCCCTTTCATCACTTTAAATATGTCATGCCACTCTCTTCTGGCTTGTAGAGTTTCTGCTGAGAAATCAACTGTGAACATTATGGGAGTTCCCTTGTATGTTATTTGTCATTTTTCCCTTGCTGCTTTCAATAATTTTTCTTTGTCTTTAATTTTTGCCAATTTGATTACTATATGTTCGGCATGTTTCTCCTTGGATATATCCTGTATGGGACTCTCTGCGCTTCTTGGACTTGGGTGGCTATTTCCTTTCCTATGTTAGGGAAGTTTTCGACTATAATGTCTTCATATATTTTCCTGGGTCTTTTTTCTCTCTCTTCTCCTTCTGGGACCCCTATAATGCAAATGTTGTTGTGTTTAATGTAGTCCCAGAGGTCTCTTAGGCAGTCTTCATTTCTTTTCATTCTTTTTTCTTTATTCTGTTCCATAGCAGTGAATTCCACCATTTTGTCTTCCAGGTCACTTATCGGTTCTTTTGCCTCAGTTATTCTGCTATTGATTCCTTTTAGTGTATTTTTCATTTCAGTTATTTTATTATTCATCTCTGTTTGTTTGTTCTTTAATTCTTCTAGTTCTTTGTTAAACATATCTTGCATCTTCTCGAGGTTTGCCTCCATTCTTTTTCCGAGGTCCTGGATCATCTTCACTATCATTATTCTGAATTCTTTTTCTGGAAGGTTGTCTATCTCCATTTCATTTGTTTTTTTTTCTGGGGTGTTATCTTGTTCCTTCATCTGGTACATAGCCCTCTGCCTTTTCATCTTTTCTATCTTTCTGTGAATGTGGTTTTTGTTCCACAGGCTGCAGGACTGTAGTTCTACTTGTTTTTGCTGTCTGCCCTCTTGTGGATGAGGCTATGTAAGAGGCTTGTGCAAGTTTTCTGATGGGAGGGACTGGTGGTGGGTATAGCTGACTGTTGCTCTGGTGGGCAGAGCTCAGTAAAACTTTAATCCACTTGACTGCTGATGGGTGGGGCTTGGTTCCCTCCCTGTTGGTTGTTTGGCCTGAGGCAACCCAACATTGAATCCTACCTGGGCTCCTTGGTGGGGCTAATGGGGGACTCTGGGAAGGCTCACGCCAAGGAGTACTTCCCAGAACTTCTGTTGCCAGTATCCTTGTCCCCATGGTGAACCACAGCCACCCCCCGCCTCTGCAGGAGACCCTCCAACACTAGCCGGTAGGTTTGGTTCAGTCTCCCCTGGGGTCACCGTTCTTTCCCCTGGGTCCCGATGCACACACTAATTTGTGTGTGCCCTCCAAGTTTGGTGTCTCTGTTTCCCCAGTCCTGTCAAAGTCCTGCAATCAAATCCCGCTAGACTTCAAAGTCTGATTCTTCAGGAATTCCTCCTCCCATTGCCAGACCCCCATGTTGGGAAGCTTGACGTGGGGCTCAGAACCTTCACTCCAGTGAGTGGAATTCTGTGGTATAAGTGTTCTCCAGTCTGTGGGTCACCCACCCAGCAGTTATGGTGTTTGATTTTACTGTGATTGCGCCCCTCCTACCATCTCATTGTGGCTTCTCCTTTGTCTTTGGATGTGGGGTGTCTTTTCTGGTGAGTTCCAGTGTCTTCCTGTCGATGAGTGTCCAGCAGCTAGTTGTGATTTTGGTGTTCTTGCAAGAGGGAGTGAGAGCACGTGCTTCTACTCTGCCATCTCGGTTCAGGGTCCTGTGTACATTTTTTAAATTTATTTTTTATTGAAGTATAGTTAATTTACAATGTTGTGTTATATATATTATGTTCCTATTCTTTTCAATTATGTTTTATCACAGGATATTGAATATAGTTCTCTGTGCTATACAGTAGGACAATTTTATCTGTTCTATATATACTAGTTTACATCCACTAATCCCGGACTCCCAATCCATCCTTCCCCCACCCCCTTGGCAACCACAAGTCTGTTTTCTATGTCTGTGAATCTGTTTCTGTTTCATTAATAAGTTCATTTGTGTCATATTTTAGATTCCACATATAAGCATTATCATATTTGTCTTTCTCTTTCTGACTTAATTCACTTAGTATGATAATCTCTAATTTCAACCATGTTGCTGCAACTGGCATTATTTCGTTCTTTTTTATGGCTGAATAGTATTCCATTCTATATATACACCACATCTTCTTTATCTATTCATCTGTTGATGGACATTTAGGTTGCTTTCAGGTCTTGGCTATTGTGAATAGTGCTGCTGTGAACATAGGGATACATGTATCTTTTTGAATTATAGCCTCGTCTAGATATATGTCCAGGAGTGAGGTTGCTAGATCATATGGCAACTCTGTTTTTTGAGGAACCTCCATACTGTTCTCCATAGTGGCTGCATCAATTTACATTCCTACCATGAAACTGAGTACATTAAACAGTAACTCCCCATTCCCTCCTTCCCAGAGCCCCTGGAAGCCACCATTCTACTTTCTGTCTTCATTAATTTGACTTCTCTAGGTAGCTTCTGTAAGTAGAATCGTAGAGTATTTGTCTTTTTGTGACTGGCTTATTTTACTTAGCATAATGTCTTCAAGATTCACCCATGCTTACGTCAGAAGTTCATTCCTATTTAAAGCTGATATTCCATTGTGTGTCTATACCACATTTTGTTTTCCCATTCATCTGTTGATGGACCCTTGGGTTGCTTTTAGCTATTGCGGATAATGCTGCTTATGAACATGGGTGTGCAAATATCTCCTCAAGACCCTCTTTAAATTCTTTTTGGTATATACCCAGAAGTAGAATTGCTGAATTTTATGGTAATTCTATGTTTAAGGTTTCAAGGAACCTGCATGCCATTTTTCATAGCAGCAACACCATCTTACATTCTTACAAGCAGTGCACCAGTGTTCCAGTTTCTTCACATACATGCCAGTACTTGTCATTGGCTATTTATCTGTAGCAGCCATACTCATGGGTGTGAGGTGGTTTCCTTGTGCATTTCCCTGATGTCAGTTTCTTTTTCTTGACTTGATCCCTTGTCTTCAATCCTACTCTGTTGCTATAGTCCTTAACAAGTCTGTCAGTTTCTTGAAGGTTTTTGTTTTCCAAATGTACCAATGCATTTATTATTTGTGTCTGTACAGATTTCGGAGGCCAAAGACTTTTCTGACAGACATGTTGTAAAGTTTCCATTTAGAGAGTCAGTTTCTGACATGAAGCAGTAGAATAGTTGATTCAGAAGAGCGAAGGTGGGAAAGTTGATTCAATTTAGCTCTAGAATGTCTGCTCCTCAGAGATATCTTTGCAATAGGTTTGCGTTCTTTTAGTGAATATTTTTTGAGATTTTAGGTATTGCTTTTTATAGTATTGGCAGATTTTTGTATTTTCCAAGAGGCTCCAAGTGCCTGAAGTGTTGGTGGTTGTCTTTAAAACTTTCCACCTCCTAAGAATGTTTTATGAAGGAAGGCGTCCTAAGAATGTTTTATGAAGGAAGGTGTCCTGTGAACATCTGAGGTAAATCACTCCAGGAGGAGAGCATAGTGAGTGCAAAGACCCTAAGGCAGGAAATTGCCTGGAGTCTCCTGACTACAGCAAGGAGGCCAGTGGGGCTGGAGCACTGCTGAGAGAGAGGACAGTGGTGTGAGATGGGGACAGAGGCAGTAACCGTGGTGGTAAAATGTGTATTCCTTTACTAAGGTCACCATAACAAAGTACCACAAACTGGGTAGCTTCAAACAGCATAGATTTGTTGTCTTATAGTTCTGGAGGTTAGATGACCAACATCAAGGGGTTGGCAAGGTCATTTCCTTCTGGAGGCTGTGAGGGAGAATCCATCCCAGGCTTCTCACCTAGCTTCTGGTGGTTGTGGGCAATCCTCAGCATTCCCTGGCTTGTAGATACACTGCTCCAGTGTCTGCTTCTGTCTCTACATGGCATCCTCCCTATGCGTGTCTGTGCCCAAACTTCCCTCTTCTTATAAAGACACTAGTCATATTGGGTTAAGGGCCCTCCTTACTCCAGTATGACCTCATCTTAAGTAATTATATCTGTAGCCACCCCATGTCCAAATAAGGGCACATTCTGAGGTATGGGGGGTGGGGCTTCAACAAATCTTTTTGGGGGGCACAGTTCAGCTCATAACAAAGGGCAATACTTTGCTGAACTGGGGAGCTGAAACAAAATGCATTATTTAACCGTAAGATAGCAGAGGCCTCACACTAGATAGAGGCCCAGAGACCATACAACTGCAGCCTCCCTGGAGCCTAGAAGTTTAAGGGTCTGGGAGCCAGAGTAATCAATGAAACCAGGGGATGGAGGCCACAGGAACACTTGGCAAGGCCACAGGGGATGGAGGAGGTACATTGGGGCCACATGATCCCACCTATATGGGTGAGATCCACTGTTCCAACATGTACTAGAGCCTATTCTTTAATCTGTGGATTGAAGTGTGGGATAGGAGGGTAGGTGTTAGGAGCAAGGACTATTTAGGTTCAAATTCAAGTGCTGTGTAATCTTAGGCAAGTTACTTATCCTCTCTGTTTCTTGGTTTCCTTATCCAAAAATTGAGGAGAATAATATAAGCTATCTCAAAAGGTTATCATGAGGATTATACCTGTCTATCCAGAAGAAGAGCTCAGAATGGTGCCTGGGTAGGGCTGGGAAAGATGATCCTTTCCAAGTGGAGAGACGGTTAATTCAAATGGAAGTTGAGAAGAGGTTAATGAAGACAAAGATGCTATATTTTCAGAGGCTTAGGTGGAGTTAAGGGAGCCAAGAAAGGATGATGAAGCATCCAGGGACCAGCAACAGCAGGATGTCAGGAAGAGCAAGGGGAGTTAGTGGAATCCGATGAGCATTGTCATAGGGACCTAAGCTGCCTTACAGGCTCTGTGGCTGTGGGGAGAAGCAGCGCTGCCAAAGCAAGGCTGGCAGGGAAGAAGTGGGAGGAACAGTGCCTTCTGCCTTCCCCCTCCTCCAGCTTCCCGATTTCCTGCTGGTAACTTCCCATTCCTGCTGGTGATTTCCCAGCACTAATTTTCCCCTGACTGAACCCACCTGGAAGTCAGAGGACAGAGGAATCCAGCAGATTCCAGGGCCTAGAAGGACAAAGGATGGATCTAGAAAGGTAAATGCAGAATCCACAGCCCCCTGCCCCCCAAAGACTGTTTCTTACTGGGGAATCCAGGGCAATATATTGAAAGCGGTGTATATTCCCCGAGTCACACCGACTGGGAGAGAGGATGTAGCAGCCGGTGCTCACCCCAAATTCCATGTGTGTCCTACGGTCAGCTCAGGGCCACACCACTACTTTGGGCCAATGGTCTGGGAGCAGAGGTGACATGTGTCACGTACTGGCCCAAGTGGTTAGGAGCCAGTGTACCTCCTCCATCCCTCTCTTGCTGTCACACAGTGAAACTGTGGAGGCCACAGTTTCAAGACAGTGCAGCTTCAAGATGGAAGAGGAAAGCCCAGCTTATATCAGATTTAGCCTAAGTGGGAAGAAACCCCAGGAGTGGGGTAAGCCTCTGAGATTTGGGGATGGAGCATAACCTATCACATCCTCACCGACACGGAAGGAGATGACCCAGGCCAGGAGGTGCCCTAGGCAGTGGAGAAGAAGTCCCTGCTGAGACTTGGAAATATGTTGGAAAATAGTTAAAAAGAAAAAAATCACCCCACCCACCTCCATCCCAGAAGGTGGCTGGAAGTTGACTGGTTCCTAGAGTCCTAACTGTGTCCTCTTAGTGAGCGGGTCTCCAGAAGGAGAGCTTGGGGGCAGGGAGTGGGGAGATGAGACTGAAGGTGCAGTGCTTGCTGGGGTGTGGACCAGGGTCTGAGGCTCCTGGGTGTGGAGGATTGAGGCAGGAGGTGGGAGGGGCACTTCCCCTGAGTCCTCAGCCTGGCTGAGGCTCTAATTAGAAATGAAGTGTTTCAACAATAAAGCATTTTTTTCTTTTAAGGAGCTGAGGTGCTGAGGTAAATATTATACCCTTTGCAGATCGGTTTGTACCAGGACCATCAAAGGGTAAGGAGGGTCGCCTTCTGAAAGTTAAATGTAAGGCTTTACGGGCTTCCCTGGTGGCGCAATGGTTGAGAGTCCGCCTGCCGAAGCATGGGACACGGGTTCGTGCCCCGGTCTGGGAAGATCCCACATGCCGCGGAGCGGCTAGGCCCGTGAGCCGTGGCCGCTGAGCCTGCACGTCCGGAGCCTGTGCTCCACAACGGGAGAGGCCACAACAGTGAGAGGCCTGCGTACCGCAAAAAAAAAAAAAAAGTAAGGCTTTACCTGTCTTGTTGCTGTTTTTCTTTTTCTTTCTTTTTTTAAAAATATTTATTTATTATTTATTTGGTTACATTTGGTCTTAGATGTGGCACATGGGATCGTCATTGTGGCACACGGGCTTCTCTCTAGTTGTGGCATGTGGGCTCCAAGCACGGGGGCTTAGTTGCCTCGCAGCATGTGGGATCTTAGTTTCCTGACCAGGGATTGAAGCCGCATCCCCTGCATTGGAAGGCAGATTCTTAACCACGGGACCACAGGGAAGTCCCTTGTTGCTGTTTTAAATTAATGCCTAGAACATCACAGGCTTCACAAAGGAAGCAGAAGCCCCGATGCATGAGCTGGGCCCAAAGGGAGGAGGCCCCGGGGCAAGTCCAGGGGGCAAGCGCCCAGCCGGGCCCAGTGATAGGAGAGCTCGGCCCGCGTCAGGTCAGAGCCCAGAGTCCAGGGGGTACCCGGTGGTCAGTGGTGGGGTTCCTGGCCCTGGAAGCTCAACACAAGAGAGATTCAAACCCAGAGACAGAAGCCTGTCAGCAGGACCTGCCACCTCAGTCAGCCTTGGCCTGGGTCTCGGGGCCCCGGACTTGGGTGGCGACCTCACAGGACCCAGACATGGGCAGTGGGAGATGCCAATGTGGAGAAATGGAGGCGAGGCTAGGTGAAGGCACCAGGAGAGGAAAATTTTCAACGGAGTGTGGGAGCTGGGCCATATCCTCCCCGGGAAGACTCGAGGCTAAGCTGGCAGAGCCCCAGTCTCCTAACCAAGACGTCGTGTGCACAGCCACTGCCCCCCGCACAGCCAGAGAGCCAGGGATCCCCAGCGCTGCACACGCAGAAAAGGTGGGGAGCATTAAAAGATGTAGTGCCTAGGCCACACCCCAAACCAGTTGAATCAGAATGGCAGCGAGGGTGTGTATAGAGCTCCCCGGTGAGTCTTGCGTGCGGGCAGGCCCGAGCGCTGCCACGTGACACCAGCGGTTCTCAGAGTGTGGCCCCCAGGCCAGCAGCAGCACCTGGGAACTTGGTGGGAATGCAGATTCGCAGACCCTGCCCTGCCCCATTGCACCAGAAACTCTGGGGGTGGGACCCGATGAACTGTTTTGACAAGTCCTCCAGGTGACTCTCACACACACCAAAGTGCGAGAACCACTGCATTTTGGTGGCAGAAAAGACCACCCATCTGTCTGCTTCTCTTCTGCGCAGAATGGCCCTCCCTCTGGAGCAATAATCATAGTAGCAGGAGCTGGGTTCTGACTGCAGAGAACTCCGATGGTCCCAGCCACTCTCTGAGGTTATTTCCCTCTAACAATCTGGAAACACCCCCGCAAGTGATGATGCAAGGAAAGGAGGGGATGGAACGGTTGTGCATTGGTAGGTTCTGTCTTCTCCTCAAGCCCTTGTAGTCTTTAAAGAGCAGCATCACTCGGGGAGGCTCTGGGCGGGTTGCTAAGAAAGGCTAAACTGTTCCGCTTCTTCCCGATGGGAAGAGGGCCAGCCGTTCCATTTCATCTCAGCCACAATTTCCCTCCCAGCCCTGTAGCTTCCCTGAATTATTTGGAGCAGGCGTTCTGAGAGCCACAGACTGCACTCCCTCATGGGGTTCAGGGCCCCCTTTGCCCTCTGGATGGTCTTAGCACCATGATATGAGAAATACAGAAGGAAGCACCTAGGAGCACAGGGAGGCCTGGGAAGCTGCCTGCCACTTTCTCCGCACACCAAATGCACAGTGAGGCCGGGCAAGGAGTGGCTAAGTAGGAGGTAGTATGAATCCATTCTCTCCAAAAACTTCTACCGGCATTGTATTGTCAGGGCCCTCCCGAGAAACAGAACCAAGAGGAGATTTTACATGTATAAAATAAGGTGGCCTGAGAGAATGAGACACAGGAACAGAGGAAAGTGAAGTTGAGAAATAAACAGCGTTCCAATAACATTGGAATTCCTGGTTCCAGGAACGCCTAAGCCCTCTCCTCCTCTGATTTTATTATATGAGCCAATCAATTCCAGCATTTTGCTTGATATGAGTATATTAGATTTCTGTTGCCTACATCAAGGGAGGCCTGAGCTATATAAGGAGGGAGGGGCACAGCGCAGGGCTGGGGTGAGTGAGCGAGGCACCCCGGCCCACAGCGCAATGAGACCTCGCTCTGGCTCCTGAAATTGCACAGCTGGCATCTTATGTGAGCCCCTTCTTAAATTTGGTGCCCCTGGCACTTCTTTTTCCTCACTCTTCCTGGCCCTGGGTAGAAATCCCAGTATTTGGCCACAAACGGAAGTCTTGACTTTGGGGCACTCAAAAAATATAATTGTCCACTGACTCCTTTGTTTGTTCATTTATTAAACAAACAGTGATTGGGTGCCTACTGGGTGCCCAATGTTGTGGTTGGTGCTGGAAGGGGCAGCAGATGAAGTTTGGTCCCTATGGGGCTGACAGTCTGGCCAGGAAGATAAATGTTGAGAAAATAGTAACTTGAGCGATGAGTCTTAGAGAAGCACAGGTATGGGTGTGGGCACTGTAGCTGGAGGACCTGGAGTGGAGACTCTACCTGAAGACTGAAGGATGAATATAATTTAGATCGTGGGAGGTGGGTGAGAGCGAGAACCTGTGTATATTGGAGAAGGGAACATCATCCCAGGTAGAGAGGCAGCACATGCTCAGGTACTCTCCATATCCATTCAATAAACACTTGTTCAAAGTCTATTAGGAACCAGGCATGGGTTAGCTTTCAGGGATTATGGAGATAAAATCATTATCCTACCCTCAAGGAATTGACCCTAACAGGGAAGGAACCAGACATGTGAGGGGGCCTTGACCACACAGAGCAACGCATTCGCTGGGGTACAGGATAGGATGTTCAATTCAACCAGCGTGGATAAAAGAAGGCTTCCAAGAGGGGTAATGCCTGCCTGAGCTGGATTTTGAAAGATGAGTAGATATTAGCTAGTCAAAAAAGTATTCAGGGCAAGCCAAGAAGAGAGACCAGCCAGGGAAAGGCAGAAAGGTGAGGGACTGCAGGATGATGCTTTACATGAAGATTAGGTGCCCAGGCTAGCCCATGCAATTTAATATGGACCTGAAATACTATACATTTATGAAGAATAACAGTAGCAATAATACTATAGTAGAGTTGCATCCACGGCATCTTTCAGTGAGTCCCACGCACCAGTTTTTCTTCCAGAGTGTGAACAGATAGCTATTTCTTTAGCGGAACACAAGATGAAACATTTGGCTTGCGTCTGAGGATTTGTGCTGCATGAAAAAAAAAATACACGTCTTTAAACTAGAATGGAATTCAGTGCACCAAGATGTTTGCACCATTAGCCTAAGAAGCTAGAAGGAATTGAGATGGACCAAGGGATCTCCAGATTTATGTCTCACGGGTATCACACTCTCTCTGAGGCATGGCTAATTGAGAAGAATGGCAGGCAATTGTCTACACATTTAAATTGTTATTCTCTCTTTCTTTCTCTCTCTCTGATCACATAGATATGAAAATTTACATATGATGTAATTTTACTATTTGCAAGGAACATAGCCTCTTAGGAGAACACATGTTGGAACTGGTATGCCTGGTCTGAATCCCAGCTCCACTTTCTGTGTATCCTTGACCAAGTTACTTCTCTTTGCCTCAGTCTCCTCATCCATAAAATAGGAATAATAATAGTACCCTTAGGAGAAATAAATGAGTTGACATACATAAAGTGCTTAGGTGAGTGATTGCACACAGGAAGTACTCTTTTATATAGGAGTCCTCGTCATTGTTCTTATCAGTCTGTTATTTTAAATAATCTTAGAGCAGCAGTGTCACCACCTTTCAGACTGTTTCTGTGGGAAAGGCAGGAGGGAGCTTGTTTCCTGCCCACAGGAGCCCTTGTTGAAGGGCTGATGGGGTAGGGAAGATAGGAGACCAAGCTTGGGTTGAGGTTTGAGAGTTGGGGGGGCAGATTTGAGGGGTATGGAACGCCAGACTGAGAACTTGCCCCCATGCCTCGCCGTGGATCAGTACAGATCAAGTATGTGTCATTCCTTGGTGCGGGCAGTAAAGGGTGGGTGAGGCCAGCTGGCCAGGGTACTCCCAGCATCTTTTCATTTGGCCTCTATCCGGGGCAGCTTAGTCCGGAACAAAATACTTTGTCAGGCCTGGCCAGAGGTAACCCCATGGGAGGTGGGTTCATCTTTGATGTGTATCCCCCCAATCCCTGCACCGATATCCAGCTTGCCTGGTCTTTAGCCCCACAAGTCTAGGGTCTTAGTCCCATGAACTCAGCCGTGGCTGCCTCAAACCTGTTCCTTCCTCTCCCAAACCATCAAGTACCCAGGCCAAGTCCTTCCTCCCCACTTAGACCCCTTCAGCCTGCAGCGTTTTCACTCAAATTGTGGTCAGCAGCATTGGCACCTCCTGAAAGCCTGTTAGAAATGCAGAATCCTATTGAACAGAATTTGAATTTTAATAAGATCCCCCAGGTAACTTACTTGCCTGTTGCAGTTTGAGAGACACTGACCTACATGACTGATTCCTCTTCTGACTGCTCTCCCATGGTCCTTGCCAACCATCTGAAACTGCCTTCACCATCTGTGCCCAGAGAATGGCCCTCCTATTATTGTGCTTTTGGGGCATGGGATTGAAGTTCATCTCACACTTTCAATCTCTGCCTCATCTGTCCTCTTTCTGCTCTACCATTCTTGAGAGCACACTCTCTTCCTTGAATTTCCCATGGCAGCACATATAGCCTTTACTGAAGGGCTGGGCTATTACATGGCAGAACAGAAAAAAAAAATTATACTTTAAATTATATATATTAAATTATATATATAATTATTATATATTATATATAATTATTATATATTATATTAATATATATATTAAATTATTTATATATATATATATATATTTTTTGGTTGCACCACATTCCTTGCAAGATCTTAGTTCCCCAACCAGGGATTGAACCTGGGCCGCTGCAAAAGCACCAAGTCCTAACCACTGGACTGCCAGGGAATTCCCTAAATTATATTTTTAATCAAAGTACCACATCAGAGTTCAAAAAGTCAATGAAGACTAAAAAGTACAAAAACAAAACTAAAAAACAGTAAAGCCCTGTTCACCTCCATCCCCACTTCCCTCTGGCAAGTCAAACGTTCTTCTAGGTTTTTCTTCAGGTGGAAACCTCCATATACCACCATTTCTTAATTCAATCATTTTAAACTTTTTCTCTTGGCTTCCTATTTTGATACATGAGGATTTAGCTCTTTAAAAATCCATTCCTTTGTCCATTTTCCAAATATAGTTTTATCCCAATTTTTGGTCAAACCAATTATTTGGTGTTTTCAATACTCAAGTTATCCCTGCAATCAAGAATATGCCTTTCTGTTTGGGCAAATTTTCTCATATTATTTCTTTAATAATTTCATCCTCTGTACTGAATTCTCTATTTCTTCCATCTCTGGAGTGTTTATTCACTCATCTTATTATTTTTGTATTAATCTTACCCACTGCAGAGACATCCAGTGCCCCACATTACATATTCACTTTTGTGTAAATTTTAATTTTTCTGTAGTTAATAATTGCATCATTTGATCACTTTTCTTTGAATCTATGATTAACTTTCCTGCATCCTATCACAGCTGTGTACAAAATGTCTTTTCACACAATCTTCCACTTGGTTATAGCAGTCAGATAATTTATTGTTGTCATTTTCCACCAGTCTTAGCTGGTTTGGACTGCTATAACAAATTACCATAGACTGGATGTCTTAAACAACAAATATTTATTTATCACAGCTCTGGAGGCTGGGAAGTACACGATCAAGGTGCCAGCAGATCTGGGTCTGGTGAGATTCTGATTCCTGGTTTGCAGATGGCTGTCTTCTCATTGTATCCTCACATGGCAGAAAACAGAGATAATGAAAGCAAACGCTCATGTATGCTTGTAAGGGCACTAATCCCATTCATGGGGGCTTCACCCTCATGACTTAATTACCTCCCAAAGGCTCCACCTCCAAATGCCATCACATTGGGGGTTAGGATTCCAATGGATGAATTTTGGTAGGACAAACTTTGGGTCCATAACACCACACCTCTCCCCTCAGATATCCTCTATTTTCCAACTGCCCAAATATAAATCTGGGATCTTTCTTCACCATTCTCCCAGGGATTCCTTTTAACTCTCTCCTGTGAATCTCATTTCCTGACTTTCCTCTTTTTTGTTTACTTCCTAATTTTGACTAAGAAATATATTCCAATAGTTTCCTGATAACTTTTTTGAGATTTTGGATGTCTGAAAATGTCTTTATGTATGTATGTATGTATGTTCACACTTGACAGTTTGGCTGGGTATAGAATTCTAGGTTGCAAATTCTTTTTTTAACTCACAATTCTGAAGACGTATCCATACTACTGTGTTTAAGTTCCTAGTGTTGCTGTCAGATGCCTTTGTTAGTCCTTATATTTAATGTATGACTTTTTCCCCCCTCCATCTCTCAGGAAGCTTTTAGTGTCTTGGGGTGTTTTGCCATTTCACAAAGAGGTATTTATTTTTATTCATTTTGTTGGGCATTCCATGGGTCCTTTTAATCAGGAAGCTTATTAGTTTAGGGAATGCACTTCAGTTTGGGGACATTTTCTTGTATAATTGCTTTAGTGATTGTCACTGTACTGTATTCACTATTTCCTCTTTATCTGGAATTCTTATTCTTTGGAAGATGATCATTCTGGGTGAGTTTCCTAATTAAAAAATTTTTTTCTTCTATTTATCATGTTGCCTTTTCTCTACTTTCTGATAAACATATTTGACTTTCTCTTACAATTTTAAAAATTAATTTTATATTTTGGCTCTCATAGTTTTAATTTCCTAGAGCTCCTTTTTTTTCCCTCTGAATGTTCTGATGATCTTTGACTACCCGTTTTTACGTAAGATTGAGAATCTCAAAGCTGATTGGAAGCTCAAAGATGATTAGAATTTCTGAAACGAGGCAAGGGCACTTGTCTATTTGTGGGTTCAGCTCATGGGTAATTTAAAGGGCTAGCTGATTATTTCCTGGAGAATCCCTAATGTCAGTAACTGTAGACCTGTTCTGAAACTGAGCAAGAAAAGGGGCTGTGGATATCACCATTCAACAGATTTTCACTTTCTCCCTGTTTTTAGTTCAGCATCTCAGCCCCACCCTCTATGCCTGGTGTCCTTGAATCCAGGGCTTCACTGATTAATTTTTTCTAGAATTTATATCTCATGTCTACACTTCAGGTGGGGCTGGAGGTGGTTTCCTGGGCCTCTCTGATTAATTTTTTCTAGAATTTATATCTCATATATATGCTGGAGGGGAGACTGGATTTGTTTGCCTGACAAGTCAGGCAGAAGTGGGGACCTGGAAGTTCTAACTGCTCCTTATTCTGGCTTTCAAAGGTGTCTCCCACTTTAACCCACAGTCACACCCTCCCTTCCTGCATCCAACGACTCTCACCTCAGAGTGGGCAAATGGATGGGATCCTTTTCAGTGTCCCCGTCTCAGATACTCAAGTTTACCCACCCTGGTTCTGCCAAGTGGTTGGCCATTCCTCCTTCTATTTCCTTCATCCATTTTTCATTTTCACATATTATAGTTTAAGGTTACAAAGGTGCATCACAAATGTATCTGTTTTCACCTTCCTTGTTGTTTGAGGTTGATTTGGGTACAAGAAGAGATTGACACTGTCACTTATTCTGCCACCCTAAAATTTAGCAAACACATTAAGCATGCTTTTCTCAAAGCCCCTTTGCCATCTCTGCCAGTGGGAATTCCACATTTGCCATGTCTTCCCCTCATATGCTGCTTTCTGCTGGCCTTTTCCTCCCCTGGATTCCTTATCTCCCCCCACACCACCTCTCCACTTTCCTATTTTCCTTTCCTCCTGCGGAGAAGTTCAGGTTTCTCTTTATTCATCCCTCTTCTTTCCAATTTTGTCCAAGAATCTTTCTTCACTCAAATGGTGTATTAGTTCCTAAAGCTGCTGTAACAAATTCCACAAACTGGGTGACTTAAAGCAACAGATATTTATTCTCTCACAGTTCTGGAGACTCAAAGTCCAAAATCCAGGTGTTGGTAGGGCTGTACTCTCTATGAAGGATGGGGAAGACTCTCTCGTTGCCTATTCCCAGCTTCCAGTGGTGGCTGGCAATCCTGTCACTCCTTGGCCGTCAGCTGCATCATTCCAATCTCTGCTTCCAACATCACATGGCCCTGTTCCCTCTGTATGCATCTGTGTATTTCCAAATCTCCCTCTCCTGATAAGGACACCAGTCATGTTGGATTTAGGACCTGCCCTAACCCAGTATGACTTCGTCTTTTCTTGATTAGTGGACAGGAACTTTCGGGAGACACTATTCGATCCAGTACAAATGGTTTTTAAGGGTTTTTTTGCTGAGCAAAGACTAGTTCTCTCCCTAAAAGGAACTCCTCTTTTCACTCTAAAAATAATATATTTTTTCTCCTCACTACCATAATTCTTTAATTTCTTAGGGCTACCAGTTTTGTTTCCCCAATTATTCTGAAGTGACATTTCACCTGGGATTGTATATGATGACCCTGTACGTTCCCACAGTCCCTAGCTCAGTGCCATGCCCATAGTAGGTACTAATTGTTAAAAACAAGACAACAGGCCCACAATAGAGTTGCTTATGCTAAGCCCCACATCACTAAACTGAGCTCTCCCAGAAATGGAGTCTTAAACCAGTCAATCAGGAATCACCTGACCAGCACTAATTAGGTCATCTGCCTGATAGACCCCTGCCATTATCTAAAGGAAAGTAACTTTGCAATAACCAAATCCCTTGTTTGCCTAGTGTAACTTTATTGTTCCTACTCCCTTCTGCCTATAAAAGTCTTTCATTTTGTACAGCTCCTCAGAGCTCCTTTCTATCTATGAGATAGGATGTTCCCCAATTCAAATTGATTTTTGTTCAAATAAACTGTAAACATTTTTAATATGCTTCAGTTTATATTTTAACATTAATAAGTATTAAGAAATAAACTTGGCTCTCACATTTGCCCAGTGCCCTGGTTTATCTGGCTCTTCAGTGGGAAAGTGATCTGATGATTATTACCCTCCCAGAGCTTCTGCGTTTTAATAGTTCCCATGGACAACCTTCTGTGGGTCCCCAGTGTTTGCTGAATAAAATCAAAACTCAGCCTGACATGTAAGCGCTTCACAATCAGTCTGGGGGCCTTTCTAGTCTTTTCTCCCATTTATCCTTTGCTGTCTCCATTCTCCAAACCAACCGGGCTCTTCCCTAGCTCAGTGCTTTTGCTTGGCCACACTCCCTGCCTGAATTGGTCTCCCTTCCCTACCTCCCAGTGAACTTCTACTCACCCCTCAAAACCCAGTCCAAAAGCCTCTTTCTCTGTGAAGTCTCTTTTAATTCCCATAAGCAGAATTCATCTCTTCTGCCTGGTGATCCCCACCATTGTGAGCACAGCTCCATTTTAACACTTGCCACATTGTGAGGGAATTTGGAGTGTCTGTGTCCACCCTGAGCTACACTGTGAGGTCCTGTCATGTCTACTAAGTACAGTGTCTGGCAAACAGTAGACATCATTATGTTTGTCCAATGAGGTCATGATGGTGGCATTGACAGCAAACAGGCATAGAAGCCTTTTAGGGCTTCTCAACCCATACCTGAGGAACTTCTGCATAATTTCTCATAATTTCTCAGCATGGTGATTGGGAATTAGAGGAGGGAATGGGGGTTTATGTAAGTAATCCAAACTCTATTACTTAAAAATCAATCCAAGGCAACTTAATTTTTTATGGCTTCTAAACCTTAGGCAATATAGGACAGTCCTTTCCTTAGAGGAAGCTGGGGAGGGTGTGGAGTCCTGCAGAAGGGAAGTGACTCCTTCTATTTTCCCCTTCAGTGTCTTAGGCTCACTCCAAGCAGCTCAGATCTCAGGGGCTTATTGTAATGAAGCTCAAGAACCAGGCAGCTATAAAAAATGCAGAGCTCAAGGGGCTGACTCTTCCCTCATCATCTCTCTTACACAGACTGCAGCGTCCATCTGTCTGTCTGTCGCTTCTCTCTTGGTGAAGTAGACATGACCAGGGCCCTGCCCAGAGCCCTCAGACCTTGCAATGTGCCTCTGATCATTCCAAATGCCAGTATGTGCGTCTCTGTGCCTACGGAATGTTATTCTGGAGCCATGGAAGGCAGCTTCTTCCACAAGCAGCAGGTCGGAATGCTAGAAAATCAACGTCTCTGGGTACAGCCCTCAACCAGTGACTCCCAGGAGTTGCTGTATAGGTGCCCCAACCTCCTCCCCTCTTGGCTGGGGATAAATTTGAGGTGTGCATATTCCAATTTCCCCCCGGATGAAGTTCCCGTCGCCCACATCCGTGCACAATTTACTGACTACCTTTCCTCACCCTTATCCCTTCCCGACTCCTCTTCTGGAATTTCCTGGGACTACTGCCCAAATATTTTGAGTGCAAATTTGTGCTCAAATTTTTGTCTCAGAGTCTGCTTCTGAGGGAACCCAAACTAAGAAACATGGCAACTCTGTTCTCTGGAATTTTGCTCTGTTCTCTTGTTACCATTTGACTTATCCTTTCTTCTAATCTCTAGAAATTTTTTTTTTTTTTTTTTTTAGGGAATTCCTTTATTTTTTATTTATTTTTGGCTGTGTTGGGTCTTCGTTTCTGTGCAAGGGCTTTCTCTAGTTGCGGCAAGCAGGGGCCACTCTTCATCGCGGTGCGCGGACCTCTCACTATCGCGGCCTCTCTTGCTGCGGAGCACAGGCTCCAGACGCGCAGGCTCAGTGATTGTGGCTCACGGGCCTAATTGCTCCGCGGCATGTGGGATCCTCCCAGACCAAGGCTGGAACCCGTGCATTGGCAGGCAGACTCTCAACCACTGCGCCACCAGGGAAGCCCTCTGGAACCTTTTTTAAAAATTTCATAGCTCTGCTCTTTCATGTCTTTTGCTTATACATTTTAATAATTATTTCTACTTTCTCATAACTTGCACCATCTGCACCTCATGGCCCTCACTTTACCACGTGCTATGTCTCCTTACATCTCCTTTCATTTACTATTCCCACTGCTAACTGCCTCACTCTTCTAATTTCTCAGTTCAAATCCCACAGAGGGAATTTGATGGCCCAGCTCATCTTTGTTGCATAGGGCACTAGCTGACCCATGGATTGGCTGCGCTCAGCTCAGCTGATCACAGCTGGTCCAATCAGCAGTGCCGGAGGAGGGAGATGGCACAGGAATCTTTTATATGGACAATTGATGCTTTCTCAATTCTATTATACTCTTTTCTTACCTTTTCTTTCTTTCTTTCTTTCTTTTTTTTTTGGCTGTGCAGCTCCATCATGCGGGATCTTAGCTCCCCAACCAAGGATTGATCCCATGCCCCCTGCAGTGGAAGCACAGAGTCCTAACCACTGTACCACCAGGGAATTCCCTCTCAATTTTATTTAAAATGTAACTTCAACTTCTCCTTCCCAATCAGAGTGTCCCACTAGGTCACTCCAGTGCTGAAATTCTGAAGCCACCGTGGGTTTGTATAAATTAAGACATGGCCTAGGAACTGACCCTCAGCCAGGCTGTGGGCAGGACCTTTTCTGGGAAAAGGCTGTGTACGTGAGGCCAACGTATTTGACAAGATTAGTAGCCCCAGCTCTCTGTGGGAAAAAAAAATTTGTTTTAATGGTTACAAAAGAGCTTGGAAAATACAGAAAAGCACAAAGGAAGAAAATAAAAGCTACAGGAAATCCCAGCACTGAGATAATCACTCCTTGCATTTTAGGGCCTTTCCTTCTGTGTGTGTCTCTACATTTAGAAGGAAATATTTCTTCCCATAATAAGAACACTGTCCTACATATGCTGCTTTTTATAACCTGCTTTTTTCACCTTATCACTGAACATTTTTCCGTGCCATTAAACATGCTCTTACGGCCTCATTTTAGGTCAGCTGGCCTTCAGACACTGCTGCTTCCTGCCCTGATGAGATGAATTCTCAGCCCTCCCTTCCCCGGGACACTCAGCTGTGAAAGGCACTGATTTTCACAGGTAAATCTAATGAGCTCATCTTTCTTCCTGCTACAGAGTTTCAGCTAAACCTATGTGGATAGCTGCCCTATGGGGCCTGGTCTGTCTACTGTGGTGGGAGCTTCCCCAAGGGCCCCAGACTCACCAGGGAAATCAGCAGTCAGCCCTCTACAACTTCCTCATTCCCCACATGCTCTCTGCAAAGCCAGCTCAGGGCTCTGTAAACTCAAATCATCAAAAACTCATAGCTGGAAGCTCCCTTAGGAGACTGCTCCAGTCTCCTAAATTAGAAACAAGGAACCAGGCCGAGAGAGGGGAAGTGACATGCCCACACTCGGCCAGGGAGCAGGGGGCAAGGTGAGGACTCAAGCTGTGTCCCTGTGGCCAAGCCCATTCTCTTCTTGCTGTGACCCCAATGCCTGTCGGGAGTTGGGGTTCTCCACTTGGGCCCATCCACCCTGCAGGACGAGGTCTCATGGCATTCCCAAACCTGGGATGGAGTTTGCAAACATAAATCCCCAGCCCAAGGATCAACCTTGGGGGATGTGGCTGCTCCCCGCCCCCCTGCCCAGCCTCCTTCTGGATCAAGCCCTGGTTTCACATCCCTGGGTGTGGTGTGGTTGGAACAGCTGCTTTTCTGGCTGTCTGCGGTGGCCATGCCTTGGGGCTGAGTAAACATTCCAGCAGCAACAGGCCTTCCTGTCTCTAGGGCCTATGCTAGGGAAGTGTCTGGGCTCTGGAGAAGCAACAGAGAAGGAACCAGCAGTTTTGCAGACTGTCACTAAGCCACAAAGACCTGCTCCAGGCCTCCAAGCTCTCTGAGTCACGGAGCAGATTGCAGTGGTTGGAGCAAGCCCCAGGAGTCCAGGACAGCCCTGCACTTCTAGCTGCATTGTCATTTGGAGATGCCCTCAGGGCCGACCCCAGCCCGTGTAGGACGTCTCTGGTTACCAGGGGAATCTGGGGGAGGCTTTGCCCCTGTGTGATGATAGAGTTTGCCTCAGGGAGCGGTTCTTCCAGCTGAAAGCCAGCTCACTCAGTATGAAATGGGAGAGGAATTATCCCAGCACCCCATCTGCCATCCTGAGGAGTCCTGGGCTCCTGCCTGATTACAGAGCCCTGGGGCCTAACATTTAAGCAGCATGAATGGAATTCCGAGGCCTTATTTTCCCCCTTTACTGAGCCGGGACCCAGCCTCGGGGACACCCCAGGGCCCAGGCCTAAGGCAGAGGCAGGGCACCCACTCTCATCCTGGCAGCCAGGTGTTTCCTTCCCTCCCATAGCTCTGCCTTAGACACCAGGCTGCTTTACCCCATTGTCTAGCTGGTGTCTTTCTTCCAGGGGGAAACATTTGGTGAATGTGAGCCTTCTCCAAGTGTAGACCCCTTTAGCTCTTTTTCTGCGTCTTAAAGCACACGTCGCCCTGTTTCATCTTCGATCCACTTGCTTCCCCTGCACATTTTCTTATGTGGCAAACAAGACCGAAAAACTCCTGCTGGCTGCCGTGTTTGCCGAAAACCAACCCAGTTTTCTTACCGTCTTAGAAACCAGATAAGTAAGACAGTGACTGACCCTGGGGAAATGACGGGTGGACAGACTCTCCTGTTTAATAACAATCATAGACCATTAATGATTTCCTTGATTGGGAGCAAAGCCCGATGCCTACCAATCCTTCACTCGAGCATCCTTGCTGTCAGGAACTCTTTGCTAACTCTCACACCCCACCTCCAGGCTAGGAAACCAGAATTCTTACTCGATAATCTCTTTGGATTTAGAAAGTTCACCGTGATTTCCACTCTGCCAAAGACAGTATCCACTTTCACCACTGCAAGCCCACAAATGTCGAGTGCTTCTACCTGCCATCGCTGCGGGGAAAGGAGAGAGACGCCTCTGGAGGGGCCAATAGCTCTGAGCTTGGCTGCCAAGCAGAAGCAGGGAGAGTTGGAGGGGAGGGTGGAGACCAAGGGACAGGGAGAGGAGAGGTGAATGAAGAGAGAAGAGAGGAGGTGCGCTGGACACCCAAGCCCCAAACTCGCCAATCCTGCTGCATTCAGTGGCCAGCAGCGCCACAGGGAGAACCAAGCTCGACTGAGGGCCACCCTGCCTGGCTCGGCTTATGCATGAAACCAAGAAGCCAGCGGGGCCAGTTTTCCAGGCAGGACCAGCTACGTAATTTGTGGGACTTGGTGCAAAATAAAATTGTGGGACCCCTTGTTCAAAAATTAAGAACTTCAAGATGGTGACTGCAGAGCTGAAAACCAAGTGTGAGGTCCCGCGCGAGCGAGTCCAGTGCTGAGACTGGGGTTTTGATGGGTCACTGGGCTGATGGAGATGTCGTTGATTAAGATTAAAAACAAACTGGGGGAGGGACATGATAGGTTAAGCTGAGGGATGGAAGTTACATCAATAACAGCTCATTATTGTGCACCTGCTGTATCTCAGGCCCTTTTCTAACTAAGTGCCTTCTGTATGTTATCCAATTTAATCTTAGGACAACTGTAGGGTAGAGGTGCTATCATCATCATCAACATCATCATCAACATCATCATCATCATCATCATCATCAACGTCATCATTAGCAGCAGCAGCAGCAGTATCTTCCAGATGAGAAAGCCAAGGTACTGAAATGAATATAAAACTATTATGTAACCAAAATGGAAATGGTTACTTGACCACTGTGACCATGAGTTAACTTACGGGTTGAGTAATTTGCTCAAGGGCATAAAGCTCTTAAGTGGGAGAGGTGGGATTAGAATGTGGCCCAGGGCCCATGCCCCTAACCATCTGACAACACTGCCTATCTGTAAACACGGAGCACAGCTCAGCCAAGTGGACCTTCCTTACAAGGAACTCTCCTACTGTAAAAAGAAGCTTCTGACAGAGGTGTTCAGAGAGGCGTGGGCTGGAGACATTTGAAGGCAGGAGGGCCCTTTATCAAGGGGACCCTGACCTCCCCTCACTGGGGAGTTGGATTAAATAACAGCAATTCTAATAACAAGAGTTAGCACTCTCTCAGTAGTTGTGATGAGTCAGGCACTGCGCCAAGTGCTCTACAAACATCTTTAAAGCCCAGATGTTGGTACCTGGTCCCCATGTTATAGAAGGAAAGAAGCCCAAGGGTCACAGAGCTTGGAGCTGTCACTACCCAGTGTCAAGGAGGTGGACTCGAACCCAAACCTGCCCGCCTCCAAAGGCCTTGCTTCCAACAGCTGTATAATACAGCCTGACTTTTAAGGTCCCTCCCACCCCCAAGAGCCTGTAATTCTAAATCTCCACTGGGAAATTATTCTGCATCCGCCCATGAGATTTCATTTTAGCCTGTGTTGATATTTTTACTGAGAGCTTTGAGACTGCTGGGGGCCCAGGAATCTGTTCCCTGTCTTGAATCAGTCCTCTGGAATGTTGGCCCAAACCCTGGCCAGATCATTCTGATTCTTTCTCCTTTGCATTTTACAATCTGGGTTTCCAGTAAGCTCCGGTGAAGGCCGGTGCTTCCGATTTCATCCTTATTTAAACTGACAGCTTCGTGAGTTCTGTCATACTGTCCAAAAAAGCTAGAGAACTCTTTCTCGGAGCCAGGAAGTGTGTGGCAGCCCCTGTTCTCAGCCTCTGTACTCAGAGCTAAAGGCCCAGATTGAAGGGCTCTGGTTTAGGATTAAACTAGAACTTTCTCCAGTTTTCTTTCTCCATTTCCAAAGCAGCCCCCAAGGATTCCGTCATCTGGTCCCAGAACTGCAGGCACCAGCACATCTCTAAGGATCTGATCCGAAAAAACAGGTCCCAGGACACAGATCTCTGGTTCCTGTCTAGATACTCAGCTCTTCCAAAGACCAGTTGTGTCACCTGTATTAGTTTCCTGTGGCTGGTGTAGCAAAGTCCCACAAGCTTGGTGGCTTAAAATAACAGAAATGGGTCCTATTGCAGTTCTGGAGGCCAGAAGTCCAAAATCAAGGTGTCAGCAAGGCTGTGCTCTCTCTGAAGGCTCTGGGGGAGTATCTGCTCCATGACTTCCTCTTAGGTTCTGGTGGCCAGCAATCCTTGTTGTCCCTTGACTTGTAGACATATCACTTCAATCTCTGCCTTGTGATCACATGGGTTCATGCTATTTGTCTCTGTCTGTACGCCTCTTCTTCTATGGACATTAGTCATTTTGGATTAGGTCCACCCCTCATCTTAACTTTATTACGTCTGCAAAGACCTTATTTCCAAATCAGGTCACATATACAGGTACCAGAGTTAGCACTTCAGCATATGTTTTTTGTTTTTTTTTTTCCTTGTGGTACGCGGGCCTCTCACTGTTGCGGCCTCTCCCGTCGCGGAACACAGGCTCCGGACGCGCAGGCTCAGCGGCCATGGCTCACGGGCCCAGCCGCTCCACGGCATGTGGGATCTTCCCGGACCGGGGCACGAACCCGTGTCCCGTGCATCGGCAGGCGGACTCTCAACCACTGCACCACCAGGGAAGCCCCAGCATATGTTTTGGGAGGGACACAATTCAACCCACAACATCACCCAAAACTCAGTCAGTGAGTATTCTGCTGGGGACCCTTAGACGTCATTTCCTGTGTGCCAACTCACTCCCTGTGTAAGCCTCACCAGGACTTACACAGTGAAGCAGGTTCTATTATTATCTCCACCTTACAGATGAGGAAGCAGGGGGCCAGAGAGGTTAAGCAGCTTGTCCAAAGTCACACGCAGCTACCAAGAGCAGCCCTGAGACCACAGCAGGGGACGGAGCTCGGCATTTCACCAGGACTCCGAACAGCACCATTCTCAGCTTACGACGAGCTGGGAAAGGAAAGCTAAGCCCCGTCGTGTTAAGAACTTTGGACCTGTTGAGACCGAGGCTTCCCTACCAAGGGAAGCACTGGCTCCATGTTGGATGCCCTGGCTTCACACTCCTTTCCTTCGTGTCAGATCATTTCTCTGAAGCCCAGTTTCTCCATCCATAAGACAAGATCACAGATGCTGCCTGACCCATCTCAGAGAATGGCTAGGAGGATCAATAACAAGGCTTGCGCCGGCTTCTTGGAAGCCCCATAGATATGCGCTATGATCACCCATGCCCTTGCTTCCTGCAGGTTTTTGCTTCCTTCAGGTCTTTGCTCAAATGCCACTACCCTCTTGGAGCTTCCCCAACCACTGTATCTAAACTAGCGCCATCCACCGTACCATCCCCATTTATCTCTTCGCCTAAATTTCTGACTATCTGACATACTTATTTGTTTATGGTCTGTCTTACCTGTTTTAGAATGTAAACTCTGAGGGGGCAAGAGCTTTGTCTATTTTGTTCCCCACTGCAGCCCCAGTGCCTACAACAGTGCCTGGCACATAGCAGGACTCCATAATATTTGTTGATTGAAAAAATGAATAGCTTAACGTAAAGTGGCAGCTCCTTCTCAATTACGTGATTGGAGTAGAAGAAGGACAGTTTTTCCACTAGAACCTAAGCTCCATGAGAGCAGGAAACCATGGCCGTATGATTCATTGCTAGAGTCCCAGCGCCTGGAACAAAAAACAAGGTACTTGATCAATATCTGTGAGATGAATGGATGAGGAAAAAGGCTGCCAGCCAGACAGAAACCATGCTGTTCTGGCCTCTGGGGAGTGAGAAGCTAGGGAAGGCTGCGGCTGGGACAGAGCTGGACCTTCAAGGATTCTGGAAGGTGGGGGAAAGGAAGAGGCGCCTTCTAGCTCAGAGGGACAGAAAGGACGGTGGGACGGTGAAGGGACAGTGTTCGAGCTGGTGGGTGGCAATGGGCAAGGCTCGTCTGCAAAGTCAGGAGACCGTATGAGAACACGGCTGGCCTGGAAGGTAGAGAGACAGAGTGGTTGCGTCTGATCATGAATCACCCAAATGCCGGGTGAAGTGAAATGTATATTTTCTCCCAGCACTATGCATCAGGGACTTCACAAGAAACGATCAGAAGTGTGGAATGATGAGGGCTATATGTCGCTAGGCTTCTCCCTCTCTACCCCCTCCAGTCTCACCGATGATCTCAGTCTCAGCAAAGGCCAGGGCGAGTTTAGAAGTAACTGCTTCTCAGGCAATTAAACTACCTCCAATTTTATGTCTGAATATGTCAAAGGATCCTGTTACCTCCATCTTTGGGCCCAGAGGCCATATTCTCATCAAACCTAACTGGCTTGTAAGAAGAGCCGACATCTGGGTGATAAAGCAGACTGGTTGTCTCCCTGCTCCTGTCTGATTACTGGTTGCTGAGCAACCTCAGCCGGCCCCTCAGGGGGTCCTGGGGTTTCAGGGAGGGGGGACGCTCCCCCCACCCCCACGCCCCGCTCCAGCACTGGGATGCCAGGAATTCCCTTAACGCAGGTCGCAGGTCCATGCTTTCCATCTCACTTTAGAAGAGCAAGGCCTAAAATTCAGACCGCCCACGAAAAGCAACAGGCTGGTTTAGACGAATGCCAAAGGGCAAATGACTAAGCGCAGACCTTTGGTCCCTCAAGGGCAGATTTTAAAAAACAATGAGAGGAGAGGTGGGGTTGTGAGAAAGGGTGGACTTCGTGCAAGCCCAGTTCTTCTGCTTACTACCCGAGGGACTTAGAAAAAATTCTTTTTCCTCTCATCTGTAAAAACACCAGCTCTCTGCTGCGGCCACACCTAGCTGCCTGCGGCTCCCATCGCATGCCAGGCAGTCCCCAGCCCTAACTCTGGGCGTTTCTTTGGCCTGGAAACTTCCTCTTCCCTTTTCCACCTGACTCCTCATCTTTCTGACTCCCTGGACGTCTTCCCAGGGTTGGATGGTCAACAAACACTGTGTTCACATAGTAAAGTCAAGCCCACTCTCCTTCCTGCCCACCACACACACGCCAGACAGGAAGAACCTAGAGGGCAGCGGTCATTTCTTGTCCTCCTCCAGGTGCCCATGAAAGAATCAGCAAATATCTCCTCAATAATTGAGAATTACCTCTAAGAAAAATTTTCCAAAACGTGGAAATAAAGCAAGAAAGTGACTGCATACCCTTTCAATGGCATGCTGAAGCAGCCAGGTTCACCAAGGGTTATTTAATTGTCTAGGAGAACCTACCTGTGTTTGACTATATTGTTTATTATTGAATAGAGCCCCGGCACTGAATATTACATGTTAACTTGCTGATTTTGCCCTATAAAGATGGAGATGATTTCTTCCTGGTAGAAAAGACAACCTGTGACTTTATTGCAATGTAGAATATTAACCAATTTCACACCTAGCCTGTGGATCTTATTCTAGCATTCTTTTTTTTTTTCTTCCCCTTACCTATCAGTACTTCAAATAGTCTATTAATCAGCTTTGCCCTCCTACTGGTTCCCTCACTATTTAACAAGTCTTCAATAAGACTTTGACTTGTATTTATTTTATATTTTATAAGGGCCATTTTTTTTAAACAGCTGTGTTTTTAGCTTTTTAAAAATTATATTTTGGGGCCTCCCTGGTGGCGCAGTGGTTGAGAGTCTGCCTGCCGATGCAGGGGATACGGGTTCGTGCCCCGGTCCGGGAGGATCCCATAGGCCGCGGAGCGGCTGGGCCCGTGAGCCATGGCTGCTGAGCCTGCGCATCCAGAGCCTGTGCTCCGCAACGGGAGAGGCCACAGCAGTGAGAGGCCCGCGTACCAAAAAAAAAAAAAAAAAAAAATTATATTTTGACACCTTGCAGGAATTTTGAGAGGCCTAAATAATACCATTCCCCAACTGCTGTGTTTTCTTAAGGGCTAAGCATTGTGCTAAATGTTTTAATCCATCCTCTCATTGAATCCTTGTCACGACCTTATAAAGCAGATCTTTATTTTATTGATGAGGGGTCTAAGGCTCAGAGAGGCTTAGCAGCTTAGCAAAGCCAGGGATACATATCCTGTGCCGGGAACTTTACCCACCCTCTTGTTTAATCCTCCAGACAACCCTATCCATTTTGTTTATTAGAAAAGGGAGAATTAGTTACTTGTCCAAGGTATCACTGTTTGTACACGGCTAAGTAAGGATTAGAAGCCCCGCACTTACCTACCGCTCAGTGACCGAGTGACTTAGCTTATGGGAAAGTCAATCATGCCCCACACGTTACAGAAAATACTAATTTCTCTTCCATTGGACAGTTTAGTGGTGAGGAGGTGTGGTTGAGATTGGTAGGTAACCCCATGAAATTGCATCCATTTTCCTTCTTCCATAAAAATAGATCCCACAATTTTTAAGTGGGCCCTGATCATCCCTAATAAAGATTACATTTCCCAGTCTGCTTTGCAGCTGCACGTGGCCATATGATTAAATTTTGGCCAATGAGAAGTAAGCAGAATTGTCATGTGGCTCTTTTAGGAACTTCCCTTAAAAGATAGTTGAGCACTTTTTTCTCTATGCCTTCTTCCACCCACCTACCAGGAACACAGGTGTGATGTCTGGAGCTCTAGCTGCCATCTTGTACTATGGGGATGATCCTGGCCCTGGGGAAGTTAGAGGAATGAGCTGGAAGGAGCTTGAGTCCCTGGAGGCTTGGCCAAGTACTACACCAGGCCTAGACTTCTGACTTCCCAGATTTTGTGTGAGGGAGAAATTAACAGCTGTCTTATGTAAGCCAATTTTTTTTTTTTTTTCAAATCTCTATTGCTTGCAACCAAAAGTAATCCTGATACAGCACAAAGAAAGTGGAGAGGGAGCCTCAGAGGCAATGTTGGCCTTCTTCACAGAAGTGTCCAGGGATGGCCTTGATTCTTAGAACCAACCAGAAGGGCCCTGGAGAGCCCGGCAGTTGGAGCTGTCAGGGAGATAGATATTGAATTAGTGCTGCCAACCACCACTCGCCCTGACTTGCCCCTGGGTCTTCTGCCAGTCCTGCCTGCCCATCCATTTTATGGCATCCTTTGCAGTTGCCTGCAAAGACATGATGGCTCCACACAGGCACCCATGGTCTCTCCTCCTCTAGGTGGAGAGAAACAGCACATCACCAGACTGCAATGAGGAAATCTCTGAAACCCTGGATTCTCATCTCAGCAACTGTGAAGAGGAAACACCTTCTGTTCTGCTCCTCTGGGCTTTGCCCCCTCAGCCGTGCAAGAATAAAACACGTCTGATCTCTTCAACAGAGACTGACAAGGCAGAGCACAGAGCCTCTGAACCTGCTAGAAATTTAAAATTCAGCTTTGCTTCCTCCTGGGCTTCTGGAGGAGAAGACTGGATTCCTCTGCAGATGCCGAGTGGGCTGGGGAGCCCTGGGAGTGGCACCGTCTAGCAGAGGCTGTGAGACCACTTGCATGAGGGCACCGACAGAGGTGGTGTTTCCTGCCAGGATGGTGTCGGCCTCAGCTGCCGGGGGCCCACTCCTGGGGCCACTCCCAGGTCCAGCTGTCCTGGGTAATGTCCTGGCTTGACCACGTACTCGGCACTTGGACACTATGTTCATAGGGCTTAGGTCCTCGCCTGTAAAATGGAAATTATGACGGTTCTGGTCTCCAAGGGCAGCTCTGAAGACTAAATGAAACGTTCCAGGTAAAGCTTTTAGATGCCTGGCACATAGCAAGTGCCCAGCAATTGCTGCTTGTTATCCTTGTTGGAGAGTAATAACGATACAAGATAACACTCAGAGCTCTTCCTATGTGTAGGTGCTGTACCGAGGACTCTTCATATATAAACCCTTTTATCCTCACAACTCTACGAGGACACTGTAATTATGCCCCCCCATTTTATTGATAAGGAAACTGAGGCCCATTTGGGGCACAATCCCAGCCTGCTGCACCCCTGTCTATGCCCTTAAAAAAGGAGGAAGGGGCTTCCCTGGTGGCGCAGTGGTTGGGAGTCCGCCTGCCGATGCAGGGGACGTGGGTTCGTGCCCCGGCCTGGGAGGATCCCGCGTGCCGTGGAGCGGCTGGGCCTGTGGGCCATGGCCGCTGGGCCTGCGCGTCCGGAGCCTGTGCTCCGCAACGGGAGAGGCCGCGGCAGTGAGAGGCCCGTGTACCGCAAAAAAAAAAAAAAAAAAAAAAAGGAGGAAGGAGGGGATCCTGACTCCTTACCGACTGCTGGCCTCTTGTTTCCCCAGCTTCCCGGATCCTTCCCACCACAGGCTTTTTTTAAAACAATTGTTATTGAAATATAGTTGCTTTACAATGTTGTGTTAGTTTCAGGTGTACAGCAAAGTGAGTCAGTTATACATCTATATATATATGTATATGTATATATTCTTTTAAGATTCTTTTCCATTTAGGTTGTTACAAGATATTGCGTGGAGTTCCCTGTGCTGTCCAGTAGGTCCTTGCTGAGTATCTATTTTATATATATACTAGTGTGTGTGTATTTTAATCCCAAACTCCTAATTTATCTCCCCCTATCTCCCGCCACCGTCCCCTGTGGTAACCATAAATTGGTTTTCTATGTCTGTGAGTCTATTTCTGTTTTGTACGTAAGTTCATTTGTATCTTTCTTTTAGATTCCACCTCAGGCTTTCAAAATGCTGTTGCTGGCGCCTGCTTGCTCTCCCCAGGTCCACCTCAGCTTGTTCTGGGTCGCCTTTCAGCCCGGCGCTGGACACTTATTTCTCTATCATGCTGCTGTTCTTGCTCTGGTCCCTGCGGTGAGGATTTATTTCTTCCACGGTTCCTTTCTCTCTCTCTTTCTGCAGATCAGACTGTGAGGCTGCCTTCCTCATGAAGGCAGGAGAACACCTGCTTCGCCTCTGGCTGTGTCGCATCCACCCCCGGCGATGCCTGGCAACGTGGCCCGCAGTCGGTTCCGAAAGTGCCATGGGGTCTGAGGACAAGTAAGAGACAGGGTCCCCTTCAGATGTGACAACTCTCCCTGAGCCCTGTGTGCACCAGGCCCTTTCCTAGGAGGAGCACGTGTGGAGCCCTTGCTGCCTGCCCGGCCCTCTTCAAAGCACCCGATGTGCATCAATCATTTCATTTAATCCTCACAACCCCTTCTGGGGTATCTGAATCTGCAGGGGCTGCCATGACAAAGTATCACAGACTGGTACTATAAACAACAGAAATGTATTTTCTCACTGTTCAGGAGGCTGGAAGTCCAAGATCAAGATGTCGTCAGGGCGGGTTTCTGCTGCAGTCTCTCTCCTTAGCTTGTAGATGGTCACCTTCTCCTTGTCTCCTCACATGGTCTTCCCTCTGTGTGTCTGTGTCCTCATGTCGTCTTCTTATAAGGACACCAGTCACGTTGGACAAGGGCTTACCCCAATGACCTCATTTTACCTTAATTACCTCTTTAAAGACCCCATCTCCAAATACAGTCACATTCTGATGTATGGGGGGTTAGGACTTAATGAATTGTTAGGACTTCAATGGATTTGGGGGAACACCCACGACAGGGTAAGAGCTATTATTATCATCCCATTTTTTAGTTGAGGAAACTGAGGCACAGAGAGACTGGGTAACTCACCCAGGTCCACAGCTAACAGAGGGCAGAATCTGAGCCATAATAGCCTGACTCTGCCGCCTCACATGGAACCACGGCCCAGACCCTGCCATGGCCCTCAGAGGTAGATCTCAAGCCATCAGCCTTTTTCTAAAGCCAAGGACATGGAAGCAACCTAAATGCCCATCAACAGAGGAATGGATAAAGAAGATGTGGTACATATATACAACGGAATATTACTCAGCCATAGGAAGGAACGAAACTGTGCCATCTGCAGAGACGTGGATGGACCTAGAGACTGTCATACAGAGTGAAGTAAGTCAGAGAAAGATAAATATTGTATATTAACGCATATACGTGGAATCTAGAAAACTGGTACAGATGAACTTATTTGCAAAGCAGACATGGAGACACAGACATAGAGAACAAACATATGGACACCACGCGGGGAAAGGGGGACACGTGGGATGAATGTGGAGACTGGGATGGACATGTATACACTACTATGTGTAAAGTAGACAACTAATGAGAACCTGCTGTGTAGCACAGGGAACTCTACTCAGTGCTCCGCGGTGACCTAAATGGCAAGGAAATCCAAAAAAGAGGGGATATATGTATATGTACGGATGATTCACTTTGCTGTACAGCAGAAACTGACACAGCAGTGTAAAGTAACTATAGTCCAATAAAAATTTAAAAAGTAAACAACCAAAATCACACATATGATATGTGACTAAATATGGATATAAACTTAAATTTAAAAAAAAAATAGCCAGGCTTCCCTGGTGGCACAGTGGTTGAGAGTCCGCCTGCCGATGCAGGGGACACGGGTTCGTGCCCCGGTCCGGGAAGATCCCACATGCTGCGGAGTGGCTGGGCCCGTGAGCCATGGCCGCTGAGCCTGAGCATCTGGAGCCTGTGCTCTGCATCGGGGGAGGCCACAACAGTGAGAGGCCCACGTACCACAAAAAAAAAAAAAAAAAAAAAAATTAGCCAAGGAAATCAGGACTCAGAGGAGAAACCTTGTGCCCCAGGCCGCTTAGCTGACAGGTGGCACGGTGAGAACTCCAATCCGGTATGCTGGCTCCGAGCCCAACTTCTTTAAACTACCCCACCCCTACCTCCTTAAATCTGCTCCCTCCATAGGAAAAGGGCATAGCAATTGGTCCCAAGAGAAGAGTTTGGGAATGGAAAGCCACTTTGACTCTGGTGTTACAGGGAGATTAATGAACATGTGTTTTCCTCTAGCGCCTCTGACACGCGGTTTCCAGGAAGGGCACCTGTGGTCCAGAACTGCCCCCAGCCAAGCTGGGAAGAGGGCAGCAGAGTTCACCGCCCTCTCCTTGCCTCCTGCAGCCCCTCCCCTTGCAACAACAATAGCTACCCCAATATTACTAGCACTTTCCAGGTGATCACTGTGTGCTAGGCACCATCCTAAGTTTTTTTATTCATTGATTTATTTGTTTCTCTCAACAACTCTACAGGGCAGGGAGTGGCATTATTATTATCTCTATTTTCTACCTGAAGAAGTGAAGGCACAGCCATTGGCCCAGAGTCCCCAAAGGAGTAATTGGTGGAGGTTGGATGTAAACCCAAGTAGCTGGTGGCCAGCCCAGCTCTGGACCACTCCTGGCCACTGTGGGGTGGATGGCGGACAGGGAGCTAATGAGTTAATTCTCCCAGCTACTCTTTCTTTTTTTTTTTCTTAATTTTTTTTTTTAATCTGAGGAGGTTAATTGTTCACCGTCAGTTGGCCTGCTCTTTTTATTTTTTTTTTATTTTTTTTAATTTTTGGCTGCATCGGGGCTTAGCTGCAGCATGCAGGATCTTTTGTTGCCGTAGGCAGGGTCTTCTTCGTTGTGGTGTGCTGGCTTCTCTCAAGTTGTGGTGTGCAGGTTTTTCTCTCTCTAGTGGAGACGCGCAGGCTCAGTAGTTGTGGCGCAGGGGCCTAGTTGCCCTGAGGCATATAGGATCTTACTTCCCCGACCAGGGATTGAACCCGCATCCCCTGCATTGGAAGGCAGATTCTTTACCACTGGACCACCAGGGAAGTCCCACTCCCCCAGCTACTCTTCCACTGGTTCATCTGCTCACCCATCCACCTACTCTTCTTGCTCTGACTGAGGCCCAGCACTGGGTTCCTCCCACTAGAACCTTCAGGCTTGGAGGGCAGGAGGCCCCTTAAAGGGACGGCATTGACCCTGTATAACAGGAGTGTGTCCATGATGCAAAGAGGGGAATTCACAGTCAGAGGAAGGAAAGGAAGGCTGGTGAGGGGCAGTGATGGGCACACTGGGTCTTAAAGGGTGGGTAGGAGTTTGCCGGGCAGAGGCAGGGATGTTGCCACAAGAGCTCTAGGGCTGGTGTGTGTGGAGATGGGGGTGGGGTGGGGGAGGAGGAGGTGCCCATGCTAAGGAGGGAGTCTTGACCTAGAGGTCATGGCATTTTAAGGCCCCCGTGGGACTTGAAGCAACATGGTCCTTAAGCTCGGAAGTCACTTCCTATCCTACTTAAATTAAAATCCCAAGTCCCTACCATGGCCTAGACAGCACTGCATGATGTGGCCTCCTGGCCGGGCTCCACTTCTAGACTCATCACCACCCCTCTGTGCCTCCCTATCTGCCTCCAACTCTACCTGCCTTCCTGCTCTTCCCAGAACAGGCCAAGCAAACGGCCTAGACACGGAACTTGCCTCTCTCTCTGCCCGGATCACTCATCCCCTCCAGCACAGTTCTGTATAATTGGCTAATTACTTCCAGCCAAGCTTCACACAGCTCTCAATAAATACTTGTTAAATGGATAAATGAGCTCTACTTTATTATTGTCCGATTCACTGAAAGTAAGTATACAGACAGCTCTCAGCCTTCCAATTCTGCCGGATAATTAACCAGGACACACTGTCCCTCTTCAGGCTGCCCCCCTTCAGGCTGCCCCCATTGCCTGTTAACTCTGGGCTGTACCTGAGTTGCCGACACAACCTCCAGAGTGGCTCTGGGCTGCCAGTAAAGCCAAGCTGCACAGCAGTTGAGCTGCTCCTCAGCCGAGGATGCATCTAACAGCCCCGCTGCCACAAACTCATCTCAGCGGCAGTAAAGAAGCCATGAAATTGCCTGAATTGACAAGCTGATGGCAAAGTAAAAGGGGCCTGTCAAATTCCAACCTAAACCGAAAGACAAAAGTCAATTCCTTCCAGCACCTTCGGCATGAGCCTGATGCTGGAAAAGAGGAGACGGACGTCTCCCCACTTCTGTCCTACCTGCACCTTCCTTTGCCTGGGGGAGGGGGAGGGGGAGGGGGGGTGGAGAGCCTCAGCAGCTGCTGAGTGACCATGGCCTTGGGTCAAAATGAAAACACTGGCCAGGTTGTTGGGGAAAGATGTTCCTGACAAATTTTGGGTGGTTGTAATAGCAATAAAGTCTTTGATGAAAAAGACCCTCCCAAATCCTATTTCTTTCCCTGGAAGCACAGTGTCAAAATAAGTTGTTTTGATATTTATGAATTCATTCCAGTCCACACTGGGAGCTTGTTTTCTTCCTTGCCTATTTCAGAACAACAATAACAAAGAAGAACAACTGTGGGTTCCTAAATCTGGCACCCTAACTCAGGACTCAAGTTTATTTCTTGTGTTATTATTATTCTTTCCTGTTGAATGGCAACATTAACTGATTATAAATAAATCAAGGCCCTTTTCCAGCAATTGCAGCTGAAAATTCGTTTTTCAAGATTGGGTCTGATTGCAGAGTGTCTTAACAAAAAGGGGGTGGAACAGCTAAACCATTTACGCCTAGAATCCTGGTGAAGAAATTAGGGTTTGATGAACCCTGAAACAGCTACCTTCTTCTCCCCTCTAAGGAGAAAAGAACACGTGGCTCTAAATTTTAAATGTGAACCAACAACTGTTTTTGAAATTGTTGTTTGGAGATAGCGGTGGTGGGGAGCTCTGGAAAGCCGATGTCCTCACATCTCAGGGGAGAGATTTTTCTCTTAGGAACAGCTCAGGTAGCCCCTGAGAGATGCTGAGGATAAAATCTGGATGCCACGTTTCCTGTGATTCTGTGCATGTGGATGGTGGGTTTTAAATGTCCAAAATGTCCAATTTGCCAGCAGCTCCTTGGGGCTCAGGTAATTGGCAGCCTTCACGGGCTCTACCGGCAATGGGCTCAGGAGGTTTACTCCTTGAAGATTTCAAGGCACAGTGATTTCCCAATATTTGCTAATTGGCAAGCTGTGAAGTCTTTGAAAAGGCAGATGGGGTTTGGAAAGCCCAGAGCCCCGGTGGCTCGAAATCCCAGCTCAGAGGTGCGTGCTGAGCCGGTTCTCCATTTGGGCACTAGATGGCGCCAGCAGCCTTCCCGGGCTGGGCTGCCTCCCCCGGCGCGGCCAGGTCAGAAAGAGCAGGCTCCCGGTTCTCAGCAGGAGGTCCACGAAGAAGTGACCGTGAATACAAACCCGGAACCACTTGACCTGGCTTCGGGATCAGGATGTGTAAGGTGATCGGTGATGTGTCTAGTCCTGCGTGGTAGCACGTGGGCTGGTCAAATGGTTAAGAACCACTGCTTTGCAAGGTCATGTGTCGCTTTCCAGTTGTTTCTTTAGACACAGGACGGTTGGTTCCCTCACTGAAACTCTTTCATCTTGCCTTTCTCTCTTCAGCAGCACAGTCTATCTCCTCCAGCCACCAGAGATCTTCCCTAAAAGATGTTACTCCTCTGTTTTGGGAGAAACTGCTTGTTGTCCCCTAATATTTGTTTTTCCTTCTTCCCCACTTGATTAGAGGGCTCTGAGCAGCCAGAGGTCACACAGCACATGGAAGTCGCCACCCATAGGATGGGGAGAGGCGCAGAGAGGCTCAAATGAGGGAGTCTGCCCACCTCCCAGTTTCGTGCATCGTACCCATGGTGTGAATGCTGTGTCTGAGGTCAGACACAATTCTCTCAAACTTGGGAGGTCTCCATGTACAAAGGGATGTGAATAATTAGTTGTTCCAGACCTCCCTCATGTTTGGATAGTAGTTATGTCATGTTAATGTTCTTGGTCAGTATCAGGACTTGATGTTTCTCTGTTTACCTTTTTTCATCCTCCTTCTCCATTCCAAGGGCACCTACCATGTATTTTTCATAGAAATCCTTGAATTCACATTATCCATGGGAAAAAAAACGTATTCTTGGACATGTATACACATATATATGCATTTGTGTAGGAATGTACTTACATACACACACACCTCTAATCCAACACCAACATTGTGAATTTCAATCCAAAGTCCAAGGAGAATAGACAAAGAGCTCAAGGTTTCACATAGTGTTGGGGGCAGAACTTGGATTCCATCCCAGCCATCTTGACTCACAGCCCAGTCCTTTTACCAGAGCATGCATGTATTTTTAATTCACATAAATGATTTATTAGTTAGGATCTAGCAAGAAAATCAGAAACCACTCTAGGACTTTCAAACAAAGGGAATTTAATATAGGGGATTGGTTAGACAAGTGATGGGATCTTGGAGAAGATAGACATAATGATGAGATTACCCACCAAAGGAAACCACCACTACCCCTAGGGCTGGGACAATGGGAAGAGTGATGCCACCAGAGTCCAGAGCTAGGGCTTGTGGCTGGGGCTCCAAGGTGGGGACTGACTGGTGGGATGTGAACAATTGGGGAAGGAGCTATCCAGAAGGAACCAGAGCCACAGAAAAGGTACAGAGGCTGTGGAAGATACCACAGGAAACACAGAAGGAGAAACACTCTGACTCTCCTGTCCTCCGACCCCCCAGTCTTCTACCAGAGCCTCTGATTGCCTCAACCGACCCGGAAGCTGGAAGCAAGGGAACCTGGGAATCGTAGCTCCCTGTGGTACAGCGACCAGCAGGAGAAGGATGGAGATGGACTGAGAATACACTGGCAGTTTATGGGCAGAATTGGGGGGGCGGGGGCGGTAAAAGACCTTGCCATTGTGCGTGTGTAATTAGGACAGTTTAAGGTGAAACATGTAGGCTACCTAGTTCAAATCTTAGCTCCTCCATTTACTAGCTATATAACATGGGCAAGTTACTGAACTTCTCTGTGTCTCTGTTTCTTCCTCTGTACACTGGGGATGATAATGATGTATATATACCTCAGGGGATTTGTGAGAACTAAATGAGTTCATCTGTGTCAAGTACTTAGATGGTGCCTGGCACAAGCATTCAGTCTTATCTACCATGTTTTTTTTTTGTTTGTTTTTTAAAGATCTGTAAATGTTACATGTATGTGCATCTAGTTTGTGGCTTCTAACCACTGCACACATCCCCATGGTGTATGTCCACCACATTTTATCCAAGGAAGCACAAGACAACTCCAATCCTCTGTCTATTTGCATTGGGATGACTGGACTCGTAGGTATGTGTTGAATTCAAGAACAAAATTAGATGGCTGCATGTAAGTGCTGTGAGAGTGTACTGAAACCCAGGATGGCACCTTTAGGGTCAGCCTAAAAGTGGGGATACTTTGAAGCATTTGTCAATGAGATTTGGACTAAAGGCACTTGGAAAAATTCACTTGACTGAATTTTAACTTTCCATAAGTGAAAGGAAGTTGGCTCTGTTCTTCTGTTACAGTGTAAGCTCCTTAAGGGTGGAGTCCATGCCTTACTTCACTAATTGAACCCCTCCTCTGACCCCCGCAGCTGCCCTGAGAGTTAGGCATTGTCATCAGCCGAGGAAACTGAGGTTCAGAGGAATTAAGGAATTTTCAGTGGCTGAGCTAGGACTGAACCTAAGCCTGGGCTTGGTCATTCCTCCAAACTGCCCCTCTTAAGGCAGTAGCAGGGAGCCCGGCCCATGGAGTTGGAAGTCACTTTTTACTTATGTCAGGGAGCTTGGGTTGATACTATGTGCCTGAAACGGGTGAGAAGGGCCAGAATTTGTTGTCAAAGGGCCACAGGCCGAACCTGAGATGGAGTCAGAGCCAAGAGCATATGAAAAGTGACCCCAGGTCTGAAACCATCCAAGGGGACACTGGGAATCTTTGCCTAAAGGCAGGGCTGGTGTGTAGGCTCAAAGGACCAAGGTCATGGTGGGAGGACAGATAATTGGCAGCTCTATATGATTTCACTGAGTGATTACTGGGATGTCCCATTGTGTCATTGTTAAATGATTGCATTTGTAATTGAAATCTCTGAGACTTCTCCAACTGGGAGATTTGCACTAATCATGGCTCAGTCACTGCAGAGTGTGGCTCATTTGGACAGTTGCTTGCACTTCCAAGGATGGATGTGGCCCATTTATCTATGCCCTGTTGTCCCAGCAGGTCTGGAGTCAATGTTAATAACAGAACCATTTCCCTAAAGCACCTTTTCTATCATGTTCCTCCTGGATTAAAACCCTGCGGTGACAGCCATTACCTCCAGGGAAAAGGCCAAATGCCACATGTGGAATGGTATCGGTGTCCTCCACAGCCCCTCCAAGTTCATGTGTTGAAATCCTAAGGCCCGATGTGATGGTGTTAGGAGGTGCGTCCTTTGGAAAGTGCTTAGGTCACGAGGGTGGAACCCTCATAAATGCGACCCCACAGAGCTCCCTCACTTCTTCTTCCACGTGAGATTATAACTAGAAATTATCAGCCTGCAACCAAGAAAGCCTTCACCAAAACCTGACAGTGCTGGCACCCTGATCTTGGACTTCCAGCCTCCGAACTGAGAAATAGATTTCTGTTGTTTGTAAGCCACTCGGTCTCTGGTAGTTTTGTTATAGTAGCCTAGATGGACTAAGACGGGCTGCAAATAAAAAACAATTGAACAATGTATGTTAGTTTCCTGTGGCTGCCATGACAAACTTGGTGGATGAAGACAACAAAAATTTATTCTCTCATAGTTCTGGAGGCCACAAGTCTGACATCAAGGTGACAGCAGAGTTGGTGTCTTCCGGAGGCTCTGAGGGAGAATCCTTCTCATGCCCTTCTCCTAGCTTCTGGGAGCTGCTGGCAATCGTTGGCGTTCTTTGGCCTGTGGATGGATCCCTCCAATCTCCACCTCTGTCTTCATGTCACCTTCTCCTCTGTGTCTTCTCTCCTTCTTTTATTGGGACACTTGTCCCTATTGGATTTAGGGCCCACCTTAATCCAGGATGATCTTACCTTGAGACCCTTAACTTAATTACATCTTAATTACATTTTCCAAATAATGTTACATTCACAGGTTCCTGGGCAGGGACATATCTTTGGAGGGACACCATTCAACTCACTGCACCGTGTTTTAAATAAAAAGGACTTCACTCTTTTCACCAGACAAGAAGTCTGGAGGCCTGAAGCTGCCAGCCATGGTTTATGTGGTCACCTCTCTGTGGTTCCCTCCCCGCGCAAGACAGCCACCTCGGCTCCTGCGTCATGTCTGCACGGGGGTGGCAGCACCAGTCACATCTATCCCTGCTGTCACAAGCTTTCTCAGAACCCCCCTCAGCAGACATCTCCTCTGGAAGAAAGGCTGAGCATATGAGATGTGAGCTTTTCCTGCCTCTGAGGTGGAGGCAGGAGAGGCAGCAGAGGATTAACTGTGGGTGCTGGGTTAACCGGCCAACAGTGTCTGTCATGGGTAGGGGCACGTGGTGACCAGCCCACAGTCCCTGCCCTCAGGAGCTAAGCAGTACTGCCTTATTCAACCCTCATGGCAACCTTGTCTTAAAGTTTGTTTGGCCATAAGAAATGGACCCTGTGACGCACTGCCCAGAGCCCCCTTCAGGAAGGACCTGCTGCCCCAGCTGCGGGCCACTGTCGGCAGATTGTCTTCAACTTTCAGACCCCTTAGGGACTGACTCAGCAGCAGTGGCTTTGCCCAAGGTCATGCCCTTCCCAGAGAGCCCCCCAGCCAGTGATGATCCCTAGAGACCTAGCCATTTGGGCCCAACGGGAACAATTTTGAAGGGTCCTTCTAACTACAGAGCTTCCGACAGTTTTATGGCCAAGTTGTGGCCCCCTGCCATTCATATGTTGAAGGCCTAACGCCCAGGACCTCAGAATGTCCAGATAGGGCCTTTAAAGAGGACTTTAGGGTGGGCCCTTATCCAGTATAATAGTGTCCTTATAAAAAGAGGAGATTAGGACATACACACACACAGAAAGAAGACAGTCATCTACAAGTGAGAGAGAGGCCTCAGAAGAAACCAACTCTGATGACACTTCTGGTCTCCAGAATTGTGAAGAAATAATTTCTGTTGTATAAGCCACCCAGTGTGTTCTGTTACGGCAGCCCAGCAAACTAGTCCACGTGGGTTGGCTGAGGCCATGGGCCTGCGCCCCAGCTTGGCCTCCTCCTCGGCCCACGCCTGCTTCCTTCTCTTCCTGTCCACAGTGTCCATCCCCAGGGCCATCCCTGGGGAGCATGGCGCCCACTCACCTCCATCTCAGCGTCAGCTTCCGAGGACCCACCCTGGGCCTGCACTCACTCTAGCTGATATAACGGGGAGATTGTAGGAGGGCACAGGGGAAGGAGCTCAGACACTCCAGGGCAGGGAGTGCACGGGCCTCCTGCAGGACACAAACTGGAAGTGGAAGCTGGGAGGGAACAGCCTCTCTCTACCTGCCTGACCATGTGTCTGTGTCTCTCTCCACCTTCTCTTACCTTAGCTCCTCTCTGAGCCACGACTTCATGCTGCAGGTTCTCCCTGAAGACCTACCCTCTCCATGGGCTCCTCTCTGCAGGAGGCTTCAGTAGGACCAGCCCCACCCCAGCCTGAGTCTCATCAGGTCGCCCCTGACATTACCTCTCTCTTGGTTCCCTTGTTCCATTTCTCAGAGAATCTGAGCGCCCCCTGCTGCTGCCCATGCGGTCGGGTTGGAACATCCAGGCCCCTAGGTGGTGCAGTGGGGAAGCAAGGAAATGGGGTCGGGTAGGTGAGGCCGCAGTCTCCCTGACAGCTCTTTGGAATTTTACTGAAGAAGGAACCGAGCCCTCAGATGCCCTGCTCGCTCTCCTTTACCACCAAGAGACACTTCTCCTGTGCTGCCTTATGTTACCCCAATTTGAGGAGAATGAGAAGAGCCTTGGAAGCCGGTGGCTGTGATTAGACTTCTGTGCACTCTTCCTTTCTCCCCTATACCCAGACCATGGCCCTCAGCCAGGCCCAGCTCAGAGCTGGTGCTTAATAAACATTTGTGGATTCGAGGTTGCAGGCCAGGATTTCAGATCAGTGAAATTCATTTTCTTTCATGATCATAGCCCGTCATTTGCATTGTGGCAGCCATCTCCAAGAGGCAGCTGGAGGCTGTGCTTCCAGAGAGTATGAAATTACCTAACAGCTCTTCTTTTTTTTGAAGTTGTGGTAAAATATACATAACACATTTACTATTTTCACCACTTTTAAATGTACAGTTCAGTGACATTAAGTACATTCACATTGTGCAACCATCACCAGCATCCAGCTCCAGAACTTTTTCATCTCCTCCAACTGAAACTGTACGCTAACTCCCCATTCCTACCTTCCCCCAGCCCCTGTCAACTACCATCTACTCTCTGTCTCCATGACTTTGACTACTCCTGGTACCTCACGTAAGACCAATCGTTCCATATTTGTCTTTTGTGACTGGCTTATTTCACCTAGCATAATGTCTTCAAGCTTCATTCATGTAGCCTGAGTCAAAATTTCCTTCCTTTTTAGGGCTGAAGAATATTCCATTGTATGTATATACCATGCTTTGTTTATCTAGTCTTCTATCAATAGACACTTGGGTTGCTTCCATCAACAGCCATTTTTAAGAAAAAATATTAATTTAGCAGTCACTATATACTAGGCATTGTACCCAGTTTCTAACATGCATTATTCAATTAATCTTCCCAATAACTTTAAGAGTTGAGTATCATTATCTTCTTTTAAGGTGAAAAAACTGAGGCTTGGAAAAATTTCGAAATTTGCCACCAGTTGCCCACAGGTAAATTTCAGGGTCAGATTCCCTCCCAGGGCTGTGTGATTCCAAAGCCTATGAGCTTCCCACTCCATGTAAAGTGGCATCTCAGTAATGCAATCAGCAAGATGCTGAATGGGAAAACTATAGGACAAATGACCCCATTCTTTCAACATATAAAATGAAAGATAAAAAAAAAAAAAAAAGGAACACAGCCTAGAGTTGAAAAGAGATTTAACAGACAATCAACCAAATTAAATGATTGGGCTTCTTTGGATTCTGATTTGAGAAAGAAAAAAAAACTGTTGAGAAAAGTGAACAGGGGCTTCCCTGGTGGTTCAGTGGTTAAGAATCTGCCTGCCAATGCAAGGGACACGGGTTCGAGCCCTGCTCTGGGAAGATCCCACATGCTGCGGAGCAGCTAAGCCCCTGTGCCACAACTACTGAGCCTGCGCTCTAGAGCCCGCAAGCCACAACTACTGAGCCCACGTGCCACAACTACTGAAGCCTGCAGCCTAGAGCCTGTGCTCCACAGCAAGAGAAGCTACCACAATGAGAAGCCCGTGCACTGCAACTAAGAGTAGCCCCCGCTCGCCACAACTAGAGAAAGGCCGCGCACAGCAACAAAAACCCAACACAGCCAAAAACAAAAACAAACAAATAAATAAATTTATATATTAAAAAAAAGTGAACAATTGAGGAAGTTTGAACAACGTCTGGATAATCTTTGGTGATCTTAAAGTATTATTATTATTATTTTGGTGTACTAATGGTATTGTGGTTGTGTTTCAGAGATGGAGTAAGAGTCTTAGAGATACAAACTGAAATAATTAGAGATGAAATTTATGATGTTGGTGTCTAGAATTTGCTTCAAAAAATTCTAGAAGGAGGGATGGACAAGGGATAAAGGGGAGATACACATGAAATAAGATTGATTTTGTGTTGATAATTGTTGGAACTTAGAGATTAAACAAGACTTAAGAGACATATCAACTCGGTGCAATGTATAGACCTTGCTCTGATCCTAAATCAAGAGTGGAAAATGATCCAGGTGACAGTAAGAGAAATTTGAACTCCAAATTTTGATTGACATTAAGGAAATATTGTTAGTATTTTTAGGTGTGATGAAGCTATAGTGGTTATGTTTAAGAAAAAAAATAATTTCTTTTTTTTTTAATTTATTTTTATTTTATTTATTTTATTTTTGGCTCTGTTGGGTCTTCATTGCTGCGTGCAGGCTTTCTCTAGTTGCAGTGACTAGGGGCTACTCTTTGTTGCAGTACACAGGCTTCTCATTGTGGTGGCTTCTCTTGTTGTGGAGCACAGACTCTAGGCACACAGGCTTCAGTAGTTGTGGCACACGGGCTCCGCTGTTGTGGCTCGCGGGCTCTAGAGCGCAGACTCAGTAGTTCTGGCACACAGGCTTAGCTGCTCCGTGGCATGTGGGACTTCCAGGAGCAGGGCTTGAACCCATGTCCCCTGCATTGGCAGGAGGATTCTTAACCACTGTGCCACCAGGGAAACCCAATAATTCCTATTTTTTAGAGATACATACTGAAACATTTATGAATGAAATGATGTGATATCTGGGATTTGCTTCAAAAATATTCTGGGAATATTTCCCAATGGGGAAAATAAGTGGGAGATATAGATCAAAAAAGATCAGCCATGTGTTGATAATTATTGAAGCTGGGTGATGGGTACTTGGGGATTCATTTTACTATTGTGTCTACTTTTGAATATGCCTGGAATTTCTGCAATGAAGAACTCAACCACAAACATTTGTGAAAAAAATGGTATCTCATTTCTACAGGTAGGGAAACTGAGGCTTTGAGAGGTTAAGTAACAGACCCAAGTTTCAGGCATTCAACGTTTCAGCAGACGGTTGGGGGCAGGAGTGAAATATGGTCATCAGTTTCAACTCAGGAGACAAGGGGTTAACCCCTGGACCACCTGCTCTTCCTGCCAGTCCACAGCCCACTTTTTTCTTCTGTTAATAGTGCCTTGATGTTTCTTGGGAGACCAAATCCCCCTATTCTTAGCCATGTGAGCGGGAGGCTGATCCTAAGTCTGTCTCCAACTCCAGGGCTGGGTACATAACCCAGGTCTGAACAATCAGATTGTTCTACTCTTTGCTCATGGTGGTTGCCTCAAAGAAGGGGATCTGAGTTGATCCAATGAGATTCCATCCTTGGAGTTTTCTAGAGGTAGAAGGAGAAGCTCCTTTTCCTCTGGAATTGCTAAAGAATAATAGCAGCAATGAGAAGACTAGATATTGAAAGCTTACTATGTGCTGGACAGTGTGCTAAGCCCTTTACACATATTTACTAATATGTTAATTATTATTATCTATTATTAATAAGTCCCCCTTTTACAGATGAGAACACTGAGGCACAGAGAGATTAAGAGACCTGGTGAGGATCTCAAGCTGCTGGAGGCCACTAGATGAAGACAATCTGCCTGAGGTAAAGTCAACATTGAAGGAGAAAAAATTAGCTACCAGGAGACCAAGTCCCGCTGATGTCACTTAGGTCCCTGGATTTGAGCCCCTGGAGTCAGCTTTACCTTCGACTTTTTTCTTTCTTGAGCCAGTACTTTTTCTTTATTAGTACAAGCCAATTTAAGTTGAATATCAGCATTTTGCAGCTCAAAGAGACTTGACCCATAAAGTGATGGAGGACATTGAATACCAGGGGCAGAGGAAGGGAGAGAATGAAGGAGAACCGATATAAATTGCCTACCATAAGGCAGGCATTGAGCTGGAAGCTTTGCATACACTATCTTACTTAAGCTTTACAAGAACCTGTTAGATGAGCAGTGTCCTCATTTTATAAATTAGGAAAATGAGGTTATGAAGTGTTAAGTCCATTGGTTCATTAAATAAATATTTCATTCTGGACCAGGTACTCTGATAGGTACTGCAAATTCAAAGATAACAGCAGTAATAATCACTATAGCTCACATTAACTGAGTGCTTACTGTGTGCCAGATGCTGTTCTAAGCAACTGACATGCATCATCTCATGTAATCCACTGAACAAACCTGTGAAGTAAGTTTTATCATCATCCCCATTTTATGGATGAGGAAACTGAGGCACAGAGAAGTTAAATCATGTGCTCAAGGGCATGTAGCTGAGAGATGGAGGTGAGGTGACTTCAGAAGCCAGGACCCGACATGACACCACACTGCCAACCTTTCCTGCAAGAAGTTCAAGGTAACTTGCCCACAGGTCACACAACTGGAGGTAGTCCACACTGGTCTGCTTGCCCGAAAGCTCAAGGTTTTTCCTTGGCATCCTAGTGCCATTGCACATTAGAGTGGAGTCGGAGCTGGGCTTTGCAGGAAATCAGGAGACATGAGATGGTTTGGGGGGAAAATGATGTTCTCATTAAAATTGTTCCATCTTTCAAAGAAGGTCTGAATTTACACTGACCACAAGGCAAAAACATATCCCTATATATACCCCCCCCCCCAGGGGCCACACCTTAGTGTGGTTTACACTTGTGCCATGACGCACAGAAGTGAGTTTCAATTCTGTTTTTAGGGAGAGAACTTCCTGTTTGTCCCAGCCCTGACCCCTTGCAGCAGGACACACTGCTGGCCAGCCTACAGGACTCAGCACTCGCCCGTCTTTTCTTTCAAACCGCCCTTGACCCTTACCCACCTACTCTGGTGATAGTTTTCCTCTTTCCTTTGCCAGCTGACCTTCCTCCAACCCACATGGGTCTGTTGGGTCTACTGTTCACAGGACCCACTTACCCAGAGGGTAGCTAACCCTGGGCTGTCGTCATGGGTTCATGGAGCACGAATGCCACCCTAAGAGGATCAGTCAGACTCCTGAGATTTTACGTCTGGCGCTAGGAGAGAGGAGCTTACTTTCTCCCGAGATTGGATGATGTAAACCTGAACCTGTCTCTGATCATACTCACCCTCTCCCCTCGACACCCCCGAAAGCCACGTGAAGGCAGCTCATCTTCTGCAATACGCATAAGCCCAATATCCCGAGAAAAGCAGGGCTGAGAAATGGACGCAAAGACACACAGAGAGGGAATATTACTGAGTCTCTGCATCCAGTCATTCCTGAGATCAACTCCATTCCAGGAACTCCCAGTTTATGGCATCAATAAATATTCCTTCTGCTGAAATTGGCTTGACTTGAGTTTCTACTGCTTGCAATCCAAAGAGTTCTGGCTAAGACTTGCTTCATTACCCAGAGGCTTCCTTAGTCATGGCTTGTTCTTCTGGCTTTTCTCACTTTTAACTTTCACAAATGGCAGTAAGTCAGAATGTGTGTGAAGATCTAACAACAAGGGGACTGACAGCAGAATTATTTATTATGGTAAAAATTTTGGAAAAAACTTAGATGGCCCATTATAAGGGATTGTTCACCTGTACAGCCACCTCAGGTTCCTAGGTCTCATAAGTTTGTGGGTAAAAAGTGATGTCTAGTGATGTAAATGCCCTGAATATGATACCCACACAGTGGTCCAGCCCCACCCAGAGTTCCCCATGGTTATATCTGGGGGTCCCCATGGTGCTATCTCACATAAGTTCAAGCACAGGCTCACTTGTATTTTTCAGCTCTGGTTTCCTCCTTGAGACATTTCACCACTGCCCGGGCCTCTCTGGGAAAACACTGCTCCTCTGTGTGAAGCCATCCTTTGGGGTGGCCACCCCCGAACTCCAGGCATCTGAGCTGGGCTAGGTCCATGGAGTGGGAGAAGCGGGGAAGGGAATCACCCTGGTATTCAACAAGCCTCACCATTTCCTTTTTTCTGCGAATAGGTCCCATGAGCCAGGCCTGGCCAGTCAGAGCTCCCTCTCCCCCTGGCAACAGTGGGCGGTGAAGTGACATGGGACCCAAACAGAACCCTTGGTATTGATCCCTGGGACCGGGGCAGAAAGATATTCATTCTCTCTATAGATAGATAGATAAATAGATAGATAGATAGAGATGTGCATATATATATATATATATATATATATATATATATATATATAATCAGTTTATTATAAAAGGATAGAACTCTGGAAGAGTCAGGTGGAAGAGATGAATAGAGTAAAGTGTGCGGGGAGCATGCAGACTTTCCACACCCTCTTCCAGAGCTTTCCTCTCCCCAAATCTCCATGTGTTCACCAACTCAGAAGCTCCGTACTCTCTTTTCTCATTGTGGTTTCTAAGCAGGAGCTCATGGGGCTATACCTATAATAAGAAAATCCAGGAGCTATTGGATGGCCTGTGTGTTACCTTGTAGATGGAGGTACAGAGAAAGCTGGTTTGCAGGGACCAGGGGTGGAGCAGATGTACAGAAAGGAGCAGAGAGAAGACACGGTCTTGGCAGCCTCCCATCTAGTTCCTGGTTCTAGGTCTTTCCTGAGGTTCTGCTGCATCCCTGACCTTGGACTTCAGAGGACACGCTGGAATTACCCAGAAACTCCCAATTTTTGCTGATGCTCACTTTAATTGGCCTTCGCTTTTTGGTAACCCAAAGGGTCCTAATGTATGAACTGTTTTGCTTTCTTCTTCAGACACCTGTGCATAAAACTCCTCCCTTCTCCCTTAGTTGCATAAAAACAACCGACCTAAGTAAACCAGCACATGCAAACCCACTTGGGTCACCAGCCCCAAGCCTGGCATCATACCTGGCCAAATGAAATCCCTTGAAACGCAACCTAGAACCCACAATTCCTCCTACATTAAATCTAAATAAAATAAATAACAGTCACTAATGCTAACTTGCTCAAGGTTGTCAAATATGGAAGAACTAGGAGAGCCAGTACTGAAATCCACGTCCATCTCTGCACAAAGGCATTTAACCCTTTTCTGTATTTGCATATCAATCTCTTTTAGCTCAGAGAAGTCATCTGTGAAATGCTTATGGTTTTGGAGGTAAAGAGCTGAACAGGGGCGGTCCCTGGGTTCAACCCAGGCAGCCAGCACCTCTGGTTGACTAGCCCTCACTGCCATCTGCTAGGCCAGGCCGGGGGGACCAGGTGCCCCTCCGTGCCCTTCGAGGTCGCAGCAGAGCACAGAGGCTTAGACACCCACCAGCTGAGCTTCAAGACCTCGCCAGACACAAGGATAAGTGAAGACAACCCTGAGGTTGGTGTGAGACCCGGGAGATAAGCCTGCCCTGAGTGTCGACGGCAAAGGGGGATGGCCACACCTAGAGAAAAAGGACTCTCTCAGCTGGCTGCTCCCTAGCGGAGTGCTGCCTCAGGGTCAAAGCAGCCAGGAGTCAGGGAGTAAGTGCCCTCAAGTTGCTCACAGAGGCTGGAATCTCCCCACCCACCAACCCCTCCCAGGGGAAGTTGTCTCTGGGTAACTTTCTGGGTCATTTATGACCCTCCAAATTCAAACCTAGGGATTGGAACTCTAATTCCAGATTCCACAGGCCTGGGATTCCTGAGGCCTGAATACTGCCAGTGAGGCCTCTCTGGCCTTTGCCAGATGCTTCCAGCTCAAGAACTCTGGGTTCCTGTGAGTCCTTGGATGTATAACCTTGGGGGCGGTACTGGCTCTTCACCCCTCAGCTTGTGTGTTATTAAAAGCAACCTATTGACAACCTTCCCAGGTTGCATAGGAGGGAAACAGCTGCGAAATAAATATCGTGTTTAGGACATGGATAACTGCAGATATCTTATTATCTATCATCCCTCAGTAGGAATCCTCTCTCTAACTCTCCTTCTGTAGCAATAGGCAGGCATTCGAGAAAACTCTACCAAGAAGGTAGTGCCCCGCCTCCGCGCTCCCGTCCACACTCTCAATGCGTGCTCACAGATGTGTAGCTCTCTCCACTTGGAGACCAACCGTGATTTAGTGGGCTGTTCTCTCCTCCCATGCCAGGCCCCCCTCCCTGTTCCATGGGTGGCACATCACAGATGGTGGTCGGTGACATCAGCAGGGCTTCCCTGATTCCAGGGAGCTTCCTGAGCACCAGCGTCCCCTGGTTTCCCACCATCCTTTACCCGCCACCTCCCCGCAGGCCCCAGATGTGATGTCACTCTCTACTTCCCAGAGTGAACAGCCCTCAGAGGGAACACCCCTACTCTGCCCCCGTCCCTCGCTTCCCTTCCATCCCAGAGTTCCATTTAAGGAGGTCCTCTTCCTGCCTAGGGCACTAATGCTCTGACTCCTCGGGAAAGCCAGCTGCTATTTATGATTCTCCCCCTTCTCCCTCCTATACCTTCCGTATCAGTCAGGGAAACAGAACCACCAATAGGATGTGTGTCTATATCTATACTTATATCTGTATCTGTAGGTATATCTATATCTATATCTGTAATGAAGTTTGTACTAAGGAATTGGCTCACATGATCGTGAGGGCTGCAAATCTGAACTCTGCAGGGTGGGCAGGTTGGTGGAGGCCCAGGGAAGACTTGATGTTGCAGCTTAAGTCTGAAGGCATCTCTTCGTTGGGAGACCTCAGTCTTTTTTGCTGAAGGCCTTCAGCTGATTGGATGAGGCCCACACATGTTATGAAGAGTAATCTTTGCTCAAAGTCCACCATCTCAAATACTAATCTCATGGGAAAAGTATCTTCACAGCACCGTCTGGACTGATGTTTGACCAAATGTCTGGGTACCATGGCCTGGCCAAGTTGACACACAAAAAATGAACCATCATATCATTAGTCATAACCATGGTCAACAGTTATTGTGTGTTTACTCAGTGTACTGTACTAAGCTCACCACATGCAATATCTTATTTAATCCCCTCAATAATGCTGGGAGGTAGATCCTGTTGTTATTCTCATTTTACAGAATGAGGACATCAAGTTCACAGTGAGTGGCAGACTCTGATTCAAACCCAAGTCTGACGAACTCAGGAGATTATGCTTTTACTCTCTAAACTACACCACCTCCCAACTGCACTCCTGATTCCCTACTTCTGTTCTATGATTGAAATCTCTCTGATTAAACTAAACAAAAATGTCCCATTATTTCTTTCCTTTCCTTCCCAGGGAAATGCCTTTAAAAAGGTTGCCTGCTCTTGGTGTCTCCAGTTCTTACCCTTCCTCACCCCATGGCCTCCCCCGCAGACTCCAGAACGAGGAAACCGTGTTGACCAAGGTCATGGATGATGTCCATATTATGAAAGCCAGTGGATGTGGCCTTCCAACTATGTATTTATCATAACATAGTAGCAATTGTTCATTGTTAAAAAAAAATACTAGGAAAGCACTTCTGGTGAAGATGGTGTTGGTGTAAATAAGCATTTGTGGCACCCATTCTGCTATTAACACATAGCAGTTACAGTATAAAGAATACTTTGAAAAACTGAAGATATAAAAAGGAATAACTGAGCTCACAGAGAAGAGAATCATCTTTGAAGACCAGAAAGAGAATAAAAACACACAGCAGTGAGTGAGGCTAAGCCCTGGGCCTACTGGTTCTGGGGCAGAAGCAGGCAGAGATGAGCAGGCTCTGGCTCCTGTATGTAACTAAGCTAGACTGGCTCCCAGGAAACAGGGACTAAACATGTTCCAGGTGAGGCAGGGGCCAGGGTCGAACTTAAGGCTGAAAGTAAGACTAATGGTTTCTCTGCTTAGGATGAGAGACCGATAAGGCTTCTCCTAACCGGTGCTCAAGGCTATAGCTTATGTGAAGCCGAATGTCTAGGTGGGCGGTGACCAGGACAACACAGGAACCAGAACCTGAACTGAGCAATCTGCTCACCGAGTGAGCCACACACAGTGTCCATTAGCAAGAGCTACAATCATCAATCTAAGGTTCAATTAGAGGGAGGGCTGATCAAGGAAGCTGTGAAACTAGACAAGTAAAGGAGAAGAGTGGAGAGAAAAAGAAGAAAAGAGAGAAGAGAGAAAGGGCTCAAGCTTAAAACGACTCGGCAAACCAAAAATCCAAAAGACAAAAAGAAATCTATCTTTTCAGATAATAACCAACAAATCAATATTGATAAATTGTTCGCTTCAGGTGAAACTAAGATAATAAAACAGTCTGCAAAAGAATTTTAAATAAATGTGTTTAAGGCTTTTAAAAAGAAAGTGAATGAATAATATGAGATGCGTAAGATTTAAAATTGTAAAACAAAAATAGCCAGAGAGGAACTTTTTTAAATGATTTATTTATTTATTTATTTATTTATTTGGCTGTGTCAGGTCTTAGTTGCGGCACACAGGATCTTTGTTGCAGCATGTGGGATCCTTTGTTGCAGTGTGCAGGCTTCTCTCTAGTTGCAGCGTGGGCTCTAGAGCACGTGGACTCAGTAGTTGTGGCACACAGGCTTTGTTGCCCCACGGCAAGTGGGATCTTAGTTCCCCAACCAAAAATTGAACCCGCGTCCCCTGCATTGGAAGGCGGATTCTTAACCACTGGACCACCAGGGAAGTCCCACTCCCCCAGCTACTCCCAGTTTCTTCTGGATCCTTCCATAGATATTCAAAAACATATACAAGCATATACATATAGGCTTAGGAAGGTGCATAACAATGTGTGTAATATGCTACCCTTGGCATAAAAAAGTTATAAAGAACATATAAAGTTTCAATTAATAATATATGTTGAAGATTTTCCTTCATTTTTTTTGTTTTAAATGGCTGCTTGGTATTAATTGTGAAACTTTAGAAGCATTCCATTAAAATCAGAAACAAGACAAGAATGCCCACTTCCAACCAACTAACTATTCAATATTTTACTGGAGCTCCTTGCCGAAACAATGGGCAGTATAATAATTGGAAGGGAAAAGACAAAACTCTTTTTATTTGCAGGTAGAACAATCATCTGTGTAGAAACCCCAAGAAAAACCCCAAGAAAATCCACTGTCAAATTATTACAATGTATAAATGAGTTTAACAAGGTTGCTTCATGCAATCGTTTTAAAAAAGATGGTTTTTATAAAGACCAATAACTAATTCAAATTTTTAATTGGAAAACAAAGTCTCATTCAGAGCGCCCTGGGTCAGATCACCATGAAAAACAAAGAGAAAAGAATATGGTGCTGGCAGGCTCCAATTGGGAAAATGCCAATAAAAGATGTTTTATTGGGTTTCTTCATGTGCCCGTGCCTTGGCCAGTGATGCTGGCGGTGGGGCGATTGGGGGAAGATGGGGTCTGTGATTGACAGTCTATGGTATATTACACATGGCTGAGGCAAGCAAGAAGCAATTCTCTCAAAATGGATGGGAAGCTTCAGTACCAAAAGCATTTTTTATCTGCCACACGACTGTCTCCCCAGCAATCACTGAGCTCCTTAATGGCAAAGGAAATGTTTTATTGTTCCTACAGTTCCTGAGCTTAGTGCTGTGCCTTACATGTCACAGAGCCTCAGTAAATGACCAAAGAATGAGTGAGAGAGTGAGTGGAAGCCAGGACCAGCCAGCCTGGAGCATCCTCTCCTCTCCCCAAGGCCACTTGGAATCCCACAGTTTGAGACAGAAGTCCTTCCCCAACCAGACCCCAAATGAGTGAATGGGAAAGGAGAGAAGTAGCAATTGACTACTTTCCTCATCGATGGGACCCCTTTGGAGGACAAATGTGACCATCACCTAAAGCACCTTGCAGGGGGATCACTGCTCAGAACTGTATTCCCATTGAGCTTGGCTGCCTCCAGCAAGGCTACTGGCTTCTGGGAGTGTAGGGCCCTGTGCTCTTGGGAAATAAGGACAATCTTTCATCCTGCCCAGCAATTTTGGGGGAGAGAGGGGGACTGATTCTCTTTCATTTTGTGGCCTGGGGGAATAAGTGATCCAGCTTTTTAGTGCCCCTCAGTCCTGTGCTCTTTTTTTTAATTTTTTTTTTATTGGAGTATAGTTGATTAGCAATGTTGTGTTAGTTTCAAGTGTACAGCAAAGTGATTCAGTTATACATATACATGTATCTGTTCTTTTTCAAATTCTTTTCCTATTTAGGTTATTACAGAGTATTGAGCAGAGTTCCCTGTGCTATATAGTATGTCAGCTATCACTAGGTAGGCACACATGAAAAAGAAGGAAAGAAAGAAAGAGAGAGAGAGAGAGAAAGAAAGAAAGGAAGGAGGAAAGGAAGAAAGAAAGAAGAAAGAAAGAAACAAAGAAAGAAAGAGAAAAGGAGACAAAAATTAACATTTGAATATGCCAAATTGGAGGAATCTTTTTGGAGCAGGGAATGCTAACGTGTTTGCCCCAACCATCCCTCTGCCTTAACACCTCATTGTCTTCTTCCAATGCCTGTGCTCCCTGGAGAAGCCTTCCAAGACTATCCGCTCTAGACTCTGAACTCCTATAGCACTGTCATGAGTATCTGATTCTTTTTTTCTGCCCCACATTTTTTCCTTTTGGGGACTTGCCTTCCTTCCAGCACTTTGGGATTCTGATGCGCTGTCAAAGGAGGGCCAGGATTCCCCCACCACATGAATGGACATAAAACTCAGGCTGACCAATCAGAGTGCCCTGTTCATGGGACACAGTGATTGGTCCAGGGGTGGGCAAAGGACCAATATGGGTCCTAGGAGAGAGAGGGTCTCCCTCCTTCTGAAGGACCTTGGCTAGAGCTGATGGACATCCCCTTTTCTAGGACATGGAAAAGCAGTGCCAGAAAATGAGGTCACACAGAAGAAAACAAATCTGAGAGCTGCCTAGAGAAAGTCCTGATGAATCCAAGAGTGCCCTGGATCCAGCCGTACCTGAAGGCAAATGACTACATGACTCTAGCACTTGGGCCAGTAAATTTCCCTTTTGCTTGGACTACTTTGAATTTGGGTTCCTGTCACTTAAACCAAGTGTCCAACCAACTCAGCCTCTAATTTTCAGGACAAGTCGTGTGGCACATATCAGGGCAACCAGCAAGGCTGGTTCCTGTGAATGTCCCACATCTTCTCTAGAAAGCCTTGGTTCAGGTCTGTGTCGGGGCAATCAGGCCAGGACCCTGGTTTCTTTCAGCATAAGCCTCTCTTTTTTGGCACTTTTTTTCTTCCATATAGTCAATCGGGCTTTGATGCTAAAATAATTTAAAGGCACATCAAATTGCTGAAGGTCGCTTATGCAGAATTTCCAGTGTTTGCTGGCTTTGTCTGTAGCCTTTTGCTATATTGATATACATTTGTCAACACTGTCTCCTTCCTCACCTCTCCATCTAGGCCACAGGTGTGCACAGCCTCACCACCTCATTCCCTGAATGCCTCCCTCTCAACCTGAGGCCTCATGTGAAGACAGCTCTTGCAGCTTCAGGAGTCCTGCTTGCAAACTCTGTGTAAGGCCCCAGGGGCCCCCAGATTTAAGGCACCACTGGGTGTTCTCTGAAGCTGGAGGTGTTACCTCTTGTCTGCGGTCATAGTTCAAGGAGTTGGGGAACAGGGGTCTCCACCTTACTTAATCACCCCTTTTATCATGCGAGCACTCACTCCAGAGCCTGCCATGTTTCCCTAGTGCTACCTATAGAAACTGCCCCACTTAGGCTAACTTCCTTCCTGCATATTCTCTCTCCACACTCCAGACCGGTTGGCTGACCCACTCTCTGCCTCGTAAAAATGCCAAACTCATTCTCCTCTTAAGGCTTCTGTACTTGATGCTCTCCCTGTCTAAAATACCCTTCTTTCTTCTTCCTCCCACCTCCAATCCTAGAAAGCCCACTTTAAGTTCCACCTCTTCCATACAGCCCTCCCTGATTCTTTGAGTCTCCTTACCTACAATTTATCCTTTTTCTGTATAATAGTTGTTCCATAATCAGAACTACACAGCTATCATCTAATTGTGGCACATTGCGGGATTTGACTCCATCCATCCTGCCTCCTAACTGGATTATATGCTCCCTGATGGTAAGGACCATCACTTGCCCATCTTTTATTTCCCTCCCTCCATCTCAGCATCTGGCAGGAGATAGTTTCTTTTTTTTTTTTTTTCTTTTTTTTTTGTGGTACACGGGCCTCTCACTGCTGTGGCCTCTCCCATTGTGGAGCACAGGCTCCGGACACGCAGGCTCAGCGGCCATGGCTCACGGGCCCAGCTGCTCCGTGGCATGTGGGATCTTCCCGGACCGGGGCACGAACCCATGTCCCCTGCATCGGCAGGTGGACTCTCAACCACTGCGCCACCAGGGAAGCCCAGGAGATAGTTTCTTATACTTACCTGATCATAAGCATCACTTTAGGAATCTGTTTTAGAAATACAGATACCATGACTTGTCTCCCCGAGACTCTGACTTAGTAGGCTTGGGGTAAGATGCTGGGACCTGGATTTTCAAAAGTACCATGATATAAGGTTTTATTGAGGCAAGTTTCAAAAACAAGGCATTAGAGTGAGCATATTGCCAACACCCAGATTAAGACATATCTGACAAACTCAAGTGTTTTTATGAAATCAAAGTACAAGATATTTGAAATGTATGAGGGTTTGGAAATCCCAGGGCGTGAGGTTCTCCTGCACGTGGTGCTGTCACCCCACTTTGGAGGTTATACAGTGTGCTGGCTGAGAGAATGGGCTTGGCGGTGACAAAGGTTTGAATCTGCCTCAGCCACTCATAATGAGACTTTGGACAATATATCTAACCTCTCTGAGTCTGTTTCCTCATCTGTTGATTGAAAAGAACAAGGAGAGCCACTTCCCAGGATTTCTGTGAGAATGAAACAAGGTCTTATGCAAAAAGCACTCAACTCCATGCCTGGCACAGAGTAAATATTTGTTACGTATTTGTAGCAAGTACAAGTACTGAAGCTGGGACACCTGCCAGGCTGGAGGCGGTTGCAGAAAACACTTTGTTGGTGGGGCACATTCTCCACTCCTTTTTTTGTTTGTTTTCATGGGGGAACTCTTAGTCCTAATACCAGTGCTTTACCCCCTACTAGAGGGGGTACAGGGAGCCACAACAGCATGAAGTGACTGAAAGGAAGACTGAGAAGTTGTACTCTATTTATTTTGCAACAGTAACATACATTCACAATAGTAATATTATGCTCCCAGCTTTGTATCCTTGCTGAGTTAGAGAACCTTTTCCTTCCTCGATCCATATTTATGCAGCATCACAACTGGAAATAATTGTTCATCTTTGGGCACTGTGTGTCCCCTTGGCCTACCTTTGATCACAAGAGATTAGGAGGCAGCTATGGCTAGAGGACAGAAAGCCTGATCTTCTCTGCTCCTGATGCCAGAGGAAAAACTATGACCAAGACCTGGCCTGGGCCAGGCTAGTCAGGCTACCAGGTGGTATCATTTAAGACAGAAAAACTCAGGCTGTGAAAATGTACTGACTGTGTCTTATACAAGGCAGGGGGACAAGACTGCAGCCTAGTGTGTAGGATGGGGTTTCTCTTCCAAGCAATAGGTTAATTGGTCAATGGATCCATGAGTCAATGAATCAATGGGCTTTTTCCTACAAGCAATAGTTTACCGATCATTTTGGGCCAGGAAAAGGACACAGTCTTAGTCTAGAGAGCAGGAAACTTTCCTCTTCTCTTAGGGACCAAAGGGCAGTTAGACCTATACAGTGATGGGAGACAACACCTGGGAAGTGACATTCTGAGGGAAGTTCATGGCGCCATTTTGGGAACAGGAGTGCCATGGTCCCATGTCACCTGGAGTTCTGCCAAGGAGGTGGGGATGCTGAGCTCAGGCAGTAGTCATAAAGCCCTCTCTGGTTTATGACTCTGTTGCCCTAAAGCTCAACAAAACTTTACAAGAAGAATTTGCTGGTGGGAAAAATTTAGCAGGGAATTATCCCCTCTTATTCTAGGGGTCTTAGCAGCAGCCACCAACAGAGAAGCTGGTGGGGGGAACCAAAGAGGCCTTCCTGGAGGAGGTGGTACTGGGCTGGCTTGTCAATCAGCTTATGTCACTGAGCCAAATGCTTGTAATTGGCTTCGGAGCTCACCATTGACCCCACAGTCTATCTCATGATCCTCAGAATTGACCTCCCACTGCCTCACCAGGATAATTTCAGGGTCCAGAAATTCTGACTCCCAACCCCCTCACATCTGCTGTCGACTGGATCTTCCTCCCCTCCTCATGCAGGGCCATTTCCCTGGCCTTGGCTTCCCCTTTGGCAAAACTGCATTCTCCCTCCACAAGCCCTGACACACGCTCAGAAAAGACAGGGTTCTTGTGGGTCCAGCCTGCCAGGGGCAAGGTTTGCCAGAGCTATACTGGAGCCAAGCGGGTGACCTGTGAATGAGCAATGGGACTGGACCCAGTTCCAGGCTGGAAGGTGAGGCAGCCTCCCAGCGATTCCTCTAACCTCAGAAGCGAGTCAGTAGCTGGCAGTTCACATGAGGTCCCCCTGACATCTCCGGTCAGGAATGCAGCTTGCTGGGGATTCTGAAGCAAAGAGCAGGGGGGAAAGTGATTAGCAGGCAGGACCATCAGCGTGCACCCAGGGACCTCGGTCTGCCTTAGCGAGTGAAGGCTCTGCCCTCGGCCGGCTCTCAGCTGAGCATCCTGGGGCTCATGTGCGGTGGACATGGGCCTTCCAGGACCCTTTGACCACCTGAGTCCTGGCAGAGCGAGGCTCTGGCATCCCAACTTTGTTTTCAACTTCATAAATCCTTGAATCTGACAATAGGGGGAGGAAATGGTGGCTGAAGGCAGATCCATACTTGCAGTTTTGCTGGCTGTGCCAACATTTACAGTTTGCAAACATTTGGTAAAAGGATCCAAGGATGGCATAGGGGAGGGGTGGCTTGGCTCAGTTTGTATGGGTGCTCTGGATTTTGATCATGTACTGGTTGGGAATATATTTATCCCGCTGGGGGCTTGAGGGCACAAGAACAGTACTTCTTAAACTTTAATGTGCCTAGGAATTACCAGGGCTCTTGTTAAAATGCGATTGTGTTTCAGTGTTTGGGTGGATCCCAAGTTTCTGCATTTCCAGGAAGCCCCCAGCATCAGTGGGACCTCACATTGAGAAGGAAAGGGCCAGAAGGCTCTGCAGCTATTGCTATGGGGTCAGGACTTGGAATTTCCAGGAACAGGGTTCCCAATAGCACCCTCATTATAATGAGCAGCTGACTCTCTGCCTGGGCCACTTAGCCCCCACCAGCAGACCCCCTCCCCAAGCTTGGGAACCCAATCCCTTGAGAGACACATAAGATGATAAATGTTTGGATGGGGTTTTCGGGGTCATTATTCCCCTTTACCCACTCTGATTTGTCCTCTAAGTGTTAGATTCTCCTCTGCAGCTTCCAGGGCTGACCAATCCCTCTGGAATGCCCAGTTCATTGACTGCAGCACTAATGAATAGAGAACTCCTCCCCACTCCTCCAGGCTCAGCAGTGTCACCTTTTCTGGGACCGAACTGAAAAGAGTAATTGCCTCTTCTAGGCCACTACTCTGACCTAGATTGTATAAGCATGATATGTGTCACAGTGTGATTGCAATGATGCATCTATGTAACTGTCACTTCTGCAATCCTTGAGGGTGGGAATAATAATGCAGTGCCTGGTGCATATCATATATTTGTTGAATCAGTTATGCATTATTCCCAATCTCTCTTTCTCAGGAGGCCCCAACCTCACTTCCTCGGAGACATCTCTAGGTTAAATAGCACCAATTTTCTCCAACCTCCACCCTCCCTGTTCAGGGGAGTTGAAGACATTGACTGTCAACCTTGGCTCTGTTTTAGAATTAATGCAGGTGTTTTAAAAATACTGACTCTGGGGCTTCCCTGGTGGCACAGTGGTTAAGAATCCACCTGCCAATGCAGGGGACACAGGTTCGAGCCCTGGTCCGGGAAGATCTCACATGCCGCAGAGCAACTAAGCCCGTGGAGCCAAAACTACTGAGCCTGCGCTCTAGAGCCTGCATGCTGCAACTACTGAAGCCCACGCACCTAGAGCCCGTGCTCCGCAACAAGAGAAGCCACTGTAATGAGAAGCCCGTGCACCTCAACGAAGAGTATCCCCTGCTCGCCGCAACCAGAGAGAGCCCGCACACAGGAACAAAGACCCAATGCAGGCAAAAATTAATTAATTAATTAATTTTTAAAAAATACTGACTCTAATCCTCAGAGAGTCTGACTTATTTGATCTGGGGTGTGGCCTGGGCTTCAGGATTTTTAAAAACTCCTCTATGATTCTCACATGTGGACAAGTTTGGAAACCACCGGAGGCAGGAATTGTAGGTTAACACCCAGCACTTCAGCCTCAGGTGAACACTGCCATCAGGCCCCTTCTAATCATGGGTCCCCCAGTGGTGGAGAGCAGGCTCCTTCTTACCTTGGGCTTGAAACTAAGCTCCTTCTGATGAAGGGAGGCCTTAGGACTACATAGATCAGGAACTAGTGGCTGGCATAAGGCCGACCTGGGTTCAAATCCCAGCTCCACCATTTAACTAGAGGTTTGACTTGAGGCCATTTTCTCAGTCTCTCTGAGCCTTGGTTTCCTAACCAATAAAATGGGATAATGGTCTATTAGTTTCTACTGGGCAATAAACCATCCCCAAAACTTAGTTGCTGAAAGCACAACATTTAAGCTTTCTCGAAACTCTGTGGGATGGCTGATCTCTCTTCTGGTCTGGACTGGCTCTGCCAGGGCTGGATGGCCTAGGATAGCCACCCCAGATGTCTGGCAGTTGGCTTGATGTCAGCTGGGGTGATAGAGGTGACTTGGCTGGTGTGTGCATCCCCCATCATCCAGCAGGCTAGCCCAGGCTGGTTCACATGATGGCGGTCATGGGGTCCTGGAAGCTGCAAGGGAAGGAACCACAATGTACTTTTCATGCCTCTGTTTGCTAATGTTCCGTTGGTCAAGGCTAGACAAGGCCAGTCCAGAGTCAGTGTGGGAGAAATACCAACATAGCTCACCTTGCTATACCTATGTACATAAAATAAATAAAATGAAATGAAATATAAAATAAAATAAAAACCCCATTGGTGCTCCGGCCCCAGCAACTAGGACCTTCCTGTTCTTTTCCTTAGTACTCATGTGCTCATAATGATAATAAAGGTCACAATATTTGAGCCCCAGGAGTTAAGTCACTGACAAAAATTTCTTTGATGCTCAGGCCATAATTTTTGCGGCAAATGTTTCCTTGCAGGTTAGGTCATTAATTCATCTCAGTGAAAATTTTAAAATGAGTGCAAATGCCTCCCACCTTTCTTCCCAGGAGCTTTATCATCCACTGGGAGAGGCATGCAGGTAAACGGAACCCAGAAGTCCACTTGAACTTCAGATTTATGTCTGTCTGCATGTGTTTTCTCTGCTTTTGCCTGTGTCAACCTGCGCACAGAAATCCTTCCCCTTCAAAGTTCCACATCTGACAAATGTGTTTGTGAGCAATGGCGATTTTACTGGAGGCTTCACTGAGGAAACCAAAAAAGGGGCACCTGGTACCCATCATAGTCATCAGCTTAAACAGCCCATCTAGATGTTTCTGTTCTTCAAAGCTTCTCTTTTGCTCACTTCCAGGAGAGTTTTATCCTCTTACCTTCCTGACACTTCCCTGGAGCAGCCTGCAGCCTCACTAGCTCCCTTCCCCTCTTCCCAGATTTTCTTTCAGAACTGCCATTCCTCTTTGTCATGCAAAGCAACACAGCTCTCTCTCAGCTCTCCCACATCAAAATATTTCTTCTTCTTCTATTTGCAAAATTAGACCCACCCACCTTAGAAGTCAGGATAGGAACCATCCTGTGCTACTCAACCATGCACTTCCAGATCTTATCCCTTACCTCATCCCAAAGGACTTACTGAATTATTTATTCTGGTGTTTTCCCCAAGGAGACTTTCATGAGTAAAACTATTCTCCATCTTCTTACAACCACTTCTAATATCAAGCATTTTGAATTTTGTGCAAGAGCAACAGGAAAGAGTGACACTTTCTAATGAAAGCATGAAGGAAGGCTTCCTGGAGGAGGTGACATTTGAACCAAGCTCTAAATGAAACTCCTTCGAGAAAGATAGTTAGTACTTGTAAAACTAATGATTTTAAAATATGTTCATCCTTCTGATCACTTAGTCTAATTCCTCAGGCCCCTGTTACACCCCTTCATGCAATCCCCCACCCCATCCTGATATTCACTCTTAATTAGAGACTGGACTAAAGGAGTTAACATGAGCTCCTTTTTTAGATAGTTATCAGGAGGGGACAAGAGGCCCAAGTTCTCCCTATTCATGTCATACGAAACATGGAAAAGAATCTTGGCCCTATAGTTTCAATTGCTCCCCTCAAATTGTCTATGTGTCATGGTTACTTTGGTTTTTGCTTGGCAGGGATTTATTGTTGTTTTTCACATGCTTTGGATCTAGACTAATCTTGGCACTTAGATGTCCCCCTGGCCTCACAGAATAAGATGCCTGGAATTGGTCATCAGAACAAGCCAAGGACTGCAAAGAAATTCCTCAGTAATTACTACATTATTTGATTCTTTGTGTCAAAAATGAGTTAGGTGAAAGAATTCATTCATCTCTTACTACACTGAGAGACAGAGGCCATTTTCCTCATAGGACTCAGGGCTAAAATAGATTGTCTCCTAGACTCCCCTGCCACATTGAGCTGAAACTGAAATTCAGGGGGAAAAGATCTTCCTTTTAAGAATATCATCTCCTGAAACAAAAACATGAGTTTAACAGTCCACTTGGAAGATGCAAAACTTTAATTTCACAAGGCATTTTGAAAGGTGTGTGTGCACGCGTGTGTTTTTAGGCTTCTTTCAGTTGCAAGATAAAACAACCCAACTGAAAATGGGGGTTTCAGTTGTTCACATAACAGAAAAGTCCATGGTAGATTAGTCTTCAGTCATGGCTAGATCCAGATGACGTTGTGTGAGTTTTTTTCCCTCTCGGTCACTCAGCTCTAGTCTTCTTGTCAGACAAGCTCTTCCCACACGGTGTCATTATGACCACCAGCAGCTTCAGACTTAATTCTGCCAGCTTCAAAACCCTGGAGAAATAGATGTGCTTCGTTCCCAATAGTCTTTGCAAAAGTCTCAGGCTTCTGTCTCGATAACCTAAAGGGATATGTCCATCCCTACACCAATTTTGGTGACTCTGATTGGTCAGGCCTTGATCACACACTCCTGAAGCAAGGTGAGTGAGGCAAACCCCAACCAAACTACAGGGACTAAACTTAGGGGGAGGACTGATTCTCCGAAGAAGAAGTAGATGATATTCCCAGAAAGGACAATGATTGGGCAAAACCAAGAGACGTCCATTACAATAAAATGCCTACTTAATGGTGAAATAACTAGAATGGGGAAAAAAGGAAGGCAGCTGGTAGAGTGCAGGCAAAGAGCCATGGATAGGTCTGTACTAAGCAAATTTAGGTTGGCAGGCCTGACTTTCAAACCAGTTGCATTGACTATTAGTAAAAATGATAATGTCTCAACACCTAGACATTTCTTTCTAAATTTCATCTGAGTGTCCACTAATGGCTGACGTTTATGAATGTCACTGTCAACCGGGGTTGCTGGTCGATGACAGGCAGCCTGGTGAGCAGGCAGCTGTCCATCAAAACTGAAGGAAAGAGATTCAAAAGCCAAGGCGGAGAGAAATCGGGAACTTGGCCTGTGCAGTGCACCATGAGGGAAGGAGGGGAGGGGAGAAACCTCGGCAATTTGTTTTTAATATTTTGCTTGTTCTGGATACCGGGAAAGCTGCATATATTGGCTTCTGACTAATGAAAACAGAGGGGAGCCAGGCTGGAAACCTGGCCGTGTTTCCGTGCACAATTAGGTTTGTTTGTTTAGGTCTCTTTTTATTTGTTTTCAGATGACTCAGATAGGAATACTGCAGGCCTTTCAAAGCAAAGTGTTCTTATATGTATTTTGGGTCTAGGGTTTCGCCAAGCGCAGAAAGCCTTGGCTTCCTGAGGTTATTTTCCTATCCAAGGGTTTTTCAAACTTTCAAGTGGAGCTGGAAGAAGGCCGTTGCAAACCAGGTTATTTTTCTTAGCAGACCCCAGCCTGGGGTTTCAGGGGGGACAGGGATCGCAAACATATAAACACAAATCTCCCCAAACAGCATACAGGGCACCCATTGTGTGGATCTCCGGCGCGGCCTCTGCTGACAGCTTTACCATCTGCACACTTAGTCCTCTCTGGAAACCTCTTTGTGAGTCTGCCGCCTTCTCTCCAGACATAGCGATGGACTCTCCCTTGAAATCTTTATCTGCCTATAAACCGTTCAGCTTTCAAGCCTTCCCACTTTCATTGCCGCGGGTTGGGGTCTGACACCTCCGGTGAAATGCAGAGATATTTACCATCTGGGAAGCTGCCGAGCGCCTGGCTGAGTTCCTCTGCCTAAGGGGAGCGACTCCGCGGAGATGGATTGCTCCTGGTGAGTTGAACCCACATCCAAGGCATTGGGAAGAGCCTTTGGAGGCGCTGGGCAGTGGCCTTTCCCCTCCCCTTTGAGCAAAATGCAAACCAGACGACGGCGAGGACCACTCCGGGGTCCCTTCTTGGAGGCTTCTTCCCAGTAGCCCTGCCTCTGTGGGATAAGTCAGAGGACAGAGACAGCCCAAGGAGTCCTGGTTGTTTTCAAATACTAAGAGTTTATGTAGGTGGCAGAAGCAGGTTTCCTAAACTCCTTGGAAGCTAGATCCCAGCCTAAGAATCTGAGAGTCAGTCTCCCCTGCTCGGCTTGTCCATGTTAAATGGAGGAGACCGGCCGGCGTGCTGGCCAGAGAAGCACTTTATACTGAGTCACTGCAGCAAAAGTTTTGTTAACCACGATTTGGTTTTTCAATGCTCCTCTCCCTCTGAATGAGTCTGTAAACTCTTCTGCTTTTAAGACTCTCCTCCTTCAGTGTTTGAAGTTTGAAACCTCCCGAAGCTTTTAGGAGAAAGATTTGTTCCATCGAAATTTACACGTCTCAGGAATTTCTTTCCAAACCACTGTCTTCTAGAGCTATATCCCGGGGCCAAATGAAATTCTGCCCCATCTCCTGCACCCACTACTGCTCCACTGCTGGGCCATGACAGGCGGCGCTGGGACAATGGCCCTGTGTCCTAGAAGCTGGGGGTGCAAGTAGTTTAGCAGAGAGGTGAGCCCAGGAAGCATGTGAGGGAGAGAGGAGGTGGCTCTGGGCCGCTGGAGCTCAGTCCTGCCGGGCACCCTGTGACTGACTGCGTGCAATGTGACTCCGATCGGCCCACCGACGCGCAAGGAAGCTGCCCCTGGTGTTGGGGTCTGCTCCTGGAGTGCTAGCTCCCTGGAGCACAGTGCAAGCCACTCTTGCAGCCAGAGGATGTCCCCAGGAGGAGAGAGCCCCAGGCCAGCATGGAACTCTCCGGAGACCACTTCAGGGGTAGGGTGAGGGTCTATGGAAGGGGCACCAGCCGTGTCTACAGCATCTGCTGTACCCTAAGGTGACATAAGGAAGGGCACAGTCATCAGAAAGAGACAGGACTACTCTCCCTGGACTGTGTTTACTAAGGCAGGGAAGTGGGCGAATATGAATACCTGTTAACACTAGGCGAAACAGCAAGGGCTGAAAAGCAAAAGGCCTTGGTTCCACTCTCAGTTTGCTGTTTATCCATTTACTTAGCAGATATTTACAGCTGGCCCACCTGCGTCAGGCTGTGTGCTTGGTGCTGGGGTTCAGTGGGGGGCAAGCCAAGCTCTGGCTCTGCCTTGGAAGACCACAGTCTAGTGGCGGGTGCAGACAAGCAAGGAGTTAATGCAAGTGAGTATGGCAGCAGGCCGAAGGGCCCCCTCATCTAGGCTGGTAGGGTCAGGTGTCCCTTCCTTGAGAAGGGAGGGGAAGAGTATTCCAGCGAGAAGGAGCAGAATGTGAGAATGCCTGGAGGCACCAGTGCACATGTACAGAGTCGGGGCTGTTCTCTAGTAGGTGGTGAGTGGGAGTGAGGCACGATAAAGATGGACGCCAACAAAGACCAGATCATACAAGACCTTGGCGGCCACTTCACAGCGTTTATGCTGTGTACCAGTGCAATGGGGAATGGCCTGGTATTATTGCTATTGTTATTCTTTAATTAACATTTATCAATACTTATCTGTTTCATTGCCTCTTGAATCCCACCTCTTCCTTCTGAGTTCAATTCCTTTCTTCCTGAAGACCGTCTTTTAGTAGCTCTTCACTGATGGCTGTGAGTGGTGAACTCGCTCAGTCAAGGGTGGATCCAGTTTTCTTGGAGCCTGCAGCTTATGCAATTTGAGGGCCTTCTTTAAGAGAAACGATGCCAACTATAAATACACGACTAAGAATGAAAGTAAATATTGATGTGGTGGAGGGTTAATTTGGGAGATTGGGACAGACACATACACACCACTATATATAGAATAGATGACTAATAAGAACCTACTGAGGGGCTTCCCTGGTGGCACAGTGGTTAAGAATCCGCCTGCTAATGCAGGGGACACGGGTTCAAGCCATGGTCCAGGAAGATCCCACATGCCGCGGAGCAACTAAGCCCGTGCGCCACAGCTACTGAGCCTGCGCTCTAGAGCCCGCGAGCCACAACTACTGAGCCTGCATGCCACAACTACTGAAGCCCGTGCACCTAGAGCCCGTGCTCTGCAACAAGAGAAGCCACCGCAATGAGAAGCCCGTGTGCTGCAACAAAGAGTAGCCCCCGCTCACCACAACTAGAGAAAGTCTGCGTGCAGCAACGAAGACCCAATGCAGCCAAAAATAAAAATTAATTAATAAAAACAAAAAAAGAAAGAAAAGAACCTACTGAATAGCACAGGGAACTCTATTCAGTGCTCTGTAATGACCTATATGGGAATAGAATCTAAAAGAGTGGAAATATGTGTATGTATAACTGACTCACTTTGCTGTACAGCAGAAACTAACACAACATTGTAAATCAACTATACTCCAATAAAAAAAAATTTTTTTAAAGCACACTTAAAAAAAAGAAAGTAAATATTGACAAGAAAAGAAATCTCAACAGAGATAAGAAAGCTGACAAATAAGACAAACAGCATAAAACCAGAAAAATAACTTTTTTATTAATTACCTATAATATTTTCTAACTTCTCCTCATGATGGTGGCATTGGAAAGACCATAGGCCTTTTGGGGTTTGAGTAGGAGGAAGATGAGTTTGCCTACATTTATTTTGGGTTTCATGGGATATGTTAGGTGGTTTTCAGTCATTTCCGTGTATAATTTAGTTATTACGGGGCGTACAAATTTTGGAATGTCTTCCAGAAATACTCCTACCATCCAAATGTTGCCTTGCCTGGCACACAGTGTCAGAGGTTGGATGGAGATGCAAAAAATCCTACAATGCCTGGCACCAAAAATATGTGGATGGCTGAGAAACAAGGTTTAAGATGTATAGAGCCATATATAATATTCTAGTCTGTGGAAAATTCTCCTAATATCAGAAACGTAGAGGATTCATTCTTATTCAATATCTAATCAAAATGGAAGTTTTCTTCCATTAAGAATATATTTGATAATACAGTGTATACAATTATAAATATACTACATATTTACACGCGTATGTGAAAGAAATTCTGCAGAGTTTTTCCCAAAGTTGACAACAATACTAAATATTTACGTGACACTACCAAAAAAAGAGTTGTAAAGCTGAAAGAAAAAAATTTAAAATATCAATAATGGAAAACAAATTTGGTTAATCATGTTAGAGGGGAAAATGTATTGTCTTTCTGGTCTATCTATAGAAAATGATATTACAAAATCACACATGAAGAGGTGATTAAAGACTATGTAGCTAAAAATGGAATAAGTCTACATGCAATATGGTATCCTGGATTGGATCCTGGAAAAGAGAAAGGACATACATAGAAAAACTGGTGAGGTAGGTGAATAAATGGGTGGATACAATCATATGATTATTGATGATCTACAAATTCAAGGATGCCCAGATGCCAATGAAGCAGGTATTTGAATATTTGGATTTCCAAGGGCCAAAGCTAAAGCCAGAGCTGAAGAGTAGATATTAGCCAAATATGGAGGCCGAAGTTGCACTTTGTTGCATCTCTTGATAAAAGCCAGCCCTTTACCAAGAGGGTCCATTCAAGGTCAAATGATCGCTCCCAGGACAGCCATGGCATCAATGCATGTGCCAACCACATGCACTAACCACTCATGTGCTAGCTGCCCTCGTTTTCAGTGTCACTTTTTGGTTTGGACAGGAGGACATTTATCTTTCTTTCTTATAAACTCAGTTATGTATTTAAATTCCTAGTATATTCCATATACATTACATATGTATATGGATTTCCAAGTTAGTTTAGCTCATCAGTTTGCTGGGCTGATTTTCAGCAGGAGAGTGGCACAGTGAACTGGATGATTTATCAGTAGAAGGTAGTTCTGGCTACAGTGTGGAGAATGGATTTCAGATTTCAGGTGTGGGGTAAAACGAAGACAGAAAGAGCTGATTTAATTCCATTGCAGAGATGATAAATGGCAATTTGAATAAGAGGAATCAGAGCAGGGAAGGAGAGAAGTGGATGTATTGAGACATTTAGAGGTAAAGGAACAGAACATGGTGGTAAAGTAGCTTTGAAGATGGCGGGGGAAGGATGGGGAGTCTAAGATGCGCCCGGTGTGTGGGGAGGGGGAAGCAGCTGGGTGGATGGTGCTGCTGTTTCTTGAAATAGAAACAGAAAAGGAGGAGGAGGAGAAGCCCTGTGAGGAAGACAAGGAGTTCAACGGTGAACGTGCCAAGTTTTAGATGCCTGTGTAGCATCCAAGTGGACATCACCAATTCGCAGAACGGAATACAGGTCGGAAGCTCCGGAGAGAGATCTGATCGACCTGGACGTGTGGATTTGGGACTTGCAGTGGACGTTAACTGCATATAAAGTGTTTAGAAGGTAGCCTGGTACACAGTAAGCACTGTGTGAGGCTGACCTGTCACTAACGGTCACTGGAGTAGAGGAGACAGGCGTCGATGAAACCAGTACAAACGTACAACTGTGCTGAGCTGATGCAGAAAAATACATGATGTCAGGAAGCCGGTAACGGGGGAATCTGACATAATCAGGAGAGTCGGGGAGGGCTTCCCTGAGGAAGTGGCACTTGACCAGAGACCTGAGGGATGAATAGAAGACATTAGGTAACAAGGGGAAGAACGAACGTTCCAGGCTGAGGGAAGAGCATGTGCAAAGCTCTGTGGAGAAGGGATTGCAGGCACATGTAAGAAGTTAACTCTCATTATGGCTGAGGAACACCAGGGCAGCCTGTGCCTCAGGAAAGGCCTGTCACCTCTCTGGGAGAATAGACTAAGCAATTTACAAGGCCCTCCTTTTATATAGTCTCACATTCTGGAGTTTGGTGATCCTCTTTTTTTTTTTTAATTTTCAAGATAATACTGGTGGTAACATGTTCAGAGAAACTTCTCTAATAATAAACTGTAGAAATGATCCCTGAAAATACAGTCTTTGTGACCCTTTTAACTTCTCGTTTTTGTAAAAAGAGTTCTGTAGAAAAATTGCAAGAATAGAATAATGAACTCCTATAAATTTCCACTAGGATTCACCAATTATTAAAATTTTGCCATATTTGCTTTCTCTATCATCCACCTACCTATTAATCAATACATTGTATATACATATATAATATCTATATCTAATTATAATACATATTATTGCCGAGCCATTTAAGAGTAAGTTACAGACAACACAGCCTTCATCCTTAAACACTTCAGCATGCATTTCCTAAGAATGAGAGCATTCTCTTTCATGACCATAGTACAATGATCAAATTCAGGACTGGGTCTGCAATCCAGAGTCCTATGCTCTCCTTAAGTGTCAAGGGCCTTCAACAGCAAACCTATACTGAGCACCTGTTGTGTGCAAGGTGCCATCCTCTGTACTGAGTGTTCAGACTGGTATGAGAAGCAAATCAATAGGCAGATATCTACACTGAAACTTGGAAAGAGCAATGGCAGATGCAAGCAGGAGTGCCACGGGAATGTAGAGAAAGGAAATCTGGGCAGAGACATCTAGTTGTCTATCCCATATCCAGCTTCCTCTTCTTCCTCACTAACTGGGCCTTTGTACTACTAGGGTTTCTAATGTACCCAACTCAAAAACTACATTCTCCAATTCCTCTTTTGAGAGACCAAATATGTATAAGCAGAAGTCATTGTTTAGAGCTTCTGGGAAAACTTACTAAAACAGCCTAGCCACCGGGGAGGCACACACTTTGGCTCTTGACCTTTCTTCCTTCCTGCTGCTAGGAATATCATTGTGATAGCTAGAGCTGCAGCAGCCATCTTGCAGCCATGAGGAGGTATTAAATAGGGAAGTGAATGTTAGGAATGATGGAGCAGAAAGACAAAAGGATCCTGGGTCGTTGGTGATAAAGTGGAGCCACCGTACCAACCCTGAATTGCCTGCTCCAAACTCTTTAAGAGGGAGGAATTAACTACCTCATTTAAGCCATTAATTGGGGTGTCTGTTACATATTAGAGTTGCATGTAGTCCTAACTAATAAATCACCTGATACACTCTTGGAGATCCAGGGACAATATGCTGCAGATTATGAAGAATAAGTAGGAAAGAATTGGGTAAAAGGGTAGGAGGAGGCTCCAGAGTACAGATTTTAGCTTAAGAGTAGCAGAGGCCACTGAAAAGATTTGAGGAGAGTCTCAGTATTGAATTTTAGTTTTCGGAAGCAAGTTAGGTTTAATTTAAGTGTAGCAATTTAGCTACACTTAAAGGAGGGGAAAGAATGAAGTCAGGAAAACTAGTAAGAGAGTTGATGTGACAATCTCTGCAAGGAATGAAATGATCCTGAAATAATGCAGTACAACAGTGCAAAAAAAAAAAAAAAGCAAGTTCTCTACTCTCAGCAAGACTTGGGGTCCCATCTGGGCTTTGCTACTTATTAGCTATATGACCCTGAGCAAATGACTTCTTAATGCCTCAGTCCCTTCCTATCTCCATGAGATTGTTAAGAGAATTCAATGAGGCCATGCATGCACAATGCTTAGAGCAGTACCTGGCACCCACTAATTCGTTGCTGAGTCTGTGGCAGTGAAAGACAGATTCTAGGCAATAATGTAGAATAAGATGGAATCAGCAGAATGCTGACACCAGTTGGATGGTAGGAGGGGTGAGTAAGAGAGAGAAAGGAATTAAAAAGACTTCTGTGGAAGAACCAATCTGGGGAGAAAGACAATGATTCCCGTTTCAGATCGGCAGAGTTGGTGCTCTCTCTAGCTGTCCACATGGAGATGACCAGTGTTCACCTGCGTGGGTAGGTGTGGAGCCAGGCAAGGATCTGAGCTGGAGCCGGGATGGGGGATGAGATCACAGCCCACAGGTGAGTGGGTAGAATGAAAAGGGAAGAAGGCCAAGAGGGAGGAGCCCTGTGGCTGGTGCTGGTGGACAAAAAGGACTCATCAAGGAAACTGAAGAGGACTGGGTTCAAGGTTACGGGAAAAGCAGAGGGAGTGTCCCAGAAAATTCAAGGGAGAGAAAATTTGCAGAAAGAAGCGTCAGTAGTCCTAAGTGTGGCAGAGCTATCAAATAAGGTGTGAGAATTGGGCTTGGGGTTGAGCAGCAAAGAAGTCACTGGGGCCCCAGGGTTGTTAACTGAGGGTCCGTGGGGCCATCAGAACTCAGGGTGATGATGGGGCTGGAAGGCAGAGTGTGGTCAGTGGAGCTGTAAAGGAGAGTTAACGATCGGGGAGAGGGTTTGCGTGAAGGTGAGGAAAAGAGTTATGCTGCAGTAGGAACTAATAAAGAGAAGAAAATGCAAGGAAAGTAAGATGCTAGAAAGAGCCTTAGGAAGACGAGAAGTGCGGGCTTGATATCCGTGAGAGGACCCAAAGCTGGGCCACGGTCTTTGCCCCACGCCCAGAGGGTGGAAAATGGCCCACCGCGGGGCTGGGAAGCCGGAGTGCCCTGCAGGGATGGGCTGGGAGATTGTGGGGAGAATCTCCAGTCTGAGCCTCTGTGGACAGGGGAGGGCAGAGAGAGAGGGATGCAGGGAGACAGAGAAGAAGGTGGACACTAGTCACCTGAACTTCCCCTGTGGGAGGACCGGTGCCACCAGCCCCTTGACAAGCATCCTTCCTGGGACCCTGTTCCGCCCCGGGAGCACCTGAGATTCAGGGACTCAAGGACGGCCTGGGGCCCGGACGCCCGTGTGAGCCCACGGTGGCACCTTCATCACCGAGCTCCACCGTGCGAGGGACAAGACAGTGGAGCTGCCAGAGAAGACACGGGGATGCGGCCCGAGACGGAGGATGGACTGAAGTGATTTCCAAGGCAGATGCGTTAGAGGGGCCGGGCTTGAGCAGCGGAGTCGGACTCCGGGGAGGGAACCGCCGCGGGAAGCGGCCCACAGGCCCCGCCCCAGCCCTGAGGTTCCCGGCGGCGAAGCAGCTCCCGCGGCGCCCAGGGCCTGCGAGCGCACCCGGGAGGGGGCAGCAGCGCCCCGCGAAAGCCGAGCTCCCAGGCCGGCGGGCTGGGGAGGAAAGCCGCTGCTCCCCGCAGGTGGACGGGGGAAACCGTGGACCGGGCCAGGCCGGGGCAGCGCCCCCTCGGCACCCCCAGACGCCCCCCGCCGGCCGGCCCGCTGCCTTTGCTGCGCCCGCACGGGCCTGAGCATCCTCCTGGGCCTCTGCCCCTTGAGGGCAGCCTCCCGAAGCTGTGCCCCTGACGGTGTGCAGAGCGCTCAGTAATCAGGGTCACTAGTGTCCACCTTCTTCTGCATCTCTCCCCCAGCTCTCTCTAACCCCCTCTGTCCACGGAAGCTCAGACTGGAGATTCTCCCCACAATCTCCCAGCCCATCCCTGCAGGGCACTCCGGCTTCCCAGCCCCGCGGTGGGCCATTTTCCACCCTCTGGGCGTGGGGCAAAGACCCTGGCCCAGCTTTGGGTCCTCTCACGGACATCAAGTCTGCACTTCTCATCTTCCTAAGGCTCCTTCTTGCATCTTACTTCCCTTCTGTTTTCTTCTCCTTATTAGCGCCCACTACTGCATAGCTCCCTCCTCCCCTCCCGCGGGGCCAGCCCCAGTCCTGGTTCCCACCTCATGAAGCAGAGACCCCACCTCTTGCTTGGGCCACTGTCCACTAGGCCCTGCTGTTCTGTGTGATGTGAGCCAGGTGGCCTGCAGCTCTGCCAGGAAGGCCCATGCAGAGCCCACCTTGTAAGAGGGGCCTGGGCTGGTCCTCGCAGGCTCGCTGGCTACTTGCCAGGCCCGGGAGCCCAGACTAGCCCTGATGTCCTGAGACTCAGAGTAGCCAGTTGCACAAATATAACTCACACCACATATTGGATGTGAAGGGAAAACAGAGTAGTATTATTTTGCTTAGAACTAATCTGGTCTTTTTCCTCTGAGCCACACCCACTAGTTAGTGGGATGGGGAGGAAAAACTAAATGTCAATCCAGTTAAACTTTGAGCTGATATTTTAAACCCTTCGGATAATGTTTGGCCTTTAGGAAAAACACTCTGTCTTTGATAGCCCCGGCTCCCTCTGTCTCCCCACACTAGAGGCCCCAGAGTATGGAGCGAGGAGGGCTTTCTCCCCTCATGGCACCAGGGGCAGTGAGTTCTTTGTTCTCATGAAGGCCCCTGGATGTGTGCTGTCCATTGGTCTTCGGGGAGACTTTTTTTTTTTTTGGTTGGGTCATATTTGGCCTCCTGGCCCCCAGTACTCAAGGTGTGACCCGTTCTTCCAGCCCAGGTAGTGCTCCCAGTGACGATTTGTTGTCTCGGTCTCAGTTGGGCTGCAGGCCCAGCTCTTTCCATGGGCCCTCCACTCTGTTAGCTGAGAGGTCACCCTGTCTCCAAACAGAAGGCCCCCTCGGTGGGCCCATTGGCTCCCAGCTCTGTATCTGCCCCCCATGAGACTGAGGGTGGTCCAGGGAAGCTGAACTTCAGGCCTCACTCATGCTGACCATGCGGAGCTCCTTTTCTGTGGCTGTTCCCTGGGTTCTAATGGGGTGGCATATGCAGTGGCTTCCTCCCAAAGTCCCAAGGGTGACACTAACTTCTCTAACACCCTCCCTCTGCAGACCCAGAGGTGGGGACAGGCAAGGCGTTTCTGCCGATGGCCTGGCTCTTCTCGGTCTGTTTACTGTTTACTTCCTCCTCTTTTTTAAGATTCTCAGGTAGAGAGAAAGGGTGGGCTCTTCTAATACTTTTGTCCCCTCCTTTCTGACTCCCACGCGGCCTAAATGACTGGCGTTGGCATCTTACTGTGTATATGGGAGAACTCCAAGCTTCAGGCTTTCTTTCTTTTTTTTTTTTTCTTTCAGCTATACATATACATATCTTCATTCTTTTTTAGATCATTTTCTCCTGTAGGTTATCACAGAATACTGCATAGAATCCCCTGTGCTATACAGGAGGTCCTTGGTGGTTATCTGTCTTATCAGGCTTTCTCCTGATGTACTAAGAGAGGAGGAAGAAGAATCTGGAAAATCCCTTCTTGAGATAATGGTCTGGTTCCTAAGCCTGGAACTTTCTGCATAACCCTATTCTGAATGACCAAAGACCCAGTACCTGGGTCTCTCTCTGGAATTCCTTCTGTAATCAGTAAGAATCTGCACACAGATTTCCCTCCCCACCCCTACGTCCTCTCCCCCCCTCCCCCTCCCCCTCCCCCCTCCTTACTGCACACACAGTCCTCCCTCCTCCTATAAGCAAATGGATATACACGGTGAACCCGGGAGAGTGGGAAACCGAAGAGAAACGCCATGTTAGTGCCTTAAAATGGTATCCCTCTTCCCCTCCCTTGTAGCCTAAAGAACTCTGCTCTCATTAGGTCGCAATTACTTAGCTTTTCTCTTGCTCTTACTGTCCTGTTAAACCCCCAGGTCTCTGTCCCTTCTGCTCACTTCCCCAAAGGGACTTGTCAGCAGCAGCTCTCCTCCCAGATACCAGCTGGAGATGCTTTAGTTTCCTATCTGCCCTCATCACCCAGAAGCATGCCCCGGTTCCCCCTGCAGCCTCACCTACCATCCTGCACCTGTAGGTAAAGCCCAGAGCTTGGCAGACTTACCATTTGCATGTTACCATTCCTTGGATACACAGGATGCACTTTCCCACCTCCGTGCCATTGCACGTGCTGGGCCCCCTGCCCTAGCTGTCCATCATCTAGCCCTTTGCCAAGGCTCATCTCAATATCATTTCCTGTGTGAAGCCTTTCCTGACTCTGCTAAGTCAGTGCGAGAGTTCTGCCTCCTCTGAGGGCCTGAACCGCTTCGAACCCCTCGTGTCCTGCCCTGTATTTATAGCTAAGTTTATATTTCTCTCCCAACTACACTGAAATGTCTCTGAAGGCAGGAACTGTCTGTCACTCAGTCTTCCACGGGGCTCTGGGTTAAATTAAATGGAACATGATTATTGACAGGAATAGCCCTAGACCAAATTTTAAAGTAGGTCCAAAGCGTATCAACTCACACAGATAATTTAATTTCTTTAATCTCAGTTTCCTCGTGTGTTAAATAATTGAGTTGGTTTCCATGATGTCTTAAATCATTTTCATCTCTGACAAGCTGTAATTCTGCCCATGCTCTCCTGTGACCTCTGTGTGCGTGTAAGGGTGCTCGTGGCGGGGGTGGGGGGTGGGCAGGGATCACTACCCGGGGAGGCCAGGTGGAGCACTGGAAGAGCACAGGTTTTAGATTAGGACAAACCTGGGTCTAAATCCAGGCTCAGGCGCTCGGCTGCTGGGTGACCTCGGGTGGGCTGGCTTCTCTGAGTTCAGTGGAAAATGAGAAGGACCACACATCCCCTCAGTGCTGAGTGCCGCGTTGGGTTGGCAGCTGGGAATATGGAGTAAATACAACATATCCCCTCTCTGCAGGAGGCATGAGTCCATTAGAAGGAGCAAACCCTGAAAACAAGTAAACATAATCAAGTGTAGAAGTTCTCTACAGGAAAATGTCCAGGACACAGCAGGGGCACAAAGGAGGGAGAGATAGATAAGCAGATTCCAGGGATGATCAGGCTGGGAGTGGGACAAGGAAGGCTCCCCTGAAGACGTGAGACAGAAGGGAACGCTCCTGGACCTTTTGGGTGGAGAGAGAGAAGCAAGGGGTGCCAGATCTCTTACTGTCATTGTGAGCCTTCTCTGACCCAGATTGGTGAGGCCTAGGAAGCTTGGATCCAGAGTGCATTTCCCGAGAGGTGGTCACAGCTGACATTTAGACCACTAGGCTGGGCCCGGATCCTACTGGTCTCACTCCAAACCCCAGTCCCTTTCTCTGTGGTCGATGAGTCATTCCCAGTACCTGAGGTGACCTCTGAGCCACTGTTTCTCCTCAGTGACCTTTGCCCAGCTAATCTCTTTCAGGGAAGAGCAGTGCCTGAGAAAAGGCAACTAGTTCCATAAGAAGTGACCCCTCCTTCAACTGCCCCCTTTACTGGGTCCAGGGCAGATGCTTTCGGCACAGAATCCACAGGAGTTTCTACCAAGGGACAGTCTGATAAACAGCACTAGCCTGAGGAAGCTGTTCAAATGCCATGCATTTTGACACTTGGCAGGATTAGCAAAGCGCCTCTGCCCTCGGAGGGTGGGAAAGTTTCCAGAATTAGTCTGCCTGCAGAAAGGGAGGTCGAGCAAACAGGCATATTGTTTTCTCATAGCTGTCTCTCTTGGTAATGTTGGGTTCGGCCAGCCGTGCATTTTTGGAGTGTTACACAGGCTTACGTTTAGCCTTCATCAGAGAACAATTAGGATGAGTGTGGGGAGAAGCCAAAGGGTCAGGGACAACAGATGGGCCTCCACTTAAGCAGTTTAGAAGTTCGGTTGCCCCAAGGGAAGAAGACCCATTTTAGCTGGAGGAGCTAGGAGTTGGGTAGAAAGAGGCAGAATGGAAAGAAGGCAGAGGGCCTCTCCTTTCTGAAATACCCCTTTGGGACAAGTCTCTGTATCTTAGGCAGTTGATTTAGTTTTCCGTAAAGAAGCATCGGCAGCCCTGGCAGAATCAAGAAGCCAGAGGCCTGGTGCCATACTAAAATAGCAGCATTGCTGCGTTTTCCAGCTGAGGGATTACTCCTTGGTGAGCCAGATACATTTGGAACATCATTTGGAAGCAAAACCACATTTTTTTTCCAAAAAGAAAAAATTTAAAGGAAACTTTGCATGCAGTGAAGTCAGAGCTTAACTCTTAAGGGGAAGCAGTGCAGGGACAGCCACTGGATCTTTGCTGATGGAACCCATGCTTCTGGGTGAAGGATGAGTTTCCCTTTGGTGAAAGGTCAGCTGAGGTGCCTGTGAGGGGCAGAGGGCACTATCTTCCAGAAGGAGTGGTTGACAGAATGAAAGTGCTAGTAAGTTGGTAGAAAAGTACAAAAGTAGAAAGAAAATTGTGTGACTTAGCCTTTGCTGAGTAACATTCCATCCCCAAACTCAGTGGTTGAAAACAACCACCATTTTATGTATGCATGGTTCTGAAGGTCAGCAGTTTGGCTAGGCTCAGCAGTGTGGTTCTTCTAGTCATCTCACCTGGGGTCATCTGGCTGCTACCATTTGGCAGCTCATAATGGGGTTGGGTAGTCTAAAATGGCCTTCCTCACTTTTCTAGGCATGGATGCTGGCTCTTAGCTGGGCTGCGTGTCTCCAGAAACCAACCTTGGCTTCTTCACCTGCTGCTAGGTTCCAAAAGCGGCAGGAGAGAGGGAAAGACTCAACTCACAATCATTTTCCAGTCTCCGCTTGTGTTACATTTGCTGTCCCATTAGCAAAAGCAAGTCGCATGGCCAAGCTCTGAGTCCATGTGGGAGGAGACGACACCAGGGTGTGGATACAGGGAGGGAGCCCTGGCTCCATTGGGAGCCATTACTGTAACTGTCTACCCACAAGAAGGAAGTAAATCCGAAATGGAATCGAACACCCTAACCTCAGTGGGATGCAAGCCGTGCGAGTCAGAGTCCCGATGAGCTCAAGCTGAGGGAAGAAAGACCAGAGAATGATCTTGTTGGGCTTTTGGAGCAAGGCTGCTGTTTCCTGGGGTTGTTGGAGTAGGGAGACGCTTGTCTTAGTAAGAATCGAATAACTCAAGTGAGGGTCATTTTTAGCATCTCATAAAATTTTATAACATCCTCTTCCTCCATATTTACATATATATCCAAGTAGATACAACTTGAGATTCCTTAGCCTTCCCCAGCCTATGGGAAAGATGGCGGTGTCGCTATAGACTCTAAGCAGGAAAACAGACACGACACTTTTAGTTTCCACAGCGAATGGAATTGGTTATACTCATGATGAAGGAGGAGAGAGCCAAACAAGGGTCAATGAGGCACCCTGGGGATGAGCAACAGCAGGGGGGCTTAGAATCTCATAAAAATAACTCAGCTGGTGTCTTCCGGAAGCCCCTCCTCAAACTCACATCTCTGGGACCAGGTCACGCAACAATGTCCAAGGCTGACTCTCCCATCCCCACTTAGGAACACCTGACAAAACTGTCCCTTTATTCTCCTTCTACCCAAATATCTTCCCACAAACCCACTCCTGGAAGTTCACCCTCTTCTTTACCAGACACAGCCAATCTTACATGGATGAATTCAGATAGGTTCAGGCTGGGACACACACACACACCTGCACACACACGCACAAGCACTGCTCACTCTGTACTACCCCAGCCTCTGCAAGAGTGCTCAAGGAATAATAAAAGTCTCTTTTATTAAGCACCGTTAATGTGTCATATACCCTATACTTCATTTCTTTACTCATGTGACAACCCTGCAGGTAGGCCCGGTTTTCATTTCCAAGTAAGAAAATTGCCGTACACAGAGCTTTTGTCTCTGGCCCCAGATTGCACAGCAAATAAGCAATAAGGTCAGGATGGTAAGTCAGGTCCATCTAACACCAAAGCCCATCTAACACCAAAGCCCATGCCCTTCTCCTACCATGTTGCCTCTCAACATATATAAATGATATTTTATTCTTATCTTGGCACCATGTTTTATTTTCCCTAAGAGACTTGAACAAGTGGTTATTTATTTCCAAGGTTCCTAGTACCTTTGAGGACCAAAGAGTGCCACCTCATGTTGAGTGGTACCAAGATTGAGTTTATCTAAAAATCATCACAACCAGTGTGCTATTTTATGCTCCTGTATGGTCTTCCAAGGACTGCTGTTGTTGTAAGATGAGTGTACTGGAGGATTGACCCTGGAGGTGATATAGCCCAGGATCTGGAGGCCATTTAGCATTGTGGTTGAGAACACAAACTTTGGCACTGGGCACAGCCTTAGGAAAGGAATTTTCCATGGGTACGCAAAGCTGCGTCGTAGCTGGGAGTTTGGGTGATGTCAACATGAGACTCAGCCCAGGCAGGCCAACCCTGTAGAATCTTAGCAGCAATATGGATCTGAAGAGCGGGGGTGGGGGGCAGGCAGGGGTGGACACAAATGTTCAAACTATAGCACATACTATCACAATGCAGAGTAAAAACCAAAGTCTTCACCATAACCCTCAGCCTTCCACATCTGGCCCCTCACATGGGCCTTGTCTCCTGCTTTCTTCCCAGCTTACTCTATGCTTACATTGGCCTTGCTGTCGACTAGCCCTCAAATGCTATGCTTCTACCCCAGGACCTTTGAACTTGCTAATTTCTCTGCTTGGAAAGTTCTTTCCAGAGATATCTGCCCTTTCAACTCTTTCTGGTGTTTGTTCAAATACGAGGCCTTCCCTGACTACCCCAGTGAAAAGTGCAGCCCAGTCCCCTGCACTGCCTGTTTCTCTTGCTTGCCTTATGTTTCTCTGTAAAATCTACTCTATCATTTACCTAATTACTTTTGTACTGTGGGCCTCACCCCATGAGACCCCTGAGGACAGAGATTTTTTTAATCCTTTTTTGTCCACTGCTATCTACCCAGTGCCAAGAACAGTGTCCGACACATAATATTTGTCGAATGAATTCATCTGGGATCTAGTATCTGAGAAACAGTCTCGCCCACATGCCATGAGAAAGCAGAGCATGATGGTGAAGAGCACAGGCCACCTCTGTGCTTCCATTGTTCATCACACAGTAATCCAGCTGTTCCCAGCTGTCACAGGACACAACGGTGAGCTACTTGAGGGTGAAGGCTGCGTTTTATCATTCTCGCACTGTTTTTTCCAGCTTTACCAAGATATGATTAACAAATAAAATTGTAATAGATTTAAAGTGTACAACATGATGACTTTAAACATATACCGCTTCTTACCTCACAGCACAGGGCCTGGAGCCTAGGAGTTGCTCATTAAATATTTGTTGAATTTATTAAAAAGCAAAAAAAAAAAAAGCTGAACAGAGAATCTGGAAGCACCCATGACCAGCTTTATCTGTTTCCCAGTTTCGCCTTGGGACAGCTGTATACGAAATTTGTTCACTTATTTACTTAACTCAGTCAACAAATGCAGCTTTGCAAAATCATGGGATTGCTATTATTATAAACAGTGTTCTTGAGAAATGCAAAGGCCGATTCCACTCATGCTTTCCCTAGAAGTGTTTTTCTTCCAAATAGAAACCTCAGTGCCCCCATCCAATCATCACAGATCTCAAAGGCTCGATGTCTGGCCAAGCACAGGGCACTTTTTGCTCTCCAGTCCCTGCTCCAGAATTTTGGAGAGCATTTCCCTGCCGAAAGCCCTTCCCACCCCTTAAGTGCATTGACAGCCGCTCACCACCATAGCAGATGTGTGGTCACAGGCAATTAAGTGGGTACAGGCTGTTAGCGGACAGACAGCATAAAGTATGCACGAGTGAGCCAACAAGCAAACAGTGGAAACCAGAGTGGTGAGATGGCTGTGCCTGCCCAGCCACTTGGAGAAGAGGGAACTTGCTTGCTTTCTTCACTTCCCAGCACTTCCTCATTGCAGCGCTAACTGTCATACTGGCCATAATCCTTGTTTGATACGTGAGATTCCAAGAGATGGAGAGATTTGCTCATCCTGCCTGTGGGTCAGGGCACCGGCCCTCACAGTCACTCCTGCCGTCTTTTCAGTTGTCCACTCCTGAGTGTGGCTACATTCTGGGAAGTTCAGTAACGGTAGATATTTTAGGTGAAACCTCCCATTTGGATTGAGAGCAGTTGACTACCATATTTCAAGTCTCTGTCTGGAAGAAAATATGCTTTCAGAGGAAAATGAAACTTCTATCTCCATACCAGCTCATTCCTCATCCCAGAGAGGCCTATTCCAACCGTGGTTTGGGTCTGTGTTCAGTTCTCTACAGTTCCTTCTGCATGGTCCTATTTTGCACAGACAGTATGTGGTAGTAGTTACAATTATCTAAGTAAAAATGATGGAAACTTACATACAACAACACACGTGATCTCAAATGCATTATTCTAGGTCAGAGGTTCTCAACCAGGGGTGATTTTGACCCCCAGGGGACATCTGGCAATATCTGAAGACATTTTTGATTGTGACAGTCTAAGAGGGAGATGCTGTTGGCATCTAGTGGGTGGAGGCCAGGGATGCTACTAAACATCCTACTGTGCGCAGGACAGCCCCACAGCAAAGTGTGATCTGGCCCCAGCGTCAACAGTGTTAGGTGGAGAAAGCCTGTGCAAAGTGACAGAAGTAGACTCCAAGGGCTCCATACTGTATAATTCCATTTCTATGACATTTTGGAAAAGGCAAAACTGTAGGGAAAAAGAATACATCAGAGACTGCCAGGAGCTGGGGTTGAAGAAAGGGGATTGACTTCTAAGGGGCACAAGGGAATCTGGGGGAGGATGGAAATGCTTTCTATCTTTTTTTTTTTTTAACGGTTCAGGTCTTTTAATTTTCTTTACACCCATCATGCCATGAATTCATAGGGAATAGGCTCCAACAGTTCAGGCTCCTTTCCATTGGTTCTCATGAGGTGTGCTTCTCTGGGTGGAGCAGGCTGGCGCTTCAGTTGAACCCAGGTACCTTTCTCTTTGGCTTCCTTCTTTTACTCATCATTTTCCTTCACCCGTTTCAGGAAGCTGTCTCAGCTGTCAGAGTGCTTAATATGCTCGATATGCACATTAATACTCTTGGCAAGAATCTTGCCCTTACCCTGTTTGTTTACAGTGATGCCAACAGCATGCTGGGTAACATTGTAGACTCTTCCAGTTTTGCCGTGGGGACACTTGTGCGGCATTCCTTTTTCAACAGTGCCCATTCCCTTGATAACTACAATATCACCTTTCTTGTAGATTCACATGTATGAGGCCAAAGGAACAACTCCATGTTTTCTAAAAGGCCTAGAGAACATGTAGCAGGTGCCCCTCCACTTTCCCTTTGTGTTGGTCATTTTGGTGAATTACGGGAAGATGGCAGTTCCGCCCGAAAGGCTGCTTTCTATCTTGATTGTGGTGGTGCTTATACACATGTATGTGTTTGTCAAAACACACAGGACTGTACACTAAAAAGGGTAAATTTGACCTCTGTAAATTACACCTGAAACAAACAAACAAAAAACTCAGCTCTATTTGAACCAAAGCCATTCTGGAGAAGAAAGTACAGGGGGAAAACTGACTACCAAAAAAATGAGAAGCAGAGGTCTAAGGGGTAGAAACACGGACAGGTTTTTTGTTTGTCATTGATAACTAAATTATCGACTTCTCAGCAAATGACACCTTATCGAAAGTTACTGACCAAAAATTCTATAAAACAGCTTTATTGTGGTATAATTATCATGCAATGAGCTTTATAAACTTAAAGTATATAATTTTGGTAAGTTTTGACTTTACAAGTTTAAAGTATATAATTTGGTAAGTTTTATATAGTTTGGTAAGTTTATATATATATATATATATATATATCAGTTAAACAATTATTACAATCACAGTGAAAATATCCATCATCCCCCATATCTCCTGTTGTCCCTTTATAATCTTTCCCTCCCTGAAAAATCATAACAGTACTTATCTCATAGGGTTATTGGGAAAATTTAAATGAGATCTGAGCATAGAGAGGGCCTGTTGTATACCTTGCTTACTTTCTTTAGTAAGAGGAAGCTATTGTACAGTGGAAAAAACCTAATAGCGGAATAACTGTATTCCATGCCCGGATTTACTGCTTATTCTTGGTATTGGGCCGGAACAGAGGTGAAGATTGAATAAATGAATAATCAGTGCAAATGTGCTCAATAAATGCTTCTTGAATGAATGAATGAACAAATGAATTAATGAATGAATGCACCAGATCTGTGTGCTTAAAAATCTAGCTTTAGAGACAAGAACAGCACAGTGAAAGAAATGGAGACCAAAGACATTACATAATCACATGGCACTAAATAAAAGTGCATTTTAAACTTATACAGGTCTTAAATCAAATGTGTATTCTTCCCCACAAAACACACTCTTCTTCCTGAAATCCTTAAGTTAGTGGTTGTTCCCACTGTCCACTCAGTCCCCCAAGCCAGAAGGCTCGGATGCATCCTCAGCTTCCCATGATCCCTCAACTTCACACTTAATTCTATAGACATATGTTCCTGTCAATTCAGCTTCCTCTCTTGATGCTCCCACCTCCTCTTCATCTCTCTGGCAAGTTCCAGCTCTCATCAAATCTGATACAGAGGCTACTGTAGGAGCCTCTTCCTTAGCCTTTCACCTCTTCAGAGCCTTTTCAGCTTCTGAAAGCTAAAACTTTCCTAAAATACCTTGGTTCTTGCCTGCTTCAAGCTTCTGCTAACTTTCCATTACACCTGATGTAAAGTCCCACCTCCTTAGGTACAAAACTTCATTAACTGGACTAAATTTAGCTGGTCGGTCTCTAACCCACACCTAAAGTTTTGGTCATACCTATGCGTTCACCATTCTCCAGAAACATCTCAGTTATCTCTCTCCCCACACCCTTTTTCTTGTTAATTTTTTAAAATTGTGATAAAATAGACATATCATGAAATTTACCATTTTAGCCATTTTTAGGTGTACAGTTTAGTAACATTACATACATTCATATTGTTGTGCAACCATCACCACCATCCATCTCCAGAACTTTTCCATCATCACAAACTGAAACTCTGAACCTCTTAAACAACAAATCCCCATTCTCCCTTCCTGCAGCCCCTGGCAACCACCATTCTACTTTCTGACTCTATGAATATGACTACTCTAGGTACTTTATATAAATGGAATCCTACAGTATTTGTCTTTTCATGTCTGACTTTTTTCACTTAGCATAATGGCTTCAAGTTTCATCCATGTTGTAACATGCGTCAGACTTTCGTTCCTTCTTAAGGCTGAAAATATTCCGTTGTATGTATATACCACATTCTGTTTATTCACTCATTATCAGTGGACATTGGGTTGTGTCCATCTTTTAGCAATTTTGAGTAATGCTGCTCTGAGCATTGGTGTACAAGTATCTCTTCAAGTCCCTGCTTTCAGTTCTTGTTCTCCCCATGCCTTTTAATATTACATCTTCCTTTGGTCTAGAGAGTCAGCCCAGAGGCATCTTCTGCACCTCTTTCTGGAGAACTCATATTCATCCATCAACACCCATTTCAAAAGTTCCTTTCCTGGTTTAATCAAGAAGAGCTGGCCATGCATTCCTCGGCACTCCCTCAGCCACAGAGATTATGCTCTCTTATAGTTCTTCCTTCATTGAATCACAATATTTTTGTGTCATTGTCTTCCTTGCCTTACTAAACTATACTTTAATAAAAAGGGAGCTTACCTTGCTCAACTTTCTCCTCCATATATCATGCTCAACCCACTGTCAGAGCTACATAAATATTTAAGAACAAATATTTTAAGGACTGCCTCTGGGTTCTTCAGGCCCAACTTCTGTGGATACTCAAGAAATATTAGTCACTGTTGACTTTTTTTTTTTTTTTTTTTTTGTGGTACGCGGGCCTCTCACTGTTGTGGCCTCTCTCATTGCAGAGCACAGGCTCTGGATGCGCAGGCTCAGCAGCCATGGCTCACGGGCCCAGCCGCTCTGCGGCATGTGGGATCCTCTCAGACCGGAGCACGAACCCATGTCCCCTGTATCCGCAGGCGGACTCTCAACCACTGCGCCACCAGGGAAGCCCACTGTTGACTTGTATTGTCCATTTGCTCCAGGAAAAGATCCAACATAAAGATCTGACCTTAGAAGGACTTTCTGGCTGCCACAGGGTCCTTACGTCCTTGGGGTCTCTGAGGAGGTGACACACCATGCTTAAACACTCTGAAATGCAACCTCCTTTAACCCTATAACTCATCTACTTACATAGCCCTGATGGGAAGGCTCAAATCAGCTGAACTTTCCTTTATACCTTCAACCTTGCAACTCATACCTTTTCACTTGTGCTCAAGGCTGAGGACCTGAGAAGAGTTGAATGGAGCTCTTAACTTCAGAATTAAAAAGCATTTTCTCAGCTCTTTGAAGAACTACTCTTCTCCCATAAACATAGAATATAGTAGTCGTAGGAGAGCCATGGGAAACCTAAACGACAGCTCTTAGCTCTCCAGCCACCCTCCACTTCCCCTTTTCCTGGCTCTACCCTCTCCCCATCAGCTCTACCTTTCCTTCCCAAATATCCTAGTGTGCACTCTTGGCCTTTTCCTTGCCTATGATCTTGACTCTCAGAAAGGAGACAGCATCGCACCTATGTTGAGTGATGATGTGTCCAACACATCACAGTGCATGGCATTCACTTCTTCATCCGTTCGTTCATTTCCTTAGCCTTTTGTCTCCATGCTGGAGGAATCCACACATCTGCTCACCTGTGAGAAGGGGAGCATAAGGACACACTGCCTCCCTAACCAGGGAAGCACATGCAAACATGTGTGTATCCACCTTTGAAGAAAGTTCATTCACTTCCAAATAAAGTTCAAGGGCTATAGTCCAGCCCACTTCTGGTCCAGAGTGTGTTGAGGAGTTTTGAGTGGGCTCCTTGGATAACTTAACTCCTCTCCATGTCATATTAACATGTAAAATATTGGGGCAACCCCACAGTCACCCTCCAGCCCTCAAAGAGTACCTAAGAAGTTCTTCCTTGGGTCCTATCTCAACTCCTTTTGAGCCCCTTTGCTTTTAGTTTCCTCTTCCTGCCCTTCCCACTCACTCCACTATGTGCCCCTCCTTAGGTGTCAGCCACTATCCACTTCACCAGCCCAATGTCTTGCCAGGGGGTAGAAGGGACTTGAGGTCTCGCAGGTGGAGGAGGAGGAATAAAATTTTAAGATGGAAGTCTGTTCTGACATTGGGATGCCTTAAAGAACATTCCAGGTGTGTCTCGTAGTATACAAGTAAATTGACTAGCAGAGTCTCAGCACCTATGTGTGGCATAGAGGGTCTCCTTGAGTTGCATTACAGCAGTGTTCAATTCCCTTGGATACAACAACTCCAGAAAGTAGATGGGAAGAGGAGCAAGAGGTGAAGAAAAACCCATACCCTCCACAGTGAAGATGAAGTAGAGGGAGACAGGTCACCTAGGAGACCACTGCAGTAACTGTGAGACTCTGAATTAAGGCAGTGGCTCTTGGCTTCAAGCCTAGATAATTGGGTGGTTGGATAAGAAAAATTAGTGCAGGTCTTAAGAAAAGATAATGACCAGTTTGGGCTATGCTGAGTTTGGGATGGCACCATCAACTCTTACCTGTTCCCTACCTTCCTGTGCATACCCATCTGCTTTTGTTCCTTCAGGCCTGTTTTCTGCATTGTAGTCGGAGTGACTGTCTTGAGGGCAAACTGAAGAGATCTGATCAAGGACTTCTCTGTCCTCTTAGCTATAGTCCAAAGTCCTCAATGTGACCTTCTGTACCTCACATGCATTGCTCCTGCCCACTCTCCAGTCTATTTCTTTATAGTCTATCTTCCCTCATAGATAGTGAGCTCCATGAGGGCAGGGAGTACGTGTGCCTTGTTCTTAACTTCATCTGCAACGCCTGTCATGTAGTTGGTTCTAGAGAGACAGCTTAGGAGAGAGAAAGAGAGTGGAAGAATGAATACCATCCAACTGGAGATTCTAGCAGATAGTTTGAGACATAAATTTGGGACCAATAGTGTAACGAGAGTAGATGGAGAAATGCAAGTAAACGAATTTACACATAATGAGAATAATGGTGGCTGGGAACAAAACCTTGGGGAAACATTGACATTTCAGGTGGCCACATGAATGAGGAAGGATAAGTAACTTGAAAGGAGGCTGGCTGACAAGGAGCTGCCAATGACATAGGCAGGGAACCAGCAGAGAGCTCAAGGCAACAGGAAGGAATGTCAGATGCTATCAAGAGAAATAGCACTAGAAGGACAGAAAAGAGGCCAGGTTTCCAGGCGATACAGGGGATAGAAGAACAAGTTAAATGACATGAAGTGGAGATGGCCAGGCCACTGCAGACCGTGTGACTCTCAATAAGATGCTCGAGATGGTTTCTTTAAAAAAATCAATATCATTATTTTTAATTGTTGAGGAAGTTCTAGATTAAAAGAGGCTAAAGAGGCTCAACAACAACCATGCATTTGATTGGATCGTGGCTCAGGAAAACTTTTTTAAAAACTCTAAAGTTAACTGTGTGAATATCTGGAATTAGAGTCTTCCAAGGAGAGGAAACAGTCAATGCAAAGGCCCCAGAGAGGACCCCGGCCTGGCCTTTTTTTTTTTTTTTTTTTTACAGTTGTACACTTTACTGAATGCTTGTTATGTACTAGCTACTTTCATGCCTTTTTCTTTTTTTCTTTTTTTTTGGCTGCATTGGGTCTTAGTAGCAGTATGCAGGGTCTTCGTTGAGGCCTGAGGGATCTTTCGTTGTGGCACGGCTGTTCGTTGTGGTGCAGGGGCTTCTGTCTAGTTGTGGTGCGTGGGCTCCAGGGCACATGGGCTCTGTAGTTTGCGGCACACAGGCTCCCTCCCTGAGGTGCACAAGCTCAGTAGTTGTGGCGCGCGGGCTTAGTTGCCCCATGGCCTGTGGGATCTTAGTTCCCCGACCAGGGATCGAACCCACATCCCCTGCATTGGAAGGCAGATTCTTTACCACTGGACCACCGGGGAAGTCCCCTGCTTGGCCTTTTCGAGGAACAGCAAGGAGCCCAGTGTTGCCAGAGGAAGGTGAAAAAGTCGTAAGAGTGGTAGAATGTGTAGGCTCATTGTAAAGATTTTGGACTTGAATCGATTTTCCACATATTAAGTTTAAACTATCTATTTGATATCCAAGTGGAGATGTTGAGTAGGCAGTTGGGTACACAAGTCTGAAATTCAGGAGAGAAGCTGGGAAAAGGAGATTAAAATGCAGGAGTCATCAGCATATTAGATAATTTCAAAACCAGGAGATTGAATGAGGTCACCAAGGGAATGAACATAAAGAGAAGGTCCAAGGAGTGCACACCAGGGCGCCCCGATGTAAGAGGGCAGGGAAAAAGGAGGGACCAGCCAAGGTGGTTCTGAAGCACTTTCCAGCGTGGAGGAAAACCCAGAGAAAGTAGTGGGGTGAAGCCAAGTGAGGACAGTGTCTTCTCCAGCAGGAGGTGCTGGACCCCTACTACTGGTGGGTCAAAGACGAGGCCTGAGACCTGGGTTTATCACATACAGACAGAGGGACCACTGACCTTGACCAGTTTTGGCAGAGTGACATAGGCAAACAGCAGACCTGCCGGGGCTCAGGAGAGACTGGGAAGGGAGTGATTGGACACAGCGAGTACAGACAGCTGAACAGGAGGTGGGGTCACAGCCAAAGGGGAAGGGGGTCAAGAGACATTTTTGGCTTTGGGGTCTTTTTTCTGGTTTTGCTTTAAGATTGGCGACAAAGCTGTATGCTGATGGGACTGAGGGAGTGAATGAGCAAGTAAGTGAGCGAGCTGGTGCAGATGCAGGGCCAAGCGAGGGTCCCTGCCATAGGGGAGAGGTCTGAGCAGGCTTAGAAACTGAGTCCTAGGTGATGGGTGACACCCCCGGGGAGAGGAGAACACAGAGAGCCTGGGCTGCTGTTCCCCAGCAGCCTCTCTGCCTCTACTGGTCGCGTCCTCCCCTCCCGCTGACACCAGAATCTGGCTTTTCTAACAGCCGCTTTGCCTGGAGCCCAATTAAGGCAAAGATACAAATTCGCTGGCCATGGCCCCATGAAGTCTGGCCTCAGGGCTGCAGCCCATTTGGAAAACGTTTTAATTTCATTTGTGTGTTTTTTCAATTTGATTATTAAGTGCTGCTTGCACATGGACGGGGGGGAAGGCCTGTTTTTATTCCCTGATTCCCCTTCCTCCCTGGCCTGCGTGCTTCCCTCGTGAGTAATGGGGAGGCTGCTTTTCTGGAACGCAAGGGAAAACTTCCAGCAAATTGCAAAAGCATGTTCCTTTCTTGAAAAATCCTTTCACACTTGTTTTTTACTCCGTTTGTGAAGTTCATGAAAAGCCGCCATAAATGTACTTTAAAAGGCCTTAACTTTCTTTGTTCTCCTTGTGGAACTTTCTCTCTCTCTCTCACGGGGGTATATAATTTAAAGGGATAATAAACAAGACATAAAGCCAGAGGGGTGAGTGGTGTGATGAAGGGAATGAAACAAACTTTAGAAGTGTCAGGGGTTTGCAGGGAGGGGGAGATTCCGTCTGCATATACAGGAGGTAACAGCCTAGCACTTCCCCACGACTCCTTAGATTTGTTTCTAAAGTTATTAACATTTAACACAGGACTAGGGCAGCAGGGTAGACAGAAAGAGCAGAGTAATAAAGGCTCAGGAAGAACGACAAATCCTTTTAGACACATGTCAGCGTGCTGAAGTATAAGGCGAGCAGGAGGTGTAAAAATTAAAAAAACAGCGCTGTCAAGAATTTGCAAAGAAGGTTCTCGCCTGAACACTAGAGCTGTGTGGCGTCCAGACAGAGAAATACAGACGGTTCTTAAAGGGGATCGAGGCCATATAAGGAGTTCCCTCTGCAGAAAGAGACATCATTCTGGTTTGGGTCCTTGTCAGCCTGGGAAGCTTTCTGAATATGGGCAGGAGGAGGAAAGGGCAGAAAGGTGGGGCTTCACAAGCCTCAGCGCCTGCCCTGGTGGCCACCCATGGGGCCGGGCGGCGGAAGTGCTGTGGGCGGTTTGGTGCGCAGGACTCAGGGACTGGGGCCTGTGCCTTAGCCAGTTACTGGGCAGCCCCTTGTTGTTGGTCTGTCCCCAGTATCTGAATTCATCTAGGGCGCCATGTCTGATGTATCTGCCATTAGCCTCTTGGCTCTGAGGTTGGCCAAGTGAAGATGGAGGCCCTCCTCTCCCCACTCCCATTTCTCTCTCTGTAGCACCTGCTTTCCTCCTGGATGCCCTTCACCTCATTTCGCTCTCTCACCCACCAGCTGGACTCCTGAGAAGAGATCAAGAATAAGCAGGAAGCTGCATTGTGATAAAGGCCTGAGAGAGAAAAATTCCAGCTCTGGGACAGCGACCCAGCCTCAATTAGCAGTGTCTGCCTGGGGTTCTGGGAGGTGCCAGTGGGGCTGGTGCCCATGGCCATGTAAGTGACAGGCAGCAAAAGCCTTAAATCTCCCCGAGCCTCGGGAGAACCAGCAGTGGCCCTCCCCGCCATCCCTTCCCTCGGTGGCTGGCCCCGTGGCCCCTGCTCCTGGGGAAGCTGTTCTGCAGACCCTCCTGCCCGCCTGGCCGCTGCCCGCCTCTTCTCCCCAGCTGGCCAGTTGCCTCCTGTCTGTTCCGCCTTGTGCTCGCCCCCTCTCTTTCTCTTCCTCTTTCTGCTCCTGTGAACTTCGAATTCCCCCTCTCCTTCCCACTCCCTTTGGCAGAGAACCAGGGAATAGTGGGGACTGGACGTCGGTGGCCTCAAGCTCAGAACTGGTTGCCTGCTAAGCCATGGTTTCCCCAAAGGCCCCTCACCACTCTACACTGGGGGCATTTCCCCCCTGAAACACCCTCATGGGCACTCAGGGGAGGGAGGAACAATGACTGTGCCTTTCTTTGTGCCCCATGTGTAACCCCAGCCTGGAACCCTGCTGTCTCCAAGACCTGCTTTTGTATCCCTATTTCCATTTTGCAAATGGGAAACTAAGGCTCAGAGAGATCTCCAGAGCTTCTGAGGCCATCGCTGTACCTAACTAAGGAAACACTTGCTAAATGTATCTAATTCCACCTTCTTCTTAGGAAAGGTCTGGTCCACAGGGTTGCATCGGGGCTATTAACCTTCAGTTCTCTGATGCGCTCGCCTTCTGCATCCTTTCATGGAGACACCCAGCTTCCTCCTGCTTCCACCACCCCAATTTAGCATAAGGGTCCCTTCCTCCACCCCAGTTTAGCATAAGCTTCATGCACGCTGTGGCTCTTTTCATAGTCCAGGCTCCACCAGAACCCAGAACCTATTGAGAGCGAACAAGATTGTGTTTTGACACAGCACCCGGCTTCCCACATTTTTCGCCTCCGCCACTTGGATGTTCACAAAGCGTTTGTATGTGCCTGCAACAGAATCGGTTCAGCTTGACAAACGCAAGACCGTCAGCCCCTTTGCAGCGAATCTGCTCCCTTAATTAACCTGGGGGATGGGGAAACTAATAAAGAAGTTTTATTAAATGCAGAGAAAATCATCCCTTTCAAACACCCCCATGGAGAAGTCTGAGCCAGATCCCTGTGATGATTCATCTGCACTAACTGGTCCTTTACTGGGAGATGAGTAAGAGCAGAGTTTGTTCAAGCAGCCAGGAGAAGCCGCCCCCGCTTGGCCCCTAGAAGGCTCTCTTTAGGGCACGCTGGTCTGTACACACGCTGATAGCTGTTTCATATCTGCACTGATGGGCTTAACCGAGCAGTTGCCACACAGCCAGCACGCGCACACAGCGTGGCCGGGAGGGGGTGTTTATGGGGCTTGCCGCTAATGACTCCCATTTATGGAGCATGTGTGGAGCAGCTGAACGGGCCGACTAAGACAGGACATCAGTAAGGCCTGGGTTTTGCAGACCGGCTGCATGCACAGGCTTTCCTAAGAAGCCGCGGGGATGGTTCTAGTACGAGCTTCTGGGGGAATCCAAGGCTCCTCGGAATTCAGGCTTTTCAGTGTGAACGATGCCCTGACGAAGATGGTTTTGCTAGGGAAGCTGCTGGCCAGACTGATTGGACAAGGCCAGTAGTAAAAATTATTGCAGTTATAAGAATAAAAGCTAACATTTATTGTTCACTCGCCTCATGCCAGAGATAGTAGAAAGCACACGTGTATTTTTTTTCTTTCATGTAATCCTCAAACAAACCTATGAGGTTGGTACTACTTTTTTGTTTGTTTGCTTAATTTTCATGGTACAGAGGAAGGAACGGGCCTAGAGAGATGAAGCATCTTGCCCAGAGCTGCAGAGCTGGGATTTTAACCCTGGTGTTCTAACTCCAGAGCCTGGTTACGTAAGCACAGAAAAGTGAATTCTAGAAGTTGAATCAGCGTTTTAAATCACAGTTACGGCAGGATGGCATAGCAGTTAAATATAGGCATTTTCGTATTAGAAAGACCTAGATTTGAGCTTCAGTTTCTTCCAGTTGCAAGTTACATAAACTATTTAAGCCTCGGTTTCCCCTATAAAGGTAGGAATAGTTGTAACACCTACGAGTAGGATATGGAAAGCCTCAGTGCCCCTGCACAGAATAAGCCTCCAGTGAATATGTAACAACACACACACACCCATGCTCACTGAGGTCAGTGGCACCATGAATCTGAGTGTGGACCCAGAGAGGCTAGAGCATGGCTTCTGTGACGTGCCAGCTGTGAGCCCTTAGGGAAGTCACAGCCACCTGAGCCTTCGTTTCCTGCAGTGGAATGGGACAGCGATAGGACCGCTCACAACAGACCTGATTCAATCAGGGTGTTGGGACCACACAGAGTGGGTATGAGGAACCTATTCTGCATCTTCCAAGGCACTGGAAATGCTGCTTGTTGTCTTTGGAAACCCTGGTTGGATTTCTCCCTTTTGAGCACAACGGCCCGCACATCGCACATGGTTATGAGCAGCAAAGGAAACAGAAACCCGACCTTCAAAGTTCTTATGTGCTCCAGGGGGAAGATGGGACCAACAAAAATAAAGCATTCATTAAAAACAAAATGACATGTCCATATACACACATACTTGTAGATAATGACTTGCAGCCGTGCGGAGACCCAGGCAGGGGCTGCGGGATTTTGCTGGAGTGCTTGGGAAGACATCTGGGAAGCTTTCTGGAAGGAGAGGGATTTGGGAAAGAGGAGAGAGGTCCCCCCTTGAGTGGGATCTCAGGTTCATTTCCTTCTCATCTCGTGTTTCCTGCACCCAGCACGCAGTAGGTGCTCAATGCATGCTTGCTAAATGAGAACAGGAAGTGGAGAGAGTGGGTTTCAAGCAGGGGAAGTGAGCAAACAGTGCAGTGGTGAGTCAGAGGGAGGGCAGGCGCTCCACTAACTGCTGAAGGCATGAGTTTATTTTTCTTTAATGTTTTCTGCCATTGGTCCATGATAAGCCTGGAATCAGAGAGAGGGGGAGAGGAAGAGAGAAAGGAGGCATCCTTCTATTTATGTGGTGTTGGTATAGCCCACATTCACGTGTACTTGACACTCACACCACACCTGATATTGGATCCCAGCATGAAGCAGCTGAAAAATGCCCCTTGGAGCACAGACACTTTTGGTTGCCTCCCTCAGAGTAGTTCCCTCTTCTTCTCTACTTATAACACCTCAATTTTGTTCAAGATCCATTCCTCGGTGGCAGTTACTCTGGTGATTTGTACTGTGTCAGCTGGGCTAGCCTGAAATTGGCTTCCCCCGAGTCCCCCTTCCAGATGGGCCAGGAGGGAGATCTTTGCCTGAGATCTGGAGGCAGATGTCAAGCCCAAATGGCTGGCGGGTGGAAGTGGGGGTCATCAGACTCACCTCATTGTCAAAGAGTGGTGGCCAAGCCTGCAGCTGCTTCACCTTTGCCTCATTCCTTCTTTGGCTTCTCCAGTGCCTTGGCCAGATCTCAGCGACAAAGGGCACCAGCTTCTCCTGCAGGGCATCCAGGTCGGGCGCCATGAGAACCCATAACATGGGTTCCAGTCCATCCTTGCGGGATCCAGCTTGTCCTTGCACTCGCCCACAATACATCCGTCTCCCCCCCCCCACTTCCTGCCCTGTGGACTTTGAAGCTGCACATCAGATGCAGACTACAGCCCATAGAGATGGGTTGGAGATCTCACAACAGCAGAAGTTCCAATCCCTGCAACAAATTCAATTCCATGTTTACGTGGAACCCCTGAAACGTGGTTCTAGTGCTTCCAGATCGAACCCTGACTGATATAGATACCGTATCCCCTGCTCCAGAGTGAACTCTAGTTGGTCTGAGCCAATCATAGTGTCCCTAGTCTCCTTGCTGGTAATAAGTTTAGGTGTGGGCAGGTGACCCAGTTCTAGCCTGTGACAGGAACTCCAGTCAGAGGCTTCTGGCAAAGGCTCCCTTGATCTGAAAAAGAGACACACAAAAAAGACGGTGCTCTTCTTCTGCTGGACGTTAACTGGATATCATGGTTGGAATTGAGGCAGCCGTTGTAACCATGTTGGGGCGTTATCCAAAGAACCAAGCTGAGGATCAAGATAGAAAAGATAAAAAGAACCCGTGTCCTTAATGATATAGTTGAGCTGATGAATGAACCTTCCTCGAAGCTGCCTACACCTGGAGTTCCAGATATGTGAGATGATATATTTTCTTATGGTTAAGTCACTTGAGGCCGGGTTTCTGTTTCTTGCAGGCAAAAACAACCTAGTCCAATTCCCACCCCCAAAAGAAGCCCCAGATTTCTTCTTGCAATGGATCCCAAAGTTTCCATCCACCAGGAGCTTTTCCAAAAGGGAGGTGGGCAGCTTGGAGTGAACCTGGTATCTGACCTCTCCATGTTGGGTCTTCTCATCAGAGAAAATGAATAGGAACACATCAGCAATCCACAGAGGATTTAAAAGTAAACTATAGAATTCAGGATTACCAAAATGATTTCCAGATTATAGTCCAAGAAAGAATAGGTTAAGGTTAGAATTATGGGAATCATGATAATCAGGTCTACCAGTAGGATGCAAGTAACAGAAAGCTCAATTCGAATTGGCTGTACCAACATGCCTGCTTTTTACCTTTCTTCTCTCATCCCTTAGCTCACCCTTTTGCTTTGTGATGCTGGAATGGTACCCTGCAATCCACTTTTCACAGACTCTGGTGAGGTTCTGCCAATAGGCCGCACTAGAGGAATACTGGGAGGTGAGAGAAAAGAAGGACTTCATTTCTGTCTTTCAGTTCGTGGTAGTGTCTCTCCAGCAAGAGTAGACAGTGGGCTCCACTTCCCAGCTCCTTTTGACACTCCCAGAGCTCTTTCACCATGTCCCTGTAGAGGGACCAGAGCCTACCAACAGCCATGCCGGGGGAGGGGCTTCCTCATCCACTGGGCCATGAGCTCTGGGGCATCAGGGCAACCCTTCATACCTCCCTGGGGATGTGAGCACCTATGCAATCTTTCCCTCTCCTCAGTGGCCTGAGAACTTCAAGGGACTGAGCGTGAGCAATGCAGCTTCCCCCCAGGAGCCAGCATCAGTTTCATGAGACCCCCTTCCAAGGTCCTAAGCTCTGGTAACCACCCTTCCCCCCTTTTTTCCACTGACCTCAGGTGTTATTAATCTCTGGGTTACCTCAGCATCCTCTCTTTAATGTCCCACTTGGGTAACAAATTCTTTTATTAAGTCCCTGTGTTTTGAAATATCTGGTGTGGTTTCTCTTTTCCTGACTAGACCCCAAATGATAGAGTAAATTTATTAGATCATGTAACCCCAAAGTCCAGATTGAGAACAGTCACCAGGCACAATTTGTTCCAGAGGATCTGAATCTTATTAGGGTTCCTTTCTGTTTTCTAACATTTTCTCAGCGCTGATCTCTTCTGTGTGTGGAATGTTTTGAGGATGGCTACCTTCCAGGTAGCAAAAATGGCTGTAGCACCTTCATTCCTCATAGAGATAAGCCATACTGCCTGTGAGGAAAAGAGAATGCCTTTGTCCCCAGTTTCTAAATTAGAGCCCTGAACTTCACTTTGCTTGCACTGGCTTTGGCCACTTGCCCAACACTGAACCTATCACTGTGGCCAAGGCCTGGGTCCACTGATTAGCTAGATCACATGTTCTCTTCCTAAAGCAAGGTAGTGTCAACTTCTGTGGAGGTACAGGGCCCACCAATGGAAATCTGGGCTCCTGGGAAGTGATGGACTGATGCTGGTGACATCATCTGATGCCTGTCCCTGGCACCTCATCTCTGATTGTCCAGGACAGCCCAAATTCATATTTCTACATACTGTATGATTCCAACTTTATGACATCCTGGAAAAGACAAAACTATGGGGGGCTTCCCTGGTGGCGCAGTGGTTGAGAGTCCGCCTGCTGATGCAGGGGACGCGGGTTCGTGCCCCAGTCCGGGAAGATCCCACATGCCATGGAGTGGCTGGGCCCGTGAGCCATGGCCGCTGAGCCTGCGCCTCCGGAGCCTGTGCTCCGCAACGGGAGAGGCCACAACAGTGAGAGGCCCGCGTACCGCAAAAAAAAAAAAATGAAAAACAAAAACTATGGGGACAGTAAAAAGATGAGTGGTTGCCAGGGATAGGAGGGGAGGGATGAAAAGGTAGAGCACAGAGGATTTTCAGGGCACTGAAAATACTCCTATGATACTGTAATGGTGGGTACATGTTTTCAAACATTTGTCCAAACCCGTAGAATGTATAACACCAAGAGTTAGCCCTAAGGTAAACCATGGAATTTGGACTTTGGACTTTGGGTGGCAATGCACCAGTGTAGGTTCATCAGCTGTAACAAGTGTACCATTCTGGTGGGACATGTTGATAATGGAGAAGCCATGCAGGTGTGGGAGCAGGGGGTATACAGAAAATCTCTACCTCCCTCTCAAATTTGCTGTGAACCTAAAACTGCTCTGAAAAATTAGTGTTTAAAATAAGTAAAATAAAATATGTGTATCCAAACATAACTGATTTCTATTCCTTTTTCAAATATCTTCACAAATGAGAAATAACCCTTGGGTTAGCCTGTGTCTCAATTTAGGTTTCAAAAGTGAAGTTTCGAAGGGCCATGAGGCAAACACAGACCGAGGGGCTCTGAGCCCCAGATACATTGTCTCAGATACATTGTCTCCACTCCTTTGTGGTCAGAGAAGTGATAAGAAAGATGTTAATCAACCAGAGTTTCCAGGAAATACTTTTCTATTTTTAACTTACACGAATTCACGTTCATTGGAAACATAACCTGAAAGGGCTCATTTCTATCTCATCTACAACAAGCTTACCCCAGGCGCTCAGGAGTTTTAAAGAGAGCAAAGGAACCACCATCCTCCAGGGTCAGCTTAAAACATTCCCTAACATTGCTTAGACCCTCTGGTCCTCCTTAGGGACCAAGCTGTTCTGTGAAATAAGACTTTATTGTGTTCTTGTCCTTGTTTTCCTTCTCTCTCTCTCTTTTATTTCTGATAAAAGAATTAAGGCCCAGGGAGATCAACTGGTTTACCCAAGATCACACAGCAAGGTCATGACTCTGTCTAACTTCAAACATAAAGTCATTGGCTCCTAATGTCCCAACACAAGGCCATCTTGTTTCCAGATGACCTTCATTCTCTCTGCAGACCCCCAGGAGCTTGGCTAGGCTTTCAAGGACAGCATTTAATCATCACAAAATGCCTTACCAGGGAGTAACAGTAACAAACACTTATACAGCGCTTAACATGTGCAGTTTTCTGAGCCTTTTACAGTTGTTACTTCATTTAATCCTCAAATGTCCCTGTGAGGTGGATGCTCTCAGTATCATCATCCAAAGTGTGATGGATGAGGACACCGAGGCGCAGAGAGGCTCAGTAACGGGCCCACAATTTCTCCGCCAGAAAGAGTGACTTCTGGGATGGGAACCCCCGGCAGCGGGCTGTGCTCCTGCAAAGCTACATCGTCTCTGAGACATAAAGGGGAGAAAACCACAGTTGTCAGAGGAAAAACAAAGTAAGCTAAGGGAAGGATGGAGGCAGGCGGGGGAGGGGGAGGGGGAGAGGAAACCCCCCTCATAGTATTCTTGTCCTTACTGCCTCAGAAGTACATTTTCCACCCAAAAGTTATGCTCCAATAGTCTCATTCCCTCTTAAGTCCTAGACTACTCCTGGCCACTCCTAGGGTAGCCAGTCAGAAGGCCCAGGTCACAGGGAAGAGCACAAAAGCAGCCCCCCTGTTTCTCAGTAGAAGATGAAATGTTAGGGAAAATCAGTCACTGAGGGTGGGCCCCCCAGACTCTCATGACCAGCTGGAGTTGTAGCATCTGCGCCGAGCAAGACAAAACCTTCTGGGGTTACAGCCACAGTGAATCTACTGCAGGTGCTGCTGTCATGTCCAGGTAGCAATAAGAGCCCCAGAGCCACAGCATCTACCCCAGGGACACATTCACTGTGGGCCACCCGTAGGTCCAACTCATCTGTGATGACTGAAGTAAAGAACAACCTTTTCCCTTCCCCTGATCCAATCTCACTCTGAGGGAAGATGCTGGAACACAAAATGCTTCCTTCTACATTCTGTGTAACACCATCGATTGAGCTCCTCCTGTGTGCTGCATTGTGGTGAGTAGCAGACCTTCTAAAATGCGTGGAACATGGTCCCTGGCCTTCAGGAACCCGTGCCCTGGAGACAGCCCCCCACCAGTTATAACACAGGTGATACAAGCTGTGATAGAGCAGTGGCTTCCACACTCCTGGATCTTGCGTTTCTATCATTTAACATTTTCCAGCACGTGAGCCAGCCAGGAACACCACACACCCACCTGGCCATCACTCCTCTTCTTGGATGGACCCCCTGACCTGGTGAAAGGGCCTCCACCTCACCAGGTTGTGTGTTCCCCGAGGAGACTAGGTCCTGAACACAGCTTCCAGTGTCCTGCCGCTGTCGACCGCCACGGGCACTCCCCGTGACTTGCAGCTGCCCCAGGACAAAGCCCTGCTCAGCATGGGTGCCAGGAAGCCCGGCCCTTTGGGCCCCAGAAACCAGATGAGTGTGCCCATTCATGGCTTCTTTCTTCTCGCTTTACCGCGGCTGGGAGGGAGAGCATGGGGTCACAAGCCTGGTCACTCACACGCATTTATTCCACTCGGCTCAGCTGGGCCTGAGCCCTGCTCTCAGGGACGTGTTCCTGGCCTCCATGCACAAGCACAGGCCAGTCCCTGAGCCCCAAAACCTTCCACCTGCTGGACCCGCGTCCTCATCCTGCAGGGTCCCGGCCCAAATATTAGATTCCCCCAAAGCCTCCGTGGCAGCCGCCTTCAACAGAGCACCCTTCAAGAGATGATCAGCTGGGACTTCCCTGGTGACACAGTGGTTAAGAATCCGCCTGCCAATGCAGGGGACATGGGTTCGAGCCCTGGTCCAGGAAGATCCCACATGCCGTGGAGCAACTAAGCCCATGCGCCACAACTACTGAGCCCACGTGCCACAACTACTGAAGCCTGTGTGCCTAGAGCCCGCACTCGGCAACAAGAGAAGCCACTGCAATGAGAAGCTCACACACTGCAACGAAGAGTAGACCCTGAGAAAGCCCATGCGCAGCAATGAAGACCCAATGCAGCCATAAATAAATAAGCAAACAAACAAACAAACAAATAAAAGAGATGATCAGCTTTTGTAAGAACATTATCAACAATTTTCCGTGACAATTTATTTCTTGGTAAGGTAAAAACAAATCAAAGTAGCACATTTGTGGGATAGCCTTGATGAATCTTTACAGTTATATTACAAACATGAAATTTGTTTTTTTAAATCACAACAAGATTTTAAATGTCATTCAGAAAGAACAACTGCTTAAATGCTCAGGCTCATTACCCGATACCAGGCTTCTCTTTGCTGTGAATCCTGGGCTGTTTCAGAGCTCTTTGTGCTTGGCTCCAGAGCTTTCTTCAGCCTGAGCTGGAAGAGAAAGTTTGCCCTGTTGGTCTCAGCTTTGGTGAGAGCTTGTTTTTGGTGAGAGTTCCTGAGGGCAGCAGAGCAGAGGGCTGGAGAGAGCCAGTGCCGGGTCAGCCTCCTGCTTCTTCACTCACTAGGGATGCGACTTTGATTAGGACTGGAAAGACCTTGAGACAAAGATGTGAGGGCACATAATTCATCTGCTTTGGGATGGCACAAAGCACCAGGAATGGAGGAGAGATGTGAGAAAGGGAAAGGAAGGAAGCCACCCCGGGATGCCTTAAGGAGCAGATTACCTCAGAGACCACCTGGATTAATCCCAGCTGGGTCCCTGGGGAGACTGTGTAGCACTGGCCTCAGAGATGTCCTACCCAAGGGGTGTGGAGCCACCAGCTCCCGTCAGACACAGGTCCCATCAGGCTGCGACCAGAGCCACAACTCCTCAACCTTCCTGGCAAGGCTGCGCTAGTGCCTGTGGCCAACGAAAGCCCTCAGGAAGGGCCCTCCCCAGCGTTTATAATAAGAAGCCATGAGGAAGGCAGTGCCCAGGGCCTAAGGGAGGAGGTAGGACAGTGCCTACGACAGGCCATTAAAGGAGACAGTAAGAGCAGTCATAAAAACGTGAATGCTGACTTCATTGTCTGCTGGAGAACTCAATGAACTAAGATGTGTGAATGGAAAAGCATCACATAAATGTTCCATTGGATGCTTTTGACAGCGATGATGATGACGAAAACAGTGAATCAGGGCTCGTTCACTTGCTCCATCTCCCTCATAGGAACCTCTGACCAGAGACTGGGTTCCTGCATAGAGTTTAACTCTTTCCTTGGTAACTTTCCAAGGTATCTGGAAGTGACATTTCCTCAGTGTGGTGGGTGTTCTCTTGGAGTGAAAAATGAAACCCACCCCAAATCTCACAACTTTCAACAAATAGATAGGGGTGTCTTTTATTTTACTGCTAATGTTTTAAAATTCAATCTTTGAACAGGTCCTATATTTGCATGGGGCAAAATTGTGAAAGATAGATCAAGAGGTATACAGTGAAACCATCCCTGGCTCCCATTCACTTTGTTTCCTCCCTCCCATAGACCACCATATAGTTTCCTGTGTGTTTCCTTGCACTCATTTGTCCCTTTTCAGGTAAAGTCACACTAAATGACTGAGAGTGGAAGAAGAATGGTTCTCTGAAGAATTTTTTTTTTTTTTTTTTTTTTTTTTTGCAGTACGTGGGCCTCTCACTGTTCTGGCCTCTCCCGTTGTGGAGCACAGGCTCTGGATGCACAGGCTCAACGGCCATGGCTCACGGGCCCAGCGGCATGTGGGATCTTCCCAGACCGGGGCACCAACCCGTGTCCCCTGCATTGGCAGGTGGACTCTCCACCACTGCGCCACCAGGGAAGCCCTCTAAAGAATTTTTGCTAGAATTTCAGGGGGAGGAGAAAGTCCTTTCCTCTGTAGTTGCTTGGTGTCAGAATGTAAACCTAGAGATGAGGAAGCCTCTTCACTGGAAGGGCAACTGAGGGTGAAACCAACCCAGAGGAAAACAGAACACAGAGAGCAATTCCAATTGAAACTTTTTGAGCACCTGGATCCAGCTGTGCCTGAAGCAGTTTACACCTGGACTTTTACAGTGCAAGAGGCACATTAAATTATTATTATCATCTTTTTTGTGGGATATACATAGTGATTGAGAATCAGGTTGCCTAGATTTGAATCTTGGATCTGCCACTTACCAGCTATATAACCTTGGGCAAGACACTTAACCTCTCTGGGCCTCAACATCCTCATCTATAAAATGGGATAATAATAGCATCTATTTCATAGGGTTGATATGTAGATTAAATGAGTTAACATATGAGAAGAATTTAGAACAGTACCGGGTGTATTAGTTGCAATTAAAAAAAAAATTATTTGTATCAGTCAGTATGTTTCAGTAACAAACAGCCCCAAAGTCTTAGTGGCTTAAAACAACAATTTTTCTTTTTTGCACATACTAATATCCACTGTGGATCAGCAAGCACTGTGCTTATTGTACTTAGTCAGGAATATGAGCTAAAAGAGCAGCTGCCAACTCTAATGTTGCTAGCCACCATGTCAGAGGGAAACAACTTAAAAAAGGATACCCTGGCTTTTGCCCAGGATGGGTATATAATGTTCCACTAATGTTTCATTGGCCAAACCAAGTCAAGGGGTCGGACCTAGCTTCAAAGGGGAGGGAAAGGCAGTCCTTCCGTGTTCCCAGAAGGGACAGCCCTATTGACCACCACATGACTATTGTTATGTCTTAACTGGTTGAGTACTGGATACCTCCAACTGAAAGATTCACAAGTAAATAAGAAATCATAAGTTTCCCTGGTTTTATACTCAGCAGGGGCCAGGGACCACAACAAAGCCATGCTCTTATTAACCCCCTTCTCCCTAATTCACTCCAACCATTTTGAAGTCTATCGGTCCTGGCCATCCATCTTCCAGGTGTCAGGACCATGTCACTGATACTTTCAGCAATCACTTGCTGGTTAAATCCCAGAAAAGTGGAAAGAATTTGTATGATTGGCCCAGAGTCACAGGTCAACCAAAGAAAGTACTGAGGGAAAAAAGAGGGAAAGGTCTCCCTGGGAGAGGTGGTGTCTTCGGTCAGCTTCACTGGAAGCACAGTTGAGATGAGGTTTCAGGTGCACGTGATTAACCGAGGGAGCCTCTCAGGAGAGAAGGGAAGTGAGGAAAGCTGGACAGGGCAGGGGCAGGAGCTAAGTAAGGATGTGGAGTCAGCCTGATCCCATGGGCAGCTGTGGAGTGTGAGTTCCCCCATAGAGAGGGTCCTGCCTTGAGGCAAGGGACTGGTCTTTTTTAGCTAATTGCAATCAGTACCTGGCAGCAGGCTACCGCAAAAGGGGAGAGTCAACCTTCTGGGCTGGGCAGCTCCTGTTGGGTTTGTCAAGGGTGATTCATAGAGAAGGGGGCAGCTGTGAGCTGCCAGGATGTAACACTCATGGCAGCTGGGGGATGGGTGCAGCAGCCCACTCGAGGTGATTTGGATGGGGCACCAACAGCACCTACTACAGGCCGTCAGGAAAGCACTAATGGGCACCACCTGCCCCTTTCCTCCTACTAGTAAAACTGCACTTTGGAAGCATGGGGAATATTGACATTAGTGGGGTAAGAAGTGGCATTCAGTAGTTCCCCATTTATCTCCTAGATTAAATGTAAATTTTACCATCAACCCTTATTTCCAGGCTTATGTCCCAAGACTCTCACAAACCTAGCCTATATGGAAATTCGTCTGGAAACTGCTATTTTATGAATAACCTCCATGTCTTTGCTCCGACTCTTTTCCTCTTCTGCCCAGAGTGCCCTCTCCACCCCCAGACCTGTGAAATTCTATCCACAGTTCGAGGTCCTCTCGAATACTGACTACTTCATAAAGCCTTTCTTAATCACTCGACAGGATATGAGCTTTTCCTTCTTTGAAACCTCAAAGCCCTTACTTTCAGCAGTGGGTTTCATTCTACGAATTTGAGTCATTTGATAAGTGTTATTCCCCAAATCTTTTATGAACTCTTTAGAAAGAGTTCAGTCTTTTTCTCTTTGCAGCATCTGGCAAACACCCTGAATAATAAAGGCACTTAATTAATATGCATGTAACTGAATATCTACTTCAGTGAGATTAAATGCCCATGCATGATCAAAGCCTTTGTCTTCTGTGCATCACCCAGAGCTGACATTTGCTGAGCACTTGCTATGTGCTGTGCATAAAGTATTTTCTTTGCATTAATTATCTTCACCCCATAGATAAGAAACTGAAGCTCAGAGAGGTCAAGCAACTAACCCAAAGCTACACCAGTGGCAGGTGGTAGATTGGATGGGGTCCTAGGTTTGTCTGAATTCAGAGCCCACACTCTTTTTTTTTAAGATGTATAGTTGTTTTACAATGTTGTGTTAGTTTCTACTGTACAGCGAAGTAGAGTTCCCTGTGTTATACAGCAGGTTCTCATTAGTTATCTATTTTATACATATTAGTGTATATATGTCAATCCCAATCTCCCAATTCAGCCCAGCCCCCTTTTCCCCCCCGCTTGGCGTCCATATGTTTGTTCTCTACATCTGTGTCTCTATTTCTGCCTTGCAAACCAGTTCATTTGTACCATTTTTCTAGATTCCACATATATGCGTTAATACACGATATTTTTCTCTGACTTACTTCACTCTGTATGACAGTCTCTAGGTCCATCCACATCTCTACAAATGACCCAATTTTTTTTATGGCTGAGTAATATTCCATTGTATATATGTACCACATCTTCTTTATCCATTCGTCTGTCGATGGGCATTTAGGTTGCTTCCATGACCTGGCTATTGTAAATAGTGCTGCAGTGAACAATGGGGTGCATGTGTCTTTTTGAATTATGGTTTATTCTGGGTATACGCCCAGTAGCAGCTGCCATAGGGACAAACACAGACTTGCTATCAGAAGACATGACTTTATGTGCAGGCTCTGTCACTCGCCTTGGGCACAACACTGAACAAACCTGGAAAAGACTAGGAAGCTGCTCACTCAACCCATCCCCTTTTCTTCCTGGGCAAAGAGCTAGATCGGTGCTTCTCTGGTTTCAAGGTGCATGCGACTCACCTGGGGCTCACTGAGAAGGGGAAGATAAGCAGAAAACACACACAGACACCCCACGTAACACAATGTGAGAACTTCTATGATAGAAACGTGCCCTCACTGGAAAGAAGAAGGTGAGAACCCAGCAGGGGTGGAGACGAAAGTAAGGAAAAATACCCCAGAAAAGCTTACCCCAGAGTTGAGTCTTAAGGATGAGAGGGCTGGCCAGCTAAAGAAAAGAAAGGGAAGAAAGAGCATTTCAGGTGGTGGGTTCAGCACATGCAAAGTTAAGGTGAGAGGGTCCCAGGGGCATTTGGGGAATGGCCAGTGGCTGAACAGAGCCAGAGAGTAGAGTGAGGGGCCACTGGCAAGAGCTTGGGCTGAAGGTGAAGAGGAGGACAGATCCAAGAGGCATTGGCATTACGTACCAAGGATAAGGGAAACCACTGAGGACCTCAAGGTGAGTGACAGTGTCACCCTACCTCCAGAAGTTTCCCTCCTGCTGCTCTCAGGGAGACTGTATCAGAGGGGGTGGACTCAGGGGCTGTCAGGTCATTTTAGATGAGGAGGCTTCCGTGTCCCAACAAGCCTCACTGCCTGGGACCCCAGAGCAGACGGTTGTCCCTAGGATTCAGATTGTGTATCCAGGGCATTTCCAGAGCACAGAGACACACAGATGTACCAAGCCAACGCCCGTGGGGAAGAACCCCAGGATGTGGAAGTAGAAGAGAGGGAGTACAAATCAAAGGAACGTGTGCCAAGACAGTCTCACCCCAACATTGCTCCCCTGGGATCAGTCTTAGTATCTCTTTATGAGACCACCAGTTCTCAATCTTTTTTCCTGATGAGACATACAAGGCACTTGACCTTCACCAGTCAGACCCACGTGCTTGATATACCCAGGGTTCTACACACTTCCTGGAGCCACCGGACCTGCAATTGAAAGTGACATTCACAGAAGGAGAACCACGAAGTCACTCTAATTTACGAAGAGGTAAATCTCACAGAATCCTTGATGCCTTTCCCATGGCTGGGAGTAGATTACAAGCTTGGATGTCAAGCAATCTCAGGTTCCTGTTCTGACTCCCTCACTTACAGGATGTGTGGCCTTGGGTAATGGACTTAAACTCTTTGAGCCTTAGCTTTCTCATCTGCAGAATGGGTATAATAATAAAATCCTACCATGGAGGGTTTGTCAACAGGACTGTATGTACCTATGCAATCTAAATGCTTGGCTATGTGCCTGATACATGGTGAATACTCAATAGATAATAACTAGCTTACTATTAATATTTTCTTATTCTTTTAACAATATGCCAGATTGGTATACACCAATGTGTAATGACTGTGCTGCAAATTAATGTATTAGAGAAAGAAAACCCATTTTGTACATATGTCGCCTAATTGACTTAACTTTATTCTTGAAAGTCATCACATTTTTTCTTTCAAAACATACTGTAATTCAAAATTTGAACTAATTCACCACCCTTCCCCTCTGCTCCCAATCAGCAAGACTTTTAAGAACTGGTTTGTTTGACATATATACACTAATATGTATAAAAGAGATAACTAATAAGAACCTGCTGTATAAAAAAATAAATAAAATAAAATTCAAAAAAATAAAAACAAAACAAATGCGTTGTGGGGACTTCCCTGGTGGCACAGTGGTTAATAATCCACCTGCCAATGCAAGGGACACGAGTTCGAGCCCTGGTCCAGGAAGATCCCACATGCTGCAGAGCAACTAATCCCGTAAGCCACAACTACTGAGCCTGCATGTCACAACTATTGAAGCCCACGCACCTAGACCCGTGCTCCACAACAAGAGAAGCCACCACAGTGAGAAGCACGGGCACCACAATGAAGAGGAGCCCCCGCCTGCCGCAACTAGAGAAAAGCCTGCGCGCAGCAACGAAGACCCAACACAACCAAAAATAAATAAATAAAAAATAAATTTATTTAAAAAAAAATTTTTAAGTTAAAAAAAAACTGGGTTGTTCATAGATTCTCCACTGAAACTCAGTTTTCATTTCCTATTATACACCTATCATTCTCGAGATCTGCTGAGTGAAACCCACGTCAGCGATGAGGCAGAAGGAGCTAGAAATGACTTCTTGAGCATTGCCAGAGGGAGTGTTCAGTCCTGAAACAATCTCTCAGCAGCCCACACACCTGGGCTCCATGTGGCCTGTAGTCTCTGCCTTTCCAAGAATTTGTTTCTCTACGCTACCAGTGTAGTGTAGAGAAATACCCTGATTAGGATCTCTTCTAAAGGTCTCCTCATCTGAAAAATGGGAATGCTGCCCACTCATCCCTCAAAGGATTTAATTAGTTTGGTTGTTGGCAGGTCCACCAAAGATGAAAAGAGCAAGAGATTCCACTGCCCGATCAGAGCCAGTGTCACCTCCAAACAGGACTGAGGCAATAGGCTTCTAACTCATCCCGCTGAGCCCACTCTGATCCTCCAGCTTGTTCTCTCTACAACAGAGAGATTGCCATGACAACACAGTCTGGCCCATCACTCCCCAGGTCAAGAATTCTCAATATTGAGTCTTGTGGCTCTAAGGCCAGAATCCTCACCAATCCACAAGGCCAATGTGTCTGACTCCTTCCTGCTGATCATGGCTCTACACAGGACTCTTTCCATCCTCTGGGCTCAGTCACACCAGCCCGCTGGTGGTCCTTCCAATGTGTGGCTCCCCCCACAACCTTTGCATGTGTTGGCATCTCTGTTGGGGTCTTTCTGTCCCCCTGTCCCACCGTTACTCACCTTCAGCTCTCACTGCTAATGTCACTTCCTCAAGGAGGTCATCTTTGACCCCCAAGTAGCTCAGGGCTATTTATATAATATAATCTCAGGGCTCCTTGTTTTATTCCTCTGTCAGCCTTATCACTGCCTCCCCAGTGGAATATCAGCAACATGAGGGCAGGGACTCTGTTTTGCTTCCCTCCCTTTCCCCAGCACCTACTGACTGCAGTCCCTGAGTGACATCTAATAGAGAACCAATAAGCACTTCTTTAAAATACCATTCTTATATTAATATTGGAGATCTCAGATGAAGAGCTCTGTTTTTACCAAGAGAAATAGGGTAGAAGAGTTAGTTATTTCATTGATTTGATTGTTGTAGACTGAATTATTCTAACAAATGCAGATCTCCTTATTCCTTTAAAATATTGTTCTGTTAAGAGTGACTTCCCTTAATCCTAATGTCCCCTTCACGTTTCTCATTCTTCCTTAGGAGCAGCTGTTCATTGTTTCTTCACCAATGAAGTCTCAGGTCTTTCTAGTGGTACTTATGTCACAAAGAGGAATTTTGGTCGAAATCAAATGGAATGCAGGCAATCAAGGGAAAGGATTTTATCTCTCACCTAATTACCATCATACAGCTCTCCTGGGTCTAGGAGTAGGGGTGGGTGTGGGGAAGAGGAGGAGATGCCCTAAATCATGCTACTCAAAATATTACCAGCCCATGTCAAATACAGAAATGTTAAGTACAAAACATTACCAGCTTATATTAAGTCTTGAAACTTTTAGGGTAATTTGATGTTGCCATGACATTCAAGAACGTGATCAATGGGCCTGTCTCAGTGAACAGGGCAGTAGGGACCACTTTGGGTGCTGTTGAACTTGGATGGTGGGTCACACACAGTAGGACAACAGATTCTTCCTCAATATTTTGGAAATTTTCAAAAACTGGCCCTTCATGACAGATAGTTTGAAAAACATGTTATAAAAGATGATGTAGCCCTAGTCATGTTGTAAGGAAAAGTCAAGGCTTCAAGAAATACCTAAAAACTAAGAAACATCTAAAGGCAGGAATGGAAAATAAAGCAAGAGAATGGTCACTATAGGTTGCAGTGAATCATGGAAAAAGTCCTTGGAGATGAATCTTGAGTTGGGTCTTGAAAGAAATTTTTGGCAAATATTGAGGGACAAGGGGTAGGAGTGCATTTCAGGAAAGAAGCACACTAGCTAAGGCATGGAGGCTATGCAGGATATGAGAAGAATATGTAAGCTAAGGCATGGGGGCTATGCAGGACATGAGAAGCGCACAAAAACTAAAGCGTAGAGCAGGGGTCCCCAACCCCCTAGCTGGGGACCAGTACTGATTCGCAGCCTGTTAGGAACTGGGCTGCACAGTAAGAGGTGAACAGCAAGTGAGTGACGCTCCATCTGCTGCTCCCCATCACTCCCTATCGCACACATTACTGCCTGAACCATCCCCACCCCTGCCACCACCCCATCCCCAGTTAGTGGGAAAATTGTCTTCCATGAAACTGGTCCCTGGTGCCAAAAAGGTTGGGGACCGCTGACCTAGAGGCTACGCAGGACATGAGAAGGACATGTAAACGAAGGCATGGAGGCTATGTAGGACATGAGAAGGACACATAAGCTAAGACATGGAGGTTACGCAGGACATGAGAAAAATATGTAAGCTATGGCATGGAGGCAACACAGGACATGTCCTCATGCATTAAACTGAAATAGTTAAGTCAAGAGACTGGGTTCTGCCATTTGGCAACCATCACAATGATCATCGATTTCTGTGAAAACATCAGGATGGTAAGAATAGTGGGCAAGTTTGAGAAACAGCAGAATATTTATATAGTCTCACAGTGACTGCCCTCCAGATTCTTATGAAAGACAAAGCAAACATTTCAACCCTACAATGGAGAAACCTAACAGGCACCACCTCAACTAAATGAGCAAGTTTAACATTATAAGTTATGAGAAAAATCGACCTCATGTGCCTCCTGATATGATGCACTGGGAAGAACACAGCATCACATTTGTGTTATTTCCACCAAAAATGTATAACTGAATCTGCTCAGGAGGAAACAGCAGACAAACCCCCGTTGAAATCATTCTATAAAATAGCTGAACTGTCTTCTTCAAAATATCAACATCATGAAAGACAAAGACTAAGGAACTGTTGCAAATTCAAGGAGGCTGAAGAGATGTGATCACTGAATGCAATGTATGATCTGGAATTTTCTTTTGCTTTAAAGGATATTGTTGAGACAACTGGTAAAATCTGGATAAGGTCTGTCCATTAGGTAATGATATTATATGAATGTTAACTTTCTGAATTTGATGATCATACTATGGTTAATAAAGAAAAAGTTCTTATTTTTAGGAAATACACACTGATATATGTAAAGGGGCGTTGCATTTCAAACAGTTCAAAAAATATATAGTAGGTATGAGGATACAGAGATAAATAGAGATAGAAATAGAAGATAAAGCAAAGTGGTAAAATGTTAACATTTAGGAAATACTGGTGAAAGGTATATGGACATTCTTTGTACTGTTCTTGTAACTTTTCTGTGAGTATGACATTATATGAAAAAAACCAAAACAAAACAGTTAAAAGGAGAGAAGAGAGCCATTAGGCTTTAGCCTCCACTTGGTCCTGAATGAGTTGTCTCCCCACCCCTCTGGATTTCTTCCTGCCTCATTCAGCCCTTCCAGTTGGAGGCTTCATGGCTTGGCCTTGGTGGTTCCAGATCCTCCCAGCTAATTTCTGGATTTACGCCTTCTCTCCTTTTCCTGTCTAATGTTTCTTGCAGACTGCACCCTGAGAGCTGATCTCTTTGGCTGAACGTCTCTTGAGATCTGGGGCAGCATTGCAAGGTGCTGCCCGTGTCCTGTACTTGCTCACTTTGCCAATCCCTGCTTATGCCCCAGACAGATCAACATAATTAACATTTATCAAAGGCCTACTATGTGCCTGGCACTGCACTTCATCATCCTAATAACCTGAAAGGTAACTTCTCCACTGAGTGTAGTTCAGTCTCACCATCATCTCCACCTAAACTTCAGTGGCTCCAAAGCCCTGCTTTCCTGACCATAGGAAGTGCAATATTTAAAGGGTTTCCCTACCCATATAATTCTGGAAAGACTCAGGGCCATTTAGGTGTCCCATGGATCCCGCTTGGTTGTCTAACAGAGCTAGAATTTGTGGCCTCAGGTCCTCACTGTTCCATGGCGGAGCCACTCCAAGCTGGCAGTCCCACCTCTGTCTCTACTGCCTGGGTACCATCAGCACTGCAAATACCTGTACCTCAATGCCAGAGACCCTGCACGCCTGAAATAAATAGGAGAAGGTTCCTTTTGTATTACATTCAGTTGTAGTGGGAGTCAGGGGTTCCCACAATCAGCTACTCAAGCTCTAGTGCTATGGCATGTATGCTAAAGATTTTTAATCTCTGGTGGGGCTGAATTCTAATAACGCCTGCAGTACAGTACTGAGGCCACATCTCTTTACCAATTCCCAGGCCTGGTTTCTGGGCCCGTCTCGCTGCATGAGATCAGTTCCCTTAGTGTGAGTTCTTTCCTAGCTCTTGTTGACCCTTCCTACAAACTGAATTTTGTAAATATCTGAGATACAGATCATGCATATAAATGGATATGTGAAGGGTATTGCCTATGGCCACTGGTTGAAACACCTGGGGGCCAGATCCTGCCCCATCAAGACACCCTATTTATGTCTGCAGCTCAGAGAAGTTATTCAGGGTCTAGCACAGGTTCCCACAAGTAGGTGTCAAGATTTGCACCCAGATCTGCAGGACTCATTCTAGTCGGTCACCTTGTCTTCTCTGCAAAGTGGAGCTTAGCCAACAATCTGGTAAATGGAGGTCCTCCTACTAGAGGAATTGTTAGCTAAATGTAGCTTCACTGGATCAACCTAGGTTTCCAGAAATATTCTGGGCAACTGTTCAACATGCTGCTGGTGCTGTTGCAGATCCCATGCTTGGCTTATCCAGGCCACTTATATTTCTCTCTTCCTAGTACCTCTTTCCTCACAAGCACTTAATTTACCCAAAAGAAGGTAACATCAAGCATGGCCCATTTTTATGTAGTTCTGGAAAATGCTTGAGGGACGTGGGAGGAAAGGTTGAAACTACTGGCAATGTGGTTTTACAGAAAGAGCATGGGTCTCAGAACCAGACAGGCCTGGGTTCAAATCTGCGTTTGTTACTTATTATTTGAGTAAATGTTAAGAAGTTCAAGGTCCTCGTCTGTAAAACAGAGATAATGCCATTTAACTCACAGGGTTAAATGAGAAAATTTATTTTAAATTGTCAGTCCCAAAGAGGGGCTCAATGAACCGTAGTTTCCCTCTCCTTGACTGACCTTTTTTGGATCATATGAGAATTTTAGCTATCTCTATTTTTCTGTTCATTCCTCTTATGGGCAACCCTAAAGTCGGTTCAGAAGTAGGTCTTGTTTCCATGGAGATGTGTGTAAGGTAAACACATTTGAAAAGGGGAAGCACAGACACCCATCCCCTACGCCTACTCACAACCAATGCACAGCCTCAGCAGAAATGTTTCCAACGAAGTGTTTCACAAAACTTTCGGGGAAGGCACCAAGTCCTGTTTCAAAGTTTACATGCTTTTTCGTTGTGTGGCTCTTTGAACAATAATTTGAAACAGATAATAATGAACTTTACACAGCAATAGATCAAAAGTGGAATTATTGAGCTCATCATTGTCTAATATAATTAGGCTGACATGCTTTTGACTCTAAATGGATGGGTTTTTTCTCTCTTTTTTATATGCACATTTATTTATTAAAATATGACAAGATTTCTGGACCCCACGTGGATTCAGTTCTAATCCAAACAACTTACTTTCTTCTGAAACTCTGATTTTCCTTTCTTTTTTTCTTTTGGGGAAACGTTATTTTGTAACTTTCAAAGGCGAATTGCTTCCCTGACTGTGCATGGAAATGTAAGCACATAAATCACACACTAAATTTACTTAACACGGAGGACTAATTCCACTGTCACTTCCCACTGAACAATGCCTTCTTAGGGAAAAACGCTGCAAATCCTTTAGAAGACCAAAGTGCATGCAATCAAATGATTTCTAAAAATTCCGCAAAATAATTTCTCTGTCTGAAATAATAAGCTTAAATAGTTTGGGAAACATAGCAGCTACTAGATAATAGATATTTCTTAATTAGCTCTAACTTTAGATCTCTCTTCAATCATGGCAGAAATCAGACTAGCTTTATAGGGATGTAAACATTCATTTGAAAACCTAATAACAGAGTGGTTTCCTCTACTCTCCCTTTAACACAAGGGCCAGCTTCTGATGAGTGAAAATCAACTCATGTCTTACCCAAAACATCTGTCCTCAAGATGTGACACCTTAAAATGATACGGCAGAAACATGTCACCAAAGGCAACAACTCATAAAATTATGGCTAACAGTGGTAGACAGTCTTGTTGCCATCAACCACATAAAAGAAAGAGAAAAGGCATCTAATAAAGCCTTTAGTAGTTGCTAGCACTTGTCTTGAATTTTCCAAAGGCTCTAACAGAAGACTTGATGTGGCCCATGGTGTAAAACCACAGGCAGAAGGTTCTGCACTATGGAGAATAAACACAGTGGTAGGGAGAGAGATTAGCAGAACAGTTTTCCCCAAACCAGAATGTCTAGATGTCCTAGTGGACGAGTTAAACCACTATCTTCCAGGTGGGCTCTGAGTCTTAAGATAGTGGGCTATAAGGCACTACAGTCACTATGGAGGGGAGAGCCAGCCAGGCCACTGATTATTAGCTTCACTACCTCCATCCTTCAACATGAGATCCAGAGCAGAGAATGAAGAGGGAACTTAGGGAGTCCTTCCCTTTGTCATATAAACAAATATGTTGAATGAGATGTGAGAAGAGTTGAGCAGCCACAAAGCCATAGAATCGCTGAACATTGGAGCTGGAAAACTTGTAGAAGAGGAAACTGCAGCTGACAGTGCTGAAATGACTTGCCCAAGGTCACAGAGAAACCACCACCACCCTTTACCACTTGTGACTTGAATGGAAATAGTCTTTTTCTGACATGAAAAAAAAGAAAGAAAGAGTGAGCACGCTATGTGTCAGCAAAAGTTATGCCACATGCAGCTAGATCATTGCCCAACAAAGGAAATGTGGATTCACAGAACTAGCTTCCTACTTCGAACACTATTTTTCCTGTAATTGGGTGAGGCTGGGGGCGAACTTTGGTCAAACACCACAAAGATAAAGAGAAGCTCCATGGTCTTAGATGCATAAACTGTAGGCCCAATTAAGATTTCTCAACCATTTATCAATCCAGTTTTGCTTGAGTCATACACAATGTGGGCTAGGCATTCTGGAAAATATAGAAAAAAATCATACAACAATGGTCTTTTCCCTCAAGAAAAAATTGAACAACTGTAGGAGATCATCAGAGACCAAGTGCAATGATTCTCAACAGGAGTTCAGACATGGGAGAAATCACAGGGTGTTGGGCAAACAGTCAAGGATGGCTTGATTGACCTGACTTCCATAGTACCTTGAAGGCTGGGCTGGGTAGGGGAGGGGGAGACAAGTTGGGAGTATCTAAGTGGGAACAAAGTTTCTGAAGTAGAAATTAATGTGGTTCCAGAAAGTCTGGTGAAGAGACCCAGCTAAGTGGCCTAGAAGTTGGGTTTAAGGACACAATGGAAAATAACACTGAATCCAGAGGGGAAAGCATGATAAGCAACTCAACAAATCATCTGACTGGAGCAACACAAAACAAAGCGCCAGAGTCTAGACCCATTTCCTTGGAGACCCTTGTCTCACTGGTGTGTTAAGAAAGATCAAATTTGCAATTTTTAGATTTACGTATGCCAGAATCATCAAAAGGTTATATTCTTCATATTGTGATCAACATCTTGACCTCTGCACAGACTACAAAGTTGGTGTGAGACATACGAGGGATCGTTGCTTCTTCACACCACCACTCCCCAAGAGGAAACAGGCCAGATAGTTTTAGAAGTCATTTCTAGACCCACAAGGTACTGACTCAACAAAATAAGGTTTCGCCAACACTATTAAATATCCAAGAAGCTATCCAAATGGCTTTCTGTGACTTTGAACATTCCTTCTCTTTGACCTTAAAGGCTTTCTTAAACTTATCAACTCCTCCATCTGAAGGCCTGCCCATAGCCTTTCTATTATTACCTCCAATCTCTGAGGTAGGGAGGTAAACTGAGATGCGGAGGAATTATGGAGTCATCCAAAGAGGAGACTATTTCAGTGTTAAAACATGGCACACCCAAATGCCTGCTGTACACAAAGGCTATTTATAATACGTCTGATTTTCAACTTGGATTTACAATGAAAGTTGAAACAGAAAGAGCAAAATTCCAGATTGAAGAAAAATTACAGCTGGAAAAATAATTTTAGAATAAAAAAACCAAGAGAGCCTTCCAAGTAGTTACTCAATTTAAGGAAGGTGGAGGTTTGCGTCCAAGAGGAAACTGCTTTGGGGACATAGAGGAATGGAAATTCCTGCCTTAGCCTATTTTTGTAGCCCTGTCTTCAGCCCATACACACGTCTGAATTAGAGAAGGCATTCCTCTCCACTGCTTCCAATAAGGCACACGCCAGCAGAGGCCTCTGGTCACACTATGCAAGAGTGCATTCAAAAGCTTCCAGCGGTGAGAGTCTGTGGGAGGAGAGTTATTAACTTGCCCCTGGCTGTTGACCCCAAGCAAATATGTGCCCTTCCTGCCTGCCTGCTTATGCCTCCAATGTACACAAAGCATGTGGCTCCAGGTCACTCAGGAGTTAAATGTTTGGACGGGGTCTGTGATACAAACGATGGACAGAAATTCTCTCCCTCTTCCCCTCTTCCCTTCTTCCCTTATCTTAAGTGGGAAGAAGCTTTGGGTTCATGGTTAATAGCCGCTCAGCATAGTCATTTGCTGTCTGGAGGTTGCAGAGTTTAACTACAGGATGGCAAACACATGGGATCAATGCTGCCACTCCTTATTCACCTACCTGTGGCAGACATCACTGATCAAGCAGAGCACCCTTTTGTTTTCAGCAAAGACTCAACTTCAGAATCCTTCTCAACCCAACAGCCTGGGATGCCATCACCAATTAGAGTTGGCAAGTGGTTCGAAACTGATTTGCTAGCCCCAGAGTAGAGAGAAAGAAAGAGAAATGGAGAGAAGGAAGAAAGGGGAAAGTAACATTTACTAAGCACCACCTATGTGTCAAGTAGGGGCACGTTGGAGGGCGGGGAAACCTGCCCCGAGGAGAGGGGTATTTTATCACTGGCATTGTAGAGTGATAATAAAAACCAGACTTTCATTGGCTTTATATTGTGCTTAAGTTCTCCACAATCACCCCTATTGTCTGCACCCTAGTGCTCCCACTGTTTCCTCTTGCCCTCCTCTCTGCACTGCTGGGACCAAGAACTGCCAGTGGCCTTTGCAGACAGCTCGCCTCTGAGAACAACCTGGTGAGGCTGCAAGGAATTGGAGTCAAAAGAGCCATCCTTTCATCCCTGCTCCATGCATAGTTGTGGGCAAACTGCATTTCAGTTTCCTCATTTGTAAAGTGCAGACAACAACGCTGTCCCTTTCTTAGAGCATTGTAACGAGAGTTAGTGCTTATGCAATTGTGAAAGAACACAGAGCCAGCATACAGGAGGAGGTTTTAAATATCAGGGTTTTTTTTTCCTGAAGTTATCAGCTGAACTGAACTGCCCTTACCTGAGTTTTAGGTCATTACAGTAATAATTAGAACAATTCATAATATACCAAATAAAGCTATCAGATTTAGAAAAAAAATACAGGATGCCCTGTTAAATTTGAATTTCAGATAAAAAATGAATATTTCCAGTGTAAGTATTTCCCAAATATTGCATAGGACATGCTAACAAATTATTCCCTTTTTAAAATCTGAAATTTAAATTTAACTTGCCGTCCTACGTTTTATCTGTCAACGCTAACATCAAACCTGGAGGTGTGGAATGAGTAGAGGAATAACTCTTCCGAGATGAAAAATGTCATACTGGCAGGCGTGTTTCTCAAAAGGGATGATTGTCAAACTTTCTTCAGCTACATTCCACAGTAAGAAATACATTTTGCGTCACAATTCAATGCACACGTACATATGTCAATTAACTGAAATAAACATTTCATGAAACTTGTTCTGTGTACAGTGCAGGTTGGCATTTTCTATCTTCTTCATTCTACCAGAGATTCCATTTCTTTTTTTAAAAAAAAGTCCTGGGACTTCCCTGGTGGCACAGTGGTTAAGAATCCACCTGCCAATGCAGGGGACATGGGTTCGAGCCCTGGTCCGGGAAGATCCCACATGCCGCAGAGCAACTAAGCCCGTGCACCACAACTACTGAGCCTGCACTCTAGAGCCCGCGAGCCACAACTACTAAAGCCCGCGCGCCTAGAGCCCATGCTCTGCAACAAGAGAAGCCACTGCAATGAGAAGCCCGCGCACCACAACGAAGAGTAGCCCCCGCTCGCTGCAACTAGAGAAAGCCCGCGAGCAGCAACAAAGAACCAACACAGCCAAAAATAAATAAGTAAATAAATAAATAAATTTATTTTAAAAGTCCTGATCCAACCTCACTTAATTGATTTCCTGACCCCCTAATATGAAGGTCAGTGAACTACAGCCTAAGGGCCAGATCCACCCAGCCACCTGTTCTGTATATGACCAGTGAGCAAAGAATGGTTTTTACATTTTTAAACGGCTGGAAAAGATCAAAGAAGAATGATATTTTATGTCATGCAAAATTTATATGAAATTAAAATTTCAGCATCCATAAATAAAGTTTTATTGGAACCCAACCATGCTCATTCATTTATAAATTGCCTATGATCGCTTTCACACTATTATAGCAAAGTCAAGAGTTGCATGTTGAGTGTGACCCACAAAGTCTAAAATACTTACTATTTGTCCCTTTACGAAAAGGTTTGCCAGCTCCTGTGTTAACGTCCTAATGGTTTGCAACCTGTAGTTTGAAATGCTCTGCTGTAAACAGTTTTGCCTTGAAAGCATCTATTTCATGTGTGTGAATCTCAGGTCAACCTTATTCTTCTCGGTTCCTCATAAGATAAATCCAGATGAACAGACTCTGGCCAGGAAATTTATTTTTGGCTGCCCTTAGAGTATGGGTTGGATTCGGTCAAGGCCCAGACATAGGAGGAGTTGAGAGGACATTGTTTACCATTATGTCCAGTCACTTGAGGTATTGACTGCTCCCAGAAAAGGAAGGATTAGGAAGAGCATGGAAAACAGAACAAGTTCTTTTTTTTTTTTTTTTTTTTTTTTTTTTTGCGGTACGCGGGCCTCTCACTGTTGTGGCCTCTCCCGTTGCGGAGCACAGGCTCCGGACGCGCAGGCTTAGCAGCCATGGCTCATGGACCCAGCCGCTCCGCGGTGGGATCTTCCCGGACCGGGGCATGAACCTGCGTCCCCTGAAATTGGCAGGCGGACTCTCAACCACTGCGCCACCAGGGAAGCCCTCCAGAACAAGTTCTTGATGTGAAGCCACATAGCCTCTTGACTCTTATTACAGAGTTTAGAGCTTCCAGTGCAAAGGTTTGTGATTTGCAGAGCTAAATGTGATGGAATCTAAAGGCTAACCCCCTAGAAAGCATGACATAAAGTTTATACTACACACAAGAGAATGGGAAGAGAGGAGAGGATAGTTGCTCTGGCTAGAGAGAGAGGCGAAGGAAGCCTAGAGGCTGACGAATCCCTGAGGGGCCCTTTCCCTTGACTCCTCTCCCATCTTGTGATTTTGGGGGCGGTGAATAATAAATCCCTGAGATAGATTTAGGGGGCACCAAGACCTGAGAGGGTTTGTGCCTTGCTCTCTGGGAGATGCCTGTCGTTAGGGGGGATAAGCTCAATAAAGTTTTATTGACACAGAGCCATGCTCACTCATTCACAAAGTGTCTGTGGCTGCTTTTGTGTGACAACGGCAGAGTTGTGTGAGGACTTGCCTAAAATGTTTACCACCTGGTCTTTACAGGACATAGTTTGCCAACCCATGTTCTATATGCTACAAAATAATAGAGAAGACAGAGCAACAGGGCCACACAGGCAGAGGGGCCCTGAGAAAGTCCTCTGATTGTCCCACAACCAGAAATATGTAGGAGCGTCTAAAAGTTTCCCTTGCTCCCCACCCTCCCCCAAATGGGCACAAAATGGCTAACAGGATCAGCAGGCCTGAGCAGGGCTTGGAGTTGGGATGAGGGGGATACATTTGACATGGAAGACTTTTTAACAACCGAACCCAGGATACCAAGGATGGTCGTTGGGTGCCAGTATGAATAGATGCCAATGGCCAAAGACCAGGCCTGCAACAGACTAAAGATCCCATGGACTGACAACCCCCATCCCTTCCTCACCCACCCCAGCACCAAGTTTCTACACCTGAACAATCCTAAGCTTCCAGGATCTTAGCTGTAACCCCAAGAAGAGGGAAAGGGAATGAAATGTTGAATTAAGCCACTCAAACCAGAAAAAAAGTGAGTAAACACCAAAGTGAGAGATTTTACTCTGGAATTCCCTAGATATTAAGTTTCTGCCACTAGCAGAACCGGGCTTAAACTAGAGATTAGGTTACAGAAAAATGAAGAAAGTCACCCTCTGTATACACAATAGGAAGAACAGGAAACTGTGCCGCTGCAGGAAACTGGAACTTCATTCACAGCAATTCAGGAGACCGCAGCAGTTCAAGTCCGATGGCTCATGACTCAGTGACTCCATACTGAATTCTTTTTCTTTCTCCTTCTTCCTAGAATAAAACAATTTAAAACGGTCCAATTCTCCCAGTGATTTCCCGCATTCTACCTCCAACTTTAGAGAACACTCCTGTGCAAGCTTATATTTTCACCAGTAGGTGGCGCTAACATAGAGAGTGCTGGTCTTCATTTTCTGGTGATGGATTAGCCAGACACTAATTAAAGTTCCCTTCAATGACTCTTTCCTCTACCACACATTCGCTCTGGTCTAACTGAACCTTGTTATTAAGTAGGCCCTGAGTGGTTTCACACCAGCCTAGCTCTCCCTCTCCGGAGTGATATTATGGGAAGAATTCCAGAGTCAGGAAACACCGGACATGAATTTTGGCTGTCCCACTAATTAGATGAATTGGCCAAGTCACTTAATCTTTCTAAATCTTAGGATCTTCATCTTTAAAATACAGGAGTTGGACTTGAGTTGAATCCTTGTTTTCCAGGTCTGAAAATCAATTCGACAACCACAGTGAGACAGAAGCATTTTTCACCCATCAAATTAATAGATTTTAAGAAAAACTCAAGATTTCAAGAAAAAGGCACTTTGACACAGTGCTGTGGGGAATGTAAATTGGTACAGACTTTCTGGAGGGCAATTCAGGAGCATGTAAAAGTCCTAAAAATGTACATACGCTTTGTCCACCAGTTCCACATCTAGGAATTAATCTTAAATAATTACTGACAGGTGCAAAGACATACCTAAAAGGATGTTCAATAAAGCAGGGCATTTTTGCTTCTCCTGGGGCTTAGTGTATCTTTGTTAACTAGTTTTTTCAGTTGTTGTTGTTTTTTCCCCTTTGGGTCCATGAGGCATGCGGGATCTTAGTTCCCCAACCAGGGATGGAACCCCTGCCCTCTGCATTGGAAGTGTGGAGTCTTAACCACTGGACCACCAAGGAATTCCCTTGTTAACTAGTTTCTGAAACTTTATATCATCCTTAGCACTATATTACAATAAACGTATAAGACAAAAAAGGCAAACCATTGCTTAATCATATAAAGAGAGGGAGAAGTAGAGGCTAGGGTTTCTTGAATATTTTTTCATGTGCCAGTTACCATGCTAAAAAGTTTTCTTAAGTTCTTTCTTTAATTCTTCTTAACAATAACCCTGTGCAAAAGGTATTATTAATCCTATTTTACAGATAGAGAGTCTGAGGCTCAGACAAGTTAATCTTCTTCCAAGCCACGCAGTGCTGGTACATGGAAGAAGAAATGTCCCTTCCACTTCATAAAGACCAAGTTCCCTGTGGGCTGGAGGAAAAGGAAGGGGAATTCAGTACACATGTGGACTTTAATTTTGTCTGAGAATTTGATCTAGGCTCTGAAGAGCCTTTAAGGAAGGATTGTAATTTTGAAGCTTCTGCCAGTTCTTCGTGCTGCTAAAAATGGAAACCCAAATTGGTCTGTGAGGGCCAAGGCTTTCTTGTAGGGAAAAAGCCCTTAATTCGGCTTTTATCTGTACAAAAGGAAATTCCATTCTGGACCGGGAAAGCCTAGACAAGGAGACTCAAGTTCTGTGTATACCAAAGGAAAAGAGTGGAGAATTGTTCTGATATGAATGGATTTGGGGCTTCCTCTTGTGGATGGAGGGAAGAGGATATTGGGGCTCACGATTGGGGATGAAAGACACAGTCAAAGTGAGCCCCTGTGTGGAGGTGAGGCAGGAACAGGGCTGTACTCAGCAGTATGTTGGGAGCCTAAAGGTCAGGGAAGTCCAGTAGGGACTGCACAGCATAGGATATGGCCCAGGATCTTGGGTGTAGTGATGGCCAGTTCTGAGCTTAAATGTCCCTTCTGTGCACTGAAATTCCTTCAAACTTTAAGTCAAGCCAGAAAGCAATGCCTTGGGGATAAAGGAAGGCACTGCATATATTTTGGGGTCAGGGACACCATTCAGATGGAGAATAAGTAACCACTAAGACTACATCCACAGTCCTTGGAAGAGCCCTGGATTTCCTGGAGTCTTACGGTTTGGAAGTTGGAGTTATTTTATTTGCTTTTTTTTTTTTAAAGGATGACCCTGGAGGTTGTAATAACCTCAGGGACACATGAGTTCTATGTAGTTATTATGTTTCAGGGAATGAGACTTAGGCTGGTCTACAGGACAGCTGAAACCATGTAGCAGGATGCCTTTTAACAGGGTTCACCTGTTGTGAGGCCTCAGCCTGACCACAAGCACTTGGCTGCCGGCTGCAGACTAGGTGATTACAGCATTAGATCATGCTCATAATGGGAAAAAGGTTTCTCCTCTCCGGCTGACTAATCAGCTTGCCATTTTTATTGCACGATCAGTATATAGAGACAGTGCTTCTGAACTCCGTCAGTGTCTCGGGTGTACACTGGCATGACAGAAAGAAGAGCTATATTAGCAAAGAGAACAGGTGGAGGATTTGCAAACTTGCTAAGAAGGTCAAGACAGCTTGGTCTCTGGAGGTACAGGAAAAGGCTGCTGGCTCCCATTTAAACAAGAATAGCTACTAGAAGAGAGTTCCCATATGCCAAGTCCTCTATATGAGCTGTGCATTTGCCTTTTTCGTCTTATTTTAACGTCAAAATTACTTCATGCTCATTATTAATCTGTATTATTTTCTTAGGGCTGCCTTACAAATTATTCCAAATTTGGTGGCTCAGAACAGCAGAATATTATTCCCTCATTGTTCTGGAGGTCAAACGACCAAAATCAAGGGGTCAGCAGGGCTGTGCTCCCTCTGGAGACTCTCGGGAAGAATTCTTCCTTACCTCTTCCAGCTCCTGTGACTCCAAGGAAATCCTTGGTGTTCCTTGGCTTGTAGCTGCATCACTCCAATCACTGTCTCCACCTTCACATGGCCTTCTGCTCTTCTTCCTCTGTGTGTCTCACATAAGGACGCCTGTCATTGGATTTAGGGCCCACCTGACCAATCCAAGATGATCACATCTTGAGACCCTTTACTTAATTACATCTGCGATTACCCTTTTACAGATAAGGTCACATTCAAAGGTACCAGGGATTAGAGTGCAGACATATCTTTTGGGGGGGCCACCATTCAATCCACTACAATTATTAATAAAATAATTCCAAATGGATATAAAGAAGGGATACTGTTTAGGAAAATCTTGCCAATGTATTTTCCACTTTTGATGGTCTCCTTTCTCTTCCTGCAGCCCTTCCTCATTTTTTGCCTCAGGAAAAGGAGGGCAAATAACATAAAGCAGAATAAAAGGAGGATAAAGAGGTAACGGGATAAGGGCTTCCCTGGTGGCACAGTGGTTGAGAGTCCGCCTGCCGATGCAGGGGACACGGGTTCGTGCCCCGGTCCGGGAGGATCCCACATGCCGCGGAGCGGCTGGGCCCGTGAGCCATGGCCGCTGAGCCTGCGCGTCCGGAGCCTGTGCTCCGCAACGGGAGAGGCCACAACAGTGAGAGGCCGGCGTACCACAAAAAAAAAAAAAAAAGAGGTAACAGGATAGAAGCAGGACAGAAGGACAGAAAGGCAAGAGAGAGAGCTCTCCCACTCCCAGGAGAGGTAAGAAGGAATGAAAGGAGGAAAAAGGCCGGAGGAAGAAGGCCAGAGGACAGATGAGGGACTCTGTCTGGATCCCCACCTTAAGGTAGAAACCTAGGTGGAGAGGAAGTGAGAGGAGTTAGAAAACCCAGACCTACTGGGAACTCCAAGTGTGAGGGGCCTGTTGCTCATCCCTCAGCTACAGCTCAAGACGACTGGAAATCCCATGAGGAAGCCCCGTGTTTTTCATGGTGCCCAAGCGAAAGGTGCTGCCCAGGTGATGGTTTAAAGAAGGCTGACAGAAGTGGATACATGCACAGATGGAGGAAGCACCCAGTTCCCACAGCTTGCTGCATTGCAGTTTCTGTGTGACTTCATGGAGGGGATGTGGCTATACAGACAGACCAGAAGAGGCCTGGAGATATCGGCACCAGAAGGCCTCTGAGTGCAGGAATCTCAATAATGAGGGAAGACAGAGGCCCGTGGACTTCTGCAGTGGGAAGTCCCCAAATCAAGAAAGGAGATGATTGAGCTACATCCCAACAAGCATTTGTGCCAGATGCCCAGGGATGGGATAGGACCAGGAAAGACCACCTCCATTCCGTCCCACCTGGAGGTCACCGGGGGAAAGAAGGAGGGCAGAGGAAGCTCCTGAGAGGGGAGAGAAAGGACAATAACGAGCTTACACTCTGGACTGATGGAGTTTTAAGAAAAGGCTTCTTTTATTTTATTTATTATTATTTATTTATTTTGCGGTATGCGGGCCTCTCACTGCTGTGGCCTCTCTCGCTGTGCAGCACAGACTCTGGACGCGCAGGCTCAGCGGCCATGGCTCATGGGCCCAGCGGCTCCGCGGCATGTGGGATCTTCCCAAACCGGGACACAAACCCGCGTCCCCTGCATCGGCAGGCGGACTCTCAACCACTGCGCCACCAGAGAAGCCCCCAAGGCTTCTTTTAAATAAAAGAAGCTGTTACATTTGACTGTCAAGATATGGAACTGTAGACTGGGAAGCAAAGTGGCATGAAAAAGCAATGGGATAATTAAGATAATGAACAAAACTAGCTTTGCGTGTATATGTGTGTGGAGGTTGGAGGAGTGGTATATGTGCCCCACTGAGGATGTTCTCTTTTTAAAAGTTTATCACCTTCCCTTGAGGGAACAACCTTTATTGGTTGGCTGTGTGTCTTTTCACTGCTTTCTCCATGCTCACAGAAACGTACATACACACACAAGCATGGATATATGTTTATTTTTTTTAATGGGAGTAGATTATGCCCAGCTACTTTTCTTCTTACTACATTATGGACTGTACATTATAGTAAATGTGTAGGTATAGGTGCGTACACACACACACACACACACACTTAGCCTCCCTTAATTCCAATCTATAGTATGCAATATCCACAAATCATCCCCACAATTTACTGTTTCTCACCACCACCACCCTGCCCAGTTTTTTAACCATCCTACAGGGTTTCAATAGACATCTACACTTGTCTTCTCATCTAACCCTCACAAGATTCCTCTGAGGTGAAAGTCTTTCTGAGACTTATGGCGCAGTGACAGGTCTGGTTATGACCTAATGCCAAGGTCCATGTGCTTTTCTCTGCACCACATCAAAGCTCCCAGAAACATCATTCCCCATGACTGTCCACGTGTCTGGAAATCCCACCTTCTGGGATGTATTAGTTTCCTAGAGCTGCCATAACAAATGTCCACAAACTGGGTGGCTTAAGACAGCAGAAATTCATTCTATCACCATTCTGGAGGTCAGAAGTATAAAATCAAGATGTCAGCAGGACCACACCCCCTCTGAAGGCTCTAGGGGAGAATCCTTCCTTGCCTCCTGCTAGCTTATGCTGGTTGCCAGCAATTTTTGACCAGCTTTGGTTTGTAGACTCATCACTCCAATCTCAGCCTCTGTCATCACATGGTGTTCTCTCTGTGTACCTGTGTCCAAATTTTCCTCTTCTTAGATGTACACCAGTCATGGGATTCGGGTTCACAATAATCCAGTATGACTGAACCTGATTACATCTGCAAAGACCCTTCTTCAAACAAGGTCGCATATGCTGGTTCTGGGTGGACATAAATTTGGGGGGTGGGGCTACTATTCAACCCAGTACAGTGGGATGGTCTTTTGAGTCCAAGTGCAATTTCTTAAAAATGCATGTTCAAGTTCTAAAGTGCAAATGGCTGTGTGTACAGAGCCCTGCTAATATGTCCGGTGTCATGTGAATGTGGATGACAGGGTAGGTGCAGTGCCAGGGCTGGAATGTTGACAAAAACCTCAGGATCAGTCCAGATTCTTCCTTCCTCCCCACTCAGCTCATACTAGTCACCAATCGCTGTGTTTGGGTCCCCTCTCCTCAGCATCACGAGGTCACTTCCTCTTCTCCAAAGATCAGGCCACAGAATTCCTCACCCAACGAGCAGCAGCAATACCCTCTGAGAGGAATTTCTTCACCTCTGATCTGTTCTCTAAACTTCAGCCCAGGTGATCTTTCTGAGTTAAAATTAAGGCCCAAGTGATCTTTCTAAGTTAAAATTAAGTCCATGCAAAGCCTACTCGTGGCCTGCAGGGCATAGTCCAAGGCTGCTGGCCAGCACACCAGGTCCTCTGTGACCAGCTCCTTGCTTCCCAGCCCAGCTTCAGCTCTCATCACTTGCCCCCAACCCTGTATCCTGTCGTCCTTGCCATTCTCAGAACCCAGAATGCCCTGCAACACCTCCTTACCTTACATACTCTGCTCCTTCTGTCTGAAAACTACTTCCTTCCCTTCTTAACGTGGTATAGTGGGTTGAACAGCGAACCCCAGAAAGATATGTCCATGTCCTAACTTCCAGGACCTAAGAATGTGATCTTTTTTGGAAATAGGGTCTTTCAGTTATAAGTAACTTCAGGATCTCAAGATGAGATCATCCTGGATTACCTGGGTGGGCCTGAATCCAATGGTAGTTGTCCTTAGAAGAGAAAGGCAGAGGAAGATTTGACACAAAGACACAGAGGAGAAGGCCATTTGAAGACAGAGGCAGAGACTAGAGTGATGTAGCCACAAGCCAAGGAATGTGTGGAGCCACCAGGAGCTGGAAGAGGCAGGGAAGGATTCTCTCCTAGGGCCTCTAGAGGGAGGGTGGCCCTGGCAACACCTTAATTTGGGGCACCTGGCCTCCAGGACTGTGAGAGAACACATTTCTACTTATTTCAAGCCACCCAGTTTGTGGCAATTTGTTACAGCAGCCCTAGGAAACTGATACACACGGGTACCCCTCAAGGGCTCCTGGAAGGCTGCACAGGTTGCTGACATCACAAGGGAACCTAGCTGAGAGGGTGAGTAGGTATTAAATCCAGCTCACACTTGGCCCGCCAAGCTGTGTGCCCTTCAAGAGACGCCTCTTGGCAGAAGAGGTGCTTTTCTCTTGTTCACCCAAAGGTGCTTGCTGAGCCAGCAGCAGCCCTAATTCCTGGGTGTTCTTCAGGGTTCTGCTCCCAGGTTGTTCCTCCAGAAAGCCTTCCCTGGACCACACGCCCTCCCTCAGACTAGCTTGGACCCTTCACCTGATCCAATAGCACCTGATCATATGTTTATCCTGCCATTAAGACAACTGTTCACATTTTTGTGCCCTCATCTACATCTTGGAAGTAAAGCTGTCCTTATTCTTCTCTTTCCCCTAAACCTAGGATATAATAGGTGCTCAAAAGACATGTATGGCATAAGTGAGTGGGAGTACTCAGTGGGGTTTTAGTGAGCTTGAGGAAGCAAAAAGACACACTCAGCAGGGGTAGGGGTGGGATGCTGTCCCCAAAGGGTGCTGAATAAAGGCAGTTCCATGCACACCACAACTTTGCCTAAACTAGCCAGCAAACAGAACCGAAAAATAGACTTAAAAAGAGAGCATCACCAGGACATTAACGTTTTACAGATGCCATATCTGATCTGTGTCTTTATCTTTTCCCTAATTGAGGCATCAGTGCCTAAGGATGTTTCCATTTGGGCCAAAAACATGCTCCACGCGTCCAATGGGACCCAGTACTGCATTCCATGCAGACACACACATGAGCTCATGCAAGTCCCAGGGTGCTCATCTGGTCCAGATTTGAAGGAAACTATTTAGCTGATGGAGAAAAACACATGATGTATCAACTTAATACCAAACAGATTTTATGACATACTGCAACTGCTTATGATAATCTACTAATATATCAGAAGGGCTAATGAACTAAAAAAAACCCAGCTAATCATAGTATCTTTGAGGCCTGTACAATGTTTGTGTGGGCTGCAGGGATGACAGAAAGACAAAATGATGCAGGGAAATTTAGGGGAAGTTATCCAAAAGGCCCCCCCGAGAAGCAATCTTGTCCCTTGTAGCAAGAGGTGTATTTTGCCAATTTATGAGCGAAGCCAATTTTTTTTTCTGGCTCACAATCAGGGTGGACTTTTCCAGAGATGAAGAAGAAGGACCATGTTTTGGCTATTCTCATCCCTGCTAAGCATGTCAGCCATGGATGCTGCTGAGGGAGGGATCAGTGCTTGGTCATCTCACTTAAGGATATCTCAACCCACTGGTGGTGTCCTCATCAGTGTGAGTAGCTTCCTCAACAACCACTTAATCACAACAGGGAAATGGGGATTAAAGTGATAAATTAGCTAAGAATTTTTGGCTGCTAGCACAAACCAGTTGTGGTTGGCACAAGAAAAAGGGTAATTGGAGGGAAGAATATTGGAGAGATTAATCCAATGAAATGGAGAGTCAACACACCTTGGGAAAGGCAAGGACTATGACAATTCAGTGTCCTCAGCAGTGGGAGCTGCCATTCATGGACAACTTCAAGTTCTGAGTGATCAGTTCTAGGAGGAGAGAGTCTGATTGGTCAAGCTTGGATTGGACTGGGAGGGACTACTCAGTGAAGGGCAAGGGCAGGTGGTCCTCAGGAAGGGTGATCTCTGCAAGCCAGTGACCAGTAGAACTGGTGTCTACCATAAATGCCTACATGTAAGAACATGGTGAGAAGGTTTAAAGCCTATGGAAATTTAATATAAAGTTTTTGTTTGCTTGCATTCTTTAGTGCAGAATGTTCAGTTGAGTGTTTGGGGGGCATGTGGTACTGTCCCTGGGATGGAGGATGGCATCTGGAAATTTGTGGAATTCTGTTGGGCTGTCTCAAAATCTGGCGAAGGGAAGGGAGGAGAAGAGAGGGCCCTTAGAAGGCGAGGACTCAGCAAGCTCAACCCACTGAGAAGCACTGCATTAAAGTAATCGCAGGCCGTTCCTGGCTGAATCTGTATGAAACTCAGTCCTTCTACATAATAAGAAGGGACGTTACTATTTGTATTTGCTTTTGTTTTGAGATAGGTTATTGTTGTCCGGGAGTGTTTTTATTTTATCTTTTTTTTTTTTTTTTTACATAACCAGATCATTTTGTTGGCATTGTATAAATAGACATGTTTTCTAAAGGGCCAAGAAAAGAGTGGAGGACATTTTTCAGAGTAAAACCAGGCTTTCAGATGCCATACTCACCTCAGGAACGCCAAGAGAACAGGAGGTCTTCTCTATTTGGCATCCTACAGAAGATATTATATAGGGATTCTCAGTTACCAGCCAAGCCCAAAGGCTACACTGCATCAGTACTTCATGCACATAGACAGTAAGGAGGAATTTGGGACCAAAGACCAAGGCAGAGCCTTTTCCTCTCTATTACTGGAGAAAAGCAGTAACCCTTTGTAACAAAGGGATCATGTGAGCCTTTTAAAAATAAGAATCAAGTCAGAAGTCAAGACTGCCTCGGCAGGAAACTCCAGGGAAACTCAAGGAATTAAAAAGGAGAAGAAGAAGGAGAGAAAGGCAACTGGAGCAGCCACATTGGCGGGGATTAAGGTGCAAACGTGATTAACCTCCTTTTATTTTTATACAGGAAGCCAGAGGGATAGCTAAGAAACAAGCTCATTATTTCTGGTTCTTGGCTGGTTCTAGCTCTTAGGGGACACTCCCTTCCTCAATCAGAGAGCTGTTTTTATGACAAGGGGCTCACATGCTTTCTCATTGCTACATTTTCTTTGAATCATGGTGAGCAATTAGGCATTCAAATTTGACTATTTACCTCTGGGACTCCTCTGGATATATGAAAGAATTCCCCCATCTGTTTTGCTCAGGATATGGGCAGAGGAAGTAGTAACGACTGATAGATATTGCCTCTACTTGGCTGGAGCTAGGAAAGAACCATTGCAATCAGCCAAGGAAACATTCACCAGTGCTGATACAGCAAATAGAAGTGTATCCTTGGATCTTTGACCGTCTCCAGGTCAGAGGGAGTGCGAGTGGGAAATCCCAACTTTCAAAGGTTAAAGATAACCTGTGACTTAGAGAACTGTAGAAATTGGCAAAAGAATGGAAGGTTGTGACATAAAGTAAAAAAAGAAAGAAAAAGGAATTCAAGTCAACAAATATTTATTAGGCATTAGATGCTGTACTTGATGACTCATCATCATCATAACAATAATAAGAATAGTTCATGTTTGCTATCTTTCTTTCAGGTGCTAGGCACTGTTTTAAGTATATTATATGTATTAACTCACTTAATCTTCATAACGAATCTGTAGTGTTTATACCTGTTTTTACCATCCCCACTTAAAGGATGCAGAAACAAGATAGCAAAAGGCTAAGTGCCTCCCCAGAATTATCCAGGTAGTAAGTGGTAGAGCTGGGATGTAAACTCAGACAATAAGTCCTCAGAGTCTGGGCTTTAAATCACTATATTATAGTGTCTCTTAAGACACAATTCTTTTCTTTCTCAAGAAGGTTATAGATTGCCAACAAACACATGAAAGAATGCTCAACATCATTAATCATTAGAGGAATGCAAGTCAAAACTACAATGAGATATCATCTCACACCAGTCAGAATGGTCATCATCAAAAAATCTAGAAACAATAAATGCTGGAGAGGGTGTGGAGAAAAGGGAACACTCTTGCACTGTTGGCGGGAATGTAAATTGATACAGCCACTATGGAGAACAGTATGGAGGTTCCTTAAAAAACGAAAAATAGAGCTACCATATGACCCAGCAATCCCCCTACTGGGCATACACCCTGAGAAAACCATAATTCAAAAAGAGTCATGTACCAAAATGTTCATTGCAGCTCTATTTACAATAGCCAGGACATGGAAGCAATCTAAGTGTTCATAGACAGATGAATGGATAAAGAAGATGTAGCACATATATACAGTGGAATATTACTCAGCCATAAAAAGAAACGAAATTGAGTTATTTGTAGTGAGGTGGATGGACCTAGGGTCTGTCATACAGAGTGAAGTAAGTCAGAAAGAGAAAAACAGATACCGTATGCTAACACATATATATAGAATATAAGGGGGAAAAAAAGGTCATGAAGAACCTAGGGGCAAGATGGGAATAAAGACACAGACCTACTAGAGAATGGACTTGAGGATATGGGGAGGGGGAAAGGTAAACTGGGACAAAGTGAGAGAGTGGCATGGACATATATACACTACCAAACGTAAAACAGATAGCTACTGGGAAGCAGCCGCATAGCACAGGGAGATCAGCTCGGTGCTTTGTGACCACCTAGAGGGGTGGGAAAGGGAGGGTGGGAGGGAGGGAGACGCAAGAGGGAAGAGATATGGGGATATATGTATATGTATAACTGATTCACTTTGTTATAAAGCAGAAACTAACACACCATTGTAAAGCAATTATACTCCAATAAAGATGTTAAAAAAAAATGTTACAGGGAGATGGACTCACAAGCAGATAATATCAATATTGTTTGCACAGAAGATAATAGATATGTGCAGGGTGTTTGGGAAGCCCTTAGTCCAGTCCAGGGGTCCAGGACTGCCTGGAGGAGGGTGGTTTCTAACCAGAACCTTGAGGAGTGGGTAGGAAAAAGTTAGTAGGATAAAAAGCAGAGGAAGGGCTTCCCTGGTGGCGCAGTGGTTGAGAGTCCGCCTGCCGATGCAGGGGACACGGGTTTGTGCCCTGGTCCGGGAAGATCCCACATGCCGCGGAGCGGCTGGGCCCGTGAGCCATGGCCCCTGAGCCTGGGCGTCCGGAGCCTGTGCTCCGCAACGGGAGAGGCCACAACAACAGAGGCCCGCGTACCGCAAAAAAAAAAAAAAAAAAAAAAAAGCAGAGGAAGACCAACCGAGACGGCAGGAATAAGAAGGGTGCATGCGCAAGGAGCTGTAGCGGTCTGGGAGTATGAATGGCATAAAGCCTGAGGAGGGGGAGGGGAGAGGTATAGCTACAAACCTAACATGTTAAAGGCATGTCGTATACATCTGTTGAATGAACACATGAGAGTCCAGCCAAGCACAGCTTTGTGGGCCAATTTAAGGATTTGGTGTCCATGGGGGCCGGGGGGCGGTTAAGCAAAGGGGGTACTATAATATTAGTAAGATCACTTTAGCAATACTGTTGAAGGTTTGTTGCTCTTGTTTTGGGAGGAGGGCGAGTTTATCTGTCTTCTCTAGTAGCTCTTTATAGGGAGGCCTTATGTCAGAAACTGGTTGGAAAGTGGACCACAAGGTTTGTCTCTGCATGACAGTTTTCTTTCTGTTAAAACAGTCTATGAGTTCAAACACAGTATTTTCAGTTTTTCCCTTCCACAAATTAAACTATGACATCATCAACCTAAGGAGTTTTAATATATGCCTGACTAGGTTTCTTTTATCACCTCTTTTATTTCTTTTTCTTTCTTCCTTAATTCCTTTCTTCCTCCTCCTTCTTCTCTTCTCTTACCTATTTCATCAAGTGGCTAAATTGTCCCTAAACCCAACACTGACTTTACCAGAGGAGTTAAAATGATAACATGAAGACCATGTAGGAAGATACTGCAATGCGCCAGACAGGAGGATCTTGCCTGATAAAGACCTAAACTGGAGTAATATTAGAAATGGAGAAGAAGGGGGCATATTTGAAAAAGAGCTAAGGATTCAAATCGGTCAGCTTCAGTGTTCATGGGGAGCTGGGGTGGTAGCAGAATTAGAGGAACCAGGATGAATTCTGGTTTCTGGCCTGGTTGGTGGTCATTTACTGAATTATAGAGAATAAGATGAGAAAAACATCTAGGAAGGAAGGTGATGAGTTTAGTTTAAGGCGTATGTATTTGAGGTGCATGTGGAAACATCCAACAGGAAATAGATGGGTCTGAAACCAAGGGAGTGATGACAGAGTTGGAAATATAAGTTTAGCATTTATTTGGCTAGAGGCTGTGAAAGCTAGGTTCAAAGATGATCACCATCAATGTCTTCCCTCCCTGTATATATGCCACTGCCCCATCCACAGGAGGAGTTTGTTTTCCCCTCCCCTTGAATCTCATCTAGACTTATAAATGCTTTGAGCATTTATAAGTAGAATGCTGTGGAGGAGGCATTCTGGACCTTCTGAGCTCAAGCTATAAGAGGACAGGCAACTTTTCAGTTACTTCTCCTTGGGATACTCTTAGACAATAGCATGGGATGTAGTTGCCATGCTATGAGGAAGCCCAAGCTATAAACCCACAGAATCACGATGATAAATGGCTGTCGTTGTTGTTTTAAGCCACTAGTGTTAAATGGCTTAATACATAGCAATAGAAACAGAAATGTTTACTTGAAAGTGCTGCTTTACTTGGAGTGCTGCTATAACAAAAACCTAATATATGTGACATTGGCTTTGGAATCTGGCAGCAGGCAGAAGCTGGGAAGGCTTTGAAAAGATAGAAAGGCTGGAAGGGAAGTGAGGAAATTTCTATTGAAGATTTGAGGATAAGGGACATGACTATAGATTGGTAGAATAATTAGTGAAATGTTGCCTATAGTAACATGAAAAATAGAAAGAGTACCTAATAAATGCATGGATCTTCCTAAGAAGATTTCCAGGTAAAGTGGCAGCTTCTTTTAGCTGCCAATGATAAAGTGCAAGATGAGAAGAAGAAGGTTTTCAGTTTTCAAGTTTTCAAGCAGAATAGAGAGACAGTATTTCCCATGCAAGCCCTACTTGATGGGAAATTTAAAAATGATTTCGTATTTGCAGCTTCTCTGGCAAACAAGAGATTCTCAAAGTAAGAAATGGGCACAGGAGAAAAAATCAAATCCAGTGGCTTCTAATAAAATATAGCCTCCCAGTAAAGATCAGATCAAAAGTGTGGCTGTAGGACCCTTTTCTGACATTTCAGAAAGATTGAAGTTTATGCCTCATAAACTTCTCAACTAAATAAAAGGGCTTCTTAGTGAGGAGCTTCCTTAGACCCTCTCAGCCAGACAATAGAACATCTGAGAACCTTAAAGCTTTTGCCTCATTAGCACACTGACTTTGAGAGTCCTACCTCACAGAGATTTGTGGGATTGTTTTTGTCCTTGACATGGATTATAATTTGACACACAGGGGGCCCACAACTTTTTTAAAAGGAATTGTATCAGCTTAAACTCAGGGAGCTATTAATCAGAGGAGAAATATTTCTTTGGAGAAGGGAAATGCACAAAGTTTAAATTACAGATATAGAATGTACCTTAAGGGATGGGTAGTGGAAAATGAAAGGAGGTCTCTGGGGCCTAAACTTCCTATGAACAGGAAGCAGGCTAAGAAAGATAACCAGAGGCAAACATAGGGTATTCTTATAAGAAATGAAGACAACTCAGAAGATGAAGCCAAGATTCCAAATGGAGGAACCAGAGCCATGGAAAACCACTCACGAGGAGCAGAAATGAACTGTTAATCAGGGAATATTCTCTCCCACTGGAGTCAGAGAAAAAGGCCACATGTGTCCTATTGTATTTCAGAATTGCTAAGGATAGAGTGACTATGTGCCTCCTTTTCTCTCCTTTTTTTTTTTTTGCTGTACGTGGGCCTCTCACTGTTGTGGCCTCCCCAGTTGCGGAGCACAGGCTCCGGACGCGCAGGCTCAGCGGCCATGGCCCACGGGCCCAGCCGCTCCACGGCATGTGGGATCCTCCCGGACTGGGGCACGAACCCGCGTCCCCTGCATCGGCAGGTGGACTCCCAACCACTGCGCCACCAGGGAAGCCCTCCATTTTTTGAGTGGGAACATTTATTGCTTTATTCTGTCTCTTTTTCACAATTGTATGTTAGCTTGTAAGATAGCTTGCTTTTGTTTCATAAATCTCCACACCCAAGAAACCACAGCTGAAAAGCAAAATTCAAGGAGTGGATCAGAGGTGCTTTGTCTTCATTTATACATGCTTTAAATGACGATATGCTAGACTTTGAGGCAATGCCATAATAGGATGAGAATTTTGAGGAACAGGTGAGTGCATTTTGCACACAGGAGTAATGTGAATTGTTGTGGCCAGAGAGTTAACCATGGCAAATAATCTCTAATTATGTCCACCATCAATTCCTTTCCTCCTTGCATGTACATGCCACTTGTCAAAGGAAAACTGGAAAGTAGTTAGAGCAGTGAAAGCATTTTGTTCAGGACTATTGCCTCAGGGGGTATGGGACTCAGTGGAGAATCAGGCTCAATTCTGAATATGGCATGGGCAAGTGGGAAGTTATAGCCGAGGAGCAGGGTGGGGTTGGTGAATTAAAAAATTGTGAAAAGGAAACATCAGGAGTGAGGGAGGATTCTGGCTAAACTGACCTAGCAAGAGTCTTGCTGAAGACAAGCCAGGATGACCAGACATCACCTGGGAGATGGTGGAAGATGAGGAACCAGATTAGGCATCGAGGGTGGTCAGATATAGAGGATGGGGGATTCTGGCTAAACTGACCTAGCAACATTATTGCTAAACTTGAACAATGCAGATGTACGCAGAAGTCTGCAAGTCAGGTCTAGTTGAAAAAGAGTTCAGGGAAGCCTGAGTAGAGTTTGGCCAAGGAGACAATCTTTGTCATACTCTCCCATCAAGAGATGGAGCTTATTTCCCCTGGGCTGGCCTTGTGGCTGCTTTGGCTAATAAACGATGCAGCAGAATAGACATCTGGGACTTTTGAATCTCTGTTAGAAGAGAGCAGGCAGCTTCCAGCTCCTTCCTTTTGGAACACAGCCACCATCAGTAAGGAAGCTCAACATCCATGAGGCAAGGACTATACAGAAGAACACTCAGGCCCTCAATGGTCAGCCCTAGTCAGTGGCCAGCACTCACTGTCAGCCATGTGAGTGAAACCATTTGGGGACTATCAGCCCCCTCAGCACCCTAGCCAGTACTACGAAAAGCAGAGGAATCACTCAGTTAACCCACAGAATCATGGAGATAATAATTTGTTGTTGTTTTAAACCACTAAGTTTCAGGTGGTTTGTTGTAGCAACACGTAACCAAAACAGATAAAGATTAAAACATTGAAGCTGGAGGAGCTATCTCCAAGAGAGCATGTGAAATGATAAAACAAGAACAACTCTGGGGAGAACAAAGAAGTTTAGGTGGCCCCAAAAGGAGACTAAGAGGAAATGCTTAAAGAGACAGGAGGAGAGAAAGAAGAAGTGACATCACAGAAAACAAGGCAGAACTTCAAGATGTAGGAGAAGGCCAACAGTGTCAAACGTCACAGAAAGTTTTAGAAAGAAAAGGTGTGGAAATCTACCATCAGCTTTGGTGGTGTGAAGTCATTAGTGACCTTTGCCAAAGCAGCTTTAGCAAAGTGGTGGAAACATTAGCTGAATGACAGGGGTGAAAGAGATTCCTAGCTAGGAAATTTTACTTAGTCACAGGCAGTAAAAACGAAAGCAAGCGACAGGTACAGATATCTCTTGTAACCAAGTGTCTGGAAAGGAAGTAAGAGTAACTGGACATTTGGTAAATGGGGTCATAAGGTCAACGGAAGTGTCACATTAACACATTTATGCTTTCCAATCAAGCTCTAGGTTGCCTCAGCTTTTTACAAATGGCTATCTTCAGACTGATGTGCAGCTCCTACTATTATGTTTGTCCACATGGTTCTGTTTGAAAGCTGGGCTGAATCAAGCTTTAATGACAGGGGCCTTGTGTGGTATCAGGAGCACAGTGTTGGGAGTTCTGACACTTAGTCTGCACTAGCTTGGTGCAAGAAGTCAGCCTCCAGACTTCAGCTCCTCCTGCATTTGATACGTGAATTAGACTAGAGGACCCTGAAGAGTCTTCCAGTGTTAACATTCTATAAAAGTGGTTGTATTCTCAAAATTTTCTACATGTAAATATTATGCTTTGTTCTAGTTGTTTCCTGGAAACCCAGCAAGTTTGTATGGGTTAAATCACCTAACTTAGCAAGCAAAATATTGCAGCTCAATGCCTTCACCTAAAGTGCATACAATACTCTCATTTCTAGCCCATATCCTATGAGTTGGAGCCTGGATATAAGGTCCTCAACAAAGGGTTTGGTCCCTCCTGAGCCCCCAGAAGCCAGAGTCATCCAGAGTAGAGTGACCCTTGGTCACCCCTAGGGCAGAGAGATCTATGGCCATGGCCACGGATAAACCAGGCCACCAAGGAAAACAGAAAGGGACAGGGAGAGTTATCAAATACAGCTTATTTCCTAAAAGGATAAGTATGCCTCAATTTACAAGGGCTGGGGAGACAGATCTCTATCACTCAAGGTGTTGCAAAGATAAGGAACACACCCCAAGCCCTTCAATATCCCTCCCTCCTGAGGGTCAGTGCTGTCAAGCATCTTTTTTCATAGTTAATGTCCTTTGGGGTATATTATTTCTGCATTCAGCTTCTTTCTTTTCTATTTTGAAGTTATACTGTCATCTTTACTTCATGGGGTGCCTTTGCCCCCAGGTGCAATTAAAGACGTAGCCAGCTACAGTGGCAATCATATTACAATATATAAGTGTATCAAATCAACATGTATACCTTAAATTTACACGTTATATGTCAAATCTATTTCAATTTTTTTTTTAAGATGAAGCCAGAGAGGGTAAACAGTTTTTGTGTAGTCAGGAAATGTATTTAATTGGTATTACCGTGCTTTCTTCTTGTGGAAGAAAAAACAACTAGAAAGAGAAATCTTATTACATCTCTCACAACTGCCACCCCAAATCCTAATACTTTAATATCAATATTATTAGTGTGATAGGAAGAAAACTATATTTGTGGCAGTAAAAATAATTTCTTATTCTCCACTGTGTTCCAAACAAGATGACCCTCTGAGCATCCATGTTAAGTGGAATGATGAGTGTGAGTGTGCAAGCTGAGGGAAGGCTTTCGAGAGCAAGTTTGTATAATTTAAGGAAAAGGAAGAAGGAAGAGACAGAGTGGAGGAGGGAGAAAAAGAGAATTCTGAAGAGGACAGACATGCTGGTGTCCATAACGCTTCAGGGTCTATTCGAGGGCGACGGGAGAACAACAGAGCAGCTATTAGCTGAAAAGAAGTATTGCAGGAAGAACAGAGATGCTTAATGGGGATTTTTATTGTTGCACTTTGTGCTGTGTGATACAACATTCTCCACCATTTATTTCTCTCCTGTGCCTTCACCAGCTTTTCCCTTGCTGTGGTGGTTAAGAACACAGACCCTGGAGCCAGACACTGCGTTTCAACTCCTGGGCGCACACACACCACTGGCTGTGTGGCTCTGGGTGATTTAATCTAACATCTTCACACCCTGGTTTCCTTATCTGTAAAACAAAGATGATAATAATGGGACTTCCCTGGTGGCGCAGTGGTTGAGAATCCGCCTGCCAATGCTGGGGACACGGGTTCATACCCTGCTCCAGGAAGATCCCACATGCCGCGGAGCAACTAAGCCCATGGGCCACAACTACTGAGCCTGTGTGCCACAACTACTGAACCCTGCCCGCCTAGAGCCTGTGCTCGCAAAAAGAGAAGCCACCGCAAGGAGAAGACCGTGCACCGCAACCAAGAGTAGCCCCCACTCACTGCAACTAGAGAAAGCCTGTGAGCAGCAATGAAGACCCAACACAGCCATAAATAAATAAATGTATTTTTTTAAATGATAATAATAACACCTACCTCAAAGTTTTTGTGAGAATTAAATGTATTAATACATGTAAAGGGCTTATAATTGGCCTGGCACATACTTCAGTTTTACCTACTAAATCTTTCTGACATTCAATTTTTTTTTGCTTTTGGGAGGATGTGACAAAGAGCTAAATTCTATTTTATAGAAATAAGATGAGAAAAAGACTGCTCCTAGGGACCAATCACATCTGATGTTTTCATAATTGTTATTACTATTATTATTATAATTATTTTGGATCTCTCTCTTAATGTGCATCCATGCCCACACATTTTGTTTATTATCTTTGCATGTATAGCCATTCATTATTCCTTCATTCAAGTGATCATTATTCCTTCATTCATTCAACATTTATTGAGCACTTACTACTTTCTACATGTCAAGTGCTGTTCCAGGTGCTGGAAAATAATACAATCAAGATCCCTGCTTCCATGGTGTTTAAATTCTCAAGTAGAAAGTAGACTATTATCATGACAACAAATTAAACAAGTGAGATAATTTCTAATACTGATATCTGCTGTGAGGATTGTGGAATTGACCGGAGGACTTGAAATTTACTTGGGGAGAGTCACTCCTTCAGAGAGGGTGGTCAAGGAAGACGTTTCTGAGGACATGACATGTGAGCTGAGAAGTGAATAATACAGAAGAGACAGCCACATAAACATGCTGGGCTGAATGTATCCAAACAAGGAAGGAAAAAGTCCAGTAATGTCAAGATAGAAATGAGCCTGGTATGTTTAAGCAACTGAAAGAAAACCAGGGGTCTAGAGCCCATTGAGTGAGGACAAGAGTGGAAGAACATGAGGTCAGAGAAGTGGAGAGGGGCTGTATTTGCCAGGCGCCAGGTTTCTTGGAAAAGAAGGGTATGTTTTAATCTGAGTGCAATGGGAAACCACTCCTCGAGAGTTTTAGGCAGAGGAGTTAAAGAATCTAATTTACTATGTGCAGGTAGATATTGATTGAACATCTATTTGCAGGGCACAGTGCAGTAGCCTTGGTGGAGGGTATTAAGATGAATTGGAGAAAGCCAGACTATCCTGGCTGCTACATGGAGAATGGGTTGTGGAAGGGCAAGAGAGGAAGCAGGAAGTCCACTTAGGAGAATTCTAGAAGAGAAAAGCAGGTGGCTTAGACTAGGGTGGTAACAGTGGAGTGAAGGGAAGAGCACAGATTTTTACTGTATTTTGGAGCTAGGGCCAAAAGTTTCTTCTAATGACTTCTAATGGATTTTGGTAGGGTGAGTAGAGCAATATATGAATTAATAAGAATATGGAATTTACAGAATTAGTTCAGAAAAGTCACAAAGTGAATACACAAATAATACCACAAGCAACAACAACAAAACTGGGGGATGGAAGAGAATCTGATCTCCAGAGTTACCACATTAATATTATTTTAAATGTCCAATTTCAACAAAAAATTACAAGACATGCAAGAAAGTATGACTTACACACAGGAAAAAGAACAGTAGAAATTGTCTCTGCAGAGCCCTGGTGTTGGACTTAACAAGAACAAGACTTTAAATTGACTATTTTAAATATGTTCAAATAAACAAAGGAAATTATGTCTAAAGGGCTAAATAAATGGGTAATAACAATGTCTCCCAAATGGAGAATACCAGTAAAGTGATAGAAATTATAAAAATATACTCTAAGCCCTTCACATTTATAAAAAGTTTAAACAAATATATCAAATATTATCAAGGCTTTGAGAATCACAACCAAATAGGTTTAGTGATGTACTGTTTTACAATTTACTATGAGTTGGAATTGTCCATTGAAGCTGTTTCTCTCTCTTTCTATCTGTATTTTTTACCTGTTATTACGAAACAAATTATCCCATACCTCAGTAGCTAAAAACAACAAATATTTATTATCTCACAGTTTGTGTGGGTCATGATTCCAGGCCAGGCTTAACTGGGAACTTCTAACTCATGGCCTTTCATGGAATTGCAACCAAAGTGTCAGCTGAGGCTGAGGTCATCTGAAGGCTCGACTGGAGAAAGAGCCATTTCCAAACCCATTCATGTGATGGTTGACAGGCCACAGATCCTTGCTGGTTGTTGACTAGAGATATTAGCTCCTCTCCCCCTAAGACTCTCCATAGGGCTACTCACTACATGGAAACTTACTTCCCCGAGATTGAGGGATCTAAAAGAGAGAGTGAGAGACTATTTACCCAAGAGGAAGTCACAGTCTTTTTATAACCTAATCTTTTCATAATGACATCCAATCATTTCTACCATATTCTATTTGTTAGAAATGAGTTAGTAAGTCCACCCCACACTCAAGGGAAGGGGATTACATGAGGGTACAAATATCAGGAAGTCCCCTACCACTCAGTCCTGGACTCTCCTTGGTAACAAGAAAAAGCAGGAAAAGTAATAACAGTAAGTCACCACAATTGCTACACAACTTAATAAAGTCACAAGAGGAATAGTTCCTGGTGTTCTCCATACAGGAAGATCACCACTGGAAAAATTAAAGCAATATGAATTCATCCACATTTGTCAAATTTATACCACCTGTGACCAAGTCAACAAGAAATGTATAAGGTCTTCATTACTCAAGAAGTTTCCAAGTCCACAGCCTCAAGTACAATTATTTGTATTTGCACCATAAGATCTTTATAATCTCACCCTTTGTTCAGGGCACAAATCTTCCTAAACTTTTCAGCAAACTTTTCCCAAAATGGCATTTTGGGAATTAGTTAATTTCCCACCCCTAATTACAGCCCCCTTCATTTGCATGTGACTTTTCTCCTGACAATATTAATCCCATGAGGAGGCAGTACCAGGAATGTTCCATCTAGCTGAACTCCAACTGTGTTCTTGGCTTATCACACTCTTGCACAAGTAAGAATGTAAACATTCCACAGCCTCCTCCTTCTCTCGTCTGCTCTCCCACAATGTCTTGCTGTTTGGTGCAAGTTCCCCTGACTTCATGAGCTTAACACATTTTATACCTGTAATCTAAACTTTGTGTACTTCCTTTCTTTAATAAAACATTTCTCTTCTGATTAATAGTTCCCCAAACTGTGCCTGTTGACATCTTCTTCACTGGAATGGGTACTTCAGAATCATAAATTTCCAACTTAAGTTAAAAGGTAAATATCACAAAGTTCAAATAAAGTCACAAAAGAGCAGTGAAATAATTTCAGGTTGAGCCAGATGATAACCAGAGAATTTTTTTTCATTTATGTCCTGACTTCCCACAATATCACTCAACTACTTCACAGTACTACTTCATTGAAAAAGTTGGGCTCTTCCAGAACCTGGATAGTTAGAATTAAATTGTAAACTTCTAAACACTTTTTATCTGTGATCTCATTATTTATTTTATACAAAGCATCAATAGTGTATATAAGTCAATCCCGAAAAATGGCATAGATGATCTTATTTGCAAAACAGAAATAGAGACACAGATGTAGAGAACAAACGTATGGACATCATTTAACAACTATTGACTGAACACCTCCTGAGTAGAAAGCAAAGGCTATAAGCTCTGCAGGATAGAAAGGTGAGTTAAAAAGAGATAACGCCCTTAAGAAGCTTAGGATGTAGATTCAAATCAATAACCATGATTCAAGGTAGAAATGACAAAAACACCTTCAACCAGCTCCCAGAGCAAACATTACCTCCTCCAAGAGGCCTTCCTGAGCGCTGCCTGTAATGTGGCCCTCATTCACTCCTCAGCGCGATACCTAGTTTTAGTCTCTTACAGCACTTTCATTATCTGACATTATCATGGTTATTAGCTTAATTTACTAGATTTTGGTCAGTCTCTTCCTTGAACATGAGAGCACCATGAAAACAGAGGCTTCCTCTGTCCTATTCATCACTGGAAAACGATGCTTCATAAATCCCTGTAGAAGAGCAAATGAGAGGTTCAAAAGTAGAAGCTCAAAAAATGCAGAAGTCCTCAAGTCCATTCTCTACGTCTGCATCTTTATTCCTGTCCTGCACCTAGGTTCTTCAGAACCATTTGTTTGTTTGTTTGTTTTTTCTTTTAGATTCTGTATATATGTGTTAGCATTGAGGACACGGGGAGGCGGAAGGGTAAGCTGAGACGAAGTAAGACAGTAGCATGGACATATATACACTACCAAATGTAAAATCGATAACTAGTGGGAAGCAGCCACATAGCACAGGGAGATCAGCTCGTTGCTTTGTGACCACCTAGAGGGGTGGGATAGGGAGAGTGGGAGGGAGACGCAAGAGGGAGGAGATATGGGGATATATGTATACATATAGCTGATTTACTTTGTTATACAGCAGAAACTAACACAACATTGTAAAGCAATTATACTCCAATAAAGATGTTAAAAAAAAATGCAGAAGTGAGGGATTATTTCTGTGTGTAAAAGTACTTGCTAAAACACTACCGATTTTCCCAATAGGAAAATCCTGGTCTGTGAGTTTTATGTCTCAAGGGGATGTGCCCTCCCAGGACTGAGCTTGGGGAGGAGACATAATTGAGTAAGTCTGGAGGAGACAGAGGAGTCTATCTTCCAACCAGCCCCTGAAAGTAACGATCCCTGATTCTCACCTTTGGTATGGAATGACTGACTTATGGCATCCTCCTCGAGAACAAAGAAAGAAAATCTATTTTGTCAGATGAAGCAGCCCTTTCACACTACTCTTGGTGGGTTATTTAACACAACCGGATTTCACACGTCAATGCCTTATATGAACAAATATAAAAACTTGTATCAGAGAGCCTTTAGGGGCTTCCCTGGCAGCGCAGTGGTTGAGAAACCGCCTGCCCATGCAGGGGACATGGGTTTGAGCCCTGGTCCGGGAAGATCCCACATGCCGTGGAGCAACTAAGCCCGTGCGCCACAACTACTAAGCCTGTGCTCTAGAGCCCGCGAGCCACAACTACTGAGCCTGCGTGTCACAACTACTGAAGCCCATGTGCCTAGAGCCCATGCTCCACAACAAGAGAAGTCACTGCAATGAGAGGCCCGCGCACAGCAACGAAGAGTAGCCCCCGCTCGCCACAACTAGAGAAAGCCAGCGTGCAGCAACAAAGACCCAACGCAGCCAAAAATAAATAAATAAATTAAATTTTTTTTTAAAAGAGAGAGGCTTTAACCTTTAGACTATACTTTTAAACCAATATATGAAGTACCAATAGGATAACTACCATTCAAAACAGGGGAAAAAAAAGAAAGAAAGAAATCCTGCAAACACTCAAAGGTAATTTTTTAATATGATTAGACAAAGTTTAAACAACCCAGGAAATATCCATGTTTTGTCTGAAAAGACTATACTTAAATGTCTAATAAAAAGAAAATGACCTATAATTCCCACCATTTCTTCTCTTACTTACAGTCTTTGCAAGATCAATAATAAAATGCAAGTTTTTACAACCTCATTATAGTTAAACTGCATTTGCTAACAATTGCCTCCTTCTTCATTAAAATAACATTTCAAAAAAAGAAAAAACATTTCATTCAATAACTACTGCAAGTGTCAAGTCAATTTACCCAGGGCTCCTCGATTTCCATACTGCTATGTGCTCACCACACGGGACTCAGCTATTCACGGTTGTAGCCTCAACAGGACTTCTCTCCACCGAATGACAGTGAAAGGATGCTCTTCCTTTCACTCTCCTCTGGTGGGGGGGAATAAAGAAATTGTCCTCTTTTGTGTTTCAGCATGGGACATGATTTTGCAGTAGTCTAAAAATAAATCCGTTCTTGATGTTTGACATAAACCAGGGACTCAACGAATAATCTTCAGTTGTTGAAATTCCTCTGGAGTAGGGGTGAGTGATGACATTAACAGCCTCTCCAGGAAGAGAATTCACATTTATAAAATCCCTCCTCTATGCTAAGTACTCTACATACACTGTCTTGTTTAATCTAGTGCAGAAAACATCTAACAACTATGTGTTATTTACCACCATGTGTCTTCAACTGCTTCACTGTGGGGGAGTGAAGAAGTGAGAACTTACCCTCAAAGGTCACATGTTCAGTTTTCATAACAACCTTTTGGGGTGGGTGACTACTATTCCCATTTTATATACAGTGTAGTTTCCAACTTGGACTTAAGCTATGTCCATCTTGCTGTGCCCAGTAGATTAAGCCATCAGATGTCTATCTGCATGAAGGAGTGAAGAACTTTGAGAGAGAACTCACACCAAGGGAAGGTGAACCCAACCATCTTGACCTAGTTACAAATGCCCTATTGAAAGGGCCAAGAGAATGTGGTATTTGCCACTGATATCCTTGAACCAACTCAGAAGGATTCGTGTCTGGGCCCTAAGAAGGTTAAAAGGGTATAAATACAAAACACACACAAAAAAAGCAGTCATTTCTCTAAAAACTGTGTATGCCCATGGGCCATAAGCAGCAGGTTTTAGTGCCACCCCTCTCCCTCCTTGGCCCAGACTACAGGGTCCTCTGCTCAACACCTATTTTCCTTCTTTATTCTTTCCTAACATAATCTCAAATTTGTCCAGTAATCCACTCTTTCTCCCTGAAGAGGAAGCTTACCCTGGGGAAAGTAGCCCCACCCCCAGTCTGAAGGTGGCTTTGACTGGTGTAGATGTGATCCCTTCCCCTTTGCCATTGATTGGCTGAAAAGTGAGCAGGGACTCAGTTCAGCTTTGCTAGGGTCTTGTGGGAACATTCTCTCACATTCCTTTAGGAGAATGTCCAGAAGCAACCTCCTCTCTCTAGACATTGTTGTGGCGGGCATGTTCTGGAACTGTTTCAGTTGTTTTGTTACCAGATTCAAATGAAGCCAAAACACTGAGTGGAACAAAGCCAACAGAATCATAAGAAAACAAAGTTGAAGCCCCTGGAGTTCATCAACCTGAAGGTGTTTGGGCAGAAACTTTCCTCCTGTATTTATTCTCCCCATCTTCCATGTTTTAGAGCCCCTGTTAAAGCTGGACATGGCCATCCAGAATAAAGACAACATTTCCCTGCAGTTTTGGTGTCTCCATGTGGCTAAGCTCTGGCTGATGGAATATAAGCAAAAATGTCATGTAACAGCTTCTAGGAACCTTCCTTACAAAACAGCTGGTTCATGGACATCTTCATCCTTTTCTCCTCCCTGCTGCTGGAGCATGAATACAGTGAGTGGAGCTCTAGCCACCATCTTGGACTATGACAACAGTGCTGACCCCTTTAGGAAATGATAGAGTAGTGAGCTTGGAAGAAGATGAAAGTTTCTGCAGATTTTGTTGAGCACAGTTATTCTAGAAGCTGTGGCCTTCCTATCTCTGACTTTGTCTCTGTGTAGGAGAAACAAAGCTTGTTTAAGCCACTATTAGTTTGGTTTTCTGCTCCTCACAGCCTAAACTGATCTTCACTGGTACATATGACTTCTAACCTTTGGACTTCTACTTTATTGTCTAACAGACAATGAATTCCACTTATTTGATCCAGATTGGGTTGAGTTTTCTATTAACATGCAACCTAAAACATCCTAAGTAATACATGAAGTAAGACAGCCTCAACCCCACTTGTCTATGAACCACCTTATAGCTTTGACAACTCATAGAGTGTGCTGTTGGCTACACCAGGATAAATCTGGCACTAGAGAGGTGGTGCCAATCAGGAGACATTACTGCTCAACAGTAACCAGAAGATATGACAATGTCCATCAGAAGGGGAAAAACTAAAGAGAAAGATGCACTTCACATGGCAGTCAACATGACAGCTAAGTGGATTTGACTGGGAGTTAATGCAAGACACCCTGAGACTCTCAGAAATATTTGAGTATTCTATTAACTAGATAGAATAAGAATTAGTTCAATATGCTTTATCACCTTTAAATTGAGCCCTTTTTAGCCAACAGGTTGATGAGAACAGAAAAAGTTGAACTCCATATAGATGAGAAAATAAGCTCAGAAAAGTTTAATAACTTGCCCAAGTTCAAGTAACTAGGCCCATAATTTGAATCAACACCAAATTCTTATGAAGGCCTATTTTAATGTCATGTTTTTCCCCTAATATTAGTTATTGCTTTTCTCTAAACACTTGCATCCTTGGTGTTTGCCAAGGATTGTCTAACATTGGCTTAGAAACTAAACCATATTTACAGTAACACCCACTGACCCAAGACAACTGAAGATAACCTAACAGGAATGTTGGTACTTGGAAGTTCCCTTCTAAGTGTAAGCTCTCTGATTCCATGACCCAATCACTGTAAATGTTAAATTATATTTTTGAGACTCATTCTATATAATTTTTAACAATGCACATATTCCTTCATAAACTTAAATAAGAAAAAATAAGATTTAGTTTGGAATTGGAATAATCCAAATAATGTTCACTTTTGGATTGTTCAGCTGTTAAAAAATCTTCTTTCCAGTTTCAACCAGTTGGCCTCAGCTTTGGAACACCTGTAAATTAGTAAACCTGGCAGAGAGAGAAGACATTTTTCCAAGGATTGGCCGGAAAATGTGTGATTTTTTTTCCTGCAGGCTGTTGGCTTAGCAATTGCAAAGGGTGAATCTCAAGAGATTCGGAAGCTTAATTTGAATAAACAAGTAAAAGATTGGATGCTTATCAAAACTCTGGCAAAACTAGGCCAGAAATGGACCTGATTTCCTAGTGAGGTTTCCAGTATTTCCTGTTTCCAGTAGGACTGGACTATCTTGAGAAGAGTCTACTAATGACTGGAACCAGCTGGACATAACTGGAGAACACTCAAAGATTGAAAAAACAAGAGAAAAGATAGTGTGTGCTGTTTCAAGACGCAAAAGAGATGGAGATAATTAAAACATGGTGCTGAAAATAAGTATCAACTGCTTCACTTGTTGCTTCTTTTATTTCCCTTGGAAAAAAAATTTGAAGAATTTTGTCCTTTCTGCTTTTGGTACTGTTCCAGGAAAGAGATCTACCTGGTGGACCTCATGCCATCTGCAGTACAGACTGCAAACAAACGTATGCAACGACTTAGTGCCGTGGAGGGAAGGGGGCTATTTATCTACCCTTAGCCATGACTAAATTACTGTGCGTCAACAAGCTGGAAGAGGCTACAATGCAATCTATGATAAATAATAGTCTGATAATGAGTCATCCTTCCCTGAGCCAAATAGGACTATCCTCAGTAATTCCAAAGAGGTGGGCAATAAATCTATTTGGAGAAAGATTCTGAAGAGCCATTGAAAAGTGAGGTTAACCCTCTGTGGTAAACACAGTTCTTCAAAGCACAGCATCCTTTCCAGCTTCCTTCTGGTGTGCCAGCTGGTACAGAAGAGGTAAAGCTAAAGCTAAACAGTGTTTCCCAGGCTTCTTTGCAGCTAGAGTTCTAAATGTCATTTGGATTCCACTCATTGGAATCACTAGTGTAAGATTTGAGGTAGATAGTGGGATGGAGGCTACACTTCTGCTTCTGCTACTTCTGCAGGCAAACACCATCATAGCAGAATTAGTGCAGTCCCAGTAAACTGGTGTTAGCTTCGTGTGAGTCTAGTGGCAGGTTGTAAGCCATCCATTTTTCAAGCATGGATTCTAAAGCTGGCAAGTAAGGCCTCCCTGGTGGCGCAGTGGTTGAGAGTCCGCCTGCCGATGCAGGGGACACGGGTTCGTGCCCCAGTCCGGGAGGATCCCACATGTCACGGAGCGGCTGGGCCCGTGAACCATGGCCGCTGAGCCTGCGCGTCCGGAGCCTGTGCTCCGCAACGGGAGAGGCCACAACGGTGAGAGGCCCGCGTACCGCAAAAAAAATAAATAAATAAAAAATAAAGCTGGCAAGTAGCAGGAGCTCACTGATTATGGCATATTCTTGATGGTGTTGGTATCCTGACTGTGTGCCCTAATTGCACTGGATTCCTGACCGTGGTCATGGTGGGTGATTCTGGAACCAGCAGCTATAACAGCAGCTTCCAAATTTGGTGAGTAGATTACTGACTATGGAAGATTTAGTAGCTAACTTGGTGTCCATTTTCTGTAGTATGACTTTGAAAGTCCTTCCTATAAACTCAGTCTTCCCATAATCCTATATACCATCGAATACTCCTTAATACACCCCTTTCTGTGTTAAACTGACTAGAGTGTGTTTAAAACCACTGCACCCTAACCAGTGCACCTCGTCCAGAAGGTGCATGTACAGAAATCCCAACCTCTTCCCAGTTTTTGCACATGGACCTGGGATAAACTGAATAAGAAGTGAGAGTGGAGTAGAAAACAGAAGGGGTGTTTCCAGGAGCTGACTGAGCTAGGGAGATTGTTACCCAGGAGACCACTTCTCAATTGATGAGTTGTGAAGGAGAAAGAAACTCAGAAGCCAGGAAATGGAGCCAAGGCCAGAAAGTCTGTGTTAAATGGGAGTGGCTGAGATGAAGACAGAGACCAGGGGGGAATTGAAAGGTCTGTAGCAAAGTTAACAGTGTGGAGTAAGGGGAGAGATGCAACTCGGGGTGACCTCCAGTTCTTCATGTTGTGATCAATTGGTCCTTAAGAATTAGGTAGAAATGGGCTCAAACGCCAATGCTACACATCCTAGTAAATCAGGCATTCCTCCCAGCACACCAAAGTGCCTAGGAAAGGAGAAGTGAATCCTGTGGCTTCTACCCCTCTCAGGTCCTCACTTCCATTGTTTTCTCTATCTCTGCTTCCACCCTCCAGAAGAGCTGCTCCATTCCCCAAGGTCACCACTTTAAACCCTTCATCTCCCAAAGTGCCACCAGTAGCAGACTTCACTCAAGGGTTGGGGTATTACATCATAGCTTGTTACAGAAAACCACAAAGCTGAATGGGAGTCCCTTTCTTAAAAGTCCTTTGGCCAATTTGGCCCTCAAAAATTCTCTTTGGCTCTTTCTTTTACTTGCGTTCCTGTCTCATCTCATTGTCTTGTGGTCAAGACCCTCCCCTTCCCTGCAGCACATTCTTATTTATTTCTTCTGCTGAGCAGTTTAAATTTTTGTCCCCTTCCTCATCCAGCCTGGTCTGCCTAGATGGTCCTTTCTCCAGGCAAAATGGCCCATTAAGACAGTGTGTCTCCTAAGAAGTCCTCCACCACTAACTCTTAAATCAGGGTAGAGAATGGATTTGAAGACATAGTAGAGAGGGTTTATATGAAGCAAAGTCCCAAAGGAGAGATGAGAGATAGCATCCAGGCTCAGGGGCAAGGGGTGATTCACCTTGCACCCCTTCCTCTGAGATGGAGGAAAACAGGAGCAACGGAGGGGGCAGAAGAAGGAAGACTATTCCTGCTCTTACTCCTGTAAGGCTGGGAAGCCAGTGGACAGTTCCTTTTTCCTTTTGACTCAGCTTTGGTGCATCCCACGGTGGTAGAACATGGTGGTAAAGAGTGCCCTGCAGCGCTAGCCTGCCTGAATATAAATATTCGCCCCAGTACTCCCCACCTATGTGGCTTTCAGGCAAGTTTGCCTGACACTCTGCATTTGTGAAATGAGGATAACAACAGCACCTATCTTGCAGAGCTGAGAGGATTAAATGAGAAAATGTATGAAGTGCATAGAACAGTGACTGAAATATCTTCAGTGCTCAATAAAAGCCAGCTGTTATTATGCTAAAAGAAGTACCCTCTTACAGGAACCAGAGTGTCATGGACACATCTAAGACCCAGCACATTCAGTTGGGCAGTGGAGCAAGATTAAGTAATAGAACTCCCACTTGACTATTCAAAGCTTGTGACCCTGCACAAACTGCTTAACCTGTCGAAGGCTCAGTTTTCTCATCCATAAAGTAGGGGGTGACTATAGTTACCTCATGGGGCTCTCTAAGGATAAAGGACAATGACGTTTATAAAGAGGGTAGCACAATTGCACTATTAAGTCCCTTCTTGTCCAGGAAGTTGTCTCCACTGCCAAGCTGATCTCTCATTCTTGATCTTCCCCAACCAACCGTTGAAGATTAAAAACACCAGCAACGGGCTTCCCTGGTGGCGCAGTGGTTGAGAGTCCGCCTGCTGATGCGGGGGACACGGGTTCGTGCCCCGGTCCGGGAGGATCCCACATGCCGCAGAGCGGCTGGGCCCGTGAGCCGTGGCCACTGGGCCTGCACGTCCGGAGCCTGTGCTCCACAGTGGGAGAGGCCACGGCGGTGAGAAGCCCACATACCGCAGGAAAAAAAAAAAAAAAACGCAGCAGCAATAAGCCGTAAATGTCTCTCTTGCCTTCCTCTTTTTTTCTACATTTCCTCCTGTATTCTCAGTAGACTTTACGAACCAAAGAAAGTGGAATAAAATAAAATTGAAGCAACAATAAATATACCATCATAATAATGATGCTCATCACCAGCATAAACCAGACTTGCCAGAGGGCAGACAGAATCCATTTTATTCTTTCTCTCATTACCCATTCAACGTGCTCTTTGGCCCTCTTCTTCCCTACTCTGGGGTGAAATCTCCAATTTGGTCCCATAGCTTTCTCCATTATTCTTAGATACTAAAAAGTCCTTAGGTCATTTTCAACCATTAGAGAGACCAATCCAATGCAATAGTCAAATAATCAAAACTATATGCTTTCACAAAGTGAATGGCCCTTGAGGACATGATGCCAAATGAAATAAGTCAGACAGAAAAAGACAAGTATTGTATGATCTCGCTTATATGTGGAAGCTAAAAAAGCTAAACTCAGAGATATAGAGTGGTGGTTACCAGGGGTTGGAGGGGTAGAGGACATGGGGAGATGCTGGTCAAAGGGTGCAAACTTCCAATTACGAGATTAACAAGTCTGGGGATCTAATGTACAGCATGATATTATATCTACTAACACTGTATCATATATTTGAAAGTTGCCAAGAGAGTAGATCTTAAAATGTTCTCACCGCAAAACAGAAATTGGTAACTATGTGATGGAATGGAAGTGGTAGCTAATACTATGGTGATAATAGCTTTGCAATTGACAAATGTATCAAATCAACACCTTGTACACTTTAAACGTATGCAATATGTATGCAATGTGTCAATTATATCTTAATAAACCTGGGGGTAGGGGGAAACTACAAGTTTTCACTTGGTTATAACTTTGCCCATCCCCCCTCACAGCCTCGCAGCAGGCAAGGGATTGCGCTCAATTTCTCATTACGGCTTACTCCACCTCTTCCCAACTCACTAGTTGCTGATTATGAACCTTTGGGGTCCAATACAGGGCGACAGGAGGAAGAGGTGGTGGAAGAAAAGACTTACTTGAGTGGAACAGTTGAAAAAGGACACTGGTGCCCTGTGGCCCGGCAGATGTCCACAGCTAACTGATGATCTCCTGGAACTGTTGCTATCTCTTTGGAAAACTTCTTGCTAGGCACCTCCAAATCCAGCTCTTTCATTATAGGCAATGCCTGACCTCCAGTTAGCTACTTAGAACTCTCCCCACAATGTTGATTTCCAGGAGCCAACCCTACCATCAAGGTAAGTGGACAACTGTCATTTACACACCCACTCACATTTTTATTTTTACGTTTCCCCACAGTACAAATCCCAGCTTCCCAGGGAAGAAGCCACAGCACAGCAATGCCCAGTTCCCTTGGTGCTAGGGCACGGACACATGACACAGAGTCTGCTGATCAGAGGCACCACGTGAGGCTTTCATGCTGGAATTAGTCACGGGAGGGAGCAGGCAGGTAGGCATGGCTTCCCTGGCACTGACGTGGGTGACGATAGGGGCAGCTCAGTCCTGGAGTCAGCTGAGGCCCAGCAGCAGCTCTCTTCCTGGGGTGAGGTTCTGAGACTTCTTCCCAGGAGGCCAGACTTAAAGCTTGTCCCAAATAGCCTGCCAGTTGCTACCGTTCCCTCCTAAATCCCTCCCTACTTACACTGACTGGAGAGGGTTCTGTCGTCTGTAACTAAGAACTCCCACAAGATAAGATGGCCTCTAAAGGTCATTGGTCGGGCTTCCCTGGTGGCCCAGTGGTTAAGAATCCGCCTGCTAATTCAGGGGACATGAGTTCGAGCCCTGGTCTGGGAAGATCCCACATGCCGCGGAGCAACTAAGCCCGTGCGCCACACTACTGAGCCTGTGCTCTAGAGCCCGCGAGCCCCAACTACTGAGCCCACGTGCCACAACTACTGAAGCCCATGAGCCTAGAGCCCGTGCTCCACAACAAGAGAAGCCATCACAATGAGAGGCCCAAACACCACAATGAAGAGTAGCCCCCGCTCAACGCAACTAGAGAAAGCCTGTGTGCAGCAACGAAGACCCAACACAGCCATTAATTAATTAATTAATTAATTAATTAAAGGTCATTGGTCCAGCTCTCTGTGGAGATGACCCCAGACCAGCTTCCTTCCAACTTCCTTCCAGGGGCCACATCCCAAGGATGCACGATCACTAACGGTGCAGCTTGCTCAGATACCACCGCCCATCCTCCACTTTGCTGGCAGAGAGAAGGCCCACCCTGTGGCCCTCAGACTCTTCTTGTGGGAGTCACACACCAGTCCCTGTACCCTTAAGCTCCAGGAGACTCTTACCATCTCTGCAAGCAGCTTTCCAAAACCTCCTCCCTTGGCTTAAGGTGAAGGGAAGGCACTCCTTTCCTCACATAGAGTTGGGCACTGAAATACCCAGAATCCCACGATCCACCCCATGGGATTCTTTTTCTCCACTGGCTTCCTCACATCTTTCTTCTCTTCTTCTATAACCCAGGCAAGACTCTTGGGCTACAGTTGACAGAACAAGCTATGTCATTTCTTAGCATGCTGCGCATAGGGGTCTAGCCCCTTGCTACAGATGAGGCAGTACTGGGCAACTCTTATACTGTTCTCAGCTTTCAAGGCTTCTGAAAAACCATACGATAGAGAGAGTCCCTTTTGAACATCCTGTTAAAAATAAGCAAGGACCATGAATTGAATTTTTCAAAATAAAACCATCCCCAAATTAACATTTAGTTCCAAGAGTCCAAATTTTCATCAGGTTCTCATTCAATAATATTAACCAAGCCAACATTTCTTGTTTATGCTATCAGCACTGAAAACACACAGCCACTCATGTTGACAGCCTCTAACAGACTGACTCACGTGGAAGCATCAACAGGCCGCGCTGAGCTGACAGGTTGTCAGACCGATAAATAGACAAGGATGATGTCAGAAAACTGTTCCAATTGCTGCCTGTGGCTGGTGCTCATTATATGGAATGTCAGGTATGCTGTGAAAGGCTAGAGAAAGAAAACCTTTCCTGTTCTTAATCTGCATGTAAGTCAAGTTTCTCAGGGAGCACTGGCCTGGGGCGACTAGGTTTACACACTATTTCTGTCATTTTTTTTCCAGCCTGCTATTGCAGGACCCTTAGCCTTCTCCATCTTCAAGGTCCTCCCAACTGTTTCTGGGGTCCCTTGGAGGCATCAGGTGTGTACTCATTGGACCATCCTCTCAGCTACCCTGGGCATACACCAACTTTTTCCTCTATAGCCCTTGATTCCTAGAAAGAACTAGAGCAGAAGATTCTCATGCCCATAAACGTGCATTGAACAAACAGCAAAGGTATGATCAATCCACACAGGGTTCCATAAAGCCACTGTATGCCTGACTTTCTGCTATTGCCAATGCCACCCTTCCCCGTGGCCACTGCCACTGAAGTCACAGGCTGCCAAACCTACGCAAAACAACCCAAAATGGCACCAAGGCACTTCACCTTCTCCATCACTAGGGAGAAACTTCTGTCCCTCCTGGGGTGGCACTCTGCAATGTAGGTCCCAGTGCTGATGTGACTTGGGCTTCCAAGTCTCACATAGGTTCTAGATAAACTGCTCTTGAATAGACTTGCCGTGTCCTGTGGCTGAACCAGAGGGAAATCTGAGAGGCAGGCTGCTAGATTCTGACTCCAAGACACCTGCTGTGGACCACTTGTGGGGCCTGTGTTCTCTTCTCTGACGATGAGTTCTGTCCCAGGACATGCCAGGAGAATGCACTACAAAGATACATTTGTATAAGCCCAGGCCTGGGTACACCCTGTGCTGAAAATACTTTCATTTCTAACTAAGAACAGTCTCCCAAGGATTGAACACCACAACCATTTTTCACAGGAAAAGTCATGTATTCTCAGAGGAAAAATCAAATAGTCAAAATTAACTAGTGAATTTACAACACCCACTTAATGTCACTTGAGGCAGAAAAGTTGATTTCTTGAAGTGGAAGACTGTTAACGTTGCTCTACAGAACGAAGTGGGCTTCCAAAATGGAGATAGCCAGCAGTGAAAATTAGCCCTTGGCACTCCTGCCCCATCCTCTCAGACGTCTTCAGTGATCACAAAACAGAGGATGCAGATCCCAGAGCCCCACCATCTTGCTCTGGTTTTACTGGCTCCAGATATCTTACTTTACCTCCCCTTAAGTCCCCCCAAATTCTGACGATCTTCCCAATATGATCTGAACTCTCACTATACCTAAAAAGACCAGGCCTTGCTACATTCTATATTGTGTAATATACATATACATAATATGAAATATTACAACCCATGTTGGCCAAGTTGGAAAAGATAACTTAATTCAACATTGCACACACACACTGACCACTTGCCAGATGACAAGTATTCAATAATGGAGATGAATCAGACTGACTTCAGAGTTTACCATCTATTCCAAAAGGGCATAGATTCTGGGAAAAAAAGCTGGGCTCCTCTAATTAATTAATATTGTAACCCTTAGACAAAAGAATTAACTTTCCTGTATACACTTATTCATCCTTAAAAATGGAGATAAGAAGAGTACCTAATGCTTGGTATTGCTATGAAGAAGTAACAAGTCAATATACATTTAACACCCAGAAAAGCACCCAGCATTATTAGCATTTATAACAATTATTAGGGAAAATAGGCATAGACATACTGCCTATGATATAATAGAATAAATTATTTAGTAGTGTAGTAAAAGTACAAACAACAACTATACACAATTCTATATTGTTATTTGAGGCAAAGCTACGTCCACAGCTAAGATTTAAATGTACATTCATATGTAAATATATATGTACAGATATATTTACTGATATCCTACAATGTTCCAGACACTGTGCTGGACTGGGGAGACAGAGTGATAAGCAGGGCCCATAAGGACTCAGCCGCCCTTAAAACACTGACTGCTTAGCGGTGAGACAGTTCTGGAGAATTAGAGACACGGGTCTACGAGATGTTTATTTGTGTGAAGAATTGAGGAAATGCTTATGAAAAAAGTTTATCCTTCAACATTAATCATGGAGGGGCATAGGTTACTGGTCAATCCATGGTTTGGTTACTACCCATCCAGCTGTGGCCAAGTGGGTGGGATCAATGGTGCAAAACAAAGCTGCCACCTTCTCCCTAGGGCTGTAACCAAGGCTCTCCTCTAGAAGAGTGGCTGGAGTGGGCCCACGTGTACATTGTTTAACATCAGCAGGCAGGTGTGGAAGATCAGTCAGGGTTGTAGAGCAATGTGGCCAAGGTACAGGGAACAGAGTGGTCATTCATGTCAGTCCAAATACAGGAGAAGAGATGGGGTCCTTCAATTCGATTGATCTACTTTTGTAACAGTGAGTTTCTGACCTCTTTATGTCCTCTAATTTCCACGGCTGCTTAGGTTGACTCATATATTTCTATCTTAAGGAAAGGTCAAAATAAGCTCATAACCTTATTCATCTTCCACAATTTCCTTTTGAACTCCCAACTCCCAAGACAAAGGTACTCCTTTATCTGACTTTTGTCCACAGCACTCCCCATCACCCACCCTGGAAAACTTGACACTCCCTTTGGCACCACTCTTTTTCTTGCCCTTTTCATTAAGTCAGTTGCCAATGACTTTGGGAGGCAGTCCAGAGTAGTCAAAAGAGCAAAACTTTTGGAGTCTTCCAGACTTGAGTACAGATCCTAGCTCTATCATGCACCAACATGAGCTCTTTAACAAGTTACTGCATTGATCTGAGTCTCCATTCCATGATCTGTAAAGTCAGACTAATAACACCTACCTTATACCATGGTTACATTAAATAAAATATTGTAAGGAAAGCTCCTCACATGGACTGCAAATAGTGAACTCTCAGTAACCATAAGTTCATATTTGCTACCTCTGACAGGTATTTCACATCTATTGTCTCATCTTGTTTTCTCTGACACACTCTAGCATGACAATAATAACTTTCTTGTTTTCCACTGTTTCCCTCCCCAGCCCATTATATATATACCCAGTCAGAAGACTCTTCCTAAAAACAACTCCAATCCCTTCACTACCCAGATTGGAAATCTTTTTTTGTGTGTGTGTGGTACACGGGCCTCTCACTGTTGTGGCCTCTCCCTTTGCGGAGCACAGGCTCCGGACACGCAGGCTGAGCGGCCATGGCTCACGGGCCCAGCTGCTCCGCGGCATGTGGGATCTTCCCAGGCCGGGGCACGAACCCGTGTCCCCTGCATCGGCAGGCAGACTCTCAACCACTGCACCACCAGGGAAGCCCCCAGATTGGAAATCTTTAATGACTCCTCCAATGTCAACCCAATAAAGTTTAGACTCTCTAGCTTGGCATTTAAATTTTTCAGATTTAGCTCCCTTTGCTCCCTCCCAGGAAAGCCTCTGACCCACTCAGACTGGATGAGTCACCAATTCCCCCCTAATTTTCCATACCTGTCCTTTCTTAACACTGTTCTCCCTGCCTAGAATGCACTGTCCTTTTTATTCCTTTCTATCAAAATGCTATCCATCCTTCCGTGCTCCATTTTACTTTGCCTCACCCATGAAGCCTTTCTGAATCACCAGTTTTTAATCAATTTTCTGTCTGAACTTCCACAGAACATTTAAGCACCTTGCATAACATAGGTCATCTTCTATTTTACAGTGGTACTATCAGTGTACCAGCCTCAACTGCTTGTGGTACAAAGTAGAGATTAAATAAATATATTCAAGTATTAGACATAGAATGAATGCTTAAAATGCCTGAAAGTTACATAGACCCCTTTCTTCATAACTTTTATATAAAACACCATGTTTTGGATACTAAGACACAACCACCCTGGCTACAATGATTGAATAGGGCTTTGTGCCTGAGCCAAAGGAATCTGTTTTATAGGCAGGTTCTCCTTCTAGGAAAGTTTGAATTTGAGCCACGTAGAAAGAGAATAGTTGGAAGAACCAGGCTTTGAGAGAACCCAAGAAACCACGAGTGATGCCAGCAAGCAGGCATCGTGGAGCAGAAGCCGAGAGTGAACAAGAAGCATGAAGCTGAGCAGAAAGTAAAGGAAGCAAGAAGTCAGCAGGAGTAATAAGATGCAGACTCAGCCCAGTAGAAGTAACAAAAGGAAAACTGAGTCACAGGAGAGATGAACCACTAGGTTGCTGCTGGCACCTGGAATGATTTGATGTCCTAAGCAACCTTCCAGATCTCCACTGGGTGGGCTCTTCAGCTGATGCTGACTTTCTGTGCTTTCTTACTAGCTCAACACCCATGCAGCAAACCCCCACCACCTTGGGCAACTGAGTAAATATTTGTTCTTAACAGTTTAGAAGAACCTCCCATAGTACACCAGACATGAAATAGTTCTCGGTGCCTCTGTTTCCTTTTTGGAGACAGATTTGGTTCTCTCTGTCTTGCCACGTAACACATTAGTGAAATGCATAAATGCTTCTGGCTTTTCAGACTGTTTGGATAGTAAATGTCTTAAGTTTCTTAGACCTGATTGCTTTCATCCTGGCCTTGGCATCTTATGGCTTGATACCATCTTGTTTGAAAATTCTGGCTCAGCCTTTTCTCTCCTAATGGCCATATGTGAGCTTCTTAACCCAATAGGTTACTCAAGACCATTATCCTAACTTTATAGATGAGGTAGCTGGGGCATAGATGATTGAAGTCTGGCAAGGGTACTGTGGTTTAGAAGCAAGAATATAATTTATAATTCCTGAGATGCCTTAGCTATTATTCTCCCCTAGTCCCTATGTGATTAGACTGAAATGAATGAACATGAATTTAAAAAAAAAATGAAAAGAGAAGAAAAACAAAAAAAACACCTAACATCTTCAAAAGTGGATAGTGACTGAAGCAGCAATTTAACAAAATGATTGACTTCCTCCTGGGAGCCTTTCAAAACCTCCAGAAAAATGATAGATTTCAACACTTACCTGAAGCATCAAGCTCTGTGGGCACAAGCAAAGATTTAATCTGTTAATGCATGGATCTGAAGCCAGTTGGTTGCCCTGCTTTTTTCACCTCTGAATTTTACTTCATCAACAAATTTTCTCTTGCCAAATGCTTCTCTGTGTACTGTCAATAATGTAAGAGCCAAATTGGCAGAGACAGGTTTGTGCCCAAATAACTGAAAGCCCAGAATGGAACCAACTGTCAGGACAGAGAATCCTCAAAACAAGCATAAGAGGTCAATCCTATCATCCTGATTTTAGAGAAGAGTAAACTGAGTCTCAAAGACACTAAATAAGTTGTCACGACTACCCAAAAAATAGAAGATCAGAGCTTCAAATCCACATTATCTAACTCCTTATACCAAGGGTCCCCAAACCCCGGGCCTCGGACCAGTGCCGGTCCTCGGCCTGTTAGGAAGCGGGCCACACAGCAGGAGGTAAGAAGCAAAGCAAGAGCGAAGCTTTATCTGCTGCTCCCCATCACTCGCATGACCACTTGAACCATCCCCACCCTGCCCCCATCCGTGGAACAACTGCCTTCCACGAAACCGGTCCCTGGTGCCAAAAAGGTTGGGGACCGCTGCCTTATACCACCCTTTGTCTACCACTGCAAGATTCTGCCTTTTACATCCTGCTATTTGGAGAAATTTGGATGTTGCCTACATTTCAGTTTTCAACCAGACATTTAAACTCTGAATATATAGCCTTGGCTAAAATTAATTAAAATAAAATAAAAGAATTATTCAGAGTTCACATAGGCATTGTGATGTGCTGAGCTTGGTATAGTAATTTTTAAAATAATCAATTAGCCTCCAAATCAGACAATAGAGCTGCACATTACCCTTCAAATAAATGTAACATCACACACCCAGAAGCAATCAAGACTGCATACTGAGATACTTAAGTTGCCTGGAATGAGCAGCAATTGTTTTTTTTTTTGTTATCTCCCAAGCTCCCTTTTTTCTCTTCTAGGTAATAAAACCAGTCTTTCTTGACAGAAATCCATTCTGTTGTTGACCTTAAGCCTTCTCATCTGGCTAATCAAATCACTCCCTTCCTCTAGACACAATGACTGGTTCAGGCATAAACTTTGACTCAAGCAAAGCCAGTCAGAACTGTCTCTGAAATTTGTTATGTGGATATATTTATGGACTATTAGCCAGAAGGATGCAAGCTCCAGCCTTCCAGCAGCCATATTTTCAGAGCACAAATGGCCCATTTAAACAGATTATTATAGATAAGCAGGGCCAAGAGATGGAGAGAAAGAGAGAGCCAATAAATTACCCTCATTAAGTCAAATTTTGGCTACAAACAATCAAAATGATCCTTCCAGATACAATACCAGATCCAGGATTTTTGTAAGAGCTGGCAAGTGGCTCAACTGTTTCTGACAGGGAAGAGAGTGACAATAAAAACGTGGGTTTTGCAGGTTCATATAGGGTGACGTCTAGAGTAACTTCATTCATTTCATGCAGAGCTTTTTTTTTTTGAGAAGGATTTAGTAATCAAATGAGAGAAACATAAGAAGACAGTAAAATATCCTGAGGTAGCCATCATTAACATTTTGGTATACATTTGAATTAATAGGATATAGCAGGGGCCGTCAAGCTTTTGCTGTAAAGGTCCAGACAGCGAATATTTTAAGCTTTGTGAGCCATATGGTCCCTATTGCACCCTGCCATTGTAGCCATAGACAACACCAAAATGAATGGGGATGGCTTTGTCCCAATAAAACTTTATTTATAAAAACAGGTGATGGGCTGCAAGCCATAGTTTCCTGACCCCCGAGATATAGGATCAGCTGCTCTAGCAAAATTCCAAAATGATAGTAATAAAAATAAACTAGAGGGTTTCCCTGGTGGTGCAGTGGTTGGGAGTCCGCCTGCTGATGCAGGGGACACGGGTTCGTGTCCCAGTCCGGGAAGATCCCACATGCCGGGGAGCGTCTGGGCCCGTGCGCCATGGCCGCTGGGCCTGCGCGTCCGGAGCCTGTGCTCCGCGACGGGAGAGGCCACGACAGCGAGAGGCCCACGTACCGCAAAAAAATAAAAAATAAAAATAAAAAAAATAATAATAAACTAGAAATTCATTCTTCTCTCAGGAACAGTTTGGACATAAACAGTTCAGGGGCACAATGGCAACTGCAATGTGTCAGAGACCCAGACTCTTTCTGTCTTGTTGCTCTGCCACCGCTAGGATGTTGCCCTCATATACATTGTCTGAGATGACCTACTATCATGTCCATGATCCAGCCAGTAGGGAAGGGAGAAGGGAAGAAAGGAAAAGGGAAAAGGAAAATCACATTCTTTCCCTTTAAGGGTGCCAGGCAGAAATTGCATATATAACTCCCATCATATCCCATTGGCCAGAACTTAGTCATATGACCACATCTAACTGCAAAGGAGGCTGGGAAATGTAGGCTATATTCTGGGCTGCATGTAGGTAGCTATACACTAGGGTTTGTTTGTTTGTTTGTTTTTCCTATAGAAAAGAAAGAGAACAGATATTAGGAGAAAAATAGCTGCCTCTGCCACAGTTTTCCTCCTTTCTCTTTAATTCACATATGCATGTTAGGACAGTCTTCTCACCCCCCTGCCCCCATCCCACAGCCTGGGAAGAAACCCAGGAAAAAGGAGTGACTGGAACAGGTGGCTTCATTGTCAAATTAGTAAAATAGGTTTGTGATATAACCCAGAGTCGGACGGTGGATAAATGTCCTTTAAGGATAGTAAATTAAAGTTATATTACCAGGAGTGACATGACTATCTTGTCTAAACTTGAGGGTTTTCAGCAAGAGACTAGTTTTATTGGTGAAAGATATATATGTTTTTGATTTTGATGCTTGGAACAAAGTCAAGTGTCATTAGGATGGGAAACACTCCCAACCTTTCTTCTTGGGACTCTAAGTTCAAGTTTTTCCACCAGCACCAGAAATGATAACCTAGACTATGCCTTTGACTTGCAAGCAGGTTTTAGAAGCTGAACAACTACAAGACACAAAAAAGGATATGGGACTTGGTGAATAATACTTAGAGCAGCACAGAATGTCCCAGAAAATGGGGTTGGGTAAGCAAGCCAGGACTTCGTTTGAGAGGGAAGAGTTAAGTAGAGAGAGAATAAAGAAAGATAGAAAAGGGAGCATTAGGACAAGACAGAGCATCTGAAGGGTGGCACAATCTGGAGCCCATGTGAGGAATCCTGAGGTCTGGGCAGTCAATGCCCCTCACCCACTTTGGTGGGAAGGGGATGGAGCCAGCCTGGGGGCACAGTGGTTGATTTTTCTACACCCATGGCTCAGGAAAGTTTTAATGTATCCCTGCAATCTCTGAATAAAATGCTATTTAAACTTTCCCTGGAAGACAGGTTTTCATGCGATTGTTTTGAAGAAGGCAGCCAAAGTTGTAACTGGAACAGACAGAAAAATAATCCCTCCTCCTTCGTTACCAGCAAGCACCCTCTTGGTGGATTAAAGGGCGATTGAAGATTCCACCCATGACAGCAACACAACCAGAGGAGCAAAATGACAGAACTCCATGTGCCCTCACCCACTGCAAGGATAGAGACATACCTGTTTGCTATGGTATGTCTCACACAGTACTTGTGTATATAGATAGATCACTGCCTGTAAGCTCCAATCTCACTTCTAGGTTTTAAAGCCTGTAAAGAATCAGTGTTTTGTGTATCCATCTTTACATTCCCAAAGAAGCAAGCGCCAGCCTTTCCATATGTGTTGGCTCTTTGAACGAAAGAGATTATCTAATGTGCAATTTCTTAAAAAACGCCTGTTAAACACCTATGGAGAGTCAGTCACTGGACATCTGAGATACAAAGATGGAAATTCAAAGTCCCTGTCATAAACACTTTTAGCCTAGGGAGGAGATGGACGCTGAAATGGACATCTGTTGTTTTTTGGCTTCCAGCCTCCAACCCCAACTTCCTCTTAGCATATCACTCCCTCTTTTGGGAAATCCCTGATACTGTGTTTGGGATGGGCCGTACTCTCACACCACGGAAGCCAAAGTTGCTAGATGCTCTTTTCCTTCTCCCCTTTCCATTCTTGGTGCAGCCATGGGGTGGGCACATGAATTGGCCCAGCCAATCAGATGCTCTCCCAGGACATGGAATCTCGATAGTGTTGTAAGAACCTTGGTTATGGCAGGAGGTCATAGTCAACATGATGTTGGTGGCAGATCTTCTAGTTCTTGCCCATTTTCCCACCCTGGTCTTAGAGTCTTTCTTTGACTTTGAGAACCTCCAGTACCATTCCAGTTAAGTTTATTTCTTTCCTTTAAGATTTCCAGAGTTGGTTTCATGGCCAAGAGTTAAACCACTTGCTGATGTAGAAATGTTAATCTTTTGAATACAAAGATGAGAAACCTACCCAAACCATCTCAAAAAAGTGAAGAGTTTATTATAAGAACACAGCGAGCAATATGGGAAATGGAGATGCTGAAATGTAAAGCCAGACATCATTATGGGAGAGTCTTCATGAAACCTGAGTTTAAAGGATACTTCTGGGTTTAATCAATCATCAATCACCCTGGTCCAAGCTCTTAAGAAACTTATAGTCCAGTGAAAGAAATATATGATAGTAAACTGATAAGCAAAATATTGTAGTTTATGATAAAAATTATGAAAGAATGAAGAAGATGTATTTACTAGAGACCCAAGATGATTCTAGGACCCTCGGCCCAAGAGCTGCTATTGACAAGACTACTATCTCCAGTATGTCAGCCTCTTTCAGCCGCACTATCAAGTGAATTCTGGAGTCCCTATAATAACACATCATTTCTCTACCTTATAGCTTCTGTTCCTTCAGAGTTTCTGATGCCTCATAATTTAAGCTTTTACATCATAGCTTCTCCAGTGTCACAGGTTGGGTTCCCTGGGGAGCAGACCCTGAGATGGAGATCAGCAGACCAGAGGTTGATTCAGAAGTGCTCCTGGGATGCCCACCTGTGGAAGGGAAAAGAAGTGGATGGAACTGGATGGAGAGAGAAGTTGAACTGCAATGCAGTCTTGACTTGTATGACCAACTTGTCCCAGTTTGCCAGGGACTTTCCAAGTTTTAGCCCTGAAAGTTCCATGTCCCTAGAACTCTCTCTGTCCCAGGCGAACTAGCACAGTTGGTCACCCTAGTATTGACGAAGGCCTCAGCCAACTACACAGGTCACTCTGAAGCTGAGATGGTACTTCAAAATTTTCCCCATAGGTTGACCCTCCTTCTGTGTCAACTAGACATCGGATATGGACTTCCCTGGGAAGGGTGCAGGACCTTGGGTGGGGGACTCTACAAGAGAGACAATTCCCAAAGAGAGCTGACAATTGAGAGCTGTCTGCTGGCAGCACTCCCAGCAGCAGGAGGAATAAAACCTTCATTTCCGAATGGGATCTGAGCAGCACATCACAGCATCCACTCCATGAGGTTCTCTGTATGTCATGACCTTTCAGCTTCAGTTCCTACTGCTCATTGCTGGAATCTCTCCCAATTCAAATCCCTGGCAGAATCTGATCCCACCTGGCCCACATCACAGGTCACTAACCATCTGGAGACTGGCTCCCCTTGTCCACTTCGCTATGATTGGAAGCAGGATCATAAGGCAGAAACATGCCCTTCTAGACTTACCCCTTTGACAGGGTCTGTGGGCAGGGCTGGAGGAAATCTTGTTGGTGGGCATCCCAATGGCATGACCATATACCAGCAGACAATTGTAATGTGCTATAGTGGATGGAGCATGTAAATATATAAGATAAAGTATTTAAGTATCTAGTGGGTGGAAGATATATATAAGTACAGTTCATGTACTGCCCAAACACCTAGGTCTGCCTAGTGGAGCCCAGAAAGGTTCCCCACAGTTGAATTAGGACTTGAAGGATGAGCGAGGAGCAGGGTTTTGCCCAGCAGGTAGGTAGAGGAAGACATTCCAATCAGAGAGAACCATAGGTACACAGGCACAGAAGTGTGAGAGAAATTTGAGTGGCCCTGAGGGGTTGCCTTTCATCAACCCCTGTACTCACTGCTTTTTAACCAGGTGCCTGGGAGGCATTTTTGGCAGCTGCTCCCAGGGAAACATGCCACTCATTGAATCATCTGGGGCACTCCCTGTTCCCACCTTTCATGAGCTGGTGCCAGTGAGTTCCTAGGCCAAGTCATGCCCCACCCTGATCCTGTTTGACTTGTGTGCTCTGCCAGGATCCCCGCAAGGGGTGGCCTGGCCTGGGGCCCCTGCTGCCCTTTAGACAACAGCAGCAACCAGGTCGATGCAAATACTGGTCAACGCAAATCTGCATACCGTGAGGCTCCCACTGATGGCAGCTGGACCTTGGGAAGGGGGCCAACATGTGGGTTTAGTTGCCAGTTTGGCTCTGGAAGGCATCTGCTGCTCTTATTTCAGCACTAAGAATGGAAGGATTCCCAGGAGAGGTGTAAAGGTTCCACCTATGGTTTTCAGAAGTGCTAAGGTTTGCTGATTTCTAAAGCATCACACAAGTACAACAGTGAAGAAGACATTTACAATAATGAAAAAGATATCAACATCAGCAAGTTGGCAAGATAATAATAATAGCTAACGTTTATTGAGCACTTAAGTGCCAAACAATAGTTTATAGGAATTAATCCATATAGTCTCCATAAAAACCCTATAAGCTATATGCTACCAATGTCCCTATTTCTCATGAGGAAATAGAGGCACAGAAGGGATTAAGTAGCTCTGCCTGAAATTACCCATCTTGTAAGTGGATTAGAGCCCAAGTACACCCTCTATCTCAATCATACTATTAGCCAGTGTTCGGGTGATTTAACTGGCATCTTATGGAGTGATGTCTGAAAATGCTCTACGATTTATTAACACAAAGTTCTTTCATGTGCATTGTCTCCATTCATCTTCATATTAGTCCAATGAGGGAGTCATCCCATTTTACAGATGAAGAAAGGGAGGCTCAGAGAAAATAAAGTGAATGCAAAACCAATGAGTGGCTGCATTAGTACCTCAGATAAGTGTCTTCCTTCCCAGTTTACCCTGTTGTGAGTCATTTCAAAGGGGCCTAGGAATATTTGTATCCAAATATACATAATGAATGTATGTACCCTAAATGTACTCAGAAGAACTACACATTGGTTTTGTGCTTGTATTTTACATAGTGGGCATTTCCTAAAGAATAAGTATTAAGTAACATGGGAGTAAAGATTACATGCAAAGAGATCTGAGTTGGGGGTCAGAACTCCTGGGTTCTAGTCTGCTCCATCATGAATGCTGGTGACCTCGATTAACTTACCTTTTGGGGCCTCATTTTTCTCTTCGGAAAAACCACCAGTTGGGTTTTATGAACTCATGTTTCCTTCCAACTATTTCAGATATGCTGATGGCATTGTAAGACTGGGTTACCTAGAAATACTCAAATCAGCATAGTCTCGAAATGGAGCTGATGAGGAAACCAACATCTGTGTAGTGGCAACCTACCCATTCACTCCCAGGTGTTCCCTACCTGGCCACAAGATAGTCTAATTGACATGGAGTGTTTCTACTGGGGCATCACATGAAATTTTTTTTTTTTCTTTAACTGTGGAGGCAGAAGAACTCTTTTCAAAGAATCAAAGCAGGGCTTCCCTGGTGGCGCAGTGGTTGAGAGTCCACCTGCCGATGCAGGGGACGCGGGTTCGTGCCCCGGTCCGGGAGGATCCCACATGCCACGGAGCGGCTGGGCCCATGAGCCATGGCTGCTGAGCCTGCACGTCCGGAGCCTGTGCTCCACAGCGGGAGAGGCCACAGCAGTGAGAGGCCTGTGTACCCGCCCCCCCAAAAAAAGAATCAAAGCAAATCTACAGGTTTAAAAGAATCAAAGTAAATCTACACTTCCACCATCTTGAACAGGTAAGTTAGCCCCACGTATCTCACCTCATTAGATGAAAACAGGCATTGTGTGGTTGCTGCCTATCCTCCTTCCTAGGGAGTGGTTAAATCTTCTAACTAGGAGTAATTGGAGGCGAAGTCTCCCTGTTGGTCTCTTTTTGTGTCATCCTCCTATTTGGACGACATACTTGTCCACCTAGATTTGTCATCTTCTGTTGGTAGGGTCATCTCTAGATGTTCTAGAAGGGCGTTGGCTGAAGCTGTTCCTCAGGTTTTCCCAGCCTTGATTCAATCCTGATTTTTCAAGCTTAAGGTCCTGCTGCTGTTCCTTTTCTTTTTTTCACCGTTTTTATCTCTGCACTTTCACATTCATGTCTCTCATTACATTTCCTGTAGTAGACTAGTATTTCTTAAATGTGTATGATGTGCTACTCAATTTATCAGAAGAAAAAAATTCTTGTGGCTTTCCCCACCACCACCACTCTGCTAAAATTGACTTAAATTGTGTTTCTTTTTATATCACCTGGGCATGTGCAAATCTAAAAATGGGTTTTTAAAAATCCTTAGGTTTACAGCCTTCATATGATATATAAGACCAAAATAACCTTACAAATGAAGTACAAATAACACTACAAAATCTTAACTAACTGTATTAATTTACTGTGGCAGACAATGCTGTTTTAAACTGCTGAAATGAAATGTCTGCACAGGATGTGACTGTGGTATGGGCTGTCACAGCATGGGCTCTTTAACGTTTGGCATGCCTGCGCCATTATGGGCCACTCAATCCTGCCATCTTTTTCTGCCATCCAAACTACTGGCAAGTCTTCATTTGTTCAACACACCAACTGGCCTTTGCTTATCATAAATGCATCATTTCCATATTTTTAAATAAAGCTGTATATATTTAAGGTGTACAACATAGTAGTTTGATACACACACAGTGAAATGATTACTAGTCAAGCTACTTAACATATCTTCTCACATAGTTACCTTGCTGTGTGTGTGATGAGAGTATCTGAAATCTACTGTCAGCAAATTTCTGGTATTCAATACAGTATTTTTAGCAACAGTCATCACGCTGTACCTTAGACCTCTAGGCCTATTCATCCTACTTAACTCTAACCTTGTATCTTTAACCGACACGTCCTTATTTCCCACACCTTCTCACCCTTGGTAACCACCATTCTCCTCTCTGCTTCTATACATCCGACTTTTGTAAATTCCACATATAAGTGAGATCATGCCATTTTTTCTTCCCGTGTATGGCCTACTTGGCTTAGCATAATGTCTTCCAGCTTAGCATAATGTTGTTGCAAATGGCAGGATCTCCTTTTTCAAGGCTGAATAATGTTCCATTGTGTATATATACACCATAATTTCTTTATTCATTCATCCATCAATGGATACTTAGGTTGTTTCCATATCTCGGCTCTTGTGAATAATGATGCAATGAGTACAGGAGCACAGACATCTCTTTGAGGAGAACTGATTTTACTTCCTTTCAGTATATACTCAGAACAGGAATTGCTGGATCATATTACAGTTCTATTCTATTTTTTTGAGAATCCTTCATCCTATTTTCCCTAATGGCAATACCAATTTATATTCCTGTTAACAGTGTTCAAGGGCTCCCTTTTCTTCACATCCTCACCAATACTTATCTATTTTTTTTTAATAATAGCAATCCTAACAGGTGAGGTGATACCTCATTGTAGTTTTAATTTGCATTTCTCTGATGATTAGTCATATTGAGCATCTTTTCATATAACTGCTGGACATTTGTATGTCTTCTTTGGAAAAATGTCAAGTCCTTTGCCCATTTCTTTATCACGTTACTTTGTTGTCTTTTGTTTGTTTGTTTGTTTTTGTGTTTGTTCTTGTTTTTGCTATTGAGCTGCATGAATTCCTTATATGTTTTGGATATTAACCCTTTTTCAGATATACAGTGTAAAAATATTTTCTCCCAATCCATAAGTTGCCTATTCATTTTGTTGATTGCTTCCTTTGCTGGGCAGAAGCTTCTTAGCTTGATGTAGTCCCACTTATTTATTTTTGCTTTTATTCTCTGAACTTTTGGTGTCATATCCACAAAATTATTGTGAAGGCCAATGTCAAGGAGATTTTACCCTATGCTTTCTTCTATCAGCTTTACAGCTTCAAGCCTAGTCTTTTTTTTAATCTTTTTTAAAATTAATTTATTTTATTTTATTTTACTTTATTTTTGTCTGCATTGGGTCTTTGCTGCTGCGCGTGGGCTTTCTCTAGTTGCAGCAAGCGGGGGCTACTCTTTGTTGTTGTACGCAGGCATCTCATTGTGGTGGCTTGTCTTGTTTCGGGGAACAGGCTCTAGGCACACGGGCTCAATAGTTGTGGCTTGCGGGCTCTAGAGCACAGGCTCAGTAGTTGTGGCGCATTGGCTTAGTTGCTCCATGGCATGTGGGATATTCCTGGACCAGGGATCTAATCTGTGTCCCCTGCATTGGCAGGCGATTCTTAACCACTGCACCACCAGGGAAGTCCCAGATCCAGTCTTTAATCCCTTGTGAGTTGAGTTTTTGTGCCTGAAATCAAGCATTTGATTTCATTATTTTACATGTGGATATCCAGTTGTCCCAGCACCATTTATTAAATGATACTCTATCCAAGATTATCCTTTCCCTATTATGTATTCTTGGCACTCTTGTCAAAAATTCTACATCATTTACATATTAAAATTCTCTCTATTCATTTCTCATTAGCCTGCAAAAACTTGGGTTTAGTGCCATTGTCATAAAGACACAATTACAGGCAGTGGAAACCGTGGCACTGCTAGGTTACTAGGTTATAACATGGTTGCTATGCTTTTTAAACTAAATCACAACCTAATAGTAGGTCGTGAAATCAGTATAGTGGGTGCAACAAGCATTTTTTTTTAAATAATGTAGACAAAACCATAATGAGATATCACCTCACACCTATCAGAATGGCTATTATCAAAAACACAACAAAAAACAAGTGTTGGTGAGGATGTGGAGAAAAGGAAACCCTCGTGCACTGTTGGTGGGAATGTAAATTGGTGCCACCACAGTCTGGAGTTGCCTCATAAAATTAAAAATAGGACTACAATATGATCCAGTAATTCCAATTCTGGGCATTTATCCAAAGAAGATGAAAACTCTAACTCAAAAAGATATTTGCACCCCAATGCTCATTGCAGCATTATTTACAATAGCCAAAATATAGAAGCAACCTAAGTGCCCATCAATAGATTAATGGATAAAGAAGATGTATTTTATATGAATATTACTCAGCCATAAAAAAGGATGAAATCTTGCCATTTGCATGACAACATGGATGAACCTAAAGGGTATTATGCTAAGTGAAATAAGTCAGACAGATAAAGACAAATACTGTATTATTTCACTGATTTGTAGAATCTAAAAACAAAGCAAATGAACAAACACAACTAGACACAGAGTCCTAGATACAGAGAACCAACAGCTGGTGGCCACAGGGGAGAGAGGTGCGGGGAAGAGAGAAATAGGTGAAGGTGATTAAGAGGTACAAACTTTCAGTTACAAAATAAATGAGTCACATGTATGAAATGTACAATGTGGGAAATATAGTGAATAATTACGCAATATCTTGGTATGGTGACATGATGACTAGATTTATCATGGTGATCATTTTGAAACGTATAGAAATATTGAATCACTATGCTGTGTAACGTGAACTAACATAGTGTTGTAAGTCAATTATACTTCAAAAACAAACAAACAGGGCTTCCTTGGTGGCACAGTGGTTAAGAATCCACCTGCCAATGCAGGGGACACAGGTTCGAGCCCTGGTCTGGGAAGATCCCACATGCTGCAGAGCAACTAAGCCCGTGTGCCACAACTACTGAGCCCGCGCGACTAGAGCCCGTGCTCCGCAACAAGAGAAGCCACCGCAATGAGAAGCCCGCGCACCGCAACAGAGTAGCCCCTGCTCACATCAACTAGAGAAAGCCCACGCACAGCTACGAAGACCCAACACAGCCAAAAATAATAAATAAATAAAAATAAAACAAACAAACTCCTAAATAGAGAGATCAGATTTGTGATTACCATAGGCAGGGGGTTCAGGGAGGGTATGAAGGCAGTCAAAAGATACAAACTTCCAGGCAGAAATAAGTAAGTACTAGGAAGATAATGTACAACATGATAAATATAATGAACACCACTGTACGTTATATATGAAAGAGAGTAAATCCTCTCATGGGTGAGCTCTCATCACAAGGAAAAAAATTTTTTCTGTTTCTTTAATTTTGCATCTATATGAGATGATGGACATTCACTAAACTTACTGTGGTCATCATTTCATGATGTATGTAAGTCAGACCATCGTGCTGTACAACTTAAACTTACACAGTGTTATATGTCAATTATATATCAATAAAACTGGAAGAAAAGTAAATAAGTAAATAAAATTAGATTGATTAAAAACTGACTTTTTTTTTTTTGCAGTACGCGGGCCTTTCACTGTTGTGGCCTCTCCCGTTGCGGAGCACAGGCTCCGGACGTGCAGGCTCAGCGGCCATGGCTCAAGGGCCTAGCCGCTCCGCGGCACGTGGGATCTTCCCGGACCGGGGCACGAACCCGTGTCCCCTGCAGTGACAGGCGGACTCTCAACCACTGCGCCACCAGGGAAGCCCTGACTATTTTTTTTAAATGATAGAAAATAAAAAACATCAAAGTGTATCACATGGTGTCAGAATAAGTATTGTGTACAGGAAATTGTTTCAAACACACACACACACAGGGGTGACCAATCCAAAGAGATACTGCATCACCTCTGGAGCAGGGCCCTGCAGGCCCACTGTTGTTGCCTAATCATGGCTCCTGACAATATCAGGTCCTGATCCCTGGAATCCGTAAATGTTACTTTACAAGGAAAAGGGGCTTTTGCAGAAGTGATTAATTTAAGGACCTTGAGATGGATAGATTATCCTGGATTATCTGTGTGGGCCACACTTGCACAATCCTAAGTGTTCTTAAAAAAGAAAGGCAGAGGGAGATTTGACACAGATAGAAGCACAGCCCTGCTAGCACCTTGGTTTTGATCCAGTGAAACTGATTTCAGACTTCTGGCATCAAGAACTGTAGGAGAATACATATCTGCTATTTTAACCCAGTTTGTGGTTATTTGTTACAGCAGTAACAGGAAGCTACTACACTTGCCCTCTCCCCTCACCTCTGCTGCTTCCTGCATCCTGGGGTGGTTCGGGGCGATCCCAGAGGAGGCACCAAGACTATCAGGGAGGTGGGGATGGTGACACTTAGGAGACTCAGAGCTGTTTACCAATTGGCTTGCAGTATTTTCATATTTTCACAAGTGGTGCAGCTGCCCTGGTCTGGATGGGCTGCTTGTCAGTCCTACTTATGTGTGCGTGAATATCAATGTACGGGAAACTGGGTCACCAGTAAAATGGAGTCCTTCTGTGGGTGGATGTAAAAAAAAAAAAAAAGATTGAAGGCCACTAATCCAGATGACCCAGAATATGCTTAGACTGAGTAACTTTTTGTGTGTGTGTGCGCGGTACGCGGGCCTCTCACTGTTGTGGCCTCTCCCGTTGCGGAGCACAGGCTCCAGACGCACAGGCTCAGCAGCCATGGCTCACGGGGCCCAGCCGCTCCACGGCATGTGGGATCTTCCCAGACCGGGACACGAACCCACGTCCCCTGCATTGGCAGGCGGGCTCTCAACCACTGTGCCACCAGGGAAGCCCAGACTGAGTAACTTTTTTTTTCAGGTCACCATCAATATGAAAATACAAAATTTATCTATTTATTTATTTAAATCACTGAGAGTTTTTTAATATTTATTTATTTATTTGGTTGCACTGGGTCTTAGTTGCGGCAGGCAGGCTCCTTAGTTACGGCTCACCGGCTCCTGAACTGAGGCACGTGGGCTCCCTAGTTGCATCTCACAGGCTCCTTAGTTGTGGCATGCGAACTCTTAGTTGTAGCAGCATGTGGGATCTAGTTCCCTGGCCAGGGATCGAACCCAGGGCTCCCGCATTGAGAGCGTGGAGTCCTATCCACTGTGCCACCAGGGAAGTCCCCAAAATACAAAATTTAAATATCCTCATAGAGAATCTGTGGACTCCCAAGACTCATCTTCAGGCTCTGAAAGACCCTCAGACCCCAGTTTGAGAAACTCAGTAAAATCAACTTCCCTGTAGCATCAGGCAAGTATTTATCTTTCTACATCTCTTGAACCTTAAGCCTAATTTGTGTGGGCTCATCCACCCACAGGCTGTACCCACCTGCTCTCCCTTCTTAATCTGCTCCTGGCACCTGCACCTCAATGTGGCACTTTTACATGGACCAGCTGCCCACTAGGGCAGGTCTCAGGCCTCAGTGGAGGCTGGGAACCACTCTGACCTTCTGACCTCACCTGTCCTCCACCTGGCTCAGCCTCAGGACCACAGAGTCGTTTTGTTCCTGTGAGCCCTGGGCTCTTTGCTGTCTGTAGTCTCAGAGCACTGACTTATCTTAGCCCCATGGTCTTAGAAGCAAAGATTTTGAATAAAATGCTGCTTTAAAAGCAAAACAAAATAAAAACACTACCTCTGAGGTATAACAAACTCCTTTTTCTGGGGCTTATTTTCTGTTTCTCCTTGACTCTCAAACCGCTTTCCCTCATGCCTGGCTCTGACACAAGATTGGGGTCCTTACTAATCTTGGTAAGAGGTGGGGTCCTTATCTAACATGCAAAAACTCTGCTTGCACCCCAAACACCCCCAAACACCCCTATCTCAACTGAAGAGCCTGTTTCTGCACTCCTGAGTCCTGTCTGTCCTGCCCCATCGTAGGGGGGTTTACTATTAGTAATAGCAGTAGTAGTAGTAGTAGCATTGGTAGTTCTGCTTTCCTTTGTAGCAGAAAAGTTTTTTGTTTTGTTTTTTTTTGAAGATGATGGGGGTAGGAGTTTATTAATTGATTTATTTATTTTTGCTGTGTTGGGTCTTCGTTTCTGTGCGAGGGCTTTCTCTAGTTGTGGCAAGCAGGGGCCACTCTTCATCACAGTGTGCGGGCCTCTCACTATCACGGCCTCTCTTGTTGCGGAGCACAGGCTCCAGATGCGCAGGCTCAGTAGTTGTGGCTCACAGGCCCAGTGGCTCCGCGGCATGTGGGATCCTCCCAGGCTATGGCTCGAACCCGTGTCCCCTGCATTAGCAGACAGATTCTCAACCACTGCACCACCAGGGAAGCCCCGCAGAAAAGTTTTGAGCAACCAGTACATGGAGTTCCCATCCCTGTGGCACCCGACCCTCCCCCTCCCACCTCTTTCCCACCCCAGGTCACCTCAGACTCCAGTTCCACCTTAGGGACACCAGAGGTCCTGCCCTGAGGTGAAACCTCTCTCTGCATGACCCAGGTGTCCTTCTCTCTTGCCAAACCATTTCCTTATCCATGCACCAACCAACCTGCACCAACCCTATGAGTCTTGAATGTTACTAGAGCTTGTATTGACCTTGACATACTATTTTCACGTACATTTGGCCATCTGACCCTCACCACAAACTTGGATATTGGTTGTGTTTGCGTCACTTCATTTTACAAATGAAAAAACCGGGACTTCAAGTTCAAGAGACCCATTACTCTGTGCTATTCATCTAGTAAGTGGCAGAGCTGTCCCATCTTTTGGCTCCTGCTCCTGTCTACTGCCCACTGCACCTCTTTGCCTTATCCTCTGTGTATAGTAAAGCTAAAATTAGGGAAAGGGAAGAGAGGAATTCTTCACCCTCTCCCTCCAACAGGGGCTGCCCGCCGGGAATTGCACAGAATTTTCCCTACCTTGAAGCTGAGTGAGTTTAAACATTGGTCTTACCCTTATGAGTCGTAGCACAGACGAAACCCTACCTGGTACAGTGTGAGATGCCTGGGGAAGGCCTTCCCCTCACCCTGAAACCTGACAAGGTGGCTGAAATCGCAACTCCACTATTAGAGTCCACTCTTTTTGAGTCTCAAAGTCATGGGGTAGCAGAACTTTGGGGTCAGACACATTAGGATTCCAAACCCATTTCCACTCCTTAGTTGTGTGGCCTTAGGCAAGTCTGTCCTTTCTGCAGTTCTCATCTGCATAGTGGACAGGACCCACTACATAATTTGTGAAGCCCAATGCAAATGAACATTCAGGGCCTCCTCAGATGGCGACAGCAAGAGCATTAAACCAAAGGTGGGGCCCTTCTAAGCACGGGAGTTTCCATCCATGAAGCCAGCCCTGAGAGTGGAGGATTGTTTTTTGGGAAGAGTGTTAGGAGAATTTAGTTCTTAATGAAATGTTCCATTCCTTTCCGATCAGTCTATGGTTGTCCAGTTATGGATGGAGCCCATCTGAGGGGCTCTCTGCAAATGCAGGTTCCCAGTGCTTTCCTAGCCTATTCTGATTCCGGGGTAGGGCCCAGACATGTGTGTTTTAACAAGGATCTCCAGAGATTCTAATGAAAATGTCAACCTCTCTCTGAAGAACTTAGACAGTTAGTGCTTTAACTAGCAGTTAACTCCCTGAAAATGTTGGTTTTATAAACCCCAGTATATAGCTGACCCAGTGGCCCTGGTCCCCTTATGTGTGCCCTGGAGGAAAGAGCCACTAGTCTGTGAACTGAAAGAGCCAGCCACCAGGGGATTTAACATTTGGGATCCCTGGTGTGCTATGGCGTGAAGCATCCTCAGCTGAACAAAACTCCCTGTGAGGAACAGCAACCCAAACAGTGGCTGGCCTTGGGACAGCCTTTGTCTGCCTCATTCCTCGCTGCCTTTCCACCTGAGATCCTCAAGCACTCCTCCTGCTTCTTGAATTCTGCCCCCAGGAGCCACACGGGTGCTGCAGAAGTACCTGCTCTCCCCTCAGTACCCTCATTGTGCCCCACAGGTAGACCCCAGTTTACATCTAAGCCCCTCTCTATTCCCAAAGGAGAATGGGGCTTCTTCCCTAACATGGGATATGAAAGCGCCTTGGAGTTTAGACATCCTGATAGCCTCCTTGAGGTGAGCAATTTGTATCCCTCACCTTTAAGCCTTACCACAACCCTCTGAGGGAGGTCTGTAACCCCATTTTACAGATGAGGAAGCTGAGGACAATTTGTGGCCTTCCTTCATAGGAAGTAGTGGACATGGGATTTAAACACAACAACCCTACAAGACAGATAACACATATATTAGCAATTCTTATTTTACAGCTAAGGAAGCCAAGGCCCAAATGGGTTAGGCAGTTCTCCAAACATAAATGCTATAAGCAGAAGAGCTGAGATTTGAACCCAGATGACCTGACCTCAGGCCCCAGGCTCTTCCCAGCTCACTTTCTCTGTGCTTTTCCAAATTTTCTTCTTTCCATCCTTGTCTTAGTCTGTTTGGACTGTTAGAATACCATAGACTGGGTGGCTTATAAACAACAGAAAGTTATTTCTCATAGCTCTGGAGTCTGGGAAGTCCAAGATCAAGGTGCCAACAGATATAGTGTCTAGTGAAGGCCTGCTTTCTGGTTCATAGAGCCTTTCCCTGTGTCCTCACATGGCAGAAAGGGCAAGGGCAATCTCTAGGGTCTCTTTTAAAAGGGAACTAATCCCATTTGTGAGGGCTGCACCCTCATGCCTTAGTCACCTCTCAAAGGCCTCGCCTCCAAACCATCACATTGGTGATTAGGTTTCGAAGTATGAATTTTGGGAGGGGGACACATTGAGTTTATAGCAGTCCTCTTCGTCAGAAACCTAAGAGGCCCTGCTGCTTACTTAAGAAGGAGGCACTGAATTCAGCTGGAAGGAGGGAGCCTCAGCCTAGTGAGGGTCATGGCATCCTGACCTTGGCGGCCCACACACAAAGGTTGCATCAGCCTCTGTTGGAGAAGCACCTCTGGCAAGAAATGCGACCTAAGGAGGCTGATCCCAGGTGTGGTGGGTGTCTGGCTTCCAGGGCCATACCTGTCAGCTCTATTTAGGGAGCAAGGTCAGATGTGGATCCAGCTTCACAATCTAGAAAGCTGAAAGGATCCCTTCTTTCCCAAGATGCCATAACCAGGCCTCCTTCTCCTCTCACCTCTACTCCTGCAGACAAACCACACTCACTGCCACACAGGCTGTCCCACAAGTCCTTCCTTGTTGACTCCTGTACCCCCAGCCTCCACACCTGCTGCCATGGATAGGAAATTGGAGGGCTGTCCCCCTCGAGTGACCCAGAAGCAAAGAGCTGCAGGGGAAGTAATGGACACAGATGGTGGCAGACATTGCAGGAAAACAGCCTGCTCTTGGAGCCCCAGGGCATGCTTCCACCCTAGACTGCCACTGGCAGGATTCTGTGGTACTCAGGCCTGTCAAAAATTTAAATGACATAGATGGGAAAAAACAAATCCATCATAATGGACACTTCGAAACATCATAAACATCGCCCTCATCGTCATTATTGGTAACTTTATTTTTACCACTTTTTTTGTGTGCCAGGCAATTACTCTTTGCATAGTAATCTATTCATTGAGCATTTAGCATGTCGAATTTCTTTACTTGTCTTGTCCCAGTGACCCTAAGGGGCTGGGACTATTATTCACTCATTTTATAGATGAGAAAGTTCAAGCTTGGAAATCTAAAGTCATTTGCTCACGGTCACACAGTAAGTGGTGGACCTCAAACTCAAATCCAAGTACTCCTGGCCCTGAAGCCGGTATTCATGATCTCCGTATTATGTAAATATTTTCCAGAGTCCCTTCTAGAACTAGACAAAACAGATGAAACTTGGCTTAAGCATATTGAAACTCTTAGAAATAGTATAGCTTCCAAAAAAGGTAGCAGCGATTCAGTATAGGGGTCACCAAAAGAGGGATGCAGAGGTAATAAGGGAAACAACAAGGTGGATGCAACTGCCAAAAGAGTGGCCCTAGATTCAGTAACTTGGCAACTACCCCTCATACCTCGAAGGCCAAATCCATCCAATTATTCCCTAATCTACACAAAGGTAGAATTAGGCAAAACCTGAAAATATGTCTTCAATGGGGATTTGGGAGGCCATGGGTGACTAGTTAATGAACATGGATGACAGTTCTTTCCCCAAACTGTAGCTTGTCAAACCTTCAGGCAGACCCATCAAGGGACTAACTATGGGAGGGAAGCCCTATATAATTGACTGGTTGAAAACTTGGTGACCCTGGGAATGAAAAACATAAGTGGTTGGGTAGTTGAGACCTTCCCTGTATGCACAACAAATAACCCCAACACCAGACCCCCCAGAGGTCCCCAGATAAGGCCCATTCAGACCAGGGGACATATCCTGGAGAAAATTGGCAGACTGATTTCACCATCATGCCAAGAGTACCAAGCAATTTTAGGTATCTCTTGGTGCTAGTGGACACATTTTCTGTGCAGATAGAAGCATTCCCCACAAGAACTAGAAGGGCAGCTGAAGTGGTTAAGGTACTACTAAAAGGAATAATCCCCAGGTTTGGGCTCCCAGGATCCTTACAAAATGATAACGGTCCAGCATTTGCATCTCAAGTGACAGAGGGAATAACCAGTGCCCTGGGCATAAAACAGACCTTGCACTCAGCCTGGAGACCCCAAGGGGGGAAAGTAGAGAGATCCAATCAGACTTTGAAACAGCCTTAGCTAAACTATGTCAGTCAACTCCATTTGCCCTGCTCTGCATGCAGTTAGCCCCAAGGGATAAGTTCAAGTTAAGTGCATTTGAACGCTTATATAGTAGACCCATTCCCCAAGTCCCAGAGGAGGGACACTTTAACCTCCTTGAAATGGAACAACTCAAGTGTGTCCCCCAGGTAGGAGAAACGATGGAAGCTCTCAGGAAATATAACCACATGCTGCCCCCACCCAGGGACTGGCTCTCCACCCACTGCTGGCCAAGAAACTGGTGCGCCTAAAAACCTGGAGAACTGGCAACTCACAAGATCAGCTCCCTCCTAAGTGGAACACACTCCACCTGGTGATCCTAACCACTCATTCTGCCCTGAAGTTGCAGGGCATCACTCCGTGGGCACATCACACTCCAGTGAAAGACCCCCAGCCCAAACCTCTGGAGAGAAAACCTGGGGCAACAGACCCCCCTGACTACTCTTGTGAACCTCTCCCTAGATTACCAGGGAGGGCTCTGTGCTCTGGCCAATACATTGTGTTGTTTTTATGTCATTGCAAGTGGCCCCACTGCAGAAGTGCAGACAGGCTACTGGAAAAAGCAACTTGACTAACAGGAGGCCTTCAGCCTCACTGGGCCGAACAAATGCGGAGCGGGGTTAAACAGGCCTCCCCAGCATCACTTGGTTTCTCCTTTCCTGGGCATTTTCACAACCATTGTTCTCTTGCTGATATGTGGGCCACATATCTTAAATTGTCTGATGTCCTTTGCCTCCAAAAGGTTAGAATCTATAAAACGTCATGCTGGTCGCTTAGAGCTACAAACATTTAGGGCTGAGGCCTGGGGATAGCAAACAGATCTAAAGGCAGCAGTGAAGAAGTTCTGCTACGCTCCCTGGGGTTATGACAGTGATACCCAAACTCAGCAGGCCATCAGCATACCTCAAAAATGAGAAGCAAACACCAGTCAGAATGGCCATCATCAAAAAATCTACAAACAATAAATGTGGGAGAGGGTGTGGAGAAAAGGGAACCCTCTTGCAGTGTTGGTGGGAATGTAAATTGATACAGCCACTATGGAGAACAATATGGAGGTTCCTTAAAAAACTAAAAATAGAACTACCATATGACCCAGCAATCCCCCTACTGGGCCTATACCCTGAGAAAACCATAATTCAAAAAGAGTCATGTACCACAATGTTCATTGCAGCACTATTCACAATAGCCAGGACATGGAAGCAACCTAAGTGTCCATAGACAGATGAATGGATAAAGAAGATGTGGCACGCATATACAATGGAATATTACTCAGCCATAAAAAGAAACAAAATTGAGTTATTTGTAGTGAGGTGGAGAGACCTAGAGTCTGTCATACAGAGTGAAGTAAGTCAGAAAGAGAAAAACAAATACCGTATGCTAATACATATGTATGGAATCTAAGAAAAAAAAAAAAAGGTCATGAAGAACCTAGGGTCAGGACAGGAATAAAGCCGCAGACCTACTAGAGAATGGACTTGAGGATATGGGGAGGGGGAAGGGTAAGCTGGGACAAAGTGAGAGAGTGGCATGGACATATATACACTACCAAATGTAATATAGCTAGTGGGAAGCAGCCGCATAGCACAGGGAGCTCAGCTTGGTGCTTTGTGACCACCTAGAGGGGTGGGATAGGGAGGGTGGGAGGGAGATGCAAGAGGGAGGAGATACGGGGATATATGTATATGTATAGCTGATTCACTTTGTTATACAGCAGCAACTAACACACCATTGTAAAGCAATTATACTCCAATAAAGATGTTAAAAAAAAAAATGAGAAGCAAGAAGAAAGACAGAGGAGGGATTTGTCACCAGCAAAACCCCCTGCGGTCCCCAGGGAAAAATAAGACGGAATCCAGGTGATAAGATAAGGTCTAACCTCTTCCTTTGTGCTTAGTCTAGTTTCGCTTGCCTGTAGGGGGCCGTGTGCAGAGGCGTCCCATTGGGTTAGATTTCTCAGTGCCGAACTGCTGCGCTGACACACTGCAGCTCAGCCGGCTGTGTGCAGAAGCGCTGCACATGCACCTCAACCCAAGATCGCAGCAGCAGTAGGCTGCACGCAGAGAGGCTGTGCCCGCACTTAACTCTGGCCCCTCCCCCCCAGCCCAGACCCCTGTAAAGCAGCCCCGGCCACCACCTGTCAGGGAAAGTGTGTGCTATAGAGTGTGAGCTCGCACCTTTCCATTCTCTGATCCAAGAATGAAGCTTTCCTTTGCTTCTGAACCAAACTCTGCTTCATTCTATTGGTGCAAGCAATACCGGGCAGGAGGACCATTATTGGGGCCCAACTCAAAAGGGTCAGTAACAGGAACTAAAGAAGACATGATATCTTCCTTCAGAGAGTGTGAGGTCTGACACTTCATAGCTATTGGTTAGCATGAAGCAAGAGCCTGGAACGGCCAGGGGACCACCAGGTGAAATCTAAGGATAGACTCCATGCTGTGGGATGCAGAAGGAGAGAAATGGAGCCCTGGTGCCCTCTGTTGCTGGAGCAAACCTTACCTGATATCATCCCAACCACCAGACTTTTCATTCTTCTAACTAAATGAATGTCTTCCACTATTTAAGCCAGTTGGAGTTGGATTTTCTGTTAATTACAACAGAGTACTCTGCTATATTAGTCCTCTTGCTGTTCTCGTTCCTTGTCCTTTGCTGGAGGCCTCTTTCTCACAGGGGAAAAAAGAGGAGAGAAGAAAAGAAGAAAGGATTTGAAAGCCAAGTCTGGAAATTTGACTTCTTGGTAGCTGCTCTGGAAAGAGGTCCAACAGGGGACACTCAGAGCTGTTGGCCAGAATAAGTTCCAAAATTATTTGGAAATGTCAATGTCCATCCTCTCCCTTCTCCCACAGATAATCAAGAGTTGGCTAAGAGTGATAATCCCCACCAAGTACAGCCAAGGAAATATCACTGCTCTGGAATCCTGAGTCTTTCCAGAGGTACAAACCATCATGTTCAGAGTGAGTTCCAGGGCTGGGGGCAGAGGCCACCTCGTGTTAGTGACCCATCTGGGACACCTCAAGCCATTTCATAGACACTGGGAGGGCTGCCTGTAAGCAGTCCTGCTGGCTCCTCCTCTGCACTTCTTCTTTTTTTTTTTTTTTTTTTGTGGTATGCGGGCCTCTCACTGCTGTGGCCTCTCCCGTTGCAGAGCACAGGCTCCGGACGCACAGGCTCAGCGGCCATGGCTCACGGGCCCAGCCGCTCTACGGCACGTGGGATCTTCCCGGACTGGGGCACGAACCCGTGTCCCCTGCATCGGCAGGCGGACTCTCAACCACTGCGCCACCAGGAAAGCCCTCCTCTGCACTTCTATCCTGACCCGGAGGACAAGATGAGATGAGGCCTGAGGGCCAATTTCACGACCAGTGAGTCAGTACAAGAACTCAAGGTCACAACACAGCCCCTCCTGGTAGCAGGATTTGAGAAAAGGCACGAGGCTTAGTGGTTCCTTGATGTGCCAGGCAAGAAGCTGGAGACAACTAGGACCACCTGAGATTGCTCTGCACCCAAGATGGGGGAGAGAGGTGGCCCTGGGGGACAACAGAGTAACAGTCCACAAGCCAGGACATCCAATGGGCTGGGCCAGCTCAGGGGCAAATCAGGCGACTGCCAGCACCTGAAGTTCCAAGAGAAGGGAACACATCACAGCAGCAGGGCTTTAGGGAGACGGTCCCCCACCAAGGGGTGAGTCCACGAGGGGTAGAGTCCCAACCCCCAGTCTCTAGCTCCAACACATACTAGCTGTGTTCCCTCAAAGAATCTCTTAAGAGGTTCAGGTTCCTCACTGGAAAACAGAAATAACAATAATTCCTCCCTTATAAGATTGTTGTGATGAATAAGTGCATGTTAAATACTTAGGACAATGCCTGGCAGTTGAACTCAACACAAGGCAGTTCCTTGGCTACTGGGGCGACGGGGAGCTAAGATCCAACGGGGAAGCGGCAGTGAGCAAACCAGGAGCCCAACGCTCACCCGTCTCTAATCGCTCAACACTTTGCATCTACAGTGGGCCAGGCTCCCAGCTGCAGATGCAGAGGCGGACAAGAGCCAGAGCTCACCCTCCAGCTCCGAGAGCCTCAGGGAAGCCGAGTCCCCACAGGGGCTGGACCAAGGCCTTCCCTCCAGCCCTAAGTGAGGCCCCTCTGAAATGGGGATGGGCAGGCCTCACTGGGGAGCGCTCAGTGGGCTGTCTCTGGGGTCTAGGAAGGGCAGAGCCTGGAGAAACAGGCAGGAACAGACAGAGGTAAATGGGGCCTGGAGAGCAGGGGCACTGCACAGAGCTGGCCAAGTGGGTGCCTGTCCATGGCCCCCTGTTTCCTGTTCTCCTTGGTGTCATGGGTCGATCAGCAAGTCCGAGGGAAAACCAAAGGGATGAGAGTCTTTGTCTCTACTTGTGTGGTTCAGAATTTCCTTAACCAATGCCCTTGAATTTTCACCCATGTTTCTGTATTTCATTGTTAAAAGTTAAAGAAAATAATTCTTTTTTAAAATGACTCTATTCCGGGGGCTTCCCTGGTGGCACAGTGGTTGAGAGTCCGCCTGCCGATGCAGGGGACACAGGTTCGTGCCCCGGTCCAGGAAGATCCCACATGCCGTGGAGCGGCTGGGCCCGTGAGCCATGGCCGCTGAGCCTGCACGTCCGGAGCCTGTGCTCCGCAACGGGAGAGGCCACAACAGCGAGAGGCCAGCGTACCGCAAAAAAAAAAAAAAGACTCTATTCCACAAGAATATTCCTGTGTCCCGTGAATGCACTTGGAGCCTCGGCTCCCTCAATGGAGGTCAGGAGAGGTGGTGGGGCAGAATGCAGAGGGCACGCCCAGAGCAAGGTGGCTGCATCTGGAACCTAGCACCACTACACTCCCAATTTGAGAGCTGTGTGATCTTGGACATGTTCTCTAACCTCTCTGTGCCTTTGGTTTCCACCTTTTTAAAAAATGGTGATAAAGGTAACTTAAATCGGCTAATGTGTATAAAAGCACTCAAAACACTACTTGGTGCTTGGTAAAGTATTTGCTAATACTACTCCCATGGCCCTAATCCATATTTCCCCCAAGTCCTGCAGCTCTCCCCAAGCCTCTGAGCTCCCAGCTGAGACCCAGGAGACTTTTTAGTTTTTGGGTAAATATTTTATTTATTTATTTATTTATTTGGTTGGTTGGTTGGTTGGTTGGTTGCACTGGGTCTTAGTTGCGGCAGATGGGCTCCTTAGTTGTGGCATGCAAACTCCCAGCTGTGGCATGCATGTGGGATCTAGTTCCCTGACCAGGGATAGAACCCGGGCCCCCTGCATTGGGAATGTGGAGACTTAACCACCGTGCCACCAGGGAAACCTCCTAGAGCCTTTTTAATTGCCCAGTTACAGCCCAGAGTGTGGCACCAACCACACATTTACAGGTTTAATGTAGCCACTGGGATTCCTTTGGTTACAAGCAGCAGTAAACCTGCCCCAAACTCAGATTTGAAGCACCAAATCTCACCCAAAATGAGATTTTATGAGTGCATATAACTAAAGAGTGCATGGCTTGGTTCAGATGCTCAAAGAGTGAGGTCAGGCTCTAGTGTCACTCTGTCAACTTTCTCTGCTTGATGAGTTAACTCCATTCTCAGACTGATCTCTACTCATTCTCACAAAATGGCTGCCAATAGCGGCAGGAGCTGCCTCGTCCCTGGCTCAAAATTAGTGAGAAAAGAATGAAACTACTTCCCTACAGGCTCAAACAAAAGCCCTCAATCCAATCTCCTTGCTATGTAATAGTCACCAGTGTTTGGATTAGCAAGGTCTGGGTCAAGGGCCACCCCCAGAGGCAGAAATAGAGCCACGTAGAGAAATGGATGTCCAAACAGAAGTTGTCCACGACTCCTCTCCACAAAAAAAAAAAAAAAAAAGGTTGCAATATTTGAGGATGGCAGAAGAGGATGATCCTATAGGAAGGAAAATTTCTGCTTTCTTTTTCCTTAACATCTCTAAGCAGTTCATCGCCTTTTTCCATTCCAAAAATGAGAGTCAGGGCAAGTTGTAGCTTGACAGCGAAGAATCCATGCTTGGGAATACGATTGGAGCAAATTCCAGCTTTGTGGCTGACTGCCTCTGTGACCCAGGACAACTGACTGTTCCGCCTTGGGCCTCAGTCTGCTTGTCTATAAAACAAGAGCAATAATCCTACCTACGTCACAGGGGTGTTGTAAGAATTAAGTAAAAGAATAATGCCTGTCTGGCCCACAGTAAGTAATGAATTTGTACTTGTAGTTGTTATTAGTGCGTGGGTGTTCCTACCCAACTCTGATCTGTCTCACTCAGCGCTGGGCTCTGGGCCGACAGCCTTCAGGAGAGAGAAGGGGGCAGGGAGGGCCCTCCTTGAGTGACCGGCTCCCCTCCGAGGGCAAGAAGTATAGGACCCAGGAAGGCCAGGCTGGAGCACAGGCCCGAGGGTGGGAACCGGCCAGCACCAAGGAATTCCTAGGAAGTGCTCCCTACCCCTGAGTTCAGAAGAAAAACACAGCATCTCTTTTTGCCTTCGTAGCCCTCTCTGCTGAGGGAAGCAGTGAAAAACTCGATCCAAACAAGACCCAAAGCTATGCCAGCATTTGCATACAGAGTGTTTATATAGATTAGGACCTCTCTGTTGATTCTCAGCTTAAACCTCCCAGGCTTTGTAGTTCAGGAAAGTTTAATGTTCTGTTTCATGAAGTTCCTCGTCATCCTAAGTGGCTCTGTCAGCTCTTAGAAGGGAAACGTCCCCCTTCAGGGTACATTTCCCCTGCCCTGAGCCGGAGAGCCCCGTTGCTAAGGGCATCTGTTCTGTTTGCTTATGAGAAGTACAGATGTGAATAGTCTCCAAGTTGCATCTTTTGTTCTGCTCATCTGGCAGCCGGGGCAGCCGGCTGATGTAACAGCTGCAGAACACTGGGGGTCCCCGAAGGGGGAAAGAGAGAAAAGAAAAAAGGCAAACGTAGCCCAGGAGAATATGCCAGCGCTCAGAGGCTTCCAAGAATTGGATCTATTCTTAGGAATCTCACTCCACATTACTCCAACATTCATGGAGGCTGATGGGAGGCTGATGGGAGATTGAACTTTAGTTCAATCCATTTCTGTTGAGCCCTCACGGGGCAGCTGTGAGGGGAAGATGGTGGCTCAAAAGGATCATGTAGATGTAGTTTCTGCCCACTGTGGGAGTACACTCCTGGCTGGGGAAGAGCTGGCTTTACTGTGAAAGGGGCTAAATTACAAAGTGTTAATTAGTGTCACATCCCTACCAGAGGAGAGGACCAGTGGATTTATGAGCAGGTGCTCAAATATTATCTGAGCTAAGCTAATTGTCAAAACGACAGATACTTCTTGAGTAGTCAGTGGGTTTCCCACACTGTGAAAGCACAAGATGAAGACTAGATGGTCGAGAAATATTTGTCTAGTTGATGACTACCTCAAACTTACACCCAAATTAACTTCACATAGCACAATAATTCCATGAAATAGGTAGGAGAAAGCATAGGTGAATACTAATCCAAATCCAATCACATCTGATCACCTCCCCTTGCTGCCTCATTTGTCCAAGCCACCATGGTCTCTCACCTGGGTTATGGCAATTGCTTCCTAACTGGTCCCCCTTCTTCCACCTTTGCTAGCCCACCCCTTTTTGAGTTTACTCTCAACACAGCAGCCAAGGTAATCCTGTGAATACTAAGTTATATGATGTCGCTCTTGTGCTCAAAAGCCTCCAGTTTTGGACTTCCCTGGTGGCGCAGTGGTTAAGCCGCCTGCCAATGCAGGGGACATGGGTTCGAGCCTTGGCCCAGGAAGATCCCACATGCCACGGAGCAACTAAGCCCGTGCGCCACAACTACTGAAGCCCGCGCACCTAGAGCCCGTGCTCTGCAGCAAGAGAAGCCACCGCAATGAGAAGCCCACGCACCGCAATGAAGAGTAGCCCCCGCTCACCACAACTAGAGAAAGCCCTCGCACAGCAACAAAGACCTAACACGGCCAAAAATAAATAAATAAATAAATAGAATAAAATAATTGGAAACAGGAGGCATGGTTCCCAGAGGTTACCTAGGGGATGGTTTAAAAAAAAAAAGCCTCCAATGAATGGCTTTCAGGGCCCTAGGTGGTATGTGCCCCCATGTGAGTGGAGCCACCTTGAAAGTGGCTGCCAGAGCCTCCATATATGACATCACGTGCAGCAGAGATGAGTTTTTCCTTGCAGAGCCTCTAGAATTTACAGAATCGTGAAGGATAAACAATCGTAACTTTTGTGAGCCACTAAGTTTAAAATGCTTTGTTACACAGCAATCGATAGTCATTAAGATTTCATATTTTTTTTAAGTTCACTGCTAAAAAGATTCAAAAACCACTATTATAGAAAAATATTTAATGAAAAGATAAACGCTTCATTACGCATTAAATTTCAAAAGGTTACAAAATAGTATGTGTAAAACTGAAAAACATTTTTAGTATACAAAGTATCTATAAAGTTCTCACGTAGCTTGAATTTTTAATAAATTCACTTCTATAATCAGTATAAACAACTTGCAAAATGCAACTCAAGATTTTAACAAAACTGCCAGTGATTTGTTTGCTCTAATTTCTTTATAGAGGGAAAGTGAGCAAGAGGGGAAGAAAACAAATTTTCATTTATTTCTAAACCCCTTACTATCTAAACTAGACATTGTCCTCAAAATCCCAGGAAGGGAAAGGCAAAAAGAGATAGAATAAGTTAATTCTTAGGATGAGCTACCAAGAACCCAGTTCCTATTGACTTGGGAAATTTGGACAAGTTTTGGGTGTTTTTATTTTTATTTTATTTATTTATTTACTTATTTTATTTTTGGCTGCGTTGGGTCTTCGTTGCTGAGTGCGGGCTTTCTCTAGTTGCGGTGAGCGGGGGCTACTCTTCGTTGCAGTGCGCGGGCTTCTCGTTGCAGTGGCTTCTCTTGTTGCGGAGCACGGGCTCTAGGCACACGGGCTTCAGTAGCTGTGGCTCGCGGGCTCTAGAGCGCAGGCTCAGTAGTTGTGGCACACGGGCTTAGTTGCTCCATGGCATGTGGGATATTCCCAGACCAGGGCTCGAACCTGTGTTCCCTGCATTGGCAGGCAGGTTCTTAACCACTGTGCCACCAGGGAAGCCCTCCCTGGGTGTTTTAAAATATGTTTTGTATCATAGTAGTTGTTGGCGGCAGTGGTAGCGGTAGTGCCTTTGACCCAGTGCCAAGCTAGATGCAGTTCCATCGTACTGCTGGAGAGACTAGCCTGGCTATGGGGCAAGTGAAATTGATTCCCTGTGTTCCTTCCCTGTGATTCCTTAACTCTTCCCTAGTGTCTCTAGTCCAGTGTGTGTCACTGCTCCTTGCAAATAGAATAAGCCTAAGTCAATACAACTACACTGAGTTTTCAGGCGGCTAAAATTTCATTCTTTTTATGAGGCCTCCGTCACCCTGGCATTGATTTTTTTTTTTTTTGAAACAAAGTGCAGTCGTTTACATTTTTCAGAGTTTTATTTCATCTTCTTGTTTTCAACAGTGCTTCCAGCCTGTCAAGTCCAATTGAACCTTAGTTGGATCAACGCTTATACAAGCTGCTCCTCTCTTGGAGTTCCCTGGTGGCGCAGTGGTTAAGAATCCGCCTGCCGGGCTTCCCTGGTGGCGTAGTGGTTGGGAGTCCGCCTGCCAATGCAGGGGACACGGGTTCGTGCCCCGGTCTGGGGGGGGGTCCCGCATGCCGCGGAGCGGCTGGGCCCGTGAGCCATGGCCGCTGAGCCTGCGCGTCCGGAGCCTGTGCTCCGCAGCGAGAGAGGCCACAGCAGTGAGAGGCCCGCCTACTGCAAAAAAAAAAAAGAGTCCACCTGACAATGCAGGGGACACGGGTTCAAGCCCTGGCTCAGGAAGATCCCACATGCCGCAGAGCAACTAAGCCCGTGTGCCACAACTACTGAGCCTGTACTCCAGAGCCCGAGAGCCACAACTACTGAAGCCACGCGCCTAGAACCCATGCTCCACAAGAGAAGCCACCTCAATGAGAAGCCCGCGCACCACAACGAAGAGTAGTCCCCCCTCGCCACAACTAGAGAAAGCCCGCGCGCAGCAACAAAGACCCAACGCTGCCAAAAATAAATAAATAAATTTATAAAACAAAAACAAACAAGCTGCTCTTCTCTGCCTTAGGTCTTTTGGAAATTTTACAAATGTGTCTTGGGTGTCTTCATTGAGAAAAATGAACTTTTAAACTCTGTTGGAGTGGGTGGAGTCTTCCTGCAGAATTTCATAGTCATTTAGTGTTTAAAAATCTCACAAACACCACCAGAAGATTAAAATAGTGTCAGACACCATGTTTATCTCTAAACTGTGTTGTTTTTGAGGTCGTGCTGCTGTGCACAGAAATGTGTCCAGCAAGGTCCTGCGTATGATGCATATGAAAAGCACGGTAGCCTTGTGAATTAACTACTGCTCTGATTTATTGTTTACACAGGAAGTTTTTTCTCCCCATGCGATGTAAGTCAAACTTAGTGTTTGTCAGCAATAAATGGTAATACAAAAAAAAAAAACTAGTGTCAGACAAAAAGGTGGGAACTATCCGAGCAGGGATTAGATGACTTTAAGATGAAGTGTCCACAGCCCCACCCAAAGTAAACATGAAACTCCCCTGAGAATCCCTTCATTTCAGTGACTGTTCCACAAATGTACTAACCCTTTTTGAGGTCCAATGCAAATATCTGTTCTGTGTTTATTATTCTAATATGTCAACGTCCTCTTCCTATTTGCCCATGTAAGTTCTTTTGAGGCAGGGGCAATTGTTGTTATTTGGTTAAACAGAACACAGGATTAGGGGCTTCTCAAATGCTGGATGGGGAAAAAATGGGGTGAGTCACAGTAACATGCAGGATGTTTCTATAAAAATGCCTTTTAAACATTTAATAAACATAACAAATCAATGGAGAAGGAAAGGATTATTCAATAAACAATGGCAGGATATTCATTAGACATCTTGAAGAGGAGGAAAAACTCTATTTCAGCCTTAAATTCGTGCCATGAATCAAAATAAATTCTAGAAAGATTAAAGAGACATATGATGCAAAAGCAGATCACTAAACAGACATGTAAGATTGAGGGTCCAGAAATAAATTCTTATATTTATTGTTACATTTATGGTCAATTGATTTTCAACAAAGGTACACCAACACAATTGACTGGTGAAAGGATAGACTTTGTAACAATTAGGGCTGGGACAACTGGATAATCAGAGGCAAAAAGACCCTTACCGCCATGTTATACACAAACTTTAACTCAAATTGGATAGTAGACTTACATATAAGAGCTAAAACAATAACACATTTAGAAGATAACATAGGAGAAAAATCTTCAAGACCTTGTGTTAGGCAATGATTTCATCAATATGACACTACAAGTACGACCCATAAAAGAACAAATTGATAAATTGAACTTCATCAAACTTAACTTTTGTGCTTCACAAGACACCAGTAAGAAAATGAAAAGACAAGCAGCAGTCTGGGAGAAAATCTTTGCAAACAGGACTCCTGCTCTCACAGAGTTTATCTTCTTTAGAGGGAACACAGAAACAAATTAACAAATAACAAAATATCAAATCATGATTAGTACTCTGCAGAAGACAAAACGCCTGTGATATGTTAGATATGGCCATGTTAGATTGTCTACTTAGGAAATAGTTATCTGCTGGGAAGTCATTTATACTGAGCAATCTGAGCTCTGAGTAACAAGCAAAATGTCAATCATGAGAAGAGCCAAAGGGAGTACCACCAGGCAGAAGCAGCAGCATGTGCAAAGGCCCTACGATGGATACAAGATGGGCATGTTTGAGTCAGTGAATGATGGTAGGCGAGGCTCTGTCAATGTGGGCAAGGAGGAGAGTGACACCAGATGGGGTGGGAGCCTTAGGAGGATGCCTGGCCCCAGAGGGCTTTGTGAACTAAGGTGAGAAGTGTGTGTGTGGGCGGGGGTCTGTCCTCAAATGTGATTGAATCAGATCAGAGTATGATCTCTACTCAACAGAGAATGGATTCCAAAAGCATGTATCACTCAGAGTTCTTAGTTCCAAATAACAAAGCTGACTCTGGCTGGTTTAGCAAAAAGAAACTTATTTTAATTTTTTTTTAAGGATTTTATTTTACAAGAATATTGGGCAACTCATAGATTTTTTTTTGGAGGACCTGAAAAACAAGACTCAGGATCGAGCAACCAGGGCCAATTCCTAAAGCCACAAGGGAGGAGTCCCCACCGCTGATGCCCCATTGGTGATACTTCTGTGTGTGGAACTTCACTTTGCCATCCTTGCTGCCCCCAAAGCTGTCGCCTTTGCTGTTTCAAAAAAAACAAACAAAAAAAAGTTCTGCACAGACTTTCCTTTTTCAAGCTGCTCACTGCTGAATCAAAGTCTCTTAAGCATGCTGATTGGCAGAGCCTGGTCACCAGGTTACATCCTGGTGGGAAGCTAGGAATTTGAGGTTTCTAGGTTTTAAGTTCAGGGATTAAAACTTGCAAGGTGGGAATTTTCCCAAATATAAGAAGGCTGCTTTTAAAATTACTAGAAGGGGGCGCTTCCCTAGTGGCGCAGTGGTTAAGAATCCACCTGCCAATGCAGCGGACACAGGTTCAAACCCTGGCCCAGGAAGATCCCACATGCCACGGAGCAACTAAGCCCATGCGCCACAACCACTGAGCCCGTGTGCCACAACTACTGAAGCCCACGCACCTAGAGTCTGTGCTCCAAAACAAGAGAAGCCACCTCAATGAGAAGCCCGCGCACTGCAACGAAGAGCAGCTCCCGCTCTCCGCAACTAGAGAAAGCCCACGCGCAGCAGCGAAGACCCAACACAGCCAAAGATATAAAGAAATAAATTTATTTTTAAAAAATTACTAGGAAGTCAGAAAACAATAAAATCCATTAAATGGAACAAGAATAAAAATATGAATCCAAAGAGGGGGCTGGTGCAGTATTTCCAGTGAGGGATAATGGGAGACATGATAGGCTGATACTATATTATAGGACAGTGGTTCTCAAAAGTGGGCCCATGACCCGCCGCATCAGCATCTTCTGAAAACTTTGTTAGAAATGTAAATTTCAGGCCCCACCCCAAACTTACTAAATCCAAAACTCTGAGGGTGAATGAGGCTCAGCAATTTGGTTTTAACAAACCACCCAGATGATTATGATGCCTGCTAAAGTTTGAGAACCAAATACTCCCATTGCATTAGGGTGAGAGCTTCAATGTATGAATTGGGGAGGGGGACATGATTCAGTCCACAGTAGACATGTAATATTAAGAAGATACTTTTCTTTGCTCCTGTGAGTGTAGGGTACATGAATCTGTGACATTGCTACATTAGTACTTTCAAACCCTTCTCCTCAACTCCCATGCCTTCCACCCCTCCCCTCATCAGAGTCTCATCAAACAGACAAACAGCATCTTCACCTGTTCCCAGACCTCCGATTTTGCCACCCTGCCTCCAATGCGTTTTCCACACACCAGTCTGATTTCATGAAAAGGCAATTCTCCCCATGCCACTCCTTTGCCCCAAACCCCATAGCTCGGCACTGTTTCCAAAATGTTCCTGGTTCTAAGAATCATCAGGGCGCTTGTTAAATCAAGCCCCTCCTTACAGTTCTGGAGTGAGTCTGGGGCATCCAAAATTTTATCGTGTCAATCAAGTAATGTGTATCACCCAGTTTGAGAAACCCTGCCCCTCATGATAAATTTCAAGATCCTTAGCAAAGCACAAATATGGCTTGGTATACTGGCCTTGTCTTTTCTCTCCAGCTTCCTGCCACTCCCTCTCCCCCTGCGCCCCATTCCCCACCCCCACCCCCAGCACTCCAACTCCAGCTGTGGGGAATTATTTATGGCTCCTGAGTACCCCATTCTCTCTTGTGCCCCCCTGACTTGGCATATGCCTCTCTGTATGGAAGGATGCCCTCTCTTTTCCTGGGCCACCTGACCAACTCTGCATCTTTCACCTCCCAGCTCAAACCTCCTTCTTCCATGAAGGCCTCCCGCCTCCTCACCCCTTGTCGACACTCTTTACGCTTCTGCTGCACGCTGTGTGTTTCCACTGCAATAACCATTTCAGTTTTATATTTGCTTATTTGCATGTTCGCCTCCCCACCAGATCCCCTTATTTCTGGCAGTGAGGCTGGAAAATGTGGAGGTTTCTATCTAAGACATGGTTGGGTTTCTGAACATCTTCCCCTGATTGCGATCTTGGGACAAACCATCTTCCAGAAGATGGGATGGAGCCTTAACCCCTGGTCTGCTTCCATAGGGAGGTCGAGGAGGCCTGCTTCCAGAGGCCAGGCTGCGCTGAGGGAGAGTGGTGAGAAGGCCCTTCCCCAATCTCACCAGCCAGAGAAAGTCACTTCTCTTTCTAGGGGGGAGGAAAGAAGAGTGAAGAGAGACAGATGGGCTGCCCCCTCATACTTCTCTCCTGGGAGTGGGGCGAAAGTGGAAGCATGGGGAGTGGGGGACACACTCCCCTCACTGACCCCCATGAGGAAGTGCTTCAAGAAGGGCTGATATTTGTATAGTCGGGTTTAGGAAGGAAGTGAGAAGCAGTTTTTCCAAAGTCAGAAGGGAAATGGAAAAGTTCATATCGCATGAATCTGTGGAAGGCTGAGAAGGATCCTGTATGAGACTCAGAATCCAAAGTTCAAATACTCCCCAACTTCGGCAAGGTTGTGAGAAGGTGGGGAAGTGTTTAATCTCTCTAGACACCCCTTCAGCCATCCATCAAACATCTGTCATGACCCTGGTAGGGTGAGAAGATGGCAGAAGGGCTGGGTGGACTCAATATTACCTATTGTCTTGGGTAACAGTAATAACCAGTGTCCCACTCAAGAAATGGGTGACTGGGGAATCCACACCTCTGCCATCTGGTGGCTGGTCCTCCCTCATCGACTCCCTTCCCCACCTTCCTGCCACGTCTACCCACCTCACCAACTTCCTCCAGCATCAACGCTGCCCCAGGACTTACGTTTCCTGGCCCTTCAAATGCTATTGCAGTTGACACTTAAGAATTCTCCCACACTAACCGTACACTCTACGCCCTTCAACCATGCTTCTGATGCTATCACCGCCTCTGATTCTGAGGTTCTAGGAATTCGCATGTCTCAGAAATGAGCCCCCCTTTTTAAAATTTTTATTGGTGTAGAGTTGATTTACAGTGTTGCGTTAGTTTCAGGTGTACAGCAGAGTGAATCAGTTATACATATACATAGAGCCACTCTTTTTTAGATTCTTTTCTCATATAGGTCATTACAGAGTATTGAGTACAGTCCCCTATGCTCTACGGTAGGTCCTTATCAGTTATCTATTTTATATATAATAGTGTGTATATGAGCCCCCTTTTTATCAGATGCAGCTCTGAATTCAGCAGAGAAAAATCTCCCACAGCACAAGCAAGCCTGCAACCCCAGAGCTCTTCCTAAAAGTTAGATGTTGATGACAAATTCTCTAGCCATATTTTCTACAACCGCACTTACTGTCATGTGTTATGCAACCTGGACAAGGTCTGCCCACTCATCAGATGCATCCTACAGCTGAGGACCACAGGTTCTGGAAGGACTCACATGGCCAAGATCCCACTGCAAGAGAGAGGCTAAGGAGGCAGCGTCCTAGGAAGTTTCTTCCCGCCAGCTGAGACTATGGTAGGGAAAGCATGCCTCTGGCCCCCAGCTGGTGCAAATGTGTCAAGCCCCTTGAAGTCTGGCTCGGTCTCAGACTCTGCATATTTGCTTACAAACACTTGTAGAGCACCTTCTATGTACCAGGTACAGTATGAAACACTTTACAGACATTACCTTATTTACTCTTCATAACAGCCTGACATGTGCAACCTGAGGGAATCTACTTAACCTCTCTGTGTCTCAATTTCTCCATTTGAAAAGGGGGATTCCAAAAATAGGGTTTGGTGTGACAGCCTTCTGAGTTAACACACTTCAAGCACTTAGAACAGTACCTGGCACAGAGCAAGTGCTACTTGATTAAGTATTTGTGGTGTAAATAATGGGACAAGGACAGTGATAGATGCAGGAACATGGAGGAGGAAGACGGACCCCTACCCCAGTCTTAGCAGGTGAGAGAAAATTTCCTAGGAAGCCACCTACTTGGCAAAGAGCTAAGCCACCTTCATGTTACGGGACTAGAGGGGACATTTGGTCTAGTCCCCTCCAACAGTCAGATATGAAACGCAGCTTCGGATGAGAGTAAATACTCCTTCCAAGACATAAAGATGATTTTGCTAGTCCTTATTTAAAGGCGTACTAACATTGGACAACTCATGTTCCATCTGACCAACCCTGAGAACAATGCCAAAGGTTTCCTGTAATGAAAGGGACTAAAAATACTTTTTGATGATGGAGAGAGTGGAAGTTGAGCAACACCAACTGGGTGAAATATGGAAACGATACCAAATGGCCCAAGCAGCCAAGCAAGCAGCCCACCTGGCCTTTGATCTCTCAGTCTTGCCCCAAGACTTGGTATATCTTGCTTTGTTCCAGGAAGCCATGCTGTGTCACTGTGTTTGCAAGCTCCACCTAATTTTCTAGAGAAAAAGTTAATCAGCCGGGACAAATGCTGAATTAGAGAGTCAGATGATTGTCAGCAATTGAACACCTAAATAATATAACTTTCTCTTCTTTGCAACCCTTTGAAAGAGCTTTAAGAACTGGGAATTTGTTCAGTGCTTTTGGAACTCAACAACCACCTTCATGTTTATTACCAAATTATTGTTATAATCAGATATATTTCATACACAGCTGTATTTTTTGTTAAATTTAACTTTTTTGTTAAATTTAATGATTTTGTTAAACCATGGTGGAATGGTTTTTATAGTTTGTAAAACTCATCATATATATTATTTCCTTTTCTTCTCATCCTCTCTCATCTCAATGAGAGGTAGTCAGTATCCCCACCACAACCACCCCTTTTTACAGATGAAGAAACTGAGGCATAAAGAAGTGAGGAGCTTGTCTGAGATCACACTGCCGGCAGATGACAGCCTTCTGATGGTACACCAGCCCTTCCTTCCACTCCTCCCTGCCGATCCCCTGGAATTCCATTTCACTCTCTGTTTGGGGCGTCTTCATTGTTATAAATCTTCTCTGTTTATTATGGCCGATCTCCAAAACAGGCCTCAGCCCGGCCAAGAGGAACCTTCTCTTTCTCTTTGCAAGTAAATTTTTCCTCTTCTGTCTGGAAAAGGTGGCTCGGCGGCCAATTCAGTGAGCAATTCAGTGATTTAGGAACAAATATGTGGTACAGCTGAGTCTCTCCAGATGTTGAGCTAAATAAGGCACAACTGGACTTTTTGGGTCTGACACCTCTTTAAGCCAAACAGGGGGGAAAGGGAGCCCCAAGTGCACTTGGGAGAGTAGTGATAATATTCTTATTCAAGATTGCTTACTATGTGCAGACACTCTACCGAGAGCTGGGACTCAGGATGACTAGCTGGTAAATTACATGATTATATGATAAACAATTACAATTTTCTTCCTTTCAGTTTCCCCCCTTGCAGGAGGATTTTCCACCCTTGCACTGCTGAACTCAGGAGTGGCTGTATGGCTTGTGTTAGCCAACAAAAAAGTACACAGAGGCGACACACGTCTCCTAACTCGTGTTGGGCTTCTCCCTTCCACGTGCCACATAGACAGGCAATGTTCCAGATAGGGGCTGCCCTGGGTCCTAGAGACGTGTGGAGAAGCCAAGCTTCAGCCCATCCATAACAGCCACGTAGTGTGACCAAGCCCTGTTTCTCTGCTGTGTGGTAAACCACTGATGTTTCCAGATTGTTGTTACAGCAGCAGGATCTAGTCTCTTCCAACTGGTAAATTTGCATGAGATCCCACAGCTAGTACATGACTGAGCCCAAATGGTTCTCCAACATTGAATGAATGCTTACTAAGTTGGATTAACTAGGCTAAGTGCTTGCCATATATTATCTTAATTAATCCTTGCAATGACCCCATAACCTCTCTATATAGTTCTTATCCCAATATTTCAATCAAGGACATTTTGGCTCACACAGCTTGTAAGGACTATATCTGGGACTTGAACCCAGATTGCTCTGAATTCATGTTCCAGCTTCATAATTACTAATTCATGCTTTATCCTTGTTCACTTCTTCAGGACACAGAGCTTGAGAAATTGAAAAGAGTAGAATGAATGTGCTGACCACCGTCAGACCGTCAGATTGGTACTCGTGCACGTATTAAGTCAAGAGAGTAATGTGAACTGCCCCAACTTATGAACAATTACCGAAGGAACACCTTGTGGGTGAACAAAGGAGGTGGAAGTATTCAGCACTTCCTCCATTCCTGCTAACTCCTTCCTCAGTTCAGAAATCCTGCTCAGCTCCTGACCCAGAGTTCATACCTTCTCTCTTGTCCGTGCACAAAAAATATAAGAGCTACCTTCCACTCTGACAATAGACCAACCGTGCATGGGGAACAGAAACAACAAAGACTTTAGAAGGAAACAGCTCAGAGTTCAAGTTCTGACTTTGCTGCTTACCTGATTTGGGACCTTAGGCAAGTTGTTTGGGTAAGTCTGCACCTGTAAAATGGAATAAATGTGATAATTATGCCTACTTCATTGGACTATTGGGAGGAGAAAATGGGGTCATTTGACAAATACCTTGTGCGGGACCTGGCATATCACAGGTACATGATGGATGTTAGTTCCCTTAGGAATTTACCCAAAAAGCATTGTGTGGACCCTCTGTTTTCCTGTCTGCCCTTTGCCCTTTGCCCCTAACCACACCCACAACACACCCTTTCCAGCTGAAGCCAAAGGAGCTTCTGGTTCCCAGATGGGTATGTTTCCTGATTTGATTTGGACCTGAACACACGTCTTTGCCCTGAGAATGTGGTTTGGAAATGGAGCCTGGATGTCTTGAAAAGCGGGCTGAGCTTAAAGAACATTGAGTTAAACCACAGACAGGTTTGGAAACTAATTATTTTGTGGAATATCATTTACAGGGGAAAATGCAAACCATGTTCCAAATACCTCCCAGCAAACATATGGATCATAATCCGTTGGAAATGAGAGATAAATACATATGCGTGTATGTATTTGTACCAATCATTTCCTCAAATGTATTTATTCCAATCACTAAACAAAAATTATACATTTTGACCATTTTCAACTAACTCCTACAGTTACCAAACAGTGACCAATAAAATACCATTTCAATTTTTTCCTCAGCCCTTCAGCCCTCAAGGTGAGGTGCGGAGCAGGGGACCCAAAAGTCAACCTGAGGCCCATATGCCCTCTGAGTCATTGAGCTCCTCACCTTTTTTTAAAGAAGGTCAGAGTAAGGAACACTTTTTAAGCATATAACTCCTTCCATAGTGAAGGTTGAAGGTCAGGGCTGGAAAGCCCAGAGGTTTCTTCAATGAAGGTGAGGAGGAAAGAAGTTCCATTTGACCTTTGGCACACTGACATTTTCTCTCCATTCACAAAATTGACCAAATTGAAAAGACAGCAGTTCCTCAGCCATAAAATGGGAATAAGAATTCCGACTTCATAGAGCATTGAGAGACTTAAAGATACTGTACAAAAGCATCTGTGCACAATAAGTATTCAAGGAATGACTACTGTCATCTTTAATAGAATCTAAGGTCAAGTTGGCAATCTGGTGTTAGGAATATCAGGTAAAAAAGAATTGCTTTTCAAAAACACATGAGAATGAGTTGCAAACATCAGACTAAGGATTTATCCAGTCTCTTTTACTATTCTCACATTTCAGATTTACTCAGAAAATTATGGAGTTGGGATTTCTGATCAAAACTAAATCTTCCTATAGATTAAATTTATTACTTTAAGAAGCCTATTTTACTTTTTAAGTAGAAAAAAATGAAAAGATTTTTAAAATTAATTATGCTGCTTTAGGGTATATGTAGAGGTCAGTATAAAGTGGAGTGGAGTGGAAAAAGTGGCCATACATGTCTGTAATCCCTGTATGCATTCTTCATTGTAATACGATTTTGCTCCTCCTCCCATCATGAGATAAGAATTTATTTCTTGACTCCTTTGCCTCTAGGCTTAGCTGTGTGATTCACTTTGACCAATAGGTCAATAGCAAATGTGATGTAGACAGAGGCACACTGGGGTCTGCCCTCTCTTGCTTCCCTGAGAACACCAGGTGAAGCAGCTCAGAGTAGCCTACTAGACGATGAGAAGTCACATGGAATAACAGTAGGCTTTCCCTGCTGGTAACAAACACTAACTTCCAGACATGTGAGTGAAACCATTTTGGACCATCCAGCCTCAGGTAAGCTACCAGATACCTGCAGCCATGAGACTGATTGCAAGTGAAACCAACAGATGAACCACCCAGCTGAGTCCAGTCCAAATTGCTGACCCGTGGAATCAAGGGCAAGTAAAATAGTTGTTGTTTTAAACAGTTTTGAGACAGTTTGTTATGCACAAAAGATAACGCATGAACAAAGTCTTTCACAGGCAGTTCTGTGGGTGGCTGCAAGGTTCACAGTAAATCCTCAATCTCTAGGCACTATCCCCTAAGTCACATTGCCTTGGTCATAGTTTCTTCATCAAGAGTAAATCCTGTCTGAGATTGGACCTATCACACTCCCTCTCACATCACAGCAGTGCTTTAGATGGCTAGCCCCCCAGCTCTCACTGCTGAGGGTCTGGGGTTGCCTTGGTTCTGCTCTTTTCAAGGCCTGGTTGTTCTAGTTCCTTACATTTGATGAGCTTCCCTTGTATCCTTCAGTTAAATTCCATTTCTCCTCAACATAGCTAGCTTTGGTTTCTGTTGCCTGTACACCGTCCCCCAAATTCTTTTTTTTTTTTAATAAATTTATTTATTTATTTTTGGCTGCATTGGGTCTTCGTTGCTGGGCACGGGCTTTCTCTAGTTGCGGTGAGTGGGGGCTACTGTTCATTGCGGTGCGTGGGCTTCTCATTGTGGTGGCTTCTCTTGTTGCAGAGCATGGGCTCTAGGCTCGTGGGCTTCAGTAGTTGTGGCACACGGGCTCAGTAGCTGTGGCTCACGGGCTCTAGAGCGCAGGCTCAGTAGTTGTGGCAAATGGGCTTAGTTGCTCCACGGCAAGGTGAGATCTTCCCAGACCAGGGCTCAAACTCCTGTCCCCTGCATTGGCAGGTGGCTTCTTAACCACTGCGCCACCAGGGGAGTCCCCTCCCCCAAATTTTAAAAAAATTTTTTATTGAAATATAGTTGATTTACAATATCATATTAGTTTCAGGTATACAGCATAGTGATTCAATATTTTTACAGATAATAATCCATTAAAAGTTATTACAAGATAATGGGCATAATTCCCTGTGCTACACAGTATATCCTTGTTGCTTGTCTATTTTATACATAGTAGTTTGTATCTCTTAATCCCACAACCCCAAAATTCTTAAAATAAAAGTCCCCTTTGAAGAGTTTGACGCTCCATATTCCTGAGGAAAATGTAGTCGGTGAGGATGTTTGAATGTTCCTTGTACACAGAACACCATGCTGGCCTCTGCAGAGGAGGAAAGAGTGAGGGGAAGGCACCAACCTCACCCTCATGGAGTTTCCAATGTAAGAGTCCTCCTGGCTCAATTTGCTGCCTCCATTTTCCCTTGATTTGTAGACTGGTAACTAAAGAGAATTCTGCCAAGTCAATACACTTTGAATTATTCCTAATTAACTTGAATTCTAAGACGATGTGTCATCCTTGGCTTTACAGGGAAAACCCACAAGCAGATCTGATTCTTCACTACTTGCCTAAGGTCATTCATATCCTTGAAAGATAAGGACCTAAAAGTCACTTCTCCTTCTGAGTATCCTACAGCCTAAAAGAGATCTAATGCTTTTCCTTCCTTGCGATTTTTAAGACTTACTTATTCATTCTCTTTCTCTCTCTCTCTCTCTCTCTCTCTCTCTCTAACCCCTTTTAGAATTCAGGTAATATAAGAAAAAACATTCATCTTACTGATCGTGTCTTTCACTTTCACTTTTACTTGGGAGGGGAGGGTTTACAGGAGACCTGAGAGTGAACTTCTTTTTTAGAAGGATTATGAGACCCTGAAAGAAATTTCATGGTAAAGCAGAGGGGAATAGGAAGAGGGATAGAGACACTTGCATGCCAGGTGCTTTTAAATTCAGGATTCAAACAACCCTGTGAAGTAGACATAGGTATTCTCATTTTACAAATGAGGACACAGAGGCCTGGAGAGGTGAAGGAGGACGCCCAAGGTCACAGAGCCTTAATTCCAGTCCAGGCTTGTTGTCATTCACTCTCCTGCTTTTTCTACTACATGCCTGCTTTTCCAAGAAGAAAGCAATGGAAGCTGAGTTGAGGAGTTGGGGGTGGGTGGTGTCATGCACCTTATTTACAGTCATTAGAAATGATAACTCCACGGTCTTCCATGGCTACCAGGATGAGCCTATTTCAATACTTCCCCCAAAGCAAATTTACTTTAAAGTTGTCTCTGTGATATCAATAAATGTTCCACAAAAAATAGGCATTCCTTCAGTAAATAAGATTTGAACTAGTTTCTTTACTACTGCACATCTCTGAATCTTTAGTATATTTAAAATGAATCTCCAAGGGGAAGATACAGTGTGATATTAGTTATGGTCCACCTTAGGCTGCCATAACAAAGAGACTCTAAAATACAAGCACCAAAATAGAAGTTAATTTCTCTTTGATTTATCAATACAGAGAGTGGCCCAAGTCTCTTCCAGTCTCAACACATGGCTTCCAAGATGGCACCAGTGGTTACCATTTCTCAGGCAGGGGAAATCGAAATAGAGAGTTTAGGGCAAGAGGTTTTCCCTTTAAGGAGATAACATGGAATTACACCATCATTTGTGCTTACATCCCACTGGCCTGAACTCAGCCATACGGATGCAGACATAAAGGAAGCTAAGAGATGCAGTCTCTGGTTAGGTACTCAAGCGTCAGGCCAAAACTCAGAGCGTTCTATCACCAAAATGCAAAAAGAGAATAAACACCCAAGGAAAATTAACAGTTTCTCATTGTCCCCAAATTTATTTACTCACAAAACTCTTCTTTTATGCAATGTTCCTCAGGACTGGTACTTCATTAAATACTTCATCTGTCAGGATAGGATAGTTAATGATGCAGGAAAAACCAACCTCAAACCTCAGGAGTTTCAAAGAACATCAGTTTAGTTCTCACTCGACTATGTGTCCTTAGTGGGTTTAGGGATAAGAAGAGAGGGTCTGTCCGTCTCTGTGAGAAGGTTGCTGGAGGAGCTGTCATCTAGAACAGTCCTGATTGCCAGGCCAGGAGGGCAAAGAGTGTGGATGAATCATACACCACCACATCTAAACCTGAGGAAATCGATGTAGCGCCTGATGGTATTTCGTAGCATTCCTCACATGCATCTCTCTCAAGCCAGGTCTTTACTCCTAGAATTGAGGAGGCTTAGACAGATCCACCTGGTTCCCCTGCAGTGTTCCTGAGTCTATTGAGGAGAAAGGGGTCCCCTTCTGTCTCCTTTGCCCTGATCTTCCACCATGCTGTGCCAGTTGGAGCACCAAATACAAGCTCTGGATGATTGTGGTAATTGGCAAAAATGTCTCCATATCCTACTCTTCCTATATCTACACTCACACTCTCAAGAGGCAGAGACTATTTCTCCAGCCCTTGAATCTGGTCTGGGCTTGTGACTTGCTTTGACCAATGGAATGAGGCAGAAGTGACACCATGCCAGTTCTGGGCCTCAGGAGCCCTTGTACACTTCCACTCCCTTTCCCTCGGAAGGCTGCCCTCACTATGGGATCAGTATATGATCATTGTGCGATCAAGTCCCTGGAGGAGTCATCTGCTGGAGGATGACAGGTCACATGGAGTAAAAACGAGCCATCCCAGCTGAGGTCACTCCAGATAGGCCCATTCCAGCCACCCCAGCAGCTGTCTGCAAATACATGGCTGAGCCCAGCTAAGCCAAGTCCAGATTGATGACCCACAGCTAGATAAATGGTTATTGTTTTACATCACTAAGTTTGGGGTAGCATGGGGCATATGAAAGCTAACTGGCATAATGATTTAAGCAGAAAAGGAATTGATCAAAAGGTTGTATCCGGGCTTCCCTGGTGGCGCAGTGGTTGAGAGTCTGCCTGCCAATGCAGGGGACACGGGTTCGTGCCCCAGTCCGGGAAGGTCCCCCATGCCGCAGAGCGGCTGGGCCCGTGAGCTATGGCCGCTAAGCCTGCGCGTCCGGAGCCTGTGCTCCGCAACGGGAGAGGCCACAGTAGTGAGAGGCCCACGTACAGCAAAAAAAGGAAAAAAAAAAAAGGTTGTATCCCCTGAAAAACCAGGGCACTGTGAGGCTTAAAGGCTGTGCCCAGAATGACACAGTAGAACTGGGCTGGCACAGAACCACTGTACCTGCTGCTGTGGACACCAGCACTGAGACCATACCGTGCCCCAGGACCGGGGACCCTGGTAGCGGCCACTGGCACCACTGTCCTCAGGAAAGTGGATGGAGCTCTTATTGCTGCCACCCGTCCCCAGAATTAGCTCACATACAGGCAAGATATTCTATAAAATATATAACACACAAAGGAAAGGGCAGTGAACCAACAAAGCAAGAGACCTGGAGCTGGAGTCCAGGAAGCCCCCAGTGCTGCTAGCCATTAACCCTTTAGTAGTTGAAAGGGAGAGGTTTAGCACAGAAATCCTGGGGCAGGAGCCAGGGCACTTGGGCAACATCTCTTTACCAACCATTACAAAGCATTCGAAGTTTTAACAACTAGTGATACCATACCAGTGCATACCATGTTCCCCTGCTAACTCAGTCTCTGGCAAGGAGACTAGAATTGCATGCTTGGATTAGATTAATCAAGATCCACCCCCATCTTGGAGAACTGGGGTTACGGTCACCTTTTCTGGGCCACTCAGTAGGTGAACAAAAGAATAAAATCAGGACTCTGCCAACAAGGAAGGAGGTGAGAAGGGAAGATGAATTGGCAAAAACGATTATTAGTGTCTGTGACACACCACAATCCACTCCTCGTTGATAAGGTGGAGTGACAGATGCAGGACAGGGCCGCTCAAGGCCCAAGAGTTGGATCATTAGTGTACCCTGGAACATAGCAAGGGTCACAGAGGCCCAGGGTAACCACTGTCTCAGTCTACCTGTATCAAGGGTTTCCCAAGATGTGGGACTTTCCGTGCTAAAGCCGACAAAGCCTGGGACTGGTTGGTCACCCTATGGCAAGGGCCACTGGTCCAAGATCTGCATGATGTTACTTAAGCAGAGTTAGAAAGGACCAGAGAGGTCGAGTGTCTTGACCAAGATCACACTGCTAATTCATTCATTCTTTTTCTTCAGTTAGTCACACGTTCAATGTCAATTATGTTTTACAATTCTGTGATTGTTTTTCTTACAATTCTATGGTTAAGGCTCTGTCTAGGATTGAGGAATCCAATTCACCCGACGATTTCAATTCAACAGAAAGAACTGAGGTCAGGAATACCAAGGCCGCTCTGAAACATGAAAGAACATCAAGTTAAACTAAAGCAGCTGTAGCATCACTTCTCTCCTTTTTCCCTTTGGTAATTTGTTTTGCAGGTTGCATTTATATATAAAAATCAGGCTTCAGATTTCAGGATAAGCCCAGGAAAAACAAGAACTAGGAAAGATTATTTCTTGTTTGCCTTTACAGCGATCCTCTATAATCAAAGCACTTCCGAACCCTCCACCCCATCAAAAAAAAAAAAAAAAAAAAAAAGCTTGTGTCTGCATTTTTCCCCTCAGACAGAATGTTGACTTTCTTCTCTTTGTTTTGACACTTTCACTTCCTTTGTTGCAAGGTGAAGCAGGCACCAGATTCAGGGTGCACAAGGCTCTCTCTGCAGTGTTTCATTTTACTCAAGCCTCCAAGAAGGACCCGTATTAAGAGTTTCTCTTTAACATGATTGGTCTGCTCTATCCAGCATTGTTGAGGTGAGTGAATCCTCTAATGAATTCTTGATGTCACATTGGCCATAAAAATATGTAATATGGTTTAGCTTGTGATTTATGAATCAGTAAATTGCTTTCTGCCACTGCCACTTCAAGACGTGATAAACTAGCCATCTCTTCTGCCAGTTCAGTCTCCACCCAGGAGTGTTCTGGTCACATTGCCTCCTCTCTGATGAGTCCTTAAATTACTCAGCAGAGACTGAGGCAGGCTTCAAAGGATGAGGTTTCTGTGCTTTTCCTGCCTTCAAGCCAACAGCACTGCTTCGTAGGCCCTGTCCCATCTCCTCGTGATTTTCTAACTCCATACTTTCTTCCACTTACCTAGCAGAGAAACACAAGTTTTCTGGAATCAAAGACATCTCTATTCCCTCTAGGTAGTTTAAGTTTTAGATGTTTCCTTTTTAATAAGGTCCTTCAGAAATGCATCTGTTGGTAGGTGATACTAATCAAGTTCCTGGTTTATTTGGAAGCAGGCAGCTTTCTCTGAGTACAAGGTTGGGTTCTGCTGACGATACAGAAGGGCCTGCAATGTACTTGCTATCCTCAAAATTGTAATCTAATTAAGAGACAAGAGTAGCATTCATTCATACATGCATTCAGGACACAACAATTGAGTGCCTACTGTATACTGGGTATTTGGGAAACCATTCAAGGGGTTTCCAAGCTCTGAGCTCTCCCCTCAGAACAGGGGTTGGGGATGGAGTTATGACAAAAGGGTCACAAATCCACAGATACCACAAGCATTGCCTGCACATTTTCATTCTCTTCTTATCCATGCCTTTATTTGACAAATATCTACTGAGTGCTCATATACATGCCTGGTGGAATGACTCAGATATGTCTGTGTATTTTCCAAAAGCATTTGGATGCAGTTGTAATCGATTAAATATAAACCCATTTAAAGGGTTTTCTGAATTTGTAATATCCTTTTGTCATTGAGTATTTTCTCAGTCAGTGGTTGCCAGAAGTTCATTATTATCATGGAACTGCACAGAAAGAGTTAACATTTAAAAAATGTTTCCTTATACCAAAAAAGGTGGGTACTTCTGAAAGAGAAGGCTAACACAGGGTACATAGTAATATCAGGTGTGGGGTTTGTCGGAGATCAGCCAAGAGTCTACAGGCAAAAAAACAGGGAGATGTGGGGAGAAGCAGAGAAGACATCAATCCTCTGTTTAAGCAACCCTGAACCATGTCAGTGTATGGCCTGAAAAGGACAGTACTCTAAATAATGTATATAAAGTCCTTTTAAAATGATTTAATGACATACCAAATTATTTTATATAATTAGTATATATTACACATAACTAATAAATAAACCCAGAACATCCAAATCTTTGCCTCACTGAACAATCCTGATTATTTAGCTCCATTTCTACAGTTTAAGTTTTTCAAAAGCAAAATATACTATAATTCTCTATGCTCATGGTTCTTATACTTTTCCAAGTGCTTTCTCTACATATTGTTTGATGGAACATCATCAAGTCTGTGAAATGTGGACAGGGCAGAAATCATTATTCTCATTCCTTTGTTTTTCCTTCCAGTTTTACTGAGATATAACTGACATGTAGCACTGTATGAGTTTACACTGTACAGCATGATGATTTGACTCACATACATCCTGAAATGATTATCACAATAAGTTTAGTGAACATCCATCTTCTCATTCAGATGCCACGTTAAAGAAATAGAAAAAAACGTTTCTCCTTGTGATGAGATCTTTGAGGGTCTACTCTGTTAACAACTTTCATATCTAATGTACAGCAGTGTTGACCGTATTTATCATGTTGTACGTTACATCCCTAGGACTCATTTATCTTCTCACTGGAAGTTTGCAGCTTTTGACTGTCTTCATCCAGTTCCCCCTCCCCACCCCACTTCCCACCTTTAGTAACCACAAACCTAATCTCTTTTTCTATGAGTTTTCTTGTTTGTTTGTTTTTGAAGTTTAACTGACCTACAGCACTATGTTAGTTCCTATTGTACAACATAGTGATTCAGTATTTCTATACATTTCAAAATGATCACCATAATTAGTCTACTTACCATCTGTCACCATACAAGGATGTAACATAATTATTGACCATATTCCCTGCACTGTACACATTATCCCCATTTCACAGATGAAGTTAGAGTGTTTAAGAATAGGCAATGAGTTATGTAGACACAAAATGGGCAAGGGTTAGCTAGGTAAAATGTCAGGAAAATAGATTACGAGTAAACTTAAAATGATCTTGGGACAGGGACTTCCCTGGTGGCTCAGTGGTTGAGAATCCTCCTGCCAATGCAGGGGACACGGGTTCGAGCCCTGGTCCGGGAATATCTCACATGCCCCAGTACAACTAAGACTGTGCGCCACAACTACTGAGCCTGAACTCTAGAGCCCACAAGCCACAGCTACTAAGCTCGTGTGCCACAACTACTGAAGCCTGCGTGCCTAGAACCCGAGCTCTGCAACAAGAGAAGGCATAGCAGTGAGAAACCTGCACACTGCAATGAAGAGTAGCCCCGCCTCGCCGCAACTAGAGAAAGCCCATGTGCAGCAACGAAGACCAAATGCAGCCATAAATAAATAAATAAATAACAGACAAAAAAATGATCTCAGGACATGTAATCCAGAATATGGGAAGGAGGGGGCAAACTAAAATCTCATTCTTCTACTGGTCATCATCCGAGTTCTAACTAAGAATGCCACACTCTGGGCTTCCCTGGTGGCGCAGTGGTTGAGAGTCCGCCTGCCGATGCAGAGGACACGGGTTCGTGCCCCGGTCCAGGAAGATCCCACATGCCGCGGAGGGGCTGGGCCCGTGAGCCATGGCTGCTGAGCCTGCGCGTCCGGAGCCTGTGCTCCTCAACGGGAGAGGCCACAGCAGTGAGAGGCCCGCGTACCGCAAAAAAAAATGCCACGCTCACTTTAAATGCCAATCTCTTAAAATTAAAGTAGAGACACTTTAAGAGGATGTAGAAAAAAAGGAACAAAAAATATTTTTGAAAAAATGGGGAAAAAATCTAGAAAAGAAAGCCCAAGAAGCAGAGTGATATACGACAGGAAAAATCAAGGGCAACTGAGTGAGATTCCAGCTGGTTGAATGGGATTCAATCAGTTTGTCATTTCTGTTAATTGTACTTTCAGGGAACCATAATTCATGTGGCCTTAAAAAAAATCCTGAAGATTAAACTATATTGGGTCTCATTTTAGGCAATGCGTATTTAAGTGAAAGGCAGCACTGTCAAAAGAATGGGTTTAGTTTTGAATTTTGCTTTCAGCTCACAGTAGCCAGCCGGCAGTTACTTAATACTTAATCTCTCTGAACTTCAATTTTTTTCATCTCTCAATGAGTGTGATAATACTTCAATTGCATAGCTGTTTCAAGGATTCGAGATGTTGTATGCAAAGCACCTAGTAGTGTACCCAGTACACAGCAAAAACTCAAGCAGGGGGAGGTGGTGTGTCGGCTGGTGGTGCTGCCTTAAATTAATATGAGTTCTCGTGGCCTGAGTACTAGACTCTGAGTAAAGACCTGGGTTTGGGTCCTGACTCTTTCACTTAGTAATTGTAAGATGAAATATTGTTCAAGGAATTTAGGTTTATTCATCCTGAATCTCTTCACTTATAAATATTTAAGTTCTTTTTTTTCTTTTTAATATTTATTTATTTATTTGGCTGCGCCGGGTTTTAGTTGCAGCACGCAGGATCTAGTTCCCTGACCAGGGATCGAACCCAGGCCCTCTGCATTGGGAGCACACAGCCTTAACCACTGGACCACCGGGGAAGTCCCTCTTATAAAAATGAGTATAATTTCTCTTCTTATTTTTAGTTTGAGGTTCAAATGAAACGATACATGTGAAATAGTTTTTAAATATAAATGTCATATAAAAATAGAATTTCATTGCTATCAAGTCTTCGAAAACTCATCATCTAGATTAAAACAGACTGTCACTGTATGTATAACAAAGTTATCACCATAAAATAGGAATACAGGTAGAATTCTACCTATGTTTTTAGAAGTCCGAATAACAATGACAACCAAAAAAAAAAAAAAAAAAGAAAACGCTCAAATCACAAGAAATTTTTATTAGCATAAAGGGAAATTTCTCAGTTTTAAGGATAAGGAAACATTTGAACAGGCGTACATAGGTCACCATGGACTGTCCACCCCTAGGGTGGCATCACAAAGGATGAACAGCCATCTGTCCTGGGTAATTTATCAGAGAATCAGAGTCCTAAAGCTCAAGAGAGACCAGAGATAATTCAGCCCACCCTCCTTATTTGACTGAAGAGGAAACTGAGACCCAGTGAAGTGAAGTTACTCAATCAACAGGACATCACTGAGGGGCCCGAGGGGGTGAGCCTGCCACCTGCCTCTGCCCTTAGCTTCTGCTCAGTGTTTTCCAGGACTACACTGTGGCTTCTGTTCAGATGCCTACCCCACTGGCTTTAAAATCTCCGCATCTGGTAAATGGGAAGGACCGGGAAGCAAATTTCAAGCTGTCTCCTAAGCTAGAGGAGAAAATCGCCCTAGGATGTCCCCGTGTAGGGCATTGAGGGGCTGGAAATCAACATCTTGAAGTTCCTCCCATCCGTATGCATTCATGATATCATCCAGGAAACATTTAAACAACATAGATGGAACAAAATATCTTGCCAGGTGGTAGCTTGTGATATATACAGACAGCCCCTGACTCACAAAGAAAGACTACAGAGATCCCATACATACAAACAGCTGCTGCCACCCGCCTGGTCCCCACCACCTTGCAGCTGCCACGGGCTGTGTGAAAAAATTAAAAAAGAAAGAAAGGGGATAGAAAAAAACTTGGACCACTTGCAGATTCGGCACATTCAGAGGCAGAGGAAGGGAAGAAGCTGTGGAAACAGGAACCACGTAAGGGAATGGACTCTCAGGATAAATTTTCAGCCATGGGTGATCTAGCAGCAGTCCCTGCTCCCTTTGCCCTGAAAAAAATCTCCTCCCGGGAATGACTGTCCTCTCCCATCCATGCTGTCAGAAATTTTATCAATGTAGCATTTTGCCTCAAGGCTTTTTTGGAAGAAGGAAGGCAGGTAATAAATAATAATTCATTTACCATTAAATTATCTTTCAAGAATCACTTGCCTTTATAACAGTTAATAATAAAAGTATCTACCTCATGGGATTGCTGCAAAGATAAAGTCAATCAAGTCCTTAGCACTGTGACATAACACTAAATGTTTTTAAAGTATTAGCTCTCAGGAATTCCCTGGCGGTCCAGTGATTAGGACTCCACACTTTCACTGCGGAGGGCGCTGGTTCAATCCCTGGTTAGGGAACTAAGATTCCCATAAGCCGCCTGGCACGGCCAAAAAAAACAAAAGAACAACAACAAAAAACCCACGGACTTCCCTGGTGGCACAACGGTTAAGAATCTGCCTGCCAATGCAGGGGACACAGGTTGGTGCCCTGGTCCGGGAAGATCCCACGTGCCGAGGAGCAACTAATCCCATGCGCCACAACTACTGAGCCTGTGCTCTAGAGCCCGTGCTCCGCAACAAGAGAAGCCACAGCAATGAGAAGCCTGCACACGGCAATGAAGAGTAGCCCCCACTCGCCGCAACTAGAGAAGGCCCGCACTCAGCAACGAAGACCCAACGCGCCAAAAATAAATAAATAAATAAATTCTTTAAAAATGTTTAAAAACAAAAAACAAGGTACTAGCTCTCTTTATAACTACAGTTATTCCCATTTTGCAGATGAGACAACTGAGCCTTAGAGAAGTTAAATTACTTTCCCTAGGCCACAACTTAGAAGTAGAATCAGTATTCAAACCTAGATCTGCCTCCAAATCCTACAATTTTAACTACTGTGCTATAAACTGTCACGTGAATTGAGTTAATTCTTGCTAATCTGTGAATTTCCTCCTGAACATCAACTGTGCTCTCCTGCATTCAGGAAACAGGAATTTTGATCGGCAAGGGGGTCAAGTAGGTTATTTGGGGAAAGAACAGGGAAGACTTGGGCAAGGGACCACAGCTTGATGTTGAGTAGGAAGCCTGGAGACAGTGATGACCATAGATGGGAGATATAGAAAAAAAGAGCAGTTTGTGGGGAGTCAAAGATGAACTATGACCCATGTGAAAGCTCATCTAGGTCTGACCCAGGAAAGAGAGAGAAAGATTTCTATCTCCGCGTCCACCTCGCGCCCCACCCACGGCTACGCATAACTTATTAGTACTCTTGGTAGACTAGGAGAAAGGTTAAATAAACTCATGTGGGCTGGTTGGAAACACAAGGCTTCCACTCCCATTTGTAATGCATTTCTTTAGGGAAATGTGTGCTGAGTTCCAAACAAATGACTCGTAACTTAATACAACACGTGTACACTTCGGGTCTTCGCGGGCTGGGCGCTGTGCTGGGTGCTGGGAATACCAAAGGAAATACAAGGCAAGGCCCCTGGCTTTGAGTAGCCTGGAGCCCTGTAGGGGAGAGACGTGTAAGCAACTAAGGGACAACGTGCTGAGTGTAATAGGAGAGGTGTGTACAAAGCGCCTTGGAGCACAGAGCAAGGCGATGGCGAAATTGCTTTTAAATCAACTTTTAGAATCCAACCCCTCTGCAAGTTGGGAACTGCATGCAATGCATTAGAAGTTATGGGAAGGACGCTCTTACATTTCATTTTGAATGAACTCTTTCTTCAACAGAACTGTTGCCTGCTGTTTTCCTGGCAAGTGGTGGTATCAATACCTGTTGTTTTGTTTTGTTTTTCCTAAGAGGTTAGAAAGGGGGGTGGCGGGGTTGCATGGACTCTGAACTCAGACTGCTCTGTTTTAAATCTGACTTTCACTTACCAGCGATATGACCTTGACTTTACCTCTCTCAGTCTCAGTTTCCTTATCTGTAAAATGGGGCCAATAAAAACACTCTCTTTATAGAGTTCCTGGGAGGACTAATGAGCTAGTACGTGCAAAATGCGTGTCCCAGAATGGAGTAAACGTCTCACTAAATCTGCCTATTGTTAACTGGGTGATAGATAGGAATTTCTGGCTTCAAATAACTTCATGAAGTTATTCAAGAACTGTGTTTCTGAGTTTTAAATGATACACAGATGAGCATTTTAAATTTTTAATAGCATATGTTTATCTTCATATGTTAAGAGGGAAATATATATAGCACATCAAATCCTACATTTAAAGATATTCTTTCTTAGGATGAATTAAAAATTTTAGAAAGTATATTAAGTTAAAGAAAACTATTTAGTAAGTAATAGTCAATTTTTACATCGTCTCTTCCAAAATAAAAATAACAAGCTGACTGTGATCCTTAAGTAGAGACTAGAGATAGAGGTTTCTTTTTGCACTGGGCATGGCTTGAATTAATTTTATTTTTCTTAACTTTAAATAATATATGTTAAAGTGTTGTCTAAATTTTAAAAGGAGGGATGGGGAAAATGTGGCAGAGATTAGGACCTCTCTTCGTGTGTTTTTTCACCGTAATGAAATTCAAAACTTTCATCTGGGACTCTGGGTAAAGGCAGCCTTTTCTAGTGCCCAAACTGAAGAGAAAGCACATCTGAATAGTAGAAAGAATGCCTTCTGCATGCCCACACTTTCTTGGCCCCGATTTCAATCCTGGTGGAAAAATTCCCTGAAGCCGACGACAGCTGAGCTCCTCGCCCGGAATTCGGATGATCAGAAAAGGAAAATGACACCCTGAGGTTCTGGGGGCACTGGAGCAGCCTGTGATGCACACAAAGGCCAGAGTGTGACCTGCCACCTGTCCATCTCCACCCCACGAGCCGGGGGAGCTGAAGTCAGAGGGGATTCGAGTTTGGGGGAGGAGCCACAGAAAGGAGCAGAAGGATGGGCCACTGTCAGCTCTATCCCGGGTTTCCCCCGAGTCACAGTAAGGCCCCTGGGGTACCCAGTCCCCTTTACCCCTTCTTTGTAAAAATCACCTCCAGGAAAGTCCCCCTGTCTAACACAACAGCTGGCCTTTGAAGCCTATGAATGGTCATGCCTAGCTGGGGTTTCCCTGGGGTCAGCATCCCCATCTGGGCGCCTCATGGCCCCAAGGTGTCACCTCTTCTGACAGGCTTGCAGACAGCAAGCAGTGTGTTAAAGGCACACAGGACCAAGGGACACTATTTGCTAGAGGTTTAGCCCATGCCAGCCTTCATGTCTTCTCTCTTCTCTTACTCTTCCCGTGGAGATGTCCCCCTCTAACTGAGCATCCTCACCTTTCTTCCACCAACCTGGTCACAGAGTCTTTATTTCCCCTACCATGAAAATGGGAAGCAACTAATCATGCAGCCCTCCCTGGGAGAGGAGGGTACAGAGGAAAGCATACTCACTGAGCCATGGTCGGGGCTTTCAGATAAATCCCTCTATTTCGGCCACAAGAATAGGGTTGTCAGGTACAATGCAGGACACCCAGTTAATTGGAAGGTCAGATAATAAACAAATAATTTTTTAGCAATTAGTATGTCCTGTGCAATACTTAGGACATACTAATAATACTAAGAAAATATTTGTTGTTTGTCTGACGTTCCAATTTAAGTGGGTGTCTATATTTTCATTTGCTAAATTTAGCAACCCTACTCAAAAACAACCCCATGAGGCTGGCATTATTATTCTTATTTTAAATGTGGGGAAAATAAACTTTCGAGAGACTAAGCAACTTGCCCAAAGCCACAGTGCTTGCAAGGTGACAAGAGTAGAGATGAGATTTCAACCCAGACCCATAAATTTCAGGACACTTGCTGGTTCCACACCACGCAGGGACCCAGGCCTTAAACGAAAGGGATAGATGGGATGCTAATGGAGGAAACTGAGGCTTCTCTAAGGAGTCTGAGGGATTCTCGGATGCCTGGCTCAAAATGTAGACAATCAATCACTCAATAAACAGTGGGTGGATATAATGAACTGAATTATTGCCATGCTTGGTAGCTAAAAGACTTGGCTCCTTTCCTAAAAATCCTCCTAAGACTTGTTCCTGAGTCCCAGCTCAAGTCCTTCAACATTACCCTTTAGCGCCTGGAGGGAGCACTTCACCCCATGTGCACAGGCAGTGGTAGATGAGGTCATGGGACACAGCTCCAAGAGAAGCTTTGAGTCGTGTTACATCCATTTCACACATGGAGGAAACCCACAGGCCTGAAGGAATTGCCTGGCCCGAGGAATAAACCAGTCCCCTCTTGGACGGACAACCTTGAAAGCTCAGTGTGTGCAGTCCAGTAGCCTTGCTTGAACCAAGCTGCCTCACCCGAACTTGAAAATATCTGTCTGCATGTCCCTCAGGGTTGTTTTAAGGAAGCAGAGGCTGTGGGGATCAGAAGAGGGAAGGGGGATCCTGCTAGACCTCTTTCTCACCCAAAGATGAGACTGATCAGCCGATTCAAAGTTCCTTCAGCCTCATTTCTTTCTTAAATTAGTAAAGCTCTATGAATCTGCAGACAGGAATCCAGACAGAATGCATGTAGCTCATAGATGCCCACAAACCTCCGGGTCGCCAGGGAAATTGCTGTGGCTCTGCACACAGGGGCACGTCTCACCCTCCTCATCTTAAACCCCAGCCTTTTCTTCCAGATCCTCACTGGAGGAACCTTAGGAGGACAGAGGGTAGTAAAGGCCAAAAAAAAAAAATGGTATTGAAAGAGAACTTGGACCCAAACCTGCAGCCACCAGGGAAGTTGACTACCTTATAATCATTTTATTTTCTGACAATCAAAGCAATAAATGCTCATCATGGAAACATTTGAAGATGCTGAAAAGGATAAAAAAACAATAAAAACTACCCATAATTCCATCATGCAGAGCTATAACCTGTCCTAAAATTATGGTGTATTTCCTAAGGATCTCTGTCCATATAATAAATGTAATTGGTCTCATACTTCATATATGACTTTATTTCCACTTTTTTTAACCTGACAAATCATAGACACTTCTCTCAGCATTGTTAAAGACTCTCCAAAGAATCTTTGTAACTTTTGATGAATCCTTAATGGACGCATTGAAAATGGCCATAGGTAATTTAATTATTCTCGTCTTGCTAAACATTTAGAGTGTTTCTAGTGTTGTCCCTAATAGAAATAGCATAGCAGTCAACAACTTCACATACTTTTTTAAAAAAAATTTTATTGGAGTATAGTTAATTTACAATGTTGTGTTAGTTTCTGGTGTACAGCAAAGCAATTCAGTTATATAGATATATGTATATATATATTCTTTTTCAGATTCTTTTCCATTATAGGTTATTATACGATATTGAGTATAGTTCCCTGTTCTAGACAGTAGGTCCCTGTTGGTTTCACATACATTTTTATCAGACTCTTTGCACCTGTTCCCTCTTGTCTAGAATCTACTGTAAAATGGCATCTGATCTGACCCAAAGATATGTGTCTTATCATGTTTTCTGCTTTACCATGCTCTACAAAGAGCACTATGTCTTCCAGAGGCCCCACCAGATGAACTCGTTGGAGAACCACTGTGGTCAATTACAGAATAAGAATGACCTGGTCCCTTGTCAAATGAAAGGGGTTCCTACACAGCAGGGAGGCTCAGCTCTCCCCATCCCCACCTCCCTTAAACTCAGGCCATGGTTTACAAGAGAGAGACAGGGAGACAGAAAGGGAGCAAGAGACAGACAGAGGAAGAGACAGAGAGAGAGGGAAAGAATCCCAAGGACAATTTTCAGACAAACTACCACACGATGTAATTCCACCAGGAACATGACGATGAAAGTCCTCAGAACTGTGCCACTTGGTGTTTTTACAGAACCGTTGCTTGCTGATTCAGTTAATGATAATGTTGGGTTCCAAATTTCCTCTAAAAGGGAGTCTTAAGTGTTCTCAACTTGGACAGGGCTGGCTTAAAAATAAACAAATAAGTTATATAAGTCCAAATGTTGGAGGATCAGGTTTTGGAAGTCAAGACTCTGGTGTAGGATTAAAGGGGCCCGCCTCACATCTTGTGGTTGGGCCTCACGTGCAGCCTGCAGGGTGGAGCAGCAAGGAAGCATTCCAGCTGTCCCCGAAATCCAGCTTCTAATTTGAGCACCAACACCCACAGGAACTCATGCAGAATGCACCCTATGGCTCCTAAGAGACACTCACGGTGCTTAAAAGACAGTGAAGAGAAACAAAAAAGCAAGCACAACCACTGGTAGATGATGACAAACTTCTTTTCCTTTACTCTCTTCCAATGTTAGATGTCTTGAAAGGCTTCTTTGTGCTATTTAGGAGCTGTCATCTTCCGCTTGAGAGTTGGCTGCTTATGGGTGGGAAGTGAAGTGGTTACTATGTATTGCCTTTTGAAAGTTCTTAAGGCTCCTCCTGGAAGAAAGATGTCAGATTCCCCAAAGTTACCCATGTGGATGGAGCCCCGCTTTGAGTCCAGCTATGGGAGCCACTGCAAGGGACAAAAGAAGCCCAATGCTCTGATGGGGTCCAGAATCCTCCTTGCACTCCTAGAGTGATGTGAATATGTGAGATGTCACAACTGAGTTCATTCATTCACATATTTATGTCACATAATTATTAAGAGCTAAGTAAGTGGGAGGCACTAAGAGTCTAAGGGTTAAAAGATAAAGTAGAATAGGCCCTACCCGCAAATTTCCTATTCTAGTTGAAGAGAATAAATGTGTTCACAAGTAGCCAAAAAATGCTACATACCCATTACCAGTAATGATGGAGACCAGGGATCTACGTGGGCCAGGAATACAATGTAAAAGCACTACTCAGTTCTAGCCAGTAACTGGCTTCCTGGAGCCCAGTCCCAGTATGGCTGGAACTTCAGATTTTCCAAAGCAGGAGAATGTGACTTTTCTGGAAAATATCCTGATTTTTTTTAAGTTGGCTAAATTTTTTAAACTATGCAAACTAAACAAAATGTATCTATAAGCTAGATCAGGACAAGACACCAAGGTGAACCTCTGATGCGGCCTACATGTGCTAATATGGACATATACCTACCTTTATGGAAAAAAGCACTTTATACAAGTAATATATTTAATATGATCACATTTTTTTGTTTTAAAACCATGCATTTACACATAGAGAAAAGATGGAAGGTGATATATTAAATGTTAAGAGTAGATATTCTGGATGGCAAGATTATAAGTGATTTTTCCCTTTGTTTTTCTGTTTTTAGTGAAATTTTTGCAGTGAGCATGCATGACTTCAATAATTGGAATTTCAACAAAATTAAAAAAATTTTTAAAAGGCCCAAGCACTTTTAGATTAGTACAGATAAAATATTATGAAAGCTTTAAAACAATTAAATAAGAATAAGAATTAATGAAAAATATTAAGAATAATAAAACCTGTGTAATAAGGCAATAAATTATGTACATTGGACATTTACAATGCTGCAGGAGGAGGGATACTCACAATGGGCTTTACAGGCATTATCTTATTCTTCACAACTTCTATGTAATGGTACTATTGGTGTTCCCATGCACAGGGGAAAGGATGAGGCTTAGAGAGGTTAAGTAACTTGCCCAAGGTCACAAAGCATCAGTAGCAGAGGGAGAATTCAAAATCCAGGTCATCTGCCTCCAGAGGCTGTGTTCACCTAACCTTAAGTAAGAGATCCCTAGAAGCAAAGTGAATGAGGAAGGCCAGGAAGATAGTGGTATTTGGTCTGGGTCTTGAAGACCCAGAAATAGTTCAACCCCTAGGTGTAGAAAGGAAACAAAATCACCAAAAAAGGAGAGATGATACCAGGGTGTAAAAAGCTTTTAGTCCTAATCAAGTGAGTTTAGTAGGCTAGAGACAGTCAGGACAGTCCTAAGTATTATACTAAATGCTGGGCTGAGGAATTAGACCTTATTTATAGTCAGTGGGATCCACTAACATTTCTAGCACAGGAATAAGACAGGTGCCATGCTAGGGCTGCCATTAACAAAATTGCACAGACTGGGTGGTTTACACAACAGAAATTAAATTTCTCACAGTTCTGGAGGCTGAAGTCCAAGATCAAGGTGTCAGCAGGTTTGGTTTCTCCTGAGGCCTCTCACCTTGGTTTGCAGGTGGCCACCTTCCCACTGTGTCCTCATATGATCTTTCCTCTGGTGTCTCACCTTCCTGTTCTTACAAGGACATCAGTCAGATTGGATTAGAGCCCACCCTAACAGCCTCATTTAAACTTATTTCCTCTGTAAAGGCCCTGTCTCCAAACAAAGTCACATTCTGAGGCACCGGAGGTTGGAACTTCAACTCATGAATTTGGTGGGGGGGGCGGTGGTGGTGGTGGTGGTGGCGGCGGTGGGGACCCAATTCAGCCCATAACAAATGGTGTTGCAGAAAAAAGCACTGGACTTTGAGAGTCAGAAGCCCTGAGTCTGAATGCTGCCAACACCACTTACTAGGTGTGGGACCTTAGACAACACATTAAAGCACTTTGCCCCTCCTTCATAAAAAAAAGCAGCTGATGTAGCTTATCTACACTACAGGGTTTTGGTAAGGTTCAAATGAAATAGTTAATGTATTTTTCATGTTTTCCACTGCCCATTTTAAACATTTAGGGCCCCTACTGCAACCAAATGCATTTACATTTGAATTTTAATCTGTAATTCTGAATTAATGAACATTTGTTGAATATCTATAATGTGGAACATGCTGGAATGGATGTGTTTCCCAGATCTCATTTAATTCTCAAAACTCCACTGGTCTGCAAACAGACCACCTCCTAATACAATCACCCTGAGGGTTAGGATGTACCATATGAATTGGAGCGGGGTGGGGCACAGGGGGGGCTACATATTCAGACCATAGCAATGATGTCATCTATTTTCCCCCCATTTTCTTCAGAACAAAAGCAGCCCAACATAAGCAATAACCATCTCTGCCCTGGAACCCTAAAAACGTATCAGTGGAAAATGTGTTATTAATTGTTGCTGATTCCTCTCCTGATTTTCCTGCAGCTCTAACTCCATGTGGCCAATACAATATCAGCATAAGGACATATCCACAGTCAAAATAGCCATAGGAAATTTTTAAAGTATATTTTTAACCTCCGATTTGCATCTTTCAAAATGAAATTAAAGAGGATCCAATTCCTAACCCCCCGGCAACTCTGATAATTCCTAAATTCTCCCAAACCCAATGCTGCTGCTTCCATGCTTTTCTTTATACCCTTAGACCACAAAGATGATCTTCTCTTCCGACACTTCTCCTCAGTCTCCCAATTTTTTTTATTATTTAATTCCTTTTTACAGGACAGTGGACAGGGAAGAATGAAGGCACAGGGTCATATTAATAATCGTCTATCCCGTCACACACAGATGTCCCTACAGCACTGCATATAGAGCCTGACCCTGGCATAGCTCTTTTTAAAGCAAAGCTAATTTTTCACTTCAGTTCTATCTCCTGATGTTCCCAACAACTCAGACAACTAGAAGGCAATTTAATCTTTGCAGGGAAAAAATAAATGAGGTTTTGGGAAATTTTTCTAACAGATTTAAGGCTGGTAGGTGGTGGTAGGCACTGGCTGATCCTGGCATCCTTCTTACCAGGACTCATAGCCCGTGATGCTTTATCCCCATAACAAGCTGGAGTGGGGATTGGCTCCCAGCTCTGCAGCAGTGCCCTATATAATATTAAGGATATTAAAATGTCCCAGAGTTGCCCCAAAGTAATTTTCGCTTGCTGGGTATCTACTGGTAATAGATACCAATCTATCTCCAAATGCAGGACTTTTTTTTTTAAGATAGTTATATTGTCTGGGGGAGAGGAGGGATTGGTTTTTTTCAGGAGAGGGTTGTATTTTTAAAGCGGTTTTCCTCTTGCAAAGTGGCAAACTTCCTAAGGTGTTTTTCACCCTCAAAGTTCTGGCAATCTTTTTTGACCCCTCTGCCTATGTCAAGTGGCAAGCCCAACGGAAGTCATTTGGAAGGCGGGAGCAGATGGCAGAAAAGGGATTTCTCCCCTCAACTGCTCTGCCAGGGTAATTTGTTTTCCTCACTGATGTAAAGGAAACTGTAAGAGGGCTTTGCCCACTCCAAACCTCTGAAACTGGAGTTATGAGGTCATATGGAGGAGGCCAGGAAAAATAGTTTGGGGGGATGGTTTGATACTTTCTGAGACCTTTTACTAGTGACCTGCAATACTAATTACCCAGTCTTTCTGTCTGAATAAGACAATTTTTTTTTTTTTTTTTTTTTTTTTTTTGTGGTATGTGGGCCTCTCACTGTTGTGGCCTCTCCCGTTGCGGAGCACAGGCTCCGGACGCACAGGCCCAGCGGCCATGGCTCACGGGCCCAGCCGCTCCGCGGCATGTGGGATCCTCCCAGACCGGGGCACGAACCCGTCTCCCCTGCATCGGCAGGCGGACTCTCAACCACTGCGCCACCAGGGAAGCCCTGAATAAGACATTTATATGATGATTCACAGTTGTGGAAGCCAGCGTCAGTGAACAGGCCATTGAAATTCAACTCTGTTGCATCTCAAAACTGGTTTCTTTGGATCCTCACAGGCAAATCGAGCGTACCTGTAATCCAGACAAGTGTTGGGTATAGAAAAAAGAGCATGAAGTACCAGGCATGTTGGGGAGAAAGGAGTCTGATGGTAGTCCACCCTGGGTACAGAGAATAGAATCATTTCTTTCTGCTCCCTTAAAAAAAATCAATGTATAAGAAGTCCTGGGCTTCCCTGGTGGCGCAGTGGTTGAGAGTCCGCCTGCCAATGCAGGGGACACGGGTTCGTGCCCCGGTCTGGGAAGATCCCACATGCCGCGGAGCGGCTGAGCCATGGCCGCTGAGCCTGCGCGTCCGGAGCCTGTGCTCCGCAACGGGAGAGGCCACAACAGTAAGAGGCTAGCGTACCGCAAAAAAAAAAAAAAAAGTCCTGGCTCCACCATTCACTGGCTGTGTGACCTTTAGCAAGTTATTTAATCTCTCTGTGCTTCAGTTTCCTCATCAATAATATGGGGATAATCACAATACCTACCTAATAGGGTTTTTACAAGGCTGAAATGAGTTAAGCAATTAGAATAGTGCCTGGTACATAGCGAGTACTATCTGTGTTTCATAAATACACTTGGAGAAAATTGTCGTATTTAACCAAATCAAGTGAAGTAATCTGAAGGGCGATGCTGGCTGACTGTGCCCTGCAGATCTGACCCTCTCTTTCCTGCTGAATGAGCCTGAGTGGGACACACTGAGGTCAGGGCTGAACAGCCCTTCAAAAGCAAACCAAGAAGTGGGACACATGGGTCCAAGCGTGGCCATTTGCTTTCACAGACCTGCTAACGTCCACTCAGAAACTGTTAGCAGACTTCAAATTTTTTCACTCTAATACTCCCAAAAAATGAATTTTGAAAACTACACCTCTGCACACATTCTTAACTTACCTAATTTTAGTTTATCATTTCAGTTTAAGATTAAATGATTGCCAAAAATCCCTATAGTATATTATAAAAATGGATGTCTGAAAAGAAAATAGTTGTATCACTATGTTAAACGAATCCCTTGGAGTTATCACTCCAGCAATATCCTAGCAATTTGCTGTGCTATCACCCATTTAAAAAGGCACAAACAAGCTTTTCTTTCACACTCAGAAATCCTACGTTGTTCTTTTACCTCCTTGAACTGCTATTTCTATTTCTCTTCCTTCTCAGAATTTTATCTTAATGTATTTTTATAAGTTATGTTGTGCATCTACAACACAAATATGAATATTTTTTCCTCTAACCACCAAGCTCTCAAAAAATTTTTTAATCCTTCCAGATTTAAGCGTTACAAGTTATTAGTAGTATACAATTGATTAAAACATCAATAGATGTTAACTTTTGGTATACAATTATAATATTAAAAGTAATTTTTAATGCATCTCAGTGAGATGGGTGGAGATATTTTCCCCCACTAGCTCATATATTCAGGAATGATGACTACTTACAATTAGAGAGAGACCGAGTTTAGAATCATTTCTATTCCTGTTTTTCTGTTTCATAGGTGTTTCTGAGAACTTTTATTCACATAAAAAAGGAGATGGGAAGGGAAGGAAGTCTTCCCAAAGCACTAACATTCAACTCTTTGAACTCCCTCTGAATTGCACACCCAAAACACAGTATAATAATTCTTAAGCATCTATCACTTTGATTAGGTCCTCCTTCAATTTCGTTGAAAGTAAATAATTGGAAACCATCTGACTTGAGAAAGGATTTATTATTCAGTCACTAATGTCTCATCCTGTGTTGTATACCAAAAAGGGCAAGACTTTTAAATTACTATTATTTTACCTGTTATCCTTTCCCTCAGAGGTACTTTGTTAAATTTGTCTCAGTAAGAGTTGAGAAAAGCAAAATATTTCCATACATCTTTTAGAATAGAACCACTTTAATGCTTTTATCTTGCTGTGTGCCTGAGATAAAATTTTGTCAAAATCTTCGAGCTTCAGATTTGGCTCATTCAACTGATGAAAAATGTTCCATCATAAAGCCTAATTGTCAAACCAATCAGCCACATTAGATGTATTTCTTGTCTTTAAAAGTGTGACTTTATTTTTCAACTGAACTGTGTTAATTTTCATTTTAGAGAATATTATAAAAACTACTGAGAAATAAATTATGGAATGCATCATATAAAATAGATTCCTAAAAAGCAGCCAAGTTTACATTTATGTAGATTAGATATACTTAATTTTACAACAAGTGTAAAACAGGATAATAATGCTGTTTCTCATTACTTTATTTGCAATAAAATGACATACTATTTTGCTAAAATTATGTTATATATGGAGCCAGAAATATGATAGAAGGTATAATATCCTTTCCTGAAGCAGTGTGAATGTGTACATCTGACTCTGATGTGTGGTTTGGGGAATAATTAAATAATAATTATGTTTAAAAATCAGAAGTAATTTCATTAATTTAATTAGCCCTCATGCTCAAACTTTTCTGTTTAATTAAGTTATTTAATAGGAAAACTATACGTATCTGTATACTACTAAAACTAATCAGGTCAGCATGTATCACAATCCTAAGTATTCATATGAGGTAGGAAATTCATATATGATTTTATAAAATCAGTTCTATCTACCTCATGGAATAGCACACACTATATCTGAAAAAACACAACCTAAAATTTCTATCTGCAGGTTTTATGCAATATATCATAGAAATCTTAGTAGTTCCAGAAAATATTCCAGTTACATCTATTAAGAGTTAGCCTCATTAACTGGCCTGGACTGCTCAACTGTTGTCAGGCACTTTCTTTTCCGGCTAATGACAAGTCCTAAGGATGAGAAATCAGACTTTTCTTAAACACACGAATTCTCCCACCACACACACACACACACACACAGATGTTGACAATAATAATTAAATTCAACCACAGTAAAAAAAAAAAAAAAAGGATTATAGAATACCCATCCATCAGATAGTAATGGCCACTATTTTAATGAGCACTAACTATGTGCCAGTCACTATTCAAAGTTATTGACATATACTAGCACTTAATTGGTCCTTACAACTACTTTGTGAGTTGGGTCTGATTAACACTCTCATTACCAGATGAGGAAATGGACACTCAGAGCCCACAGGACTGGCAGTTGGGGGAGGCAGCGTGCAAACTCAGGATGCCTGTCCCTAGAGCTCAGGCTATCCATCACACATGCTGCCTCTCTGGCACATGAGTCCATTTCTCATTACTTCCATTCCATAACTAACCACAGTGGTAGGCAGAATAACAGCTCCCCAAAGATGTCCATGCCCTAGGCTCCAGAAGCCATGAATAGATGGCAGAAGGGACTCTGCAGATGTGATTAAGTTAAGGTTCCTGAGATGACAAGAATACCCCAGATTATCCAGGTGGGCAAAACATCATCACAAGGGGCCTTACAAGTGAAAAGGAGAGGCAGAAGAGAGTCAGAGCAGATGTGACGGTGGAATCAGAAGTCAGAGTGATGTGACTGCTGGCTTTGAAAATGGAGGAAAGGGCCATGAGCCAAGGAATGCAGGCACCCCCTAGAAACTGGAAAAGGCAAGAAAGCATTCTCCCCTAGAGCACTCAGAGAGGAGCACAGCCCTGCCAACATGTTGATTTTACCTACATGAGACCCAGCAGGCTTCTGAACTCTTGAACGGTAAAATTAAAACTTTGTGTTGGGCTTCCCTGGTGGTGCAGTGGTTGAGAGTCCGCCTGCCGATGCAGGGGACGCAGGTTCGTGCCTGGGTCCGGGAGGATCCCACATGCCGTGGAGCGGCTGGGCCTGTGAGCCATGGCCGCTGAGCCTGCGCGTCCGGAGCCTGTGCTCCACAATGGGAGAGGCCACAACAGTGAGAGGCCCGCGTACCGCAAAAAAAACAAAAAAAAAAACAACTTTGTGTTGTTCTAAGCCTCTAAATTTGTGGTAAGTTATAACAGTAGCAATAGGAGACTGATACAATCACCAACGCACTATTAAAAGACACTGATAAGAGAAGGGTGTGAACATTCAAAAACGATTTTATACAAGCTGATTGCAGCAACATGTTTGCTGCCCAGATAAAACCAGGAAATACATTTGAGCAGCTAAGAAGCAACAAACAAGTTCTTGCTTCCGTATTGAAAATGAAGGTGCCCCTTATCTCAGTTTTGGAGTAAGTGAAGATTATCCACGGAGACGCTTTCTCATTTTTACTTTTACAAAATTGACTCTGGTAGTTCTTTGAAATTTTCCCCCTTTACTTTGTTTCAGTGTCAATTTTTCACTTGAAGTTTTTTTTAAACTTTCCCTTCCTGAGCATTTTTCCACTGGGTTTGAGCCCTAACTCTGCTATTTAAATCGCTCCAGAACACTGGCATAATTATAATTGCTAGTACAATCAATCATGTAACTATTACCCTGTGTTCAAAGTAAGCACCTTTTTAGCTCTTACATAATTGTTATTTCTGCCGTCAGATGGTCCTCCTGGAGCTCGGCTCCACACAGCAGCCAGAGGGAGCTTTTTACTCCAGAAATCTGACAGTGTCATTCCTGTCCTCAAATTCTTTCCCTGATCCCTATAACACTCAGAATGGAGAGCAGACTGCTAAGTCTGATACCCAGAGCCCCTTGTGATACATCCACCCCTCCCCGCCCCATTGCCCCATGACCTCACCTGGCATCTCTCTCCTACATTCTCCTGTGCTCCACCCCTACCAAGCTGTTCAGTGCTCCGAAACCCGCAGGTTCTCTCAAGCCTCTGTACCCTGCACCTTCTGTTTCCTTTTCCTATGTCAATAGTCGCTCCCTTTTCCATCGGACAAATCCTGTCCTCTCCTTCTCCAGCTCAATGATACCTCCAATTGTCCCCACGTCACCTGCAAAGACACAGGTAGCAGCCCTTGATAGACACACAGGTGTGGGTCCAGAACATCTTTCCTGCTTATTTTTGAGCTGTGGTTTCCTATGTCATCTATCTCTAATTTCCTGGCTGCGTACTGACCTACTAAGCTGCTTTCTGGTTTTCTGAGCTCGGCCTTCCCCACTGGACAGCTGATACTATGATACTCACTCCCATGAACCAGCTACCATTTGCAGCCCCAGGTAAGAGGTGCTCCCAGAGGTTTCAGCCTCAGCTTATAACCATCCCCCACTATACACACAGACGCGCATGCACACACACACACACACACACACGTTTACTCCAGATGAGGAAACACTAAGGGAGACTGATATAATGACAATAAATGATACTACTGAGCACATCCAGCATACCTGGCATTATGTTTCTTTAATTAAAAAAAAAAAATCACCTGTAAAGCAGGTACTATTTTGTCCCCATTGACAGATGAGGAAACTAAGTCCATTAACATGAAACGATTTATCCAAAGCCAGACAGCTGGCTGATGGAGCTGCTAGGGCACATGACTTCAAAGAGCTCAGTCGATCAGTCGACCCCAGGACATTGTTTCTGATCCTTCTGGACTCCCAGCCACCACCACCACACTTCAGAATACTTCTCTGAGTAACCAAGGTTACCTTTGCACTTAGTCCACTGGATTCTAACTGTGTGGACCTATGTGTCTCCCTAAGAGACGGGAGCTCCTCAGAGTCGGGCGCATGTCTTTCAAACTTGAGAACACAAAGGAAGCACAAGAAAAGGCCTAGCGTTGCACTTCCTCCAAACCACATTTATGCATGCACCTACCAGGGAGCAAGGTACACTAAATTTCAGTCTCCTACTGACCCGCTCAATCCTGGTTCCTGTACAATTATCAGCTCTCTTTCTTTCTTTTTTTTTTTTTTAAATTTTTTTAACATCTTTATTGGAGTATATTTGCTTTACAATGGTGTGTTAGTTTCTGCTTTAAAACAAAGTGAATCAGCTATACATATACATATATCTCCATATCCCCTCCCTCTTGCGTTTTCCTCCCTCCCACCCTATCCCACCCCTCTACGTGGTCACAAAGCATGGAGCTGCTCTCCCTGTGCTATGCGGCTGCTTCCCACTAGCTATCTATTTTACATTTGGTAGTGTATATATGTCCATGCCACTCTCTCACTTCATCCCAGCTTACCTTTCCCCCTTCCAGTGTCCTCAAGTCCATTCTCTACATCTGCACCTTTATTCCTGTCCTGCCCCTAGGTTCTTCAGAACCATTTTTTTTTTTTTAGATTCCATACATATGTGTTAGCATATGGTATTTGTTTTTCTCTTTCTGACTTCACTCTGTATGACACACTCTAGGTCCATTCACCTCACTACAAATAACTCAATTTCGTTTCTTTTCATGGCTGAGTAATATTCCATTGTATATATGTGCCACATCTTCTTTATCCATTCATCTGTCAGTGGACATTTAGGTTGCTTCCATGTCCTGGCTATTGTAAATAGAGCTGCAGTGAACACTGTGGTACATGACTCTTTTTGAATTATGGTTTTCTCTGGGTATATGCCCCGTAGTGGGATTGCTGGATCATATGGTAGCTCTATTTTTAGTTTTGTAAGGAACCTCCATACTGTTCTCCATAGTGGCTGTATCAATTTACATTCCCACCAACAGTGAAAGAGGGTTCCCTTTTCTCCACACCCTCTCCAGCATTTATTGTTTGTAGATTTTTTGATGATGGCCATTCTGACCGGTGTGAGGTGATACCTCACTGTACTTTTGATTTGCATTTCTCTAATGATTAGTGATGTTGAGCATCCTGTCATGTGTTTGTTGGCCATCTGTATATCTTCTTTGGAGAAATGTTTATTTAGGTCTTCTGCCCATTTTTGGATTGGGTTGTTTGTTTTTTTGATATTGAGCTGCATGAGCTGCTTGTAAATTTTGGAGATTAATCCTTTGTCGGTTGCTTCATTTGCAAATATTTTCTCCCATTCTGAGGGTTGTCTTTTCATCTTGTTTATGGTTTACTTTGCCGTGCAAAAGCTTTTAAGTTTCATTAGGTCCCATTTGTTATTTTGTTTTTAGTTCCATTTCTCTAGGAGGTGGTTCAAAAAGGATCTTGCTGTGATTTATGTCATAGAGTGTTCTGCCTATGTTTTCCTCTAAGAGTTTGATAGTGTCTGGCATTACACTTAGGTCTTTAATCCATTTTGAGTTTATTTTTATGTATGGTGTTAGGGAGTGTTCTAATTTCATTCTTTTGCATGTAGCTGTCCAGTTTTCCCAGCACCACTTATTGAAGAGGCTGTCTTTTCGCCACTGTGTATTCTTGCCTCATTTATCAAAGATAAGGTGACCATATGTGTGTGGGTTTATCTCTGGGCTTTCTATCCTGTTCTATTGATCTATATTTCTGTTTTTGTGGCAGTACCATACTCTCTTGATTACTGTAGCTTTGTAGTATAGTCTGAAGTCTGGGAGCCTGATTCCTCCAGCTCTTTTCTTTCTCAAGATTGCTTTGGCTATTTGGGGTCTTTTGTGTTTCCATACAAATTGTGAAATTTTTTGTTCTAGTTCTGTGAAAAATGCCATTGGTAGCTTGATAGGGATTGCATTGAAGCTGTAGATGGCTTTGGGTAGTAGAGTCATATTCACAAGGTTGACTCTTCCAATCCAAGAACATGGTATATCTCTCCATCTGTTTGTGTTATCTTTAATTTCTTTCATCAGTGTCTTATAGTTTTCTGCATACACGTCTTTTGTCTCCTTGGGTAGGTTTTTATTCCTAGGTATTTTATTCTTTTTGTTGCAATGGTAAATGGGAGTGTTTCCTTAATTTCTCTTTCAGATTTTTCAACATTAGTGTATAAGAATGCAAGACATTTCTGTGCATTAATTTTGTATCCTGCTACTTTACCAAATTCATTGACTAGCTCTAGTAGTTTTCTGGTAGCATCTTTAGGATTCTCTATGTGTAGTATCATGTCATCTGCAAACAGTAGCAGTTTTACTTCTTCTTTTCCCGATTTGGATTCCTTTTATTTCTTTTTCTTCTCTGATTCCTCAGCTAAAACTTCCAAAACTATGTTGAGTAAGAGTGGTGAGAGTGGACAACCTTGTCCTGTTCCTGATCTTAGAGGAAATGGTTTCAGTTTTTCACCATTGAGAATGATGTTGGCTGTGGGTTTGTCATATATGGCCTTTATTATGTTGAGGTAAGTTCCCTCTATGCCTACTTTCTGGAGGGTTTTTATCATAAATGGGTGTTGAATTTTGTCGAAAATGGGCTCTTCCTGAACTGATTAACTGTCCTATCAGGTCAATATTGTAAGTCACCTCAAAATCTCTTGGGAAATAGAAGTGGGTTTTATTTATAAATGAATGCATGTGTAGGTGAGAGTTTAATAAAATCCAAGAAAAGTAAAGTTTTCAAGCTAAAAGAGTTCATGGAGGTCAGCTGGTTCTCTTCTCCCTTTCTGCAGGTGAAAGGAATAAGGTCTAACCAATCTTGAAACCTGGTCCCTTAATATGTTCTGTGTTTGGCCCACATTATTTTCTTAAGTTGAGTCAATATTTTTAAATTGTATGCTTACACACACTCACAGACACACACAGAAAGGGTTCTGTTGGTTCTAGTTCTGTTGAAGTACTGAAATATCTGGCAGCCTCTAGGTACATACCAAGAGAAATGAAAACATCTGTCTATAGAAAAACTTGTACATGAATGGTCATAGCAACGTTATTCACAATAGCCCCAAAGTAGAAACAGTCCAAAATTCCATCAACTAATGGATGAATAAATGAAATGTGGTAGATCTACACAATGGAATATTATTCAGCAATAAAAAGGAATGAAGTACTTATACAAGCTGCAACGTGGCTGAATGTAGAAACATTATACCAAGTGAAAGAAGCAGGTCACGACAGACCCAATATTGTATGATTCTATTCATATGAAATGTCCAGAATAGGCAAATTTATAGAGACAGAAAGTAGATTAGTAGCTTCGTAGGACTGGTGGAAAGCAGGAATGGGGAGTGGCTGCTAATGGGTATGGGGTTTCTTTTTAGAGTGGTGAAAATGTTCTAGAACTGAGTGTGGCAATGGTTGGCACAACTCTGTGAAAAAACTATACTAAAAAACAACCCACAGGGCTTCCCTGGTGGCGCAGTGGTTGAGAGTCCGCCTGCCGATGCAGGTGTCACGGGTTCATGCCCCGGTCCGGGAAGATCCCACATGCCACAGAGCGGCTGGGTCCGTGAGCCATGGCCGCTGAGCCTGCGCGTCCAGAGCCTGTGCTCCACAACAGGAGAGGCCACACAGTGAGAGGCCCGCGTACCGCAAAAAAAAAAAAAAAAAAAAAAAAAGAAACCCACAGAATTGTTTAAAATATATGTAGACATATATGCACGTGTTGATAGAGATATAGATCTATAGCAATAGTGGATTTTATTGGCTTGCTCTAAGTAACAGATGCCCCTTTAATGAATCATGATTCCTTCAGTTCTCCACAATCTCCACCTCTCCCCATCCCCAACTCCAAGCTTGCCCAATTCCCTCAACGATGTTTTCTGCCTGGCCTGGGAATTTGAGTTTTCAGCTTCTGGTCAAGGCCATCATGGAATATCCAAGTTGGAAAAGATGTCACCAGTCTGACCTCCCCACAAAACAGGACAAAAGGAGTCCTCGTTCACACCCCAGGTGTCCTCTTCTTGACTGTCACCCTCCATTTGAACTCTTTCAGTGAGGAGCATTCACTACCTAGTAAGGCAACTCACTATTGTTGTTGCTATTGTCATGACCACTAATGACATTTATGACATGATTCAGAATTTACAAAATGCTTTATCTTGCTTGCTCACCATAACAAACCTGAGAATTACTTACTGTCATCCACATTTTACAGGTAAGCACATTGAGAAACTGGGGGACCTGTCCAAGGACATGGAATTTGAGCTCAGATTTTCTGACTTCAAATTCCATGCCTTTTTAGTATGAAATATTTCAAAATACATAAAAGTACTAAATCATACAGCAGACATGCAGGTACCCACCCCTGAGATTCTGCACTGGCGTCAGAGCTCCCCATCTCTCTCCACTGTGTCACTGATGTCACAGTGTTCTCTATCCTGTACAAGGATCTACTATCCTGGAGAGGACCAGATCACCCCACTGAGGTGTGTAGAATTAAGTACAATCTCTCTATCATGGAGAGCCCTTTTTCCTTCATTTTACATTAATGTTTATGGGGATTTCCTTGGTTCAAATTAATTGTTTGGAAGAGAAAGAGGATCCCAAGGGAAGAATGATATAGAAATATTTGATGAATGTTCTTATCTTAACATCTGCCATCAGTAACTGTCTCTCCCTCTCTCTGTTTTTCTAACAATTGGTAATCCTCCTTTCAAAAACTCCACGAAATTGACTCAATTGTTTTGCTACACTGCAGTACAGCTGCGTCAAATAAGTGGACTTAACCAAGGTGGGTATGGGCAAGGTTGTGGTGAAACCAATGGTTTGGATGTGCTGGAATCTACTAACAGTTGGGGAAACAGCATGATTGGGGGGGCGAAGAATCAGGGGAAGCTTTCCTGACTCCACCGTCCATCAGCTGTCGCACATACAAGGGGTTGGCGACCCCGGACCTCTTTTCCATCACCTGTAAAATGGAGACAGGAACGCAGGCTGGACCCCTTTTACTCCTGCCCCAGCCTGGTCTGGGTGTGCTCCACCAGCCAGCACAGTTAAGGAAGAATCACCCCATGCCTGGAAATTCAACTCATTAAGTGAGTTGAATGCAATCAGAGGGCTGAGGAGCCAACTCAAGATGTCATTTGGCTCAAGAGATGATTGTCAGTGGTCCTAGCAACACACTCTACCGCCAAGAGCCATTTCATTTGATCTCCGCGTTGATGCTCAAGCCACAGATTTCCTGGGCCTGCAGCCTCCGAGGAAATGGAAGCCAAACAGCAGATGATTCATATTTCCTCTGACGTAGCAACAGAGAAACTACCTGGTGCAGAAATTGCTACCAACCTTTCAAAGCCCTGGCCTGAGCTGCTCCCTCCACTTCCTCGGCTGATGGGTCCAGAGGCTGCCTGGCTTTAACTGGTTTCTCTCCAAAGAGAGAGAGAGAGAGAGAGAGAAAGATGAGAGGAGAAGAGAGAGGAGTTAACATTTATTAAGCGCCCATCATGAGCCAGGTCTGGCCCCATCAGCCACCTTACATATACAGTCTCATGTAATTGCACTCATACTGTGAGGCAGACATTAGATGCTCCCTGCTATACTGCTATACACTTACTTATTCATTGTCTGTTTCCCTCACTAAATAATAAGCTCCAGGAAGGCAAAGACTTTATTTGGTTCATGGCTATATGTCCATTTTCAAAAACTAGGACATAATAACATATAATAATTATAGGTAACACTTATACCAGATACTGTTCTGAGTGTTTTCACACAACTGAAGCAAATAGTAATAAGAATAATAATAATAGTAATAATTACCACTTATCTTGTGCCAGATACTTCTATTTTCCTACATTAACTCAATTATTTCTCATAACAACCCTGTGATGGAAAAACTACTCTCTCCACTTTCCAGATGATGAAACTGCCTGTTTCCCTACAGCTAAAGAGCTATGGAACCAGAAATACATAAATAAATAAATAAATAAATAAACAAACAAACAAACAAATAAATAAATAATTTAAATTAAAAACAAAAAGAGCTATGGAACCAGGATTCAAATCCAGGCCACCAGCCTTTTTTTTTTTTTTTTTTTTCTGGTGGGGGGGTTTGTGATACGCGGGCCTCTCACTGTTGTGGCCTCTCCCGTTGCGGAGCACAGGCTCCGGATGCGCAGGCTCATGGGCCATGGCTCATGGGCCCAGCCGCTCCACGGCATGCGGGATCCTCCCAGACCGGGGCACGAACCCGTGTCCCCTGCATTGGCAGGCAGACTCTCAACCACTGCGCCACCAGGGAAGCCCCTGGCCACCAGCCTTTGATTTCAACCATCATGCTATTCTGCCTCTCTCCTGATGGATATTCAATAAATATTTGTTGAATGAATGATCATACCCATTTTACAGATGCATAAACTCAGCCTCTTACTGAAGTCCCACAGCTTGTAGGACCAGTTAGGTTTCAAACTGAGAACTGTCTGATCACAAACTACTACAACCATAGCCTGTAAAATTCTTTTTAAAAAAAATTATGGTAAAATATACATAACATAAAATTGCATTGTATTGTAAGCATTTTTAAGTTATGGTTCTGTGGCATTAAGTATATTCACATTGTCGTGTGACCATCATCACCAGCCATCTCCAGAACTTTTGCATCTTCCCCAACTGAAACTCTGACCCATTAAACACGAACTCCCCTTTCCTATAAAATTCTTCACAAGGGAGGAATTCGGCCAGGGTTAGACGCTGGACTGGGAAATCAGCTGTGTGGAATGATTAGAGAGGAACAGAAAAGAATTCCTACCCTTGAAATTTGCTTTCCTGTTAGCAATTATAAATTTGAGCATTCTACCACTAAGGAGTCATTCGTTCTTGCAGTTTTTAAAGATTTTGAGGCCATGGGCTTCCCTGGTGGCACAGTGGTTAAGAGTCCACCTGCTGATGCAGGGGACACGGGTTCATGCCCCGGTCCGGGAAGATCCCACATGCCGCGGAGCAGCTGGGCCCGTGAGCCATGGCCGCTGAGCCTGCGCGTCCGGAGCTTGTGCTCTGCAACGGGAGAGGCCACAACAGTGAGAGGCCCGCATACCGCAAAAAAAAAAAAAAGAGTAACTGTGGGAGCAGAACTATCAGGACTCAGAGATTGCAGGGGGATGGGGGGAGAGAGAGGTGTCAAAAATGATTCCTGGGTTTCTAGTGTGGATAACTGAATGGGTGGTGGTTACATGCAGCCATTCACTGAGATAAAGGGGCTGGTTTGGGGGGGGAAGTTAATCAGTTCCATTTTGGACAAGTTCAACTGACAGTCTTGTGAAACACTCAGGGGAAGATGTCAAGGAGTACCGGGGAAAGGAACCAAGAGGTCCTGCTGGTGTGATTCACCCCTCCTGTGTACGCCAGGGTCAGACAGGGTGAGGAAGGATGCTAAAAGCACAGGTCAGCTGCTAACTAACAGGTACCCACTAACACACACATACACACACACACACACGTGTGCACACACTCCCTATATATATACATGTATATATAATATACACACAGTCAGAACGGAACACCAGACAGTGTTGCTGTGAGACAATTCATCTAGGTCAGTTTGAAGGTCTAGAGTGAATCTTCAGGGAATTAGGAGGCAGGATGCAGAAAATCCCTGGAATGAGCTCTATAGTTCCAATCTGCTGCTGTTTATACATTTCTTTTCTTTTTTTTTTTTTTTGCGGTACACGGGCCTCTCACTGTTGCGACCTCTCCCGTTGCGGAGCACAGGCTCCGGACGCGCAGGCTCAGCAGCCATGGTTCACGGGCCCAGCCGCTCCGCGGCATGTGGGATCTTCCCGGACCAGGGCACGAACCCGTGTCCCCTGCACCGGCAGGCGGACTCTCAACCACTGTGCCACCAGGGAAGCCCTATACATTTCTTGATCACAGATACTTTATTTCTGCATCAGCAACTCTGGCACAGATTCGAACCATTCAAAAACCCAGCAAGTGGTTTCTCTTTGCGGTGATGAAAATGTTCTGGAATCAGATAGTGGTGATGATCACACAACCTTGGGAACATACTAAAAACCACTGAAATGTACAAATGTTATATGAATGATATCTCAATAAAAATAATTCTTCATATTAAAAAAAACAAACAAACACAAATCCTGGCCAGTATCACTCAGTCACAGCGACCGTGCTCTTTTCTTTTGTAAGTGTCTCTGGTTGGACCAATGCCCTGTGATTTATTCTTTCAATGACTGAGGGCGGTGCCAGCCACCCTCCAGTAGGCTTTCCACCTTAAGTCCTGATGGTTCTCATTTCCCCTCCTCCGCCTCAAGGACAGAGCCTGGAGACGTGGCAGTAGGTGCATTTGCTATTGAGGAATTTAAAACATTGTAAGGAAAGTAGGGTGTTGAATGAAGTTGGTAAAGCCCTTAGAAATATATTTTTACATTCAAAGCTATGAAACAAGATTTCAAATGAAGAAGATATTATTGACATTTTACTCAACTTATCTCCGTAGCTATTTTTAGGTGCTGTACTTAATGCTTTGCAGACGTACTTGAATCATCATAGCAACTCCTTGAAATAGGTAGTATGGGGACTTCCCTGGCGGTCCAGTGGTTAGGACTCCGCGCTTCCAGTGCCGGGGACACAGGTTCAATCCCTGGTTGGGGAACTAAGATCCTGCATGCTGCGCGGCATGGCCAAAAAAAAGTAAAATAAAATAAAATAAAATAGTTAAAAATAAAGTTAAATTAAAAGAAAAAGGTAGTATATCATACCATGAGGAAACTGAGGCATAGACAAATGACTAGCTTCACCAAGCTCCACAGCTAACGGCAGAGCCCAGATTTGAACCCAGGCAATGGATTCCAGTGCCTATTGTACTGTTTCCTCTCGTATGATAGGCGCCCAGAAATCACTTCATTCTCCTCATCTTTGGGTCTAAGCTTAGACCTTGTTTCATCTCAGAAAGCTCCTTAACCCCTTGATTAAGTGCCCCTCCTCTATGGCTCTCTGTGCCTGTATTTCTCCACTTGCATTATTGATCACCCTAGGCCGTGATTGCCTATTTCAGCTGTACCAATTGTAAGTGGTGTGAGGGCAGGAATCACATCCACCTTGTTCTCTGATCTATCCCCAGGGCCTGGCATATGGATGGTTTTCCAAAGTGAAATTGAATGAGTGAATGAATTCCATTTACCATCTTTTACTCTTAAGAGACTTTTCAGGATCTCCCTACTCTGTAATTTCCAAAAACTTTGGAAATTCATTTTTATTTGTTATGGATAATGCACGTAATGTAAAGCTCCCCTCCCCCAATGGGTTCTCTTTCCAAATGTTCGATGCTTTTTATATTTTGTAACTCAGACTTGTTGACTATTTTTTGCCTTTGGGGTCTGTCCTCCTGGTTTTAATTGTGATCCCAAACTTGTGGTGTAATTGGGATGTTGGCGGTGGAAAAAGGATGGTGTAATTTTACTTAGCTGGGTGACACAGCTGAGTAGGTATTTCTTAATTCCCTCTCTGGTACTCAAGGTTAAAGAGCTTTAGCTCTGTTATGAGAGCTTTGTGCCAAAAAACATGTCATGGACCTCCCATTACAGGTGCCTCCATCCCCCTCCCCAAGAGGGCATCAGTGTGACTCCAAGGACCACGTGAGCTTTGCCCTCATTTTCCATGTACTACTCCCACAACTTCATTGCAAAAACCTCCACCCTTCCCTGCCTTTACCTCTGCCTCGCATTTCCACCCCCAACAGGCATGACTCACAATTCATGGTCTCTGGGAACAAAATGGACATTGAAGTAAATCTCAAAGCAACAGGTGTAGATGGTTCTGTGACACCCTGGAGTACAAAAAAATGCCACATTTCTTTAATGTTCTCAACCCAATTAAACCTTTATCATGCCCTGCATTCAAAAGGATCAAGAGTTGCCAAATCCCAGAAATTTTCCTTGATTTATCCTTGCCCCCTACACCACACAAGAAACTCGTGGCTTACTCAGAACAGCAATTGAGGGAAGGTCCCTGGTCCTCCATCCATCTTTTCAATGACACCCAGGAGCTGCTAGTACAAAATGTCATGGTAATTTTTTCAGTCTTCATCTTACAGCATTTGACATGGTTTATTTCTGTCTTTCCCCTTCTCTGGCAGTGACTTTGTTGGTTCCTCCTCCTCACCTCTAACTCTAAAATTGGGGTACCATCTTCAGACTCCTTCTGTCTTTTCACTCCTTGCCTAAATGAGTTCCTCTAGCCCTGTGGTTCTAAATATCATCATTCTGCACTGATCATTTCCAAAGTGACCTTCAACTCCAACTGGTCCCATCAACTCTAGACCCCTATAGCTGACTGCCTACCTGACATCTCCACTTAGTTGCCAATGGCCAAATTTAACATGGCCAAAACCTGATCACCCCCTCCCCGGCAGTTCAGCTCCATCCTCATTCTTTCCTACCTCAGTAAAGACAACTTCATCGTACTGTTTGCTCAGGCTAAAAACCTTGCAGTCATTCTTGACTCCTTCACCTCTAGATAGATAGATAGATAGATAGACAGACAGATAGACTGATTCAATCCCATCAGCAAATGTGATTGTCATATAGTTTCTCAACTCCTCCACTTCTACCATCCTAGTCTAAGTCACCAGCATACTTTTGCCTGGATTATTGCCATAAAGTGTCTACCTGCTTCACACCCATCCTTATCTCCTAAATCTGTTCTTCACAGAGCAGCCAAAGTAATCTTTTAAAACAGCGGTCCCCAACCTTTTTGGCACCAGGGACCGGTTTCGTGGAAGACAATTTTTCCACAGACTGGGGGCGGGGGGTGGATGGTTTCAGGATGATTCAAGCTCATTACATTTATTGTGCACTTTATTTCTATTATTATTACATTGTAATATATAATGAAATAATTATACAACTCACCATAATGCAGAATCAGTGGGAGCCCTGAGCTTGTTTTCACTTGTCACTCACTGACAGGGTTTTTTGTTTTTTGGTTTTTTTTGCGGTACGTGGGCCTCTCACTGTTGTGGCCTCTCCTGTTGCGGAGCACAGGCTCCGGACGCACAGGCTCAGCGGCCATGGCTCGCGGGCCCAGCCGCTCCGCGGCATGTGGGATCTTCCCGGACCAGGGCACGAACCTACGTCCCCTGCATCAGCAGGCGGACTCTCAACCACTGCACCACCAGGGAAGCCCACTGATAGGGTTTTGATATAAGTCTACAAGCAATTGATTTATTATGGTCTCTGTGCAGTCAAACCTCTCTGCTAGTGATAATCTGTATTTGCAGCCGCTCCCCAGCACTAGCATCACTGCCTCAGCTCCACTTCAGATCATCAGGCATTAGATTCTCATAAGGAATGCACAATCTAGATCCCTCCCATGTGCAGTTCACAGTAGGGTTCGTGCTCCTATAAGAATCTAATGCCACCGCTGATCTGACAGGAGGCGGAGTTTGGGGGGTAATGTGAGCCATGGGGAACGATGGGGAGCGGCAGATGAAGCTTTGCTCGCCTGCCCACCACTCACCTCCTGCTCTGCTGCCCGGTTCCTAACAGGCCACATACCAGTACCGGTCCATGGCCCAGGGGTTGGGGACCCCTGCTTTAAAGTTAAAAGTCAGATTATATCACTTCTATCCTCAAAACTTTCCAGTAGTTTCTCATCACTATCAGAGGAAAATCCAAAGACTTTACAATGATCTGCAAGTTCTTACATGATGTGGTTCTCTCTGCTGGGAATACCTTTTCCCAAATACCCACCCAGCTCATTCCCTCACCTCCTTTATGTCTGTATTCAAATGCAACCTTCTAAATGGAGCCTTCCCTGACCAGCCTGTATATGCATCCCGTAGCCCTGTCTCTCTTTGTCCCCTTACCAGCTTTATTCTTCTTCATAGCCCTTAACATGATTTGTCATAGATGTATTTAGCTCTGAATTGTCTTCCTCCGTCCTCTAAAATGTAAGCTCATTGAGAGAAGGGACTTTTGTCTGTTTTCTTCACCCCTCTGTGCTCCACTCTTGCACAGGATCTGGCTCAGACCAAAGGCTCAGTGTGTTGAGTTGAGTAAATGATTGGCCACTGCTGCGGCCACCTGTGGAACCCTTGTGAAGGGGATGGCTGCCAGCAGCTTCTCCCTCTCTGATCTTTGCCAAGGTCCCCACAATCACTGCCCTTCGTGCTCAGCCCTCAGAGCTTTCCAGACAGCCATCTTCAGGTAACCTTGTGCCTTAGGAGTTCAGCATTGGCACGGGGCATAGTTCTCTGCCCCTCCACACCTCCTCCCTGTCTTGCAGACTATAACTTCACCACCATCTTTCAAATACACACACAAACTGCTTACTTTTCTCCTGGAGAAAAGGAGAACCCTGAGAGGCAGTACATATCACATAATACTTAATAGACTTTGGAGACCAACTTCTTTTATCCAAATCCTGGTCACTTAATAGTTGTGTGGCTTGGGGCAAGTTTCTTAACCTCTATGTGACTTACTTTCCTTATCTGCAAAATCGAGATAATAATGAGTCTCTCCCTTGTAAGTTTGTTGTACGGATTTAATTAGTTAACTCATGTTAAGTGCTTGGAGTCATGATACGTGTTCGCTACTATTTTTGTAAAGTGTTGGTCCCTTTCGTAAGAGAGGTGAGCTATGGAGGAAGAAATGGGTTTTTTCTTCCTTAGGGATTCTTTTGGCAGAAGAGGCGGGTAGAGGGAGGGAGGGGGAGAGAGCCCCTGTTATGCAGGTGGAGTAAAATTTCACATCAAAGGAATTCATGATTGGAGAGAGGTGGGCTGTACAAATCTTAGAGCTTCCATCAGTTGCAGATGAGATAACGGTAGGATTGCTGTGAGGAATAAATTCATTCCTTCATCAAATATTCACTAATGCTTGCCATGTGCCCAGGACAGTAAACACGAAATAACACAAAGTTCACATGACCAAGCACAATTTCAAGCTAGAAGTCCATGCTTAATGAGTGTCATCTATTACTCTTGATGTAAAGTCGTTTTAGCCTGGGAAGGGTAGGGGAGGGGGACTAAAATCAATAGTATTCATTGAATTATTTCCTAAATACATGCCCATTCTAACCTGTCAAGATTTCTGCACACAATCCTACTTCTTCCAGCGACCTGTCCTACCAGAAGTCGGCTCGGTCCAGGCCTGAGGACGCTGGAGAAGGTGTCCCGGGCAGGCAGAGGGCTGCCTGATCCCTGTGGCCGAGGTGACTTTGAAAGCGCGCAGCCATCACTGGGGCTCCGCGGCACAATTCCCTGGGGACTCCTGCTTCCCGTCGCCGCCAGCGCACCGCCCTGGGGGCGGCTGTGGCCTCCTGGAGGGCGCACAAAGCATCCGGGGCTCCATCGAGATATGCAGGGCGCGGGGCCAGACAGGCAAGGAGCCCTGCGGGGAGCGCTCCCGGGCTGCGGCGAACGGTTTCCGCCCCGGTGTGTTTGCGGACCCGCGAGTCTGGCGAGGCCACACGAGGGGGGCTCGGAGAGGGGCTGCGGGAGATCTGCGCCCAGATCAGGCCCGCGGCTGTGTGTCCGCGGGGGTCCTGTGGGAAGACGCTTCACCCTACGGGGAAGACGCTTTGATGTATTTTTCCTCTAAGGCACAGCCCGGGGTTATCTCTCCATCACAAGCCTCGCTGACCGCGCGCCTGAGGTGTAGGTTGGAGTGAGGGAGGTGACATGCACCAGGGATGAGACCACTGAGGTTGACCTGTCGGTGATTGCTTCACGGCCCTCTTCTCTTCCCCGCTGTAGTTGAATAGGTCAATTCAGGTCAACCAGAGGAGGATTTCTTGCGCGTTACAGTCAGGAGCCAGAGGTTCTTCTGGTCCTGAGGCTGCCTCTTCTGCTGCGGGACCTCAGCCATGTTGTCGAACGTCACTGGGCCTCCATCCAGCTCCTTAAAATGACAGAACTGGGCAGGTGATCTCTAAGGATCCTTTCTAATCCTAAAAGTCAGTGATTTTTTTTTTTTTAATTTGGAAGAAATAGAAGACACAGTTCTTGCACTCAGGGAATACTGAATCTAGCTGAGCAAATTGTTCTCATGCCAGTGAAAGAAGTGATAATTTTTGAAGACAGGACATAAGGAAGGGTTTCCTGAGTGATCTGTTCAGTAAGGCTGTGAGAGTTCTGGAAATAATTCACAGGCTGGCCGGGTCCTTGGGGCAAGTATGTGCAGCTCCGCCATCGCCATCTGTGTGGTCACTCAATGTATTTATGAGTGAGGGCAACTGGTGGGGACCCTCATAGATGTGGCTTTGCAAAGAGGTAGCACAGTGGGGCAAAATGACCTGTGTGTTAGTCCAAGTTAGAAGTGCCATGGCTCCGCAAGGAGACAGCCCCAGAGGAAATCCCAGCACTGCTGCTAGCCGTGAGATGGCCAGCCTCAATCTTCTCATCTGGAAAATAGAGCTACTCTCATAAAATGGTTGTTACCACTCAATAAAATAAAGTGTGCAAAGTGCTTAGCCCAATGCGTGGTAGACAGTAAGGGCTCAATAAACGTTCACAGTAGCCTTGTTTTATGATTGTTAGTCTATAGCCAGCACCACCTCCCTGAGTTGGGCTGAAAATAATCCCACCCGCCCTGCACTCATTTCAGCTGAGACACGGGTCAGAAAACTGTGAGAATCTGGCAAGTGCAGAGTTGGCCACCTTTCCAAGGGACATGCCAAGGTCCCGGCCTTGGTGCCAGGGGCCACGTGGCTGAAAGGAGATGTCTCTGGTAGCAGAGTTACATGGGGGGTGGGGCTTAGGAGGACCAAGGGTGCCCATTGGCCACTAGAAGCACAAGGCGGGCTCAGCAAGCAGGTCCTCAAGAGGGGGCACGCAGCTGCTCTTGGCTCAGTCTTTCCCAGGCTGTGGCAGGCTTGCACTCATCTTTCACTAGGAGCAGGGACACGGTGGCAGCTCCAGCCTTGTGCCATTTTTCATTGCCAACTTTTAGTGTAAAGGACACTGCCCCATGCTCTTCACAGCGCAGGAGAACCAGAGCAGACCACGCAGGGCAAAAGAGGCTGGTAGACTCAGGTGTGATATGCAGGACTCCTTTTTAACTTTTCTTATTGCTCCCCCTTTCACAGTCAGGCATCGCTCTACTTATTACACTTAAAGCGAAAATCCAGACCAAAGTTACAGAGAATAAGGATAAATAACCCAAACCAATCTGCTGAGTTGAGTAAAATCAATATATGCGTCATTTCTTTATAAATATGTGCATAAGTAAACATGTGGCATAAAGTCTTATGCCCAAAATAAATTGATAATACAATAGTTTAAAATAAAACCCTAAAACCTTTACTACTTCCCTCCTTAAACATCCCAGCCACCACCACTCTCCCCCTCAACCCAAAATGGAAAGATTTAAGACATTCTAAAGTAGACAGCTCCATCGTGTCTGCAATATGATTATTTTCTTTCAAAGCAATGGTTTTCACTTACCAACACTGATTTATTTTTGTTTAGTTTGGGGTTTTTCCCTTCTCAGTGTGATGAGTCTAAGTGAAAAATTTAGCAGTGAGAGAGAATGCGGCCATCCTCCGGGAATTCAGTTGCCCTAGGTTATCTTCTTTCTCCAAAAGTTGAGATTTCTTCCTCTGTCCCTCCCAGAAGCTCACCGTGGTGGCTGCTTTCTGAGAGTTTATGTGTAACTTCCTTCACTACTGAGGCCAGGCTCTAGGTTAACTTCTGGAAGTATCTTTGGAAACTAATGCTCAGGCAAACTCCAAGAAAAAGAGGCACATGGTGAGGAACTGACATAATTTTTTAACACCACAACCAGCATATTTCTGGAGGCAACTGCAGCCAAAAGGGGTTGCCAAGACCAATATTGATCTAGTTCTTCATCCAATCAACAAATGCCATTGTTTATAAGATATAATTTTTCTTGGTTAAAGTTCAAAGTTAAACTCCAAGGATTTTCAAATCTATAAAAATGAGAGGCTTTCATACCCTCAAAAAAAAAAAATTCCTGGCCAGTTTTCCTCCTTCATGGGTTTTCACAGTCACTAAAAGAAAGATAGCCAAGAAAACATTTTTGGGTCTTTTTTTCTCTGAACTCTGGTAGCTTTTAAAAGGACGATAGTGCTAAATATCTACATAAAATCCCTTAAACCTTTGTGCCTCTCCTGAAAATCATGGCATGTAAGCTGCACAGGTGACTAAGGTTTGCTTTTCTGCTCCAGGGCTACCCACCTGCAGAATTCCATAAATCAATTCAGCTTTTTCCAGGTTTAGATTCAAGCAGCCCTCTCCCTTCCCACCCATCCTTTTTAATGTGGAAATGACAGAGTCTTTTCTAAGCCCCTTGGAGAAGGCAAAGGGCTCTGTGGCTCACGTCTGATTCTGAAATGGAAAACCTTAGCGAGTAAATGGTAAGCAGATGGTGCTTTAGAAACCAGTTCCTCATGGTTATTCTAGATCCAGACGAGTGTCCATTTCTGGGAGCTGGTGTCAACAACAAGCAGGTCAGCTTTAGGATGTGGAACTAGGGTTGGGTAATAGATAGATCTGTGAGATCTCAAGTTGGGCATCTTCTTCATCTGAAAAAAGAGTTTTAACAGAGGCTGTACCTTCCCCTCCATGCCTGCCTTCCCCCAAAGGACGCAGCAGAGAGGCTTGTACACACATACAGCTGAAAATTAGCTGACTGATGGACTGAGTGATTCCTTTGTGGATGCCTACAGGATACTGATTCCTTTCAATGGAGACGCCTCTTAGTTCACTTTTCTGGTTTGGAGAAACATGAGCTGAGAACAGTGAACATCCATTCCTGCCACAAACGTGTATTGAGTGCCTATCACGTACCAGACTCATGTCCAGACTGTTGGGGTCCAGCCAGGAATAAAACAGACAAGTAAGCCCTGCCCTCAGGGAGCTGATGCTCTAATGGGAGGGGAGCATGTAGATTATGAACAATGAACTAATCTTTTAGGGCAGACACTTTGAGTACATTTACATGATACTTTGACAAAACACAGGAAGAGGAAACAATTGAAAGCCAGCAAGCTATGACTCTGTGCTCTGGGACACAGCGATGGGATTCTGGAAACCATGACAGCACACCAAACACACCAAGCCATCACGAGGCTGAGAACCCAGGGGCTAATTTTGAGCACAGATATCTCCTACCAGCCCCAACAGCTCATATTTGTCCAGAACGTTCCAGTCTGCCAAGAGCTTTCACATATACTACTTACTATAGTCCTCACGATACCCCTGCAGGGTGGACAGAAATGATCATTCCCGTCCTATAGATGAGGAAACCCCAGTTTCAAGACCAAGAGTGACTTGCACAAGGCACGAAACCCACATAGCAGGGCTGGGCTTCAAGCTCAGAAGAATAATATCGATAATAATAAATATAATGCTTACTACATGCTCAGCACTGTTCTAAGTTCTTTATATGAGTTAACCCATTTTAATTCTTAAAACACCTCAATGAGATAAATGTGTGTATTTTCCCCATCTTACAGATGAGATCATTGAGGCACAGAGAGGTTGAATCATTTGCCTAAGGTCACACAGCTAAAAAGTGACAGAGGTTGGATTCAAACTCTGGTCATTCAAACTTAAGCAGCCTCCTCAAACGGTAGCTGCAACTCTGGGCCTAAGGGCACTATACTCTCCCAAGTGCAGAAAAGAAGGTTGGCCATTGACCAACTGACCAGTAATACATGAATAGCCACACACCAGAGATGTCATCATCTATTACAAAGCACAATAGTCTCTGTGTTAATAATATATTTCAAGAATGATTGTTAGGGCCTCCCTGGTGGCGCAGTGGTTGAGAGTCCGCCTGCCGATGCAGGGGATACGGGTTCGTGCCCCGGTCTGGGAGGATCCCATATGCCGCGGAGCGGCTGGGCCCGTGAGCCATGGCTGCTGAGCCTGCGCATCCGGAGCCTGTGCTCCGCAACGGGAGAGGCCACAACAGTGAGAGGCCCGCGTACCACAAAAAAAAAAAAAAAAAAAAAAAAAGAATGATTGTTATATTAAGTAAGAGGGAGAGAAACTCAAAGGATTTTTTTTAATTGTCTGAAGATCCCTTTGCTGCAAGCCAAACATCCCATTAGGATGAAGCTGGTTTATCTGTTACTGCTTTGAATTAACAGAAGACCATGATTTGCATGGTTTTTTTGCTTATTTTAACTACCCTGTGATCTTCCTCTTCTCTGAACTCTTGCAGCACCCAATTTTTACAAGATAATATTACATGTAATTATACTTTGTACTCTTACATAATTATTCCATGTATGCCCATCCTGTCTCTCCAAACAATTTATAAGATACTCAGAGACTGAGATCTATACTGGATGCTTTCATTGTCCCTTCAGGATTAACCTAGGTACTCAATGTTTGCTGACTGCTTGAATGACTATCTTTAAGATGAATTCTAAGTTGCCTCTTCAGAAGTATTTGTGCTTGTTCCAAATGGTTGGCTAAAGGTATTTGTTTTTCTTTGTTTTCTTGCAGTTAAAATGGTAACTATTCAAGTATAAAGACAGTGTGCTGGTAAATGTTTAGCAGTCAGCTCTCCAAGAAAAAAAAAGGCCTTGGTCTGTAACATTTCCCGTGATATAAATACTCTCACCGTGGCCTATTTCACGTTACCAGCATGATGTCAACTAGCTTGCAAAATTCCTGAATATTTAACAAGGGATTCTATTAAGCTGGTACAAGTGGCTCTCCCCGAAAATATGATCTTTGCTGGATATGGTGACTTTGGTTTTCCATCTCAACAAAGGCTTTTGGTTCGAATATGTGCTAATTTGAAATACCAGCCTTAGCAATGTAGCAATCACTCACCTAGTCATTCCAGAGTCAGGTTGTGGAAAAGGTTCTGTATTTAAATTGATGGACCTAAAAAATGAAAATCTGTCATCTTAAGCCAACCAAACAACCAAGCTCCATTCTGTCTCCTGCCTTCTTTCCTCCCTCCGTTCCTTCTTCCATCACTTCACCTCCCTAACTTCTCATGCCATTTTCATTTTGAGTGGTAGGTTTTGCTGTTGATTTAATGATGACGTTGGTGGGATAGGAAAACACTTTTGAGGCCAGTGATCTTGCCAACCTAAACCCATGTGATAACCGCTGTAGAACTTAAAACAACTGTTGGATTGGTTTTCCTTCTAGCCAATTTTCCAGAAACTCTTTCTTCTAATTCAGCTTTTTATTTCGGGTTCCTAAAGTGTTCTTAATGAGATATGTACTGGCCACAGTCATTTCAGAGGCAAAGAGATAACCCTCAAGACAGTCGGGAGAGTTTTACAGTTGGGAATGTTGTCTTCTCTGAATTTATAAAGGTTCTAACTGCCAGTTTTCTCCCCTCCTTCACTAGCCCACCTCCTCTTCTTTATTAAACGTCTTGTTATGAGAATTTCTATTTGGCCTGTGAGTGGAGGGAGGGAGAGTTAGGCGTATCCACGTGGAGAAAGTGGCTCCGCAACAGCTTGGCTGATGGGCCTGTCCGGGTGCAGAGAGCAGCAGAATGTGATTACATTGCTTCACAATCATTCTCGTTGCATCAAAAAACATTGTTAATATCTTTTTCTTAAATACACGCTATATGACATTAACAGGTTTTTAAAGGAAAGTAAGAAAAATCCCTTTTATTTCAATTATCAGTAAGACTTTTGTTAAACTTATTGTGTCAACCCCATTTTTATTGGTGACACTGGTTCTCAAACCCTAAAGCAAGCTTGCATTCTCTTTCTTTTTTCTACATATGCCTGGTTCTTTTGTCAGTGTGCCAAAGGAAAGCCCAGTCGTGGGTGCTTTCAACCCAAGAGCTGCATGAAACCTTTCTCCACATGGTTTTGGATTATATGGTTTTTTTTCTCTCCAAGTTGACCATAAACTCCCTGTAAACAGTGGCAAAGTATTTTACTTTCTACCTAGAGCGCCTGTGCATTGCAGAGCACAGGTGTGTGCAATCCCATAATTTTCAGAGCTAAAAGGGTCTTTGGTGAGATCCTCTAACCTAAGCATTGTGACTTCAGTCCACAGAAGCAGTCTTACTTAAGGTGTCCATCAACTCTCTGAAGTTATATAAAAAGTATTGTATGCAACAGCTGTCTGCAGATACACAGATATATGCATGTGCCTGTTGGCATTTTACTGGGGAGAAATGTTCATCAGATTCTCGAAAAGGTTAATGTCCTTAAACCTCCAAGGAATTAGGACGTATGACGGAGAGAGAAAGTGAGTCCCAGAAAGAATAGATATTTATACAATGCATAATCATTTCACCTATACATTCATGAGGAAATTTTTTCTGAGATATATTTCACGTACCGTAGATTCACCCCTTTAAAGTGTACAATGCAGTGGTTTTTAGTATAAACAGAGTTGTGTGACTGTTCCCACTATATAATAAGGATTACTTATTGAGAACCTTTGTGCTAAGCACTGTTCTTAGTACAATGGATACAGCAGTGGGAACAAGATGAAGGACATCTCTACCCTCAAGAAACTTCTACTGGAGCAGACAATAAATAAGTAATCAAACAAGTGAACAATTCTGTTATGGGTTGAGTTGTGTCCCCCACCCCCCCAAAAAAAATTCATATGTTGAAGTCCTAACCCTCAGCATTTCAGAGTGGGACTTTATTTGAAAATAGGGTTACTGCAGATGTAATTAGTTAAAATGAGATCATACTGGAATAGGGTGGGCCCCTTATCCCCTTTATAAAAAAGGGGAAATTTGGAAACAGAATCATCCACAGAGAGAACACCATGTGAAGCTGAAGGCAGATATCAGGGTGATGGCAACAGAAGCCAAGGAACACCAACGATTGCCAGCAGACTACCAGAAGCTGGGGGAGGGGCAAGGAACAGATTCTCTTCCACTGTCCTCAGAAGGAACCAACCCTGCCAACATCTTGATCTCATCTAGGCACCCGGTATGTGGTACTCTGTTACATCAGCCCTAGCAAACGAATTTCATCGTTTAGCGTGTAGCCTGCCTATGGAGGAAATCATAAGGGTGCCATGGGATAGTTGCAGAGGGGGGCTACTTTTTACTTTGTACAGTGGGTCGTACTGGAAGCCCTCTTTGAGAAGAAGGCTGGCGTGGGAAAATGAGGAGCTACTCTTATGAAAATCGTAAAAGAGCGTTCCCAACAGAGGATACAGAAAACGCAAATGCCCTGAGGTAGGAAAGAGATTAGACTGTTGGACGAACAGAAGGATGACGGGTGAGGCTGTGGCATGGTGGTCCGAGGTGAGAGCTGTACCAGATGAGAATGGAAAGGTAGGCGGGGGCTCGATCCACAGTGGCTCAGGAGGCCATGGTCGTAAGTTTGGATTTTTTCTAAATGCAATGAAAAGCAATTGAAGGATTTCAATTAGGGGATTGTGGAGATCAGATTTATGTTTGGAAAGGTGACTCTGGCTACTGGGTAGAGACTACATGGTAAGAAGGCAAGCGAGCCTGCTGTGAATCCGTGGGGAGGCCGCTGTGGAAGTCCAGGAGTGAGAGGATGGTGCCTTGAACTAGAGGGGAGGTTTGGAGGAGGTGAGAGGCACAGTGCCAGGAGATGTGTTCTGAACATGGAGTTAACAGCTCTGGCTGGTGGAGGTGAGGGCCAGAGGGAAAAAAAGGCGTCGCTCAAGTCTGAGGCGTGCACAGCTAAGTGGAGGGTGGTGCCATTTACCAAGACAAGAGGCCTGAAAAGGTACAGATTTCAGGGGAAAAACCAAGAGTCTACTCAACTCATGTAAAGTTTGAAGAGACTCATAGCTACTCAAACATACTTGCTAATTAATTGAAATATGTTTCAAATAAACAACTACCTATTAAAAGTGAATGAAACTCATTTTGCCAAGAGAACATTTCTGAGATTTTGCAGCACCTCCTGAGGTAACAGGAGGCCCATTGGAGTGCTGCGTAAATAAGACTGCAAACCACACACTCCAGGGGCCCTCATCTAAGAGCAGAGTGACCCCTTGTATGGGAGGTGTATCCGGAAATTGCTACCTGTTAGCACCTCTCAGCACATCTCCCCACCCCGACTCTCCCCAGACCCTCTCATCTCCCTGCCAGTCTCCTGGACTTAGTTCATTCAAGAAGTTGTTTGGGGCCCTCGTGCTGGACAGTGTGTTGAGTGTGAGTGGTACAGCTGGGTATGTGTTTCCTCAGACTGTCACAACAAATTACCACCAACTGGGTGGCTTAAAACAACAAAAATTCATTCTCTGATACTGGAGGCCAGAAGTCTGAAACCAACCAGCAAGGCTATATTCCCTCCTAAGGCCCTAGGGGAGAGTCCTTCCTTGCTGCTTCCAGATTCTGGGGGCTCCAAGTGCTTCTTGCTTTGTGGCTGCATCACTCAGCCCCTGCCTCCATCTACACATGGCCTTCACTTCGTGGGTCTCCAATCTCCCTCTGCCTTTCTTTGATAAGGTCACTTATCATTGGATTTAAGTCCTACTCACATGATCCGAGACGATCTCATCTCCAGATCCTTAATTACATCTGCAAGGACCCTTTTTCCAAACGAGGTTAGAGTCACAGGCACTAGATGGACATACCTTGGGAGGGGGGTATGGTGGGGAGGGCATATCATTCAACCAACTATAAGCCATGAATGAGGACTTGCTCCACCCTCCCACAGGATATTAACTGAGACCTGAATGTGAACATGAACTAGCTGAGTGAAGGAGAGAGAGAAAGCATCCAGGCAGGGGACCTGGCAGGTTTGAAGACCTTGAAGAGAGAGCTTGGAGCATCTTGAGGACATGAACCAAGTTAGAAATGGTGCGGGATGAGGTCAGAGAAGTTAGGCAGGGCCAGATCAGCCTGCTAAGCTCTGGGAAAATGTTTGGACTTGGAGGCAAAGGGGAACGGCTGAGATTTTAAGCAAAGGAGGGTCACAGCCAGGTGTGCATTTGAGGAAAATAAGTCTTGTGGCTCGTGGAGAATGGATGTGGGCTAGGAGAGAGGCAGAAGAATTTTAGGGTAGAAAGGGTAGGTCAGAACCACCAAATTTTACTGGACCCTGTCTCTCCCCACCGGAGCTTTGATTAGTCACATTGAGGAAGGCAATATGTAAAGACCGTGCCTTATTGTGGCCTGGCAAAACCGTTTAAAAAGGGAGTCAACCTTTATAAATTAATTTTAAAGGCTTGAGGAAGACATTCTTAGGAGGACAAATGAAAGCTTATAATGGGGCTGAACTCACCATTTTCACCCTGAAAATATCCCTTCTTTTTCCATTCAGCTGTGCACTCTTGTGCCCTTGAAGAGCAATACTGGTGTAATTGGGAGCTTTTATAGCCTCTGCCTGGAACACGTGGATGTGTGGTTTGCTACAAGTACTTTCATGTTGGTATTTTTATGGCCTGAGATATTTTAGCCAGCATCCCAGTGCCAAGAGGACCCAAGCAGACCCCAGAAGCCCAATTATTGTCTCCAGGAATCTGAGTACCCTGTAACTCGAAAGGCTGTGAGAAGCAGCTGCCCCAGGATTCAGGGCTGTGCACCCTCCCTCCACTCAGAACCGTGCAGTGGGCCTCCTGACTTGAAAGGAGAGCATCCTTCCGCTCTTGGCAGCATCGCTTGCAATCAATGTAAAACCAGAAGTAGATGGAAAATTTGCCCAGTTGGAAAAAAACCAACAAAAATGCGAACCGGTGTCTGGTATTTTCACCCAATTCCTCCCACTCTGACACAAAACTTCTAAATTCCCCCCTAAGACCCAGCCTACTCTGTAGCTGGGGCTGTTCTCAAGGTCGACTTGGGTTTGCACGGTCCTTGTCTCATGATTGGCCCTGTCTGTCTCTACAGTCCTCCATGGGGACAAAGCCCAAGTCTTTGGATCTTTGTGGCTCCTACAGGTCTCACAAGTGCTGGGCACATAGACGTGCTCAGGAGAGCCTCACGGAGGGGTAGACCTGTGCTCTTGGAAAGGGGGAAGAATAAAACCGAAGAGAACAGGGCATTTCCACCTTATTAAAACACAGTAAGATCATCTTGGTGGAAGCAGTGTTGATTTACCACCAGGTCTGCGCAGGGAATGAGAAGACTCAGGTCCACTCAGGGTCTTTCTAGTTGTATGACCTTGAGCAAGCCCAGAGCCCTGTGCGGGACTCAGTTTCACCTTGGTTCCAGTGAGGATTTGGGTTAGGAGACCCCAAGCAATGGTAATCCCACCCCACGGCATCCCCCCAGCTGTGGCCTGTGGCCACGGGCATCCATGGCCTCTCTGCTGCTGAGAGGGAAGGGAGTGCAGACAGCTTTTCAGTGATGTAACCGAGGCAACCAAGCAGATGGCTCTAATGACAGATGTGAAAGTCCATCCCAGAACAGTGGCTGCCTGAGAAAATTCCCCTTGAAGTATCCAGGCGGACCTGAGGGCAGAAATGTTTGGTTCTGCTCCCATCCAGTCCTTTCTCCCCACAGAAGGATGCTCCATTTGAAAAGCACTGAGGTATAAGCACTCCTACCAGGGCGAGCTCATGGGTTCAAACAGGGCCACCACTCTGGGACCCGACAGCCTACTGGTTCACAGATGGCCCTCTGACCACGCTGCTGCTGTCTGTGCCAGGAGTGCAAACCCCTGAGGGCGGGCCCTCGCCTTTGGTTTCTGCCACGGCCCCTCCCCTTCCCCACCGGGGTCTCCAGCCCCATCTCTGCACACAGCAGGCACTCAATACCACTTGTTGATTAACCCTAAAAATAAGCCCTGTCAGGATGCTAAGAGCCTGAAAGAGTATGACTGGGGTGGGGCGGTGGGGGGAGGGCAGGAAGCTGCATGGAGCTGCGTGGAGTCAGAGCTCTAACGAGAAACAGGCCTTAGCACCGAGGAGAAATGGATTAGCCTGCCTCTCCCCTCCAGCCTCTCTCCAGAGCCAGCCGCCAGAGAGCTTCAGACCCGGCACTGAAGCCAAGGCCGGGCCGAGGCCCCTTTCAGGGCCAACCCTCAACCCCTAGATGCCAAGGATTTTTTAAAGATGGAAATGATACCATTAATGAAGTAAAAGAAAACCAAGTCAAGGACAAATAAGAATAGCATTATCTAATGAAGAAATTCAGGTTTGGGGGTCAGGCTGAGAGAGGGCTGGTTTTTAGGAAGACCCTCTGGGACTTCCCTGGAGGTCCAGCGGTTATGACTTCGCCTTCCAGTGCAGGGGTTGTGGGTTCGATCCCTGGTCGGGGAGCTAAGATCCCACACGCCTCGTGGCCAAAAACCCAAAACGTTAGACAAGTTCAGTAAAGACTTTAAATATGGTCCACATCAAAAAAAAAAAAAAAAGAAGGCCCTCCAGGTACCCTGATATATCACCAGATGAGAGTCTGCCCATTCAGCCTGCAAGATGATTGAGGCAAGCAAGATTACCCGGAGCAGATGATGTATGTGTTTTCTTGACCGCAGGCAGGGTGATTGTGACCAGAATCAGAGCACAGCACTTGGAAAATATGGACCAGGACGAAAACACTTTGTGAGTCAAGGAGTCTATGTTGGTACTGCCTGTGGTTGCTGGGGAGAGAGATAGACAAGCCCGGGGGTGCTGGGGTAGACCCACCAGAGTTCAAGTGCTGCTTCTGTAGCTGACTAGCGGCTCCTGGCCTTCGTTTTTAACTTTCCAAGACTTTGGCTATAAAAGGGCTGTGGTGAGCCTCCAAAATCCCCAGGAATAAAAAGTGAGCATGTACTTTCGCAGAGCAGGTGCTACTCCACACATTTACACATCTGAATCCCTTTAACGCTCTGGAAAAACCCTATAAGGTAGGTAGGTGCTGTTATCATCCATATGCTGCAGACAAGGATGCAGAAGGCTAAGTAACTTGATGAAGGGCACACTGGCTGGTATCTGGCAGAGCCACGGTTTAAATCCAGGCACTCTGCTTCAGAGTTTGTGCTCTCAGCCACTACTTTACACTCTTTACATGCTCCATAAATGATGCATGCAGGCCCAGATGAGTTGCAATAATATCTAATTGAATAACCAGAGGGTAGGCGTTTATATTCCACCTGCAAAGGTGTGCATTTTAAACTTGGAAAGATTCCACCTCATTGCCCCTCAAAAGGCTGTACCAATAGTCACTCTCAGTAATAGTGTTTGAGACCTAGGTTTCAAAGGCACTGAAATACATCTTCATAGTGCTATAGGAACTTTTAAAAAAAATCAACCAATGTTTAGTAAGCTCTTACAATATTTAGTGAGCGTCCAGCCACTGTTGCAGACACTTAGGATAGATCAGTGAGCAAAAGAGACAAAAATTTCTGCCCTGACAGAGCTTATATGCTGGTGGCTTTCAATTATTTTGTTGTGACACAGACCTTGAACTCCGGTCCCAGTATTTTCTACCTCTCACTGGGTCCCACACATAAAGAATTCAGAACCGAAGGGTTCAGATTGAACAACCATTTTCTGAGCTCCAAAGGACCAGTCATCTGTTACGTCCTAGAGCCCCTGAGTGCTTCAGAGAGGAGGATTGCTGGTATAAACAGCCCCATCTTAGAGACGACAAACTAGAGGATCAAAAGGAGTTAAGGTGCTTATTCCAGATGCCCCAACTCCCACCCATGCTAAGCGCCAGAGCCAGGAGCTGAAGTCTCCTGGCCCCAGGTCCAGGGTTGATTTCACTGCACTACAGTAGTTACATCACTCTGAGGAAATTCATCTGGGGCCCAAACACATATTTTGGCCCTTAATCCTATAGCATCTACTGATTGTATCATTCATTTGGAACTTAGAATATTTTTGCATGGATCCTTACTTTTTAATTTGTGTATATACACATTAACCTGTAACAAGGACAAATATTACTAATGTATTACTTTTCTTTTTGTTCAAGGTTGATGTTAAATATATTTGTTTATTTGGTTTTTTTTTGTTGTTTTTTTTTTTGCGGTACCCGGGCCTCTCACTGCTGTGGCCTCTCCCGTTGCGGAGCACAGGCTCCGGACGCGCAGGCTCAGCGGCCATGGCTCACGGGCCCAGCCGCTCCACGGCATGTGGGATCCTCCCGGACCGGGGGCACGAACCCGTGTCCCCTGCATCGGCAGGCGGACTCTCAACCACTGCGCCACCAGGGAAGCCCTGTTTATTTGTTTTTTATCGAAGTATAGTTGATTTACAATATTATATTAGTTACAGGTCTACAACATAGTGATTCAACATTTTTATAGATTATACTCCATTTAAAGTTATCACAAAATAATGGATATAATTCCCTGTGCTGTACTTTATATCCTTGTTGCTTATTTATTTTAGACATAGTAGCTTGTATCTCTTAATCCCCTACCCCTATCTTGCCCCTCCCTGCTTCCCTCTCCCCACTGGTAACCATCAGTTTGTTCTATACATCTGTTTTGTTATATACTTTCATTTGTTTTGTGTTTTATAATCCACATATAAGTGATAACAGAGAGTATTTGTCTTTCTCTGTCTGACTTATTTCACTAAGCATAATACCGTCTAGGGCCATTCATGTTATTGAAAATGGCAGGACTTCATTCTTTTTAATGGCTGAGTAATATTCCATTGTACATACATATATACTACATCTTCTTTATACATTCACTTGTTGATGGATACTTAGGTTTACACATTCATCTGTTGATAGATACTTAGGTTGCTTCCATATCTTGGCTATTGTAAATAATGCTGCTATGAACATTGGGGTCCATGTATCTTTTTGAATTAGTCTTTTCATTTGCTTTGGATATATACTCATGAGTGGAACGGCTGGATCATATGGTAGTTCTATTTTTTAGTTTTTTGAGGAGCCTCCATACTGTTTTCCACAGTGGCTGCACCAATTTACATTCCCACCATTAATTTTCATAATCTTTCCCCTTCCTTTTAGATAGATTCTAAGGAGCAAGGATTCTAGTTTTCTGGGTCAGTTTCTAGGCTATGATTTATCAAGGGGAATCTTGTTAATGGACCAACAGAGAAAATAAAGAGGCCAGAAAGGTTTAGCTGATCTTCAGAATAAAGACAAGAGGGAGTATGAGAGGAAAGGGATAGCAAAGCCCTTGGATTAGATGTCTGGAGAGAATTTTGAGATTTGAAAAGTGAGAATAGAGGAGAGAGAGCATTTTGGAGGAAACAGTGCCAAGAAGAGTACCTGGCACCTAGTAGGTTCTCAATAAATGTTTCCTGATTGAATAGATGAACAAACAAGTGAATGAATGAATGAATGAGGAGCTGCCATGTCTATGGAGGCAACTGGAAGTGGCAGAGACAAGGAGGCAAGTTTTCTAAAGGCTTTACAGTGCATGAAACATACAATTCCAGCAACTAAGCCCATGTGCAGCAACTACTGAGCCTGCGCTCTAGAGCCCGCAAGCCACAACTACTGAGCCCGCGTGCCACAAGTACTGAAGCCTGTGCACCTAGAGCTCGTGCTCCGCAACAAGAGAAGCCACCGCAGTGAGAAGCCTGTGCACCACAACAAAGAGTGGCCCCCGCTCACCGCAGCTAGAGAAAGCCCGGGCGCAGCAACGAAGACCCAACGCAGCCAAAAATTAATTAATTAATTAGAAAAATTAATCAGTTGACAAACTCGGTACCTAGGATCAAATCAAGGTCTTTAACCACACAATCACAAGGCAGTTTAGTAAAGTAATTCAATTACCATTTCTGAACAAAATCTAAATAGCACAATGAATACCAATGGCACATGTAATCAAGGACTCTATATGAAATCAGAATGTGAGATAAAAACTCTACTTTCAAGGGTAGAAGGAACTTCAACTGAGAAAATAAAGGAAGTACTACTACTAAAATGAATATAACCAGCAATAAAAACAAAAATTCTTCTTATATGGAAAAAAAAAGAAAATACAATCCTTGGAAGTTTCCTCGAGCAACTGAGTAAGAATTATAATACTTTCATTAACTGTTGATGGTAAATATGCTTCTTTGAAGGGCACTCCATGAGATGGGGGACCACAGCACTTGCTTGTTCTTATATGAGTTATACGTTGAGAGACAACCATGTGATAGGTTCCATGAAAGGCTGAACACACAGAGATGAATAAGACACATTCTCTGACACTGAGGAGGTCACAGACAAGTAAACAGATAGCAATGTACATCCCACTTTGCCATGGACTATAACAGAGATATGAGTAGATGTATGGATGCTTGGAGAATGGAATTACCAACTTTGCCTAGGAATCTGGGGAAAATCTTCACAAAGGAGGTTATGGCTGAGAGTGGTCTTGAAATATAAGTAGTAGGAGCTTTCCAGGTAATAAAGGAGAGGAAAGGCATTCCAGAAAGAGAAGGAGCAGAGACAGAGTCCTAATATGGCAAGACAGAGGCAGAGAAGAGTGAAGACTCAGGGAGGCTGAAGTGAGGGCAAAAGAGGAGCCAGAACTAAAGGATGGTAAAGGGCCTTGGACCAGGTGGTAAAGGGCTTTGTGCTCCCAGCTTTGCCCCTAGGAAGCAAAGCCATCAGAAAAGAAGAGACAGGAGCAGAATTTTTCTTAGGGATATAGCAAGAGTGGCCTCAGAGGACAGATTGGGACCAGGAGAGACTCAGCGCTGAGAAACTCTCTTTAATCCCCCACTTTAGCCCAGTACTGGGGGCAATTGCCCAAGTTGAAATCCATGCTCTACAACTTACTAATTCTCTGACCTTTGGCAGTTACTTGATTTCTCTGTGCTTTAGTTTCCTAAATGGGAATAATATTACCCACCTCATAGAGTTGTTATAAGAATTTAATGAGTCTAGGAGAATTTCTGCTGTTCTCAATAGATATTAATCATTAATATTTTTTGTATTAATATTGGTTAATTATCTTGACTTGCTCTCCATTATTTTCTGATTCAGAGAGTATGTCTCAGACACCAAGTACCACCATCCTGTCCCTTCCCCCTGATGTTTCATCCACAGCAGTGAGGATAGAACATTCTTGACAACAGAATCCAAGTGACATATACCTCTCTTGAAGCCCAGTGCTAGCATGTAGCAGTTGCTTAATACATGCTTCCTAAATTTATGCCAAGCAGGGCAGTCCAATTTCCCAGAGGCAGTCCAGGAGGGCTGGAGTTAGAAGTCTAGCTACATCTCCAATGGAACTCCAACAGTCAAATGAGTTCCTGCCCCGTCTGATCTACCTCTGCTTACCCAGCCCCAAAGAGAGCCCTAGAAACTAGAGCCAAGACCAAGAATCCAATAAAGCAAGAAGTAAAGAAACAGGGACACACAGAGTTAAGTCTAAACAACTGATGACAATGGAGTAGTGAGGCTTCGTACGTTAAGAAAAGATTTGTCCAATATAAGAGATATAATATAAAAAAAATTTAATACCTATCTGGAACCAAAATTTCAACAAAACCTGTGTTGGAGGTAGCTGATACGAAGGAAAACAGAAGTAAGATTTTGCATTGCTTTGTGGTAGGAAAGCAGAGTAGATACTGATTCTTTATTTTGGCAGAAAAATATAGGTTTACATGTTTGTTAAAAAAAGAAAAATTAAAGGCAATGAAAAGACATGGAGAAAACTTAATTGCATACAGCTAAGTGAAAGAGGCCAGTATGAAAAGGCTATAACTGCCTGGTTCCTGCTACATGACATGGAAAAGCCAAAACTATAGTGACAGTAAAAAGATCAGCATTTGCCAGGGATTTAGAGGGGAGCACAGGGGATTTTTATAACAATGAAACTATTCTGTATGATGCTGGAATATGGATACATGTCATTATACCTTGGTCAAAACCTATAGAACATACAGCAGCAAGAGGGAAGCCAAATGCAAACTATGGACTTTAGTTAATGTATTGATGTAGGTTTATCGATTATAACAAATGTAAAACACCAATGCAAAATGTTAATAACAGGAGAAACTGGGGACGGGGAGAGGATATATGGGAACTCTGTAGTTTCTGATCAGCTTTTCTGTAAACGTAAAACAGCTGTAATAAATAAGCCTATTCATTTTTTTTTTAAATCAAAGGCAAACAGTAGTAAAATAGAAGTAGGGTATGTGCAACTGCCACGCCACTAAAGGAGGGGAAAAAAATAAAAATTGAGGTCAATCCAATGAAAATAGGGGATGGGGGAACAGTTAAAGGAGCTAACCACCAAAATTCTGCAATTCTGAAATGGAGAAACTGAGGCTCTGATTAACTTCGTCTACCCGAGTGGGGTTAGACAGGACCCAATCTGACACTTCTAGGACCCTATGGGCATAGAATTCCTGAAATTGCCTTGAAAAGGCTGCCAACATGCTCTGTCTGTGGTTAACTCCATTATTCTGGAATGTCAGAGGCACAGAGTGGCCTGGTTAATTTCATATTCTGTTTAAGTGAAGGTTGCCGTGGATACCATACATAGCCATCCAATTTTCTCAGAATTAGAATGCGTGCAATAAAACTGGTTTAAGGAGAAAACTAGGCCAAACGAAATTTAAATTTATTCAATGATGAGTCCTTAGTGATAAGGAAGGCACTCCAGAATCCAGCAGGGCCTCACTGTGTCATTCCAAATGTCACTTCTTTTTTCAGAACTGCAGAGACATAGGGGCTGGGAGAGGTGGATGGATCCTCACTGACCGTGAGGAAGAGCCCTGGAGGTAGCTCTTTTGCATAACTCCCAGATATTCCCCTGTGTCTCTGTCTCAGGAAAGCAGAGTAGAGGATGTTTATGCAGCAACATTAGAAGAATAAAAAAATCTCTCATTTGAGTCATCTGATGGTTGGAGCCTGCATGACTGGCAGCCATGTAATTAGATTTGAATCCTTTCCTATAACCTTTGCCATTGTAAAGACCTGGGTAATTTCTCAACTGAGCTCAGGACCTCAGTCCTACAAGCAGGGTGGTTAGCTGACTCTGGAGTGAGCAGGACCTGCTGTTTAGACCTGAGTTCTACCTCATTCTGGCTATGGCGACTTGGCTAGTTACCCAACAACTACGTAAAATGCAGATGGATGTTAATGATGGCCACCTCGTAGGGTAGCTGTGAAAAGTCTGTAAGAAAATCCAAATAATGAGCTTGGCACAGTAAGCAATAATAAATATTAGCAATGATCGTCATTAATATTCATCTAGTGCATGGAAAGGGCCCACGATGAGACTCTATATTGGGATCTAAGTGAATTAATACCATCCCTCCCGCCCCCCGAGTGGAGTGGAGTTTTGCACCATCTTGTATTCATTTATTCTTTTTCACTTGGAGTTGCTGCCGTTTCAGAACATCCGAGGCAGCAGGCCCAGGGTGCATGACCATATGTCCACCTCATTCCAAGAACGCTCTCCCAGAATCTGCCGCTTGTGATGTGGAAATCCAGAAACACACAGCAGCCTTCGCTTTAGTCACGGATCGTCTGGGTGCTGCTGATAGATGTCAGATGTCAGCACATTTGCTCCACGTCTTTCTGCCGGCCTATCCCTTTTCCTGCTGCTTTTACGTTCTCATTCCCAAAGCTTCTTAACATCTCTGCTTTCTGCGTTTCCTGAACTGCTACTTGTCTCCAGGGCCCCCCAGCAGGTCTCACCCCTGTGTCGATCCCACCGTGACGAGCAGGCCACTGGGACCACTCAGGGCTTCCCCAATTCTGCAGCCAGCATCACCCCTCTTCCTCCCCTTAGCCCTCGGTCTCTCATCTGGAAGGAGGGATCTGGACATTGTCTCGCAGGTACCCTTGTGAAAGCGAATCTGCCACAGAGATTTAGCCATGGGTTTATTTGTTCGAGCTTATTTGCTTTTTGCTTTTCAGAGGCAATCTGGTTGTAATTTCAGCAGCAGACTCTTGGTTTGGCTACTTTATCCATTCCTCCTCATTTTGCCATTTTCCCCAGTTGCTGCTTTGCAGACCGTCTCTGTTTGGGTTACTCCTTCTAAAACATACACTCATACACACAATTACACGCATGCGCACACTCGAGCTCACAGCCACATGTAGGCATACTGTCCAGGAACAGAATTCTAGTGAGGCGCCTGTCTAGATTTCATTGCCACAGGATTTGTCATTAATAGTGATGTTTTGTTCTGATAGCCATGATTTATATCACTTTCAGTTCCCCTTCCAATTCGTATTTTGTTCCACGTTTCGCATTTTGCAAGGTTCTTTAATTCGAGCCTATGTTTTCTGACTTGCACCTGCAAGTCTCTGCGATCCCCCTCTTTTGAAAAGCAGGGGAAGAAGAACAACACCCAAGAACACATGTGACTAATCAACAAAATTCTAGGTAAAACTCAAATTTTTCAATGAAATTGGACAAAATGGAAGGCACTCTCCCATCGGGAAGAATCACGAGCTGGCTAGGAGTGGAGGTAGTGAGTAATAGGTCTTTTCCCTCTTGCTGGGTCTCTATGAATAGTTCGACCAGCTGGATGTGGAACAGCCGCTCCCCTTTCATTCATATCGTACTTGGCCCTGCAGGGCTGGGTACAGAAACTCTCTGTTACCTTGATATTTTCAATACCGCATCTGAATGGTGCCTTGTTTTGGCCCTGACTTTTTTTTCCCACCTCCATTAAGTCAGCTCCACAGGCAGAATCAGCACTTAATAAAACAGCTATTGGCAGATGGTTCAAGTCACGGGAGGCTTTAGGGCTCTTCTTGGCTTTGTTTTTCTAAAAAGTACCCGTGACTATAGCCAAGCAAATCAGCATATACCCATGGGCTTCCTTGGGAGAAATTAAAACAAGTTAGGCTGTGGGGTGGAGAATCAGGCAGGGAGCCTAAAAGAAATTTAATAAACTCTGTGCCTTTCTTCTCCTTTTTCGGGGGGTATGTTTTCCAGAATAGGATGGAAAGTTCTATGGGTGTGGTGAACCAAATCACCTCTTCAGCTGAGTTGGGCTGCAGTTAAAAAACCAAAGGTTGTGACTTCCCTGGTGAACCAATGGTTAAGACTCCATGCTTCCAATGCAGGGGGCCTGGGTTTGATCCCTGGCTGGAGAACTAAGATCCCACATGCCGTGTGGTGCATTTAAAAATTTTAAAAACAAAACCAAAGATAGCTGAGGGAAATGAGAGGGACCCCTCAGGAGTGGATCAGTGTGCTGGGATCTCTAGGGCTGAACCCTGGCACAATTAAGGAATGAGTGACGAGTTCCAGAGCTGGCCTCCATTTCTGTCTTCTTCCTTCCGTTGGGCACTCAAGAGCACCCATTGGCCCAGACTGCTCTGAACTTGGCTCCTTGAAGAAATTGCACCCCATCCCCAGTATCTCTTCCTATCTGGAAGTATTTGCCATCTTAACTTTCCCATCTCACTCCACTGCATCAAAAAGTTCCCCTCACTGGGAGCAGGATAAAGTAATCATGATGGGCACAAGCTTAGGTGTAGCTAGATCTGGGTTCAGATCCCACCTCTGCCACTTACTAGCTGTATGTCCTTGTTCAGAGGGGCCTCACCACTCTAAGCTTCCATTTCCTTCAACTATAAAATGTGGATTAATAATAGTGCCAATAGGGCTTCCCTAGTGGCGCAGTGGTTGAGAGTCCGCCTGCTGATGCAGGGGACATGGGAACGTGCCCCGGTCCGGGAAGATCTCACATGCCGCGGAGCAGCTGGGCCCGTGAGCCATGGCCGCTGAGCCTGCGCGTCCAGAGTCCGTGCTCCGCAACGGGAGAGGCCGCAGCAGTGAGAGGCCCGCGTACCGCAAAAAAAAAAAAAAAAAAAAAAGTGCCAATAATGTATGGACATTATTATAAGATAATAATAGTAGTATAAGACCAGTAGGATAATAGTAGGAAAAGAACAACAGGATAAAATGAGATAACACATGTAAATGACCGAGCCAGGATTAGAATGCAGGGTAGTCTGAGTGAAGAGACCACGTGCTTTATGACTGTGTTATACCACTACTTGTAAAATGGATTTTAAAAAGTCAGTGTGGTTCACGTTCGTTGCAGAGCTATTCATAGTAGCCAAAAGGTGGAAACAACCAGGTTGACTGGCTTTTTGCCTCATTCTTACATTACTAGGTACCATAATTTAGGCAAACTTACGTTTTTATTATAACTCATACAAATGGACCAATAATAATAACAACAATAATAATAACATTTAACACTTATGCAGTATATAGCAAGTAAGTGGCAGTCAGCATTTGAATCTGAAAGATTCATTCAGATAAGTCCTTGTTCTAACCTCTAGACCTACTCCCCACAAATAATTGGTCTGTTATAAAGGTTCTTTTGTTTCTCTAGATGCTCTTTGTTTCTGATGCAACTGATGTTTTATTTTCATGTCCTTGCAAATAAATTCAGTTCATTTCTCTTCTATTTTTTTCCTCAGCCATTAGCTTTCCACTTTTGTCCTAATATTAGAATGGCCCACAAAATATATTCATAATAAAATAAAAATGACATGCATAGCTTTTGCATTCTGCCACCTTGTAATGAAGTCTGATAAAATATCTCCACTGATATATTTTGACACCTTGAGGAAAACCTCCACTTGGCTGTCATTTTTATCACCTCACTGAGGTCGTGGCAACAATAAATCCCTCCCCCAGGCTCTCTGACAACATCCAACAAAGAAACACGTAAGTGGGCTTTATACACATCAGCACAAGTGATGGATTCTGAACATAAAAATGTGTAGGTGGCAAGACTGGCCATTTCAGTGATGTGGCCTGTTTGCAAATTAATTGATTGAAGGAATGAGATCGATATCTTAACTCCATTTTATACCCCCAAAGAACCACAAAACCATAGGAATAAGGCTGGAGCCTCACTGAACTGACAGGTTGATTATTTTAAATAAAATGAAACAATTTAGTCAAGCAATTAGCTTGAACTGCTACTTTCATTTAACAGAGCCCTTTTTTTTTTTTTTTTTTTTTGCTGAGATGAGCAGTCAGTTCAGCCCTGTTGTAAATCTTTGACATGCGGTCCAAAAGGAGAAGTTGTACATGATCCAGTTATTTTTAAAGTGTCTGCTTTTATCAGTTCCGATTTTCTTCTCACCTGAATGAGTTTGGTAGTCTCAGGAAAGCAATCACTTTGAATCTGCTTAGATAAGAAATATTGTATCTTCTCCCTATGACAACAATAATAGCCATTTATTGAGCACTGACTATGTGCTTTACACCCATCATTAGAGAGATATTTCAGAGTGGCAGTTGAGTACGTGGTCTCTGCAGCCAGTTTCACCATTGCATGGCTGCAAGCAAATGGCTTGTATCTTTCTGCGCTTGGTTTTCGCATCTGTAAATCATGATACCTATGTCATAGGATTGTTATTAGGATTAAATACATTCATACACGTAAAGTGTTTGAAAGCATGCCTGGAACCTTGTATAAGTTGGCTATTGTTTTCATGTTCCTAAGCACCATCTAAGTTTTGTATTCTTATCCCTATATTACAGTTAAAGGAAGTGAAGTTCAGAATGGTAAATAATTTGCCCAAGGTCTCACATACAGAGCGAGCAGCTGTCTTTCCCTCTCCAGATGTGCAAGTAGTAGCATATGCACTGTAGAAAGAACTAAGGCAGTCCCTTTTTTTCTATATCTGACATCCTGAAATGATTAAGATTCGGGACAGTTGGTGCTTGATTGGATGTTTATTACCCCAGATGGTGAGTAAAGCATTACTGAATACATCTGAGGACTGACTGAAAGAATATGTGCTAGAAATTGAAATACTGGGAAAGTTCATTGCAGCACTATTTACAATAGTCAGGTCATGGAAGCAACCTAAGTGCCCACCAACAGATGAACGGACAAAGAAGATGTGGTAGATATATACAATGGAATATTACTCAGCCATAAAAAGAACAAAATTGGGTCATTTGTAGAGACGTGGATGGATCTAGAGACTGCCATACAGGGTGAAGTAAATCAGAAAGAGAAAAACAAATATCGTATATCAATGCATATATGTGGATAGAAAAATGGTACAGATGAACTGGTTTGCAGGGCAGAAATAGAGACACAGATGTAGAGAACAAACATATGGACACCAAGGGGGGAAAGTAGCAGGGGGTTGGGGTGGTGTGATGAATTGGGAAATTGGGATTGACATGTATACACTAATATGTATAAAATGGATAACTAATAAGAACCTGCTGTATAAAAAAAATAAAATAAAATTCAAAAAAAAGAAAAACTGGGAAAAAAAACCCCTGAATGATTACATCCATATTATCCTAATATTCTTCCTTAGAGGCATTTACATGACCACAGGTGTCAAAGTACCAAGCTCTTCTTGACACATTTGACTTTCTTATTACCTACCACCATCTGATCTGTCTCTTACAATGAGTTTGTCTTCCCCATTTGGGTTTTTAACCAATTTATCCTTTAGAGAATTATAACCCCTGACTCCCCAGTCCCTTCAGCTTCGATAGGATGTTCCCTTGTCTCTATTTCCTATGTGTAATGTTAGCTCATTAATCAGCTGCTGACTCTGTCTTCTGACTTTGATTTTCTGTTAAATTTTCCCCAACACCATTATTGTTGGCGTCATTGGGATCTTCAACATTGTTATAATTCTTTGCATTTTCAATTTGTCTTTTCAAAACAAAATCAAGAGCGAATAAAATAAGCACAAGTTATGTACCTTTGCGGAAAGCACTGAATCAAAAACGTCAGGGTCTCATTGATGTGAAAACTGAGAATCTTGTTCAAAATGAAATTGGAAAGAGTTTCTGCGAAGTGTCTCTTTTTGCAAAAATCAAAGAGGAACATGTAAGTTACCAGCCATGTATGGTTCTGTCCTTATGAATTCAAGGTACCTTAATATTTAGGTGGCATAGAATATTATTAAGAATAACAGGATGTCTCTAGCTTAGGCAGGAAATCATTTTCAAAAAATGTCAGAGCTCATTTTACAAAAAGATTATAATTACAAAATAGTAATGGTGGATTCCAGTTTGGGGTTTGGAGGTGAATAAAGACAGCTTAGAGATTATAGAGGCTTCCTGTTTTGAATTTAGGAGAAGCCAAGACTTTCGCAAATCTTTTTAGATGTAATGTTTATGGAAGGCAAAGGATACCAACCCAGAATGTTGGACAGTGCAGTTAAATGTTGGTTTGGACATTGTAAGTAATTTAGACTATTGGACAGAGTACTGAACTACTGTAGTTTTCCCTTCATTTCTTGCCTAAAAAGGGCAATAGTGAGAAAATGACTTTAACCAAAATATTCAACAAGCATTTATTAAAAGCCTGCGGTACAAATAACATTCTGCAGAAGGCACTTACATTAGACCCAAGGAAGCAGATGAAGCACACGCTCCTGAGGATTTACTAGGGGACAGAAGAATAATAAAATTGCAAGCATGAAGGAACCCAAGAGTAATTCCCTAGTAACATATAAATTAGTGGTAAGCTCTTCCCCTAGATAGCCACATGGCTTACTTCCTTACCTCCTTCAAGTCTTGCCCAAATGTCACCTTTTCCGTAAGAACTTCCCTAACCGATCTCTATATAAATTGCACTACCTACCCCACAAGCCCTGTTTCTATTCCTTTTCCCTGTTTTATTTTTCTCAGTCACCTTTTAGCTTATTACATAATTTATCATCTATCCTACAATGTCCCGACCTCTAAGTGTAACCTTCATAACAGTTTGAGGGGCTGCATTTTGTTCATTGCCAAATCCCTAGCAGGTCATAGAATACCTGGCACAGAGTAAGTGTTCCAAAAACTTGCCTAATAAAGTGTTTAATAGTGTATGCCAGACTACATATTGGTGCTAAAATTTTTCAAAATAAGTGACCTTTGGCAGTGTTAATGAGGAGAGGTTTCTTGGAAGAAGTAATGTGTGCCCCTCAACCCCAAACAAATGGATTTAATTAAACATAGTGATTACAACACAGGGTTTTGGGTTCTAGACCAAACTCTGTGACCTAAACCAAGGCACTTAATTTTGGTTTTTGTGGATCTCTGAAGATAAATATCTTCTACCTGGGGCCAAGGACTTCGAAACAAAACAAAACAAACAAAAAAAACCTTTGAAGACAGAATCACTGCATTTTTTTCCTAGCCTCTCCTGGCTGAAACTTAAACAGCAGATATTCAAGTGATGCTTTGCACAACAATCGTCTTTATTGATTTGACTTGCCTAGGGCAGGCCTTAAGTCAATTTGTGAAGAAAAGTTCCCTCCCGCTTACAGTGGCTTCTCTGGGCTCTTCTGATGCCCTCTAGGTGTTCCAAAAGCCTTCTGAGGCACCCATCCAAGCTTGCCTGCTCCCGAAGTAAACCATACTCAAAAATTACTCTTCCTGTCCTCTGCTCTCCAAGCGAAAAGTCTGCCCTCTCAGTCTCCTGCCAGTTAGGACTGGATCCTGATGAGCTAATTCCCTCTAGGGTGGGAATGACAGATTGTTGGCTGGGCTAACTTTTTTTCCTCACCACCAAAGTGAGGCCTGATGCTAAAGGAGGAATTGGAAGGGAAGGAAACTTAAAATATCCAGTGCCTAGACTCTGCCTGAGCTTTCAGTATATTAAATGATTTCATCCGCAACCAGGTAAATGATATTACTCTCTGAGGACCTAAAGTTCATGAGAGGTAAAGAATGGACAGAATCCAAAATTTTCTGTGTTATCACATCACTGCACTGAATAAATGAGCCTAGTAATAGAATTTTGGATTCTGTAGCAGACTTCTGGGGCAATATTTTGGGGTGTGAGGGGAAGAGTCCTTTGCTCCATCCCACCTTAGCTACATAAACTCTGGCTGCAACCTTGAGTGAGTCCTGTGACCTTGAGTAAGTAACTTAACCTCTCTTATCCTTTCCATTCCCTCAACTGAAAAATGGGGGACAGTAAAAGTACCTGTTATTAGTTATTTTCTGCTTATGACAAATCACTCCAAAACGTAGTTGCCTAAAACAACAATAGTCATCCCTATGGGTCAGAAATTTGGGAGTGGCTCAGGGTCTCTCATGAGGTTGCAGTCAGATGTCAACTGGGGGTTGCAGTCATCTGAAAGTCAGACTGGGGATGGAAAATTCATTTCCAAAAAGGCTTACTCACATTGCTGGCAAGTTGGTTCCTCTCCATATGGGCCTCTCCACAGTGTGGCTTGAGTGTCTTCACAAAATGGCAGCTGGATTCACCCAGAGCAAGCAATCCAAGAGACCAAGATGGAAGTTGCAGTGACATTATACCTTTATGACTTGGAAGTCACATACCACAACCTCTGCCATGTTCTATTGGTCACCCAAGGCAGCCTCTAATTCAGTGTGGGAGGGGACCATACAGGGCCATCTTGGAGGCTTCTACACCAGTATCTACCCCATAGGTTATGAGGAGGATTAAACCCGGTACATAATAAACACTGAATAAATGGCAGCTATTACTACAAAATGTCTAAATTGCTAAATGCCAACTTACAGTAAGCCTCGTGCTGACTCTAAACTCTGCCCTGAGTTTAATTTTATTGGATTTTAACAAGAAGCTACCCTGTGAGATGTTTGATCCCACATTAGAACCTAGTGGGAAGAACCCAGAAAGCCACAGAACTCAGGCAAAACAGCAGCAACAACAAATATCAGTTCAATGAACAAATAAAGCAAGTGGCGCCTGGGTGCCAGGCTCCTGAGGACCAGGGGTAGCTGGTTAGCCCTGGCAAGCTCAACAGGCTGGGAAGCACCCGAAGTACCTTGTCATTACCACCTAAACAGCAACAGCAACAACTAATGAATCTCTAGCTACATCCTTATTTTGCAGGTGTTATCACTTCAATAATGTAGTGCAGTGTTTTCCAAACTTGTATTCAGGGAAGCATTACTGCAAAAAAAATGTTAATAGGTAGATCTCCAAAAAAGCTTCATGGTCCAATACATTTGAAAAGGCTGCCTATGAAATCCTTTTTTGGAGACTTAGAGTGTGCATTTTGTGCAATGTTCAAAACCCTAGGAAGTCCTACGGTTAAACAATTTAAACGTTAAAAGGAAAAAAAACAAAAAACAAAAACCTTGTTAGTTAGATTTGACCCAGCATTTTGCAAACTCATTAGAGCAAAACACGCATTTTCTTTTTTTCCCCACTGCAGGTGTAAGCCTCCTATTTGGAAGCATTGCCTACTTCCTAGAGGCATGATCATGGATGAGCCACTAAAATTTTTTGGCCTTCAGTTGCCCCATCAGTATAATGTGGATAATACACACTTCATAGGGTTATTGAGAAAATTAAATAATAAAGGTACCTCACCTGATATTTGGGTCCCAGTAAGGGCTTGACCCTTTGGGTTCCAAACTGAGCTCCACCATGAAGGCACTATTTGACCCTGACCAAGTTCTTTTACTTCTCTATCAGCTTTCTGGTGTATAAAACAAGGTGAATAATTGCACCTAACTCATAGCTTTACAGGGGGAGAAAATAAAAGGGAGCATGTGACCTGCTGAGCACTTGCTTGGCACACTGCAAGAGCTTGCTAGCTGTCTAGGTATCATCATAACTGTGTGGCCGGAGGTCACAGAACTGGCAAGGGACAAAAATCAGTTAATGAACCTAGCCCACCTGCCTCAGAGTGCATGTGCTTTGCCCTCTGTTGGGGCATACAATCAACAGAAATGAGACACGGTCATTTTCAGGGTGACTCTGGGAGAGGATTGTGTGGGCAGTTAGAAACAAGTGGGTGGCGATGATTCCAGAGAGCTTCCAGAAGCGGTGGGGCTGCAGGAAGATATTTAAAGGTGGCAGGTGGCTGGGCAGATGGGGATGGCAGGGTTTACACACTCAGGACAGCCGGGACAACGGCTCAGAGGAGTGAGTGGCAGCGGCTGCCAGACGCCAGCTTTGTCGGAACAAAGCAGCAGGTGAGGGCCACAGAGAGTCCACACTCCAGGCACCCAGGGAGGGCTGAGGCCAAATAAAACCCTTGGCAGGGAGACGGCAGCCCCATTTGCCTTTTTCAATCAATCAGCCAACAATTGAGGGACCATCCCTGAATCAAAGCCCTGTCTCCCTCCCTGCCCCCATGCAGGCCCCCAAGCATTGGCCGCACAGATCATAGTTGAACTTCTGAGAGCTCCTCCACCCTCCCGAAGCCACTATCAGTTGTACAGAAATTTATTTTTATTATTGAGCTCCTATTTCTGCTTTTGCCATCATGGCAGATCAGTTTGGGTTTTGTCTCCCAGCCAAGGGCTTTTCATATTTTCCAGATCAGTCAAAAGTCTGTATGTGCTGCCTGGAGCAGGTTTAAGGAACAATCTGAGATTTCTTTCTGAATAAGCAGTTATTTGTACTTTGTTTTGCTTTTCTTGGTTACTGAAGAGAAACAGTGACATAAAGAAAGCACTGGTAACACTTAGCTTTGAGCAGCACAAATGTCAATGGTAGTGACTTTCAAATAAATAGTTACATTGTCAGGCGCACAAGAGTCTCATTGAGGAAATCTGTGCAGTGACTGCTAAGAGGGTTAACACTTTAGGCACAATGTAATCAAGGAAAAAACTGTAAACTTTGCACAGAGTGACCTCAGAAGGTACTGAAAGGAAATGCCAACCCAAGATCCCAGGGTACGTTTCCAGACCAGGCACAGAGCGTTGGAGAGATAGAGAGAGAGAGAGAGAGAGAGAGAGAGAGAGGGAGGGAGGGAGGGAGGGAGAGAGAGAGAGAGAGAGAGAGAAAGAGCCTGATAGAATGAAAGTTTGTTTGTGGGGAAATGGGGAATGTTCCTTAATTACTTCAGTTATTACGGTAAATCCAGCTACACACTGTTTCATTCGCCATTTTAATCCTTTTAATCATGGTTCTACTCAAAGCCAAGAGATTTTTTTAACGGGAGGTAAAATGCATTTTACCACTTTGCAATATTTTTCTTGTAAAGGATGTTATTATACAGAAAATAGAATCCTTTTAGCAGAAACTTAAGTAACTAAATACTTAGGACTCCCAGCATCCCCTTCCCAGAGCCTTTGGCAGATGACAATGTGGGCAAAATTTGTCTGTCCTGCCTCCCTGTTTAGGGTTGCCAAATATAGCAAATAAAAATACAGGATGCCAAGTTAAATATGAATTTCAGATAAACTACGAACAATTTTTTAGTATAAGTATGTTCCAAACATTGCTCAGGACCTACTATAAAATTATTTGTTGTTTGTCTGACATTCAGATTTAACTGGGGATCCTGTATTTCATTTGACCACACCATTCCCTTTGACTATAGATGTATGTGTTTACTTCTGGACTCTCAATTCCGTTCTCTTGATCTCTGTATCTATCTTCACACCCATACTACACAGTCCAGGGATTACTATAGCTTTGTGATAAGTTTTGAAATGGGCAAGTCTGAGTCTTCCAAATTTGTTGTTCTTGTTAAAGATTGTTTTGGCTATTCTGGGCCCTTTCTATTTCTTCATGAATTTTAGGACCGGTTTGTCAATTTCTACAGAAAAGTCAGTTGTCATATTCATAGAGATTGCCTTGAATCTGTGGATCAACTCGAGGAGTACTGCCATCTTAATCGTATTAAATGTTCCAATTCATGAACATAGGCTTTTTATTAATTTAGGTCTTCATTTATTTCATGATTTGTAGTTTCCAGTGTACAAGTCTTATACTTAGTTGTTAAACTTATTCCTAAGTATTTGATTCTTTTCAATGCTATTATAAATAGACTTTTCTTAATTTCATTTTCAGATTTTCATTTCTAGTATATAGAAATAAAATTGATTTTGGTATACTGATTGCTATAATATTTAAGAGTGTTTAAGTTTGAAAACCCACTGTTCTAGTGAGATATAATTTGCATTCTGATTGCGTGCTACCAGGACATTAACTTTTCTGGGAATTTCATTAGCTTGGCTCTTTGGGAAAATGCTGCTGGCATTGGCTAAGGGACCATAAACATGCAACCTGTCAGACTGTGGGCTCAGGTACACCCATGGAAGTAGAAGAGGCAAGAACCCTACAGGCAGATATTCTGTCCTTCAGTATTGTAACTGCCAGGTTCTCTTACTGGACTTCAAACTCCCTGAGAGCGGTAACAGGGTCTTCTGCACAATTTTCTCTCTAAAGCCCAGTCTGGTGCCTGCTTTAAGTGTTTTGCCTGACTCACTGACTAAGTGGAGGGGGAAAAAATGGAACTACTCAGGGGACAGAGCTTAATGGGATCTTATCTTGCTGAGGGGCCTCACAGCCTATTGTCAGATGTGGCTCATTTATAATCACCCTGTTCATAAAAAGAAAGGTCTGTAGAGCTGTAAAAGTATTATCTATAGGACATACTGTAATATTTTTACTGCAGTCACTTTATAGTATCTTTTAAAAATATGTGGTATAGCAAACTGTCCTTTATTGTTCTTGTTCAAGATTCTCTTGACAATTTTTGAATTTTTATTTTTTAATATCCTTTTCATTACTGGGTCCTTAGTGGGAGTTTGACTGGATTCAATCAATAACATTTTTACATTAACTTGGAAAGGATTTTATTTTCATGATATTTTTTCTAATCCAAGATTTTGGTATGTATCTCCATTTATTTAAGACATGCTTTATTTCCTTCAATTAAATTTTATTACTTTATATAGGTTCTAGACTTCCCTTGTTAAATTTATTTATGACACTATTTTTAAAGAATTTATTTTGTAATTTCTATATATAATTCATTATTACTAACATACAGAAAAGTTATTTGTTTTAACAATATTTATCCTAGCAGCCACTATTGAAAACAGTATGGAGGTTCCTTAAAAAACTAAACTAGAGCTACTGTATGACCCAGCAATCCCACTCCTGGGTATGTATATGGAAAAAAACAACAGCTCTAATTCGAAAAGATACATGTACCCTAATGTTCATAGCAGCACTATTTACAATAGCCAAGACATGGAAACCACCCAAGTGCCCATTAACAGATGATTGGCTTAAGAAGATGTGATATATATATATATATCCAATGGAATATTATTTGGTCTTAGAATAAAAAGAAATATTGCCATTTGCAGCAACATGGATGGACCTAGAGAATATTATGCTTAGTGAAGTAAGTCAGACAGAGAAAGATAAAAACTACATAATAGCACTTAAATGTGGAATCTAAAAAATAATATAAATGAATGTATATACAAAACAGAAACAGACTCACAGACATAGAAAACAAACTTATGGTTACCAAAGGATGGGGGACAAATTTGGAGTATGAGCTTAACAGATATAAGCTACTATACATAACATAGATAAGCAGCAAGGATTTACTGTATAGCACAGTGAGTTATATTTAATATCTTGTAATAACCTATAATAGAATATAATCTGAAAAAAATAACTAAATCACTATGTGGTATACCTGAAACTAACACAATATTGTAAATCAACTATACTGCAATTTTTAAAAATTTATCTTATATGCAGTCACTATACCAATTATCTTATTGGTTTTAATATTTTTAAATGGGTCATTTGGGATTTCTAGGCATAAAAGTATATTACATGCAAACAGAAATACCTTTGCCTTTTCTTTTTCAATATCTGAAATTCTCATTTGCTTTTCCTGTCTTATTACATAGTAGATCCTCCCAAATAATACTAAGTAATAGTGATGACATTTGTTAACCTATTACTGAAGTCAAGAGTATCTGCTTTTGAAAATTTCACAGCCAATATGAGCTTTAATACCAAACAGGAAAGTAAACTATATCATTTTGGGGATATAGCAACAACTATATATATAATGTAGATATGAATATAATATATTAATATAATAATATATAAAAATATGTAAGGATATATTATAGTGAAAAATTCCCTGAATGCAGAGTAAGCTTGAGTCTCCATGGGATACAAATAGAGACTTGGAGGAATTTTTCATCCCTTAAATTCTTAAAAGAATTGAGGGGAGAGAGGAGCCAGGAAGAATCTGATATATCCAAGATGGCAGGGTAAGAGTTCAAAGATTAGGAACAGCTGGGGAGAACAAGAGACCAGAGATCAGAAAGCAGAATTTTCTTGGGCAAAGGCCAAAAACACCAGCTGGGAGGTGACCACTAAGTCAAAACAGTTTAATACAGAAGCCAAAGAGGGAATATGAAGCTCTGATTGGAAAGAATCTTGAAGATTAATAGAAAGTCTTGACAAGCAGCTTCTAGAACAGAGTTTTTCAAGATTTCTAAATGTAACTTGTCGTCTTCCTATTGGTGTAGTAGAGTTCTTTGCCTAGCACAATACCTTGTATACAGTTGGTCATCAAAAACATTTTTGTTGTTGTTGCATTAGTAGACAAGGAGAGAGAAAAACAATAGTACTTCAAAAGCCAAAGAAAAAGCATCAATACCTAATACCAAGAGAGATGACTTTTTTTTGAGGATGACTTTTGAAAGGTCTTTTTTTAAGTAAGCATTTTATTAAACTATAGTATGCATAAAGAAAAGTGTACAAATTATATAGCTCAATAAATTATTACATCCAACTAACCACCAATTAAAACAAGAAATAGAGCATCACCAGTTCCTCAGAAGTTCCCTTAAGCCCCCTCCTAGCCACTACCCACTCCAAGGGTAATCACAAAAAGCATAGATTTATTTTAGCTGTTTTTAAACTTTGTATAAATAAAATCATACAGTATATACTTGTGTGTGTGTGTGTGTACATGTGTGTGTATGTGTGTGTGAACATAAGTACTATGTACTTTTTTGTATCTGGCTTCTTTTGTTCAACAATGTATTTCTGAGATTCCTCCATGTTATTGTGATATGTAGCAATAATTTCTTTATGCTCACTGCTGTATAATAATTCATTATATGAATATATCACAGTTTATTTATCCAATTTGTTGTTGATGGGCATTTAGGATGTTTCCAGATTGGAAGTATTAAGAATAGTGCTGCTGCAAACACTTTACTGTATGTCTTTGGATGAACATATATGATTTTCTGTAGAGTGTTCATCAGGGAATGGAATTGGCTGCTCATAGACAGTTATATTTTCAGCTTTAATAGATATTATTTAATAGTTTTCGAAGTGGTTATACCAATTTATGTTCCTACTAACAATATGAAGGAGTTCCAGTTGCTCTATATCCTCACCAACCCTGGTTTGTCTCTTACATTTTAAACATTCTGGTGGATATGTAATGGTATTGCATTGCAGTTTTAATTTGCATTTTCCTGTTAACCAATGAGGTTAAGAGATGAGTTTTTGGTTGCGAAATTAAATCATGTCCACAGTAAAATATCTAACAATACAATATAAAAGTATAAAACATAAAGCTGGCGATATCGGTTTCCTAGTCTCATAAACTGAGACTGTAGAATGTAAACACAAGCTTTCTCAAAGTGGAGTTCATGGAACCCTATGTTTCCACAGACATACTCTTCTAAGGCCACACATTTTATTTATAAAATGAAATTTTGTGCTTACATTTGTGAGATAAACTAAAATATAGTTGTAAGCATTATTTGGATCATCTGAATGACCAGTTTCTAGCCAAGTATTGCTAACCAATGTCGGTACCCTTGTTTACTATTATATTTATGATTGCCATGATGCTGAGTCAAGAACTAACAGAAAAAGAATAGAGGCAAACCTAATAAGTTCGTTCTAATTGCAGACTCAGTGACATCAGGTGCACTATAGGAATGAAGGTTTTTAAGTAGTTTGAATAGAGAAAAGTGGTGGAAATAAAAAGAATCTAATGAGGGAATTCCCTGGTGGTCCAGTGGTTAGGACTTGGCACTTTCACTGCCAGGGCCAGGGTTCCATCCCTGGTCAGGGAACTAAGATCTCTCTCACAATGAGGGGAAAAAGGCTGCAAGGATGTAGATCACAAAATTTCTATAGATTTAAACAGTATTGTTTTAATATAATTATTAAATTTGCCTTGGGTTCTATCATTGCATATGTAAAAACTACAAGTGCAAGGAGCTTATAACTAGTTTTCTGTTCATACATTTTAAAGTCATATTCTTTGAAAACTAATTTAAATCAATAATAAATTTATATTCTCTATCAAAGAGTTGCATACATTGCTCAAGTCTGAAAAACACTAACCTAGCAGTTAACTTGATGCAGAATGTGTAGGCCAGGGCCGTCATGATGGGAAAATATCAGCACAAACAACCAAACAGGCCTTTGGCTGGAGAACATCAGCTTTTGAACCTGAATGTGGATTTAAGAATCAGTGTTTCTGTAATCCAAAGTCAGACTGAACGATTCATAAAATTGGGCATATCAGAAAGACTAGGCTGGTTTTGCTTCCTCTACCACATTTGAACTTGACTTGTCCCTTCTCTAAACTAGAGATTGATAATAATATGAAACTTGAATGTTTGCTATAAGGATTATATTTAACACATTTAAGGCATCTGAGGAATATTACTGGTGTTCAATGACAACTACTGATATTACAGGGACATTTGACCTGTAGGTTTTGGGCATGTTCCATGAGCTTTATGTCATGCTTAAGTTCTTTCCACACTTGGGAAAATATTCTAAACTGAGTAACCCAATATTATACATATAGCCAAAGCAATATTTGCCAATGCTATTATAGGATACAAAACTACAAACAAAACAAAGTAAAAACTCTTAGATTAAAGTCTAATTAATTGAATTTTTATCAACTTCTCCTCGTTAGTTAAATTTTTTAAAGCAGGTATTTTAACCCTCAACACTGAAAATATTTCCGAAGTCTGCCAATCCACTTTTTTTTTAAGTATTTTATTGAATTTGTTACAATATTGCTTCTGTTTTATGTTTTGGTTTTTTGGCCACGAGGCATGTGGGATCTTAGCTCTGCGACCAGGGATCGAACCCGCACCCCCTGCATTGGAAGGTGAAGTCTTAACCCCTGGACAGCCAGGGAAGTCCCTGCCAATCCACTTTTATACAGTAAAATTTTGTGGATTTGCCTCAGCATCACTGGTCAGACTAAAATCATTGACATGTAAATGTCTATGTGGGTATAAATGTATAAGGCATACATGAAATTGAGCTAAATCTACATTGACTTCAAATCATAAACTGGAAGTTTATTTCTCTATTTATGAAAACCTTGACACCTGTTTGCTTTCTTGTGATGGATTATTTTTATTCTATAATTGGAATATAATGGGGGGGAAGATTCTTGTCCCTCTGAGTTTAGATATAGTAATCATATTTGAAATAGTTACATGGTCTAAAACAATATTGGTGCAAAATGATGGTAATCTTGTTTAAAGATTTTGGAATTTTGCTTTACTTATAAATTCCATTTTCCCCCTTATTAGTAAAAAGAACATTGAGTAACAAGGTTGGGGGACATGCCTAATTGTGTCTCCTCTGAGCATCAGAATCTGTCCCCTTCTCTCCACTTCTACTGCAACCATCTTGGTGCACATCATAACTGCACCCAGACAAGAGCAATAGCATCCTAGCTGGTTTCCTTGCTTCTACTCCAGCCCCTTCCAATCCACTCTCCATACAATATGTCAGATTGGCCTTTCTTAACTACAAATCAACTCCTGTCACTACCTGCTTAAGACTCTCCTGATCTGTCCCAGGCTTCCTTCTTTCACCTCTACTCATACCACTATTCTCCTTGCTCACTGTGCTGCAGCTTCATGGGCTTTCTTTCTTCAAATCCTCCAAATGCATTCCCACTTTAGGGGCCTAACACTCCCTGACTTTGGCACTACTTCATTTGAACCTCAGCTGTCCCTTCTCTACACTAGAGACTGATAAGAATCCAGAACTTGCATGTTTGCTATACAGATTATATTTAACATATTTAAAGTATTGGGGGGGGTGAGAGAGAGAGAGAGAGAGAGAGGAAGAAGAAGGAGGAGGAGAAGGAAGAGGAAGGAGGAGGAAGGGGGGTGGGGGAGAGGGAGAAGCGAGAAGAAAGGGAAGTTCTCTGCCTAGGCCTTTGCCTAGAATGCTCTGTTCCACAATCTTTGCACAGTTCCTTCCTTTTCTAACTCCTCAGAGAAGTCTTCCCTCCCCATGCATGCCATCACCCTGTGTCCAACGTCCTCTTTTATTTTCTTTAAAGCACTCAACACTCTGATTTCATCTTTACCATTTATTGGGGAACTAGCTTATGCTATAGCATTTCCCCCCATAGAATGCAAGCTGCAGGAGTGCCTTGTCACTCAGTGCCTAATATGATGTCTATACATAGAAGTCTTTCAATAACGTTGCTTGAATAAATGAATGAATGAATGAATGAATACCCAGCTTGAGAAATCACCAAGCTCTCGTCCTGGCTTCTGAGTAATGGAGTAACCTCTGGCAAGTACTGAACCTCTTTGAACCTCAGTTTCCCCTATGAATAATTAGGAAGCTGGACTAGATGATCATTAAGGGCACTTCTTGTTTTATATTTCCATGGTTCATATTCAAATATTATTTCCCCCTTCCTTTTCTTCTCTTTCTCTTTCCTCTTTCCTCTCTCCCTCCTTCCACCCCTCCCTCCCTCTGTCAGCAGCACTCCTTGGATTCATGGATAGTTCTAAACCAGTTGGAGAGATTTTATGCATAAGCACAGACATCTCAAGGGTGTATGGTCTCTAGACAGTAACTTGTCATCACAATTGTTGTAGTGTTCATTTTCCCTTGCCTAGCCAACCCCATCAAAACCACACCTCCACTGCCAAGCCACAGCCCCACCCTGCCTTTGGAAATAAAAATGGAAATGAAGGATCCCCAGCTTCTGAAAGAAACAACAAAAAAATGCTGCACAAATTTTAACTAGTATGGTGTTTCTGGAGAAATCAGAGTGCAACTGACAGGACTGATTACAACTTTATAAATTTTTTAATGTAATAAACTTCATGAAGATAATAGGAGACAGATATCAAATTTTAGAGATTGCCAGAGACAATTCCTAAATTACTTTTTCTAGGCCATACCTAATTACAGTGACTATCTTTGTACATCCTTAACTTTTAGCCACTTAGTTACAATATGCTAGAAATATACATTAAAAAACAATATAGTGATGATTAGATAGCAATGATATACACTAGAACTTAACACCATTCCTTCCTTCAGGTCCTGTGAAAAATGATCTCAGGAAATGAAAAAGCAAATTTCTTCCATGTCTAGAACCGAAGTCAATATCAGCTGCAAAGACAGATGTTCATATGCTTGTAAATGCATACCTACAAACCAAGTTTTTAAAATTTAAAACCACATGAAGGCTTAGAATCACAGCATTTATGAACCAGAAGAACATTGCGACCTTCATTTAACACATGAGGAGATTGAAACTCAGAGAGCTCAAATGACTAGGCCAAGGTCATAGACCCCAATAGGGCTGGAGCTGGAACAAAACCTCTGATCTGCTTCCACGCTTTTCTCATCACACCAAGCTGTAGTGACTTGCAAAGCTCAATCATATGTGCCAACCCCTCACAGAACATGGTGGATTGGAATATAAAATTATCAGTCCATTAACTACGAAACCAGTTGAGGAATTATAGTATTCATTGTTATACTGTTGTTACAGTACTTGCTAATATTCGTTTGAGTTTATGTGTCAGGTACTCTACTATGTGCTACTTGTATTATCCTTTTTTTTTTCTAAAAGTTTTTTTTTAAATTTATTTTTGGCTGCGTTTGATCTTCGTTGCTGCACGCAGGCTTTCTCTCTAGTTGCGGTAAGCGGGGGCTACTCTTCATTGTGGTGAGCAGGCTTCTCAGTGCGATGGATTCTCTTGCCGTGGAGCACAGGCTCTAGAGCACAGGCTCCGTAGCTGCTGCGCATGGGCTTAGCTGCTCCGCGGCATGTGGGATCTTCCGGGGCCAGGGCTCAAACCCGTGTCCTCTGCATTAGCAGGCGAATTCTTAACCACTGCGCCACCAGGGAAGTCCCTGTATTATCTGATTTAATCCCCAACTAGCCCTATGGGTGGGGGTTCGGGGGGGAATAGTCACTTTTCTAAGCCTTTTACATCTAATAAATCATTTAATCCTCTAAATTATCTTATAAAGTAGTAGTATTACTCCTATTTTATAGGTGAAGAAACTGAGTCTTAAAGTGGTTGAGTCATGCTCAAGTTCAAACATACCCTTAAATCAATACATATGCAACCTCTCTATGCTATACTACCTACTCATTAGTTTCTACTTTCCCACCACCAAACATTAGAAGAAATAACAAGTATTGGGTTGGCCAAAAAAGTTCATTTGGGTTTTTCCATAAGATGTTACAGAAAAACCTGAACGGACTTTTTGGCCAACCCAACAGCTTAACTTGAGCTGCTCCTCCCTGCATTCACCTAGCTTCTCAATATTAGCTGGTGGTAGAGACATTTAAAGATATAGGAGCTAAAAAAGAGAGAAGACCATTTGCAACCTGAATAAGTTGGACAATCCAGGATTTTATTATGGTATCAGCAGTGCTTAAACTTCAACAGGTATAGCTATGGCCCATGAAAGTATGTTTTCTGCACATGGTGGCCTGGTATAAAAACATAATTTGTAAATTACTAAGTGAGCTCCTTGCAAGAAGGAGCAGAGACATGCTCTTGCTATGTCAGTTAGTGGGGAAATTTGTGGTAAGAACACATAGAAAGGTGAGAAAGCACAGGAAACAGTCTCAGTGGCTGCAGTCAGGCCTCAGGGAACATCATTCAGTTTTCTTCAGGTTGCAGTAGTAGCTCTAGTCATTCAACAGCAGTTCTAGTTGTCCACCACATTCATGACTTACTTCACTTCTCTGCTGGTCTCCTGTCTCTCAACCTATTCACTGCCGATTGACTTTTCTGTGTTCACCTCTCCTACTTCTCTCTCCTGTCTCTCTCTGCTCTGATCTCTCTTCTTTATTTATTTATTTTAAATTATTACTTTTTTATTTATCACCCATTTTTTTCCCTGTAGGGCTCACAATCAAACTCCATGAGAAAGAGAGGAATCTGAGCAGGTACATAACTAGATCTACTGGTGCATCTAGGAGATGGTACTCCCCTTGGGTAGAGTGCTCACATCAAGCCATCTAAAAGTCTATAGATGGCTGCCTTCCCACTCACCACCCCTCCTCCCCAAAGAAACATCTTTGTGTCCATTAGCTGCAACCAAAGTAGCAGGATCATATAGAACAAAATATGACCTATACGTTTAGAAGGGAAATTTGAGCATGGCAAACAATTTGTATGGTTTGTCTGATACAAATACAAATCCTCTTTCATGTACTGGTGGTGCTAATCAGTTCAAAAGCTTTTGCTGAAAAATAATAATTATTAAACTTAAGGGTAGAAACCAAAAAATAAAGGGTCATTGCTAACAATTCTCTCATTGTAGGCTTCAGCTATAGCTCCATTATTAGCTGTGGCATACTCAGAATTGGACACCATAAACTCTCTTAATGCTCTTGATCCTCAACTCTCTTACCTGCTGAATCTATAGTGAACAATTTTAGTTGATTCAGGATACAAAAAAGCAGCTGTTACCTGTCTTCTTCTTTTGTAACCCAGAGGCTCTGATATATCTGACATTTTTGAATGGCCAAATAATGGAGGTTTCTGAAGTTGTTTTGTTGATGGTGTTGACCTACAAGGGGGTGGAAATAATAGTACCTTGCAGTTGCAGACCATTTTGTATTTTTGAAGTGCTCCTCATTGAAATGCTACTCTCTTACTCCTTTGTACTTCCCTGGGGCCTTGACTTTGTCAAACGATAAAATGAAAATCCTTCACAGTCCCATTCAAGGATCCTCTCCTTTTCCATGAGCCCATCCTGGTTTCCTGAATCCACCTGATCCCTCATTTCTCTGACCTCACTAGTACTCGTTGGCTATGTTCACTAGTACTCGTTCAGGCATGACATATGTCGCTATAATTACTTTTAGAAAACCATAAATTTTTACTTTTTTATAGTAAATTCCTTGAAGGCAGAGAAAATGAGCCACCTAAAACAGTATCTTGCATATGCAAGGTATGAAAAACAGCAGAAACTAACACAACATTGTAAATAGACTATACTCCAATAAAAATTAATTTTAAAAAAGGTATCAAAAAATAAATGAGGGGAATACATGGGAAAGGCATGATTATGCCCACTTTATAGATGAGGAAGAAAAAACACACCATTTGGGAACTGAGGAAAATATTGCACTGACTCATGGTGGCCCTAAACCAAGGTGCAGAAGCAAAGGAAGAGACAATTTAAAAGTAGAAGTAGAGGAGACTGGCAAAGACTAAAATGAGGAAGAAGAGAAAGAATGAGAAGAGACAGGAAAGGAAGAGATGCATCACTAGAGGGCTGAGATGAATGGACAAGCAGCAAAGAGGAGATTTTTTTTTTTTTTTCTTCAGTGAAGTGGGAGATAAAGGCAGAAGAAAAAGGCAGAAAAGCATTTTTATAATCTCCTTAGGAAAATGCTTTATGTCAACCAGAAGAGCTAATTTGGGCTTTGAGAAGTAGGAAAAAAATGAGGAAGCCTCTATCCCTTGGTCAAAGGTAAGAGAACTGAGAAAAGTAAATAGAGGATAAAGGGGAAGAAGAGAGGGAAGTGGTTGGTCCTTTTTTTGGTTATTAAAATTATTCCACACAAAATCAGTTTTTGACAACTTTGCAAAATCAAAGGGAAAAAAGAAAACTGCAACGAAAGGAACTTAAGTCTAGGTTATACTTTACTTGTTACAATGGAATATTTTACTATACTTTTAAAGTTACTTCCACCTTCTGCTTTAATCTGACGATGATGTAGACCTAAACAGCACCCTGAGATATTGAATGATTTATCAGCACCACAAATGTGACCCAGTATGTGATGTTTTGAGTCAGAAATTCTGTGCAGTTTGGGTAACTGTAGGTAAAACTTCTAAAACATATGTTTAAATTCTTTGTCATCAAATAAGAACTTTTCAACCATTTTAAACCAGAACTTTCAAATGACTGTCTAATCTAGCATGTCTTATGACCATCCTAAGTTTGACACCAGAATCCTGCCCATTATGCAAAGTATCAGAGAAAACTTAGTTCTAATTTTGTTTAAATTAGAAACTAAAGATAGATGTGTAATATCTTCTCTGTTGGCTTTTAGGATAGCTTTCTCATCAGTTTTCCTCTTTCCACTCTGACCGCTGTTCTTGAGTTTTCATTGAAGCCTTCTCTTCTATTATAGATTCCTCCCTTATGTTGGCATTCCTTGAGAGTCCATCTTTGACTCTCTGCTTTTCTAACATTACACAATCTCCTTGGAACATCTGCTCTATTTCCATTGTTTCAATTATTATTCAGAAACAGATGACACCCCCAACATACTCTATCTGCTACCTAATCCCCCTCTATGAAGCTTCAGAACCATAATTCAAATAGTCTGGATGCCTCTAGTGTGGTCCTCAGTCACTGCAAACTTCACATGTCCAAAAATGATCTTATTTTCCCCCTCAAACATGTTCTTCCTGTGTGCTCTTATGCCAGCACAATCATCTGTCAAGTTTCCCAAAGCAAAATAATGGATGTTATCTTTAATTTCTCCTTCAGCTACACCTCCAGTTATCTGGTCCCATGGAGTCTACCTGTTGAGTATTTCTTGAATGGTCAGCTCCATCGATCTCAGTTAACTCCTACTCATCCTCAGAACTCTACAATGAAATCTTCCTGACTTTCCTTTGCTAGATTGTCAGGTCTTCCAATTTTACTCTTTTATTTTACTCTGTGCCTATCTCTTACAATAGATATTAGTTTATGGTAGACTAAGCTGATATACCAAATAGACCCAAATAAGTAATCGCTCAATCATCAGGAACTATTTTCCTACTCACGTAACACTCCTGGCCTAGTAGTCAGGTTGTCAGTGTAACTTTCCTCCACACATTTAGCAGGCTGGCTCCTCTCTGTTTATTTCTCTACCACACTCCATCACTTCTGCTTAGATGTCATTGTCTAGACTTCAGTCACATGACCATACCCCACTGCAAGGGAGGCTGGGAAATGTAGTTAGCTGTCTACCTAGGCAAAGAAGCAAACAACAGATCTGGGGGGAAAGCAGTCTCTGCCACAATATCACCTATCACAGTTGCCATTTTATATTTATTTGTACAATATATTTATTTATATTAATGTACATCATTAATGTCCATTTCTTCCACCAGATTTTTAACCTATGTTAGGGCAGATGCATTTTTGTTCACAACCCAGTCTCAATAAGCCTCTAAAAATATGTGTTGAATTAATCAGTAAATACTTGTTAATCCAGATCTAGCACAGGGGTCCCCAACCCCCGGCTGCTGACCAGTACCAGTCTGCAGCCTGTTAGGACCTGGGCCACACAGCAGGAGGTGAGCTGTGGGCAAGGGAAGCTTCATCTGCCGCTCCCCATCGCTCCCCATCGCTCCCACCCCTCCCCATGGCTCCCCATCTCTCCCCATGGCTTCCATCCCTCCCCATCTCTCCCCATCGCTCCCCATTGCTCCCCATCGCTCGCATGACCGCCTGAACCATCCCCTCTGCCACCCCATCCATGGAAAAATTGTCTTCCATGAATCCAGTCCCAGGTGCCAAAAAGGTTGGGACCGCTGCTCTAGCATATTAGCCTGGAGCATTACAGCAGCCTCTTAACTGACCTCCGTGTCTCCCTTCCTAGCCCCTCCATAGCAGAGCCTCTCCATAGGGATCTTCCTAAACTGTACACTTGATCCTGCCATTTCCTCTACTTTAAAACTCTTCAATACTCCTTCATTGCCCTCAGAACTCTTTATTTTGCCATGTAAATTCCCTTCCTGTTCATCTTCCCAGCCTTCCTTCTCACCATTGCTCTCTTTCTACATTCCTTCCCATCACAGATGCACACACCCTCACTCACACTCTCACACACATACTCACTCCCTTTCCAATCTAGCCACACTCAAACATTGACACTTCCCCCCACAGCATCGTGCCCCTCCCCTGGCTAACTGCTCATTGCCCTCAAGTCTCAGCTTAGTCTGTCACTTTGTTGAGGATATCCCTTAGCTCTCAAGATGGTGTTGGTGCCCTTACCCTGTGCTCCCATGGCCTTTTACTACTGTAGGGGTTATTTTATGATTTGCCTGAAGTTATCAAGTGCTTCTCCCCCAGCAGACTGCCCTGCCACATCTTATTCCCTGTGGTGCTCCCAGCACTTAACACATTGCTTAGCACATAGTCTACATCCTGGAAATAGAGGATGGATGGATGGATGGATAGATGGATGACATTTAGGAGGAGCCATTGAGCCACTGAGTTCAGCTTTAAGTAAGATCAGGTAGGGACTTCCCTGGTGGCCCATTGGTTAAGACTCTGCCCTTCCACTGCAGGGGGCGCGGGTTTGACCCCTGGCTGGGGAAACTAAGATCCCGCATGCTGCATGGCCAAAAAAAAAACAAAAACAAAAAACCTTCAGTGGTGGAAACTCCACAATTCCTAGGTAAAATTGTATTCAAGGTAGAAACATTAATAATCAAAAATGTTTTCCAAATTTCTTTCCATAATCTGAACCTCTTAATCATCGTCTTATTGCAAAAGTTCCAAAGAGGTGTTTTCCTTCTCTTTCATACATTAACTTTTAAAACCCAAATGGTCTTAAACTTGCACTTTCTGATGATGCAAATGGTTAATAAGTTGTCTTTTCTCTTGATTTCAAGATAGAGTAGGACATGGGGTTACACACAAGCCTAACATTTACTCTACCTGTTTTTCTACCTGGGGCTCATGGAGCATGATGGATCTCTAAATGGGTAAATATAAGAGGAGCTGAGGGACTTCCCTGGTGGCACAGTGGTTAAGAATCCACCTCACAATGCAGGGGACATGGGTTCTATCCCTGGTCTGGAAGATCCCACATGCCGCGGAGCAACTAAGCCCGTGCGCCACAACTACTGAGCCCATGTGCCACAACTACGGAAGCTGCGTGCCTAGAGCCCATGCTCCACAAGAGAAGCCACCGCAATGAGAAGCCCGTGCACCGCAACGAAGCGTAGCCCCCACTCGCCACAACTAGAGAAAGCCCGTGTGCAGCAACGAAGACCCAACACAGCCAAAAATAAATAAATAAAATAAATTTATAAAAAAAAATTAGACAAGTTATCTGTAGCTAAGTAATTTAAAAAAAAGAGAGAGGACCCTATTTTCCCCAAGTATATTTGCTTGTGTGTGCTCCAGAGTCTTGGAGACTGGAGGGGTGGAGCTTGGAGATAGGACAAAGCTTGTCCTGGGTCCAGCCTCCCAGTGTATACGCAACTCAGCAGCCAGAATAACAAACTCCCAATTTAGGAATTTGCCATGGATGCTGCCCAAAGATCATTCCTGTGTTCCTCTGAGTGTATTGGACTAACTTAAAAAAAAAAAAAAAAAAAACTCATTTTCGTATGTAAATATCAGCAGTCTATCATCACCTGAGCAAGAACAATAGATTTCTTTTTTTTAAATAAATAGATTTATTTATTTATCGCTAAGTTGGGTCTTTGTTGCTGCGCGCGGTCTTTCTCTAGTTGCAGAGAGCGGGGGCTACTCTTCATTGCCGTGTGCGGGCTTCTCATTGTGGTGGCTTCTCTTGTTGCGGAGCACGGGCTCTAGGCGCGCCGGCTTCAGTAGTTGTGGCTCGCGGGCTCTAGAGTGCAGACACAGTAGTTGTGGTGCACGGGCTTAGTTGCTCCACGGCATGTGGGATCTTCCCAGACGAGCGCTCGAACCCGTGTCCCCTGCATTAGCAGGTGGACTCCCAAACACTGTGCCACCAGGGAAGCCCAAGGACAATATATTTCAAAATGCTGGTTATCGCTAGAGGCGAAGGAATGAATTTAATGAGGCATTCACAGGACAGGAAACTTTACAATTTCATTTTAAGAGCAACAGCTACTTGCAGGGGGTGGAAAAAAAGATCTTCCTACTTAATTTATCTGCCCAATTACATCTGACATTCCTGTGAAAATAAAAAGTGTGAAAAAAAAGAGTAAACTTCTAAACCAATGCTTCTATTCCAAGAATTTTACTGATCTAAATTTCCTAAAACTTAGTTGAGTAAGTCTGTAAGCTGTTTTGATTTTTATACAGAGGGAAGAAGGAAAAGTACAGCACATGCTCTGACTTAGCGTCAACTTCCCTCTGTTTTATTTTCAGCCCAGTCAGAAAACCATGCTCTTTGCTTGCCTCACTCCTTTGTTTTTCCAAAAAAGTATTCTCTTTTGTGTAAGGTTCTGGTCCAAAATAATCAGCATTGGAAGTTGCACTGTTTTTGCTTCATGTCTGTGGCCTGAGTCATTCTCTCCAAAACCAGGATGCCCTCAGGGAAGATACAGAGGAAATGATGTAATTCTCTCTGGTCTCTTTCACGCTTTGGGCTTTTTCTTTGGGCCTGAGCCTTAATGAATGTTTTCTAATTAGCTAGCAAGGAGTACAGTGGAAAAAAAACAAGTGTCTCTTCTGTCTCTCCCTTCTCCTCGCTAGAGGCACACACACTATTTGCTCCTTCAGGGAGCTCCGGTGATTTTGACAGAATTAGTGCATAAATCTTCTCAGTGTCATTGTCAAGCAGCTGGAAGCAAAGGTATTTTGTTTTGCCTACTTTATGAGTTGGAAACCAAAAAACAGAAAGTGTCATATCCAAGGTCAAGCATTGCCCGAAGGAGAGGGAGGGGCAGTGGAGCGGGTTGGGGGGAGGGGCAGGGGCAAATATAATCTCCCAATTCCTCTGCTTCATCCCCCAAGCAAAGCCCTTTCTATGCAAATGAAGAAAGCGAAACTCTAAATTTAGGAAACCTGTTTAGAACAGACTTCATATATTAACTCGATAAATGTGTGCTCAATTCCTGGGCACTTTGGATACCATATCATTTTCTAATTATACCTTTGAATGAATTAATTTTGCTCTTTTTCTCTGATACTTGGCTTCTTGGGTTATTCGCCTGGTAAAAATCAGCCATTGGCAAATGCATGTGCTTTAATTTGATGGGGGGAGGAACTGGGAAGCTTGGACCCATACCCCCGACTTCAGCTACTGGAAAACCATAGCACTTGGGGCCGTTCAAAGCATTTTCTCAACTACCCTTCCCTCTGAGCCCCAGGACTTGCTGTTATTTTAACACGTGGCTTTCTCCCTGTGGAAATGATCTGTTCAATCTGTCTGTCTCCTCAACCAGACTTCAGCTTGTTAATTCACTCTGATAACCCCAGCACCTTAAACTTTAGAGGAAACTCGTGAAATGGCTTCTGGAACTAAACTAAGGAAAAGGAGGACTAGGTGAATGGTGAGAATTCAAGGGAGGGAAGTGAAGGGAGAGAGAAGGGAGGCGAACGCCTGAGGGAAAGAAGAGCAGAGTTCACGCTGGCACCCCAAATTACTTTGAGGCAGCAAATATCTATTTTTAAGAAGGATCTAGGCCCTCAGAAGGAAGCAACACACTTACTAAAGAGTTAAGGAAAGACTGCGAGGAAACAGACTCTGGCTCATAAAAGTCAACGGGTGTTCCTCAACCAGTGAAATTGCTGGTCTGGTAGTTTAAAAGACCTATTCCTGGCTCCACCCTGGACTACGAACACAGAATTCTTGGGGGTGGGACCTCGGAGAGTTTTTAACAAGTACCCAGGGTACTAGAGTTCGAAAAGCATTGATGTGGTCTTTCCGGAAAGCATTTCATTCCCCTCCATCCCACCGAGGTCCAATTAGTGTGGAGTGTTTTTCATTGAAGACCTAGCCTTCTATGGGAAAGCCAGGTTTGTCAATGTGGAGACCAGGAGACTCCAGAATATAAACTATGATGTCCTTTCATTCATTCTGCCCAGTGTCTCTCTCTCTCACACACACACACACAGACATGCATGCATGCAATGTGCACACACGCTTCCAATAAATTCCAGATCTCTTCAGGGCCAGTGCCTGGGGTCACTTACCTCATCCCTTTAAAGGCCTTCTGTCCAGGACAGCCCTAACTAAAAGTCTGAAAATTAGGTAGGGGAAAAAAGAGCTGTTTAGGGCAAAACCTCTTTGGACAAAGTTCCTTGTATTGCAGACCTTTGGCTTCTGTGTCTAGATAAAACTAAAAGATATTCGCATGGAAAGAGAAAATGAAAAAAAGGCTAATTCTGTTTTCTAAAACTCACTACAGATTTGGTGACAGATGAACTTGCATTTTGCCTTCATTTTTTCCAAGTGATTCATTCTTCTTGGTTCCTGAACACCTGCTTAAAAACATGGCTTTCTTCTCTCTGTCCTTAGGGAGTGCCAACCAGATCTGAAACCATGAGGTAGGTCTAATACCAGGGGAGGGGTAGTGGGGTGGAGGAAAGTCCGACTTGATCTACAGTGTATTCATGGTTTAAAATCATACATTGTGCAGAAAGCATTGGTGAGATTTGTGGTGTGAAAGAGGGAACTTGGAGCAAGCTCTCGGAGCCAGAGTTTCCATGCCCAAGGTGAATGTTGACATTACCGAGGCTGGAATCCCTGTTAATGCCTTAGGTTTTCCTTCCACGGCATTAAGTTTGGGGTTTTCTTTCCTCCCAAGTTTTTCAGAGCAACCCACAATAAAAAAGGAAGGTTCGCCCAGCAGAATTTACTTGCAATGACCACTGACCTGTGTTTCCCAAGTTTACTCATTTGTCCAACTTCCCTTCTCGGTCGCCTCTGTCTCTTTATTTTCAGCTCCTTGTCAGTTAATTCACATTTCCTGATTTGGCAAACAGTGCTCCCCCAACCTCCTTTTTCTTGGGTAAAACTTCCTGAGTTGACCTTAAAGAGAACTGTTACCTCACCCGAGAGCTTTAGCAGGAAAATGGCATTTAGGTTTAATTACCTAAAGCCTCGCAGTAGTTACCACTTTATAAAATTCAAGTGACTTTTTTCCAAGCTCCCTGTGTTCCAAAGTTGGCTGGCTGGTGACCTCTGGGAGGGTGGGATGCCACACCAGTCCCCTGGCCTTGGCAGGCAGCAAGGGTGAAAGCTTTTCCAGAGCTCGCCGGCTGAAAGGCTGGCAGCAGAGAGGGCTGTAGACCTCCAGGGCCGTTCTGGAATCCAAGACAAGGAGGGCACACATGACAAGACCAGGGAAGAACCACTCCATTGACTCTTTTTACTCAAAGATGCACCTCCTCCTTCAGAAAAGCCTGAAAGACCTGGGCCAGGGAGCTGGTCACGCAATTGCCTCTATCCCCTCGTCAGCTTTCAGGGAGAAGTGGGGAAGTGGGCTGTCGTTGTCATCCGCGGTGACCACAGCCTTCCCCGGGGCCCTTTGCAGCCACTCTTGCATGTCTGAGTCTCAGAGCTCCAGATGTTCTTCCCTCTTCTTAAAAGTCTGAACGGTCAAGACTCAGTCATCTCCATTGGCACCTTCCTGGGGATCTGTTCAGGACCATGTTTGCTTCTCCTGGTGGTATCTGTGTCATCTCTGGTTTGGGGGAAAAGAGTTTAATTTTGATCCACTCCCCTGCGGCTACGGGTCTTTGCTCAGATGTGGCCTTTCCAGACCACAGGTGTAGCCCCCCACGCCGAGGGAGCCTTTGCTGCCCTCTTCTCTGCTTTATTTTCCTACATCACACTTGTCACCTCCTAACATGCTTTGTCCATGCATTCCATATTACTTCTTTTTTTAAAATTTATTATTTATTTATAAATTTATTTATTTATTTTTGGCTGCGTTGGGTCTTCGTTGCTGGGTGCTGGGTTCTTCTAGTTGCAGCGAGTGTGCGCTACTCTCCACTGCGGTGCGTGGGCTTCTCATTGCGGTGGCTTCTCTTGCTGCGGAGCACGGGCTCTAGGTGCGCGAGCTTCAGTAGTTGTGGCTCGCGGGCTCAGTAGTTGTGGCTCACGGGCTCTAGAGTGTAGACTCAGTAGTTGTGGCACACAGGCTTAGATGCTCCACAGCATGTGGGATCTTCCCGGACCAGGGCTTGAACCCGTGTCCCCTGCATTGGCAGGCGGATTCTTAACCACTGCGCCACCAAGGAAGCCCCATTTTACTTCATTTTTTTCTCTTCTTTTGCCATCTGCTCCACCCCCCACCCCACCCCACCCGCTGCACCCTCAGCCTCTGTGATGGAAACTCTGGGGAGCAGGAATTTGGGCTACTTTGTTCACTGCTCCACCCCCAGCACCTAGAATAGTGCCGGGTACATAGTAGGTGCTTAATAAGTATTTGTTGAAGAGTGAATGAATTTGAGGAATTTCTGAAACCAGAAAGAAGATACGGGAAGGTATACTTTTGGATCAGGGAGAATCTAAAATACCAAGGCAGGAGGGCCAGCAAGAGAAGGCATGGAGGAAGATAGCATTTAAGTGAAGGAGAGTTGCCTGCTTCATCCTTGATGTTTACAGTTAACTACTAGTGGTTAGGTGTCATTGTTGATAAGACACAAATGAAGAAGTGGAGGCACAGAAAGTTTCCATGCTTACCCAAGGTGACAGCAAGAGAAAGTGGCAGGGGTGTCTGACTCTATAGGGTGCTTTTCCCCATGTGCTGCCATTGGTTCCCTGACTCCAGTTCAGGACAAAGGCTGGTAATTTGGCATCCTAAGCAGATTCAGTTAAAATGCACCACGGTGAGATTTCAAATCCCACCTCAGTAGCTTTAGGCAAGGCTCTGAATCTCTGTGTGTACCTGTTTCCCTATAAATAAATAAAAAAAAAGGTGGGACCTGGCATTTTATAATTCTGTTTACACCTCCCAAAAGCCCAGTGGGATAGGAAGAAGAAATTAAAAGCCAGGAAGACTACGTGACTCACTGTGTGGTTAAGTAACATGTCAAGTCAGTGGTCTGAAGACAAACCACCGGGGCAGGAGGTGTCTTGACAAGTCACAATTGTCGCCTCTTCTCCAAACCACATAGTTTTAATGGCTCAAGAGAGATTAAGAATGACATGCTAACTCTGAAGCTGTAGTGAATTTAAAGTCCTACTTGCAAAGCTCTTTCCATAAGGCGAGTAAAGCAAAGCTTTGGAAATTGTAGCATGACAGATGAACTCTTGGGGCTGAGGGATCTTGCTTGGGCGAGGAAGGCTGGATGTGAGCGTGGATGCTACATGTTCTGGTGAATCCACAGAAGTCAATTAACATGCAATCTATGGAAAAGCTCAAGTGGCCTCCAGGCTTGTACTTGTTTTGTTGTTAACACATTGGAATGCTTGACTCTTGATTACTTTTCCGTTTTCCTGGGTTTGCTGGTTAAATGCTGTATGTGAAACCCTTTGAATCATTTAAATGGGAGAGAAAAACACAAAAAAAGTCTTTACTTCACCACGATACCAGACCTAGAGTAGTGGTTTTAATTGTTTTATGTTTAATTGAGTACATACTGTGTTAAAGAAAAAACTTTAAACAGGCAAACTTCAAGTGTTAGGTTTAGTGTCCCTGTATCTTTGGAGAAGACTGTTTAGCAGAGAAATCTTTCTGTGTCCCTTGAGGCAAGGGCAGGGTCAAATAATATCTTCCTTCTTCAACCTGTGAAGTCAGTTTTGAAATTATTTTGTTTTCTTTTGGCTAGATGGTATTCCATATCTTGGCTGGAACAGAATCATTGGGCCACATGATTTTCTCTAAGTAAAAAAGACAAACTTGTGAAAATTGGGCTCTGATCCCCCTCTGTAACACTAGCACTCATGAAAAATCCAATGTTTACAGAATTCCTTAGTTAATGATTTAGGAATCTCCACTCTACCCCCTGCACCACCAGATAGGAGCCTCTCTCCTCTCTTGGGTCTGGAACTAGGTTACAAGCCCAAGGGCCATGGAGGATTGGATTCTCCAATGCATGGCCCTTGTGGGTTACCTTTGTAAGTCTTGTAGGTGAGTGCCAGTCTGGCTAAGCTGTAGGTGTCCAAGAAAGCAGGGGCAGAACTACAGAAAATCTGATCCGTGAGAGACATGATGTGACGGGCACATAGCCTTACAGGGGCGGAGGACACCAGTTCATCTCTTTTGCAGGATTTAAAACTATCTAGGGTGGTAGTGATGGAGGAAAAGATGGCAAATGTTAGCAGAAGGGAGAGACTTGGCTTGTATGTGCGGGTTCACATTTTTCCCTGAGAGAAATGTTCTCTTGACCCTCTCTAGCCACAAAGGCCCAGAGGAAGCATTCTGCTGGCAGGATTAGGGTTTTTAAATGTATTACTTTTCCCCATAGGCTTCTGTCATGCAATTAAAAATTGGACTCAGCATCCATGTCATCTTTATAAGTTATTTGTACGTGATATCTTCATGTTCTTTTTCCTAGTTGCTGCTTATTTCCTATATATGCACTTATTTCCTATATATATTTCATATACATATATATATATATCTTGTTTTCCAAGCTAGCTTCTTTGCTGAATATTTCTTGAGCACCTACTATGTACTAAGCAGTGTATATAGTATTGTGATCGAGAATGCCAAAATTTTGACATTCTGATTAGGACCTCTTCAATGATTTTGCCCTTTATCCTCTCTTTGCTGCCTTTGCTTTCTAGTTACTTTATCCTATGTGCTTCATATTCATCTCCAATTTTTGTCTAAAGATAAGGCACTAAAATATAATTTTCAAAAAGATAAAACCATGACTCCCATACAAATACAAAATGAATACGTGCTAAAGACTTTAACTCATTAATTCATTCATGAGGGAACCAGAAAGATGTTAAAACCAGTTCAAAGGACAATCTGAAGAACAAATACATGTAGGTGATCTGGAATGCCAAGAGGAATTTACAGATAGATGCAAAATCTCCTGGCACACAGTAGGTGCTCAATAAATGTTAACTCTTTGTGGTGAACGTCTGTCCTACCTGGTAGTTCTTAATAAACTTCACTAAATTAAACCTGATTGAATAGAAGGGCAGGTGGGGTAGAGGAGGATGGTGGTCTGAGCCTAGCCATAAACAGAGGGGCCACTTACAGAAGACAAGTCTTGCATAGCAGGCTGTTCTGCAAAAGATATTTGAAATGTTTATACCAATTCCCGGAGTTGCTTAGACTTGCTTTTAATTTAGGATGATTCTAAGACCAGCTGTGATGAATTTCAGTAAAACCTCCCAAGAAGATAGCAGGTTTTTGCATGCCACAATTGAACTTCTCATTTTCAAGTAGAGAGACATGAAAGGCTTCTGAGGAATGGAGTTGTAATTGTCTTTCAAGGACTAGAATGATAAAGAGATTGGATGGAAGGGTAGAAGAGAAAAATCAGCACAGTTGGGTAGCCAGGAGAGCACCATTCTTGCCCTGGTTTAACCGTCCATAGTGGCAAACCAGACCAGTCTGTCCAGACCCGTTCATCCTCTGCGCCTCAAACTGAGTGGACCATACTTTTTAAACTGTTCTGTGAAGAAAATGCTTTAGTAGCTTTGTAAACATTTGATTCAAATTTCAGTTTTCACTGTTTAAAAATTGGTTATTAAAAGCAAATGGTATGATTAATGCCAGACAAGGCATTTTCCCGAGGCCCAGCTCATTGCTTCAGCCACCCTCTAGTCAGGAGAGTGCGGTCAGAGTCGCCCGGCAGTCCGGGTAGAGTCCCCCTGGAGGGTTCTGCTCTGGACCAGCTGTCATACACGGGTGGTGTGGGGAGGGGAGGGGGATGAAAAACCCATGCGAGGAGTTCCTGGTCTTATGGTCTTAATATTTCCAATGCTCGGCAAACAGCTCTTTCCCATTAATGATGTGAATTAGATGACTGATAATTCACCCATCTTCCTAATGTGAATCTTCCTAAAAGAGGGCAACAGAATAAATTAATTTAGAAAGTGAACTGGAAAGTCTTTACAAAAAACAAAAGCAAATGGTTTTAAATAATTAAAAAGTACTGGAAATGGATAGTGGTAATGGTTGCACAACTTGTGAATATTCTTAAAGCCACTGAATTATACACTTAATGATTAAAATGGTAAATTTTATGTTATATATTTTATTACAATTAAAGAAATTTTAAAACAAATGTACACTCAGATTAATTATATACTAAATTTTCATAAAATATGGACTTCCCATATGCTCTCCAGTTTTTAGGTAGACTTTGAATAAAGCCTTTCCTTCCATCTTTATTTGAAGAATATCCTGAGGTCAAAGGTAACTGTTTATTAAAACTATTGCCGTTTGTAACTACATCTATATCCAAATTAGAATTTTTTTGACATTTATTGAGTAGCTAAGACTAAACACAGAAACACATTGCATGATGAGGCTGTAACGATTTTCCATTAGGTCCTATTTCTAACTGTTTGTGTTAAACAAAAACAGCTTCTTGGAATGATATTATAGTGAGGAGTTTTAATTTTAGCACATAAAAAAACAATTTATGGTAAAAATGCCATTTTAATCTATTGTATTTTAAAATACTGTTGAGAGTCCCATTGCTTAAAAAAATTTTTTTGGAATCACTCTACTGCATCATCTTTAAAATTCTCTCTGACTTGTTTATTGTTACAATTGTAAAACATTTAGTGTTTGAAAAAGACATACTCTGTGAGTTGCTTTTAGCAGGCAATGAAAACATAATATAAGTAAGATGTATATTTACCTTCAGAACAGGCAAATCCCAAAGATGGAAATATCCAGTAAGTCTATTCCCATCTTCAACTGGCTACATGTAAATAATACACACTAGACTTCTAATTTCTTAATGTCTGAACAGAAGAGTTACGCTAATTTAACACTTCTTAGTCTTGGTCTTATAAAGTTCTCTCTTAAAATCCTTTTGTTTTAATTTAATCCTCCTTTTCTGAGTTACAGAGCTCTTTCAAAGAAAGTGCTTCATCCTTTCCAAATTATTTAGATGGGGAGGACCATCCCCACCCGCAATTTTCATGCAAACGTGACATACGTGTTTATCTAGGGAGAAGGTCAAAGTTTTATCAAATTCTCAAGGGATTTATGAGACGTAAATAATTGCCTTCATCCTTAATCCTCCTTTTCTTTTTGCTAATGTAAATCTTGCCTATGAATCATCTAAAAAAGGATTCTGCTATGGACAGTAGGTCCATATCCTGATGGTCACCAAGATAAATAAATCCTTGAAAAAAACATGTCCATGTCCCATGCGTTTCTTTCTTTGGGGATAAACTGCTAACACCATGTTAAAATCCCATGCTACTATGAGATTGCGCTTGAATTTTAATTTCCAGTTTCGAATTAAGTATGAAAACATGAACCGAAATCACCTGACAAAAATAAATAAATAAATAAACGGGTGCAAGAGAGTTGAATGATAGATTTCATATTCAAATAAGCATCTAAGAAATTTAAATGAGAACATATCAAATGAGTTTGATCTATTTCTTAATAGTTTGATATAATAAAAGGAAATATTTAGGGCTTCCCTGGTGGCGCAGTGGTTGAGAGTCCGCCTGCCGATGCAGGGAACACAGGTTCGTGCCCTGGTCCGGGAAGACCCCACATGTCGCGTAGTGGCTGGGCCAGTGAGCCATGGCCGTTGAGCCTGCGTGTCCGGAGGCTGTGCTCCGCAGCGGGAGAGGCCACAGCAGTGAGAGGCCCGCGTACCACAAAAAAAATAATAAATAAAATAAAAAAATAAAGATATTTTATAGGATTTTCTAAAGCAAAAGGGGTCAGAAGCTATTTTCTCTTCTTTCCTACTGAATGCATGTAAATAAGCTTTTAAATACAGTGCATTTTTTCTTTTTTCTTTTTCTTTTTTTTTTTTTTGGTGCACCTCCACTGCCCAGCAGGGTCCTGGGACACTGTACAAGACGAGGGAGGTACTTTTTACATTTTTTGGTAGAGGCAGTCGCTGTCCTCCAGGTGCTTACAATCTAGCCGGGGAGACACAACTAATGCACACGTATACAATCATTACAATTAGAGATTACCACAGTATTGACCACAACAGTATGAGACCTGGGGGATGCAAGATCATTGAGGGGCTGGGGGCTCGGAGAAGTTTTGGTAAAGATGGGATTCGTTTTCTTGTTCAATAGGTTCAAATTGAGGGACACATTTCTTTGGGTGAGAGTGGGGGGAAAGAGGGATTGAGGGAGCAAAGGCAGCAAGGCTGGAATGCACATGCCATAGGCAAGGGGCAGTGAGGGGGCCCCGCTCAAATAGAGTGATTTTTGTGTTTTGCTAAGATGTCCAGAAGATTCAAGTTAGAGGCAAATGATATTGAGCAGGTCACTTAACCCCAAGTCTTCATTTTCTCATAATATCCAAATTAATCCATATATCCAAATTACAGGATTAAATATGGTAATAATTATTAAAAGCACCTCTCAAACTGGGAAGTTCTTTTTAACAGTACTTATTTTACTGTGATATATTATGCTACCTACAAAATCCCAAAGTGAGAAACAAGGGTTGAAGAGAAAAAAGGTTACAAAACACAGGGCTACTGACTTCACACTCATTCATCAGGACAAACCATAATGTATTTCTTAGTAGTTGTGTTGCTGGGTTTGTAAAGGTTGTCTTCCGCTTACTAACGCCTTACTGTAATTGAGGTTCTTCAGCCCTCAACTTCATACTTAGTGGAAATAAATTTCGGTTCTGCAACTGAGTAACAACTATTTGGTTAGAAACTGACATTACCAAGTTGAGAGTATCCCAAAGCATCATATCTGGGTCATATCAACTCATTTTTTCTCTTTTGTTTGGGATGGCAAAGCCTATTGTGTGACCTTCATCCCTAGAACAAGTTAAGCTTAAATCTTCCTTCAAGCATGTATCTCAGTGACTAGAATCTAGCAAGGCATATCTGCATAACATCACCATCCCCAGGCAACTGGTTTTTCTTTTGTTTTGTTTTAATTTTTTGAATATTTTTGGCCCCTCGCAGCTGGTGGGAACTTTGTTCCCGGACCAAGGATCGAACCTGTGCCCCCTGCCATGGAAGTGCAAAGTCCTAACCACTGGACCACCATGGAATTCCCCCCAGACAGCTGTTCTAAACCCCCATACCTCCACCACTGCTATGGTGGTGCCCAAACCCTGGTGACCTGAAACTAATAGCATCTGCCACCTTCTTTCAGTTATCTACTGCTGCATAACAAGTTACTTCCAAGCTTAGCAGTTTAAAACGATGAACATCTATTATCTCTACCACACTTCATTCTAGCCATACCCAGAATAGGAATCGCTGTACCTACACCAGTAGATGTAGTAAAATCCACACTATCATTTCAGAGAGTCTGCTCCAAGATCTCTCTGCCTTGAAATTTTAGCAAATAGATATTACAGCCTGGTTCTTTCCACAGTCTGCAATGAGAGGATGTGAGAGAAGGGAGAGAGATATGATTTGGTGCCAAAGACAAGCATTGTTATCTATAGTATATATATTACATACTATATATAGTAGTGGCTCCCAGGGTCTTGACTGCCATCAACTCTGAATCCCTCTCTAAACCCCTATGCAAAAATAGCATTTTACCTAATGCAAATTCCAGAAAAATCCCCAGCACCATCTTCCAACCAGACCACTACCTCCTTAATATTCTCTTACATAGAAATTCTAGAGCCATCCCTGTCTGAATATAAAATATTATGTGTTTGCCTGGAGCCTAGCAGAGCACCTGATATTCAAGAGTAGTTTGTTGAATACACGAAAAAATTACCCACTGAGAGTCCATTTAAGAATTTATTTATGCACCAAATATGTAAGTTGGTGCAGCCACTATGGAAAACAGTATGGAGGTTCCTCAAAAAACCAAAAATACAGTTGTCATATGATCCAGCAATCCCACTCCTAGACATATATCTGCACAAAACTATAATTCAAAAAGATACATGCGCCCCTATGTTCATAGCAGCAGTATTCACAATAGCCAAGATGTGGAAACAACCTAAATGTCCATCAACAGATGAATGGATAAAGAAGATGTGGTACACACACACACACACACACACACACACACACACACACACACCATGGAATACTACGCAGCAATAAAAAAGAATGAAATAATGCCATTTGCAGCAGCATGGATGGACCTAGAGATTATCATACTAAGTGAAGTAAGTCAGAAAGAGAAAACAAATACCATATTATATCACTTATTTGTGGAATCTAAATTATGACACAAATCAAACTATCTACAATACAGAAACAGACAGAACAGACTTGTGGTTGTCAAGGGGGAGGGGAATGGGGGAGGGATGGATTAGGAGTTTGGCATTAGCAGATGCAAACTCATATACAGAATGGATAAACAACAAGGTCTTACTGTATAGCACAGAAAACTATATTCAATATCCTGCGATAAACCATAATGTAAAAGAATATTAAAAAGAACTTATACATACGTATAACTTGCTTATTTTGCTGTACAGCAGAAACTAACGCAACATTGTAAGTCAACTAAACTTCAATTTTTTAAAAAAGTTAAAGAAGAGTTTATTCTAAGAAACCTTTAAGATTTTTTTTCGTCCTAGCATATTATTTTCAAAGACTGACTTTATTTTTCTTTTTTTAAACATCTTTATTGGAGTATAATTGCTTTACAATGGCATGTTAGTTTCTGCTTTATAACAAAGTGAATCAGCTATACATATACATATATCCCCATATCTCCTCCCTCTTGTGTCTCCCTCCCACCCTCCCTATCCAACCCTTCTAGGTGGTCACAAAGCACTAAGCTGATCTCCCTGTGCTATGCAGCTTCTTCCCACTAGCTGTCTATTTTACATTTGGTAGTATATATAAGTCCATGCCACTCACTCACTTCGTCCCAGCTTACCCTTCCTCTTCCCCCTGTCCTCAAGTCCATTCTCTACGTCTGTGTCTTTATTCCTGTCCTGCTCCTAGGTTTTTCATAACCTTTTTTTTTTTTTTTAGATTCCATACATATGTGTTAGCATACGGTATTTGTTTTTCTCTTTCTGACTTACTTCACTCTGTATAACAGACTCGAGGTCCATCCACCTCACTACAAATAACTCAATTTCGTTTCTTTTTATGGCTGAGTAATATTCCATTGTAGATATGTGCCACATCTTCTTTATTCATCTGTCGATGGACACTTAGGTTGCTTCCATGTCCTAGCTATTGTAAATAGAGCTGCAATGAACACTGTGGTACATGACTCTTTTTGAATTATGGTTTTCTCAGGGTATATGCCCAGTAGTGGGATTGCTAGGTCGTATGGTAGTTCTATTTTTAGTTTTTTAAGGAACCTCCATATTGTTCTCCATAGTGGCTGTATCAATTTACATTCCCACCAACAGTGAAAGAGGGTTCCCTTTTCTCCACACCCTCTCCAGCATTTGTTGTTTGTAGATTTTCTGATGACGCCCATTCTGACTGGTGTGAGGTGATACCTCATTGTAGTTTTGATTTGCATTTCTCTAATAATTAGTGATGTTGAGCGTCCTTTCATGTGTTTGATGGCAATCTGTATATCTCTTTGCAGAAATGTCTATTTAGGTCTTCTGCCCATTTTTGGATTGGGTTGTTTGTTTTTTTGATATTGAGCTGCATGAGCTGCTTGTAAACTTTGGAGATTAATCCTTTGTCGGTTGCTTCATTTGCAAATATTTTCTCCCATTCTGAGGGTTGTCTTTTCATTTTGTTTATGGTTTCCTTTGCTGTGCAAAAGCTTTTAAGTTTCATTAGGTCCCATTTTTTATTTTTGTTTTTAGTTCCATTTCTCTAGGAGGTGGGTCAAAAAGGATCTTGCTGTGATTTATGTCATAGAGGGTTCTGCCTATGTTTTCCTCTAAGTTTGATAGTGTCTGGCCTTATATTTAGGTCTTTAATCCATTTTGAGTTTATTTTTGTGTATGGTGTTAGGGAGTGTTCTAATTTCATTCTTTTACATGTAGCTGTCCAGTTTTCCCAGCACCACTTATTGAAGAGGCTGTCTTTTCTCCATTGTATATTCTTGCCTCCTTTATCAAAAATAAGGTGACCATATGTGCGTGGGTTTATCTCTGGGCTTTCTATCCTGTTCCATTGATCTATATTTCTGTTTTTGTGCCAGTACCATACTGTCTTGATTACTGTAGCTTTGTAGAATATTCTGAAGTCTGGGAGCCTGATTCCTCCAGCTCTTTTCTTTCTCAAGATTGCTTTGGCTATTTGGGGTCTTTTGTGTTTCCATACAAATTGTGAAATTTTTTGTTCTAGTTCTGTGAAAAATGCCATTGGTAGTTTGATAGGGATTGCATTAAATCTGTAGATTGCTTTGGGTAGTATAGTCATTTTCACAATGTTGATTAAAGACTAATTTGAGACTCACTGTGGGAATGTGATTGTAGAATATGTACTGTGGGCTCCTGGCTAAATATATTTTTCTGTCTCACGTGTGATCTCTCTGTCCTCCAATATCCCATAATTCACTGTTCTGATTGTGCTTAGAACATCCCATTCTACCAAATTGTGAGGACCTTAAGGGCTGGAATTTGGGCTCAATCTTCTTTGATTCTGTACAGTACTGTACAAACAGCAAGTGTTCACACAGACATTTATTTGGTTTGCAATTTCCTTATCTGGGGGGGGCACCCTGTCTTTTGTAAAGTTATGGTGTAAACTAAAAACTACTAGTTGGCATGTTTTTGGGTGAAAAAATGCCAAGGAAAGGTAGCATGGTATATCAGGGGAAAAGTGAGTATCAATTTTGAACCATTCCATTGTTCTTAGATCTCTGCTCAAAAATGAAGGAGCTTTTTAGATCATTAACAACAGAAAAGAGGGACTTCCCTGTTGGTGCAGTGGTTAAGAATCTGCCTGCCAATCCCAGGGACATGGGTTCGATCCCTGGTCTAGGAAGATCCCACATGCTGCGCAGCAACTAAGCCCATGCGCCACGACTACTGAGCCTGCGCTGTAGAGCCCACGTGCCACAACTACTGAAGCCCATGTGCCTAGAGCCCATGCTCAGCAACAAGAGAAGCCACCGCAATGAGAAGTGCACACCATAACGAAGAGTAGCCCCATCTCACTGAAACTAGGGAAAGCCTGCACGCAGCAACAAAGACTCAATGCAGCTAAAAATAAACTTTAAAAATGCTGTGAATTCAGAACACAGGGATAAAAAAATTTTTATATACACAAAAAAAAGAACAGAAAAGAAAAGGACTTCCCTAGTGGCGCAGTGGTTAAGAATCCACCTGCCAATGCAGGGAACACGGGTTTGATCCCTGGGAAGGGATCTGGTCTGGGAAGATCCCACATGCCACGGAGCAACTAAGCCCGTGCGCCACAACTACTGAGCCTGCGCTCTAGAGCCTGCAAGCCACAACTACTGAGCCCACGTGCTGCAACTACTGAAGCTCCCGCTCCTAGAAGCCTGTGCTCCGCAACAAGAGAAGCCACCACAATGAGAAGCCTGCACACCACAACGAAGGGTAGCCCCCACTCGCCGCAACTAGAGAAAGCCCGCACGCAGCAATGAAGACCCAATGCAGCCATAAATAAATAAATAAATAAATAAATAAAAATTAAAGTAAAAAAAGAAAAGATAACATAAAATAGAAGGAGAAAAGAGAAGGGTCTAGCCCCAATTTTTCCATTCATTTAAATGTCCCTGAACATCTCATTTTACCTCTCTGCTTCAATTTTCCCTATGCAAAATGAGAGAACTGCACCACATGGCTCTGAGGTGATTTCCAATACAATGATCTAAGGTGCTGGGGCACTAAGAATTTCCTTGAATAAAAACATCTGGGAAGAGCAAGGTCTCCTATTGGTCCTCATCAGTGCTCTCCAAGAGGATGGGTACATAACTGTGGACATTTTATTAGTTACCTGTTGTTGTATAACAAACTACCCACAAATTTAGAGACTTTAAGCAAGAATACATATTTATTCTCTTACTGATTTTCTGAGGGCCAGGAACCCAGGAGTGGCTTAGCTGTGTGGTCCTGACTTAGAATCCCTCAGGAGTTTGTAGTTAAGCTGTTTGGGGGTACAGTTTTCTGAAAACTTGACTGGGGCCAGAGGGTGTGTTTCCATGATGGAGCACTCAATTGGCTGTTGGCAAGAGACTTAATTTGCTCATCACATGGACCTCCCTGTCGGGGTGCTTGAGTGTTGGCTTCACTCATAATGAGTGATCTAAGCATGAGAGCAAGGAGAAGGCATTATGCTTTTAATGACCTGGTCTCACAAGTCACACTGTCACGTCTGCCGCATTCTATTGGCTAGAAACAAGTTACTAAATACAGCCCATGCTCTTAGAGGAGAGAAATGATGCTCGACCTCTTAAAAGGAAGAGTACCAACAAATTTGTGAATTTGTTTATGAATTCGTGACCTTCTTTTAAAACCCGCACGAACATCATGTGCTGGTTAAAGTAGAGTGGGTCAACACGCAAGACAGAGTATGGAAATTTCAAAAACGAACGTTTCTACAGTGACTCACTGTTTGTAAAGCATCTCCCCATGTTTTCTCATTTGTTTGTCACAACGACCTAGTGGATTGACAACATTTATATCCCCATTTAAAAATGAGGAAATGGAGGCTAGGTGACTTTTGTAAGGTTATTCAGCAAGTGAGTTATATAGCTGGGAATTAAAACCAGGTTTTCTGACACAAAACACAAAGATCTCTTCACTCCCTTTCAAATGGGAAAATTGGCAAAAAGGCCTTTGCACAGACAAGTCATTGGCAAGTTTGACTATTCCTTACTGCCTACTAATCTTTTTTACCCATCTTATTAATTTTGATATCTATTGTCAGCTTACATACTTCTAAAATTACTGGAGGTGGTTTACAAATAAAATATTTAGGAAGAAAGCAGGAGTAAATACCTCTACGCACCAGAGTTGGTCAGACTACAACACTTGGCAATAAATTTGGTTCATATATTTCTGAGAGCGAAGGTGAAAAGGGAAACATGATAAGCTACAGGGGTTTCACTTTCTGACAGGCGCAAGCATACAAGTTATCACTGCCAGAAACTAAATTCAAGAAGGAGTTTATTACATGGACCTGTGTAGAGACAATGCCACTTGACACTGTGGTCTATATCTCCAACTGTGCTTGTGCGGAAGATATTCTCATTTCAACCCTATATATATTCACAGAGAACATACCTCACCTTTAATCTGGTGAATATATTTGAGCAAGAGGCTAATGAAAATGTGGCCCAGGCTCATTGCCCTCTAATTATTTTATTAAACTAAGAAATGTAATGTGGAGAATATACATAAATAGATGGTTAATCTGTCTGCTGGACTGTCTTAAGTATCCGGAATTCTAAGTGAGAGTGCTTGAATGACTTGCCTAATCTTATTTCTTTGTCTTGACATCCTCTACCAGGCACCTATAGTACAAATGTTCTATATTGTCAATTAACTTAAGGGCTTCAGCTACCTGCTATAAGGGAGCAAGAAATGCTAAATAATGTTATAGAAAAATGTAAAATAAGTAAGTTGGACCACATGAACTCTGAAATCACTTCTGGGGCCAAATTGCTATGATCCTGTGACTTTAAGGGTGAGATACAATTACGCATTCCTGTCCCCATAGAGAGCCAGCCCACTTTGGCCTGGGTGTGACAAGCAATGCTGCCAAAAGCCTTGGCCAATTTTTTTCCCCCAAAAGGAATTTCAAGTATATCCAAGCTCCTGTGTTAGTGGCTGATTGAAACCAAAGCTTTATACCACATGACATAGGATCCTGGAATAGATAACTTTAGCCTGAAAAAAAAGTTAAGGCAGGTGCAAGCAGCTGTCCAGTCCTGCCATAAAAGAACTCAAGTTTAGCTTCAGTAATGTGCCTTCTTCCAAGTACTCTGGTTCTGTCAGGAACTCTCCAGTGAGCTGAAATATACACCCTAAATATTAACCCCAAAGTAAATGACTTAGTGTACTTTTATTTAGATATTATAATACTTATAAATGCTTCTATTTATTAATGGGAATTCTCCTTCCAGAATAGAATTGTGAATGAAATACATAAAAATTAATAGTCTTCATTTCTGTTATAAACCAGTTGGTCTTCCTTCAAGGAAGTAGATAGATAATAAAGTAAATAATCCTTCATTAAAAAAATAAAAAGCATTCTCCCTGAACACTACTTATGTGCCCTGAGCAAATAGATATTCACTTATAAGGTTTTGCTTTCTCTTTATTAACTATATTTCTATAATACTTGTTTGAGAAGTGTTGTAAAGAGAAAAAAATTAATGTACATGGGAAGAGTAGAGAGAAATGAGTGTTACTCTTTGTGCAATGATCCAGAGTCCAGAAAAGGAGGCGATCAGAGCAGAGAAGCTACCTGTCAGAATGACTAGTATATTTAGATGCTCTTCTGGTCCACTGGTTAACATCGGCATTAGCCTTAACAATGCATCAGATGCATTGCCTTTCCAATTCAATAGGCCATTGTTCAGCATTATCTTTTTTTTCTTTTTAATCAAATAGAATTGTAAGTATTAATTTTCATGGCATGTAGAAAACTTCAAAAGTTGGAAAACTACTGGAAGATATTATTACAAAGTTGTCATTTAGAGTAAAAGAATAGGCTTAACAATTGTACAAACTTCAGAGCAAGGGGGAAAATTAAGATATTAAAATGCGGTGGGAGCTGGGACTTCCCTGGTGGTCCAGCGGTTAAGACTCTGCGCTTCCACTGCAGAAGGTGAGGGTTCAATCCCTGGTCAGGGAACTAAGATCCTGCATGCTGCACAGTGTGGCCAAAACATTAAAAAAAGAAAAAAAAAATTGTGGTGGGGGAAATCTACTGGGGAATTGTATGAACTGAATAAATATTTACCAGGAAGAAAAGCTAGTGAAAGTCCTTCTAAGTAGAGAAAAAGAATGGCAGGGCAAGTCTGTATTCCTGCATTGAGGAAGGAAAGACATTTGAAAATAGCTGGAGCACAAGACTCAGGGAAGGGAGTGAGAGTGAGGGGAAAGGCTGGAGAGCGGGCAGAAGCCACACCCTATAGAGCCTCAGAGGCCAGTTAGGGGTCTGTTGCTCAGCCTAGACCCCTCCTCAGGCCCAAGTCAGCTCTCAGCAGCCTCCTTTCTTCCTTGACTGCAGGTGCCCAGGGCTCTGCTAGCTTTCCTCCCTTTGATGGCCATCACCACCCACCCTTTCTCCTGCCTCTGGAAGGTGGTGCCCTCAGTTCCCAGCTTCTTTGTTTCCTGTAAGACAGTGCACAGCTTTGTTGTTCAAGGATTTTCAATGCTAATGATGATGACAAAATGCTTGAGGAATAACAAAAATGGTAGACTTGTATATGGAAAGTTTTAAATTTGAAAGTAACATGATCCATGATTTACATTTTTAAGAGATCACTCTAGATATCCTGCAGAGAATGGATTGTAGGGGATAGAGTAGAAGTAGAGAGAAGGTGGGAAGGTAATGCAGGTACCTAGAGAGAGGTGATGGTACCCTGGACTAGGATGTAATGGGGAGACAGTAAAAATTATTAGACGTGGAGCATAGTTTGAGGATAGAACCAACAGGACTTGCCAATGGATTGGATAGGGTTGATGATGAAAAGAGAGGAATCAAGGATGAATCACTGAGTACCTAGTTGAGTGTTGCCCTGTTTGGACCAAGTAGCTTTGGGCTTGGGGATGAAGCGCTGTAAATAATTGAAAATATTTAAAATATTCTTAAATATTAGGAAAATGACAAGATGGAATGCAGGACTAGAACACTGAGGAGATGGGAGTGAGAGGAAAATGCTGATAGCAGTAGCAGAGGTAAAAGAAGTATAGTGATTCCAAAGGCCCACTTTACCCTACTACACCCAATTCTCAGAATCAGTCCTGTGAAAAAGGCAAGTTTGCTGGAGGTCCCTTCCACCCTTGTTGGCCATGCTGCACCAAAGAATCAATCACAGGGCTGATTTGGGGCTCAAAGGAATGGCAACAGTGGTGAATCTTCACCACCTTGGTCCCTGCTCGCCCAGTAATTATTAATTCAAGGATCTCTGAAGGGAAAGGAGCCTCCTAAGGAATTCCCTGACTCCACAATCTGAGCCCTTCTGCTGGGTTCACATTCAGATTGTGATGCTGTTGAATTACCCCAGGGGTAAAATTAGAGGAATTGTGTAATTGTATAACCATAGTAAATCACTTCACTCCTGATGATCTTGTGGAGACAGCAGTAGGTGGTGGCTTGAAGGGAGATCTCAGTTCCCTGTCCAGGAACTGGACCTGGGTAGCCTGGATGAGAACCAGAAATCCTAGCCGCTAGACCAGCAAGGGCTAGAGACTAGAAACAAAGTTCCCCTGGCTCTTGCCCTGTTTGAAAGCAAGAATATTTCAAGGAGGCAAAAACTGTAAGAACAGGTACAAAGTTTATTATTAGAGACACAGCACAACATGTGGGAAAGCACACAGAGAAACAGTTTGTTAAGACAGAAGCAAGGCAGAGATACACACCTGGAGAGAAAGGGTGTGCGCATCCTCCCTAATGAGGAGGAGTGCGGTAAAGAGGCGGTTAAAGTTCCGGATCTTTGTTTACCTTTGGCCAATTAGCTCACTTCTTTTTCCACACCTGACCTGTCCTAGGTCACTCCCCGACATGCGTGCGCATCTTTTAGCCAAGATGGATTCCAGCGCAGAGGCCAATGGGAAGGTTGACAACACCCATTATGGGGTGGCACCCTCTCCCTTTTGACCCCTAAAGAGCCCTTCTGAGCATGTGTAGTCAGGGAGGTCTCCTTGACCTCAAGAATGAGAAATATGTGGTCTCTTTATCTTTTATCTGGACAGGACTCAGCTACTCTCTGCCCCTGCCATTACTGTTACCTTAAAGTGTCCACCGGAGGCAAAGTCCAGCTTTTTACCCTGTTCCTGTTGTTATTTCTATCTGGAAGTGTAAACAGGAGGCTGGCTGTAAATGTCTAACCTGGAGCCCATCTATTTCTTGCCTCAAGAAATATAAACAGGAGGCTAGTTGTAAATGTCTAGCCTGGAGTTCATCTATCTGCTGCCTCACTGTGATGCTTATTTGATATCAGTAATTGTGAAAACAGATTCTTCCCATTTAGAACTGCTATGATAGCTCCTGAATTAATGAGCCCAAACGAGTCCATCAGGGTGCAGTGGAGTGAAAGTTTTCCCTCTGCCACCACTGAAGAGCCTTCCTTTGAATCTGTCTTAAGTGGAATTTAGAGGAACTAATTTGACTCCCTGAAATGGCAGTTTCTGTCATCACCACTAGTAGTATCGCTTCCTGATGTCATTGCTTTTGTAGAATAGAAAAGTTGCAAACATTTAGCACAGTGATCTCCCACTATTATTACGGGGACACAAGACTATTCGTCACATCCCTACTTACCCCACTTCTAACAATGCCTACATAGCTGGGAGTAGAAATGGATCTAAAATTCTGCTGTTGAATGTGGGTGCTAAGTTTGAAGTGGTGGATGGTGTCCCTGTGTTAGGGCAATATTCATCAGGTTCATTATCAGTCTATCAGCTTAGGGAAGAAGGGCAATACTTAGGGCATTTATTTACTCATTTATTCTTCACTCTATTTCATAAATGTTCTAAGGAAGCTGCTAAATATGAACGGTTAATTTTTTTCTTTTTTTAATAAGTTTATTTATTTATTTTTGGCTGCGTTGGGTCTTTGTTGCTGCACTCGGGCTTTCTCTAGTTACGGCGAGCGGGGGCTACTCTTCATTGTGGTGTGTGGGCTTCTCATTGTGGTGGCTTCTCTTGTTGCGGAGCACAGGCTCTAGGCACGTGGGCTTCAGTAGTTGTAGCACAGAGGCTCAATAGTTGTGGCTTGCGGGCTTAGTTGCTCTGCGGCATGTGGGATCTTCCCGGACCAGGGCTCGAACTTGTGTCCCCTGCATTGGCAGGCAGATTCTTAACCACTGCACCACCAGAGAAGCCCTGAATGGTTAATATCTTATTCTTTACCTTGATGAATGACAAATGATTTTACTTTAGCCTGTGACTTAATGTTTCTATCCTATTTTCTGTTAAGTAGAATATTTTCCTTTGTACCTAATATAAGCTTTATACTTGCAGTTGGCTACCTACCTCACTCTCTGTGAAGATTAAGGTCAACAATGAAAGAGCTTAATACAGAGGCCATAATTCATTCTGCATTCTGTTAACAAGCAACATCCATCTAAAATAGCAACGGAGCTTTCAAGGTCCTGCTGTTATTCAGGCAGGGACTCAAAGTGATCACTTCATTGGATCACTTTCTTGGCATAGGTCGGAGCCCAAATGTAAGATGTGTTCTGTGGGCAACTGTCTGCTTATTTTCTTTTCTAGACAAGTGGTTAACCCATGTTGCATATCCTGTGTTTATAGAATTCCAGAAAGGTTATGTCATAGAAATCACTGACATGTTTGTGTGTGTGTGTGTGTGTGTGTGTGTGTGTGTGTGTGTGTGTGTGTGTGAAAGAGAGAGACAGGGAGAGAGAGAGATTGATTTATAGAGAGAATGTAAGCTTAAACATCTGAGGAGAAATCCATCAGTGTATAGTGACTGAGAATGTTTAAAGAGGATGCTGGCCTTAACTTACAAGTGTTCCTTATTGTGGGCACTGTTTTCTGTTTTCTAAGCAAGGAGTAAAAGGATATATTCAAGAGGCAACAGGCAAAAGAACCAGAGCACAAAACAACTAAAGTCAGACACACCGGTTTATTAAGTCTATCATTTGTAAAGTTAAAAAACTTCCTGAAGTCGTAATCAGATGCAAAAAACCTTAATTTACATTAAAAAAACCCAATTCATTTTGTCAAAAAATCTATGAAGGTTCTTTAATGAGCATCAGCTTCTAAAATAAACAAAGAATATGAGGGGAAGAAATAGAATTTATTAGAAGGAAAAAGTCCCAGAGGAGCTTTTATATTTTTAACATTGCCTTAAATTGAAAAAAAAAAATGCTATTATACTATTTATCCTGATGAATTTAACTACTTTTTGGGGGGAGGGGTGCTATTTTAAATTCAAGGTTTTGTTTCTGATTTTAAAATCACAATTAGCACAATCACTAAAGAAAATGTTTCTCCTGATGTACATAAAACAGCTTAATGTTTTAATTTACCTAAACCACCAACTGAATGGTGTAGGCCACTTTGAAAACCTTCCCTAATCCTTGGAAATACCGTGGTTTCTTATATTCTTTCAAACACTAATCCTTGGAAAAAACATACCTTCTCTCATTTTCTATTCAATGTTTGCTATTGTTGTAATCTAAGTAAGGCCTCTTTGAAAAAATGCAAAAATTAAGTTTAACTCACAATTGAGTCTTACATCCTGTGGTCTTGGAATTTTTAAATTTCATTCAAAACACATATTATAAACAAAGTCTCCCAGATGACCATCTAGAGAGGAATGTGGCAAAAATCCAGAAACTATTGTAATATTTAGAACTAGGATAAGCACAAATAATCAGTGTATTTTTTCAAGAGGGGATTATGGGTTGCAGTTTTACAAATCCTACAGGGGATTTACACGAGATGGACAAAGCTAAGTTCCAGACTAGTTGTGTGCCTCCAAAAGAAACCAAACACTTTAGAGTGAATGAAGAGGAAGAAGAGGCATTAAAAGGATCTCCTTAATAACTAATATTTGTTCAATATAACCATAATTTGAGGAAACAGTCTGGCTTATAAATTCCTATAAAACTCAAGTTCAAAGCAGTATGCTTGACAGGCCTGTTCTTATTAGTTAGGTGATCATTAATAGTGGAGACTGATTCAGGGTGGGAGGGCATTGCGGGGAGAACACTGGACAACACCAAAAATGATGTCACCAAGTCAGGAAAATCCACATTTTAGAGGTAGGAAGACCAGTGAAGTTATTGAAATACAAAGTAAAAACAGAAAGCACTTTTAAGAAGTAAATCTGTCAAGTGTATTTAAGTAGAATTAAGTCTAACCATTTTAGAGGCATTTAAAATCTAGACTTCTAAGGGAAAAGGTAAGACAGAGAAAGCTGTATTATTATCTCAAAATATGCAACCTGTCCTTTAGAAACATCACATTTCCCTCCAGCTCCAAAAAAATGAAAGAAAAGAACTCCAACATGGGAATGAGGCTATGAAATACATACTTTATACCTCAAAAGATAAACTATTTAGGGACAGGGCAGGGGAGGGAGAGTCAACTAAGAAGCTGGAAACCAGTCACATTTCAAAATGATTCTGATCTTCTTAGCAAAGTTTAATATAACATCTTAAGTGTGTCTAATTTTGCACCTCAGTTAACTGTAAGGATCTACTAATTTATCAACTCTTCTATAACTGTTGAGAAGAATCCTTACCTAGAGGATTCACCCTAAATTTCATGCTATTTTCAACATCATTATTAACACATAGGGTAGATCTGCAGATACTGATGGTATCTAATTTTTTTTTTCCTCATAGATAATTGAATGTGAGTAGATTTTACCACCTCCATCATATTTCAGTTTCAGTTTTAATACACCATTCTGAGAAATTTTGGTGAACTAATATAGCATTTTAGGCTGTTTTGCTTTTAATCATCATGAAAAGGCATCATTTCACTGGATGGAACAAAGGAAAAGGTTTTCTTCATATAAACCCTGCTAATTTTATAATACACAAACAGGACTTGTATTATCTTGGCAAACAACAAGCTGCTTCTCAGAAAAGATAGTTAAGACTGCTTTTAAAATAGTGTAGTAATCACTCTCCTTACAAATGGATAATTATTTCTGAATATTAGCTCTGATAATATGTGACTTAACAGAAAAAATGAAATGGGAAGTTATATATTGTGATTTTTTTTTTAATGATGCTGAAACACTTATGCCAAATCTCAACATACCCCAACTCCCTTCACAGTAATTTTTTTAAATGAAAACCTTTTAAATGAAGTAGCAAGGTTTTGGAGGGAATGGCAAATTATAGGTTACCTGGTATAAGTAAAAGGGTTCTTGACTTGGAGGCAGAAAGACGGCATCAAATCTGGTCTGTCCACTTCTGACCTGGGTGTCCTTGGTCAAATCACTTGAACTTTGGGAGCTTCACTTCCTGCACCTATAAAATAAACATAAAAACATCTAACTCCCAGCACTAGGTGGGAGGGTTGGATAGGGGTATGGGGAGGTGGATTATAAACGTGAATAGCTGGTAAGAGGCTTCGTCCATTTATAATTGGCACTCAGAATTTGAATGCTAATCGCTTTCCTTTTCCTATGTAAACCTTACCAAAGAAAGGTAGAAATATCCAAGTCTATACTTTTGAAAGACCTCGGTATCTACATCCTGCTAGAGTCTAAAGAGTGAACTTAAAATTGTAAAGGTTGTTGCTCGCCACTTGTATTTTTTGAAAATCTTTTTAAAAGAATTACACAATTAAAGTACTTCCGAGCAGTTTAAGCATAATGAAAGGAATTTACCATTAAGAGGGCAGTTGATCTAAATAATATCAGCTTCCTTCTCCTCTTAGCATTTTTCACTCCTGTTTAATTTTTTGCCTAGCTTTCATCATTATTTAAAATGGTCTTACTTATTTGCTTACCCCTTTATTATCTATGTCTCTATCTTTGAACACAAGTCCCCTGAGGGCAGTGATCTTGTCTTACTGGCTCAGACCTGTCTCCCCTGCGCTTACAAGAGTGCCCGGCTCAGAGGCCCGGCTCAGAGTGAGTGTTCAGTAAATATTTCTTTTTCAATCAACGGATGACAGAGGGATAGATTCAATAAGGTGAAAGTAGGATAGGATAAATTGAGCCATCAGGGCCCTGAATGGTATTTGATGGAGTAGAGGCTATAAGGAGGCAATTGAGTTAGTTACTTGATTGCAAATTTAGAAGGTTATACTGAGACACCCTCAGTTAATCTGGCCTGTATTTCCATTCAGGGGCCTTCAGGTTGAACTTCTTAAGAAAGTTACAGATGAGTATCCCAAAACACCCAAACAGGGAGGGGACTCTGCTGATCTGACGCCTACCTTGTTATGACAGGCATTTTGCATGTATGTTGTACGTATATTATTCACTACAAACATATGAGGTGATTATTAATATTTACCTCCTTTTGTAAAGGATCCTAGAAGTTAAGGAACATACCCAGTTGGTATGAACTAAAATCCCTCCTCTGTGCATTGCATGGCCTCCATTAAGTTCCTTTAGTAACTGCTATGAGTCCAAATTAAAAATACGGACATCATTATATTGTTTAGATCCTTTTTTTTCAGATTCTATTTTGTGCTGAGGCTTGATAAGGTGACTCCTGTAAAAGAAAGTTGATTATGGAATATCCCTGGAAGGATTCTCAAGAAACTGGTGATAGGATTTTCTTTGGAGAGGGCAACTGGGTCCCTGGGAGACCCCAGCCAAAGGGAGTCTTACATTTCTCTGCATTTAGTGTTGCCAGCTAAGATACAGGACACCCACTTAAATTTGAATTTCAGACAAATAACAAATAATTTTTAGATAAGTATGTCCCAAATACTACATGGGACAAACTTATACTAAAATTTTGTTGCTGTTGTTTATCTGATATGCAGCTGTAATTGGGTGTCCTGTATTTTTATTTGCTAGATCTGGCAACCCTATGTGCATTCCTTTCTGTGAATTTAAAATTTTGTTTCATGTGTACATAAGACCCATTCTAAAAATAATAAAATAATTTTATTTAATAAGGCAGTTTTTGCTGTTTGTCACATATTTAAAGGCAATTTTAGCTAAGGACTGGAAGTGGACATCGTTATCGATTGAAATTAAATGAGACTTAAGGATAATTTTTAAAAATAAGTATAAAAAGACTAAGTTTGCAAAGATGATTTTGATGGCATGCATTTTGCCAGAATAGTGCAGCTAAGGGGGAAAAAAGTCTGAAAACACATTTCCTGATGAAATTGTAAACAATGGAGCCATAAAGGAAACACCTTCTCAATCATGGATCTTGGGATAAGACTAAGTCAGGAGAGGAAGAAATAGTTATCTGAATTCCAATTACCTTCAGCTCCACAAAGGTGGAATCTTAAATTGATTGAGCTTTAGAGCCGGAAGGAAACTTTGGGGTTTTCTTTTCAATTTCTTCATCACTTCCTCCACATTTGAAAATAAGGAATTTCCATTTCCAACTCCTCTACATCCCACCCCAACCCTCCAACTCCCCATCACCAACTCTCAGGAATAGCCTAGAGGTGGTGTCCCAATTCTTAGGTCTTCAAGGTAATAATAGCATACCTATTATGTAATTACCCTACAAGTCCCAGGACTTTGGGTTCTTAATTCATCAAAGGTAAGGAGGGAGAAAGTGACCCAGTAGGTCCAGCATAGGGCAAATGACAGGAAATGTTCATATTCTGCTATATCTGTAACTGTGAGCTAAGGAAATTTAGTTAATTTCTCTGGGCCATAGCTTCCTTAGCTATTAAAAGGGGGAGGAATCCTATTCAGGGGTGTAAGAGCATCAAATGAGATCCTGGACATGAAGTCCCTTGGATTAAGTTGGTACTCAACAATTGCAGCTATTAATTTTATCTTAAAACAAGGTCAGTTCACTTCCGAAATGTTAAGAAATCTCATCCTTTCCAGAAATATAATCTCAAACTTACTATGATGCTAGAGGGTAAATCAATTGATATAGTGATGACAATTCTCTAATTTTCTATGGAGCTTATTATTTATTTGTCCACACATGAACATTTATATCAGTATATGGCTAAGGTAAAGGTTAAGATCATACTGACTTTTAAAGCAACTAAATGAATAAAGTTAAATTTTAACTTTTTCTGCTTTTTTTGTTAACAGCTTTATTGGGATATACTTCACATACCATATAATTCACCCTTTAAAGTGTACATTCAATGGTTTTTAGTATATTCACGAAGTTGTGCAACAATCACCACAATCAAGTTTGGAACATTTTCATCATTCCAAAAGAAGTCCTATACGCTTTAGTGGTCACTCACAACATACCCCTCCCAATACTTCCTAGCCCTAGGCAACCATTAATTTACTTCCTATCTTTATAATTTTGTTTATTCTAGATATTTCATATACACAGAGGGCCTTTTGTGACTTGTTTCTTTCATATAGCATGTTTTCAAGGTTAATTCATGTTATAGTATATATCAGTACTTCATTTCTTTTTGTGGCCTAATAATATTCCATTTTATAGATATACTACATTTTATCCATTCATCAGTTAATGGACATTTGGTTTGCTTCTACTTTTCAGCTGTTACAAATAATGCTTCCATGACCATTCATGTACAAGTTTTTGTTTGGACATATGTTTTCAGTTCTCTTTGGTATATACCTAGGAAAATTGCTGGGTCATATGGTAACTCTATTTTAACCTTTTGAGGAACTGTCAGACTGTCTTTCAAAATGGCTTTGTCATGTTACATCCCCACCAACAGTGTACAACAAGTGTTTTAATTTTTCTACATCCTTGACGTGTCGTTATCTGTCTTCTTGATTGTTGCCATCATAGTGGGCATGAAATGGTATCTCACTGTGGTTTTGATTTGCACTTTCCTGATGCTTTAATGATGTTGAATATTTTTCCAAGTGTTTATTGGCCATTTGCATGTCTTATTTGGAGAAATGTCTATTTAGCGCCTTCACTCATTTTTAAATTGGATTATTTCCCTTTATTTACTTTTCTTAAAATTGAAGTATAGTTGATTTACAATGTTGTGCCATCTCTGCTGTGCCGCAAAGTGACTCAGTTTTATACATATATACATTCTTTAATATTCTTTTCCATTATGGTTTATCCTGCTATTCAGTTTTAAGAATTCTTTATATATTTTAGATATTAGATCCTTATCAGATATACGATTTGCAAATATTTTCTCCCATTCTGTGGGGTGTCTTTTTCACTTTCTTCAGGGTGTGCTTTGAAGCACAAAAGTTTAATTTTAATGAAGTCCAATTTATTTATTTTTTCTTTTGTTGCTTGGGCTTTTGGTGTCATATCTAAGAAACCATTGCTAATCCAAGTTCATGAAGATCTATGCTTTCCTCTAAGAGTTTTATGGTTTTAGTTTTTACATTTAGGTCTATGATCCATTTTAAGGTAATTTTAATATATGTTGTGAAGTTTGGGGCCCAAGTTTATTATTTTCCATGTGGCTATCCAATTGTCCCAGCACCATTTATGAAGACTATTTTTTCCCCATTGATTTGTTTTTGCACTCTTGATGGAAATCAATTGACCATAAATGTGAGTTATGTCTGGACTCTCAATTCTACACCATTGAACTATATGTCTACCTCATGCATGCACCCCACAGTCTTGATTACTGAAGGCTTGTAGTGAGTTTTGAAAAGGGGAAGTGTAACTGCTCCAGCTTTTTTTTTTTTTTTTTTCAAGGTTGTTTTGGCTATTCTGGGTTCCTTAAATCTTCATATGAATTTTAGGAACAACTTGTCCATTTCTGCCAAGAGGACAGTTGAAATTTTGATAGTGATTGTGTTGACTCTGTAGGTCAATTTGAGGAGCTGTTGCCATCTTATTAGTATTTTTCAATCCATGAACATGAATGTCTTTCCATTTATTTATTTAGATCTTTAAAAATTTCTTTAAAAAATTTATTTCAACAACGTTTCATAGTTTTCAGAATATAAGAACTGAATTCCTTTTGTTAAATTTATTCCGAAGTATTTTATTCTTTTTGATGCTAATGGAATTGTTGTCTCAATTTTATTTTTGGATTGTCCCTTGCAAATATATAGAAATACAATTGATTTTTGAATATTGACCTTGTATCCTGCAAACTTGCTGAACTTGTGTATTAGTTCTAATACATTTTTAGTGGAGTCCTCAGAATTTTGTATATATAAAGACCTATCATCTGAAAATAGAGACACTTTTTGTTCTTCTTTTCCAATCTGAATGGCTTTATTTAATTTTCTTGCCAAATTGCTTGGGTAGCACCTCCAGTGCAATGTTGAATAGAAATGGTCCAAATGGAAATCTTTGTCTTCTTCCTGATGTTAGTGGGAAAGCATCAGTCTTTTATGCTTAAAAATGACACTGATTCTGGATTTTTCATAGATGCTTTTATCAGGTTGAGGAAGTCCCCTTCCTAGTTTGTTCAGTGTTTGCTGGAATTTTGTTGAGAATTTTTGTGTTTATATTTATTGGTTTGTAGGTTTCTTTTCTTGTAATGTCTTTGGTGAATTATTTTTTAAAATAATAAACACAGGAAAAAATCCACAAGGGTATTAGGTCTTATCCCTTTTTTGGCTACCCATCCTTAGCCACTGTTACTAGTTCATATGATTGATTTATATATATAAAATATTACCTGCTATTTAAAAATAAATCTTTTGCATTCTTAAGCACTTATATTTTTGTAAATAATTTTAAAAATTATAATCTGATACTTTGAGTATATGATACAAGATATTCTCTATCAGGTTGTAATAATAACATAACTTAAATTTCTATAGCAAAAAGTCCAAACAAACCTCACAAGCATAAATTCCACTTCCAGAACTTTAACTTGTACAAGTCATGCTCTCTGAGCCTCAGCTACAACAGGAATAAAATTACCTACCTGCAGCTTTGTCCTGAGGACTGACTGAGATGATATTTGTGAGAAGGCTTGGGATGGTGTAGACTCGCTCATATTTATTGTCATTTCACAAATTGCATATCACAGTATCCCTTTAAATAGAAAGGGGTTCGGTTGCATGTTAGATTGCCATACAACTTTAAAAACACCCTCTGTTTCATAAAACTGAGTACTTCTGTATGTAATCTGTTTTTCAGAAGTTATCTTTCAGTTCTTAAGTCTTTTTCTTTGGCTTAGATTCTGTGATTTGTTGCCTATTTTGGAAACTTGGAAAGTACCATGCAAATACAGATATAGCTTTGCTGGTTAAAAATAAAATACTTAGTGTTTGCTGGTGAAGGAAACTATGATGCTATGTAGGTAAAACTGCATGATGAAAATCAGATTCACATTTCATAAGAACATTTCGGGAGAACTTTAGACTTGAAAAGTAGGAGACAGTTGTTTCTCCCAAACAATAGTTTACAACTCTCACTGAAGTCAGAAGTAATTCTGAGGGCAGAATTTAAGCCAAGTGTTTTGAAAGCTGGGAGAAAGAAAAAAAAAAAGAAGAAGCATGCATAAATTTCCAAATCTTCCCAAAGAACTTAAGTGGGAGGAGATTTGCAGTTAAGATCTTGAGAAATGTTTTTTCCACTAGTGGGATATTAGTAACACCTTAATACAATTTATTTTACCTTCCACAGAATGCTAATCATGATAGAATTTTGTTAAATAACCATTTAAGAGAAAAAAAGTTCATGTAGAACAATGCCAGTTATAATATGTAACACGGAGTCTTCAAAGGTTCCTTTAAATAGGGAGTTTCTCTAATGCATTTTATAAATTAAGTACATCATTATGGGACTGAGATGAAACTTTTCTGTTTTTCCTATTGCATTAAACTAAATCTGTACTCAATATTTATTGATAGCTTACTTAGAAATTATCTTATATATTTTTTCCTGCAGTAATTTCACAAGATTTCATTTTTAAACTCCCCTTGTTGACATGACAATTAAAATTTTAATTAATTAAAATACAAACTATTGACATACTGACATCATGGCTGTTTTAAAAGTGACAATGTACAATTTTGATTGTGATGTTCAAGGGGATTCTCCATTGTCTTTGACAGCTGTCCTTGACAGAGTTTGGTATTTCACAAGATAGGAATTGTTTGATATCTTTCACTATTTGTCAGTGGTTGAATAGACTGGTTCCAAAGTTGATCTTCTTAGTTCTTAGCCTATTTTGGACAAGGATTCTAGCCACAAAGGTCATAACTGCAAGTTGATGCTTATCATTACACTATCTCTGACACAAAACAACACAGATGCAAAGAGTAAAACCTTTCTGGTAGGCTTTCTTTGAAAAACTGATAAAGGTCATTTGCGCCCCAGGTTAATAGTAACATGGACCAGAGGAGAAAATTTAGGGATCTTTGTCTGTTCTATTGATTTGCTATAAAACCATACTCAAGTTTTTACAAATAAATGTGCCAACCAAAAATAAATACAATAAACTTATTTAAAGATAATTCTTGCCATTTAATTACCTACATCATTATCTGATTTGATCTAACAAATCTCTAAGGCAGGGAGTCTTAGTCCATCTAATAGAAAAGAAAACTGAGCATTGGCATGGGTGGTAGAATTTCCTAAAGCAGCAGCATTTACTGAGTACTTACTATGTACCCAGTTATTTCATGTAATATCTCAAATAATTTCCAAAATGACCGTAAATCATAGGTTTTACATTCCCCATTTGCACATGAGGAAATATTAGCTTGCCCAAAGTTAGCCAGCTGGCTAGTGGTGGATGTAGGACTCAATGGGAGAGCTGTTCCAATGCTTTTTCCTTTATACCCCAGCTGTTTTGTTAATTATGAGTGTTCAACATTGACCCAATACAGAATCAAAAACCACAATATATGATACATGACAAAGGGGAACGTTTAGAAAATCAAAACTCAAATATATTCTTTTATAAACAGATAACTGGAATTTTGCAACTCATACGGTGTTTTCATTTATTGCATAGATAGTATTAACTGGCTTTATCTTGTTTATGTCATAGAAAGAACAAGATGTATCAATCACACATGGAAACATTTTCTTTCAATTACATGAGCAACAACTTTTGACAGATTATTCACCTTGTACACATTCTCACCAAAGGTACATTTGATTCCATTCGCATTCTACATCATTCGAGTAAATGGCTCGTTCTTTTTCTTGTTTCATATTTAAAAAAAATTTTATTGTTACGTTGCGTTTTTTAAATTTTTATTTTATTTATTTACTTGGTTCTGCTGGGTTTTAGTTGCGGCGGGCGGGCTCCTTACCTGCGGCTCCAGGGCTCCTTAGTTGCAGCTTGCCAGCTGCTTGTTGCTGCATGCGGGCTCCTTAGTTGTGGCATGCGAACTCTTAGTTGTGGCATGTATGTGGGATCTAGTTCCCTGACCACTGATCAAACCCGGGCCCCCTGCATTGGGAGCTCAGAGTCTTAGCCACTGCGCCACCAGGGAAGTCCCCTGTTCCACCTTCTTGAACTGCTGCACATGTTAAGCTTTGCTTTACTTGGACCTAAAAAAAAAAAGAAAGAAAAAAAAAGAAAATAAATCAAATTCCCAGGGCCAAAGAATCCTGTTTAAAATCAAACGCAATTGGAAAGCAAAGGGTGGATATTTATTTTTGTTTCTCAAGTTCTCCTAAAGCCCACTCTATTACTTACTTTCAATGTTCTCTTTCTTTCTTTTAATCCTAGAATTAGAGCTTGTTTTCCTTATAGAATCACATAGTCTTTATGGAATCCTTCTTGACACTTTTTCAATCTTCTATACATTTTATTAACTTTGATTAACACAAAGTAGAAAATGATAGGGATACTTTTATTAAAAAAAGGAGGTATAAGGATGAATGAAAACCATGGGTTAAGAGACTTCTGTGGAGTAAAAGGCTCCTAATTTCTAACGTGAGTTATCAGTTAGGTTTTCTTAGGCACACAACCACCTCACAATCTGATCACATCAAGCCCTGCTCTTGTCGGCCGTCTACAGCAGTTTTCCTAATCTTTTTGGACACGTGAACCTCTTAGAAATTAAATAATAATAATGATATTGCCATTTCTGAATGGGTATGATAAAGAAATGAATCAACATCAATCTGGATAGAATCATCACTATGTTTGGCTATTTTAACATTGATTGTTGAAGCATTAAAGACATTTTGACATGCTTTGCAAGACTTTTCATGGGATAAAGGCAACTTATGGATTTATTAAGTAAAAATATTAATGATAAAAATGAACACTACTATAGCAATTATGTTACAGGTATCATTCTATGTGCTTTAGACAGAATAAACACTTTGAATCCTCATAACAACCCTATGAATTAACTGCTATTTTCTCCATTGTATACGTGAGGAAACAAGCACTGACAGGTTAAATAACTGGTCTAAGGTCTTACAGCTGGAACCATGCAATGTGATGCTGGAACCCGTGTTCTCCATCATGGGGCTGCCTAGTATTCAATAACATTTACAATATTTTAGTGTGTCTCATTAATATGAGTTGGTGTAACTTAACTTTAGAATGAAAGCAATGCTGAAACGTGCCGCTGTGTTTAAACCACCACAGCAAAACGTGATCGCATCACAAATGTGCTGATCTCACTGCCACTATCTGCTCCACATGTCTATTGGATATACACGTAAGGGCCTCCAAACTTATTCCTCTTAATAGTTAAATATTTCATTTATTGTTTTAACAAAGAACTATACACCATTGGTCCCTTTAATGTGAAACTCTTGAAGAAAGAGTACACCAAACTCCTACAACAAAGATTCAAAGCTTGGTTCATGGACAATTTGCATCAGAATCCCTGACCAGCCTGCTAGAAAAGCCTACTCCTGGGCTTCAGCCCAGATTTACTCATTTAAAGTCGTAGGGAGTGGGCCCACCAACTTTTGAGGACCACCCTTCTACCAGGTCCTTCTTGTGACCCTGCCTACGCTGCCTACCCCCGCTTCTACATGCACCACCTGGAGTTCCCCTGAATACAAGATGCTGTTTCACACCTCAGAGCCTGAACATGCTGTTTCCTGTGCTTCTTACGCTTCCTCCTCTTATTGTCTTCTGAACTCCCACTCCACTAAGATTTAGTTCAAAAGTCATCTCTGCAAGGTTTCCCTGGGCCCATCAGGCAAGAGTTAGGTGCTTTTTCCACTGTACCCCAATGCCATTAAACTCATGCCTCTACCCTAGAAATATCCTGCAACTGGTCTGTGTACTCTGCTGGCCGGGGGCAGGGGGTTCCCCTGAGGTCTCTGCACTACCTATCCTTTGTAAACTACCAAAGATCATGCCTGATATAGAGTAGTAGGGACCCTGAACTTGCTGCTTGAATGGACTGAGTTCAGTGTTACCAAATGATTGGGGTGAAGTCCTGACAGTTCTGCAGTTCTTAATTCTACTGAGATGATACATCAAGTACATGACTTCTATTAGAAAATGATTTTTTAGCAGGTGGGAAAAAGGAAACACTTCGGTCATTTTTTTCTTCTTGCACATTTATTCCTTTTCTTTCTTTCCCCCCTTTTAATTAAAATGTTTTATATTTTGAGCAGGCAGTACATGTGCTTGGTACAAAATTCAAAGGATCCAAGATAAGCCACCTCTTCACCTACATCCTCCAACAACTGAGTCCCTTACAGTGAACCAGTCACTGTTAGAGTTTCTCCTGTATACTTCCAGAACCCTTTTAGATACATATAGGCAAATAAGTATACATTTATCTATCACTATTTTGCACCTTTAAAAAAATATTTATTTATTTATTTAATTATTTGGTTGCACCGGGTCTTAGTTGCAGCAGGCAGGCTCCTTAGTTGCAGCACGTGGGCTCCTTAGTTGTGGCTTGTGAACTCTTAGTTGTGGCATGCGAACTCTTAGTTGCAGCATGCATGTGGGATCTAGTTCCCTGACCAGGGATTGAACCCAGGCCCCCTGCACTGGGAGTGTGGAGTCTTATCCACTGCACCACCAGGGAAGTCCCTTGCACCTTGTTTTTTTAAACTTTGTGATCCTTCCACATAAGCACATAAAAAGCAGCCTCTGTTTATTAACAGATGCATACTATTCAATTCTATGTATATATCAGGGTGGTTTTCTTTTTTTAATTTAATTTAATTAATTTATTTATTTTTGGCTGCATTGGATCTTCATTGCTGCGCAAGGGCTTTTCTCTAGTTGTGGTGAGCAGGGGCTACTCTTCGTTGTGGTGCGCGGGCTTCTCAATGCGGTGGGTTCTCTTGTTGCAGAGCACAGGCTCTAGGTGCGTGGGCTTCAGTAGTTGTGACACGTGGGTTCAGTAATTGTGGCTCACGGGCTCTAGAGTGCAGGCTCAGTAGTTGTGGTGAACAGGCTTAGTTGCTCCACGGCATGTGGGATCTTCCCGGACCAGGGCTCAAACCGGTGTACCCTGCATTGGCAGGCGGATTCTTAACCACTGCGCCACCAGGGAAGCCTGGTGGTTTTCTTTTAATAAGACATCTCTTCAACGACATTTAGGTTGTTATCAGTATTCTCTAATATCAATAATGCTACAATATATGTACAGGTAGTTTCACACACTATGAGTTTATTTGTAGGATAGATGTCTAGAAACGGAATTGTAGGATTAACAGGTAGTGGTAAGTTTTATCACAATGGTTTTCATAAAGATTATACACGTTTTCGCTCCACTAGCAACACATGAGAATACCTGTTTCTTTATATTCTTCCAATAGTGTTTTGTTTCCTGAGGTTCTAGGATGGAGTAAAGGAAACACTTCAAGTTAAGTATAGGTTCATCTACTGGTCTAACCCAGGAGTAAGAATATTTTTTGCAAAAAGTCAACACAGGTGTTTGCTTTGTAGGCTCATTTCTCCTCTCCAGGCAAGCTGGCATTGGGGTATTCATTACTGGTCTAACCTCGGTATTATTTTGAACCCTAGAAGGCTTAGTGAGTCTTAAGAATCATTTCTACTCTGTTTTAGAAGTGGAAGACATCCCATTCATTCTACAAATACTTACTGAGCGTATATCCTGCACCAGGCATTGTTCTGGTGGCTGAGGCGTGAACAATGAACAAAATAGAAGTCCCTGCCCTCATTAAGATTGCATTACAATGGGGGGAGGCAGAGAGTAAACACAATACACAGATATGATATATGGTATGTTAGTTTACGATAAGTGCCATGGGAAAAATGAAGGAGTGAACAGGGGGTATGACGAGTTACTTTCGTGAAGGGTGGTCAGGGAAGGCCTTGCTGAGAAGGTGACATTTAAGCAAAGACCTGAAAGCAGTGAAGGAAGGATCTGTAAGGCAACCGGGGAAAGAGCAAAGGTAGGAGTTGAGGGTGTGCCTAGTATGTCCTAGGAACAGCAAGGAAGGCTGCTGGTTAGGGCTCAGTGAGCAAGGGGAAGAGGTGAGATCAAGGAGGTCAGGGGGTTTGGGTGGCAGGCCTCATAGGAAAACCACTGGAGAGTTCTAGAGCGTTACTCTAAATGCTCTACTGAGAACAGACTGAGGGAAGGCAATAATGGATGAAGGCAGAATGAGTTAGGAGACTTCCTGAAAACCAGGTGAGAAATGAGATGGGTTAGGCTGGGCTGGTTGCCATGGAGGTGTGGATGTGTTTGGACTGTGCGTCAGTTTTGATGGTGGACCCAGCAAGATTTTGTTAGATTGGATGTTGGATGTGAGATGGAAAGGAGGTGAGAATGATTCCAAGGTTCTTGGCTTAAATAAGTGGAAGAATGGAATTATTTACTGGGATGGGGAAAGAATGCAGGTAGAGCAGGTATTAGGGTGAAGGTGAGTTGTGATTTGACTTGTGGCTCTCTGTGGCTGGGGCTCTCCGATCGCCATGGTTCCAGATGCAATTAATGACCTAGACACGGCCATGACTGAAATGCCTTCTTGGGATGAAGGCTCAAAGGAATGTGTGCCCATGGGCATCGTTCTCCTGGTGCTAGCCTATTCCAAGTCAGCCTTGCACTGAGATACTGCATTAAATGTTCTTGCATCTTCTTTTTGTGAAATACTTAATCAAAGGGATATGCAAATGCACGCACACACACACACAACTAACCTTGAAAACAACTAAAAAACTTGATTTCTTGTCCACTACATAACTAGCAGAACATGAACCCTTATTAAAGGACTCACTGTTCTCCGAAAATAAAAAACTCAATTCAACTCTACATTTGTGGCTCTACGATGTCATCAAGACACCAGTTCCTAGACAATGCCAGGCTAGGCTGGTTACAGAAACCACACCAAGGCAATCTGAAATGTGCCTGGTTGAAGAATGCAAACCGGAATTCACTGGACAAATAAACCAAGAAGGAATGCACTTAAAACAGCTGTCACTAAAGCATCTGATGAAACAATACCTAAAATTTGGAATGAATATTTCAACAAACACATAAAAAGGTGAAGGAAAGCAAAACCAGTATTTTAAGTTGTTAGGGGAAAGGAAAAACAAACAAACAAACAACTCCACAGAAACTTATATACACGGATTACTTCAAAAGGCTAAAAAGAGATCAAGGGGGAGAAATTTTTAAAGTGTGTCCCTGAGTGGGAGGCGGAATCTATGCAAGTCTACAACGCAAGAGCGCACAGAGCAGAATTTTTCCCTACCCAACTCGCGAGACCAGCGGGTACCTCAGAAAGAAAACAACCGTTCGCTAGAAGAGAGTAGCTAAGGGAATCCGAACTTGTTTTAAAGCAAGTAAAGTGGTGGCCAGACTGGGTGACTCAGAGGCATGACTCAAACCCGACACTGGGGGCCGTCAGCTCCCGGAGGCCGGGGGCACGGCGTCAAAAACATTTTAGGAAAGTACCAGGCGCGTGGAGGGCGACAGGAAACCTCCCCGGGGACCGGCCTGGGGCTCCTCCTGCCCTAGAGTCTGACCTCTTACCATCCACACCAGGAAGAGTTTCTAATCTCCAGGCTTCCCCTTCTTCTTTCAGAAGCTGCCTCTCCACCACCCCCATTTTCCTTCCACAAAGCGTCACGCAGCGTGTGTGTGCGAGACGTCGGGCCCCTCCCAGCCGCCCTCCGCCCCCCGCCCCGCGCTCCCAGCCGCGCTCCGCTCCGCGCTCCCAGCCACGCGCGCACCCCCCGCCCCAGCTCGCCCCCGCGCCTCCTCCAAGAGCCGCTCCCTTCCCACCCCGCCCGCGCCCGCCGCCCGGGCACGCGCGGCACGAACAGCGCCGGGAGCGGCTGTAGACAAACACCTGTCCCTCCTGGGCTCCGCGAGATTTGGAGCTAAAGCATAGGCAACAGTGGGAGGGTTCTCGCGAGGTTTAAGAAATTTCCCACGGCCCGTGTTGTGTCTGAATCGAGTAGTGGAAGGCGGTGGGAAGGAGGTGTAGCGTGAGACTGGGCTGCCCGCATTGGGCACATGCGCAGTGCCGCTCGCTCGTGCCGCGCCAATCCTGCAGCGCCTTCAGCAGGTTTCGGGCTCTGGATTCCAGTTCTCCGGGTTTTGGGGCTCCCTGCGGGAGGCAGTGCTGGATCTGGGAATCTCTAGGAATTGAAAGGGCAAGGGTGGGGGGAAGAAAGGGGTGCTGCAGGTAGGGAGGAAGAGGTAGGGCTCGGTCCTGCACCTTTCTAGTAAGTGCCCAGACGGGCCAAGTTTGCTCGGGGGCTTCCAGGTTTAGATTGTCTGAGATGCACTTCGGGCAACGAGCAGCGTCCTCGACTGTGCCAGGCCCACGGGAGGACCTTGTCAGTCTGTCCCCGTATACATCTGGGTTCACACAAGTCTGGGGGCTGCGATGAGGTCCTAGGGAGATTTACACGACAGGCAGCTCTCTGCCCAAGCAAAACCTTTGGTTGAGTGCGGGGTGGGGGAGTGGTGGCTTTCAATTACAACGCAGTTTTCACTTCTGGAGAAAGCTTCGCGGTGCTCTGGCGTGTGTATGCGAAGTGGACACAGTAGGGGTGTCTTTGCCAGAGGCCTTGGCCTGACCTCATTTCACACCCAAGGAGAAGAAAGCTAAGGCTCTAATAGAGCTCAACTGCAAAAGTTGTCCATTTACAGAGTTCTGGAGGGTCGGACCACGTTGTAATATTGTCTGTCTCTCTGTTAGCAAGGGGGTCGAATGAACTAAGATAATTCTTGGTTTGTCACTCGTCCGAACTCCAGGCATCTTTGTAGCTCCAGCACCTAACGCTGACATTACCATAATGGAGGCGTCCAATGAACGTTTGAATGAATGAAAAGGGCTGGGAACTAGAGTGAGCGGGAAGCCACTTGGAAAACACCCATTTGAGGAGGTGTTTCATCTAGGCCTGTGAAACGCGGCAGATTTTCCCAGGACCCCTCCGCTCTTCCCCTCGGCCCCGCCTCCTGACCCCTCCATTCTCCGTCCCCGTTGTAATCCCCTCCGGTTTTCCTCAGTCTCCACGTACGTCCCTCAGGGCGCGTCCCAAAACCCGGATAACCGGAGCGCTCCCCATGGACCAGATGGAGGGCTCGCCCGCGGAGGAGCCGCCTGCGCATGCTCCATCTCTTGGGTAGGTTTCCAGGGAAGGCAGTGAGCTGTATCCCTTACTCCGCTGGCGGCGCGAGGCGTCTGGCTCTTCGCGGCTGCTGCGAGGGGAAAGGGAGCGCGGGGGCTGGGTGGAATCGAGGAGTGAGGAAAAAGGGAAGGGGCGGGGGAGAGGGACCAGGGAAGGCGTCAGGGGGAATCTCGCGAGGGTTGGAGTTTTGGCGAGAGTTTGTGGAAGATGGCGCCTGTTGTGACAGGGTAAGTCTGGGGGAATCGGAGCGCTGGGAACCGGGAAAGTTGCGGGCGTCTCGTAGCCCGCGGCGGGCGGCGGGTTCGAGGGCCGCGGCACGCTTGGCGTCCGGGGGCCGCGGGGGCGGTGAAGCGTGCGCCGAGCGCGGCGGCGGCGTGTGGCCGTGCGCTGTCTGCTCTGCGCTGCTGTGGCTCGGGCTCCGGCGCTTGAGGGCGGGCGGCGACGGCGGCGAGGCCGGCGGGTGCGGGCGTGAGTGCGGCCCGGCGCGCGGGGCCCGCGGGCTCCGTGCCCTCAGCGCGCCTTCCGCGCCGACGTTCGCGGGCCCTGCCTCCCGGCCCCGCGCAGCTTTGTTCCTTGAGGCCGTCGTCGCCTTCTCGCCGGGCGGTTGCCCCCGGCGCTTTGTCTCTCCCCGCTGCCCCCCGCGACTCTCTACCCCCGGCCCTTTGTTTCGCCTCCTTGGGCGCTTTGTCCGACCCGTCGCGCCCCGCATCCCTTCTCCATCTCCTCCCCTCAGCTGTCCTTCCTTCCGTGCCCCTTTGTTGTGCCCCTCTCTATTCGGTAGCTCAGTGACCTGCCACAGCCCAGGTACCAGATTTCTGTTTTTCTTCTAATTTTTCTCCCATTATTTCTCTCTTGCGTTTCCCTCTCACCTTTCTGCTTGGTCCTTGATCACCCCCGGAGGCTTTGTCTCCCCCGTCCAGTGGTTTATTCGCTTGGTACCCCCTTCACCTTCCATCATCGGTTGATTTATCCACTACCCACGGTGTTTGTCGGCTGAAATGTCTCAGCCCCGGGGACTGCATCTGGTGCTCCTAAGTACAGACAGACCCGAGGGTTTGTTGTTGTTTTTGTGCGACTGAAAGATGCGTGGGGATACTTGGTTTCCTTCTCAGCGCTCCTCCTCTCCGCACCCTTTTCTCTCGGGATTGCGTGCACACCTCCCCACCACCCCTTTCTCTCGGGATTACAGTGTCTCCAGTTTTCTTCGCGGTCTCTTTGGGCCCCTGGTTGTTTTGCTTGGCAGCAGTAGCCCTGGAAAAAGGTCTCTTGGTTATTCGCCCCCCGCCCCCCAGTACCCGCCCTCCCGCCCCTTGGTTTCTGATGGCCTAGGCCAAGGGCAGCTGTCGTAGCTTTGCATCTGGGTTACCTGAGGGTGTTGTAGAGACGAAAGGTGTTTTTTTTTCTGTTGGTGTGCGAGAATAGTTTCAGTTGTTACGATGATATTCATTTGGTACGTGCATAGCAGTTGAGTATTTGGTGTTAAAAAACTTGTGAATGTTGGCTTGAGGTGGAGAATTTCAGCATTTTCAAGAGTTCAGTTATTTTACCAGTAACTGCTGTTTCGCAAGGAAAAAGGGAGGGCATCCTGCTTGGAAATTTGATATAAATATTTTACTTTTTCTTAATTTTTCGATAGTTTACAGTTATGTGCTTTTGCTCCGTAGATTTATGACAGCTCTTCTGCCCCATCTTCGAAGTTGAAACGGGGAAAGCGCTTAAGAGTGCAGTTTGGGTTGATGAATACTGCTTCTGGAATCTTTGTGGAATGCATTAATCAAATGCAATTAAAAGACATTTAAGTAATAGTCTTTAAGTAAGGTAAAGGCACCTCTAGTGTTAAAGGAGCTTTAATTTGTTCAGAGTGCTTATTGTTATGGGAATGTTAAAAGCTTGGAGTTTGGTGTGGGAGTTGGGGGAGGGTGGTATGATGTGTTTAAATGGCCTGGATATTCTGGTGCTGGAATAAGAGGTATTAGATTTACCAGTATTACTAGGCTGAGTAGACTGTTCAGGAGGTACACCCCCGCCCCAACTAGGTGATCACTACTTTTAGAAGATACGTTATCCATAAAATCACTTGGAGTGTCATTTCATTTGTAAACCACATGAATTGCTACTAGTAGAGGATATACAAGTGTGAGGAATGTTGGTGGAGAGGAAAGCATTTTGTTTTTAAGGCTGTGATTAGAATTAGTATGAATTAGTTTGAATTTTAATTAATGGAAAATCATCTTTCACGATTGATACGTGAGGCTTCTGTGAAAATTTGCAGTCTGGGTTCCATGAGTGGATTCCACTGATAATCATTTGTCTTCCTTACTTGTTCCTAGGGCATAATCATTCTTTTTGAAGGTGAAAAATCTTGAGCACACACTGTTGTTTCTGACTGTAAGCAAATACCTTGTAATAATGGAAGGTATTTTGCTCTGATGTGTGCAGATAAGAATGATCACACAAACCTCATAAAAGCAACTTTTAAAAATCAAGTTGTGCTTTTTGTTTCTAAATCGTGTAAGACCTTTACTTCGTGACCAAATAAAGCTACCTTTATTAAATTATATTAAATAGCAGCATATTTAGAAACTTACAGCATTAGTTGTAATTGGGAAACTTTCATTTTGAGTATTGACTATTAAAGCTTTAAATTTATTGCCCATGCGTATTGCAGATGGGTCTGCAGAGGGTATATTTTCAGGAAAAAATATAAGAGGCTCACTTGGGGTATTTTCACTCCTAATATATCTTCTTAAATAGGTTTGTTTAAAACTTACCTATTCTATACCCACAGATTTCTATCAGTGTCTTAAGTGGCTAAGATAAAAAACGTTTTGGGGGTGGGAGGGAAGCTACTCTTGCCAGATGTAATTCATTAAATAATCTTTGGCGCTCTGGATGGATAAAGTATTAGGGAAAAAAATGGTGTGTTTGAAAGTTCTTACAAATCTTTAGTATTCGGTCATTTTTAAAAATATATTTTAAAAACCCAGGACTTGGCTTTAAAACATTATTCACATTTTGTTTGCTCCTAATACTAAATTTCATGTTATTTCAGCTAGGGGCAGTATTTTCTCATGGATTGGCTACAAGTTGTTATTTTTGGCATCTGGCTTTGTGATTATTTCCAAGTTACTCTACTTCCCCTGGGCCAGTTTCCTAACTATGTAGTAAAATGGGAATTGTAGTAACTTGCCACATCTGCACAGGATTGCTGTGCCTTAGGATTTGCAGAGAGCATCCTTGGATGAAAGGTGTGGTTAAAAAATCTAGGAATTGTTACTGAATTAAGCCAATGTGAAGTAGGTCATATTTTATAGGAAATCAAGTAGGAGGTTATGAACTAAGTTCTTGGCAAATCACAGTGGTGATAGTGGGATGAAAAATCCCCAAATATGTATTATAGTTAGGGTAATAAAATTGATACTGTTTTTAAGAGGGAGAGGGATAAGTAAAACACATTACAGGGTGGTGTGTGTGTGTGTGTGTTTGTGTTATGTAAGAGAGTGAAGATCTGTCAAACTCAAATGTAATAACACATTTTAAAATTGTGGGATGCCTTTCCTCTGTTGATTTGTTTTCTGCATGTGGTACTCTTTTGTTTTAAATGGTAGCACAAAATGTTTTCACTAGACTCTAGGCCAAGTCTGTTAATAGTAGTGACTAATTTTCAATATACCTTATATTTTTTAATGCTTTGTCATTTACTCTCAATATTTTCTAACAACCAGTACCATAATTTCAGACTTGACCTTTGGCCTAGAAAAGTGTTTTGCATTTGGGAGACACTCTGTAGATATTTATTGAAAAAACAAAACCAGTTGTTTCTCTATTCCTGGTAGATTATGTCATGTCCCAATAGTTCCCCAAGCCAGGTTTTCTCTCTCACACTAACTCTTTATGTTTAATCACTAAGAACTGATGATTTTCCCTCCTGAAAAACTCTTGAATCTGTCTCCTTCATCCTCACTGCCACAATTCATGCTCTCATCGTTTCTCACCTGGATTACTACAGACATTGGCAGCTTCCTCTTTCTGCTTCTAGACTCACCCCCTTTATCCAACTTCCACATAGTCTTTCTAAAGAGCAAATCTGATCACTTCACTCCTTACTTTAAAAACCTTTCAATGGCTCCCCCTAGCAGCCTTCATTAAGAGAGGCAGCGGAGTGGAGAGTTTATGAGCTCACTTTTAGGATTTAATCTGAACTGGGTTCCAGTTCTGTCTCTGCCACTTAAAACCTCTATAAGATTGACAAACGATCTAACCTCTCCTTGCCTCCTCCATCAGTTGCAAGGTAATTATTCTTAGCTCGGTGGTTCTCTGTGAGGATTAAATGCAAGAGAACATTTGAGGATGCCTGGCATATAGCAAGTGCTCAAAAAATGTTAGCTAGCACGGCATATAGGGTCCTCTATAACTATTTCATTTACCTTTTCTCCAGCTGAACTGTTTTTGCCTTTCTCTCCCTTCATATTCAGTTCTCCAGCCATATTCAAGAACTTGGAGTTCCTTGTATGGGCTCCACAGTTTAATGTATCCCTGTGCTTGAAAAGTGCTGGTGTTAGGTAGGTTATTATTCAAGATTTTGGTCTGAGGATATTCTACCCTGATCCACCAGGCTGGGTTCAGTTACCCCTCCCGTTGTGTTCTTAAAGGACTGGGTATAATTCACTTGGAAGTGTCATACTGAATTGTAATTGTCTGTCATACCCAAAGGCTGTTGGTCACTTGATGACAGATAACGTTAAAAAAAATTATCTTTTCTTAGAAGAGTGTCTAAAACATGATGGGGACTCAGTAAAAAGTTTTTTGAACACAGGATTCAGAGAACTTTGAAACCATGATGCAACATGGTTCGTGTAAGCAGAATTTGACGTGTACAGGGAATATATTGATTCTATAGTGTATTTAATTGCTGAAGTACCCAAAGGAATTGATATTTTCAGTCAAAGACAGTCTTACAGCCCCTGACAACGTTGTAGTAAAATTCTTAGGCAAAAGTTCCTTTGGATTTTTAGAAAGTAGTGTATTGTTTGTACAAACTGACAAGCTTAAATATCATATTTTGTTTTTTGTATGGTTGACTATTCAGTGTTTTTCAAAAGGTTTCATTATTTTTAAGTGTTTTAAGTACTTCTTAGATGCATAGGGACATGCATTAAACCTTAAGACACTGTAGGCTGCTTTTTTGGGGGATCCACACGATTGAACCAAGTAAGAAGTTTATAATCTTCAGGAAGGCTCAGGTTTTGTGGACAGATTACTTATAGATAATTTCTTTAAGCTTCAGTTTCTACCTCTATAAAATAAGTAATGATAATTTTGTTGTGTTTATCTGCTGGACACATTGTGACTATCAAATAAGGTAAAATGTGTGTCAAAACCATGGATGTGTAAGTGATTTGTAAATAGTAAAGCACTGTATACAAATACTTTAATTTTAATAATCAGTTTCTTTTGGTAACCTTTCACAGGCAGGATTCAAGATGAACTTGCTTATATTGTTCTTATATTGCAACCTGTGGTTTGTGGCTCATGTCTTAGGAAGGCAGCAGTGTATTTAGTGCAGAGGACTGCAGCCCTTTGAATATATGCCTTGGCATTTTGAGCAGACATATTTGATATATTACTGCTTGACCACACATGTTGTCATTGAGTCACCCCCAACTTTTTGGGGTCTGCTTCTTGCTGCTCTCTTCTCTGCTTGGACAGCCATAATGATGTAGGAATGTTAAATGCCCAGCTGCTACCATCCTCAGGACACCTTGCCCATAGTTCTGGATGCCCGTTAGGCCTGGTACAACATCATGATGTCACTTATGTCTCATCAGGCCTGATTCTGCTTCAGGGAGTGAAATGATATCCTAATGGTGTGAAAAGGGTAATGCATTTCCTGAACACAACTTACTACTGGGGAAAAAGCAAGCATTGAGGCACTCTGGCTTGGTTTGTATAATTGGTAGTAATTACTTATCTGTATAAATATTTGTGTAGGTTTGTTGTGTTGAGACAATGAAGAGTGATAAGCATGACAGCTTTTCAGTCACGTTAGTAAGTTCATAGCAGTTTTTGGAATATTTAAATTATTTAAGTTTACAAAAACGAAAAGAAAGAAACCACTGCATCTTGGGTATCCTAAGTTGCAAAAGCCTTGCAATGAAGATGCTGTGCTGATTGGATGTGAGTTGGAATACACTAGAAAATCAAGTTGACCTTTTTTAATTCCCCTCCCGTGCTTGCTTTTCTATATTCAGTATTTTAATTAATGAATGAATTGTGGCTGCGCCAGGTCTTAGTTGCGGCAGGCTGGATCTGTAGTTGTGGCGTGTGGACTCTTAGTTGCGGCACGCATGCAGGATCTAGTTCCCTGACCCGGGATCGAACCCTGGCCCCCTGCATTGGGAGTGCGGAGTCCTATCCACTGGACCACCAGGGAAGTCTCATCTATATTCCATATTTTTAATTTGGCCTTAGAACTAATGTTTTTTGTGCACTGTTAATTAGATGATAGAGTTGTAAATGAATAAGAATAGTTTCTCATAAAAAGTTTATATAACTAGGAAAAATGTCATCACTTTATGAAACCCTGTTATTTTTTACTAGTGTTGTAAAGATTGTGTTATATAACTGCAATATCAGTTGCCTTATAAAATAGAGAATCAGTGTTATATATGTTTTCTTTAAACAACTTCTTTTGGAACAGTGGTATTCCATTTATGGAAAACTGCAGATCTACTAAGATCTTGCTTTTTTATCCAGAATACTTTTTTTTTTGGTCGTGCCACACGGCTTGAAGGATCTTAGTTCCTCGGCAAGGGATCAAACCCGGGCCCCAGCAGTGAAAGCACCGAGTCCTAGCAACTGGACCGCCAGGGAATTCCTTTTTTTTAGATTGGAACTTATTTTTTAGAGCAGTTTTAGTTTCACAGCAAAATTGAGGGGAAGGTACAGATATTTCCTGTGTACTCCTTGCCTCCCCCCAAATAGCCTCCTGTATTACCAACATCCCCCAACAGAGTGGTACGTTTGTTATAACTGATGAACTTACACTGACGCATTATTATCTCCCCAAGTCCATAGTTTACGTTAGGGTTCACTCTTGGTGTACATTCTGTGGGTTTGGACAAATGTATAATGTATCTACAAATGTATGTGCCGTTGTAGTATCAAACAGTAGTTTCATTGCCCTAGAAAGTCCTCTGTGCTCTGCCTGTTCACTGCTCTCTCCTCCCTTATCCCATCCTGCAACCACTGAACTTTTTATTGTCTCCATTGTTTCCAGTATACTTTTTCAAATCATTTAACTTTTGGTTTGAGTATGAGGAACTTTTTCATGGAAAAAATTATGTAGTTCTGTACAGAGCTCCTGATCCATACACCAGGTGGAAGAGGTAGAAACATTGAGATCCCCAGACATGAAGGAGTGGTTAAGGGAAATGAAGAGTATAACCATGCTTTAGTGGTTCTTTATAATTGTTTTAGTAATGTATTTATTAAAGTTATTGAGCACTTAGTAGGTATAAGACCTCTGTATAAAACCTTTTGAAGATGGCTAAAAAATGGTCCAGTGAAGCTCATAATTTAGTGGAAAGTACACAGATAATAAGGGAGATTGATTTTATGTGTATAACAGATGTATAATGTTGATGGGAACATGGGTGCAAATGATTATCTTTTATTTATTTATTTTTTTTGCGGTACGCGGGCCTCTCACTGTTGTGGCCTCTCCCGTTGTGGAGCACAGGCTCTGGACGCGCAGGCTCAGTGGCCATGGCTCACGGGCCCCGCTGCCCCGTGGCCTGTGGGATCTTCCCAGACTGGGGCATGAACCCGTGTCCCCTGCATCAGCAGGCAGACTCTCAACCACTGTGCCACCAGGGAAGCCCCAAATGATTATCTTTTAATTCGAGAGGAGAGATCATAGGGAGTGGTAGAAAATAAAGCTAGAAAAGTGGTTGGGGCCTCTTAGAGGACCTTGAGTGCTAAGCCAAGGATTTGAATATCAAACAGGGATGGGGGGGCACTGACCGAGTTTTGAAGAGGTGCGGCTGGGTGTAGATACAGTTGACACTTGAATAACACAGGTGTGTGTGGGGGGTGGGTTAGGGCAAATAGCTTGTAGTAGGACCTTCAGGTACCTGAGGTTCCTCTGTACCCATGGTTCCCCATCCTCAGATTCAACGAGCCTGAGTCACGTGGTACTTAGTATTCATTACTGAAAAAAATCTTCATATAGGTGGACCAGTGCTGCTCGAGGGTCAGTTGTAGTGTAAAATAGATTGGAGTTGATGGAGAACATAAGAGAAATATATATGAGCAGAGTCTGATCTTGGAAAGCCTAGGAATGGAAGGAACAAAGCAGCTTGTTTGTTTCTTTTTGGGGGCAGGGTGGTATAGGGAGCTTTGGAATCGATGCAGTAGATAAAATCTGTGGCTGTGAGCATGTCACTTAATCTAAGTCTTGGGCTTCCCTGGTGGCGCAGTGGTTGAGAGTCCGCCTGCCGATGCAGGGGACACGGGTTCGTGCCCCGGTCTGGGGGGATCCCACATGCCGCGGAGCGGCTGGGCCCGTGGGCCATGGCCGCTGAGCGGGCGCGTCCGGAGCCTGTGCTCCGCAGCGGGAGAGGCCACAACAGTGAGAGGCCCGCATACCACAAAAAAAAAAAAAAAAAAAAAAAAATCTAAGTCTTGCCCTTGTCTAAAAAGTGGGAGAAAATAATACTTCATGGTATCGATATGAGGATTAAATGAGATACAGGATATAAAATGCCTAACTCAGTTCTGGGAGTAGTAGGTGCTCAAAAAATAGGTTCTCGTCTTCCCCCTTTCTGGAATAGAATTTAAAGGATGTTAGATGGGGGTGGGGAGAAGCATGGAAGAGAAGGTGGGATGGGGTGGGGGGGACACTGAACGATTGAAACCTGGGTGATGAAGTATTTGCAGGTGGGAAAGTCTGAGTGAGGTGAACAGGTGTAAGAGAACCTACATAACAGTGTTTGTTTCTTTTAAATAAATACTGAATATTTTTGCATGCTTCTGATATAACATTTAAAATTTTTCTGCAATTGTGTAAATATACCTGTATTATCTTTTTTTTTCTTCTGTCTATATCCATTTATCTAATCTATCAGCAAGCTTCGTAAAGACTGGGTCAATATTTTACTTTTGTTGCATAATTGTGGAGCAACTGCTATTGGCCAGTTTGTACTTGCTGGATGAACATGACTTGAATGGATTTAATAAAATACAGTACTTGCCACTAGGTGGCACTTAGTCTAAGTGATAAAGCTGAAATTTAGCATAGATTGGCTTTTGTATGTAGAGCCCACTGATAAACTGACCCCCTGGATTATTGTTTAGCTTTCTGCCAGTTCTGGACTATACTTTTTGAAGTGGGATATGAAACATATAGCAAATAGAAACCTCAGAGTATTGAAAAACAGAAAAGTGTAATGGCATTAGAATATGTCCTGTAAAAAGGAGCTGAAATGAAGCTCAGTTAAAATTCCCAGTGACTAAATTACCCATCTCTGAGTGTATTTAAAGTGAAGCCTGGTGCTTAGACTTTAGGCCTTGTTTTTTCTTAAGACTTTGTGGATTGCTTTAAAGGAGAAGATTGGGAATTTGTTTGTTCCTGGATTTAATGAAAGATGATGATGAAGTGTGGTCTGTAGGGATACGGGACACGATTCTGTATTCTCTTATTTATATTCTGGTGTACTGTGCTCTCCCTGTTGTGGAGTAACATACATACCATAGAAAGTAACTACATCCTGTGTGACAAATGTTATATATAGGTTGTTAAATCCGTTAGATTCAGGAAACTTCAGACCTGGAAAAGACCTTGTTAATCATATGTTCTAAAGTAACCACTCATTTAAACGTAGGCAGAGACAGAGTAAATAATTTACAATTAGCTAATGGCTGAGACACATTCAGTGCCTGAGCTGAGACTTGTTCTGGTTGTTTTTTGTTTGTTTGTTTGTTTTTTGCGGTACGCGGGCCTCTCACTGTTGTGGCCTCTACCATTGCGGAGCACAGGCTCTGGATGCGCAGGCTCAGCGGCCATGGCTCACGGGCCCAGCCGCTCTGCGGCATGTGGGATCTTCCCGGACCGGGGCATGAACCCGTGTCCCCTGCATCAGCAGGTGGACTCTCAACCACTGCGCCACCAGAGAAGCCCCTGGTTTGTTTTTTAAGGGGAGAGATTTATGCTGGTCTTTCACTCTTTTGTATTTATACCACTCAGCTGCCTTTTAATGTTACATGCACTTTGTTTTTTAAAATACTTTCTTCCCCCTATTTTTGTGGGCTTAAACCAAGAATACAAATTTCTCAGCCCCAAACCCGGGAGTGCTGCTGCCAGTGTTGCTTAATAAGCGGTCAGCTCTGAGCCTGCCTGTTCTTTCTTCCTTTGCTGTTTTCCTGTTCTTGATGCTGCTTGCGTTCTTTATCTTGTACTGTACTTGTGACTGACCAGGGTGGCCACACACTTGTTCTCACTGCACACCTCCTCACCCAGTCTGCTTTAGCTGCCCCATGCAAGAACTGCCTGGGTTCACTTACCCATGGTTCACTCCAGTCTCTGCTTCTTGCCTCCTTAGCTTCTTAGTTTTGCCACCTGCACTAAATTACAGCTGGCTATTTCCAAGAAAATGGACAGGAGGGGAGATTGAGAAAAAAGAAGACTGTCACAGGGAAGGAGGCCACAACCTGAAATCATATACTGAAAGATGGGCTTGTTTATGAACCTTATGATTTTCATACAGTGATTTTTTTAGTGTATTTATGTCAAAACAATATGACACTTGACTATGGAATTCATTAAATCTGTTGTGTCTGTCATCTGTGCTTATCCAAATGTCAGGGAAGTGAATTGAATCCATTTCAGCATTCCAAAGATAGTAGTGGTAGTTTTGGTTTGGTACTTTACTTACAGCTTACAGTAATGAGTGTCATTATTTGATTAAATGGATTGTACTGCATTAGTGGGGGTTGTTGCTTCACTGTTGTAATGTTAAAAAAAACAAACCTGGAGAGCCATAGCTTTCAAAGATGATTTCATAATTATTGGTAACAAGTATTATTCATTCTGGCCTTCCTCTATGCTATAGTGTGATGGGTACGTTTTAATACAGAATTTAGTGGCATGTTATTCATTTAATCCTAGTTTCTTAGCTGTGAGTCCTGGAAGTTGTCATTTGGTACATTAAATATCGTTTAAATTACATTACAATTTAAGTTCACATGGTAGCTTAGGTGTGCAGTTGATTTATTTTTTCATTGTATTCTACCTTGTTTCTAAAATTATTTCAGGGAAGTGACTATGGAGTGGAAGTTTTCCTTAAGGGCTAGTTAGTGTCATCTGTAAACACTCATCTTGATTATTTTTCTTGTTGGAAAAATAATGTTTGTTATAAGAAACTCAAAAGTTATTTAAATATGTCATGTAAAGTGAGCCACTGTAGTCTTCCACCAGGAAATTAACTACTGTTACCAATTTGGGAGCATATTCTTCAACTTTTTTTGTTTTAAATGGAAATGCTAACATTCTATTTTATTGATATATTAAAGATGTCAGTAGTTTAGCAAACAGAATATTTAAGGGGATTAGGGAACTGACATTTTGTTGAATATCTACTGAGTCCTCAACTACATTGTGAAGGGAGATAGTATCTCCATTTTATAGATGTCCGAGGGTCAGGGATTTAGTGATTTAACCCAAGTTCACACAGCTTCCCTTCTGCCTTTGTCATTGCACTACCATGTACTCAGAGAGCTTTTATTTATCTCTCCACCTAAATGTTAATCATTTGGAAGCTTCCAAGCTCTCTACTAGGTGGCAAGACAGTCCCAGACATAGGTAAGCCTAACACAAGGCTTTAAGGAAAAGGAGCTTATTATACTCTTCTCTATTACATTACTTTAAAAATAAATATAAATTCTTGACTAGTGTTTGAATTCAGAAGGTTCTCTGAAGTAGCATCGTTTATCTTTAAGTAAAATTTTGTATCATTAAAAAATAATCTTGTCAGGTACTCCTGGGATGATGTTAAATCAGTTAGTCCTCTTTCTCCTATTTGTGTTTTTAGTTTTTATCTGTCGTCTTATTCATTTTCTGCCTAAAGACCAATTTTCAAGTCATTTAATTATTTTGTATACACATTGTTTGGCTTTGGACAAGTTACCTAATTGTGTTGTAACTTAAGTTTCTCCATTTGTAAAGTGGGGAGCATATCTCAGAATTCTTGTGAGGATCAAATGTATGTATGCAAGGGGCTGCCAGACTAGGCTGTTCTGTAAGAATTGCTTACTGTTGATTTCCTTTCTTATTTCTCATTCAAGCCAGGGCCAGATCTTTTCTTTACCACTTATCTTTTTTGTTAAATGTTAAATTCTGGTTTTCCATCCCAGGCCATCAATAAATAACCCTTCAACTGGATCCCAAAACCTTGTTTAATTTTTCTGCCTCCTTTGTTTTTGTTGACCATGGTGTCTTTATTCATGACTAATAAGACACTATCTTTATCTCTTGGACATTCCATCTTTTCTACCTATTCCTCCTCTAGTCTTTTTTTTTTTTTTTTTTTTTTTGCAGTATGTGGGCCTCTCACTGTTGTGGCCTCTCCTGTTGTGGAGCAAAGGCTCCGGATGCGCAGGCTCAGCAGCCATGGCTCACGGGCCCAGCCACTCCGCGGCATGTGGGGTCTTCCCGGACTGGGGCACGAACCTGTGTCCCCTGCATCGGCAGGCGGACTCTCAACCACTGCGCCACCAGGGAAGCCCCCCTCCTCTAGCTTAAATATTGTGGTCTGCAATCTTTGTCTTTCTCTCTGTCTTATCTGTTCTTTGACTTGATATGTGTATCATCACCTCAGATGTTTAGATCCATATTTCTAAAACTACTACTGGTTGTTCTGTAGGCCCACCAAACTTGTTTTTTTCCAAAACAACATGTTTTTTCCACCAACTAGACCTGTTATACCATCTTATAAAATAGGCTTGATATCTGTTATTAATGCCATTGTTCATCCAGCAGGTAAAAATGAACTTCCGTATTTTCCTCATTTCCTCCTACTCTTGTATTTTCTTATTTTGTTGATGACCAAATCATTCCCTTTCTGCTTCCAGATTACTTGTCTCATATTCTGGGCTCTCCTCTCCTTGCTCACTGCCATTGCTTTATTCTCCAGGTCACCTTCATCTCCTGTTTGGACCACTGTCATAGCCTTGTCAGTTCCTTCTTTAGTCTATGGCTGTTGGTGGTTTGCTAGTGTACAGTTGTTAGTATTTAGAGGTTTGGGGTTACTTGGCAACCTAATTTTGTTGTAAATGGTGTCCGTAGATTTTGATTTTGTTGTCTAGGTGCTCTTTTATGTGGAGAGGTTGAAAAACTGCTGCTGCCACCACCATCCTAAAATCCTGTCTTGAGTTTTTTAAAAAGTAATTTAGACAAATACATGTTACTTGTAAACTGAAATCAGTATAAAGTGAATAAGATAGTTCCTCTTCACACTTAAATCCCAACCCCCAGAGATAATGCACTGCTTACAGTGGGGCGAGTATACTTCCAAACTTTAGGGCAAACTCTCTACTTGTGCCCTAGATCCCTTCCCTTCTCAGCTACTCTAGGACATTGGTTAGCCCACTAGCCTTTCCTCTGGTCTCAATTTTTACCTTTCTAATGAAGCATTCTTTTTTTTAAAATAAATTTATTGATTTATTATTTTTATTTTTGGCTGCGTTGGGTCTTCACTGCTGCACGCAGACTTTCTCTAGTTGGGGTGAACGGGGACTACTCTTCCTTGTGATACGCGGGCTTCTCATTGCGGTGGCTTCTCTTGTTGCAGAGCATGGGCTCTAGGTGCACGGGCTTCAGTAGTTGTGGCTCGTGGGCTCTAGAGCGCAGGCTCAGTAGTTGTGACGCACGGGCTTAGTTGCTCGGAGGCATGTGGGATCTTCCTGGACCAGGGCTCGAACCCGTGTCCCCTGCATTGGCAGGCGGATTCTTAACCACTGCTGCCACCAGGGAAGCCCTAATGAAGCATTCTTGACAGTACAAATATGCTGTTATTTCTTCTCTGGATTCTGCACTCCCCTCTAGTTTCTATTTCTCTATTCCTCTTTGCAGCAAACTTCGTATGAAGAGTTCTTTCTATCTCCAGTTACTCTTACTCCATTCCCCCTAAACCTTTTCCAACCACACTTTTTGTCTGGACCATTTCAGCAAAACTGCTTTTCTCACGGTTACCAATTCCCTTCACACAGGTGAATGTAGTAGTTTTTTTTTTTTCAAGTGTTATTTGACTTGACTTGATCAGTGGCATTTGATGTCTTGTTCAAACATTTTTTTGCCTTCTAGGATACCACACTTCTAGTTTCCCACCTCACTGGCACCTTTTTCTTGGTCTCCTTTCTAGTGCTTTCTGATTTTACTACATTTATCCTACTTTTTATCCCACATTATGTGCTCCTTCCCTGTTTTATTTTTCTCACTGGTTTGTGTCAGCTTCTAACAATATACGTTATTTACCTTTTATTTCTTTCTCTTCTCTGCTAGAATATAGTGCTTGGCATGTAGTGGGTACTCAGTATGTAGTTGTTGAATGAATGAACGAAGTGTTCTAACAGCATCTCTTTTTGAATGGTCTGTTGTTTTCTCCTTGATTTGAAGTCCTACTTTTACTACTATGTGTTATACTTATAAAATTTTATAAGCCCCCTGGTATAAATACAGATTCATCTAATGTGTTTTAAATATAATCTATTACCTGAATATGGTGTTCAGTAGCCTTGAGGTCTGTTGTTGCATTTAGCCCTTGCCATCCTCTAGTGAGGAAGATAGTGTTCCTCTGTTTTACAGAAACTTAAGCAAGCTCACCTGTTGGTTGGTGGGAGAGTTGAAATTCAAACTCATGTCTCTGGATTCCAGTTCCATTGCCATGAATGTCTTCTAGTGATTGTGCAGTCTAATATGTGATAATGCTTCCCCATATGTAGTTAATGCTTAGTCATCCGTCAACACATGATTGGCTGTGCTCACTAACCAGAGGAGCCCCTTCCCTCAGTCCAGGCAGAGAGAATAGATCTGAGGCAGAAGGGTAAAGTTGAATAGGGAATTGGTTTATGCAGGATTTTTTTTTTTAATAGACTTTTTTCAATAGATATTTTTTTAGAACAGTTTTATGTGGGATTTTTGCCTCTGAATTTTAGAATATGATTTTGGAAGGAAGGTTGTGGAAAGAACACAGGCTGGTGGTCATGAAATAGATTCTCTTCACCACTAACTAATTTGGTAATATCCCTGCTTTGCTTATTTTCTGTGTAGATGATATCTTTGATCTAGGCTTTAAGTTAGAAATGATACTGTATGTGCCAGAGAGCTTAGAGAGTAATTCTCACACCATGTAAATGAAAGGTATCACTATTAAAAATGACTCAAGTCTCATGTTTTTGGTACTCTAGATACATTCATTCTTTTTATTATACTGGAGTACTTTTAATTTTGTTTTATGTAAATCTTTTATTTTAAAGTTTCTGCTGTCAAATTTTGTTGTTTTTCTAACTAAGACAGCAGCTGTGGATGTGGCTTAAAAACTGATGAACTTCTACAATGGTGAGCCTTTATGGAGCAATGAAAGGCTGCTTACAAATTGTAGCCACAGTGGCAGTGAATTCTGTGTTTGTTCCCAAGGGTGAATGTGTTTTGAGGGGAGTGAGTTAGGATAGTACAAATTGAGAGAGTGTTTCTATTCTGGGAATCTTTGGAGCAGTCATTTCTGCTACTGCTCTTTATTTCTTATGACTTTGAAGGAATTTGGAATGTTTTGCATGACTTTTTGATGATCTTTAAGTGTATTACTTGGATATGTGTAAAGGTAAATTGTAATTTTAGTTGTTTTATGGACATGGTTTCTGTCATCAAATATTTTTGCCCTCAGCAATTACTGTGTGTAATAGCACTTATGGATGATGCTTTACCTATGTCTGCTGTTTAAATGTTGGATTGTTTGGAACTAAATATTTTCCATTTGGTATGATTAGCTCATACATATAGTTTTAGGCACAGTGCGTATACCTGTTTTCATTTCAAAAGTATATGGTTTTAATACGTTATTGAGCAGATCCAAATAGTTAACTATAAATTATTAAAAGTAGTTTTACTCTGAGATACTAAAGCTCACACCTGGAGCTGAGTTACAAGAAATAAGGTGAGCCTTGGTATTTTCTATCAAAATATCTAGAAGATAAATTTCTGCAATGAAAAGAATTCTAGAAAATATTTATTTCAAAAAAAGAAAATAAAAGGGGGAAGGGTGGTAGAGCGATAGTTGAAACGAGGCTCCCTGACCAAAAAAAAGAAAAACAAAATAACCCCATAACTGTATATGTGAAAGTATAGTCAGTATTTAGGAAGTTATTAGAGTATATATTTGCAAACCTATAAACTATTTATGTATTTATTTATTTTTATAAATTTATTTATTTTTGGATGCATTGGGTCTTCCTTGCCGCTTGCAGGCTTTCTCTAGTTGCAGCGAGCAGGGGCTCCTCTTCATTATGGTGCACGGGCTTCTCATTGCAGTGGCTTCTCTTGTTGCAGAGCACGGGCGCCGCCTCTAGGCATGCGGGCTCAGTAGTTGCGGCGTATGGGCTTAGTTGCTCCGTGGCATGTGGGATCCTCTTGGACCAGGGTTCGAACCCATGTCCCCTGCATTGGCAGGCGGGTTCTTAACCACTGTGCCACCAGGGAAGCCCAAATTGCTTAGTATTGAAGATATTCAAAAAGTACAAGTTGAATATGCTGTTAAAATGAACTTTTTTGTTGTTAAATTGCCTCATTTTTCCTCGTAGTTAAGAGAGTTTAAACCTTGACAGTAACTTCTTTCATTGTGTGGGACAGGATTTTATGCACATTAAAAATAACAGTTTTTGTGAATTGTAGTTATTATCCACAATTACTTTTAGATATAAAAGCATTCCCAGCGCCTGAGGTGCACGTGGCTCCGGTGGGAGCAGAGCATGTCTTTTCGAGGCGGAGGTCGCGGGGGCGGCGGCGGCGGCAGAGGAGGATTTGGACGAGGGGCGGCCGTGGAGGTTTTAACAAAGACCAGGACCAAGGACCTCCAGAGCAAGTAGTTTTATTAGGAGAGTTCCTGCACCTCTGTGAAGATGACATAGTTTGTAAATGTTCCACAGATGAGAATAAGGTGCCTTATTTCAGTGCTCCAGTTTATTTAGAAAACAAAGAACAAATTGGAAAAGTGGATGAAATATTTGGACAGCTTAGAGATTTTTTTTTCCGTTAAATTGTCAGAGAACATGAAGGCATCTTCCTTTAAAAAACTACAGAAGTTTTATATAGATCCATGTAAGCCGCTGCCGTTGCAGAGGTTTCTACCTCAACCTCAGGTGAGAAGGGATCTCCAGGAGGCGGTGGCCGGGGAGGTCGGAGGAGGAAGAGGAGGAGGTGGCAGAGGTGCGAGAGGCCGTGGTTTCAGAGGTGGAAGAGGACATGAAGTGTAACAGTTGACAGAAACTTCACCAGTTGACTTCTGAATTAACCTCATGATCTACTTCTATGGACCAGAAACTTGTCTCTTGATCAAATCTTAAAGAACTGGTCATTTTACGCCAGTGGAGCTAAAACGTCAATGTCAACAAAAAACAAGTGTGGCAGAACAGGCAATTTTGCCCTAAAAGAGTATGAACAAGTGTTCTAATGTTTTGTACAAAGCTTGAAACTTGTGGGTGTTTAATAAAGGGGCAGCTTTCATTTGAAGCATATTCGAATTTTTAAAATAAAGTGTTTTATTCCTTTAAGTTAAAAAAAAAGCATTCCCAGTGAGTTACTTCTGATTCATAATCAGATTTTAGCAGAACAGATGTGGGCTACCAAAGGAATAATTAGCCAAAAAATACTAGGGGGTTAGAGAGCCCTTTGTGTAACATTTAACTTTAGTTTCTTGGCTAGTTTATATGAATAATTAAAGTTTCGAGGCAGTTAAATTTTCTTTTCTTCTCTTGGGATCTTACAGTTGTCACTGGTAGCTATAATCACTAGGGAAATGGAAGTATTATTTCCATAAACAGATGGCTTTTCCAGCACTGGTCCCTGACAGTGCTACTGAGGTTCCTGTTTATGTTGGATGATTTCCTAATCACACCAACTTGGTATACTTTTGAAAGATGACACCTGACAATAGAATATGATGTAGATATTAAAATGACTTAGTGAACTTGAGAATTTACAGAAGTTGAGAGTATATATAATTCCCACGTTCCTGGGGGAAGATAGTCTGTTCCTGTGAGAGGAATCACCTAGTAATGGATACTGATGCCTCAGCTATCCTCTCAGGGATTCCTTAGCTACCTCTTCCACTTTTTGACTTTCATTTAGCTCTGACATCAGTGCTTTTTTCATTTCTGCTTGGTCAGATGACTAGCCCATCCAGTGCTTTGAGGCATTGGTAGGTTTTTGTTAGGATTAAGGATAGGTTTCTGTTGTGTACAAGGAAGATTTTCAGAGAATACAGTGATACAGTTACTTAAAATGACAAAATCACATATTTTTTCTGCTCTAGTGTGAGCTTTTATTTGCTATTAATAGGATTATCTTCTCCCTTTTTATGTGTCTGTTTTCCTTTTCCTGTTGGACATTTTGTTTTGTTTTGTTTTTGGCTTTGCCACGCTGCGTGGCTTGCGGGATCTTAGTTCCCTGACCAGGGATTGAACCCGTGCAGTGAAAGTGCAGGGACCGAACCACTGGACCACCAGGGAATTCCCCTGTTGGACATTTTAAAACAAACGCATATTGGGGATCCACATGTATACTTATGCTCCTAAAATTTCAAAAACACGAGTCAACTATTAGGATTCTAAAAACTTTGCATTTGTAAGCTATATTTACTCTGTAGCAAGAGCTATCTGTATTTTTGAAGTCATTTTTAAATATATGAAAGGAATCTAGTGACAAAATTTGTGAAGACAGGTTGCCTTTTGAAAAGACAGGGTAGGGCTTTATTTCTTTAGTATAACTGGTTGGGGTAAGTTGTAAGAGTGACTAGAGTCTTGGCGGATATATCTCGATTTTGGAGCTATTAAAAATTTGTCAAGGGACTTCCCTGGTGGTCCAGTGGGTAAGGCTCTGAGTTCCCAGTGAAGGGCGCCCGGGTTCGATCCCTGGTCGGAGAACTAGATCCTGCATGCATGCCACAACTAAGAAGTCTGCATGCTGCCACTAAGACCTGGCGCAGCCAAAATAAATAAATACTAAATAAATAAATAAATATTTTAAAAAATTGTCAAGAAGGAAAAAACTCTGGTGCTTTACACATTTTGTTGGGGTAGGGGATGGTGGTGCCATTTGTTAAGATTAGATGGCACTGTGATAAATGGCATAGTAGAAGAGTAGAGTTAGTGTTGGTGGGGAGTTTTTGGTTTTGAACATGTTTTGTTTGAGGCCATTGTGAGAAAGTTAGATGAAGATATCCAGTGGCCAGTTACATATATAAATTATGTGTGTGGTTCCTGGAGCTCAGGAGAGAGAGGTCAAGGTTGTACACACATACTTGAAGACTGTTAGATGTTCATTAAAACCTTGGGAGTGGGCAAAATCTCCTCAGGGAGAGGTGGAGTTAAGCAGAGACAAACCACTGGTGAGCATCAATACTTCGGGAGTGGGTAGAGGTGTAAAAACTAGTAAAGGAAAACTAATAATAGAAGAGGTGGGGGCTTCCCTGGTGGCGCAGTGGTTGAGAGTCCGCTTGCCGATGCAGGGGACACGGGTTCGTGCCCCGGTCCAGGAAGATCCCACATGCCGCGGAGCGGCTAGGCCCGTGAGCCATGGCCGCTGGGCCTGCGCGTCCGGAGTCTGTGCTCCGCAGCGGGAGAGGCCACAACAGTGAGAGGCCCAAAAAAAAAAAAAAAAAAAAGAAGAGGTGGGACAAAAACCTAGACAGTGTAGTATCACAAAAATGAAGAGAGTACTTCTAGGAGGAGGGAAACCTGTCAGTTGTGTCACATGCTACAAAGAGGGCAAATGGGATAAACACAAATGCTCACTAGTTTAGCACTTTAGGACTTCAAGTTGGTAAGACTTTAGGACTTCAAATTGGTAAGAACTTGTGGGAGCTAAAATGTAGTTTGTCACAGGTTGAGGAAGTGGAGACAGCTCTTTCAAGAGCAGTGGTTCAGAACTTGGTGGGAATGGAACCTAGGTGTCGTGATGGAGGAATAGGCTTGACTTGTTTAGGTGCTTATTGGAAGGAACACAAAGAGGGAAGGGGATGAAATTTAATTTGAAACTCCTGTTGGTGCCTTTTCTGTAACATTGTGCAGCTTCTCATGTGTTAATGGAAAGTCAACATTAAAGGGGGTTTTGTTGGGGACAGGGGCACACATTCAGTAACGTTGTGACAATGAAGGCATTCATGAACTTGATTCTCTTTAACTTTTCAGAGTCTTTCCACATTGACTGTCTCATTTAAAAAAAATTTTTTTTTTTGGTCACACTATGTGGCATGTAGAACTTCCCTGACCAGGGATTGAACCCGTGCCCCCTGCAGTGGAAGCGTGGAGTCTTAACCACTGGACCACCAGGGAAGTCCTGACTATCTCATTTTAATGAGGGAAAATATTCTGTATTGTTTTTCTCCTCAAGGGTTGATATTTATTCGTTGATTCTTCCATATTTTTTTGCTTGGTGTCCCTGGTGACTGATGTGGTGGATTTAATTAATTCATATGAAGCCAAAGAAGATCGCCTGTCTTTGGGGTCTTGATCCATATACTACAAGAGCTATGTGGCCTGTGCAGCACTTTGTTTTGCTTTGTATTATACTATAGTCTCTAGACTTTTGGTTGTTTACCTATATCAGTAGAAAGTTAACGTGTACCCCAGTATATGTGATTGTGTATTAATAAATTATAATGAAGTGTTGTACTTTACTAATATACACATTGAAGTATCTATAGAAATTTCAAATATTAAAAATTTTGTGATAAAAATGAGGTAAACAAAAATTTGAAGATACTTTTAATGGTAGAACCCCTTTTTATCTTTACAAGTATTTTGTGAGAACAGTGTATTTAAGTTTACTTTGTTACTTTTTAATTGTGGTATATATAATATACATCATTATTTTAAAAAAATCTTGGTTAATACTTTGTGAGAGTCATTCAAAGGGCTAGTTTTAAGTTATTTCTGTACAAATCAGGTGATTTTCATAGTTGAAAAGCCATTGTTTAAAATGCCATGCTTACCTTAAGTGTTTTTAATTTTACAGAAGTAACTGCTAGATCACGTACTACAGGAAGCTGCATGTCTTCACAGGAAAAGTAATCAATTTGGGGACCTTTTTGTGTAAGAAAAATGAGTAACTCGTCAAGTTTCAAAACCTTTTAAGTGCTTTGCCACAAGATGAAGAGCAAACCTCTCTGTGGTACAAAAGGTTTTCATGGTTACTCCCTGTTTCATGAAGATACAGTGTAACTAGCCATATCCATGACATCTGGTAGTACTTTGTGTCATTCTGTTGTCATTTTCTTTGCTTCCTAATTGAAAGATGAAATGAATGAGTTTCTTGTGTGATGGGAATCTCAGTAAGTTTTTTATAGAAATCTTGTTTTATTTTGCTTAAAGCAGCCACTCTCATAGCAGATAATACTCTTACTGATTTTCCATAAAAAGCTTTAATTAAAAGAGGTCAAAGAAGCTCCCTCCTGAAGACATTGTGTCTTTTTGTTCAGTTTTCTATCCCTTGTACCTATAAGAGTTCCTGTCATGTAAAAGGCACTCAGTAAATATTTAACTGTAGAATGAATTTGCAGTTGAGAATATGTTTTCCTATAGGTATTTTCTTAGAAAACTTTGCATTTCATTAAGAAGCCAGCAAAGACTAAATAAACTGAGGCATATCAGAAAAAACATAACTACCTACTGTATGACAAATTTCCCGCAGTATGTAGTTTTTTCTAATACCAATCCCCCCCCCATAATCTTCAACAGTGTTTCTGTGCATATTTATATAGTAATTTACTGACAGAAAAATACATTTTGGTTTATGTTCATGTTGTTCCCCAAGTCATACTTCAGCCTTTTCTACCATGACGGGAAGAATAAATCTTTCCCATGATATGTGGCTTCTTTTTTTTTTTTTGACCACGGCACGTGGGATTTTAGTTCCCCAACCAGGGATTGAACCCGTGCCCTCTAAAGTGGAAGTGCGAAGTCTTAATCACTGGACCGCCAGGGAAGTCCCTGTGGCTTTTTATCTTATACTGTTTTATAAGAAGTCACAAAAGAGGCATGTAAACTCAATGACATTTTCCAAAGTACTGAATTGAAAATCATGACTTTAAACCTTGCCAGAGAGAAAAACCTCACAACCTATAGAGACCTGTTATGTTTTAAGTACTTAAAATTTTAAGTATTTTACTAATTGTGATTGCTTTGTACTGTCATTTGCTAATACTTTGGGGCAAAATTTATATATATGGTGAAGTTACGGTTGATAATAGATGTAAATCTATATTTTAAAAAGTTATCTTGGTTATTTCTATCTTCTTTTTGACTGTCTTGTTATATCTGATTAATCATTATTTTTACTTGGTAAAGAGGGAATACTAGGAGGAAGAGGTACCCTTCTGCCATTTATTTATTTAGTGTGCTTAAATTATTAGTACTATCTCCAATACCTCTTTGTTGCAGAAATTATCTTAAGTCCCTCACCTGTTTTTTGAGGGCTCAGGTCATTAAACTAGGTAATTTGTGATGTGCTGAAACAGATCAGTCAGTGAGGGCACCATTATCAACCCTTCACATTGTGGAACACCTTTTATTCCCTCAGGTTGGGATCATCTGACATAGACTGAGCCCTAGTGATGTATTCAAAGGATTTTGAGTGCCAACTGTGTCCCAGGCACTAGGATATACCAGTGGACAAAACAGACCAAAAAATATAGATTTAAATATGTATAATCTGCCAGTGTATAGAGGTTGCGTTTTAGTGAGAGAGACAAAAACCAAATAAGTTAAATATTTATTGCGATAAGGGCTTCAGAAGAGAAAGAGTGTTGGAAATAGGATAGGGAGTATCAGAAAGAGGTTGCAACAAGATAAAGTGGGTCTCTGAGGTGGTGACACTTGAGCAAAGGACCTTAAGCATAAGGTGAGAATGTGAGGCATGTTGTATGTGGGGACAGAACGTTCCAGCAAGCAGGAGCAGCAAATGTAAAGACCCTGAGGCAAAGCGTGCCTAGATTAGATATGGTATGTGAAGTAAAGACAAGAATCAAAGCTAACCTCATGTTCTGGTCTGAGCAATGGTAATTACAGGGTCGCCATCATTTGATATGGGAGACAGGTTTTGGGTGTGAGATTGGGAGATGAGGACGTATGTACAGGAATAATTTGCTGGCATGGCTTCTGGATTTCGCATGGTGACGGATCAAAAAATGTCACTCAGGCAATAAATGTGATTTTGAATAACTTTCACTCTAAATTGATGACACTTAGGGAAGATAAACTAATTTATTTGCTGAAGCCAAAGGTAATTAATAAAGGAAGGGAACTTTCCTGGAGTAAATGAGTGTTTCACACACTAATTTTGGATTTCTTAAATGATTACTTGAAATTTTCTTGCTTTATTCTATTAAAATGCAAAACGTCTCTCCCAACCCTGTTTTTTTTTAATTAATTGATTTAATTTATTTTTTGCTGCATTGGGTCTTCATTGCTGCATGTGGGCTTTTCTCTAGTTGTGGCGAGCGGGGGCTACTCTTCATTGTGGTGTGTGAGCTTATTGCTGTGGCTTCTTTTGTTGCGGAGCGTGGGCTCCAGGCGCGTGGGCTTCAGTAGTTGTGGCTCACAGGCTCTAGAGTGCAGGCTCAGTAGTTGTGGCGCATGGGCTTAGTTGCTCTGTGGCATGTGGGATCTTCCCGGACCAGGGCTCGAACCCCTGTCTCCTGCATTGTCAGGCGGGTTCTTAACCACTGCGCCACCAGGGAAGCCCCCAACCCTGTTGATTTAAACAATAAATGTGGTAATATTGTACAGATTAGTATGTAATCTCTGATCATAATTCTGAGATCTGTTTAGATAGAAACAGGGAAATAGGGAGGTATAATATTAAGACTAATGGGAAGAAGAAACAAATTTTTTACCACTGTGATGTTGTGATTTATAAATCTGGTCATCAGATGACCAGAATATATTTCTCATACGTATTTGGTTTTGTCCACAGTTCCTGGCTCACAGCTCCTAAAACCCATGGAATTTCCTGAGTGATAAAGGTGTCTTTTGTTATGTTAATGAGGTAACACGTGGCCCTTTCCCCATACCTAGCCCTTTGCATCTCTTCCAGTTGGCTATTCCTGAGTTATATCCTTTTTTATAAGAAACCGGTAATGTAGTAAGTGTGAGCCACTCTAGCAAATTAATCGAACCCAAGGAGGGGGTCATGGGAACCTCTGATCTATATAGCTCGCTGGTCAGAAACACACGTAATAAGTTGGGCTTGAGACTGTCTTCTGAAACCCAAGTTGGAGGTCATTGGAACCTCGGAGATCTATCTCTGGGTAGATAGTGTCAGAATTGAGTTGAATTGTAGGATACCTTTCTGCTGTCCAGGGAACTGCTTGTTGGTATGAGAAGTCCCCTTTCCATGTTGGAATTAGTACCAGAACCTGAACCTACATTTAACCACATACTTCAGTCTCCAGGCATCACTTGAATGATTTTTTTTCTGAGAATGCTTTATGTTATAAACAATTAATTCTGGGCAACTGTGTATCAAAATATCTGCATTATATGGCCTGTTTTCTATACAAACTATGTTTATCTTTCTATATGAGCTTTCTGTTTTGATGCTGTATTTATAAATTTGGAAATACATGCATGCTGGGTAGGCTCCATTGCCTTAGTTTATATAATAGATTATTCAATAGAATCACTCCCCATAGGATCATCTTCTCTAGTTGTTATGTTAAGAAATGAAGTACATTAATGGCTGCTTTGGGAGGTGTGTGTGTGTGCGCGCGCGTGCGGGCGCCTCATGTCTACTTTGGGATCACGATTAGTTGACATTGATCTTTGTTTAAAGATCAACAACAGGAACTTCTCTGGTGGTTCAGTGGTTAAGACTCTGTGCTCCCAATGTAAGGGGACCGGGTTCGATCCCTGGTCAGGGAACTAGATCCCACCTGCATGCCGCAACTAAGAGTTTGAGTGCTGCAGCTAAGAGTTTGAGTGCCACAACTAAGGAACCCTCAAGCTGCAACTAAGGAGCCCACCTGCTGCAACTAAGACCCAGAACAACCAAATAAATAAGTAAATACATATAAAAAAAAAGATCAACAACAAATCATCAAAATATCATTAATCACTACTACTGCATTTTTGTCCTAATGGTAGCAGCTTTAACACACTTTTATTATTTTCTCTGTAGCATTGGCGTTTACATCACACTTCTAAAAGCCAGAACCAAAACCAAACAAAAAGCTATCCATGGCATTTTGATAAATCCATGCACTAAAGATTCATAGGGATTGTTTTGTCTAATGCACACAGGAGTTTCTGCCATAATGCCACACACAGTTGGTCCTTTGTGTCCATAGATTCTGCATCTGAGAAGTCAACCAACTGTGGTTTGAAAATATTTGGGGAGAAAAAAAATCCAGAAAGTTCCCAAAAGCAAAATTTGAATTTGCAACTTGCTGGCAACTATTTACATAGCATTTATGGAACATTTACATTGTATTAAGTATTATAAGTAATCTAGAGATGATTTAAAGTATATGGGAGGGGGGGTACTTCCCTGGTGAATCCGCCTGCCAATGCAGGGGATGCGGGTTCGATCCCTGGTCAGGGAACTAAGATCCCACATGCCCCGAGGCAACTAAACCCACGTGCCACAACTACTGAGCCCATCTGCCTCAACTAGAGAGACTGCATGCCACGAACTACAGAGCTCACGTGTGCCACAACTAAAGAGAGAAAACCTGTACACCACAACTAGAGAGAAGCCTGTGCCCCGCAATGAAAGATCCCGGATGCCACAACTAAGACCCAACACAGCCGAAAAAGAAAAAAAAAAGAATAACAATAATAAAACTATATATGTGGGAGGATGTGCATAGGTTATATGCAAATACTATGTGATTTTATATAAGGGACTTGGGCATCTGCAGATTTTGGTATCCAGGGGGGTCCTGGAACCAATCACCTGCAAATACTGAGGGGTGAATATGTAGCTTGACAAAACTTGAGATTTGCAAAATCGTGCAGTGGAAGTAATAAAACTCATGGGGAAAAAAGGTTTGGGACAGACTAGTGAAATTCTATGAAACTGTGATCTTGGATACTAACTAAAAACAATAGCAATCCTAAAAAAACAAAGGACTAGCATTTGTACCTTGTATTACCATCAATCTTTGGAATCTTGAACCTTGGATTCAGCCTCTTCTAGTTGTAGGTCCTGGAAGGACATTGCTTCTAAGAGACTATTTTCATTAAAATTAAAAATCTAATCCTATGTGTAGCTTTCTTCATTCCATTGTTTGTTTTTAATATTTATTTATTTATTTATTTGGTTGTTCTGGGTCTTAGTTGCAGCTTGCCGGCTTCTTAGTTGCGTTACGTGGGCTCCTTAGTTGTGGCATGCGAATTCTTAGTTGCGGCCTGCATGTTGGATCTAGTTCCCTGACCAGGGATCGAACCCGGGTCCCCTGCATAGTACTCATGGAGTCTTAACCACTGCACCACCAGGGAAGTCCCAATCCATTGTTTTAATACAGGGGGAATTTTTTGCAGCTTCTTCATCTGCACAGGCAGCTTTGTCAAATAGGTTAACCCAGTTAGCTGAAAGAGTAGCAATTCCTGAAGCCGCTAAACCAGCTACTACTCATAAGAAAGAAAAGTACTTTTGTAGATTTTTCAGGGCTTTTTCCTTAAAATATTCATCTGTTACTAAGCTTTCATCTTTATTTGTGGAAAAGCTTTCCCCGTTTGCCTCAAAACATTAACATGCTAGGAAAAATAGTGTATGAAGCAACATAACTTCCTTTTACACTAGTATCATTCCCCTATTTCTAGTTGCCTAAGAAGTAATTCACAGCAAAGAACATACATTATGGCAGAACAAACTTTACACTTGTTTTGATTTGATTTGTTAAATGCGTAGGGTGAGTGGCAGGTGAGTTCAGCTGACGCTTGAACAACTTGGCAGTTAGGGACATCAGACCCCTGTGCAGTGGAAAATCCTCATATAGCTTTACAGTTGGCCCTCTGTACCCACAGTTCCGCTTCCTTGGATTTACCCAACCATGGATTGCATGGTATTATGGTATGTATTTATTGGGAAAAAAAAATCCGTGTGTAAGTGGACCTGCATAGTTTAAATCCGTCGTGTGTAAGTGGACCTGCCTAGTTCAAATCCATGTTGTTCAAGGATCAGCGGTATTAATTTTGGAATCAAGAAGACCAGGCTTTGAATTCTGGCTCTATCACTTAAATGTCACTTTCTGCAAGTTACTTGACTTCTTTAAGCCTCAATTTGTGTATCTGTAAAATGGAATTAATTATACGTGTCCATAGAGTTTGGTAGTAAATAAAGGAGATAATTCCTGACAATTTTCTTTACACACTGAATTTACTAATAGTAAGTGTTAGCTCTTAATTTGCAGTTGTCATTTATAATTCATAGTACTCTTCAGAGCATGGCATAACATATACCACTGTCAAGGAATATTTTCAGCAAGTTTAACATTTTTCAAATAATTTGATGCTTATCAATTTTATTTAATATAAAATTTGAGAAGGCAGGATTTTGTTTTTACTGTCAAATGTAGGTAACAAGGAAAACAGACACAAAATGTGGTAAATGAGATTTGTATTTTCATTTTTTTGGCAAAGTTTTATATAGGAAACTGGTAAAATAATCAGAAAGTGAAGAAGCTGTAATTGTATTTAGGCTCTTGTGATGTAAGGGGATACAAACAGGTTTTTTCCTTTAGGTTGCAAAGGAGATTAACTTTTTTCTGTTTAAACGCTGTTAAAAGTTCTATACTGCTTTTGCCTATGATGTGTAGTGGTTTTTAAGGTTTATATTCTCTCTTCCAATTCAAAGCTTTCATTTAACCAAATAAGTTGAACAGGAACTCCATTTAAAACTTCTCATTGATCCTTCTTGTTTGATTTGATATTTCCTATTGACATTTTTATTCTTAGTACCATGCACTGAACTATTTTCAACAAATTCTATTGAGGAGTCATTTCTTGAAAACCTGTTACAGGCAAGATCTTTGAACATCTTAAGTTTTATAAAAGATGAGTTAAGACAGTTTGGTCTTTGGCTGTTTGTACCTTAGTGGGGAATCCAGCTATGCTCATAACTTTTACTGTAATATAAAGATGAACATAATGACTCCTATAATAGAGACATTTCACAAGTACAGAAGAAGAAGGAGTGATTAATTTGGACTGGGGATTTCAGCAAAGCCTTCATCAAGGATTTCTTATTCCTCTTCTTATTTTTAAACTTAAAAAAATTTTTTTTGGCTGTGCTGTGTGGCTTGTGGGATCTTAGTTCCCCGACCAGGGATTGAACCCGGGCCCTCAGCAGTGAAAGCACCAAGTCCTAACCACTGGACCACCAGGGAATTCCCCTTAAACTTTTAAATTATGCTAGAGGAAGGTGAGTTCTGGAAATGTGGAGATGAGATTTTGTTCAGGAATACCTGGGTATATGGAATCTTTAAAAAAAAAAAAGTGGTTCTGAAGAATCTAGGGGCAGGACAGGAATAAAGACGCAGACATAGAGAATGGACTTGAGGACACAGGGAGGGGGAAGGGTAAGCTGGGATGAAGTGAGAGAGTAGCATTGACATATATACACTACCAAATGTAAAATAGATAGCTAGTGGGAAGCAGCCACCTAGCACAAGGAGATCAGCTTGGTGCTTTGTGGCCACCTAGAGGGGTGGGATAGGGAGGGTGGGAGGGACGCACAAGAGGGAGGGGATATGGGGATACCTGTATACGTACAGCTGATTCACTCTGTTATACAGCAGAAACTAACACGCCATTGTAAAGCAATTATACTCCAATAAAGATGTTAAAAAAAAAAAAGAAAAAGGAGGGCTTCCCTGGTGGCGCAGTGGTTGAGAGTCCACCTGCCGATGCAGGGGACACGAGTTTGTGCCCTGGTCCGGGAAGATCCCACAAGCCGCGGAGCGGCTGGGCCCGTGAGCCATGGCCGCTGAGCCTGTGCGTGCAGCTCCGCAGCGGGAGAGGCCACAACAGTGAGAGGCCCGCATACCGTAAAAAAAAAAGAAAAGGAATACCTGGGTACTGTCTGTCCTTCGTCCCTCCCAGTCAGGGTGTGGTTCTTGTAGGAGACAGATGAACTAATTAAAAAACCATGAGTGCTCAGTTTGTAAACATTCCTTCAAATGGACGAGAACAAAGTCAGTCGAAGGGTAAGCCTGAGTAGTGGCCGAGTGAGAATGTGGCTGTTTTCTCCCTGGACCTGAGGCGTGTGTCACTGGCAGCTGTGAATGTCATTAGGGAGCCTGAGCCAAGATAAATCTGTGCCAAGATAGGCTGCATGTGCTTCTGCTCTGTGTAGCCAGTGACATTCAGTTAAGTTCTGTATCATTGGATAAATGGAGTAGGAGCCGGATCAGGCCAAATAGATCAGGAGTGAGAGAGATTGTCTGTATAAGCTCTTCCTTATATATATATATAACATTTCTTCCTTGAAATGTTATGCAATTAATACAGGAATATATTTTTGTATCATTATTATGATAGTTTAGAAGCCTCCAGTTCTACTTCTTTCCCCAGAGGTAACCAGTTTAAAAATTTTGAGATATATTCTTCCAGACAATTTTCCATATACTTTGGGTTTTCTAGAGGGCAGATGGGCTCATATTATTGTATTTGTATGTTATATATTATGTTTACTTTAAAAAGTTAATCATTCTTGAGTTCTTAGCATACATTTAGAATTATTTTTCTTGGGAATTCCCTGGTGGTCCAGTGGTTAGGACTTGGTGCTTTCCCTGCCATGGGCCTGGGTTGCATCCCTGGTCGGGGAACTAAGATGCTGCACGTTGCATGGTGCGGGTCCCCCCCGCCCCCCCCAAAAATAATTTTCTTTAAAAAAATCTGTGTAGTAGTCCATATCCATAATATAGATGTAACAGAATTTATTAGCCAGTTTGCATTTGACATACAACTACCTGTGTTTCTCTTTTAGGAACAACGCTCTGTAGTAGCCACATATCCGTGAGTATTTTTGTAGGACATACACTTAGAAGTGGAATTGCTGGTTGCAGGGACATGTACATTTGTAGTTTTGATAGATAACTGCCAGCTCCAGAACCTTAAATTAACTCACACCCATATGTATAGCAGTGTGTGAGAGTTGATGACTGGATTTCAATAGGAATTGAGAAGAAGGGACTTCTGTACAGATGGAGAAGTGTGAGAAAAAGCATGGAGGCAGGACAGCCTAGTAAATATGGTGAGACAAAAGAGAGTAAAGAATCTGATGTGTAGAGTATAGGAAACAAGAAGGGCTTGTGGACAAGTCTAGAAAGGTAGGTTGGATTAAATAGCAAAGTATTTTTACTGTGTTGCTCAGAACTTTAAACTTGAATGGACAATGGGAGCCTTTGGAAAGGTTTTACACATGAGCCTTATTTCAAAAGCAGTAACTGTGAAGGCTAGGTTTTTGATATGGGAAATTGGCTATGAGACTGTTATAGTAATCAAATGCTGTAATGAAGGCCATGACATTAGAAATTAAAGAATCAGATTCAAGCAGTGGTATAGAGTTAAAACCAGTTTGTAAGGTTGGTGGCTTAGGATGAGAACAGAGAAACTGAATGTTGTGGCTATCTGAGTGGGTAGGCGGCACCATTTACAAAAACAAAACTAGAATGAGAAGTAGGTTTGGGGTAAAATAAGGGAAACTTTATTAAAATATAAGGAAGAAGATAATTCACTATCTGCTATTGATGTATTTCCATGATGTGTGTTCAGTTTTTTTATTGTAGCAAAATATATGTAATGTAAGATTTATTATTTTAACCATTTTTAACTGTACTGTTCAGTGGTATTAGGTGCATTCATGTTGTTGTACAACTATCATCACCATCCATCTCCAGAACTTTTTCCATCTTCCTAACCTGAAACTCTGAAGTTATTAAACAATAACTCTATTCCCCCTTACCCTGAGCCCTTGGTAACTACCATTCTACTTTCTATCTCTATGAATTTGACTGTTCTAGGTACCTCATGAGTGGAGTCATACAGTATTGTCCTTTTGTGACTGGCTTATTTCACTTAGCATAATGTCTTCAAGGTTCATCTATGTTGTAGCATGTCAGAATTTCCTACCTTTTTAAGGTAGAATAGCATTCCATTGTATGCATGTACCACATTTTAAAAATCTCTCCATCTCCTGGTGGACATTCGGGTTGCATTTGTTTGAGTTTTTTGTTTGTTTGTTTTTGTGTTTTTGTTTTTTTCGTGGGGGGAATCTTGGGTTTTTTGTTTGTTATTGGAGATTGCATATAATAAAATTGAGTTTGATAAAACTGTGCAAACCACTACAGTCTTGTAGAGACCCACTGTTCGAAATAATGTTTGCTGCCACAAGGATGATTACAGAAAATCATATAAATACTTTGTACAACTCAAATATATTATGACTTTTGGAAAAATGACCTAAAATGCTTATCCTACTAGTGGTAGACACCACAATGGAGGTATAGTATAAAGTTAACCGGACTTAGAAGACTTGAGGTTTTTAATATAATCATTGGATTATTGTGAGGATTAAGTAAAATGTACAAAATTATATACACTTTGAAGTGCCCAAAACAGAGATGGTGTTGTACATGTTCTAGTCTGACTGAATAACTGCTTGAAGAACTGGAACTATTAGATAGGTGAAATAAAACAGCCCCTGCATCTGATGAAAAAAGTTAAGTGATAAGGTTATCCTAAAATAGGGATGAGTTGTCAAGTGTTACCTGTTAATTTTGAAAGTGTCTCTAAAATCTTGATACTTTGTGGCAGTAATTTTCTAATTGAAGTTAAAATAAGAGCAGTGAGGTGAGAATAAGTATATCAGAGAGGTTTCTTTCTCTTTTTATTCATTACTCCCCAGAAAACATGTATTCACTTTCCAAGCTCTCTGCAGTTCATTTCTATTTAGCAGAGTTGTAATTCTAGGCCCACAGCCTGAAATTGTGACTTCTGTTAATACATTTCAACACAGTTCCATCCCAGGAACATGTGTTATGTTTTGGAACTCTTCAATATATCATTTTCCTTCATGTTCCTTTCCTATCATTTGGCATTGGAAAATGAAAAGCCTGAAGAGAACACAAAATCTAGATGAAGCATGGTGATGGAAAATTAAAGCAACAGATCAAAAGAAGTCCTTAGAGACTTTTAAACTAGTTCTTTCTAGTATGGCTAAAGTTATAGGACAGTTCTTTAACTTTATTCATTTCTTTCAGCCTCATTGTAATAGGTAAGCTAATAGAAGGTAGTTGGTAATTTAAATGAGATGCTTAGCATGTGGAAAGCACTTCATATGTGTTGTCTGTCAAATTTATTGTTTCTAATCTATGGGATTGAGACTGAGAAGCATTTTAGTGACTAGAGAGCATCAGATAATAGGTTCCTGTTCTTATCTGAGATTGCCTTTATTATTTTACCTGTGTTTGAATATGGACTGTCTCCCTTAAATTAGTCTCTGTAATTAGAGATTCTTTAAAATATTTTTACCACATTATCGTTTAACAGTGACAGATATAGATGGCAGAGGATGCATAATTAAAACGCTAAGATTATTAGAATACTTGTTTAGTAAATAATACATTTACCTCATTTTAAAAAAATTCCAACTACAAGCAAGAACTAAATAGACTAACTTGACTTGTCATACCTCCCTACTCTTTGCAGAAAGTTCTGATAAACTGTAATAAATTCTGTTAGAATATCTGAGCATATCCAATTTATTATATCCAAACTGAGCTACTGAAACCCCCTCTTTTTTTCTAATGTATTTTTTCTTCCAGTTTTATTGAGATATAATTGACATACAGCATTGTATGTTTATGGTGTATAGCATAATGATAGCTTACATACATCACAATAAGTTTGGTGAACAACCACGATCTCATATAGATACAAAGTTAAAGACATGAACCCTCCCCGCCCCAGATCTTCTCCTTAAGTTTTCCCCATCTCATTAAGTAACTTTATCCTTTGGGTTGCTTAGGCTAGAAACCTTGGAGTCACCATTGCTCTCTTCCTCTTTTTTCTTCAACTCCATGATCCAGAGTGTCATCAGATGTTGTTAGTTTTGTCTTTAAAATATGCCCGGGCTTCCCTTGTGGTGCAGTGGTTGAGAGTCCGCCTGCCGATGCAGGGGACACGGGTTCGTGCCCCGGTCTGGGAAGATCCCACATGTCGGGAAGATCCCACATGCCGCGGAGCGGCTGGGCCCGTGAGCCATGGCTGCTGAGCCTGCGCGTCTGGAGCCTGCGCGTCTGGAGCCTGTGCTCCGCAACGGGAGAGGCTACAACAGTGAGAGGCCCGCGTACAGCAAAAAAAAAAAAAAAAAAGAGTAAATAAGGGCTTCCCTGGTGGCGCAGTGGTTAGGAATCCGCCTGCCAGTGCAGGGGACACGGGTTCGAGCCCTGGTCCGGGAAGATCCCACATGCCGCAGAGCAACTAAGGCTGTGTGCTACAACTACTGAGCCTGTGCTCTAGAGCCCATGTGCCACAACTACTGAGCCCGCGTGCCTAGAGCCTGTGCTTGGCAACAAGAGAAGCCACCACTATGAGAAGCCCGTGCACCACAATGAAGAGTAGTCCCTGCTCACCACAACTAGAGAAAGCCCGTGTGCAGCAGGGAGGACCCAACGCAGCCAAAAATAAATAAATAAAATTTAAAAAGTAAATAATAAAATTTGGAAGACTATAAAACAAAATTAAAACTATATAACAGATTAAAGCCTTTTCTGGAGTTTTTAATTTTTATTTTATACGGGAGTATAGTTGATTTACAATGTTGTGTTAGTTTCAGGTGCAGGGCAAAGTGGATCAGTTATACATATACATGTATCTATTCTTTTTCAGATTCTTTTCCCATTTAGTTTATTACAGAATATTGAGTAGATTTCCCTGTGCTATACAGCAGGTCCTTGTTGGTTATCTACTGTATACATAGTAATGTGTATATGTTAATCCCAAACTTCTGATTTATCCCTCCCCTCCACCTTGCCCCAGTCTGGAGTATTTTCTGACCTTAGATTCTTTTTTTTTTTTCCCATTTTATTTTTACTTATTTATTTATTTTACTTTTTATTTTATATTGGAATATAGCCAATTAATAATGTTGTGATAGTTTCAGGTGCACAGCAAAGTGACTCAGCCATACATATACATGTATCCATTCCCTCCCAGACTTCCCTCCCATCCAGGCTGCCACATAACATTGAGCAGAGTTCCTTGTGCTATACAGTAGGTATTTATTGGTTATCTACTGTATATATAATAGTGTGTATATGTTAATCCTGAACTCCTAATTTATCCCTCCCCTGCACCTTTCCCCAACCTGGAGTATTTTCTGACCTTAGATTCTTGATATAATACTTAATTCTTCTTGCTCCTTGTTAAGAAAAGTGAAGTTGCAGGATAAAAATAAAGGAGAAATTATTTGTGAGTCCATCATTTAGAAAGTGATTCACTAATTGTGAAATCCATTTATTGGGTTACAACCAGCATTTTAAGTAAATTCATGATATAAAATAGAATAGATTTTATCTACCTGAATGTGTGTGGCTGTTATGTTAAAACCTACTTTTGGTTGCGATTAGCAGTTTGAAAAACCCTGTTTAATGTTTGCATATGCCTACTAACATTTCTGTGTATGTTTTAAAAATAATGTCTATTCATTTACTTGGGTATTTGAGAATCTACTGTTTCTCCTCCCTACCCTCCCAACCCCCATTCATTGAGTCATCACTATGTGCCAGATACTGTTCTAAGGGATTTACATATATTAGATCCCTTGTCTCCTATTACATGAAATTTTTATCCCAATTTTTCAAAAGGAGAAACTAAGTTACCTAGTGATTAATTAACTTGCTCAGAGTTATATATTGGTAAGTTATGGATCTGGGATTCAAACCCAAGTCCATTCAGAGTCCATTCTTCTAACCACCAGGCTTTATTGCCGGCTGTGTGATGTCACTGTGATAAATGCTGGCGATACATTTGAAATGGTTCTTGATCTCATGGAACTTAACTTATTTATATTTATAAATATATTTATAATTTTCTATACTTTATATATATACATACACATACAACATGTAATGTGAGAAAACGCCATTTATCTATCTATCTTATCTATCTATCTATCTTATCTATCTATCTGGCTGTGCCAGGTTTTAGTCTCGGCACGTGGGATCTTCATTGCCACTTATGAGATCTTTTAGTTGCGGCATGCAGGATCTAGTTCCCTGATCTGGGGTCGGACGCGGGCCCCTTGCATTGGGAGTGCGGAGTCTTAACCACTGGACCACCAGGGAAGTCCCAACACTATATATAGTTAACTAACCATGTTTATAACTAGAATATTACCATGTTATAAATTTCAACATTACTGACTTATTGCCATCAGATGGATGTGCCATGATGTAATTATTCCTGTGTTGTTGGAAATTACCAGTCCTTGCTTGGTAATATTGCAGTGAGCCTCGGAATGCATTCATTATTGTCATTTCAGCTTACTATGTGAGGCTGTTTATAAAAGCATAGAAGTTTGAAGTTACTGGCGTTTGTTTCTAATTACATTCCTGAAGCTTATGTTTTAGCAGTAATGCTGATCTTATACCTTAATAATCATTGTGTATTATAAATTCAGTAGTCAAAAACAAAACGAACAAAATTCAGTAGTCAAAAAATGGTGCCCATGTTAAATCATCTTCTTTCAAAGTCTCTGTTGTCCTTGATATTGTTGCAGCATGTATAAGCCATTTCTAAATAATTTCTTCAAATCACTCGAATATTTGTGTGCCTAACATATTTTAGAGCACGTGAGACAAGCACTCCATCACGAACGTTCTGTATTTAGCTGTCAGTTGTGTGTCCCAAATGGGGTTTATAACATTTTCACATGCTTAAGTCATTAGTGCCAATTGTGTTCCAGGCTTTGGTGGCTAGATAATAGTTTTACTGAGATGAAAGACAAAAGCTACCCCCTTTGGACACAGCATAGTGAAGGAGGCCATAACAACTGTCATGAAAATGTATTTCTGTCTCTTCCAAAAGAAGTGAAATGTTTTGTAGACAATTGCATAGGGTTTTAATACACATTAATTTTGCAATTAAAGTTATGTAGTTGGGGGACTTCCCTGGTGGCACAGTGGTTAAAACTCCGCCTGCCAATGCAGGGGACATGGGTTCCAGACCTGGTCCAGGAAGATCCCACATGCTGTGGAGCAACTAAGCCCTTGCACCACAACTGCTGAGCCTGCGCTCTAAAGCCCTCGAGCCACAACTACTGAGCCCAGGCACCACAACTACTACTGAAGCCCGCGCGCCTGGAGCCCACGCTCCGCAATAAGAGAATTCACCGCAATGAGAAGCCTGCAAACTGCAACGAAGAGTAGCCCCTGCTCGCCGCAACTAGAGAAAGCCCGTGCGCAGCAACGAAGACCCAACGCAGCCAAACATAAGTAAATAAAAAATAAATAAATTTATTAAAAAGTATGTAGTTGGGCATCAGGATTTCTGGGGTTTTTTTTTGGCTGCATTGGGTCTTTGTTGCTGCGCGTGGGCTTTCTTTAGTTGCAGCGAGCAGGGGCTACCCTTCGTTTTGTCACTCGGGCTTCTCATTGCAGTGGCTTCTCTTGTGGCGGAGCACGGGCTCTAGGCACGGGGCTTCAGTAGTTGCAGCACGCGGGCTTCAGTAGTTGCAGTGCGTGGGCTCAGTAGTTGTGGCTCATGGGCTCTGGCTCTCAGGCTCAGTAGTTGTGGTGCACGGGCTTAGTTGCTCCACAGCATGTGGGATCTTCCCAGACCAGGGATCAAACCCATGTCCCCTGCATTATGAGGTGGATTCTTAACCACTGTGCCACCAGGGAAGTCCCTGATGAAGATTTGTTAAGTGACTATTTAATTTCTTCCTGTAACAGTTTTGAACCCTTAAATATGGTAATTCTGCAAAATTTTGTTTCAGCAATTTAAAAAATGGTTTCTTTGAGTCATCTAACTTGTTACCAAAAACACTGGTGTAGTAGTTCTGTTGATCACTTCTGCAGGCAGTTACGGCATGCAACGTGAGTGTTGGTTTCTATTCAAATTTGAAGTTGCTTAGGAGTTTCCTGTCCTTAATTTGGGGAATTTTTCCAGTGCTTTTTGTTACCCTTAGTTTAATCATGGTTTGAAGCATTGTAGAGAGCTGACCATCTGCTCTCTCTCTCCCTCTCTCTCTCTCTCTCTCTTTTTAAATTACTGATAATCTGACTGAATGGCCTCACCTCCTTCACCTAATAAATGGTTTGCTTTCCATGAGGCTAAGACTGGTAGCAGTCCATGGGGAAACATGGTAGTGCACCCTCTTAAGGAAAAGAACTTTTATGCTTATTTTTGTTTTGTCAGCTAAAATTTATATTGATAACTACCATGATTTACAAGTCAGCTTTAAAAGATCTTCAAGTGCATAACTTCATGAAAAAACTGGATCTCATTTGTAGGAATCAAATGAACTTTCTGATTTGAGTTATTAAATATGATTCTAAACCTTCTTAGTGGCTTTAGTGAATGTGCATATAGTCTCTTGTTAAAAACCATAGCTAAAAAATCTGTTTATATACACTGACTACATTTTGAGTCAGCAGCATTTATAAAATTAGATTATTGCTAGATCAGCCAGGTTGAAAAATAAAACTTAAGTTTGGATTTGATTTCTTCTGATTGCTTCTGGGAGATAGATTGGCAAAGCAACGTGAGTGTGAGTTTTTTTTTGTTTGTTTGTTTGTTTTTTTGTGGTACGTGGGTCTCTCACTGCTGTGGCCTCTCCCGCCGCTCCGTGGCATGTGGGATCTTCCTGGACCGGGGCACGAACCCGTGTCCCCTGCATTGTCAGGCAGACTCTCAACCACTGCGCCACCAGGGAAGCCCTGTATCATTTAAATAATGAAGTGTTTTTAATGTTTTTATGTAAGGAAGGTGAAGTGGGGTGAGGAGGAAGGAGGAATCAGGTAACCTGTGAAGGCAATCACAGAGAAGCACTAAAACCTGATAGTTAGCCATGGATCTGTTCATTTATCTGCATGCTCTTTGTAGAAGTAAGCTTTAGAAACTGTAACTTTTTACAGTTTAATGACTTCCATGGAATTAGAATGATTCAGTAATATTAACGCCAGAAGGGGCATTGTTTGAAGGAATCCCTGTTGTGTCTATTAATGAGTTCCCTTTTATGCAGGTGTGTGGGTGATTTCCAGCTCTCATTCAACACAGAATAGAATAGTTGGTCAGTGGTGAACCTGGCACCTACCAAGTATTCAGACCTGTCTTTTAGGTTATTTTCATTCCTTGAGAAGAAAACTGAAGAATCAGTTGGAGTAAAGAGATCTGTGGGCTTTGGATAGATGTCTATGAAGCAAGGGCTGTCACTCTGACCACTAAGCATGTACTCCTCCTCATTCACATGAGGGTCATATTAAAAATGTTACGTGGTAGTAGCAGTAGCTGCTTTGTTTTTCTTAGCCGTGGCAGCAGTTAACACAGTGCACTCACTAGTGGCTTAACATACCAACACTTAAGTCCTTATTTTTTGTTTTTGTTTTTAAGTCATTGAAATTATGAAACTGTCATTCAAATGGAAGCATTATAGTTCTTCGGAACCATTATGATCTCACAAGGAAAGGAGAATGATACAGATACACTGGCTGAGGTGCTTTGAGGTGCATCGAAGTGTTCCAGCCTGTGGCTTACCTTAACATGTTCTTGAAGTACCATGGCGTGGATTAAAAGGTATGCTTTAGAAATCTTCCAGTGGCCCCAAGGTCATGCATAGAGTGAACACTCATGGTTCTACATTTAATTATTGCATATTTTAAGATATTTTAATATTTAGATTGCAGATGTGGTTATGGAGTTATGGCAAAAGTATTTTTTGTTGTAAAAAAACCATGTATCACAAGCTTGTTGAGTGATTTTTCCCCCCCTTTTTGAGATATGGTTATAGGAGACACTAGGGTAGATATTTTTGCTAGAGTTCAATAGTAATGGGCTATAGTTTCTTTCACAAAATAGTTTAGGGATTATTCATATGTTAGTCTGTAATTATCTTTCTGGTTTACATCATAGACCAGTTTCTCTGTAGTGCTGTCATTTCATGGTAGCCTGAACAGGAAATAATTGGATACAGTTCTTCAGTTGGAGTATTAATTTGACCAAACGAAAATAATTTTTACTTGGACCATTTATAGTTTGTGCTTGTTTTTGTCTTTTACAAAGAATTTTTACTGAGAGGAAAATGAGTAATTCTTTACTAATACTGTGATTGTTGTCTTTTCACCACCATATGCATACAGTTAATCTTTCATGTGTTTGTGGTATGTAGTCCCACTGTTACTTGTGGTTGCTAGTAGTGGTAATTCTAGGCTTCATATTACCCACTTAACCATCAAAAATCTTTAAGGTTTTTATGTTCATAACATTTTATTTGAGTGATGTAGTCAAAACCATTTCTTAATTATTGGAAACCTTGGAAACCTAATTTTGTACTGTTTGCTTGCTACTGAATGTTTTCTTGGGGTAGTGGAAGTGAATCAACCCAGGGAGAATGCTGAGTTCATAATGTTACATTGGGTTCAAAATTCTTTATCTTTTAGGTAATGAAGGAAAACATGTTGGGAAGATAGATGTTTAAATCATGGGTATATAAATGTAATAGAAATACGTTGGTGAAGCCTGTAATTTTTATCATTTAGTCTACCTTATGTTAAGATCCTTTTGACATGTCAGCAGTTAAATTATTAATGGAATTTAGTTATTAAACCTAAGACAAAACTGCTTTATATTAAATTCTGGTCTGTAATGACAGTGAATCAAGTTTCAAGGTGAAGTCAGCTGCCTGTTAACCAAGTTCAACCAGGTATTTTATGTCCAATACAACAGTGTCTACTCTCCAAAAAGATCTTTTCTTTGGCTGGAGATGGTATTTGATACATTGTTTACAAAATATATTTCTCCATAATATTTGCCACTTCAACTTAAAAAAAAATTTCTTTTTAGGGTAGTACTTGGGCATCTGTTTGTTTTGTTTTAATGCCACAGAGGATTCTTGATGCACAGCCAGATTTGGGAACTCCTTTCTCTTTGAAAGAGTTTATAGCTTAGTGGTTAAGAGCTTAGATTCTGCGGCCAGCTGATCTGTGTTTCAAATCTGGCACTACTTTTTTTGTTTTGACAGGTTGAAAGAATGATCTGGAAAAAAAATAAACTTGTGTATTAAAAATATAATACCGTAATTATATAATTATATATTGCATTATATATGTGTGTGTGTATATATATGTGTATATATACACACACACATATATAAATAAATTCCATACACATTTAGCGTAGGATTGAGCGTGCAAGAAGCCAGTGTTAGATTAACAGTGATGATGATTATTTTTAAATTTATTTATTTTATTTATTTTTGGCTGCGTTAGGTCTTTGTTGCTGCCCGCGGGCTTTCTCTAGTTGCGGTGAGTGACTCTTCGTTGTGGTGCGCGGGCTTCTCATTGCGGTGGCTTCTCTTGTTGCAGAGCACAGGCTCTAGGCGCATGGGCTTCAGTAGTTGTGGCTCGCGGGCTCTAGAGCACAGGCTCAGTAGTTGTGGCGCACGGGCTTAGTTGCTCCGCAGCATGCGGGATCTTCCTGGACCAGAGCTCGAACCCATGTCCCTTGCATTGGCAGGTGGATTCCCAACCACTGTGCCACCAGGGAAGCCCGATGATGATTATTAAATGCCAGATCAGGAACCTCTTTTTTGTGGGGTGAGATGCTATTACATTATTTCTTTTCCTGAATCTTATACTTTCTTCTATGATCTTCCTAGAGTTAAATAAACAATCACTCTTTGACTAATGTTTTCAGTTCTTTGAGCTTTTTCTCATCAGTGAAAGAAGGTGGCCACTAGAGACTGGTAATTTATCTCTGGTCCTCTTATCCTGCTAGGTCGATTTGTGTGTCCTCTAAAGCTGTGTTTTTCAAATTGCAGGTTTCAGCCCATTCATTAGTGGGTCAAGAACTCGATTTAGTTGGTTAAGAACTCGATTTAGTGGGGGTTATGATCAGCATTAAGACATGTACTGTAATAGAAAATAAAATCAGTGCAGTGAATGTAGAAAAGAGCATTTTTTAAAAAAACTTGTTTCATTTTTTTAAAAAAGCTGAAATAAACAAGATATATGCACATTTATGTGTATGTTGCTTGGATCGTTTTGGTTCCACTAAGTGTATGCCTCCCATAGTCACAGATGTCCCTGAGATGTGGTATTAGGTTTATATTGTTTTTCCTTGCTGAGAAAAAGTGACCAGGATAGGTTCCAGTCTGTGGCTTTTAATGGTATGCCATACTCTCTATATCATCTTCAAGGATCTCCCTACCATGCTTTGCGTTTGAAGTGAAGTTTATTACAGGAGAATATCTAAGGAGCAGGGAGAAACGGGGAACATAATAGCAGCAGCTGATGAGTGGCATTAACTAAGGATATTTTGTCAAGTAATCTAGTAAACTACCCCTTGGCATGCAGTCTGTTAATGTGTTAATCAACTCATAGATTAGTGGTTTTCAAACTGCCAGTGGTAGCCCATTCTGGAGTCAATTCAATAAGTTGCTGCCCTCCCCTACTCCCCCCCCGACCCTGCAAATTATATGAAGCAGAAAAGAACAGAATAGGAAATGTCATGAATGGATCATAAGATATAGTTCTATAAAACTCTTGTTTTGAGGGTATGTATGTGTACTGTATTGCAGACCTAAGTTCTGGTAATGATCATCTGGGAAACTGTATGGCACTCAGTCTTATAAATCTATATTGCCAAACTGACCTCAGCCAGAGAAGACTTCAGATATCTAAAACAGGATTGTTAGCTCAGTAGTTTTCTCTCTGACAGTAGGAAACAGTTAGCTATGAAACCTTGTTTTTGTTTTTTGTTGTGTTATTTGGGGTGTGTGTGTGTGTGTGTGTTTTCTTGCTTGCTTGCCCTCGTAAATATTTAAAGGCTCATAGGTAAGAAATTTATAATATTTCCTAGTTGTGAAGGAATTTACTCTTTCTTTGCATTGATGAAAATGACCCATGCAATTAAAAAGTACAAAAAAACTGATGATACATACTAAAATCCACCCACTTCATTTTCCCATTCCTTATATCTTAGGACTTTTTCATATACCAGGTACTCCTTTACTTCAGAAGGTAAATATAAAAGTTTAATGTTGCAAAAAAGATTAACCTTAAATTAGATATGTCACAAATATTTAAGGTAGTCAAATGTTAGAACTTCTGTTTTTGTGAGGATTTTGATAATATTTAAAATTTTATTTTTCTTGGATTAGTGCCTCTGCCTATTCCAGTGTCCTCATAACAGCAGATATTTGCTTTACAGATATATTGAAGAAGATCACAGAGTTTCTGGTGAATATTTTTTAAAAAATAAAGCTTCAGAGTAGTACAGTATCAGCATATTCATGTTTTAAGATTGTGTTTGAAATACAGTTTCCTCCTTCCTAGAAAACAATACGAGAATAAAGATTTCTGGTAAATTGTTTCACAACAATGGAATTTGTACATTACTTTTCTACACTTGGGAGTTGAACAATGGATAAAATCTTTGCCAAAATAAGAGGCCAAAAGATAATAAGTACAATTCATGTTTCTCTGCAAGTTCTTGGAAATTGAGTCAAAAACATATATAGTTCCTGCTCTGAATTGGGTACGATGTATTAAACCTAGAAATTATCTTTTGGAATTACAGAAGGTAGGTAAAGAAATCCCACCTCCCTCCCGCCCCGTGGGTTAACTGCCTTCATGATGGTGGCTTGTCTTTGCGTCAGTGCGTAAAGACATACTGTTGCTAGTGATGCGGGCAGGGAACAAGAGCCTGTGGATTTAGAGAATGGGAGAGTTGAATCCCTTTTTTCTTATTACTGTTTCCCCAAGTGTCCCCCCGCCCCCACCCCAACCTGGTCTTCTCCCAGACTGTCCAACCTTTTCTCCTCTTATCAGTAGCATTGCTTAGCTTTTCATCATTATTTCAGTCATAGTTACTTCCAGCGTCATCACTTTCTGCCTCATGCTGCTTATCCTGTTGAGTGCAAGGTTTCATGTTGTCACCTTGTGGCATTTGTGCACAACTGTGTTCCTTTTACTTTGGTTATCATAACGCACAAGAGCAGCTTGTCATCTTTTTCTTTCAAAGATTTTTCCTCCTAAAGCGTAGTGTATTTTTTTATTTTAAAAAATATTTATTGATTTATTTGGCTGTGCCGGGTCTTAGTTGTGGCAGGCGGGACCTTAGTTGTTGCGAGTGGGATCTTTTGTTAGTTGCAGCATGCGGGATCTTTAGTTGCGGCACATGGGATCTAGTTCCCTGACCAGGGATTGAACCTGGGCCCCCTGCACTGGGAGCACGGAGTCTTAGCCACTGGACCATCAGGGAAGTCCCTGACGTGTAGTTTAGGAAGAAACTAAACTACCTTCTAGTTTAGTTGGCCAAGAACTGAGAGAACTGACCGGAGGCAGCACCCCAACTGCAGGTCTAGGATTAGAAGAAAGAGCATGTTATAAATTACTGAGTCAGCTGTTAGATATGGCTCCAGTATACTTTTGGTTACTGAAAACAAGTCAAAAACACCCTCTTAGAATGAAGGTTAAATTCTTTGAGAGTATTTAAAAAGATGTTTTAGGGCTTCCCTGGTGGCGCAGTGGTTGAGAGTCTGCCTGCCGATGCAGGGGACACGGGTTTGTACCCCGGTCCGGGAAGATCCCACATGCCGCAGAGTGGCTGGGCCCGTGAGCCATGGCTGCTGAGCCTGTGCGTCCGGAGGCTGTGCTCCGCAACGGGAGAGCGGGAGAGGCCACAACAGTGAGAGGCCCGCATACCACCAAAAAAAAAAAGAAAAAAAAAAAAGATGTTTTAGATTCTGAAACTAACAAAGTTTAAAAAATCTTTTACGTAAATGGTAGTATTGTTAGAAATAGGCACTTTCTCAAACTAATTTATATTTCATTACTTTGAAAAATAATACTGTTTTGCATTTTTATGGGATCTGGGATATCTATTAAAAGGGTACTTTAGAACCCATCTCTAGTATGAACCTAATTGAAAAGTGGTATATGCTGTGTCAGTAATTGTCATGAAAATCAGGGAATCTCTTTCTTTTGAAAAATACAGTGAAGTCAGTTGATCTTGTTCTATTGAATTGTTAGGGGCTTATGAGGAGTGTAGGTAGTTGAGCAGGAAAATGTGCATTCATTCTTTCTCTGAAATGCCAAACTTGTCACTTCAGTGAGAGGTACAGCTTTCATTATGGAGACCATATCTTGTGTAGACAGGTTTCTACACCTCAGAATGAGTGAGCTCTGTGAGGCTCTGATAGCTGATGAAGAGGGAACGGCAATTAAAATCATGCAGCTTTAACAGACCGCTACAAGTTTTTGGGTGTTGCTTTAACAATTATCAGATCAACATACAATCTTGAAAGATAATGACTGAAAATGTGCTAGTTTAGCAGATAGTGGTCAGGAAGGGTAACTGCCTCCTTCCCCCTGCCCCTTAATTATTTGTTATAAGGAATCCTGGGGATTCCTGGGGTGGGGGAGATAGGACAGAAAACACTTTCAAAGGATTTACTTTGATTGAGTGCTTTTGTGTTTTATCACAGCAATGGGTGGGTGAAGGTGATTAATAATGTAAGTACAAGTGCTGGTGATAGCAGCTAGATTAATTAAGTGTGCATGAAATTTAACTTTATTAGAATTCCTTTATTGTTGAAATTCCTGTGGAAAAAGTACTCTGAGAAATTCTAGCCTAGGGGCAGGGATAGGGCAGAGGCAGGTAACATAAGTTTATAAAACAGGTGTGACTTGGAACAGGTAGAATCCACTGAAAGCATTCACTTTTATTTATTTATTTATTTTTTTTTTAATTTTTTGCTTTATAACAAATTTAATCAGTTATACATATACATATGTTCCCATATCCCCTCCCTTTTGCGTCTCCCTCCCACCCTCCCTATCCCACCCCTCCAGGCAGTCACAAAGCACCGAGCTGATCTCCCTGTGCTATGCGGCTGCTTCCCACTAGCTATCTACCTTACGTTTGGTAGTGTATATATGTCCATGCCGCTCTTTCACTTTGTCACAGCTTACCCTTCCCCCACCCCATATCCTCAAGTCCATTCTCTAGTAGGTCTGTGTCTTTATTCCTGTCTTACCCCTATGTTCTTCATGACATTTTTTTCCCTTAAATTCCATATATATGTGTCAGCATACAGTATTTGTCTTTCTCTTTCTGACTTACTTCACTCTGTATGACAGACTCTAGGTCCATCCACCTCATTACAAATAGCTCAATTTCATTTCTTTTTATGGCTGAGTAATATTCCATTGTATATATGTGCCACATCTTCTTTACCCATTCATCCGATGATGGACACTTAGGTTGCTTCCATCTCTGGGCTATTGTAAATAGGGCTGCTGTGAACATTTTGGTACATGTCTCTTTTTGAATTATGGTTTTCTCAGGGTATAGGCCCAGTAGTGGGATTGCTGGGTCATATGGTAGTTCTATTTGTAGTTTTTTAAGGAACCTCCATACAGTTCTCCATAGTGGCTGTACCAATTCACATTCCCACCAGCAGTGCAAGAGTGTTCCCTTTTTTCCACACCCTCTCCAGCATTTATTGTTTGTAGATTTTTTGATGATGGCCATTCTGACTGGTGTGAGATGATATCTCATTGTAGTTTTGATTTGCATTTCTCTAATGAGTAAAGATGTTGAGCATCCTTTCATGTGTTTGTTGGCAGTCCGTATATCTTCTGTGGAGAAATGTCTGTTTAGGTCTTCTGCCCATTTTTGGATTGGGTTGTTTGTTTTTTTGTTATTGAGCTGCATGAGCTGCTTATAAATTTTGGAGATTAATCCTTTGTCAGTTGCTTCATTTGCAAATATCTTCTCCCATTCTGAGGGTTGTCTTTTGGTCTTGTTTATGGTTTCCTTTGCTGTGCAAAAGCTTTTAAGTTTCATTAGGTCCCATGTGTTTATTTTTGTCTTTATTTCCATTTCTCTAGGAGGTGGGTCAAAAAGGATCTTGCTGTGATTTATGTCATAGAGTGCTCTGCCTATGTTTTCCTCTAAGAGTTTGATAGTGTCTGGCCTTACATTTAGGTCTTTAATCCATTTTGAGCTTATTTTTGTGTATGGTGTTAGGGAGTGATCTAATCTCATACTTTTATATGTCCCTGTCCAGTTTTCCCAGCACCACTTATTGAAGAGACTGTCCTTTCTCCACTGTACATTCCTGCCTCCTTTATCAAAGATAAGGTGACCATATGTGCGTGGGTTTATCTCTGGGCTTTCTATCCTGTTCCATTGATCTATCTTTCTGTTTTTGTGCCAGTACCATACTGTCTTGATTACTGTAGCTTTGTAGTATAGTCTGAAGTCAGGGAGCCTGATTCCTCCAGCTCCATTTTTCGTTCTCAAGATTGCTTTGGCTATTTGGGGTCTTTTGTGTTTCCATACAAATTGTGAAATTTTTTGTTCTAGTTCTGTGAAAAATGCCAGTGGTAGTTTGATAGGGATTGCATTGAATCTGTAGATTGCTTTGGGTAGTAGAGTCATCTTCACAATGTTGATTCTTCCAATCCAAGAACATGGTACATCTCTCCATGTATTTGTATCATCTTTAATTTCTTTCATCAGTGTCTTATAATTTTCTGCATACAGGTCTTTTGTCTCCTTAGGTAGGTTTATTCCTAGATATTTTATTCTTTTTGTTGCAGTGGTAAATGGGAGTGTTTCCTTGATTTCACTTTCAGATTTTTCATCATTAGTATATAGGAATGCCAGAGATTTCTGTGCATTAATTTTGTATCCTGCAACTTTACCAAATTCATTGATTAGCTCTAGTAGTTTTCTGGTAGCATCTTTAGGATTCTCTATGTATAGTATCATGTCATCTGCAAACAGTGACAGCTTTACTTCTTCTTTTCCAATTTGGATTCCTTTTATTTCCTTTTCTTCCCTGATTGCTGTGGCTAAAACTTCCAAAACTGTGTTGAATAAGAGTGGTGAGAGTGGGCAACCTTGTCTTGTTCCTGATCTTAGTGGAAATGGTTTCAGTTTTTCACCATTGAGGACGATGTTGGCTGTGGGTTTGTCATATATGGCCTTTATTATGTTGAGGAAAGTTCCCTCTATGCCTACTTTCTGCAGGGTTTTTATCATAAATGGGTGTTGAATTTTGTCGAAAGCTTTCTCTGCATCTATTGAGATGATCATATGGTTTTTCTCCTTCAATTTGTTAATATGGTGTATCACGTTGATTGATTTGCGTATATTGAAGAATCCTTGCATTCCTGGAATAAGCCCCACTTGATCATGGTGTATGATCCTTTTAATGTGCTGTTGGATTCTGTTTGGAAAGCATTCACTTTTGAAATAAAAGCTGTAGCTTCCTCTGCAGGGAGCCAGTTTCCAATCCTACCCCTCCCCAACCCCCCACCCCTCTACATTATACAGATTTTTATTTTGTTGACTCCTGTATCCCCAGCCCCAGGACAGTGACTAGTCATAGCAGGTACTCAGTAAATATTTGTTGAATGAATGAACTTTTTGATAATACTAGATTTTTAAGACATGCATCTGTCCTGTCATCGCAGAACATGCCATTCTTTTATTAACTAACCTCTTAATTTACAAATAGAATGAGTGGATATATAAGGAGGTAGTCTTTTTAAAATTTTTTATTTATTTATTATTTTATTTTAAAAATTTTATTTATATATTTTTGGCTGCGTTGGGTCTTCTTTGCTGTGCGGGCTTTCTCTAGCTGTGGCAACGGGGGCTTCTTTTGTTGCGGAGCATGGGCTCTAGGCGCATGCGCTTCCGTAGTTGTGGCTCGCGGGCTCTAGAGCACAGGCTCCGTAGTTGTGGTGCACGGACTTAGTTGCTCCGTGACATGTGGGATCTTTCTGGACCAGGGATCGAACCCGTGTCCCCTGCATTGGCAGGTGGACTCTTAACCACTGTGCCACCAGGGAAGTCCCTAGTTTTATCTTAATTGTACAGTTTTGTCATCAGTTAGCTCTTTTGTGAGTTGGGGTTTGTATGTCTAAAGGCCGAGAAAATCTTGAGTGCATAATAGCTAACATTTAGTGGGTATTGCACTTACAAAATGCCCCTTTTCACGTGTTTTACAGGTATTAACTCGATCTTCACGCAGCTCTCCAAGTTGTTACAATTAACTTTCCTATTTTACAGATGTGGAGACTGAAGAAACTCTAGAATAACTGGAGTTACAGAGAAAGGGCTGGAGTGTTTTCTTTGTTAGAAAGTCCTGAACTTTGGTGGAGTAAAACTTGGAAATAGTTTACACAATAATTCAACATATTTTTCTCACAATGGTAGATATCCAAGTGTGAGATTTTTTTAATAGGGAAAGACGTTTGTGATCTGTGCTCATATCCCACAGAAGAAAAGCTTTGTATTTGAATGAAAACATTTCCATATTTGGTATTGACCAGATTTGGTTTGTTAGGAGGTGGACAGTTGCCCTTTTATGGCCACTAGACACTCCATTGCTCTCTTTTTCGTCTCTTCCACTTGGTGGCCTCTGACACTTCCTCGAGCAATCTTTTTTTTCTCTTCCATATTTTTTACTGCTCTCTTACACTGCAGTCTTCTCTCTTCCTTCTTCCTTCCTATCTCTCAGCCCTCTCTCTCCCTCATTTACATGCAACCTAAATGAATAAAAATATTAGCTCTACATTCTTACTGTTTAGAGTAATATGTGAATGTGCTTTATTTTTAAAACATCTTTATTGGAGTACAATTGCTTTACAGTGGTGTGTTAATTTCTGCTGTATAACAAAATGAATCACCTGTACATATACATATGTCCCCATATCTCCTCCCTCTTGCGTCTCCCTCCACACTCCTTATCCTACCCCTCTAGGTGGGCACAAAGCACCGAGCTGATCTCCCTGTGCTATGTGGCTGCTTCCCACTAGCTATTTATTTTACATTTGGTAGTGTATATATGTCTACGCTACTCTCTCACTTCGTCTTAGCTTACACTTCCCCCTCCCCGTGTCCTCAAGTCCAGTGAATGTGCTTTTGAGTCCGAGAACCTGGCAAACCAAGTGAGAAATGAGGATGCTATGAAAATAACATAGAATATAGGTCCTAGGAAGTTGTCCAAAAGTGAAGAGGGCTGACTCAGGGCAAAGTAATATTCCTCTTTCAGAATAAACAGTCATTGAGTATAATGGCCAGACAAGTAGGATTAATTTTTTGGTAGGAATACTGGAAACAAACCAAGGCATTGACGAATATCCAGGAAAACAGTCAGCAGTTAGAATGACCCCCCTTTGACTTTGATTTTCATTCCAGAGTTCAAATTTATACTTAGGGCTTCCCTGGTGGCGCAGTGGTTGAGAGTCCGCCTGCCGATGCAGGGGACATGGGTTTGTGCCCCGGTCCAGGAAGATCCCACATGCCGCGGAGCGGCTGGGCCCGTGAGCCATGGCCGCTGGGCCTGCGCGTCCAGAGCCTGTGCTCCGCAACGGGAGAGGCCACAACAGTGAGAGGCCCGCGTACCACAAAAAAAAAACAACCTGTGTGAAATTGTTGAAGACTTACACCTGGTGTATGTAAGTTTTCCTAGCAATTGGTTTTAGACTCAACAAAATTACATGAAAGAACATAAACTTCTAAGGACCTCTTTTCAGCTGTATTGTTTGTAGCCCCATTTAGATCTTGATACCACTTCCTAATAGAATCTGTCAACAACATGGATTATCACTTTTTTGAAGTGGCAGCATACCACATTAAACTACACTGCTGTTGTAGAGCGAGTAACAGTAATTATCTATAGCATGGTATCTTTCCAGGGCATTCTCTATGGGAAAAGTAGACAGTTTCATTAGAGTGAGGAAATTAATCATCATTTTAGCTCTTTGGACTTGGTAAAACAGTTAATTCCTTTTTCTTCTCTTATAAAATTTGTGAAGTTAGTATGAACTCGTTTGGTGGACCATTTATAATTTTTTCCTCCACTGTAGAAAATAACTTAGACATTTCAGATCAGTTTGTTCATAATCATTTGTTAATTCAAAATAGTTGGTCTAAATAATATTATAGTTTAAGAACTACAATTCATGACAGTGTTTTGTTTTGTTATCCTCTTTTTAACAGATGACTTGCTATTGTTATGGTTCATTCGTTTAGTGAGCACACACTGTGTACAGAATTGCATTTGAAAACTTAATATTTTATGCAGTTGAGTCAACTTTAATTATGAACAATACATGCTTATAGCGTTGGGCATATTTCTCTTATGTACACTAATGCCATTAAAAAAAATTTGTCCAGCATAAAAGTTACAGCCTAAAAAATCCCCTGTGCATCTTCAGTTTATTATGGAAACAGGTTGGCATTTTCTTCATTACTGGGATACTTATAATTCTTTAAAGGCTCTAGATTTGACTAATTCCTAGAGCTGTTAACACAGTCAGATTTTCCTGGTTTATTTAAATGTGGCATCGTTCTGTATTCCGTAGTTGGATTACTACAGCGTTTCATCCTTGAGAATCAGCAGTTCTGGTTTGCTGAGAAATAGTTTACAGGTTAAGAAGTGATTTTTCTGAAACATTTAAATAAATTTTCATATGATATGTGGTTTGTTTAATGGAAAAAAGCAAATAGAAGTTAAAATTGGGGAAAAAAACAATTATTTTGCGAAGGCAAAGTAAAGTTGTTTAAAGACTAGACTATGGCTTCCTTATATATTTATATGTAATCTTCAATCTTAGTATGATGAGTGTGTAATCAGAAACAGAGGAAAGTCCTACCTTGTGACTTTTTGAACTTCAGTTTTCCCTTCTAAGTTTGAAATAATGCCTATCAGAATTGTTAATGAGAGTTAAATGAGAGCATATATAAGCAGATATATTCTGTTTGTTTTTATGTCCTTGTCTGTTTTACTGCATGAGGCCAGTTTAGGATGCTATGGATATAAAAGTTGTAATAAGAGCTTCATCTAACCTTATGGAATCAGGGAGTGGAGATACAGAAGATAATTTGGGAATGCAGCTGATAGCATTTGTCAATGAATTGCTTGTGATGGAAGACAAGAATGAGGGGAAGAGGTCAATAATACTAGTACTGTAGAGAAGAGAGACCACCATGTCTTTAGGGAACATGCATGTGTAGAAGTTGGTGAGAAAGGAATGTTAAGAATTAGCTGCTGCAGTGGAGCAGCTCATCTTTAAAGAAAAACTGTGCCCTCCTATTTTCTAGTTAGACAGCTGATGTTAGGGCATTTGACTAGCCAGTTAACTAGTAAATTTGTAACACAACAACTTTGCAGTTTACATAATTTGAATTCATAGCACAGCAAAGTACCAAGTAAATATATAGCATGAATGGCCCAAACTGTGACAGTTAAGTCTACACCTGCTAAGAGTATAGACTTGTTTTCCTCATTGCTGCTATCAAATCCCGAGGCTTTTGCCTCCTGTTTTGTGTTTTACTACTATAGTTTACTCATGGTCTATACTTTTAATCACTTTATGGTGATTCTCAATTCAGAATCTTTCTTTTGCCTGTGCCGAGCGAAGGCTCCTCAGATGGTTGTTGAAGTATTAGGCTGCCTATTGTACCACCCAAGGCAAAGCAGTTTGCTGCCAGATTTTGTACCATCAACCTCCGTGCCCGTGTTGTGTATTCCCCTTGCAGAGCCCCATGGCCTCCTTGTGAGGCTTGTGTGAGCAGATGCTAGCTGCTGGGCTTGCCTTTTTGGTCCTAGCAGTGTATGAAAGCACGACAGGTTAATGGCTCAGATAAGGTTTGGCAGAAAAGCCATTCTTCAAGCTTTGAATTGTGGTTAAGACCACTTCTTCAGAGTGGTTTTTGGCTTTACCACAAATGTAGGTTTGATCGTTATAACATGACGTGATAACAGAAAGTTAAGTTACGGTTCGAAAGAAATGTATTGTTTTGGGTATAAACACTCAAGCAGAAAGGCATTTCCTTATTCGTGCAGTGGTGTTATAAAATACGTTCTGGAAATCTTTTCTTCCCTATTCTGAATATACAAATTTTGACCACCTTATTATTTTTGTTTATTGAATAGTCTCCCTTCACTGTCCTATTTTGCATGTTTTAAAATGATAATTGCCATCTTTTATTTTTTTCCGTTAGGGACAGGCTTCTTTGAAAAGGTTTAACTCCTTGTAAATCTGAATCGTAGCCTTTCCTTTATGAATTAGACCTTATTTTGGCTACACATCCATAAGTGTTCTGGTCTGTGTATTTAAAAGAGAAATACAAGGCAGATGCACTGCAGAATTCAAATACTTCAGAATACCAAACTGTATCCTAGAGGTTTGGCTGTTTAAGAAATTGGCCAAAAAATGGTTTGATAGAGGTTGGGCTGGTACTGTCTTTGTAATTTTTAGAAAATTGAATTTTCTATGTATTCTTGGTCCTTTTCAACTCAGAAAAAAATGTACTTTGTGAAATTATGATTGATAGGGTAGACACTATCACATGAACAATATAACATGTTGTCTTTGTGCAGGGAATATGAAAGAGTAATCATCAAAAATTTGACATACAGATATGCGTGAACATGCGTGTCTGTTTATGCCATAGCTAAGGTATGGCTCCCACAGCAGATGTCTTTAGACTTCCTGAATTTTATGCATTTATAGCTTTAGAAAAGATTTTTTCACTTTTAGTTATCAAAGAAAAAATTATCCTTTACAATTATAAAATTTAGTCAGTAGCGGAAGTATTGGGAGCATAATGAAAGGTTTCCTTTCAGGTTGTTTGTTGACCCCTCACTGAAGCAAAACGGGTCTTACTATATATAGCATAGAAACTTTTAGGGTCAGTTAGTACATTTAAAAATCTTTTATAATTTTTATATTCATACCTCTTCATATGTTAGTATCCAGAATTGAACTGTAATTAAATTCTATCTTACTGCAGACTATATGGAAAATCATGGACATTATACTCTAGTTACATTTTTTTAAATTTAATTTTATTTTTTTATACAGTAGGTTCTTATTAGTCATCCATTTTATATACATCAGTGTATACATGTCAATCCCAATCTCCCAGTTCATCACACACACCCCCAACCCCCTCCGTTTTCCCCTCTTGGTGTCCATACGTTTGTTCTCTACATCTGTGTCTCTGTTTCTGCCCTGCAAACTGGTTCATCTGTACCATTTTTTTAGGTTCCACATATATGCGTTAATATATGATATTTGTTTTTCTCTTCCTGACTTACTTCACTCTGTATGACAGTCTCTAGATTCATCCAGATCTCTGCACATGACCCAATTTTGTTCCTTTTTATGGCTGAGTAATATTCCATTGTATATATGTACCACATCTTCTTTATCCATTCATCTGTTGATGGGCATTTAGGTTGCTTCCATGACCTGGCTATTGTAAATAGTGCTGCAATGAACATTGGGGTGCATGTGTCTTTTTGAATTATGGTTTTCTCTGGGTACATGCCCAGTAGTGGGATTGCTGGGTCATATGGTAATTCTGATTTTAGTTTTTTAAGGAACCTCCATACTGTTCTCCATAGTGGCTGTATCAATTTACATTCCCACCAACACTGCAAGAGGGTTCCCTTTTCTCCACACCCTCTCCAGCATTTGTTGTTTGTAGATTTTCTGATGATGCCCATTCTAACTGTTGTGAGGTGATACCTCATTGTAGTTTTGATTTGCATTTCTCTAATGATTAGTGATTTTGAGCAGCTTTTCATGTGCTTCTTGGCCATCTGTATGTCCTCTTTGGAGAAATGTTTATTTAGGCCTTCTGCCCATTTTTTGATTGGATTGTTTGTTTTTTTTTAATATTGAGCTGCATGAGCTGTTTGTATATTTTGGAGATTAACCCTTTGTTGATCCGTTTGCAAAAATTTTCTCCCATTCTGACGGTTGTCTTGTCTTGTTTGTAGTTTCCTTTGCTTTGCAAAAGCTTTTAAGTTTCATTAGGTCCCATTTGTTTATTTTTGTTTTTATTTCCATTACTCTAGGAGGTGGATCAAAAAAGATCTTGCTGTTATTTATGTCATAGAGTGTTCTTCCTATGTTTTTCTCTACGAGTTTTATAGTGTCTGGTCTTACATTTAGGTCTCTAATCCATTTTCAGTTTATTTTTGTGTATGGTGTTAGGGAGTGTTCTAATTTCATTCTTTTACATGTAGCTGTCCAGTTTTCCCAGCACCACTTATTGAAGAGACTGTCTTTTCTCCATTATATATCCTTGCCTCCTTTGTCATAGATTAGTTGACCATAGGTGCATGTGTTTATCTCTGGTCTTTCTATCCTGTTCCATTGATCTATATTTCTGTTTTTGTGCCAATACCATATTGTCTTGATTACTGTAGCTTTGTACTATAGTCTGAAGTCAGGGAGTCTGATTCCTCCAGCTTCCTTTTTTTCCCTCAAGACTGCTTTGGCTATTTGGGGTCTTTTGTGTCTCCATACAAATTTTAAGATTTTTTTGTTCTAGTTCTGTAAAAAATGCCATTGGTAATTTGATAGGGATTGCATTGAATCTGTAGATTGCTTTGAGTAGTATAGGCATTTTCACAACATTGATTCTTCCAGTCCAAGAACATGGTATATCTCTCCATCTGTCAGTATCATCTTTAATTTCTTTCAACAGTGTCTTATAGTTTTCTGCATACAGGTCTTTTGCCTCCCTAGCTAGGTTTATTCCTAGGTATTTTATTCTTTTTGTTGCAATGGTAAATGGGAGTGTTTCCTTAATTTCTCTTTCAGATTTTTCATCATTAGTTTATAGGAATGCAAGAGATTTCTGTGCATTAATTTTGTATCCTGCAACTTCACCAAATTCATTGACTAGCTCTAGTAGTTTTCTGGTGGCATCTTTAGGATTCTCTGTGTATAGTATCATGTCATCTGCAATCAGTGACAGTTTTACTTCTCCTTTTCCAATTTGTATTCCTTTTATTTCTTTTTCTTCTCTGATTGCCATGGCTAGGACTTCCAAAACTATGTTGAATAATAGTGGCGAGAGTGGATGTCCTTGTCTTGTTCCTGATCTTAGAGGAAATGCTTTCAGTTTTTCACCATTGAGAATGATGTTTGCTGTGGGTTTGTCATATATGACCTTTATTATGTTGAGGTAGGTTCCCTCTATGCCTAGATTCTGGAGGGTTTTTATCATAAATGGGTGTTGAATTTTGTCAGAAGCTTTTTCTGCATCTATTGAGATGATCATATGGGTTTTCTTCTTCAGTTTGTTAATATGGTGTATCACATTGATTGATTTGTGTATATTGAAGAATCCTTGCATCTCTGGGATAAATCCGACTTGATCATGGTGTATGATCCTTTTAATGTGTTGTTGGATTCTGTTTGCTAGTATTTTGTTGAGGATTTTTGCATCTGTATTCATCAGTGATATTGGTCTGTAATTTTCTTTCTTTTGTGGTATCTTTGTCTGGTTTTGGTATCAGGGTGATGGTGGCCTCATAGAATGAATTTGGGAGTTTTCCTTCCTCTGCAATTTTTTGGAAGAGTTTGAGAAGGATGGGTGTCAGCTCTTCTCTAAATGTTTGATAGAATTCACCTGTGAAGCCGTCTGGTCCTGGACTTGTTTGTTGGAAGATTTTTAATCACAGTTTCAATTTCATTACTTGTGATCGGTCTGTTCATATTTTCTGTTTCTTCCTGGTTCAGTCTTGGAAGGTTGTACCTTTCTAAGAATTAGTCTATTTCTTCCAGGCTGTCCATTTTATTGGCATATCGTTGTTTGTAGTAATCTCTTAAAATCCTTTGTATTTCTGCAGTGTCAGTTGTGATTCCTCCTTTCATTTCTAGTTTTATTGCTTTGAGTTCTCTCCCTCTTTTTCTTGATGAGTCTAATGGTTTATCAATTTTGTTTATCTTCTCAAAGAACCAGATTTTAGTTTTATTGATCTTTGCTATTGTTTTGTTTCTATGTCATTGATTTCTGCTCTGATCTTTATGATTTCTTTCCTTCTGCTAACTTTGAGTTTTGTTTGTTCTTCTTTCTCTAGTTCCTTTAAGTGTAACGTTAGATTGTTTATTTGAGATTTTTCTTGTTTCTTGAGGTAGGCTTGTATAGCTATAAGCTTCTCTCTTAGAACTGCTTTTGCTGCATCCCATAGGTTTTGGATCATCGTGTTTTCATTGTCATTTGTCTCTAAGTATTTTTTGATTTCCTCTTGGATTTCTTCAGTTATTTAGTAATGTATTGTTTAGCCTCCTTGTGTTTGTGTTTTTTACGGTTTTTTCCCTGTAATTGATTTCTAATCTCATAGCGTTGTGGTCAGAAAAGATGCTTGATATGATTTCAGTTTTCTTAAATTTACTGAGGCTTGATTTGTGACCCAAGACGTGATCTGTCCTGGAGAATGCTCTGTGTGCACTTGAGAAGAAAGTGTAATCTGCAGTTTTTGGATGGAATGTCCTATAAATATCAATTAAATCTATCTGGTCTATTGTTGCATTTAAAGCTTGTGTTTCCTTATTAATTTTCTGTTTGGATGATCTGTCCATTGGTGTAAGTGTCCCCCACTATTGTGTTACTGTCTATTTCCTCTTTTAGAGCTGTTAGCAGTTGCCTTATGTGTTGAGGTGCTCCTATGTTGGGTGTGTATATATTTATAATTGTTATATCTTCTTGGATTGATTCCTTGATCATTGTGTAGTGTCCTTCCTTGTCTCTTGTAACATTCTTTATTTTAAAGTCTATTTTATCTGATGTGAGTATTGCTACTCCAGCTTTCTTTTGATTTCTTTTTGCATGGAATATCTTTTTCCATCCCCTCACTTTCAGTCTGAATGTGTCCCTAGGTCTGAAGTGGGTCTCTTGTAGACAGCATATAGATGGGTCTTGTTTTTGTATCCATTCAGCAAGGCTGTGTCTTTTGGTTGGAGCATTTAATCCATTCACGTGTAAAGTAATTATCGATATGTATGTTCCTATTACCGTTTTCTTAATTGTTTTGGGTTTGTTTTTGTAGGTCCTTTTCTTCTCTTGTGTTTCCCACTTAGAGAAGTTCCTTTAGCATTTGTTGTAGAGCTGATTTGATGGTGCTGAATTCTTTTAGCTTTTGCTTGTCTATAGCTTTGGATTTCTCTGTAGAATGTGAATGAAATCCTTGCCGGGTAGAGTAATCTTGGTTGTAGGTTCTTCCCTATCATCCCTTTAAGTATATCATGCCACTCCCTTCTGGCTTGTAGAGTTTCTGCTGAGAAATCAGCTGTTAACCTTACAGGAGTTCCCTTGTATGTTATTTGTCATTTTTCCCTTGCTGCTTTCAATAATTTTTCTTTGTCTTTAATTTTTGCCCATTTGATTACTGTGTGTCTTGGCGTGTTTCTTCTTGGGTTTATCCTGTATGGGACTCTCTGCACTTCCTGGATTTGGGTGGCTGTTTCCTTTCCCGTGTTAGGGAAGTTTTCGACTATAATCTCTTCATATATTTTCTTGGGTCCTTTCTCTCTCTCTTCTCCTTCTCATACCCCTATAATGTGAATGTTGTTGTGTTTAATGTTGTCCCAGAGGTCTCTAAGGCTGTCTTCATTTCTTTTCATTCTTTTTTCTTTATTCTGTTCTGCAGCAGTTAATTCCACCATTCTGTCTTCCAGGTCACTTATCCAAATTATTCTGCCTCAGTTATTCTGCTATTGTTTCCTTCTAGTGTATTTTTCATTTCAGTTATTGTGTTGTTCATCTCTGTTTGTTCTTTAATTCTTCTAGATCTTTGTTAAACATTTCTTGCATCTTCTCGAGGTTTGCCTCCATTCTTTTTCCAAGGTCCTGGATCATCTTCACTATCATTATTCTGAATTCTTTTTCTGGAAGGTTGCCTATCTCCACTTCATTTAGGTGTTTTTCTGAGGTTTTATCTTGTTCCTTCATCTGGTACATAGTCCTCTGCCTTTTCATCTTGTCTGTCTTTCTGTGAATGTGGTTTTTGTTCCACAGGCTGCAGGACTGTAGTTCTTCTTGCCTCTGCTTCCTGCCCTGTGGTGGATGAGGCTATCTCTCTAGTTACATTTTAAACCAAATTTATCATTGTGTCAATTTGGGCAAGGTAGTTTCTAAACTGATCTGTGTAATGAGGATAATAACACCTACCTTAATAAGATTGACTTGTGTGTGTGAAGTGAGATATGCATGCACAGTGCATAGCCTGATGCTGCTGTTGTAGTGTATTCTGTGTGCATAGGGACCATGTTTCTTATTTGCTGTTGTACGTTCCAAGTGTCTACTACAGTGCCTAACATACGATAGGCACTTCAATATGTGTTAAATGTTAATGAAAGAACAAAGGAATGAGACTGTAGGAAAACAATTAATTATGCCACTCTCTATCCTTCTTCTTCATCTTGGTTTTAGTTGAGGGAGGCATAGGAAACCAGTTTAAAAATTAACAATAGGAAGATTCTAATCCTAGTACACATTCAGCCTTTTTCTGTGACACTGCATAATTAGTGATTTAAAAAAAAAATGCCTACTCTGGAATAGATTTGCCCCAACAGAGGACCATAGTTGATCCTGATTTTTTGCCTACTAATTAGGAGAGGAGATTGTAAATTCTGATCTGCAGTTTGAATGGAGAGAAGAAGACCAATTTTGTCAGGACTTATACCCTTATGCTAACCTTTCTTGGTATGAAATACATATATTCGGGAATGGTATAGCCGAGGACTAGAAATCACCAGCTTCTAAATTTTGATGTTAAAATAAAATTTGAAGACGATAGGAAAAAAGTCTAGGAAAGCACTTTTTTTTCAAAACCATCCATTCGTTCAAGAAACTTAGATATTTATATATCTAGAAATATATTTATCAATTAAAGTAATATACCTACAGAAAAGCAAAGCACACAAATCATAAATGTACAGTAAAGTAAATTTTCACAAAGTGAATATACGTGGGTGACCATTGCACAGATGAAGTTACAGAATATTACTAACTCTTCAGGGACCCTTCTTATAGCTCCTCCTAGTGTCTGTACCTCCCTCCCAAAGGTAACCTGTATTCTTGTGAACATAGTAGATTAGTTTTGCTTTCTTTTTTTTTTTTGAATTTCATATAAATAGAATCATACAATTCTTGTACCTTTTTGAGCCTGACTACTTTTGCTAGTAATCAACATTATTGCATATATAATGATAATTTTTTCACTTTCATTACTGAATAGCACTCTATTTTATGATTATTCTCTAATTTATCTGATCCTTTGACAGTGGTCATTTGAGTTTCTGATTGGGGTTATTATGTCTGATGATGCTGTGGACATTGTTGTAGATGTCTTTTGGTACCCATGTATGCACACTTGTGAGGGTATAGCATTCTTACTACTTTTGAACATGTGCAGTAATAATCTCAAGTCAACAAGCATGTATTTTAAACTGTTGTCAATGGTTTATCAGTGTCACTATATTCTCAGGTGTACTTTCATTAAGGAAAAGTCTTGGGCCTTCACGTACCACCTAATTGCATGATGTTGCTTCTGAGGCTATTCCATTCCACAGGCTGAATCAATTAATTTAGAGAGAGGTCTACTGGGCCTAACTTTTACAGGGAAATATTATTTTTTTCTACTCATACTTTCCGTGTGATGGGAGCTAAGTAGTACAATGCCTGGTTTTTCTCTACCAAGTTTAATCCTTTGATTCCTCAACAGTTACTTGGAAATTTTTATTTCTAGGGTGTTAGGAATCAATATAGAGCCCAGCTTCAAAATTGCAAAGTTTTTTGGCTTAGTAGCTCTCTTGTTTAACTGAAAATCGCCTATTTTTCCATAGTTTGTTTATTCCATGCAGGCAAGAACTTACTTTGAGAGGTCTCCTGAAATGTAACTTATTCATCTTCCTCATGTCCTTCCCCACTAAAAATCTCTTTGGCCCTTTCTGCTATAGTCAAGCTTCCCTACCAGAAACGATTGATGGTCACTTCTTGGGGATCTGATCTCTCAGTGCCAAAACACCTGTCCTGAACAGTGGTTAGCATATAGGAACTGGACCCCTTCCTAGATAAATGAACTACACACTAAATGTTGCATACCTTTTCAAGAATAGAACCCAAGGAGAACAGGTGAAGAAATCCTATTATGGATAGTTATAATCTATGGCTTTCTAAATTTCGTTTTAGATAAGGGGATAAGGGGGGAAAATGTCACATTTACTTTTATTGGCTTTTTTTTCCTTCCTTCTTTTTTTTTAAAGTCTCACTAGGATTGGAAAGAGCATTTCAAAAGATGAGAGAAAGTTAATAACTTCTGATTAATATCAGATTTCTTTCTTCCTGGAAAGAATTTTCAAATGACCTCGGAGAACTGACAACCTTGACATCTTTGGCAGAAGTTTTGTGGAGAAAAAAGATCTTCACTGCTTATAATTTGAGGTGGGGGTGAGAAGTAATGGGGGGGGTGCAATGGCAAAAACTGTGTGATTTCATCTCATGTACAAGCTGCTTTCCATGATCACTTGGCATTTTCCATGGGAGATGTTCAGCCCCAAACAGTCTTTGATGGATTGTTTGCATGCTTTCTGGGCTGCCCTACCTTGGGAGGTGTAGATTCTAGGACAGATTTCTCTCTTTCCTTTTGTATCTTTGCCTTGATGGTAGTAGGAACCATTTTTATATATGTACATATACTCCTCATGTTTTTCTTTTGTTTGTTGTGGCACCCACTTGTTTGTTTTTTCTAAGTTACTGGACAGCTGCCACCACCTAACCTGGCAGTAACATAGGATACCCCTCAAAGCTGAGCTATTATCCCTCACTAAGCCATAGTTAAAGCAAAACTAAATGTACTGCTTGAGTGGTAGAATATATATAAAACATAAAATTTACCATTTTAAACATTTTTAAGTGTACAGTTCAGTTGCATTAAGTACATTCATATTATTGCAGAACCACCATCACCATCCATCTCCAAAACTTTATCTTCCCAAACTGTACCCATTAGACAATAACTCTCCATGCTCCTTTACCCTCACCCCCGGCATCAGTCCATGGCAACCACCATTCTACTGAATTTGAATACTCTAAGTCCCTCATATAAATGGAATCATAGGATATTTGTTCTTTTGTGTCTGCCTTATTTTATTTAGCACAAGGTATTCCAGGTTCATCCATGTTGTACGTAACATATGTCAGAATTTTTTTTAAGGTGGAATAATATTTAATTGTATGTGTATACCACATCTGTCCATCCATCGGTGGGCATTTGGGTTATTTCCACCTTTTGCCTATTGTGAATAATGCTGCTCTGAACATTGGTGTACAAGTATCTATTTGAAATTCTGCTTTTAATTCTTTTGGGTATATACCCAGAAATGGAATTGGTAGATCATGTAGTAATTGTACATTTAATTTTGGAGATACTGCCATACTGTTTTCCACAGTGGCTGCACTGTTTTATATTTCCACCGGCAACATACAAGGGTTCAAATTTTCCCACATCCTCACCAACACTTGTTATTTTTTGTTTTCTTTGATAATAGGCATCCTGATGGGTGTGAAGTGGTATCATTACGGTTTTGAACGATTAGTAACGTTGAGCTGCTTTTATGTGCTTGTTGGCTATTTGTATATCTTCTTGGAGATACATATCTTCTTATCTCTTCAAGTCCTTTGCCTATTTGTAAATCAGATGTTTTGTTGTTGAGTTATAGTTCTTTATGTATTCTGGATGTTAATCTCTTTGTGAGATGTATGATTAATTATATATATTTTAAAGCAATATAAATATGTATTTGTTTTGAAGGGCCTATTTCAGTTTTACCATATTTGTTAGGGTAAATATTCAGTAATCCACTCTTGAAGCAGTAGTGGTGTTTTGTCCATATTTGTTAGGGCAAATATTCAGTAATCCACTCTTGAAGCAGTAGGGGTGTTTTGTCTAGTGCTTACTCAGTGCCTAGAACTCTTTTTGGTGCTGTACACTTATGAACTTTTTAAATTCTTGCAAGAATCCTATATGGACATACTTTCATCTGTGTTTTCAGTTGAGAAAAATGAGACACAGAGAGTTTAAGTAACTTCCACTAGTTTGCTTTAAGGGTGGAATGTGAGCTTAAGCAATCTAGCTCCTGAGTCCATGCCCTTACCACAATATGTGGCTACCTGTCCCATGACTTGCATTGGTGACAAACTGTGTGTGTGCTCTCATCAGATGACACTTTTCACCTCTTAAACATTGTCTTAAAAGGCAATGCATAAGATCAAGTGAGGTGTCTGAAGAAGTTCTTAGCAAAAATTAAACAGACGGTTAAGATTGGAACCTCTTTAAAATTCTTTAAGTTGCATTATGTTTTCCTTTTTTGGAAGTATGTTTTCCATAAAGGTGTGTTCTTTATTTGGGTCTGGCATACTTTTTTCTAAAATGTTTCCCCTAGTGAAATTTGCTTACTGAGACCATTTTGGGGGTAAAATTTTTTTTTTTAACATCTTTGTTGGAGTATAATAGCTTTACAGTGGTGTGTTAGTTTCTGCTTTATAACAAAGTGAATCGGTTATACATATACATATGTCCCATGGGGGTAAATTTTTAACTTAAATGTTTTTCTCTTTTTATTTTTTATTTTATTTTATTTTATTTTTTTGCGGTACGCGGGCCTCTCACTGTTGTGGCCTCTCCCGTTGCGGAGCACAGGCTCCGGACGCGCAGGCTCAGCGGCCATGGCTCACGGGCCCAGCCGCTCCGCGGCCTGTGGGATCTTCCCAGACTGGGGCACGAACCCGTGTCCCCTGCATCGGTAGGCGGACTCTCAACCACTGCGCCACCAGGGAAGCCCTCTCTTTTATTTTAAGCCACCTGTATTCTAGACTTGGTGTATGAGTGGCTTTAACTGATGTCTAGATACTGAAATTTTATTTTGCTGTTTACCTAAGCCAAACTTTATTAGTAATGAATAAAACATCTGTCAAATTGTATAATACATTCTAGAGCAAAATGGAATTTTTGCTGCTGCCCACCATTATCACTAATACTGGGCGTAGTGGGGTGTATGTATTTGTGTGTTGTTTTATACATGCACTTGGGGAAAGAGGATGAAAATGTAGATCTCATGTCCTCATTCAAAATTAATGTTACTCGGAATTCCCTGGTCGTCCAGTGGTAAGGACTCCTTGCTTACACTGCAGGGGGCACAGGTTCGATCCTTGGTTGGGGAAGTAAGATCCCGCATGCCGCGCGGCATGGCCGGGGGTGGGTGGGGGGGAAGGAAAAGATCAATGCTACTAATTGGATAGCTTTTTTCCCCCTTTTCTTTCTCTCTTTTTTCTCTCCGTGTGTGTGTGTGTGTGTGTGTGTGTGTGTGTGTGTGTGTGTGTGTGGCCGGGCACGACTTGGAGGTGCTGTGTGTAACCAGCAATCTATTCCTAATTGTACACATGGATTTAAAAATTTTTTTGTTAATAGAAATGATGCTTTTTAAAAATAAATTTATTTATTTTATTTATTTTTGGCTGCTTTGGGTCTTCATTGCTGCACACAGGCTTTCTCTAGTTGCGTTGAGTGGGGGCTACTCTTTGTTGCGGTGCAGGGGCTTCTCCTTGCGGTGGCTTCTCTTGTTGAGGAGCTCGGGCTCTAGGAACGCGGACTTCAGTAGTTGCAGCATGCGGGCTCAGTAGTTGTGGCTCGCGGGCTCTAGAGTGCAGACTCAGTAGTTGTGGTGCATGGGCTTATTTGCTCTGCAGCATGTGGGATCTTCCCAGACCAGGGCTTGAATCCGTGTCCTCTGCATTGGCAGGCGGATTCTTAACCACTGCGCCACCAGGGCAGCCCCAAATGATGTTTTATTGAATATTTTCGTATACAAATTTTTGCATAGTCACAATTTATGTGTACCTATATAATAAATTTACAGAATAGAAATGGCTAGGAATTCAAAGAAATGCACATCTTGAATTACAATAGACATTGCCAAATGTCTTCCAAAAAGATTGCACAAATTTAAACTCCCAACAGTGCATGAGAATTCCTGTTTCTCTACTTGTACGTCAACGATGGGTATTATCAAACTTTAAATCTACAGCAACGATTCTTTTTTTTTTTAATATACATTTACTTATTTATTTTTGGCTGCGTTGGGTCTTTGTTGCTGCACGTGGGCTTTTTCTGGTTGCAGCGAGCAGGGGCAACTCTTCATTGCAGTGCTCAGGCTTCTCATTGTGGTGGTTTCTCTTGTTGCGGAGCACAGGCTCTAGGCACATGGGCTTCAGTAGTTGTGGCTGGCACGTGGGCTCAGTAGTTGTGGTGCACGGCCTTAGTTGCTCCGCGGCATGTGGGATCTTCCCAGACCAGGGATCGAACCCGTATCCCCTGCATGGGCAGGCGGACTCTTAACCACTGCGCCACCAGGGAAGTCCCAACAATTCTTAAATGATTGTCGTAAGAACATAAGAGCTATGCCAGGAAGCTGGCCATAGAGTGTCTTATGTGTCACCTTCATTGGATGTTTTTTGATAGGTTTGTCACCACCAGGTTCTGTGGCAGTTAGGGGCAGGCCAGCAACTTGATCAGGAGATTAGTGCTTCTCTGATTGTGGCCTTTTTTGTTTTGATATAATTTCAGTTTACAGAAGAATTGCAAGAATATTACAAAGAAGTTCAGCCAGATACTTCAGTCATTAACATTTGACCACACTTGCATTATCCTTCTGTGTATCTACACATACGCGCGCACACACACGCACACAGACACACACACACACACACATATATGTATATATATACATATATACTTATTTTCCCTGAATCCTTTGAAGGTAATTAGGCATCATGCCCTTTTCTCCCTAAACACTACAGTGAGTGTTTCTAAAAAATAAGGACATTCTCTTATTGAACCCCTGTACAGCTGTCAAAACCAGAAATTAAAATTGATATCCTATTTTCTAATCTACCATTTTATGCAGATTTTGTTAGTTGTCTAAATAATGTCCCTTTATAGCAGAGTAAATTCTGGATAGTCTGTTGTATTCAGTGATCATGTATCTTTAGGCCCTTCTAATCTGGGCCAGTTTCTCAGTTTTTTGCTTGTTTTTCACAACCTTGATGCTCTTAAAAGTATAGTCCACTTATTTTGTTGACTATTCCACAATTTAGTTATGTTATATTTCCTCATGTTTAGATTCAAGTTCTGTGTTTTTTTGTCAGTGGTATCACAGAAGTGATATTGTGCTCTTATGCACCATGTTAGGAGGCATTTGATGTCAATTTGTCCTATTCAGTCTCTTGACATGAAATTGGAGTAGTTTGCTCAGTGTCTCATTGCTCCCTCTTGTTGAGCCATAGGTTTTAAGACATATACTTTTCATATAAGATCTTTATATGTGATGTTAATGGATGCCAGTGTTCTCATAACTCAGTTATGCTAACTGGGTGGTGAGGCTGATGGCTGTTGCAGATTCAATTGGGGGAAATCCCTCCTCAGGTATGGATTTTAGGAAGGACATCTTTACCCTAACCTGGTAATAATAATATTGGAGATACCTAAAAAGCCAGATGCTGAGAATAGCTGGAAATGATGGTCCCAGTCATTCATTCTTTGTATCTTTCCACTCTTCCTGATTCTTTACCAAACTGCTGACAGACTGTTACAAAGTTAAGTTTGTTGTTGTGGTTTTAATTGAAAAAGAAAAGGTAGGATAAAGGGACTTTAAAAATTAAGGAAGCAGTGCTTTTCAAATGTTCTACCCAGTATACTAGTAAGAAGGGGAGCATGTTTCTCCACCTGATGGGGTCAACTGCAAGTATGGCATGTCTTTGAAGTCTACCCCATAGGATATTTGTTCTAATATAAACATGCTTAATAAATGTGATGGTTCTGGAGACTACATCATGCCTTGATTGTCTTTGTTACAGTGTCCAAGACCACTAGTTACACCCTGACAGGTTTTGAGCATTATTGCCATTAAATATGGTTCTTAAAGTAAGAGTAGTTTCAAAGCTAGAAACTGAAATGTGACAAAGGGTGACATGTCTTGCTCAAAGTTATGTGACTTAATACGTAGGCTGTTTTCTGCCATAGGTATAGAATGAATAAGCTTTTAGAAGTAAAAATAAGTTACATATTTACTTTAAATATATTTTTTAGATTAGTCAAATATTAATCTTTTAAGTCATATTCAATAAGTACAATATTTAAGTTGTTTCTTACATTTTTGTTTTCATAAACTATTTAGACAATATCTTTGAACGTATGCCATTGTCCGTTTGTTTTAGTAGCATGTAAGTTCCATAAGGACATGGATTTTGTGTCTCTTTTTTTCACTGATGTATACCAAGTACCTATATTTGGTACATACTAGGTGAATGAATGAATCTAGAGATGAAAACGGTACGTTATGTGTAGTCCTTTCTAATTAGCATCTTCTATTTTTGTGAGTAAATTACTAAACAGCTTCCTAGTACCACTTGCTTTGTTCTTCATATTATATTTTAGCATAGACTATGGTGATAGTGTATATCACCTATTTGTTTCTTTCTCCTGGTGGAATGATGAGGTATGGATTCTTGAGTGTATGAATCAGGTTTCCTAATTTTCCCATCAAATGTTGTTTAATTTCAGTATCTTGAATCATGTTTCAAGAATTCTAGTACTTTTTTGAACTGTATACTGTTTACAGCAGATTTGGTGCAAAGTTTGGCTTAATTATGAGTTTGAATTGTTCATGCTTTCTTTTCTATGTTTTTCCTGCAAATACCGCACCAGTGTTTCTTGAGTTAATTTATTGTAATATCGTTTCTGCATGAAGCAAAAAATTTGTGAAATACAAAAAAATAGAGGAAATTACTTTTAGTTCTACACCCAAGGGCAGAATAGTTTCCCACACTACTTGAGCTTGCTTTTCCATCTAGCTCTATGTTTTTAAACTTGGAAGTTCTAATATTGTTACTAGACAGTAGTCTAGCAGTGTAATTACTAAGTTGTTCTATATTCAAAAAAGTTTTTTCTTATCCTTCCACACCCGCCTTTTGCTTTTTGACTTGGTTTTTCTCGTGTGAATCATCTGTTAGCTAGAAAAGGTGTTAAGATGGTGAAGTTTTGATATTATCATGTTTGTCCTCAATACATTTGTGGTCATATACTTCCTAAAAAGATTGGTTAATATAGAAGGAAATGTATCTGTTGTGGGGAAAACAAGTGTGTAAAGTGTATGCAGGTATTTTACTTATTTGAAAATTCTAATGGATTGGAGGATATGTGGGAATCTTAATACTATTTATAGGTAGGAAGTGCTATGTTTAGTGATTGATGGCAAAATTTAAAAAATCCTTACGCTGCCAGGTATATGAAAATAGATTTAGCTATAATAATATTTTCCCTAGCTCTCTCTATTTTGAATAAAAGATCATTGTTATCTTAGAAAGGGAAAGCTAGTGAAATTAAAGTAAAATGAGTTTGCTAGCCTAAAATTATACTTACAACATAGATACTTTGGACAGTGTAAGTTTTCTTGAGCCATAGTATTATGAGCATTACTAAGTAATGATGGCACATAGATTTTTTTGTGTTTTTTTTTTTTTTCCAATTTATGTTTGGCTGCATTGGGTCTTTGTCGCTGCGTATGGCCTTTCTCTAGTTGTGGTGAGTGGGGGCTACTCTTCGTTGTGGTGTGCGGGCTTCTCATTGCAGTGGCTTCTCTTGTTGCGGAGCACGGGCTCTAGGCACGTGGGCTTCAGTAGTTCTGGAATGTGGGCTCAGTAGTTGTGGCTCGCGGGCTCTAGAGCACAGGCTCAGTAGTTGTGGCACACGGGCTTAGTTGCTCTGCGGCATATGGGATCTTCCCGGACCAGGGCTGGAACCCATGTCCCCTGCATTGGCAGGTGGATTCTTTTTTTTTTTTTTTTTTTTTTTGCGGTACGCGGGCCTCCCACTGCTGTGGCCTCTCCCGTTGCGGAGCACAGGCTCCGGACACGCAGGCTCAGCGGCCATGGCTCACGGGCCCAGCCGCTCCGCGGCATGTGGGATCCTCCTGGACTGGGGCATGAACCCGTGTCCCCTGCATCGGCAGGCAGACTCTCAACCACTGTGCCACCAGGGAAGCCCCGGCAGGTGGATTCTTAACCACTGCGCCACCAGGGAAGTCCAGCACATAGGTTTTTGTGTTTTGTTCACCAATCCCAATCTGAGGGAAAAGCATACATAATAGAAGAAGAAAAGGGTGTAATCACCTTTATATAAGCTAAACCTTTGCTTGTTACTTAAAAAAGTCCAGAATTACAACTTTTTTCTTTTAAATTTATAACAGGGTTGATGATCACATTTAATCAAAACTATGCTTTATATAGTGTGCAAAAAATTTGAGAAACCTACTCATGCAAATGAGATATTGACAACCTATAATATCAAAAAGATAAATTGGATAACAATGATTCTTTGTTACAATGAGGGATTAAGTCAGTACTTCATAAAATCAAAGGTGTTCCTAGGGTACTTAAGGATTTAGATTTTTTTGTTTTTGCATTGTTAAATATACCGTGCAACTGTTATGAAAGTGTCTTACGGAAGAGTGGCCTAAACTTGGTTGATCCAATTTATTTCTGGTTTTCAGTTGTCAACACGTCAATAGATATCTTGTTTTAAAAATAGATTACAAGGGACTTCCCTGGTGGCTCAGTGGTTAAGAATCCGCCTGCCAATGCAGGGGACACGGGTTCGAGCCCTGGCCCGGGAAAATCCCATGTACCGCGGAGCAACTAAGCCGGTGCACCACAACTACTGAGCCTGTGCTCTAGAGCCCGTGAGTCACAGCTACTGAAGCCTGTGCACCTAGAGCCTGAGCTCTGCAACAAGAGAAGCCACCGCAATGAGAGGCCCGTGCACCACAACGAAGAGTAGTCCCCGCTCGCCACAACTAGAGAAAGCCTGCATGCAACAACGAAGACCCAAAGCAGCCAAAGATAAATAAATAAATAAAATTTCAGAAAATAGATTACAAGTAAAGGTAAAAAATTTGTAGCAGCCTGTCTCACCATTCCCTACTGCAAAAGGGAGGGATAGAACTTAATCTTTAAATCATAATCAGTCTCTGAGTAATTGTTAGCTGACTTGTCATTTCTGCTGAAAACTGGTTATTTTGACTGCATAATGTAAATATACATTATGAATTTTCTTGAGTCACTCATGTTTAAAGATGGGCCTTCTTTCTGTAGTAGATAATTCCTGAAGTTTTGTATATTCTATCAATACATCAGATTAGTAGAGAAAAATGGATCTTGATAAGTATAGGATGCATATAGTATCTTGGTATAATGACAGTTTTAAATACGTAGACCTATGAATTTTATTGAATAATTAGAATTTAGTTCAATTGTGAGCTTCAGAATTATGCATTGTGAACCTACTAAACACTTTTATGAATTTTCTCAGAAACCTCATTTTCTTATCCTTCCTCCATTCTAATAGATACAGTAACCATTAGGTTTCCTTTTTTTTATTTTTTATTGGCGTATAGTTGATTTACAATGTTGTGTTAGTTTCAGGTGTACAGCAGAGTGATTCGGTTATACATATACATATATCCGCTCTTTTTTTGTTTTGTTTTGTTTTTAAGATTCTTTTCCCATGTAGGCCATTACAGAGTATTGAGTAGAGTTCCTTGTGCTATACAGCAGGTTCTTATTAGTTATCTATTTTATATATGTATATAGTATGTATATGTCAATCCCAATCTCCCAGTTTATCCCTCCCCCCTTATCCCCTGGTAGCCATAAGTTTGTTTTCTACATCTGTGACTCTACTTCTGTTTTGTAAATAAGTTCATTTGTACCCTTTTATTTTAGATTCCATATATAAGTGATATATGATATTTGCAGTAGCCATTAGTTTTTAATGGGATAGATAGGAATGTGGTGGCATATTCATTAAAGAGAGGATTGAGACTGCACACAATTGGAGATGCTTTATTATATACTGAAGAACCAGTTGAATCTTATTAACATTTTTAAGCTTTCTAGCCTTAGGATAGCACCTAGATAGAACACTGCATCATTTTGAAATGCTGTTTAGGCTTAGCAGGCAAATTGCTGAGTTCTCTTGCTCATGTTTTCTATTGGGGCAGGAGTGATATTGCACAAGCATGCTATATGATTGTTGACTTCATCTAATGGGTAGCTCCAAAAAAGAATGTAGACACATATTTTAATCAGCATTCAGTTGTTAATCTAATTTTGTAAGCATTTCGGAGCACCAAGAAACAACATTTGCATTTGAATTTTGAGTGCAGTGGATCTCTTACTAGCCATGTAATAAACTTATGTTAAATTCTGTGTTAGATCCCAAAGGATGCTTAATGGTTGGAGTTATGAGCTAGTTTGAAGGGTTAGTGGCATCGTGATTCTCACTGAAAAGTTTTATTTCATTTGTTAACTGTGTCTCTCTCTAAAATTTTCAGCATTTTAAGCCCTTAGTTAAATTCTGGCCACACCTCACTTCGCTTCTCTTTATAAAGTACAACTGCTCTTAAATACATATGTGAAGAAGTAATTTAAAGATTGTCTTAAACTTCCTGGTTTTTGTAGAATATTCTAGTGAGGCAGTTTTGTTTTAATCATATGCTGCAGTGGTACATTTAGTCAGTCTCAAAGGTTCAAAAAAAATCTTTCCTGTGGAAAAAGATTCAGGAGTAGAGTTTTGCCTTTAACTCCATAATTGGAGTTCACATCATAGATTAGCCAATAGTTCAGTGTTTTAAAACCTACGGTCTTCAGCAGCCTTGCTGATATTACTACTAAATCATTGTGTTTAAAATTGAATATCCTATAGGATAAAATCAATGAGAATTACTTGTTATTAATTCTTCTGACAGAAACTTGGATTATTTGCTCATTTTTAGTGCTATTTCAATTAAAGTCACTTTTCAATATTTTAGAGTTAACTAAAATACCAACAGTCACAGATGCCCGTTGTTTATAAATGGAGTTCATAAACAATGTCATATAGCATTAAATTACTCAACAAAAGGAAGTACATGGGATTCTAAGACTTTTGTCATCAAAGTTAATAATTATGTAAAATACCACAAATATAGTAGAGAAATCTTAAGTCAAATTAGGCTTCACAAACCTATAACTGTGATTATGAACAAGTCACTTAAATAAACTATTTATAACTGCAATCTTGCTTTAAAAAGAAAATAAAATTCTATTGACCATTTTTCTTCAAGTGCTGTGTGCCTCCACCATGTCTTTCAGAAGACCTCATTTCTTATTTCAGAGGATATAGGAGGTCATCACATAGGGATTCGTTTCTTCCTCTTATACTTATTTATCTTTATTAATATCACACTTAATATCTTTAGTTATTTTAGCTTAACCATTTATAACTAAAAAACAATAATAATTACTAACATTTATTGGTCATTTACTGCATTCCAGGCATTGTTCTATGTGTCTGCTCTATGTTAATTAGCACATTTAATTCCTTCAACAACTCCTTGAGGTCAGTACAACCACTGTGTCCTTTTTACAGATGAGGAAGGAAACTGAGGTGTAGAGAGTCAAATAATTTCAGGGCTGCACAGGAAGTAAATATTGGGTTGGCCAAAAGGTTCGTTCAGTTTTTTCCGTAAGATGGCTCTAGTAGCACTTAGTTGTCTAAAACTTCATTTGAGACAATTTTGTTAGATTGCGTGTGACAGCTGTCATATCAGCATGCATTTAAAAAAAGACATCAAAATTGGTGAATTTTTGCTTAGCCATTTTAATATTGAAGATGGAAGAAAAACAACATTTTTAGCATACTATGCTTTATTATTTCAAGAAAGGCAAAAATGCAACTGAAATCAAAAAAAGGATTTGGGCAGTGTATGGAGAAGGTGCTGTGACTGATCGAACACGTCAAAAGTAGTTTGCATAGTTTTGTGCTGGAGATTTCTTGCTCGACGATGCTCCACGGTTGGGTAGACCAGTTGAAGTTGATAGCAATCAAATTGAGACATTAACTGAGCACAATCAATGTTATACCATGTGGGAGACAGCAGACATACTCAAAATATCTGAATCAAGCCCTGAAAATCGTTTGTACCAGCTTGGTTATGTTAATCGCTTTCATGTTTGGGTTCCACATAACACGATAAAAACCTTCTTGACAGTATTTCCACATGCGATTCTCTACTGATATGTAATGAAAACGTTCCACTTTTAAAACAAATTATGACAGGCGATGAAAAGTGGATACTGTACAACAATGTGGAACGGAAGAGATCGTGGGGCAAGCGAAATGAACCACCACCAACCACACCATAGGCCAGTCTTCATCCAAAGAAGGTGATGTCGTGTAATGGTGGGGTTGGAAGAGAGTCCTCTGTTATGAGCTCCTTCCGGAAAACCAAACGATTAATTCCAACAAGTACTGCTCCCAATTAGACCAATTGATAGCAATACTCGACAAAAAGCGTCCAGAATTAGTCAACAGAAAACGCATAATCTTCCACCAGGATAACGCGAGGCTGCACGTTTCTCTGATGAGCAGGCAAAAACTGTTACAGCTTGGCTGGGAAGTTCTGATTCATTCGAATATTCACCAGACATTGCACCTTTGGTTTTCCATTTATTTTGGTCTTTACAAAATTCTCTTAACCGAAAAAATTTCAATTCCTTGGAAGACTGTAAAAGGACCTGGAACAGTTCTTTGCTCAAAAAGGTAAAAAGTTTTGGGAAGATGGAATTATGAAGTTGCCTGAAAAATGGCAGAAGGTAGTAGAACAAAACGGTGAATATGTTCAATAAAGTTCTTGGTGAAAATGAAAAATGTGTCTTTTATTTTTACTTAAAAAACAAAGGTACTTTTTGGCCAACCCAATACCAAATCATAGATTTGAATTCAGCTAATCTCACTCTGAGTCTTTCTCTTAACCTGCATGGTGTATGTATTTCTAATTCCAACCTAAACTGTGCTTATCCTTGCTCATGCTTTTCTCTCTCCCAAGCAACTGAAATGCTTCTATGCTAGTACATTTAGCATATTTATTTTTGAAGGGCCATATGCTATAAACTAATTAAGTAGTCAATATCTAGGCTTAAATCTTAACTCTCACTTAATTTACTCTGTGACATTGGGCAACTTGCTTTCTACATCTTTAAAATGGGTCAATATGTACCTTCCAGAATTATTTTATAATGATGAAAAAGGGTAAAAAAATGTGTAACATAGTGCCTGGCACATGGTAAACAGTTGTGAGCTCTACACCACCTCTTGGGCTGTGAGGATTTTTTTGAGTGCTCCAGATTATGTGAGACTGGGGCAGGGGGGTCTTTGGTTAGATGTTTTTTTAGCAAGGTGTCTCTGGAAGGTACCTGTCATCCTCATCTAATCAGCATGGTACATGCTCAGAGTGGATGTGTCAGGCCTAGTTAGGGTGTGTTGTTTTGTTTAGGAATGGTTTTAAAGAATGTATTTTGTTATAACTGGGTATAGGTGTTTACTAGAGGATTTCTTTTTACATTAAACTTTAGTAGGGTTGAATATAAGTCATAAAGGAGATTTCATGGTGCCTAAAAAGCTTAACTGTGGAGCATGTCATACAGCCTATTTAATTTTTTTTTCTTATTTTTTCTCTAGAAAATTTGGTGAGCGGCCTCCACCTAAACGACTTACTAGGTAAGCATTATGTTAGTCTTTCACCCAAACATTTCATAAAAGTGTTAGATCCTGTCATTTTGGAAGCTATATTAGGGGTTCTTTGCAAGAAGTTATTCACATAATGGTATCTAGATCATAAGCATATTTCCATCCTCCCTTCCCCACATCTCCCCTTTTTCTCCCTTCAAAAAACAGGGTAAGAGGATACAGTTCAAAGGGAAAAATGAAACCTTTCAAGAATTAATATTGAGTATTATATAGTTAATATAACAAGGGATACAATGTAAAGATAGTTTCCTATATCTAGTTTCATTAGCCAGTCACAATTTGTTGACCACAACTGGAACTTGAAAGATACTTAAATGCTTTTAGAAAAGAATTTTAAAACAAAGATATTATCCATTTTTAATGAGACTATAAATATTATATTCTAATTATGTAATTTTTTATGGTATGCATTTTAATTACACATGTTAAATTTAAAAGTGTTAGTCTTGAAAATGATTTTAAAAATTTCTAACAATCAGTGATTGTAAAATAAAAATAAGACATTCAGTTCCACAGTTACAGTCCTAGAGTTAATGCTACCCTGTGTCGTTAGTATCTTTCAAGAAAATCATATGTGTGTATAAACATATACCTGTCTTTTTTCTTTTTAAAGTCTGGCATCATACTCTACCATTGTTCTGTTAACTGTAGATCTTCTACCTTGTTCTCCTTAGTGTCTCCATAGCTTTTCCTTGTCTTCCCACTGCTCCTTATTTAATTCACACTGATGGCCATTTGGGTTATTTCCACATTATTACTATTGTTAAAAAAGCTGTTTCACTCAAAGAATGACAGGGGCATGCCAGAAGTACACACAGAGGGAGCCAGTTTGAAGAGGCTTCTTTTAGCCAAATCATTGGACACTTTGGTCATCAAAATAAGTAATGATAGTAATAGATTAAAATCCATAAAATAAAATGACAGTTTAGAAGTCTGCACTGAGTTAAATAAATAATTCGATAAATGGGGGAGAGGAGATAGCTTTTCTTTACAGAAGAATTCCACCTAATAAGTGAAGGAATCATGGAACTTGGAAAGCACATTTTGGCAACCATTACAGTGATAATCGTTTCAGGCCAACATCATCAGTGAATGCTTAAACTACTGGTTTAAAGTCTGATGAGAAACAAAGTGTTTTTATAGTGTCTAAGCATATCTTCACAAAGTATGGTTAATAATAAAGTGAAAAGTAGTAACATGACAGTGAAGAAACCTGACAGATGCCACCTCAATTAAGCGTTCTAAATTAACATCACTAATAATGGACAAATAAGTATCATATGCATCCTGAGGACATACTATCACTTTTGTAGTGGTTCTTGCCAAAAATGCATAAGCTAAATCTAAGCTTAAGGAAACATCAGACAGACACAGATGGAAGGACATTTCTATAAAATAAACAGCATCTACTGTTCAAAATTTTCAAAATCACAAAAAACTAAGACTGAGGAGTACCAGAGTAAAGGAGACCAAAAAGACATGACAGCTAAGTTAAACATGGCAAATTCAACTGAACCTGGACCAGGAACAAATTTTTCTTGTGCTCTAAAGCTGGAGTTGGCAAACGTTTTCTGTAATAGGCCAGATAATAAAAGTGTTAGGCTTTTAGGGGCACACTGAGTTTGTTTTGACTTTTCAGCTCTGTTCTTGCATCCCCAAATCGTCCATAGACAATATGTAAATGAATGGTGTGTCTGTGTTCCAGCTCAAATTAATTTAAAAAAACAAACAAACTGAAGGCTATTCTGATTTGGCCTGAGGACAGCTGTTTCTCAATACTGCTCCATACTCCCATCCCCAATAAAGGACATTAGAGGGACAGCTGGAAACATCTGAATAAAATCTATAGTTAAAAGTATTGTATCAGTGATAATTGCATTGTGATTGTATAAGAGACTGTCTTTTTAGGAAATAAACACAAGTATCTTGGGTAAAGGAACTTTATGTCTATAATGTGCTCTTAAATGGTTTTAAAAACATAATATACAAATATGGTAAAATATTAACATTCGAGAGTCTAGGGGAAATGGGGACTAGGAATTGTTTGTGCTTTCGTAACTTTTCTGTATGCCTGAAATTCAAAATAAAAAAAAAATTAAGGTGTATTTCAGATCAAGTGGGCTGGGAAAATATAACTTATCTCACAGGTCCATGTAAATGTATTTTCAATTACTTACTTTTATATATCTTGAAATTCTAACTGGAATTGCTTAATTCACATATATAGGCATTTTGAAATTTGAAATTTAATAGATAAACATTTTAATTTCATTACCAGCAACAATAGGTTCAAGTGATTCCTAACGATAAAATATTTATTTATTTATTTATTCATTCATTCATTCATTCATTTATTTAGGCTGTGTCGGGTCTTAGTTGTGGCATGCAGGATCTTCGTTGAGGCATGCGGGATTTTTTGTTGTGGCACACGGGCTTCTCTCTAGTTGTGGTGTGCAGGTCTTCTCTTTTCTAGTTGTGGCACACAGGCTCCAGGGTGCATGGTCTCTGTAGTTGTGGCGCACGTGGACTCTAGTTTGTGGCACACAGGCTCTCTGGTTGAGGCACATGAGCTCAGTAGTTGTGGCACGTGGGCTTAGTTGCCCCACGGCATGTGGGATCCTAGTACCCTGACCAGGGATTGAACCCATGTCCCCTGCATTGGAAGGTGGATTTTTTTTTTTTTTTTTTTGCTTTACAATGGTGTGTTAATTTCTGCTTTATAACAAAGTGAATCAGTTATACATATGTTGAAGTGAATCATATACATATGTTCCCATATCTCTTCCCTCTTGCGTCTCCCTCCCTCCCACCCTACCTATCACCCCTCTAGGTGATCACAGAGCACCGAGTTGATCTCCCTGTGCTATGCGGCTGCTTCCCACTAGCTATCTATTTTACGTTTGGTAGTGTATACATGTCCATGCCACTCTCTCACTTTGTCACAGCCTACCCTTCCCCCTCCCCATATCCTCAAGTCCATTCTGTAGTAGGTCTGTGTCTTTATTCCCGTCTTGCCCCTAGGTTCTTCATGAACTTTGTTTTTTTTTTCCCCTTAGATTCCATATATATGTGTTAGCATATGGTATTTGTTTTCTCTTTCTGACTTACTTCACTCTGTATGACAGACTCTATGGAAGGTGGATTCTTTACCATTGGATCACCAGGGAAGTCCCCGATAAAATATATTTTGATGAATAGTTACCTGCATATGTAAAATTTCCTTTCCTTTCCTTAAATATAAATAATAATATAGTTAGGTCCCATCTACTTTCATGATTTTCCATTTACCCTTTAAGCAATTTTCCCTGTTTGGAAAATTTTAGTAGCTTTTAGGACTTCTGCTTCTAGCCAAGATGGAGTAACAGGGACTGGAATTACTCTTCGGCCTAAAACAACTAAAAACCTGGACAAAATATATGAAACAGTGGTTTTCAAGATATTGAATGGCAGGCAAGAAAGGACAGTGATCCTTGAGAGACAGGAGACAAATGAGGTGAGCCCTACAATTGCCTCAGCTTAGTGCCTGGAGAAAGTTTCCAGTACATGATGTAGGGAAGGGGAATCCAGGTGGAGCCTAGTAAGCACCTTGAGTTGTGGAGGTAGAGCTGGGACTATAAGGAGGCTAAGGTGGCCAGAACTCTTAGGGCAGAGAACTGGAGAGGAAAGAGCTATGCAGAGTTCCAGAGACCTACAGAGGGTCCTCTCTAGTCTTAAGCTGAGTATTGATTACCACCTGTGTGAGGAGACTACCCAAGGTTGGGAGGAAAAACAACCTAAACAATTAGAGGAAAGAATTCCTAGAGCTCCCTCAATACTATGAATTGTGCCTGTTCCCAATAGCCAAAGTGGAAAAATATCTCATAATTCACAGTGCATCAACAAGAGTACTCAGAAGGGTTTTGTTTCAGTAGTGGTACAAAATTAGGCCTAGACTAAATGCTGTTCTGGTTTCACCTAACAAAACTTAAAAGCAAGGTTGAAAGGATAAAACTTTTTCTAAGTAACTGTGTCCTAAAACAAAGCTCAAGAATATTTAAAGGAATATAAAAATATGCAGCACTCAAAAAGGTGGTGAAATTCATTGTGTCTTAACATCTAATCAAAATAACCAGTTGTAAAAAGAAGTAGGGAAAATATAATTCATAATAAGAAAAATCAGTCAATTAAAACCAACCCAGAAATGACACGGATGATAAAATTAGACAAAGACATTAAAACAGTTATTACATTTGTCTTCTTTATGTTTAAGAAGCTAAGATCACCTAGAGACTGTCATGCAGAGTGAAGTAAGTCAGAGAGAGAAAAACAATACAGTATGCTAACACATATGTATGGAATCTAAAAAAAAAAAAAGTGGTTCTGAAGAACGTAGGGGCAGGACAGGAATAAAGACGCAGACATAGAGAATGGACTTGAGGACATGAGGAGGGGGAAGGGTAAGCTGGGACGAAGTGAGAGAGTGACATTGACATATATACACTACCAAATGTAAAATAGATAGCTAGTGGGAAGCAGCCACATAGCACAGGGAGATCAGCTAGGTGCTTTGTGACCACCTAGAGGGGTGGGGTAGGGATGGTGGGAGGGAGATGCAAGAGGGAGGAGATATGGGGATATATGTATATGTATAGCTGATTCACTTTGTTATACAGCAGAAACTAACACACCATTGTAAAACAATTATACTCCAATAAAGATGTTTTTTTAAAAAAAGAAGCTAAGATCAGGAGTGTATAAAATTTTTGTTAAAGGGTAAAATGGTAGGTATTTTTGTGACCCAAACAGCCTCTGTTGTAACTACTCAAATCTGTTGTAGCACAAAAGCAGCCTCAGACAATGTGTAAACCAATGGACATTTCTGTATACTGGAGTATAACTTTATTTCTAAAATAGGCAGTGGATTGCATTCGATGTGCAGGCTGTAATTGTAGATCCCTGAGCTAGAGGAGAGGTTGAACAACTTAAATAGAGGACCTGGAAGATAAAAAAGGGAAGATCCAAAGCAAATTCTAGAGATGAAAACTAAACTATTTAAACGAAAAAATACACTTGGTGGGATTAATCACGGATATACACTGTTGAAGAAGAGATTAGCAAACTTGAAGGCATACCAATAGAAACTATCCAAAATGAAGCACACAGAGAAAATATCTGGAAAAAAAAAAGATCATTAATGAGCTGTGGTTTATTTTCAAATACACCAATATACATGTAATTGGAGTCATTGAAGGGGAAGGTATGACTAAAAGAATATATGAAGACATAATGGCTGAAAATTTTCTAAATTTTTGAAAACTATAAAACCACAGTTCCAAGAAACTCGGTGAACCCCAAGTGCAAAAACTATCATTGTTTTTAAACCACATCATCATCAAATTGCTTGAAGTCAGTGATAAAGAGAAAATGTTAAATGCAACAGAGAAAGAAAGATAAATTATATACAGAGGAAAAAAGATATATATAAGGATGACAGAGGTTTCTCATCTGAAACCTTGCTAGGGAGAAGACAGTGGAACAAGAGCTTTAAAGTACTCAAGGGGGGAAAATATGGCAACCTAGATAGAATTCTATACCTAGCAAAGGCAAAATAAAGACATTTTTAGACATAAGAAACTGAAAAGGAATTAATCATAAACAGGCCTGAGCTACAAAAAATGTTAAAGAAATCCTTCATGCAGAAGGATAATCATATCAAATAGAAATCTGTTTCTGTATAAATTACTAGCATCAAGAGTGAGAAAGGTAATACACTATAGATTCTACAGCTATTTAAAGGATAACAAGCAAATATTAGAAATAACTTTCTGCCGATAAATTCAACAACTTTTGAAGAGATACACAAATTCCTTGAAACTGGCAAGCTACTAAAGCTTACTTAGGAAGAAACAGATAGATAACCTGAATAACCCTATATCTAAAGAAATTGAACTTGTAATTCTAAACCATCCACATAGAAAGTTCCAGGCTTAGATGATTTTGCTATTGAATTCTACCAGACATTTAAGAAATACATCATGCCAGTTCTATACATACTCTTCCAGAAAACTGGAAAGCAGGACATATTTCCCAGTTCATTCTGTTAGGACAGTGATGCCCTGTTACTAAAAGCAGACAAAGACATTAAAATAAAATGAAATTGTGGACTGGTATCCCTTATGAACACAGATATAAAAGGTCTTAACAGTTTTTCAAAACGAATCCAATAGTATTTTTTTTTTGATCTGTTGATTTCTTTTTTAAATTTTATTTTTATTTTTGGCTGCATTGGGTCTTCGTTGCTGTGCGCAGGCTTTCCCTAATTTCGGTGAACGGGGGCTACTCTTCGTTGCGGTGCGTGGACTTCTCATCGCGATGGCTTCTCTTGTTGTGGAGCAGGGGCTCTAGGCGCGCGAGCTTCAGTAGTTGTGGCTTGCGGTCTCTAGAGCGCAGGTTCAGTAGTTGTGGCGCATGGGCTTAGTTGCTCCACGGCATGTGGGATCTTCCTGGACCAGGGCTCGAACCCATGTCCCCTGCATCGGCAGGTGGATTCTTAACTACTGCGCCACCAGGGAAGTCCCCCAGCAATATATTAAAAAGATAATACATCGTGATCTAATGAGATTTATCTCAGAAATGGAAATCAATCAATGTCATTTTAATACATTAACAACAAAAGGAAAATCATTTGGTCATCTCAGGGATTTAGAAAAAGCTTTTGACATTTCATTCTTCATCATAATTTTCATCAATCTAGGAATAGAAGGGAATTTCCTCATTCTGATAAAGCTTACCTATAAACAAACTACATTTAACACCATACTTGTGAAAGACTGAATGTTTTCCCTCAAGATCAGGAACAATTGCAGGGGTGTCCACTTTTAACCACTTCCATTTAACATTGTACTTGAGGTTCTAATTAGTACGGGTAAGGCCAGAAAAAGAAAGGCATCTAAATTGGAAAGAAGTAAAACTGACTTTATTTGTAGACATTACTATTATCTCTATGGAATCTTCCAAAAAAAAAAGTTACTAGAACTAATAGGTGAGTTTAACAAGGTGGTAGGCTACACAGTCAACGTATAAAGCATACAAAAATGAATTACGTTTTTTATACTCATAATGAACAGTGGGAAATTGAAATTTAAAAAACAATAGCATCAAAAAATATGTGATTCTTAGGGGAAAATATCTGACACATGATGTGCAAAAACTATATACTGAAAACTACAAAACATTGCTGAGAAGTCCTAAATAAATGTTCTTTGGGCAGAAGACTCAATAGTGTCAGTTCTTCCCAAATTAATCTATGGATTCAACATAATCCCAATCAAAATCCCAATGGGCTTTTTTATAGCAGTTGACAAGCTGTTTCTAAAATTTATAATGCAAATGCAAATGTCTTAGACTAGCCAAAACAACCTTGAAAAAGGGCAGTAAGAACTTAACACTACCTGATTTCAAAACTTGTTAGATAGCTACAGTAATTAAGGATGGTATTGGTTTAAAGATAGCAAGTAGATCATTGCGACAGAATAGTGGCCAGAAATTGTTCTTGAGGTAAGTTTTTCAGTCAAGGTACAAAGGCAGTTTAGGCAGCTAAAGGGTTTTTAACAAAGGATTCTAGAACAGTTGGATAACCATATGCACCCACCACTTACATAACATAAAATAACTATGATTCATACCTGGAACCATATACAAAAATTAGACCAAAATAGACCTAAATGTAAAATTTCAAATTATACAACTTTTAGACGAAAACAAGCAAGACACATTTTCTAGAGGCACCCTGTGGAGGGACTTCAGTCACATCAATGTAGAACTCAGTCTCCTCGGAAAGAAAAAGAAGAGACTCTGGCTTCATAAATGGTGGGGAAATAGAAAGGAACTGGCGACTGTTTGCACTGTCTGTGGTCATATACAGAACATGATCAAGGGTGTTACACTGGGCTTCTGTTATGAGGTCTGTATATGATCAGTTCCCCATCAATGTTGATATTCAGGAGAATGGTCCTCTTGTTGAAATCCAAAATTTTGGGGGTGAAAAATACATCCGCAGGGTTTGGATGAGGCCAGGCGTTGCTTGTTCAGTATCAGGCCCAGAAAGGTGAGTTGATTCTTGAAGGAAATGACATTGAACTTGTGTCAAATTTAGCTGCTTTGATTCAGCAAGCCCCAAGAGTTAAAAACAAGGATATCAGAAAATTTTTGGATGGTATCTATGTTTCTGAAAAAAGAAACAGTTCAGCAGGCTGATGAATAAGATGTGGTCTGGCTACAGAAACAGCAAGATGCCAGATGATTCTTCGGACTCGTTTGTGATATTTTAAAGATGCAATAAAAGCTCTTTTGATTTTGGGGGAAAAGGTCACAAATTTTTTTGTTTTCTGTTGCATGTAAAAGTTATGTTTATGCTATAATGTATAGCATTATGTCTAATGCAATAGCATTATGTCTGGGGGAAAAAAGTACCTACCTTAATTAAAAAATAATGCTGTTGGGAAAATGGTGCTGACAGACTTGCTTGATGCAGGGTTGCCACAGACCTCCAATTTGTTTAAAAAAAGACAATATCTGTGAAGTGCAATAAAGTGAAGCACAATAAAATGGTACTTAAGAAGTTAAAACTCCCCTACCATATGGCCTAGCCATTTCATTCTTACATATTCAGTTACGAAGAATGGAAACATGTTAATACAAAGACCTGAATACAGATGTTTGTGGAAGTGTTAGTTATAATAGCCATATAGGTATAACTCGTGCGCCACAACTGCTGAACCTGCGCCCCAGAGCCCGCGAGCCACAACTCCTGAAGCCTGGGCGCCTAGAGCCTGTGCTCTGCGATGGGAGAGGCCACCACAGTGAGAGGCCCGCACACCACAGTGGAGAGTGGCCCCTACTGTCCGCAACTAGACAAAGCCTGCGCACAGCAACAAAGACCCAACACAGCCATAAATGAATGAATGAATGAATAAATAAGGAATTTTATATCACTTTTCATTGGGGTGTATGGAGGTTGGACACTTCAATTCAGAAAGGGTTTCTTTCCCTTAAAAAAAATCTCTTAAACCTGCCCGATTCTATCCTAACCCCCATCTTGCAACTTAAACAACAGTGAAAAGGTGTGTTGTTATTTAGAGGATGATCTTTTAGATAGTGTTCTAAAAGCACAGTTTTTCTGACACAGTTAAAAAAAATTTTTTTAAATAAATGTATTTATTTATTTTTGGCTGCTTTGGGTCTTCGTTGCTGTGCGTGGGCTTTCTGTAGTTGCGGCGAGCGGGAGTTACTCTTTGTTGCGGTGCGCGGGCTTCTCATTGTGGTGGCTTCTCTTTTGTTGTCGAGCATGGGCTCTAGGTGTGTGAGCTTCAGGAGTTGTGGCTCACAGGCTCAGTAGCTGTGGCACATGGGGTTAATTGCCCTGCAGCATGTGGGATCTTCCTGGACCAGGGATCAAACCTGTGTCCCCTGCATTGGCAGGCAGATTCTTCACCACTGCACCACCAGGGGAATTCCAGTTCTGCAACTTTTCTTTTAAAATCATTTTATTTTTTATTGCTTATGCAGGGGTCAGCAAATGTTTTCTGTAAAGAGCCAAGTAGTACATATTTTAGGCTTTGAGGTCTGCATACTATCTCTGTTGCATAGACTTCTGTTCTTTTTTACAACCCTTTAAAAACGTAAAAGGCATTCTTAGCTCCTAGAGAGTATAAAAACAGGCTGCTAGTGTGGTTTGCTGACCTGTGGCCTGTAGTAGTATTTCTCAAAGTATACTCTGTAGCTCTCTAAAATGTTTGCCGGTACAGAGGTGTGTGTATGGAATTACCTTGGGCACACTTGATACAACAAAACTAGGTTTCTTTACCAGAAGACAGTTCACATTGGAACCTTTATTATTTGGATTTTACAAGTGACAAAAATCCAATTTGAGTAGCACAGGGACTGATCCTATTGGTAAGGATGGCTGTCCGGACTTTCCAACTTTGTGGGCCACATCATTCCTTGAGTAGTTGGGACTGGCTATGGTTAGCTCCCAGCTCAAATGCTTTCCCCCCAGCCCCCAACGTGTGCACGCACATGTACATCTGGTTTAAATCACTTATGTGTCCTTTGGCCTAATCATGGTGGTGTATATGAATGTGGTGAGGAAGTAAGGGTTCTGTTTTCAGAAGAATAGGGGTTAACACTGTTAAGGACGTTCTTTTTTGTGAATTTTGTTTGCGATATTAAAAAAAAAAGTAGACGTTTATAAAGGAAAAAAGAGCCAAAAGTTTGACGAAGATGGTGATAGTTTAAACATGTCAAACTAGAATGGCATTTGCGATGCTTTCATGTGAGTAAAAATACTGGTAAAAATTTCTGATTTTCTAAACGTTTAAGCTAATGTGTTTTAAGTGAGTAAACACTTTCAAAAATAGTTGCTCCATAGTGTTCTTCGAATAATTGTTAATTGGCTTTCATTCAGAATGAATATTTTATAAGGAATTATTAAATGAAATAACAAAGAATACATAAGCTTCAAAACTTGTTAGATAGTAACTATTACAACAAATTATGAGTTTTAGCTTTGTTGTTACTGTTTTTTAACAATTCAATAATACAAAGTAGTAATTCTACTGGTAACGTTCTTACAGCACCTATATTATGTTTTCAAATGACAAAATTTCCCTCATTCTTTCTTAAAAAGACATTGAGCAATTTTCTCATCTTATTGTTCGAACATTTTTGGTTTTCTTTAATCCACTGGTTGTCAACCCAGGTGACCTCCCCCTTTACCCCCCTGACGTTTGGCAATATCTGGAGACATTTTTGGTTGTCACAACTGTAGGAAAGGTGCTGTTGGCTTCTAATGGGTAGAAGTTAGAGATGTTGCTAAAGACCTTCCAATGCACAGCACAGCTCCCTCACAACAAAGAATTGTTTAGCCCAGGATGTCAACACTGCTGAAATTGAAACCCTATTCAATTAACCAAACCCTAGAGTAAATGAAGAGCACATGGGCTGTCGTTCCATGGTCTTTATTTTTTAATTGTGTTTCTTTTGAGTATATTGCCTATATCTTTTTTAACGGCTCCTTATGCACAACAAAACTGTCAACCTATAACTGCCAGATAACATAATTTTAATGTTTGATATTCTATTAACAAAGCAAAATTTTTTCTTGTTGAAAGAAGCTATTTGGCAAATTACTACTACAGGACAACTATTATTAATGGTTACTTAAGGTTCTGGTTGCTTTTTTCAAGAATTTGTATTATAAATATGAAGGGAAAAGACAAGGAAAACTAGAGCTGTCATCTTGCATTCATCATAAATACCTTGAGATCTGTAATCTTTTGTCGTAATCATTATTGTGAACAGTTCAGCTAGCACGATAGTGCCTGGGATGTAATAGGTTCTCAATAAATCTTTCATGGGAAGATGGATAAAAGTGCAGCTTACCTATTATGCTTGCAAAAACTTGTGCCTTGCAAGTCAGGTGAGACACCTGATGATTTACCTCCAGGTCATTTTCAAGTTTGCCCTCAAACTTCAGTGTAAGTCTTCTGACCTCCATCTCCCCCTCCCTCCTGCCATTGTTCTCAGAAAATAATAATAATTGGTAGAGTTTACTGACACTGGATATTTGTCAGTTTGTGGGGGTACTTAATTTAAAATATTTTTCACAATATGTGCTATTACTGTCTTTTTTGTTTTTTAAAACAGGTGAGAAAACTCAGGCTTAGTAATTGACAGGCGTCAAGACTCAGACCCCTCCCTGTTTGTTTCATACCAAAGCTGTGCTTATAATACCAGTGCAAAAATATCTGATAGTATTAATTTTGTCCTCCAAAGCCAGACTGCCTAAATTTGAATCCTGGGACTTCAGTATCATCTTGGGAAAGTTACTTAACCCCTCCTCCATTTCTAAAATGTACGTAATAGTGTGTCTTAAAGGCTTTGCATACTGTTTGGGAAGACAAGGAAAAAAGACATGAAATATGACAAACGTATCAAGTAATTGCTAAATGATAAAATAGAGACAGTAAATGCAGATAGAATTCAGCGTGGGGAAATATATTTAAAATGGTTTCTTAAAAAAATTTTTTTTCAAGTATATAGCAACTTTTCACTTTTTATGCCAGTGACTGGGCTTCTGTGCCAGTTTTGTCAAGATATTGACCTTCTCCTGGCTGGCTTAGCTTTTGTTTTCTTATCTACCTTGAATGCTATGGTCAGTCCTGTGACTTAGTAACACCTCAAATCCCTTATTAATCGTTATCCTCTCCACACTGCACCTCTTGTCCAGTACCCAGCAGGTTTGAGAATGTGCTGTCTCTATTCCCTTGGAATGTTAGTGGGACTTGACACTATCATTTATGGATTTCAACATTAGCCAGTCCTTCAATACCGATTTTCAATCATTTACTTGTACATAGTCAGCTTCTTTCTCCATTCCCTAGAGGGTATGTATTTCCAGATAGTACCTATGGCTCTTTTCTTACTTGTTAGGCATCACAATGGCCTCTCATTTTACAAATAACTTGTGAGGCTTTAGCTGGTGCGTGTTAGACTTCTTGCTAAAATTAAAGTGACCTTCACCTCTCCAGCGTCTTAACCTTTTTAATTAATTAATTTTTTTTTTTTTTTTTTTTTTTTTTGCGGTACGCGGGCCTCTCACTGTTGTGGCCTCTCCCTTTGCGGAGCACAGGCTCCAGACGTGCAGGCTCAGCGGCCATGGCTCACGGGCCCAGCCACTCTGTGGCATGTGGGATCTTCCCAGACCGGGGCACGAACCCATGTCCCCTGCATCGGCAGGTGGACTCTCAACCACTGCGCCACCAGGGAAGCCCACCAGCATCTTACCTTTTGATTGTTCCCCTCTTTTGAGGTTGTCTCCTTCCATAGCATCTAATAGACAGTTTCAGTTCTACCCCTACCGGTTCTTCATTTCCTTTTATACATTTTCTTCTTGACTCTCCTATCACTGTGTTTTCTTTCTGGGAGACTTCATTGACTACCATGGCTTTATTTGTGAATTGTGTATACCAATGAACCCTACTTTTCCAGCCCAGATCCCTCTCTGGAACTACAGATGGTTGTTTCCAACAACCTATTAAATACTTCCAGCTTGGAGTTCTGGGGCACTTCAGAGTTGACATTTGTGCAATAGAACCTATTAACACTTGCTTCTCCTGAAACAAAAGACTTAAAACCTGTCTTCTCCTGTACTGTCTTCTATTACCTCTTTCTTGGTGTGGCAGCCTTTTTTTCAAGTTCGTCTTTTCTCTATGGTTTGTAAAACTCCTTCTCTATTTCACCACTAGAATTAACTAAAAAGGAAAATTAACTGTATGTTTAAAAGAAACCTCAAGATCTTGCATTGCCTTTTGTGTAGATTGAAAATCCACTTTCCACAGCATGGTGTTTTTCTATAATGGAGTGGAGATAAAATTAAATGATGATCGTTTCCTAACTCTCAAAGAGATGGATTTTTTTTTTGTAAAGATTTTAAGTTTTTTTTAGGTGTCTTAAAATTTTTTATTACCTGCTACCACTTTTATCACCATCTTATCATAGGGTGATATTTGAATTAGCTTAAACTTTTATACTTAGTATTTAAGTTTACAAATATCAGATTTTCAAGGGATTTTATAGGCTTTTCACAATTTGACTGTACCCAGCTTCTCAATTTTATTCACTGCCATGGCTCACTTTAGAATTTTAGAGAATTTATTTGTTTCCTGACTACCATTTATTAATTACAAGACATTCAGCATGGTATTAACAATACTTACCTTTTGGATTATGAGGATTAAGTGAAATAATGCATTTATTCAGGGCCTGGCACATAGTAAACACTCAAGAAATCTTAGCTACTATTGTTTTCTGTGGCTGGTTTACTCCTCAGCCTGAATCTCTTATGTACCCAAATTTGCAGGGTCATTCCTGCTCTTCCATACTTCTCTCCCTGGCCCTGGAATGCCTTACTCTTTCTTCCTCCCACTTACTGTGACTATTCCTTTTCCTTCAGAAGTTAGCTCTTCTAAGAAAATTTTCCTAGGAGTGGTCCTTTATCACCCCTCCCCTCCTTTACATAGGCACTTCCTATTGGAGCTCTTTGGTCATAGCTCTATTTGGAACATGAATCTCATTACAATTTGTTTTCCAAACATTTTTTGCTGTCTTTACTGGACTTTGAGCTTTGTTTCAGTGGTAAGGAATAATGTGCAATCTGTTGGATTCCAGTGTTACCATTCCTGCCTTGAGCCAAAAGGTTTTCAGTCAGTAAACATACACGCTGTCATCTCATTTAATCCCCACAACCACTCTTTGTTATGTCACAGCATTATTGTTATTATCAGATACAGAAACCCAAGCTAGATGAGGTTAAGAGATTTACCCCAGGCCACTTAGTTTCAAAGTGCCGGAAGTCTAGAATTCCCCATGTTTAATAACTTACTACTATTCTATAGCTATCCCCTATACATTTGTCTTTTACTTATAAGTAAAAATACCATTCAGTTTATTAAAAGTTTCTTGATGATTGCCTTTGAAGCACTTTTGCTTTATTTTGTAATGTGTTAAACATCTCAAGAACTGGGATTCTACTGATTCAGAAATGTAAAGTTTGATCTTTGTATACCTTGTGTTCTTTATACTCTATTATATTGCTTAGCAAAATAATTGGGTGAATAAATATTTTTAAGACATTGAATTTTTTATACACTTGCATAATAAATAGATGGAGTATTTTGTGCTTGAAATAATTAACATTGTATTTTTTCCAAAATTTAATTGTTTTTCACTAATTTGCATTAGCTTTTATTAACTTTATGTGTTTAGTGATATCCTTGAGAGTAAATTATGTATCTGTATATAAATGGTAGCCCTTTCTTAGTCCTTTTGTAGGGTTGTTACTTTAATAACACGTAATAATAAATTTGTATGACCTAAGGATTTCTTATGGCTTTGTATTCAGTAAAAAATACTCATTCTAATAGCTGGAGGAGAAGGGCTAGTGGTGGTAGTGAATCAGATTATTAAATACAAAAGTATTGCATGTCATTAATTTTATAAAGGGTTTAAAGCCTAATTAGCAGTGTACATAGTGATTCTAGTTATTCTCTAAGTTGTAATTGTGGTTTAATTGAGTTATGTCATAAATTCCAAGAGTGAGGGACAGCTTCTTTCAAAGAACAAAGAATAGAGTTGAAGATGAGCAGTATGTATTTCCCCACTGTATAATATTCTTTAAATTTAGTTCATGGGTTTGTTTTGCTTTATTGTTTTCATTTTTGGAGTTGCTTGTTTGAAACATATTCTCAAGTATTCTCATTACAGAGCATAGTAATACTCTGAATCTTACCCCTGTAAATGGTGATATTTATATTTTATTTTAGGGAAGCTATGCGAAATTATTTAAAAGAGCGAGGGGATCAAACAGTACTTATTCTTCATGCAAAAGTTGCACAGAAGTCATATGGAAATGAAAAAAGGTAAGATTATTGTTTTTCTGGTAGGTAATTATGGCTAATAATAGCTATCATGAATTTGCAAGTGATGTATTAATATACAAGTAAGAGGATGGTTTCTATTGGGTTAATTTGCAAGTACAAAATGAAAAGTAGGGGATTTGTCTCTATTGAAGAGGGAGAAACAAAGTAAATTGTAGCTTATTTAGTAAAGATCCTCTGGTTAAATCCGTGATTTCACAAAATGAAATAATCCATAGTTTTTATTTGGGGCTGCATGGTGTTCCCTAAGTATTTCTGTGATACATTAGCTCATTCAAAAAGTAGCTTTCCTTTCGGTGGAAAATGCAGTTTTATAAAGAAATGTGACCCCAAAAGTACCATTTTAAAAAGAAAAAGGCTTAAACAAACCCCCAAATTGAATTATGGAGTGATTGTGAAGAAAAGTACTCCCAGCCCTCTCCACCCTGACCCTGTGCCTATTCAGGTTAAAAAAAAAAAAAAAAAGCAAAGCTGAGCTGGTACTCATACCACATGGAATGTGGCACTACAGAAATGACCAATAAATCAGATTAGCCAAAATTAAATTATAATAGGGATTTTAATATTTAGTGTTTGTCTTAGTATTTTTTTAATTTCAGCATTTTTGGTATATAATTGTGGATTTTTGTTATTTGTTTTTTCACTTGGTTCCTGGAATTTTCTTGTTAATAGTTTCTCAAGCCTTTGTCTTTCAGACAGCATTTTTGTGTTAAGCATTTTGTGGACAAAGGCTGCTTATGGGGGAAGATGAAAGATTTTTTTGGATTGGCTAGAAAGGCACCAAAACTGAATTGGGAGAAGGAATGAAAACTCAGGTTTGGGTGTTGGATTGAAAGGAATGAGTGGAATCTTAGAATTTGTGAGATAAAGGAGATCTTAGCATATGCATGAGAGAAGGGAAAGGTAGTATATTAATTTACAGGCTGGAGGAATTTTAAATAGTCTCTTTCTCAAAGTCCTCTAAATCTGAGCTGAAAAAAAGGTGAAACTATTTAGTTGATAATGTTATCCTCAAAGAGGATGAACAGCTGAAAACAGCATTTAGGACTCATACTGCCAAGTGTTCTTTTTTAGTTATTCAAGTTTACTAAATTTCTGATTACTTTACTAATGGAACTTAAATCATCTGATTTAGAGTTAAATATGTAAAGAAGTTGGTACCTACAGTTTGGGATAAAGAAACCAAATCGAGATAGTGACCCCTTTTGCATGAAGTTGGTACTGGAAATTCAGGTGTTCTGCCCGCTCTTCCCCCCTCCCCCCGCCAGTAATGAAATCACGTGTATATAGGAGATTGTTTCCTTCCCCCCCCACCAAGCAAAACAGCATAAGTCAGTACCCTCATTACTTGAGATGGGTCTAAAGGGTCAGCCTTGTATTTCATAGTGAATCTGAAGAAGGAACAGCTTCCCTTTATCCAGTCACGAGCTAGACGTTGTTCTGGAAATGCCTTACAAATGTCTTTAAATTTTAATCCTCAGAATAATCTTGTAAAGTAGGCATGCTTTAATCCCCATTCTGTGAGTGAGGAGACTAAAGATCAGAGACTTTAAATATGCCCAGATTCACTTTAGTTAGGAGTTGATAAGAGCCAGGATTGGAACTCCTGGGTCTGTAATTCCAAATTTCATATTTTTTTCATTTCCCTAGTTTTCATAGCCTTGCATTTTGTGTTTGAGTGTTAATTATCTACAGCAAGGCTTGAAGATGGAAAAACCTAAAGAACCTGAAGAACCTAAAGATGTCTAAAAAACACAAACTTTGTAAACTTCACTTTGTCTGGGATTCTCTTTTTACCATTAGCAGAGTGAGATTGGGCTGAATCTAATGAAGATAGGAAAACATATGTTCGTTGTATAAGCTGCCAACCTGGGCCGTGTTGCTCAGTTTAATACAATTGGATTCATTTATTAACTCATTTATTCTTTATTTCTCACAACCTGTTAGGTTCCAGGTACTGTGCAAAAAGCATCTTGGATGGGAATTTTAAAAGTCACTAAGTCATTTAATACTTCGGTGGATAACTGAGGCCCAGTGCAGATAAAAGAAGGGGAAGAGCTACTCAGAAAATTAAGAGTCCAGATAAGGTTCCTGTTTGTTAGTCACTGTTGAAAATACAAAGCTATAGTGGTTTATCAAGTTAAAATAGGTGATTTAATGGTTAACTTATTACAGTTGCCCTTATTTTCAATTTCTTTCTATTATTTGGGGTATAGCCTGGTGGGTCTAAAACCCCAGTCAGAGGAAAGCTCAAAGAATCTAAGCTTCTGACTCCAAAGAATGAAAAAAAAAAAAAAAAAAAAAAGATGAAAAAGCCAGAGTAACTACTTTCCTATGTTTATTGTATTATTAAAATTTCCAGAAGAGACATGCACTGGTTTTACAGTAAAGGTAAAAACCTATTAAAATTACTTGATTTTAAAAAGGTATTAGTCGTCAGGGGCTGCTAACACAGGTCAGCCTCCTGGATGACTGGCAGGGCTTCTTACTGGAAGAGGTCTTGTCCCTTACTCCTTAGTGGAGTGCAGCGGAAAGAGAAAGATCTGCTTTCTTTCTTGCATTAGGCATGAGGTAACCTGGGGACATGACCACAGTCATCTTGGCTTACAAAATAACTCCAGTGAATGATGCTAGAAATATTTGGGTAGGAAGTTTTATCCTAAAATTTTAAATCATTCTCAGGATTCACTTTTGTGCCTAATGATGAATATTTATTTGCATAACGTATTTGGTATCCCACTTAGTATGTTAGTGGCTAGTTTTACTTTTTCATCGAAGAAGGTCTTTTCAAATTGAAAAATAAACTTAAAGAAAAAATTATTTTGTCTAGAGGCAAATTTCTATTAAAGATATGGAAATGCCATTAGACATATTAACATTTCTTCAACTTTGTGTTAGGGGAAGTATGAATAATCATCAAAGGGTAATGATTCTGCCAAAATAAAAAAATGTAAATGATGTGTTTGGATTTTGTCTAATCTTATATATTGGGCTAAATAAAAAGGCTTCTTTGAATCTGTAAGGTATTTTCCAGACCTCATCTCAGGATATGAGGAAAAAGTTGTTGAATCATTCTCTGAAAATAAAGACTGACTGTTGAACTAGGAAATGAATGAAATCATAAATGTGTGCATATCGCCATCAAGTGGCAAATAAAAGCATTGTTTGTCATAGTTGCTTAGATTAGAAAATAAAGGCACATGTTTCATAAAGTGTCCTTTTATAGCAGCTGTTAAACTCCAAAAGCTAGCCACTTGGTCAGACTTTTCACTGAATGTTTGGTACATATTGACCAGCTGTCCAAATTCAAAGAATCATCGATTCACATACACGTTATAAGGGTGTATGTTAATTTTTGTTTTGTTAATTAGGTGGCATTTTTTCCTTACCCTCCTCCCTTTAATTTCCTTTCATTTGTCTGTAAATTTTTTTGTATTGATGCTTATCTTCTATTTGATTATTATATTACTACTGAAGTTTCTGGAAATGAAGATTTGATTCATTAGCTGATTTTTAGGGAGTGACAATATTGGGATGTTTAAAATATGATTTCATCATCACATGGTAGAAATAATCTTAATGTTTATATTGGATTTGCTATTTTCTTGCATCACAGCTTTCTTGAATAGTTGTAGAGTTGATTAAAAAAATAAGGCTAGTTCAGAGGCAGTTGAAGAATCTTCATTTTTCTTACATTTATTACAAGATTGGAAAGCACTTTCAATATAGAACCTAGGTCAGTGTTTTGAGTGGTAAAGAATTTCTTGTCAACCTGTCTGATTTTTATGCCCTGTTGGTTTCTTGCCATTTTATCACAGTACTCTTGAGAAAACCAGCACTACATTTGGTACACTATAGTAAAACACAGCTTTTCAAATTTTATAGCTGATATACCAACTTACTAAGGAGGCTTAACATCTGTCAATAAAATACTAATAGTAGACAAGCTTCCAAAATTGATGCCTTCTCAACTTCCTGATAGTGTGCCAGCTAGATATTTGAATCTGTGCCATGGTAAGTATTGGGTGGTTCCCAGCATTAGAGGCCAGAAAGATCCGTGGTGCAGACTTGAACTGAGCCAACTCCTGAACTAGCCCAGCTAATCCAGGCATCCCTCCAAACTTGGAGTGACCTGGAACTGAGCCCAGTGCCTCGGCTGTGACCTCTATGTCCATGGTGACAGAGAGTATACAGGAACAAAGGCTGCTCTGATTCCTTTCTATTGGTTTAGATACATATGAGAAGACCCCAGAAGATTTTCCTCCTAACTCAGCCTGACCCCTTCGACCTACTAGGTCTACTTCCCCATTACTCTGGCTTCATCTCCTGTTGTTTTCGTCTCTGCTCCAGCCACGCTGGTCTGTTGTTTCTCCGCTGTCCATTATAGTCCTTTCTACTTTGGAGCCTTTGCACTTGCTATTCCCTCTTCTGAAATGCTCTTACCCTAGACACCCATGGCTTTAGGTCATGACTTAAAGTCATCTTCTTAAATAGGCTTCCTCTGGCCACCCAGGTCTTCTACATTTTTAAGTACCCCTTCCCTGCTTTATTTTTTTCCCTCAGTACTTACCATCAGCTAACAGAGTATATATGATATTTTAGTCACCTAGCTTTTTAAAATTGTCTTTCTTATTAGACTGTGAGTTCCATTAGGAAAAGAATTTTTGTTTGTTTTAACTACTAATATATTCCCAGTATCTAGTATAGACAAGGGGTGTAATAGATTTTTGTGAATTAATGAAAATTAAATAAACCCAGTTCACTTCCTATAAATTGTATGTAGATTGCCTCTAAAGTAGTCTTTGGTAGAGTTGAGCAAAAAGTAGGTGCCATATATTTTGATTCAATTCAGCCAATATTGTAGTAGGTGCTGAGGGGGAGGCAAACAAGTAGACACTACTCTACTACCTTTATTTATTTTTTTATTAATTTTTATTGGAGTATAGTTGCTTTACAGTGTTGTTAGTTTCTACTGTACAGGAAAATGAATCAGTTATACGTATACATATATCTACTCTTTCTTAGATTTCCTTCCCATTTAGGTAACCACAGGTCACTGAGTAGAGTTCCCTGTGCTACACAGTAGATTCTCATTAGTATACATAGTAGTATATATATATGTTGACCCCAGCCTCCCAATCTACTACCTTTAGGGTGGCCTGAAAGCTAAATCCAGCATGATGGTATCTGTGTGTATGTACGTACACACACATGCCTGTGTACAGTTCTTTCGTGCTTTATTTTTTTAAGTCTGTACATTGTTGGCCTAAAAAGTGTTAAAAAGCATAAATTATTTGCCACATTTTAAAATTAGGAATTTCATGTAAAAATTGATTTCAGGCAACTATGGGGAAGTTGGAGGATGTGGCCAGCACTAGGCCTCCACGCCCATAGTTCAGCCCTGTGAGTGGGTGGGTGAGTGTATACTCACATGCTTGCTGTTCCCAATTGTTTCCTTGTCATCAGAGCCGCACAGCTTTGGCTGGTGCTCTTTGCAGTTAAGCTTTTTTTTTTTTTTTTTCTTACAGTGGGCTTAAAAGATTAAGAAAGAAATTTCTATGCTTATAGCTATACAAAAAGTGGGAATTACCATGAGGGCTGTGTGTTTCAAGAAAGAAGGGAGGGAACCTACTTCTTTGGGTAATTAAGGGATATTTCTACTTATTTATTGTACAGCTGGTCCACCCATTTATATTACTTACCTGGCTGCTGTTTGAATTTACTTGGCTACTATTTGAGTTTTCAGGCCCCTTGACAAGACATGACATAAATGTTTTTTAAACTTTATTTTATTTATTTAAAAATTTTTTAGCTGCATTGGTTCTTCGTTGCTGCTCACGGGCTTTCCCTAGTTGCGGCAAGCGGGGGGCTACTCTTCATTGCGGTGCGAGGGCTTCTCATTGCAGATGGCTTCTCTTTGTTGTGGAGCACGGGCTCTAGGCGCACGGGCTTCGCACAGGCTTAATTGCTCCGCGGCTGTGGGATCTTCCTGGACCAGGGATCAAACCCGTGTCCCCTGCATTGGCAGGTGGATTCTTAACCACTATGCCACTAGGGAAGTCCTGACATAAATGTTTTAAAGTATGTGTAAGTCAGTGTGTGATTGAGCAAAGGACTTACACCCTACATAAGGACTGGATTGATGGTCTGAACTATGTAAAATGTGGGGCCTGCCTGAGCTAGGCTTTGAAGTAGATATTTTGTAATTAGTAAGAGAAGATTATAAGGAAATTATTCTAGGTGGGAAGAATTTGTGAGGGCGGGTTTTTGGCAACTAGCAAAACAAATCTCTTGGTTGTCTGTGAGTTGAAAGGATACAGTATATTGTTCTTTCAGTCATCCACATACAGCAGGTGTTCAGGATGTAAGATATATAGTAATTCAGTGATCCATTTTGCTTTTAATTCTTTTACTTAGTTGTATTAGTATTTCAAAATTTTCTACTTTGGGCATTGCTCTAATTCTGTTTTCCAGGTTAATTACCAAATGAAGTTAAGAGTAATATCCATACCAAGAATGTCATTAATTAATGATATATCATTTGAGTAGACATTAATCAGTAACTGCAGATTCTGTGATGGTATACCATGTTTTGTATATGTTAGAGTACTTTGGATTTGTTGAACTGCAGTAGTTCAAAACTCTGAGCTATGTGAAAAGAGATGTTCCCTGCTCTAAAAAATATCTAGGCTAAGTGAATGCGTAACATCAATATAGATGAACCTTACCTGAACAAATGGAAGTGAAAGTCCTGATTTCTGTGCTGTGGATATGATTATTTGCATTACAAAAGACTTCACCAAAATGTTTCATTAGGAGCTAACTTTGTGCAGTTCAGCATGATTTTGTATTCATGCGTTTAAGAAAAGGAAATGCTTTCTTGAATGTAATTGCATTGTGGTTTTTTTCCCCTCATTGTTTCAGGTTTTTTTGCCCTCCTCCTTGTGTATATCTCATGGGCAGTGGATGGAAGAAAAAAAAAGAACAAATGGAACGCGATGGCTGTTCTGAACAAGAGTCTCAACCATGTGCATTTATTGGAATAGGAAATAGTGACCAAGAAATGCAGCAGCTGAACTTGGAAGGAAAGGTAAAGAGAACCATGGTACCAGAATGCAGTTTTCTTACTTGTATTTGTAGTGGTGATTTTTTTTTCCTTTTATGGCTATTGGTAGCACTCTTTTGAATATATAAATCAGAACCAGAAATAAACTTCTCAGGTAGCTGTGGTTTAGTCATGATTCATGGAGCCTGAGCTATTGACATCTAAAGGTGGCACACAATAAGCTTCCTCAGCTTGCTAGCAGTTTTAGCAGGCTGTGAATCAGATTTCTGTTGGGGGCCAGTATAGGAGGCTAATTGCTCATCCATCTGACAGGGGCATGATAGTCAAACAACAATGAAAATACATAGTTCAATAATGTTTTATTCTACTCATTTAATCTTAGTCTTATACTAGAAACAAAGTATTATGGGTTATAAACATCATAAATGTTTTACTTAGCTTCAGTGTAGAACAGAAATATGCTGTGGAGACAAGAACAGCCATGATTACCTTTACTCAAACTTTTAGGTATTTCCTTTGATTACTTTACCAGGGAATAAAATTTATGAGTTAGTTTTACTAATTGTATTTTATGGATTTAGAAAGCAGTTATTTCAGTCTGTACCTTTAGTTTTCAAAAGTAGTTCTTCAGTGACTTAGCATTAGCTATTACTTTGTTTGCTCTTGATATTAAAATTTGAAAAATGGTTATTTCTGATTTCAGTGACCACATGAATGTCTTTTAAAGTACTGCATAAATAGCTGTTTTCTCATTCAGTAAGTCTTTGTTGAATGTCTTAGTGTTTGCTGTATTGTAGCCGACACTAAGAATGGGAGTTTGGAGGGCAAGGTTGAGGGTGGTGAGCTAGTGGATTTGTACTCTCATTCAATTTTAGTCATTTTACAGATAATGAGCACTGAGAATAAGCCTTAATATCAGCCTCCTTCAAATTTGAGTATGTTTATGTCATTTGTATCTTTATATTTTTATCATTAAGGCTTGTCAACTATGTATTTTAAATTAGGTTTGGGATAAAACTTAACTACAGTAAAGGTTGTTTCATCTTAAAATAGAGCAGTGTAAAATATTTCTGAATTATGACCCTTGAGCCAACGTAAAAGATATGTTTAAGTAGTGGGTTGAACAAATAGGGCTTAGTCATGTCTCATCTATTTTTCTGTTATATAGAAAGTCTTAGTGATATGTCTCTAAGCTGTACATCTATACATTTGGAACTGTGAAAGGGAATTAGATCAGATAGGTAGTAAGAAGCCAGGGATTCTAGCTACCATTGTATATAATTGTGTTAATTGAACTTCATTGCTTGCTTTAACACTTCCAGCTTCCAGCAATTTTAAGGGAGGTAATAACAAACAGCACCCCCACTTGCTTTTCTCAGCATAGGCTTAGTACATCTTTCTTCAACTTCTGCCATTATATCCTTTCCCCAAGCCCTAGAAATTTGCAGGAGAGAATACCTGAGAGCTTGAGCATTAAATAGTACTTAAAATACCTACTTACAGGGTAGTACAGTGTCTGTATGCCAAAATTATGTGTTAATATTTAGTTATAATGAAAAATGCTATTAGAGAAGTCTATAGAGAATAAAACTGGTTGAGAGTCAGCAGAAGTCATTCCAGGCAGAAAGAACAACATAATCATATGCTTGGACCGTCAAGGTACAGGAACAAGGTAAGTTTGGGTCCAGGTAGGCAAAGATGGACCAAGCAGTGGGATAGATGCTGAGCTTCAGAAAGAGGCACTTTGGTCCTATCTCACTTAACCTCCATTCATTTAAGGTAATATTATTTTCTTTCAACAGCTTGTTCATTGAATGGTACAATTAGTCATTATTGAAAAAGGAGGGATTTTATTTTGCATTATTGGGTATTTGTCCTTATTTTAATCTTCATTTCAACAAAGTTCTAGTATATGCAGCCCTTATCTTTATGGTCATGACATTTAACTATATGTTGGTAATATTTTGGATCTGATGTTTTTAATTTGTTAACTATTCATTTCCTCAGTTTTTGTCTTACATAGTTGGAGCTAGGTAAGCTATGCAACATGAATTACTTCCCTAATTAGCACACTTGTATTTTTATTTTAAAGAATTACATCCCCTACACCTATGTTGCTAGTATTATTTTGTTTATATAATTCAAATTCTACAATTCAGATATTTCCATAAACTTTTGTAGCATTATATTTGGTATTTCTTTTTTATTTCAGGGCAGATTTTTTTTCTTGCCTGAAGATCTTGTCTTCAGAAAGTTGTTCTTTAAGTTAAACTGTTCATTGTTTATAGACAGATTTATTATATGCCATTTTCTGTTTTAGAATTTTATTAGCTAATTTAGCCTTTTGGTATGATGAAGCAAATGTAACTTCAGTTTTTATTTACTTAGTGTCTTAAAGCCGTAATAATACTCTTTCTGAATCAGTGACTTGTCCTTTTTTTTTTTTCTTGTGAATTTTGAGTAGTTTGTGGTCAGTAGCTTTATAGCTTTTAAAAAATAATAAATTGTATCTGAGATAGCTTTATTAGAATTTTTTTGTGGATTCAAACTACTCACTTTTGTAATTTGGGGTATATTTCCTTTCCTTGCAAGGAGATATATGTATGTTTGCTTTTTCCAAACAAAATAAAGCCCTTTGAGTGTCTGTGTAATGCACCCAATTTTCTCTGCTCTTTTTTCCTTTCCTGTTTGCCAGTCTACCTTATCATTTATGCTAGATTTCAGTATTTTCTCTTTTCTGATATAGATCATATCCCCTAATGTTAAAACTCAAATTAAGTGATCTCATCATTTTTAAGTTTTGCCATTAGAATTAAATTGCTTTCATTTAAATACACATTTTATTTTTGTTCCATGGGAGTACTCTGCTTTAGTGTATCAATACCCATCTTCCTAGACTTTGTCTTACGTTGTAGAATAATTCCATAGTTCAGGCTTTATTTGACTTTCAGAGCGTTTTAAAGTACGGTAGGGCCATGGTTCAGCATCCCTGAGCACTTAGAGATCCTGGAGTGAAAGGAGCTGAGTGAGTGCAAAGACTGTTGTTTTAATTTTTCTTATTACTATTATGAGCTTTATCTTAACTTTGCCTTGTGCAGAACAAAGCCTCTCAAAGCTTTTATCACCCTTTTGAATTTATAAAAACTTAATTGAGTAAAATATTCAAGACGGCACCTAAATTTTCTTATATAACTTTGCTGTTGAGAAATGAAATAAAGTATGGCATGATTTTTGTTCTGGTACTAAAATTGGCTGTGAGTAATATTTTAAAGATGAAAAACCTAGAACCCATTAGTTGTTTTCTAAATGAGTGGCATTTGCACTACTTTTTAAAAGGAATGCACAGCAGAGGTAGTCAAGAAACTTGTTTAGCTTAATTTTAAAGTAGAGCAATGATTTTTAATATATATATATATATTTCAGATTTTTAAATACTTAAGCTGTACTTGAGCATTATGTACTCAATCTGGAAAAGGAGATCAGTAAGTTAGCCTCTTCCCTCATTCACAGGGATCAAGGGAATAGGAAAGATTTTAGAATTGTCATATATAATTGAAATAGTAGCATTTCAAAATATCTTTGTTGTTTTGCAAGTGCTATAACTCTTTAATACTATCCTTTCAGTTACCAGAATTTAATTTCTGGTAAACTGACATAGTACCTTGCTGCGTTTGTTTTCTCTAGTACCTTTAAATTCAGTTCTTTTGGTGATGCAATAGGAATTATCCCATTGGGCAAAGTGTTAGCTATTTCAAAAAATATCGTTTTCCTCAGACTCATGGGTGGTTACTCTAGTGTTCGGCTATATAAGAAAAAACATTGTATACACTGTTTTGAGAAGGATCAGTGCTAAAATCTTTTACATAATTTAATTGAGTTCTGATAGCCTTCTTTATATCTTATTTGCAGAAAGGCAGTCATGGAATTTTTTAACTGTAAAATTTTATTTAAAAAACTTACTGCTATAACATTGGTAATTCTGTGAAATAGGTGTAGAGCTGTATAAAACAAGAAAAGACTATTTTTTAAAAGCCTTTTTGAGAGGGGAAAACACAGTGTTAGTATTTTGTAGACTTGATAAGGAAGACTTTGTACTTTGTTTTCAGAGATCAGTACTTTTCACAGTTGGTTTTATCAGCTCTTCTGTGGAATTACTGCCTTTAAGTCTGATCAAACTTTGACGTGGCCATACTGAGTTGTAGGTACATAGCTGACAGGGTTTTGGTGCTATTAAAACTTGCCTTTTCTTTCACAGAACTATTGCACGGCCAAAACATTGTATATATCTGATTCAGACAAGAGAAAGCACTTCATGCTCTCTGTAAAGATGTTCTATGGCAATAGTGATGACATTGGTGTGTTCCTCAGCAAGCGGATAAAAGTCATCTCCAAACCTTCCAAAAAGAAGCAGTCATTGAAAAATGCTGACTGTATGTATACTTGTTTTCTTTTTTGTCCTCAACTCCCAACACGAACTAATAAGACAAATTCAACTATTTTTTAAATTAAAAATTGCTTTTCAGTAGCCAGTTCATTTTTTGCAGATATTTTTGTGGTCTTTATCTGAAAAAGTCATATTCAGTTATTACTGCTGCTTTATTGTCTTTTTCTTTAATTAAAAATGGGCAATGCCTGGTGTAGGGAAGTGGTTTTTAAACAGAATTGGTTCATCACTGCCACCCAGAGTCATTTGGAGAAATGGGAGTTTCCTTTTGCTGTCACAGTGACTGGAGGGAGTAATGTTAGCATTAGGGTGTCTAAATGTCCTGCAGTGCCCAAGAAGGTTCCCATTCCACAAAGAATTGATTCACTTAGAATATCAAAAGCACCCCTTTGAGAAACACCGTTATATCAGATGGGCTTTGGAAGGCTGTCCTGAGAACCTGAACAAAAATTTTAATGTAGTTGCACTGGCAGAGACTGCTGCCTCATCAGCACATTTTTAGACTATAGCAGATAAATGCTGTTTGAATTATACACTTCAACCTCTGTACCCAGTTTTCTTTATTTTAACTTTTTATTATGAAAACTTTCAAACTTACATAAAAGGGAGAAAGTAGTATAAGGTGACCACCTGGCCTCAACAGGTTTTACCAATTCTGTTTTATCATCTCTATCACCACCACCCCTTCCTCCTCCAACTGCTGGAATTTTTTAATGTAAATCTCAGACATCCTGTCCTTTCAACCATTTCTGCAGTAGTGACTCTCTAACAGATAATTTTCTTTTAAACATCATTATACCCAACAACAGTTGATGGTAGTTCGTTCATGCCATCTAATGGCCAATCCGTGTGCAGTTTTATCACATTGTCTCAGAAATATCTTTTTACAGTTGTGCTGTTGTTGTTGTTTTTAACAGCTGGCTTGTTCAAACTTGGATCCAAACAAGGTTCATACATTTTAATATGTAATAGTTTCTTCTCTCTCCACCAGCCTGTTTTTCCTTCTGTGTTATTTATTTGTTGAAACTGGGTCATTTTTCCTGTGGAATTTCCATATTCTGGATCTGGCTGGTTACGTGTTCCTCTGTCTCTCATATTTTCTACAAACTGTTGGTTAAACTTTTATTTTAGAATTAGCTGATCCTATGTATGTTTATTTCTATCAGATCAGAAGTCATGTAATATCTGGTTATCCCACTTCTTGTTATGTTAAGATTGGTTATAGTAATTTGAGCTGTTGTTAGTCTAATCCACCAGTTATAAAGTTCCTCAGCGACCTTTAACCTAATGATTTTAGTAGCCCTTCATGATGGCTGTTTAAATCTAGTATTTCATTAAGGGCTGCAAAATGATGATTTTTCTAATTCTCTTATTCTTAACTTTTGCATTTGTTAGCTGTTTGCTTTAAGTATAGTCTATGGAGAAAAGCCAGGATAAGTTCTTATTTACTAATTTGCAGAATAACAATAGTATTCTTTGAAGGTGACCAATGAGCTTTTAGGATTTTGGTTTATTTGCTTGTTTTTATTTTGTTTTGTTTTATTATGAACTTAATGGGATTTTATGTAGTGGATGGTTTTTAGTCTGCTCAGTCATTATTATCATCATCATTTACTTTATATTATGGAAATTCTCAAACATACTAAAGTAGACAGTTGCATAATGACATGAAACCTCTTGTGTTCATCCTCTAACTTGCAGCAGTGATCTTAACTTCAAGCCAGTCTTGATTTATCTTCATCTGTAACCCTACCCCCCACACACACTTTGCTCTGCCCTCATTTTAGTTTGATGCAAATTCAAGACATTATATCATCTGTAAATATTTCTGTGTATCTCTGAAAGATAGGGTCTCTTGTTTTCTAATATAATTACAATACCATGATCACATAAAAATAAACATAAAACAACTATAAAAAATAATTTCTTAGTATCATTAAATACCTAGCTAGTGCTCAAATTTTAAATTATCTAAAATGTGTGGGGTGGGTTAGCCCTTTGGTTGAATCAAAATTCAAATAAGATCCACCAGATATTCTATATCTTGTGTTGACACGTCCTTGAGTTCTTTTTAATCTGTGGACTTTCTCTTCATCTCTCTCTTTCTCTCTCTCTTCTTGTAGTTTATTTATTCAAGAGACTGAGTCAGTTGACCATGAGAGATTTCCACATACTGGAATTTGCTAATTATATTTCCTTGGTGTAGTTTAATGTATTTTCTGTAAATTGTAGTGTCAAAGAGAAACAGAGCTGGACACTAAAGGTGGTTAGAAACAGATTTTATTCACTACTGTTGCAGTAGGGAAAAGAGATTTCAGTAAAGAACTGAGCTCGACTCCAAATACAACAAGGAGAAGTGGGGATTTATAGCCAAGGAACAGAGTTGAGGGGATCAGTGGATGGGAAGTTACTAAGAGGAGAGAGACATGAAGGGAAGGGGGATTCTTGACAAACTAGCTTACCAGAATTTTTATGAAGACAGGCCTAGATGATCAGATATAAAGGGTGGAGGGGAGGAACTTGATCAGCTATCAAGGATGGGAGGATGGTTTAGCAGGATTCTTGGCAATAACCAGGCTAGGCATGCCAATGCCAGGGCCCAAGGAAGAGTCCCGGTGGAAAAAGGGCTCAGAGGAGCCTGTCTAAAGTTTGGTCAAGGAGAGAGTCTTTGTCAGTAAATTTAGAAACTTGATCAGATTTAAGGTGGTTGTTCTTTGGTTCTTTTTTGTTGTTTGTTACTGGAGGGCAAGCCTACTTCACAGCGAGGTAGTGTTCTTGCATCAGGAGGTATAATGTCATGTATTTAGGCTGTTTCCAATTCAAATTACAGGATTACCTCTTTAATTTTGTATTTCTATTGACTCTAAGTTACTTGATGGCAGAGAACATATTTCATTTTCAGAGTATTTTCTTGCTTACATAGATGTGGTTGTTTTTTCAAGAAATTTCATGCAATGCTATACGTTAAGGTATTTAGAAGGAAACGAAATCTCTAAAATCACAGTATCCAGAGGCAGTTGCCATCAACTTTGGTAAACATCCTTCCACACCCCTCTCTATGAATGTATTCCATAGAAATAGATGTGAGCACATGGAGACACATGCTGTCACATAAAAATGTATGTTTACCTAATGAAACCACAGTATAAAGAGTGTACTTTCCATTCAGTGATATATCAGGGAGATATTTTCTTACCAATGCATTTAAATACACATTATTCAAATAGGTGAATGATATTATAATTTATTTAATCAATTTCCTACTGTTGGACACTTATTATTTTAAAAGTAACTTCCTTTTAAAAAACAGCACCGCATTAAACATACTGTCTAACTCTCATTTAAAAAAAGATTTTTAAGGGGCTTCCCTGGTGGCGCAGTGGTTGAGAGTCCGCCTGCTGATGCAGGGGACACGGGTTCGTGCCCCGGTCCGGGAAGATCCCACATGCTGCAGAGCGGCTGGGCCTGTGAGCCATGGCCGCTGAGCCTGCGCGTCCGGAGCCTGTGCTCTGCAACGGTAGAGGCCACAACAGTAAGAGGCCCGCGTACCACAAAAAAAAAAAAAAAGATTTTTATGGACATATTATATATCTTTAGCTTGACATTATTGATAAAGAGTTACCTTGATTTTTGAGGGGTATCATCTGTATTTTCTTAGAGGGTTAAAAAAATTGTTAGCAGAATCCATTAATTATTGAATGATAGTAAAGCATAGTCCTGATTCACTGGGTACTGGTCCCTTCTTGCTCTCCACTGTTGCCCCGCCCCCAAACCCCACTCACATAAATAGGAGCTGTGTTTTCTTTGCAGTATGCATTGCCTCAGGAACAAAGGTGGCTCTGTTTAATCGACTTCGATCCCAGACAGTTAGTACCAGATACTTGCATGTAGAAGGAGGTAATTTCCATGCCAGTTCTCAGCAGTGGGGAGCATTTTACATTCATCTCTGTGAGTATAAAAATATGCATTTGATTTTTTTCGTGTGAAATTGTTAAATTCTTTTTACTAATAAGACATACAGATGTATTAAGTTTTGTCATTTTTATAAGCAGATTAATAAGTTCTGAAAGATGATAATTTGATCTGTTTCCATTGCACTGCAGTGGATGACGATGAATCAGAAGGAGAAGAATTCACAGTCCGCGATGGATACATCCATTATGGACAAACAGTCAAACTTGTGTGTTCAGTTACTGGCATGGCACTCCCAAGATTGGTATGGCCTTAATGACTTCATGACTGTTTCTAATAAATGTTGGTGGCCTTTTCCCTTTTTGGTTGTATATCTGGATATGTTCAATAGAGGGCACTATAAAGTTACATTAGAACTTATTTTCTTAACTAATGTAGATACATTATTCATTCTTTGTGGTACCTGCTGCATCCCAACACAGGACCAAGTTTTCGAAAGCATAGAATTTCAAATTTCTTTAAAAATATAAGCATAATTTTTATTATTTTATTCTCCCAAAGGAAGATGGATTTAAAAATTAAATAAAATTGGTATTTCTTACTCTGGTAGAGAGGCATAGTGTTTGGGGCTTTTTGAAACTGTAAAAAACTGCTTTTCTTAGCAGAATGAAGCAAAAGCCCCTCATATACCCTTTGTCATCTTCCGCCTCCTTTTCTGAAACAGAACACAATTTAGTTATATTAAAGATGGAGGGGGTTTATGAGTAAGTTTGATTCAAGGTCAGGTTGGGGAGGGGGTTAAGTGAATGGAAGAACTTTTAGTATTACTTTCCTGAATATGCTTTGTATCTCTTTGATGAAGTATTTCATTGGCTGATATTTTCTGGGACTATTTCAGCAGGAGCTGGGTTGATCTATAACTATCTAAGTAAATGCATCATATTATTGTTTTTGTTTTGTTATATTTTTCTGTGTCATGGTTGTACAAGGTGATTTTATTTCCCATTTCAACTTCATAAGCCAAAATACGTGAAACACAGTAATATAAATTTACAAAACCTTGAACCTGAGGCAAATTATAAAAAGGGGAAAGGTAGGGAAAGAAGGGTGCATAAATTAGAAAGAAAGACACACCAAAAAACAAGCTAAAGGGCTTCCCTGGTGGCGCAGAGGTTGAGAGTCCGCCTGCCGATGCAGGGGACGCGGGTTCGTGCCCCGGTCTGGGAGGATCCCGCGTGCCGCGGAGCGGCTGGGCCCGTGAGCTATGGCCGCTGAGCCTGCGCGTCCGGAGCCTGTGCTCCGCAACGGGAAAGGCCACAACAGTGAGAGGCCCACATACCACAAAAAAAAAAAAAAAAAAAAAAAAAAAAAAAAAAAAAAAAAAAAAAAAAAAAAAAACAAGCTAAATCAACATTTACTCAAATTCTTCTCTTCTTATTCATTATGTGTCACTGTATTCCAAGGATAATGTTTATTTGCTTGGTATTAAATGCTTGTACTATAGAATCACTGTTCAGAGGCCTGTGCCTCTGATCAGCAACAGCTTATATATGGGCCACTTAGAAGACAGACTCAAATCTTAAAATAGTGTTTACACTTAGTTTCATGTAAAGTACCGGTCTGCCTTGCTTGAAGGTCATCTTTTTTTTTTTTAAATAAATTTATTTATTTGATTTATTTAATTTTGGCTGTGTTGGGTCTTCGCTGCTGCGCGTGGGCTTTCTCTAGTTGTGGTGAGCGGGGGCTACTCCTTGTTGCAGTGAGCGGGCTTCTCATTGTGTGGCTTCTCTGGTCGTGGAGCACGGGCTCTAGGCGCACGGGCTTCAGTAGTTGCAGCACACGGGCTCAGTAGTTGTGGCTCACGGGCTCTAGAGCACAGGCTCAGTAGTTGTGGCGCACGGGTTTAGTTGCTTTGTGGCACGTGGGATCTTTCTAGACCAGGGATCGAACCCGTGTCCCCTACATTGGCAGGCGGATTCTCAACCACTGTGCCACCAGGGAAGCCCCTTGAACATCATCTTTAATTGAATATTTTCAACATACAAAAGTATGGGGCTCTGATTATAAAAATGTTGCAATAAAAAACCTGATCCAGAGAATGCCTTAGGAAAAGTTGCAGTACCATCGTTAACAATGTACTGATAAATACCTCTTTCTAGAGATTGTGTGACTGAGGAATTAGATTCCTCAGAGTCATAGCTAGGCTTTATATGGTCTGCACTACTTCATGCCCTCCTTTACCTCCACTTACGTGCAGTTTTCAACAAAGGCACGTTTTTCAGAGGAGGCTTTCATGTGCTTTCAAGAAGGATGACACTGTCTTAATAGCTGAACGTTGCATGCTATGCTTCCTAGAATATTAGCCTTATTGGAGATCTTTGCTTGGAAAACACTCTCCCTCCAAGATCAAATTTCAATGGGATGAATGTCCTAGTGAGAAATCCTGTTTTTTAGGGTACTTTAAAAACAGGCACAGTCTATGTAGGTCTAGCCAACTAACAAGAAACACTGGTTAGTATTTATCCCACTTCCTCAAGGCTGTCAGATGCACCAGAGGTTTGGGACATCTAAAATCTGTTAGGTAAACTAATCAGTGACATGAATTCAGCCTGGGCATTTACCAGGTATAGTCTAGGAATATGAATAAGATATGTTTTCTGTCCTTAAGAGCTATATCCTCTTTACCTCAGAAATATGGAAAATACTGTACCAGTAACCTACAAAGCCAGCGTAGAAGAGAGAGAGCTGGTTGGAGTAACCACTGGTGTTTTATGAATGTAGAATTCATCACACATAGCTTGTTAGAACATTCGTACTATCTGGTTTCTCAGATTTCTTTCCTATTCTTAATAATTAGAAATGATCACAGCAAGTTTGATACCAAATAGTAGGGGACGTCTTTGGTTTCTTTATTGGTGAGACTAGGTCATTCAGCAGTGTCTATGTCCAGAGAACTATTATGGGAAATAAAATTGAACCAAACATGGCCCGTGTTCTCAATATGCTTATTATTACTAGGTAGTGGAGAAACAGTGGATTACAGAAATGACAGTGTCATAGGCAAATGTTGACTCTTACGTGGTGAAGTCATAGGTGAGTGTGGTAGACTTACAGTAAGCTTTAAACTTACATCATTCAAAATTCACTTATTTCCATAAACTCCAAACATTAAATTTAAATACACCTTTAAGACTAGCATTGAATGGCAACATTTTGCTTGAGTTTAATTAGTCTCACAGAAGATCTTAGAAACTGTAATTGCTAAAAGTGTAGTGTCTCCCTTTAAACTCAAAAATTAGTGGTGATGTGAGTAAAATGACAAATATTCTGACTAATAAACTGCAGAGCTAAAAATGTGTAAATATGAAGAATGTTGACTTTAAAAGATTGGGATTTTTAATAGCTGTGGCTTAAGTAAAGAAAAATCATCTTGGAATATGTCCGGTGTGAATCAAGTCATAAAAACCCAATAATATTGCATAATATTAATAGCACCGTTCTGAGCACTTTTACATATATTGATTCATTTAGTCCTCACAATATCCTGTGAGTAGCTACTGTTAAGGATGTTCATTGTGGAGCAAAGTATTACAGTCCTACATGCATACGTGCATTCTACAAATAGCCCTGAACCCATGGGCCAGGAACTGTCTAGATGCTGGAGATATATTGGTGAACAAGGTAGACTTTCTTTCTTTTTGGAGCTTACATTTTTTTAAATTAATTAATTTATTTTATTTTATTATTTATTTTTGGCCACATTGGGTCTTTGTTGCTACGTGTGGGCTTTCTCTAGTTGCGGCGAGCAGGCTTCTCATTGCAGTGGCTTCTCTTGTGGCAGAGCACAGGGTCTAGGCACGTGGGCTTCAGTAGTTGTGGCATGCGGGCTCTAAAGCACAGGCTCAGTAGTTGTGATGCACAGGCTTAGTTGCTCCGTGGCATGCAGGATCTTCCCGGACCAGGGCTCGAACCTGTGTCCCCTGCATTGGCAGGCAGATTCTTAACTACTGCGCCACCAGGGAAGCCTGGAGCTTACATTTTGGAAGGGAGGTCGACAAAAACCAACTAAAGAAATACCCATATAATGTATTAAAAGGTTAATGTAAGTGATAAGACATTAAAACAGGATAAAGGGAAAGGGAAATGGGAGTGCTTAGAGTGGTCAGAGAAGTCTTTTTGAAGTGGGGCTATTTGAACAGAGACCAGAATGAAGTTGGGAAAGCAGAAACTGGGTGAGGAGCATTTCAGGCTGACAGAATGAGGGCAAAAAGAACTTAAAACAGGAATGTGTGAGGACTAGCAAGGAAGCCATTGTAGCTAGAGCCAAGTCGGGGTGCGGGGGGAAGTGCCAGGAAATGATTCTGCAAGGTTAGCCACGGGCAACGTCTTGTCAAGTCCCTCTCTCTATCTATAGTACGGACTTTCTGTTACCTGTGTAAGATAGGAGGCCACTTGAGGGTTTTGTGTTTTTTTTTTTATTTTTATTTTTTTGGCTGCGTTGGGTCTTTGTTGCTGTGTGCGGACTTTTCTCTGGTTGTAGCGAGTGGGGGCTACTCTTCATTGTGGTGCACAGGCTTCTCATTGCGGTGGCTTCTCTTGTTGTGGAGCACGGGCTCTAGGTGCATGGGCTTCAGTAGTTGCAATGCATGGGCTCAGTAGTTGTGGTGTGTGGGCTTCAGTAGTTGTGGCGCATGGGCTCAGTAGTTGTGGCACACGGGCTTAGTTGCTCCGTGGCATGTGGCATCTTCCTGGGCCAGGGATCAAACCCATGTCCTCTGCATTGGCAGGCGGCTTCTTAACCACTGCGCCACCAGGGAAGTCCCCACTGAAGAGTTTTAAACAGGGAATGATGGCTGGTTTATGTTTGGAAGAATAATTCTGGCTGCTTTGTGGATAAGAGAGCATAGGGACATAGCTGGGGAAACAAAGAGAAAGGTGGTTGGGCTTTTGTCAAAATTCGGGCAAGAAGTTGATGATGGTACCTTAGACTAGGATGGTACTGGTAAGGTGATGAGAGGTGACCGATTTGTTTGAAGGTAGACCTAACAATTTGTTGACCGCTTGGGTGTAAGAGAAAGCAAGGAGTCAAGGATGACTCCACGGTTTTAGGATTGAGTGAACGTGGTGTCTTTATTGAGCTATGAGTTGAGGGAGGATCACATTTAGGAAGAAATAAAAAATTCGGTTTTGATTAAGATTGAGATGCCTATTAATAGAAATTTTCAGTGTAACTGTTGAATAGGTAGTTAAATATACATGTTGAGTGCCTGAGAAAGGCTATGGCCGGAAATACAGATTTAGGAGTTGCCAACTTCTAAATAGTATAGAAAGTATAGAGTATGGCTAGAGGAGAAGAGATTTGGGGACTCAGCTGTGGAGACTAAACGCTGGTTAGAGCAGGTGTATCCCCAAGGAAGAATGTGTGGGTCAGATGCCTCTGAGAAAGCTAATAAGATGAGGACAGAGAAGTGCTCATGGGATTCAACTGTCTTGAATTCCTTAGTGGCCTCACCAAGAGCAATTTTGAGACAAAAGGCTGGAGAGATTTCAGGAGTTGGGGTGGTGAGGAAGAGGAGCTTTGCTGTGAAGGAGAGCAGAGAAACAGGGTGGTGAGAGGGAAGGACAGGGATGTGTAGTCAAGGAAGGGGTTTCTTCTGATTTTAGATGAGAAATGGTTCTAACATGTTTGTATGCTGTTGGGAGTGATTTTCGTAGTCCTCAAACACTTAGTGATTACCTTCCATGTGATAAGTAACATCTAAGGTTTGATAGGATTATCTTTCAGATATCCATATGTGTTTTGTGGAATATTTGGATTATAAAGTCATAGTGTGTAATGGGAAGAGTTCGCGCTGGACAGGCAGCCTGCCTTGGAATCAGATTCTGGTCCCTGAGCTACTAACCAAGTGATTTTGAGGAAATTAACCTGACCTCTGAGCCTGTTTCCTAATCTGCAAAATGATAACCTCTTTTAGGTTAAAATTAAAACAACATATAAGTATGATACTGGACTTAGGTACCGACTAGCACACCCATAGTGGCCTTTAGAGATAATTTCCCCTTTGATGTTGGAATATTTGTCGTTGTATATTATTCGAAAGGTCAGGATTAACATCAGCTGGAAATTTGCTAGAATGCAGAATATCAGGCCCCGTATGTGATCTGTGGGATCGGAACAGATGTGTGTTTAACAGGAACCCCAGATGATTTGTATGGACATTAAAGTTTGAAAACCACTGATCTAGAAAACAGGTGCCAGTCTGCCCTATTTTTTTAGGAGTTCAAGGAAAAAGGTAACATATCTACATTCTTAACATGCTTGCAATCTAAAAGTATTCTTATACCTAGCTTTATTGTTTGTAGATTCTTTTGTGTATGTAGGTGTGTGACAAATACCTGTGATGTATTATTACATAGCAGATTCTTTCTGTGTACTCTTGACAGTGTACCAAATGAAAACTCCGTATGTGATGATCTTTTCTTTTTTAATTGTTGAAATACAGATAATTAGGAAAGTTGATAAGCAGACCGCATTACTGGATGCAGATGATCCTGTGTCACAGCTCCATAAATGTGCATTTTACCTTAAGGATACAGAAAGAATGTACTTGTGCCTTTCTCAAGAAAGAATAATTCAGTTTCAGGTATGTTTTTAAATTACTGGTAAAATCTAAAATGTGCAAACTATTAGGTTAGCAGCATTTAGAAACATGAAACTCTTGCTTAATGTTAATTGTATGCAAATACACGAGGCTGTGTGTTCAGATATTTATCTCAAGTTCAAGGGTCCTTAGCCCACATGTTCCTCGGATATAGCAGTCATCCTACATCAAGGAAGAACTCAAAACTATGAAGATATTCTAAGAGAAGCAGTTAACATCTAGTTCTGAGGAACAAAGAGCCCCTCAGACTATCCAAAAGTAGATGTTGGGTATTCAGTAAATCACCTGAAATTATGTGCAGACAACATTGTATATGATACATGCCTATTTTGGAGGAGCGTTCATAATTCTCATCAGATTTATATTGGGGTCTTCTAAGATAGTAATGATGACACATTTCAAAAGCTAATTTTTAACTATATTTACTCAGAAGGCTTTTATGAGGACATTTATGACATGAACAGATGACTTAATAGAATAGTTATACTTTCACATGAAACTCATTTCTGAACATCTGGAGACTTTCCAGAGAGATGGCCACACACAGCCAGTCTCCTCAACCCAGCACTGATGGTCTGGCCTAGGTGTTGCGAGGTAGGGGTAGGGGATTGTCAGTCAACATCTTGGTTCCTTCCAGCTGAAAGTACGTAAGTTTCTAGCTGTTCTCTTAGCAGGAGGGGGCTCCCATTCTCTCTCTCAGGGATCCCTAAAGAGTTTTAAACAGCTATTTACATCACAGATACTGATCTTTTATTAAAGAAATTATACAGGTACTGGTATACTCTTACTTAAATGGTTATTCTGAAGGTATTATTAGTTTTTAGTATGTCACTGAAATATTTTGTATTAAAATAAAACCTGCCATATGTGACGTTTCCATGTTAATATTCTGTTTGTTTAGGGATTGGCAAAGCATCGTGCTTGGGAAGTTTATAAATTTGTACTAAATTCTCTTCATGTTAATGCCAGTCTATGAGTGTTACTTTGTTAAAGTGTCTTATACTGCAGTGTATATAAAACTCAATTTCTAACCAATTTTTTTTCAAAAGGCCACTCCATGCCCAAAAGAACCAAATAAAGAGATGATAAATGATGGCGCTTCCTGGACAATCATTAGTACGGATAAGGCAGAGTATACATTTTACGAGGGGATGGGCCCTGTCCTTGCCCCAGTCACACCGGTGCCTGTTGTAGAAAGTCTTCAGGTGAGACCACTTACAACTTGACTTTTAGCTCTTTGCAACTGCTCTCAGCTATGACATGGCATAATTTTATTTCACAATAAATTTGATTTTTCTCCAAATCTTGTGATTTGGAGGTTTTGTTACACATCATTTGTTGATTTAAAAAAAAAAGAAAATGAGAGGAACATAATTTTATGCAAGAAAATTTAAATGTAAATCAGTTTGTATATTATCTTGATATTTTTAGTTCACTTTGTCTTTATAATCATGTCATTTAAAGGAAGCATTTTATTTATCCATATTTTTGCACATGATAGTCGAATGAGAAACTGTACTTTAATGAAAAATGAAAAGTTTTCTCAACGTTGTTCTGATTTTCTGTGAATTGCAGTTGAATGGCGGTGGGGACGTAGCAATGCTTGAACTTACAGGACAGAATTTCACTCCAAATTTACGAGTGTGGTTTGGGGATGTAGAAGCTGAAACTATGTACAGGTACTTAATATAATTTTTTACATCATCCAGAGTTTTTGATGGGGGTGTGGGTACATGAGACTCTTTCCTGATATTGGTTGTCCTGTATTTAAGCAACCTTGTTTTAAGTTTCAGTTCTAAAATTTTCTGTGCTTTTAAGTGATTTCTATTTCCTCCTCAGATGTGGAGAGAGTATGCTCTGTGTTGTCCCAGACATTTCTGCATTCCGAGAAGGTTGGAGATGGGTCCGGCAGCCAGTCCAGGTTCCAGTAACTTTGGTCCGTAATGATGGAATCATTTATTCCACCAGCCTTACCTTTACCTACACCCCAGAACCGGGGCCACGGCCACATTGCAGTGCGGCGGGAGCAATCCTTCGAGCCAACTCCAGCCAAGTGCCCCCTAATGAGTCAAACACAAACAGCGAGGGGAGTTACACAAATGTCAGCACAAATTCAACCAATGTCACGTCATCTACAGCAACAGTTGTGTCCTAACTACCGTCTTTTTGCTAGGACTTACACTGACTTGAGTGCGGCAAAATGTTGACAAAAAAAGAAAGAAAAAAGTGAACAATCTTTTGTGGTTTCTTGGGAAAACTTTTCATACCCGGTGATACTATTCAAAAACCCCATTACCTGCAAGTGCTGATTTGAAGTGCAGAAGCCACAGTAAAACAAACAAAAAAACCTCAAAATGTGCAAACTTTTGGAAATTGATTTTTTTCAGCTGTTATTTTTGTTTGGTTGGTTTTTGTTTGTTTTTGTTTAAATGGGCAAGAAATAGAGATGTGGCTGGAGTAAAAGGTAATCAAACTAGAAGATAAAAATCTAACATAGTTTTTATGGACCAAGGAACTTGTATAAGCTTTAGTAAAAGGTACATTTTCACCATACCTTTTTTATATCACAGTATATATAGTACACCTTTGTTACCAAATAGGTTGTTCTCCTCCCCACCCCCTTTGAGCTTTTGCTCTTAAGTACATTCAGGTTCCAAGCCTGACCATGCTTGTTTAATCTAATTACCATACTCCTCCAGGTCTTTTTGGTCTAAGGCTGGAACTGTTCTTTTTATTTTATTATTTTCTTTAAAAGCTGAAGTCTTATGACTTTTCATGAGTGGAAGGTGTTTTGATTTCAGCAAGTCAAATCTTGTAAAGGCCTGCATATTTCTTTTAAGATTATTTGAAGTCTGTGCAAAAGCTTTAAAAAAAATGCCTCTGCCTTGCCTGCAATACATGCAACGTACGTTGACTTAGTCTCTATTCTCAGACACCGTTGATAGTTATTTCTGTGTGTTCCTTTTTTTTAAAAAAATGTATTTATAGTTGTAATCCAAGAGGTTCTAACATTTACCTGGAATTAAATGTGGCCATTTAGTCATTAATGAGTTAATGGCATGGAACATGTTGGTTTTTACAGTGTTCCCTTTTCCTGTGCAGAAATGTATCTATACGCGGTCCAGGATTTGTTCAGGTTTTTCCTCCTCCTAATCTTGTACATAACTTGTATTATGTGTAAGTTAAACATTTTATTTTGAAGCTAGAATATTCCCAGTGATTTCATTCAGCAGGGTGTTTTTCTGCCTTGTTGGCATATGACAAAAAAATATCATCAGAAGTATTTGCTACCAGTTGGTAGATGGTGCCCTTATTGTATAATGAGGAAAATCTCAGCAAAAGCATGTTTTTACTTACTTTTTTTGTGGGGGGGTAGCCTAGGCCAAAACATCATTGTAACCTTGAAACAAGATGCTTTTACTAGATGACCAACTAAAATAGCTGGAAGACAGTACTTTAGGAACAGATAGCTGTAAGATTATAAAAATGCAGATGTACTTTATCTTTCCATTTCTCTCCCTGCCTTTTTTTGTTTTCTTTTCCCCAGTACTGAGCATCTTCACAAATGTCTCCTACTCGGAAAGCATTTCTTCTCCATTCAGTTAAGATTTGGCTGCATTCAGGGTTGTGTGCTGGCTGTGTGTGCTGGGCTCACTGGTTTCACGTTGGTTTTGTTCCTGCACTTTGGGCACGCCTGTGTTCGGTGTCTTAGGAGTTGCAGCAGACTCATTGGGCTACATTTTCTACAGGAACTATGTGTGTGATGTTACAGGACATGGTCTAGTAATAATACAGTCATCTTTCTTTGAGTAAAAACTACCTCTAGATTGTGGTAAGCTTTTACTGTCCCATAAAACAGGAGCCACAAGTACCTTAAGAAAGCAAAACTAACTTCCTGCAGTTTCCATACAGAAATTGTCTTTCTGGTGTCCTGGGCTATTTTGAAAAGTTTCCGTCAGTAGACTTTTTAAAACATCATTGTTAGTAACTTCCCCCCACTCCCCTCCACCCCCAGCTTTGATACCTTCATTACTCATTCTTTTGCTCAGACTCTGCCATTGTAAATACAATTCCTAACATCTTTACATCACTTTTTCCTCAGTTTTCAAGGGGGAAGTCATTTGTAAAACATGTTAGTGGTTAAATAAAAGTTATTGTGGTCTTCTCTTTACTGCAAGCCTTTTTAATTACTCACAGGCTGCATTATACTATATATAGCCTTTCTCTCTTTAAGTCTGCTCCCGTCACTAGCTTCTCTTGTAAGCTAATCCTGCCTCACACTTTAAATCTGTTTCAGTGACCAAGGGCAGAATTCATTGTGGCCTTATCTTTCTTTGTTTTAACTGTTTACTGGCTTTTTCTTGCAAACTTGCTTATTTCTGAGTAGTATTTATTCTTCTCTCTGTTGAGTCTGGAAGTAGTCTTTACACAGTGCTTTTTGTTCAGAGCGCCGAAATGTTTTCAGTGCTGCCTTACTTTGAATGGGCCACAAGTTTCCTCCACTTCCCAGGTTTGGTATTTAGTTACCAAATTATATTAAATTAACTGATAACAGATGAGATGCTTTTGAAGAACAAACTATTCCTACCCAGCATTGCAACTCAAAATAATTTTTTCAAGTTTATGGCTTTATTAAAATGAACTTTTGCTATTTTACTGCTTACCTATATCTAATTTTGGCTCTTTGTTTATTTTAATAAGATAATTGAAATATTAGACTGTAAACCCTTTTCCTCTTTTTTTTTTGAAAAGTCCAAGAATATACTTATACAGGCATTCTCCCCACACTATTTTATGACATTCTACATACCACAAACTAAAGACTGAAATGATTTGTCTGTTGTGGCTTATTGTTTACTAGTAGTTCTTTTGTCAGCTGATTAAAAATTTTTTTGTGAATTATTTTCAGTGTTTAATTTACAGGAGCCTTGTCCTCTGGTTATGGTAGAACACGGCCCCTCCTCCAATGGTGGCATTGTTAGAGATGCTGGTCATTTTCCCTTATAAAGACTCTCAGAATGGTAACCACTTCAGTTAAAGTATAGTACATTCAAGCTTTTTTTTTTTTTTAAGTTCTGTATTAGAAGTGTAGCCTATGCTCTTATGATTCTATGCAGTTTCTGAAAATATGCATAGAAGCTGAGTCTGTTATCCAATATGTTTTTATTAGTTCTGTTGAATTTGATCACGTAGATTGGGATGGCAAGCTAAAGGCTTTAAATATAAAATGCCCTTTTTATTTTAAATAATTTCAGAGTTGAACACTAGTATAAAATTTACCCTGCTGCTGACATTTCTTAAACTGTGGCAACTAAAGGCATCCTCATATATGTATTAATTAGTGAAATATTTGTCACTCGTACTGCACAGACTTATTTGCAATTGTAACTGGTTAGTTTTTTGTTTTTTGGGTTTTGTTTTTTTTTTAATGAAACTAGTACCATCTGTGCCCTCAATTTCCAACACAGTTTTTAAGAACTAAACTAACTAGTCATGTTTAATCAGATAATCCATGCAGGGGGTGGGGGGGTTCCTTTTTGAAACAAAATGTTATTCAATTATTAACCAAGTTACTTATTTTTGATTTCAAAAGCAGCTGTGTTTCTGATGAGTACTGAACAAATGTGTGTAATTTTCTGTGCCAGACTTTCGACTTTGTTTTCAAGCACTGTAATGTGGGATGATGGTTAGAAACAATAATATATTAGGGTTTCTATTTAACCCTTTCAGGACTGAACTGTATTTCCTTTTATTAATTTTTCCATGTGTTGTGATAAATGTTTGCCAGCATTCAGTACTGTGTTGGTCCAGATGTAGGTTTATATGCTCATTTTTAGCTTATTTCTTGTACCTTGCAGCATGCTCTATGCATTCAGTCCTTAAGGGGTTTATTTTACAAACTGTGCACCTGTAAGGTTTATTAGCAATAAGATAGAAAATTGAGCAAGTTTATACCATAATTTTGTAGAAAAAAGAATCTGCTCAGTTCCATATTTCATCCATGAGAAACCTGCAATATGGGCAGTTTCAAGAAATAAATAAAAAGGAAATGTAAACCATTGTAAAAGTTTCTGTTGGATGTGCCGGATGCATGTATTATCGTCTTTGATTTCAGGATACTTCATAGAGATAAAATTAAATTCCATATTACAGTTGGTATATTTACAGTCTTACCTTGCTATCTAATCTACATCACATCAAAGTGATGGCTGTGCTGATTTTTTTTTTTTAATGTTTTAAACTACACAGTGCTTTAAAAAGAGAAAGTTTTTTTTGCGGGGGCTGGTTCTTCCTTCTTCACGGGGAAATGGGCTTCGCCACTCAAGGGTTGTCTCCCAATTCAGGAACTTTTCGAGCTAATCTCAACAAGATTGGAGAGCATTATTTAACAGTAGCTTGCCTTTCCAGTGTAAGGTTGTCATTTGGTTTGGTGTTTGAAAGAACATAGAATGTTTTTTCCTTTTTGGTGGGAGCTCCTCGTTGGAGAGAAAGCGTACTTTGTTTAATAGGGAAAGTAAAGGAGGGAAGTTGCATATTTTTTCAGTCATAACAAGTTCATTTATCTGACCTCCCCCAAAAGAAAAAAATATAAGCAAAGTTATCAGGATTTTTGCTAAATACATCTAAAAATAGTGATTGTTAAATGATTTAGAAACAATATAGTTGGAATTTGAGTTGTGAGGCTTTAATGGCTAGGATTGGTAATAGCTTCTTTTTTTAAAAAAACTTTATTTATTTATTTATTTTACAGTAGGTCTTTGTTAGTTATCTATTTTAAATATAGCTGTGTGTGCATGTCAGTTCCAAACTCCCAGTCTATGTATAGATTGGGTAATAGCTTCTTGGTTTAGAATTTAGATGGGAATAATATGTTTCTACCCCTTGTTATAAATAGTATATGATCACTTTCTAAGCAACCTAAAGAAAGGTCCATTAAGTGTATAAATGTGTATATCTTTTGTCCTTGAACCCGAGGATGGTTGCCAGTTAAAAACATGCAGAGGGCAAGCTACATCAGGTGCTAGTGGTGAGGGATCACAGAAGCAAGTCCTCTCCTTAAACAAACAAAAATCTCGAAAGATACAGTACAAAAAACCCTGAAAAACCCTAGTTTAGTGCTAGACAGCAATGAGGACAACAAATTAAGTTGATGTATGTAAAGTACAAATGAGGTGCTTCATCTTGACCTACAGGTTAGACCCTAAAGCGTACGGCTGGGGGATAGAACTGGTGCCACAGCTCCCGTAGGACCTGCAAGATTGGACAGCTATACACAGTTCTCTGTGTTAAGGATAAGGTTTTTTGTGTGCCTGGCACACAGGTGTTCAATAAATAGTGTAAGGTGTCATGCACACATATGTAAGAAATCATGACTCATCTTGGTTTAAAGAAAAGGCAGGTAAGTATTATCTAATACAGAAAAGGAACAAGGTTTTAACTCTATAACAAGAAACATTCATGATGAACACAGCTATGTTGTTTTATAATGGAATTTATAGAATGTTTTGCTTTGCGGAAGTAGCACTTTATTTTTAAAATTTTTATTCTTATTGTTTTTTTACATTGGGCCACTTGTTTTACTGGATCTTTGCTGGTGGACCACTTTCTTACACCTGGGGGACTTAGGCCTTTGAGGGACAAGACTGGGCTGCAAATGCAGCCTCGTGTCAGTGCCCTTCAGGTCTTTTTACCCGTATGCCTGAGCCAAAACTCCCCTCAAGTCTCGATTGCCCAGGGGAGAGCAAAATCCTTTTACTGACACAGTGAAATCTAAAGGCATCTAGAACCAAGCATGCAGTAAGGGCAAGCCTGAGAATGCCGAAGAGGGATGGTGGTCCCTTTCCTGTGGGATGAAAACAGGCCGGGTGGGTCCAGCACGATGGACGGGGTTGGGGGCTCGGCCAGGTGGTTCGTGGTCATGGGCTGGCTCCATACCAGCCGCAGCATCTCGCGTCCTCCAGCCAGGCTTTGGGGGTCCCAGTCCCAAGGCTCCAGATCATGTGGAACAGCCACTGCCTCAACCAGCTCCACACGTTAGGCTCGTGGCCGTGAGGCACGTCTCCAGCTGGATGAGGGTCTGGTTGTGTGCCTCGACGCGGGCCAGGTCCGAGTCCAGGTGGCCAAAGAGGGGCTCCTCCTGGTCCTCTTCTATGTAGAATTCCAAAGGAAAGGTAAAGTTTTCAGGCACCATCCACCACGGCTTGATCTCCATGTCCTACCGCTCCCAGCCAATTCTGAATAGGGCCAAGTCCAGGAACTTATCCCAACAGGACCTAGAGAAATCTCGGAAGTAGCACTTTAAAAGGTGGAATTCTATGACAAGTTTTTTTAAAAGGTAAGTATGAGGTTTAGGTGTGTATCAGGTTCTTTCTGGCATGATTGATTGTAGTTCCTGCTTTTCACCTCCTCGTATTCTACTACCCTGCTCATTGAGTACAGTTAACATGCAGGTCCATCATTTCTGGCATCTCTGCCTGGTCGATATTTCCACTGGTGCTGAAATCCCAAACTCAATCCAGAACGCCACCCCTGCCCCATCTTCTTCATATAAAGGAGTAAAGAGTGTGATGAGGTCATTCCCAGCAGCCTCTTGGGCTGTCTTTGGCAGCTGTTCTTTTATCCTGAAACGAAGTTTTCTCCCCACAAGGCTGATCTTTGTCCTTGCTCACAACACAACACAAAATCGGTGATCGTGGTTTTCCCCTGCTCCTTAAACCTCACAACAGAGTTCCTTTTTTTTTTTTTTTTTTTTTTGCGGTATGCGGTCCTCTCACTGTTGTGGCCTCTCCTGTTGCGGAACACAGGCTCCGGACGCGCAGGCTCAGCAGCCATGGCTCACAGGCCCAGCCGCTCCGCGACATGTGTGATCTTCCCGGACCGGGGCACGAACCCGTGTCCCCTGCATCGGCAGGCGGACTCTCAACCACTGCACCACCAGGGAAGCCCCCACAACTGAGTTCTTAATTCACGTACTTTGATGACACAATGAAAAGTTTTGGAAAGTGATTGTGATTCGAAGATAGTCATCGTGACTTTAATCACCGATTGTCCCAGGGAGTAGCTCTGACAGTTGTCAGCTGAGAATTTTAGTGTAGCTGGTAAGATTCCAAAGGTGCAAATGGTGTGATCTTTGAAAAGACCCTCAGGTGAAGGATAATGGAATATGCATCTCTTTGCTTAGAAGCATAAATATCTATCCTTATTATTTCTGGGTAGTGCCAGAGGTTGGAATTAGTTAAGACACAACCAGGAATTTTTAAATGGCCAGTAATGTTCTAGGCTCTGAGCTCATTCAGGGTGTGGCCATTTCTTAAAACATTTTCACTGAGGGCTTGTCTTAGTCTGCTCAGGCTGCCATAATAAAGTACTGGGTGGCTTTAAACAACAGAAATTGATTTTTCTTATGGTTCTGAGGGCTGGAAGTCTGAGATCAAGGTGCCAACATGGTCAGGTTCTGGTGAGGACACTTACTGGTTTGCCGATGGCTACCTTTCTTGCTGTGTGCTCACATGGCACAGAGAGAGACATCTCTGTCTCTTCTTAAGCCCACAGCCCTTAGGACCCCATCTTTATGACCTCATTTAACTTAAATTACCTCCTAAAGGCCCATCTCCAGATACTGTCACATTGGGATTTAGGGCTTCAGCATGAAATTTGGGGGAGAACAGTCCATAGCAGGGCCCTTCCGAAAAACTTTCTGGGTTACACTTTCAGTATACTGGATATCAATCTATAGGGTGGTATTTAGGTTTCCTGCATTTTTAAGTTCTGGTTGGGGATTCTCAACAGTTAGCCAAGACAATGAATAGACTTGGGCTGAGGGACAAGGGGAGAGGCAAGATTGAGGGAGAAGTCACTTTGGCCACTTGTGAATTGTTTTATGGCCATTATTTAATCCTCACCACAGCGCTATGAGCTAATATGCTTGTTTTAGAGGTGAAGACACAGGCTCAGGACTTGCCCAAGGTCATATGTTAAATTTGGCAGAGCTGGGATTCAGATGCGGGCTCAGGTGAATCAGTCACGCTCAAGTGCCGCGCGAGACGTCTCGGTCACAAAGGCGCAGGGACTAGCGTTTCTAGGAGCTGGTTCTGTGACAAGTTCTGTCTTCTTAAGGAACTTTATAGGGAACAGCCATTCTATTTCAGTCCTCACATTTCACAGTTGAGAAAAACCGAGCCCTAGAGAAGTTGAAATACCCAAACATGATTATGGATTGAAAATGCTTTATTCACTTGAAAGTGCTATCCAGTTGCCGGGTGTTCATTTGTTTTTAGTAGTATTTTAGTATCATGACCTCTTGGTTAATGTTCTTAGTCCCCCTGGCCAAGCCTTACACATAAATATGTGCTAAATTATACAACTCTAGAGAGAATTCGAAATCTATGAACCTATTCAAGTTCATTGAAGCACTGGAGGGAAATGATAAAAATAATGATAAAAACAACTTCAAAATCTTTCCATCTTCCAGGTGAAGATAATGGATCTTCATCTCTGAATAAGTCTAACAGTTAATTCAAACTTCAATGGATTTCTGGACCTCATATGAGTAAGAGCAGAGCTCAGAGACCAGAGTGTGAAACAATGACCTGAGTGGTGTTCAAATCATAAATGTCCTCGGGGTGGCAGATTCAGCAGCTTGCCACTGCTCATTCATCTCATTCATAGTTGGGGAGTAAATGACACACAACACTTGGGAGGAAGCACGCATGAAGAGCCCTTAGCCATTGTCCTGTATTTACCTGAGAGCCCAGGTATCTGCTGTGGTTGCTCTCCATCCAGCTCAGGAGGCGGCTTGACCTGGGTCTTCCAGGATCTTTGTGAGCTTAGTCCTCAGGCTTTTTGCTGCTCATTCAAAAAAACAGTGATATGGTGGTTTTGCATTTAATACTTCAAAGATTTGAAAATATACACCTTCAATATGATAGCCATTATTAGAGTTACAAGAGTTAAGTCAGAAACCAAACCTGGCTAACCTAGGGAAAGAAGAGGATTTTGTAAGAATAACAGAAGCTCAAGGATTGAAGGGCAGCCTGGATCACACTTAGAAATACAAGGAAGGCAGCTCCTGTGAGTTAAGCAACCCTGGATCGTAGGAGTGGTCTGCTCAGGGAGCCGCTGCTGTGAGCGTTCCCTCTTTTCTTTTATCCTTCAGTCAGCTGCTTCAGATTCAATTTTGCAGATGAGAGCAACCGGCCATGTGAACCTAGGTCACTTGCCTGTTCCTGTGCACTTAGAGGAAGGGTCAGTTAAAAGGAACCTCTAGGGGCTCTTTGGTTTGTGTGATCACAGGCCTAGATTTAGAACCAACAGGGGAAGAGATAATTCCCCGAAAAGGAATTTGAGGTTGCTGGGTTTGGGGAATAGGTGCCAGGGAGCTCCTCTAGAGGGCTACAGACAAATTCTGTAGTCAAATGTATTAAGTGTATTCTCTGTGCTCAGGGCTTTACATGAAATATTTCTTATTCCTCAAACTTCTGAGTCAATTTAATAGGCAGTTTTGAAAAGGATGCTCAGATGATGAGCTGCATCATCAAAACCCCTCCCAACTCCTCTAGCCTTCCAGCCTTCCCGAGAAATGCCCATTCCGCAGGATGAGCTCTCGGGAACTCTGACCTGCTTTTCCCACCCCCATGGCAGCTGATAGAACCACTGGAGAGACTTCCTCATGCTTTCTGCAGGTGATTGGGCAAGAAGCAAACAGGAGATCTCAGGGACCTCGTTTTGACTTGTCAACATTGACATGTCAACTGAGAAGCAAAGAACTGGTTTGCAGGGAGAAGAATGAAACAGACATCCAAAGAAAAGTGGGAGCATTCCCAGTTCCCACCCCTTTCTGAGGCTCAGCTATATTCCTGCCCTTGAGTTCCAAGAGATAACCCATTATTTTTATCATTTCCCTTCAGTGCTTCAATTAACTTGAATAGGTTCCTATTACTTGCAACTGGTGTCCTAATAGGAAAGTCTTGCCTTTATTACCTTCATTTCATCGATAAAGAAATTAAGAAAAAGGCAAGGGTCATTTTTAGGGTTCTGCAGCCTTAAGTGGCAAAGCCTTGATTCAAGCCCAGGCCCTCTGGATCTGAGTGAGTTAGGGAAGGTAAGGGTTTGGAGACAGTACCAACATCTAGGGGAGCATCGAGATGGGAGCATTTGAACAGTGTCTCAAAGAGTGAGGCAGTCCAGGATTTCAACAGGAAGGAGTGGATGGGCTGATGGAAGGCAAGGAGTGTAGTCCAGGCAGGTTCCCTAGTGTAATGGAACCATGCGAGCAGTAGGAATTGATTATTTCATGACTGTGTATAAATTTAACAGGTTACCAGGGTCCAATAGGTAGAATCTCCTGCCATGTCTGTTAGGGGGAATGGTTCTCTGCACTTTCCTTGTGGGAGGGACCTACCATTTGGTAAGATTCCTGGCCTCTGCCCTTTACTCAGTATTAATAACTTTGCTGAATGAGTTAATTTATTTCTTCTCCAGCCAGGAACTGAAGATATGTAATAAAATCCTGCTTCATGGGGCTTTCCTTCTAGTGGG